>NC_134826.1:114638025-115920807 GCF_004210375.1 Tachypleus tridentatus
GGAAATCATTCATTATAAATTTTTCTCTCACTGATTGCTTTGAACCTTAGTCCTTTTTGTATCATTCTTGTAGTTTGCTTTCATTTCTTGTTTTTTTTAGCTTTTCTTGTCTTTCTTTTATTATGTTCGTGTGTCTGTGAACAATCATAATGTTTGTACATACTATTTAACCACTTTATTTTCTTGAGATATTTTGAATTTGATGTGAAAAGGGATGACGATGACTTTGACCGTCATTCCTGGTTATTTATCTAAACCCCTACCAACTAATTCTCACATGAAAAAATGTCTGAAAGCTCATCATGTGTGTAGTATTACGTTGGAATGATAAAATTGGAGGAAATATGAAAAGAAGCGATTATTTTCTTTTCTTTTCTTAACCACGTATTATGGAAAGAAGCAGTTGGGTACGTAACAGTTAACCAAAACATTAAGTAAATATTCAGAACGTTATACGTTTTGTTTATTTACATAGCAAGGTGTTGTTTTTATCTTCTTTTGGACGAAACGTTTCGAAGAATAAATTTTCTTTAACAAAGTATTTGCTTTTCCATATAAATATATTTAAAACATAAGGCCTCTTTTTAACATTAAATAGAAAATGCATATAATTTCAGCTAACTAAGTTATACATTATTCTAGAATGGTGTTCGGAACATATATTCATTTACTAAAGCTTATGCATTGTGTAGGAAGTAGGGAGGCTATGAGTTAAGCACTTTGAGGTTATAAAAGGCAGCGTTTCATTTTCAGTCTAAAGATCACATAAACCTTCTACAAAGTTGTACGGCCCGGTATGGCCAGGTGATAAGAGCACTCGACTTGCAATCTCGGGATTGTTGGTTCGATTACATGATCGCCTTTTCAGCTGTACTGTGTTATAATGTAACGGTCAATCCCATTATATGTTGGTAAAAGAGTAGTTCGAGTGTTGGAGGTGGGTAGCTGCCTTTCCTTTAATCTTATACTGCTAAATTAGGGACGACTAGCGCAGGTAATCTTTGTGTAGCTTTGAGCGAAATTCAAAACAAACAAACAAACAAAAAACTTTCCCAAGTCTTCAAACGCTCAACGACTACAAAGTAATAAGTTTTCGAGAAAGTATGTTATTTAAATTGCTGATGAGAAGAAAAGTACTTAAGTAGGAACATATGATTCAGTCACACCATTCGGAGTCTGATACTTTAAGTTTATATCTAATTACAAACCTGCTTTTTCAAAAACATTGGCTGAAGACAAGAGAAAGCAGCATTCCGATAAAGTATTCGAAAGAAACTGTCTTTTGATAAAGTAGCAACACTGGTACCGATGAAATAAAACAAAATTTCAATTATTGCATATATTAAAATCATTATTATTTTTCAATATATATTAACAAAATTACGTTGTATAGTTTGTTGTTTGGTTAGTTCTATTTATACATCCTTAAGTGAACGTAACGAAAAATGCTTAGAACGTTACGATTGCTTAGAACTACTTTTTGTCATATTTTTGTCTATTTTAAATGCCGTATAAAAGGTGTAAATTACATTAAGAAGATAATATCTTACAAAAGGGTTATACACATGCCTATATACAACACATTATTTATAGGCTAGTTAGTGATTTTTAATGTTGAGTCAAATATTTTTTAATATTTAAATATTTTAAAACATCAAACATACTGTTGGCGAGAACAATTTTCGAATATTAAGTTTATTTATTATATCTGTTACTGTGAGACCATATAATGTGAATAATTTTTATTTCACTTCACTTATTTTGCATATAGGTTTCCTCTTAGTGAATACAAAGCATGTTCACACCAATGGTAAGTTTGAATTCTGTTTTACATTATGAAGATATTAATATGCACGAAAACCTATAAAATCCGAAAACGTTTAATAACTTACAATTTTATTGAATTGGCCTCCCGCACATAATTAAAACTTAGGGTTCAAATGCTGAAAGTATATATTCTCTAAATAAAACCGAAACTAAGAACAAGTTAAAATAATAATAGGTTTTAAAATGTGATTCCTAACAAACCAAACGCTGCTGAGATGAAAAACAACAAATTTGCTTTATAACGTTGATTAATAGTGGTTTCTTATTACATTATACATGTTTTATACTTTCTCTATGTCTACATACTTGATGAAGGCAATTATAACATGTATGTTGAGGCTTATGTCTATAAATTTGATAAATAGGTCATTTAAAATATATATGTTGAGACTTTATATGAATATAAACTTGTTAAGAAGAAAGCTGTAACACAAGTTGAGGTATATTATTTCTAGAGACTTGATAACGAAACCGATTACGACATAAAATATAGCCTGTTAGAGTATGTACGTTGAGGCTTATGTACAACTTTGGCCAAAAAGTTTCCATACAATTCTGTATTGATGCTATTGTCTGCATGTATGGAGTAGTTATTGAGTAAATGCACGAATAGTAATTGAGGAAGTAGCGTGTGATTAGAGAGACGTATTCAAATTGTTATTCAGGTCCGTATAAATTGTTTTGAGCATTTGTTCGTCAAAACACACATACACACATATTTTATATAAAAGGGTGTGCTTTTGAAATAATCATTTTTGAAACAGATCAATTACTTATTCAGAAAATGTCTCTTTAATTGATTTAGGGTCATGCCTCGTCACATACCACAAGTTATAGTGCATGAAGTTGTTTGATTGTCCAGAAATAGTACGAAGTAAATATATGTTGTTAAAACTCTAGAGTACTCCAAGTGTATTTATCCGTAATCTTGAAATGTCATTGAACTACAGGAAACGTTGATACAGGTATGTTTTATGGTAGACGACAAAAACTACTGCCCGAGATGTCTCTGTTTTTATCAAGTAAACGTGTTAAGGTCAAATGAAGTCTTGCAATACCTTACTACAGGAATGACATTAATGCATTAAATCTAGAGTATCTAGAAGAAAAGTAAATAAACATTAAAACCAAACAAGGTTATCTTACAAGAAGGGCTATCCACTAACTGATATTAACTAGAATTAACCACCATCGCTATGTTACTTGGGCAAGATAGCACACCAACTTGTAATTAAGACCCTGGCAACATACTATCTTTTCAGATATATCCTGTGTCCAGCCTACTAGAGCTGATGGTAGAATTAATGTCCGTATGTTGTTGAGAAAACAAACGAAGGAATGCTGTCTTTTTCCACAGGGAATACACAGGAGTATGGGTGGTGCAACACATGTTTGGACAACTATTTATTACAGTGGAAAACTGATATTTATATCCTCCATGAAAAGTCAAAGACACCTCCTGCGGTGCATCACATGGAAAATATATTTCTGCTGTATTCCAGAGCAAGGTTTGATAATAACTTTATGTTCCACGATGACAATGCCACTGCCCACAGGGCGCTTATTTGTAAGATTGTCGCGACTAGAAGGACATTTCATGATTGCCTTAATCCCATTGAGAACTGTTGGACAGTATTTTGCTGAAAAATTGCTAACCACGTTTTTTAACAAGATATATCTGAGTCGAGCACTTCTTGTGACAAGTTTTAATGACATAACGTGTAACCTCATCAAAAGCATGTCACATATACTTGCAGAGGTTATTACAGTACGAGGAGGACCAACAAAGTATTGAATGCTTAAGATGAACAGATAGAGGATTACAGACATTATTTATAATAACTTGGTGTTATATGTTGTCATTGTACAAATTTTGGTAATATTTTGTTGTAATAGTTGAAATGGTAAATTACACGTTTTTCTACGGGTGCCTGATAAAAATTGTTTGGTCTTCCAATACATCGTTTATGATGTCCATAAAACCTGTATCATTATACATATTACACTGTAGATGTTTAATAAAAATATGTTTTCAGCTTGAGTGTTAAGTCTACTTGTGTTATATTTTAGTAATAATTATCTTATTTGTTATAAAATTTGTAAACATTTTGGTCAAGACTATATATATATATACCTGATAAATAAAAGTCAATTATAGCATATATATATTGAAAGTTGACAAACAAACCCGCTATAAAACATAATAAAGCAAACTAGAGTGTATACACTTAGGTTTATTATGTATAGAGCTTAAGAGAAAAGTCGCTTATGACGTACGCTAGTTATAACGAATATTTGGAGGTTTGTTTAGCCCCCGGTAGTACAGCGGTATGTCTTTGTATTTACAACACAAAATCAGCGGTTCGATTCCCCTCGGTGGGCTCAGCAGATTGACCGACGTGGCTTTTTTATAAGAAAACACATTCAGGCTTGTTTTTTTTTGTAAATACTTGAGAAAGAAACTGGTTATATTATATATGTTGATACTTTTCAATATATTTTTAAAGAATACCAGAACCATATATTTTATCAACAAGATTTTAAAAAAGCATTTAATTAAATAAAATATATTTCATTTTGATACTGATTATGTACAAATCTATTAATACTGTTTTTTATTTGATTAAAGATACTGCTTGGCCTGGCATGGCCGAGTGGTTAGGAAGATCGACTCACAATCTGAGTGTTGCAGATTCAAATCCCCATCACACCAAACATGCTTGCCCTTTCAGCCGTGGGAACGTTAGAGAATGACGGCCACTCTTAATATTCATCGGTAAAAGAATAGCCCAAGAGTTGGCGGTGGGTGGTGATGACTAGCAGCGTTCCCTCTAGTCTTACACTGCTAAATTAAGGATGGCTAGCACAGAGAGCCCAAACCAAACGAAATGCAAGCTAAACCATTGCTAACAATACAGAAGTGAAATACAGGACTGTCTTCCTATTAATAACATTTTAGTATATTGTATATTGTTATTTTGAGTCGTAGTTAAAAATAAAATAAATTAAAAGAAAATAAGGCAACTTATCAATCAATGGTAACTACCTTCTAATAATTTTTAACCGAAAATGGATAAACCCGAAATATGTTTAGCTATTTAAAAGTATAAAGTGGTACCTAAAAATATTAATTTCAGTTTACAAGTTATATTTGAATTGAATAAGTGATATCATAGAATGTATCTACAAATATGAAATTTTCAACATTTTTATTTCCTTTTAGATATTTCGTAAGTTCGGAACTTAATATTAAAAACATAAATTATCTCACGATTTATATTCAGTGTGAAATATACAATTTAACAGAGTAATATCTGAATGTTGGATTGTTTTATGTATTTTCCCTAATTACCATGTGTTTTCTTTCTATAAATTTCAATTTCAATTTTAAAAGTTGCGTAAAAAATACCAAACATTGAATAACATGCCGCTAAGCAAAGGGGTGGGGTGCTAAAAAGTGTGATTGTTATTCAATATTTGGTATTTTTTACGCATTTTTTAAGATTGAAATTTAGATTTATAGAAACCAAATACATGACAGTTCGGGAAAATACAGAGAACATTGCAACATTCAGATATTAATCTGTTAAATTGTATATTTCACACTGAATGCTTTTTCCAACATGTCAATGTACCCAGCTGCTGTTTGACGCCCCTACATAACTTGAAGCTCCATTGTTCCATGGAAGGAGAAAGCAACCCAGGTCATGGTGGAACCTCCTCCATTGTGTCGTGTAGAAAATGTCTCCGATAGGATATCCTTATCGTACCAGTAACGTTGGAAGCCATCTGGACCATCCAGATTAAATTTTTTCTCATTAGAAAGCAAAACTTTCGACCACTTTTCTACGTCCCATGTTTGGTGCTTCTCAGCAAAGTTTTACCGAGCTGTTTTGTGGTGTAGAAGGAGGCGTGGCCTTTGAAGACGTTTACGGTTTTTTAAAGTCTTTCTCTTGTAGATGCCGTCTTATTACCGGCTGGTGTCTTGTCAGACAATCCGTTGAATCCTCCTGCTCAACGCCGGCGAAATTTTCTTGGACCGACCACTTGAAATTCTCTTAGGGTCTTTTAAGAAATTTGTAATAGCAGTTTTACTACGCCCAATCTCACCGGCGATGGCACGTTGAGAGAGACCTTGCTTTTGGAGCTCTACAATTTTGCCACGTTCAAACTCTGTCAACTTTTTAGCCTTTGCCACATTTTTACCCATTCTAACACAGAAGATGCCACTGAGAATTGTTGACAACGTTAATGCTTAAACACAAATAACTAAATTTCGTTACGTGTTTACAGATTAACGCTTCGTTTCAGTATGGTCTTAAACTTTTGACCAGCTAGTATTTAGGTTACTTTCATAGTGTTCACATTTTCCCAATTAAATGTTAAAATAGTTTTTTTTTAATTTTTCCTTTTCTTATTTTCATCTTTCGAAGCTCTACTCAAATAAGTGGTTGGGCCGAAAGAGATTGGCCATCAGTGTATCACTTATTCAATTCAAATCTCCGAAGATACTGAATAAAACGTGCGTCATTTGAGGTTGTTTAATCTTCATAAAAATAGCCTCCCGCTAGTACAGCGGCAAGTCTACAGATTTACAACGCTAAAATTAGGGGTTCAAGTACCCTCGGTGAGCTCAGCAGATCGTCTGATGTGGCTTTGCTATAATAAAACACACTTCATGGAATAAGTTGGTAACATTAATTTGTAATCACAAAGTAAAGATGTGAGGTCCAGTTTTAATTCAACGTATTATACAAAACTAGTTTATAGTATGGTCATAAATTCTACTTTAACTAAATATTGAACCAAATCATTAAAGTATTTAGTGAAGTTAAAGACAAAGTTATAAGATGGACAACATGTGACCATACTAAAAACTAGTTTTGTGTAATAAATTGAATTAAAAGTGTACGTCACATTTGTACTTTATGATTACATATTCATGTTACCAATTTATTCTATGAAGATTAAATAAGCTCAAATGGCGCACTTTTTGTTCAGTATATTTGGAGATAACGCACTAATCGCCTAATTATTACCACAAAGTTGAAAGGGAAGTCTCTTTTTAACAGATCACAAAAACGTTTTCAGTTTAAAACAAATCGATTCATTCTCCGCTGTTTAACGGCTTTTTTATCTCATGGCTCATTTAAGCGAATGAGAAACCAATTTAAAATTTTGATTTTTAGATATCTTGGATATACGAGAGAAGAGTACGTCTACGACCAATACTAATTCATTAAGAACATTTACAGTTTAAAGAGAAATCCGATAACAAGACCAATATAGTTAATTTAATTTATTAGTTCGAATGATACGAAAATGCATTTTGAACGAAGTAATGACAAAATTTAAAAGCAGTTATGCAACTGTTTATCTTCGAGAAAGAGTCATTTATTTAAAAAAGATGATTAACACTATAAATGATATATAGAAATGTCTTTTCAATGAAAGTAAAAACATGCTTATTTATAGAAACTGTTAATATTTAGCGCAATGCATTTGTTTTAATTATACTACATAATCACTAGTTGAAATGAGCCTCTTTCATCTTCCGGCCCGACATGGTCAGGCGATTAGGGCGCTCGACTTATAATCTGAGAGTCGCGGTTTCAAATTTCCGTCACACTAAACAACTAATTTTTTCAGCTGTAGGTGCATTGTAATGGACAGTCAATTCCATTATTCATTTGTAAAAGAGTAGCCTGAGCATTTGTGGTGTGTAGTGATAACTAGCTGCCTTCCTTTTAGTCTTACATTGCTAAATTAGGGACGATGTAGAACAGATAGCCCTCCTGTAGCTTTGCACGAAATTCACCACAAACAGACATATAAAAGACTTCATCTTTTTTTGGTAAAATATTGTATCTCTATATAAAAACAATGATTTGTATGTCTGTCTATTTGTCCATTATCTAACTTGTCTTAGGTTGCTGGGCCAATCTAAACCAAACTTTATGGGATGACAGTTCGGAGCAAGGAACATGTTATTGGTTGATTTATAATCCCTTCATCTTCATTATTGTTGTTATTGAGCATTTATTATCTTTGACGTAAGCTAACATTAACTACATTCACAGATGGCACCACGTCTTTATTAATAAGATGTCGTTGTCAAACACAATGCATGGGGAAGGAACACAGAAACATCTAATATCCTCAAATAATGCGCTACCGTCCTCGAGGGGTGAATGGAGTGAGACAAAATGGCCACTATTGTTGCAATAATATATAGACTCAGTTGAAGTTTCTATTCCAACAGTCATCATAAGGCTGATATAAAGAACCATTCTTTGGTCTATTCCCACTTCTTACTTTGACTCATGGCCTTAACATTTCGGCACGATAGACACTTCTGAGGTCAGTGACCATGAATTGAGTAATTGCGCCACACAGTGTGGAAGGATATTAGGAGCTGAGAGTTAAAAGCAGGTAACACCCTCTATTTTGTCGCTACTTCTTCCTACAAAGTCACTGACCATCGCGCAATAGTTATGATATCTTA
The DNA here is from genome assembly GCF_004210375.1 of Tachypleus tridentatus. NCBI lineage: Eukaryota > Metazoa > Arthropoda > Merostomata > Xiphosura > Limulidae > Tachypleus > Tachypleus tridentatus. The sequence goes on from NC_134826.1 coordinate 114,646,358, forward strand.
AATATATACATAGCGAGTACTTAAAGCTTATTCAGAAATTTTGGTGAGATAATAATGAATATTTAACAATATATTATGTTATAAAGAAATGGTGTTAAAGTTAGTATTTTTGTGTTGCTTGTAATAGTATCCATCCACGTACATTTCAAATTCATAAACCCAGACTAAGAACGGATACTTCAGCTTGTTGGAAATAAAACATAAAAAAGCATTCATGTATTTAAACATTTTAACATAAATATCCAACTAATAACAGACAAAAAGAGACATTTTTTTCTAGAAAACCATTAGCAATCTTTATAAAAATTTTAACTTCTAGCTGGTAACAAAGACGAGATGAGGCTGATTTTCGTGGACGTTCTAGAGTGTTTATCCATTTATGAAATGTGTTTGATCCAGCACGTGCTTACTTATGTTCTGTAACTCTATGTCGTTTTGTTATGATAAATCTGTAGAATATATTTTTAACTATTGACTATATCCCTTAGAAAATTCTTGATAAATTGTGGTTATTTTCAAATTTGTGAGAACTATATTCAGTTTTATAATAGTATTCTAGGTTTTCACATTGAAGATGTTATTAGATAAAGGAATGGACTTAAGTTGATTTTGTACATCAAATCTTTTGAAGATTGAAATATACATACCATTTAGTTTTGTGACTAAATTACCTTTGTTTGTCAACCTTGTCAAGTTTAATTTATTTGTTTTGTGTTATGCTGCTTTGCGATTTTCAGCTGTCGACACCAAATGCTGTTTAATTATACGAATATTGTTCATGGAAGTAAAACCACACGAAAAGCTTATTTTCCTCTGATAAAATATGTGCCAATAATGAAAGAGTTTACTGCAGGAAGAATTTCAGGTTACAAGGTCACATTTGCTTATATACATAACATTTTTAAAACTCGTCGGGTTCAGTTTTCTGGCCTTTTAATCTTGTTAATTTCTTATTAGACACAAGTGACTACACGTATTGACATTTTGTGAAGATCTTTCATGAAGCAATTTTTTAAACCTTAAGGTTATATTAAAAAGTTCAATAGTTTCTATAAGACGGTTTTAAACACTGTACAAGTTTCTCTTTTGCAGCATAAAGATAAGATCTCTGTTTTTGACAAGGATAATTTACTTGTGCACGTGTGTCAGTGAACCATTTATTTACGTTTTTTACTTAGAAAATAACAGATATCATGCTTCAAAATTTTTTACGTGGATAACGTAGTTTTCACACATATGTAAGAGTAACACATTTGATGTTATGACCTCTTCGGCTCATACAAGTAGGTTATCTGAAAGATATTTAATTGGAAAGCTTTTGAATTTCAGCCCTGACTCATGGCTAAAACCACAGTGCCGAAAGACTTTTTAGCATTTTCCCGCAAAGCTACATAATAGCTAATTTTGAGCTGATAGAGTCAAGAGGACACAGCTAGTCAACTCTACTTAACATAAACTCTTTTGGTACTCTAATCTGACCAAATAGTAGGGATTTTACCATTGCCCTTAGTGTCTGTCAATCCCACTATTCGTTGGTAAAAGAGTAGCCCAAGAGTTGGCGGTGGGTGGTGATAACTAGCTGCCTTTCTTTTAGTCTTACTGCTAAATTGGGAACGGCTAGCGCAGATAGCCCTCGAGTAGCTTTGCGCGAAATTCAAAACAAACCCAACCAAAAGGTCCATTAAATATTCAGTAATGTTTCGATTATTTCCTACAATTGATCTTCCTGAAATATTGGGAGGTTTTCCAATATGAATATATTCACTTGTTGTTTCTAACAAAATTTCATTAATCTCTTTTGGTTTATATATCTTCGAGAGCACATAAAAATACCCGATTTCTAAATTATTATCTTTTTTGTTCATATTACCTTATATTCATCAACAAAATTATTCAGCTTTTATTTCATGAATGTTGCGCATTTTTATTAATTTACATTTCCCATATTTTGACATACTAAATAATTTTATAATTAGATGGTTTGTAAACATTTTAGTTATAAAATTAATTAGTCATTATTACCTACAATTTATCTTTATCCAGTTTCTGAAATATAAAATTATAATTTTTAAGGTGTTTGAGAGACTTCCATGTTCCAAAGTTAAACTATAATGTTCTTGTTTTTGAGCTGTTGTTGTTTTTTTAATTAAGCACAAAGCTACATAATGGGCTGTCTGTGCTCTACCCACCACGGGTATCTAAACGTGGTTTTTAGCGTTGTAAGGACGCAGACATACCGCTGAGACACTGGGGAGGCAGTTTTTTAAGCAATAACATCTAATATATTTTTTAAAGAAATTATTTGTAATTCCGGGCTTATTTGTGGAACGGGATCCAATTCTGATTTGTCTTTTACTAAGGATTCATCTTTATTCGAATCTTCATAGAAATGATCTCTAAGTTTTAATTTCCTATTGAAGTCATACATATTTTACTCTTCCAGTTGTATTTTATTAAATTTATGTAGATAGTTTCTTATCTCAATCACTTATGTTATTAGCAATTCCAGTTTCACATATCTTCTTCAGAATATTGAATACCAATCCTCGTAAAAGGGAGTGTTGCTTCAGTTTTTCATATAAAGTAGACTATTTTTGACAAGCCAAATATTTGATTTTTATACATTTGTTATATTTGTGTTCTGAGTGCCATTATTAAACTCTTGTCATCACTGCTGGGTATTATATAACAACATATAGTTTTATACACCTTAACTTATTATGACATTTAGGTTTCTTAAACAACAAGCAATCATAGTGTAAACTATTAACATGATAGCTTATTCTGTAGCTGTGTGCTTAGTTTCAAACAATTAATCAATCAATCAATGTAGTCCAATAATAAGATGCATAATTTCGACGATAAAAACTTTTTGAAGGTTGTTATATGATTATTGCAAAATAAAATTAAACATAAGATCTCACGTTTCCTCAAGACCCTTAAAAGTCAAAACATTATTTCTGAAACAACTTTTAAAAAAAACTGCCCCATGTGACACCAAACTCGGTATTCTTTATGGTATAGCCAAAGAATACAAAACTGGATACCCCTCTCCTTCCTATCATTTCAGCTGTAGGCTCTTGCAGTTACAACCTGTCTAAATTTATCGTACCTATTCATCAATCCCTCACCTTGAACGAATATACGATTACCGATTCTTTTACTTTTGCTTCTGAAATTTCTAATATTCCCTTTGATGTTCAGTATGTTTAGGCCAGTTTTTTGTGCTGGATCTCTATCTACCAATATCCCTTTTGATGAAATTATAATCGTGGCCCTTCTTTTTTAAGTGAAACTAACCAATATCTTTATATTTATATTTACAAGTCTATTCGGTTATGATGTAATACATTTAAATTCAAAGAATTTTCTGAGGTCAAGATGTTTAAGAAAATATTGAGTAATAATTTCGAGTAACAAAGGATAATTAAAATTACGCTTTAATTTTCTTTTCTAATATAAAAATAAAAATTGTGATATTTGCTACTTGTTTAATGAGCTACCAGATGTTTCTTTTCTTATACAACTTATCTTAACTATTTATAGGAACAAAATGAATTATTAATATTCGTAAATGCTTCTGAAGAATTATAATGTATTGAAGTAGTTATAAAAATGCTTCTATGAAATTTCTATTTTCTAGAATTTTCTGATGGATGAGAATGTACAAAACGACCAGCATCCATTGTTCTAAGATACTTTTCTAATGGTAATTGATAATTGGAAGAAATTGACCCTATTATTTGCAAGTTTCAAAATTGGGGATATTTTATCTTTAAAGCATTTATTTGTTTTCGAATTTCGCCTTAAGCTACACGAGGACTATCTGCTTTAGCTATCCCTAATTTAATAATCAGAGACTTAAGGGGAGGCAGATAGTTATCATCGCTGAAGCATAATGACGCCCCAGGGATGAAAAGTGGAGCATATTTGGCAAAAATTGCTATGTTGACGTTGGTTGATACATATTTGCAATTTAGAAAAGTTTCTTTAAATTTCTTATGAAATAAGATTATGTGAATTTTTGACAATTTTATCACCGACTGGCAACATATTACGAAACTTACTGAGGGATATTTTCTTCGATCTATTCTTTAACGGAAATATTAACACTAAACTTTTAAAAGTACACAGAAATATCACAGGTAACATAAGCTCAACAATGGACAACAGATACTTCCATGAGAGCAGCTTTGGATGTGCCGTAAATGGAACAAGATCTTCGAACGTTCTACAAGGGATAAGATTTACGTGTTGTGAAAATATCGTGCAGTTTTATTATTAGGTGGTGAGAAAATGATTTCTAATTGGATTTCGAAACAGCGATCAAATATAAAGAATAATAATTTGTCGTCAATAAAGTATCTATATATATGACGTAGATTATGTTATTGCGCTACTGAAAAGATAGACGATGTAGTATTCTAAAGCATTACAATACAGTAGTGTGAAAGTGATTTTGAAATAAAAAGGAATGAAATCTCGAAAACATTTAACGATATACACAGTATTAACTTTGCACATACATACATATGTATCTAGGATATTGCATTACCACTCTCTTTTCATTCTAAATCAGACTGTTCTCTGAAGCACCAATACTTGAAATTGTAATGGATTGAGAGTTTGAAGTAGACAATCTTGAATGAAGAATCACCCAAGGGAAAAATAACATGAACTGGTTTTTCGCTGTTACAACTTTTTCTCATAAGGGAACTGCAAAAGTTAAAAATATTTTGTTGTGGAAATGAATTTTGTCTGAAAGCCTGAACTTTTATTGCCATTTAAGATCTCACAGGAATTTTTTTTCAAATTTTTATTCAATCAACCTATTGATTAATGTCGAATATTAGCGTATCAAATGTAAAACATATTTTGAGGACTTCTTTGAAAGTTGTCATCATTTCACTACACTGACCCTTCATACGATAGGCTTTAGCTTTCTAAGAAAGTGAAATACTATAAAATTTATGTTTACAAACGCTGCAAACTGTACAAGCTTTCACCAAAATTGGAGGACAGCTGTTCAAAGTTTTAAAAAAATTTAAATTTTGGTAGAACATTTTTAGAATAGAGAAATGAATAGAAGGAAAATAACAACCATCTTTCTGTAAGCACTCGAAGTAAAATAAAATATTGAAATATAAATTATGCCAGATTTTCTTTTACGGGCTAAATTTAATAGAAAAAAATGTTACACTATTTAAAAACAGTAAAAAAAATAAAGTTAAATCTACTAGAATACATAACTGTTTATGTTTAATTAATGTGTTATACGTTAAAACCCTCTCTCTGTATACATGAGTTGAGGTTATTATATAGACTGTAGTATAATTTCAAGTTATATATAGCTTTTCTGGTGGCTGTTTTCTTTGTCTTTATAGGCTGACGTTAGGTTGGATTTAATGCCGCATTAAAAGCAATGCATGGTACTTGAACATATTGAACATACGTTGTTCCAAGCAAGTTTGGTAAAGTGATAGGAATTTATTATGTTTAAAGTCCTATGTCAAACATTTGCAAGAACACAAAGAAATTTGAAGTAAAGAAATGAAATCAAAAGTGACATGCTTCTCACTTAAGGCACTGTTGTTTATATTCAGTTACAGTTCTTTAAGAATAAGCAAAACACTTATGGAAAAAAATAATGTATTCAAGTTTAGAGTACTTATACATGAAGGCTTTACAAGATATACAACGATGGATGCACCTTATTTAATACTTTTACCCATTGTATACTTAAATGTTCCTTCTAATTAATGAAGTTCCTTAAAATACTAATAATAAACATCAAAGCAGAAAACGCTGTTGAATTAATTTCAAGTTTTTTAGTTACTGAGATAGTTGTTGAATTATATTTTAATTATTTGTCCTCCAGTGGGGCAACAGAAAGTTTACTGACTTACAACAGAGAAGCCGGTAGGCATTTTTAAACCAAACCAACATGCTTACTTAATAGTCACTATGTAGTGTTTAAACATTGCTCTTACATGTTTTTTATCATTGACAACTCTGCTACAGAATGCACAGTGTCATAATGGGAATAAGTTATAGATTTAAGTAAATTATCTTGTACTGATTACAGTTTTGCCCAGCCAACTAATAATAATTTATTATTTTTTGGAATGGAGGTTTCAAATTGATATACAGCTCATTGAAGGTAAAGAATAACATCACGGTTTTCGATGGAACGTATTATATTTTCTATATATGACATTTTTACAACTGTATTATCTTCTTTTGTTTAACATATATATTGGCTAGAAAACGTAGATTATGTGATTTAACGTTTGCTTATGTGCTGTGAACATAGAGATGCTCAATGGGGTAACTATACGCAGGGATTAAATCCAGAATATTGTAGTGCTGTAATTCCTTAAACTTACCATTGAGCCATCAGGTGACTATAATTTAAAGATACAGTTACTCTGTTATAACATATAAAATTATGAATTTGCGTAAATATAATTATTTTGATTTATCATTTTTTGTAGCTAAATTAGTTTTTGGTAACCATAAACTATCTAAATAAATAATAATAAAAACTAACAGAAAATGTGACATCAAAGCACTTTGATGTCAAAACAGATGGTCTATGGATTTATAATACTGAAAATCAGGTTTCGGTACCTGCTGTGAGTACTACACAGCAAGCTCAACATGTAGTTGGTCTTTGACATCAGCAATACAAAAGCAATCGTAACACGATTGGTTATGGAAGAAAACCTTCCGAACGAAAGATATATGATACGAAGTATGATATATTTTGACTCCATTAACAAAATAATAATCAAAATTTTAAAGCTAATGAAGACTCACAAATTTCCGAACATACCTCGAAATCAAAGGCTGTTTACCTGAAAAAAACAAAACAGCAACAACAAGAAATGAATAAATTTGAATTTCAATTCACCATTCGACCATATACTTCTGATCCAACATCAATGAATGCTTGCCTTTTTTCTCCTAATAGTAGTATTTAAAGTGAATACACTGTTTAAAGTATGTGAAGAAGTATGGTCTAAAATTGTCTTTGCCCTGCTCTACAGAAACTTGTAATTGTAATTGCAGTTTGAAACAATAGCGAGTAGTCATGACCATAAAAATTAACACTATATATAAAGAAGGAAATACATTCAAAGACAGCAAGGGACCAGGAACATCATTCTCATGTAGTGCAATTAAATATTAGACATAGAATTTAATTTTTCACAGCATCAAAGAGAGTATAACTTCAGATACTGAATCTGTTAAAAAGCAGTATTGTTTTCTTAATAAAACACTTATGTCAAGGATATTCTACTGGGTGATTATAGGTAAAAAGGGAGAAACGTCGTTCATAAAAGCAACTATAGAAAGGTTGAGCATATCATATGAGAACTATTTTTATACGTAGGTTAGTATGTCTTCTCTCTTATTAATTAGGTATATACTCAACGTAGTCAGTGAGATCATTATAGAACAATATGTAATAATTTTGTTCAAGACTGTATCGTTGAGAATGGAATTGCATACAACAAACAAAGGTTGTGTTTCAGAGTAGTTGTTAAGATATGCTGCATCATGAATTGTCTTCCGCTAATCCGTATGTCGCCCTAATGACCATAAGAATCGCCACACAGATGCTGCTGTACATCCTATTCATTAAAGATTTTAATTGTTGGCATAAAAGTATAAGGCATATGCTTTTGTATTCACGAAGAAAACAAATATGCAAATATTAAAATAATGTATTAACTATGTTGCTTTAAAAAAATAAACTCTTGCTATAAACAGTAAGTTCAGATGCTTAATTCTAATTATTGCCTAGGTTTTATACTTGTTTGATTTAGAATTTTAATACTTAATTAAAACAAAGAAGTGCTCAGTTGAATATGGACAAATTAATGAGCCTGGTGCAAGAATTCCTAAGAATTTTGATACATACACACACAAACACACACACACACACACATATATATATATATACATATTTGTAATTCCTATTTCCGTTGGTAAGTGTATTGTACAAAGCTGAAATTTAATAGAAGATGACTGTGCATATTTATTATGGTTTTTTAAACAGGACTTGTTTAAAAACTATAACTTTCTTTCATATGAAAATATTTTTCACTGTCCCCATTGTTAAGAGTTATCGAACTTCTTTCAGAAATGCTCTAATCATTCATTACGCAGCTTTAGTTCTAAGCTCTTAAACTGCTCATAGTCCTAGCTCGAAAAGTTATTTCTGAGCTATTTTGTGCGGATAAATCTCGTTAAACTTTTGCAGATTAGAAGAATTAGTATCAAGGTAGCCTAAATTCAAATCTAAATACCTAACTAACATTTCGTTTGAGCTCTGTTTTGCATTACATTTCGTGAGAGAACTGGTTCGTGTTTCTTTGCCGAACACGACAAATATAAGAAGGGTGTAACCTGCTTTGTCAGTCAAGCACGCAGTGTTTGCGTTGTTGGCAAGCTTATCTATGGTCCTTTTAACCTAAACGTAATGTTTGTTCTATCAGTGTGCAAATAAAACATGTTCGGTTAAGCGTATATTATACACATATGTACATATATATATGTGGTCTTCATGCAAAAACTTTAGAGTTTCTTCAACAAATATGGGTTGGCTTGAAATATATTCTGTAAACGTTTTTTTTAATAATTTTGCTGCAGTTCTCTTCAAATATTGATTGTACCCTGTATGAGTTTCGAATGTGTAGATCCGTTTAGTCTTATCAACCGATAAAAATAAATGAAAAGTGTTTTTCTTTTCTCGAATAATTTTCGTCTGAACGATAACTGGGAAAACATCAAGAGAAAACCCGTGGCACTGCATTAACGATAGTTACTTCTCAAGATAAATATTTTAAAGTTACATTTGAATTGGGGCTACAATCTGGATGTAAGAAATCTTTCTAAGTGAAATATGTTTAATTTAATTGTACACATGCATGCAGGCTGTAATTATATATGTGTGTTTATACTTCCGCTCCTTCATATATTAAACAAAACAATAAATACACGTACCAATGTATTATTATTACTTGGAACAAGAACATGGAAGAAAATTTCTTACACTTACGTGTGAATGTTATTGAGAAAGTTGGTACAACACAACTACAAAGGTAAGTAGAAAAGATGTACATATAAGGTTTAATGAATTTCATCTTAAGAATAGCTAATAACTCAGAAATCTGAGATTTAATTACACTACGTGGATCTTACTATAGACGTACTGATCACGTTGTTCTATTCACAATATTGAATTAAATACCATGCTGTACACTTTACTCCTCTAAGCTCAGTTCTTCTTCTCTATCTGTAACGATCAAGTGAGCCCAAGTGGATCAGATGCTTAATTGAATGAAGCATACATGTGGTTACTACTTCCGGGATTGAATTTGTGATTGAATTTGCACGTGTTTGTGTCGCATGACTCGTAATCTGAGGGCGTTAAAATGTGACGGTTAATCCCACTATTCGTTGGTAAAAGAGTAGTCCAAGAGTTAGCGGTGGGTGGTGATAACTAGTTGCCTTCCCTCTAGTCTTACACTGCTACATTAGTGACGTCTAGTGCAGGTAGCCCTTGTGTAGCTTTGCACGAAACTCAAAAATAATAAAATAATAATGAGAATACAGAACATGACATCAAATTCTCCGTCATATTTTTCTGCTCCTGTTACTCGATAATAACTGCATGCTCAGTTAAACAGTTCGAGTTTTAAGTTGCATCTTAAAGGCAATGCTAATCTAAAATTGTATCTTTTCCATTCAATGTTAAAATATGATAGGCACTTCCAAAAGGGCTGAGAAGGTGTTAACAAAATATACATATAATAAGGACCATTACTAATCCTTTTATAATGTTTGAGTAGAAGGTTCCTGAGAAGTCAAGAGTAAGTTTGTGTCTTGTTTTCTCCTTTTCATGTGTGTGTGTTTGTGACCTGATTATCAAATTGCTATTATATATAAACACACACACATATAGTTTTCCTACACTAATGACACTGATTATTATTTTGCATAATCTTAAACGATTTCTCTTTTCCGTCTGTAAGCAAGTGAGTAACTAAACTGTTTTCATGAAGATATATACTGTTTTAAATATATTTAGGTTTTTCTATAAAATCATAGCTTATTAAAGTGTGAGACACAAAGTTGTAGCTCAAAAGAAATGTTAAAAACACAGAGTTTGCACTACAAACAAAACAACAACATAATTGTGTAGTTTCTTTCAAATACATGTTGTGACAGATAGGAGTAGGTGAAAATTGACATTGTCTCTTAAATAACGTGTATGCTCCAATTATCTTTCTCGAATTTTCTTTAAAAAAAAACAAAAAAAAACGCTTTCAGTGATAGATGCTGTTGGTGCTTTCTTTCAACATCATATTTACATTTATTCATAATGGGGAATTTTTTTCATTTAATATTCTCCACCATTAACATAAAGCAACAAGATATGAGCACTTTTAAAGATTTAAACCTGAGTGCATTAAGTGATCAAATTTAGGTATGATCTCATGTAATAACAAGCACTATTAAGATTATGTGTTGACTTAGGTATAATACTGTAAATTACAGCAGGGAAATGGGAAGACAATCACTGTGATGTTTTTATCTAATGTGACTACAGTTCACAACTGTTACAGGCTAACTTTAAAAATATATATTTTATTAGTTTATTTTTTATTGAATAAGTAATATTTTAATACAAAATAAGTTTTTGTAGTAAAGATTTCTTAAACTAAAACCCATTGAAGTGGCGAATGGAAGATTCGTGTAAGAAAAAATTCAATAACTCACTAAGCTTACCTTTCAAGCTTTAAACTGCGAAACTACCAAGAACATTATCACTGTGTGTGTGGATGTGGATGCTACCATTTCATTGTGCTGTGTAGCTAAAGTATTTTAGTCAGATTAAATAATAAGTTGTTAGGAAAACTAGGTGGCTGATGCGAAATACTTAATACAATGATCTGGATCTTAGTAATTAAATAATATAAACAAGTTCATAATTAAATCGTTTCATCATAGGAAACAGGATGTTTTCTCGCCTTGTGATCATCTTGCAAAGAAGTTGTAGCAGACAACGTTTGTTGATGATTATTATACTTGTCTATTGATACTTGTAGTAATCACATGTTACTTATGCATTTAATCTTCCTTACGTTTAAATTACAGAAATATTTACGAAAGTAAAGAACATAATAATATTTTACAGAGACCAGTATTAATTTGTTATATTCGTAATTACTTCGAAACTGTCGCCAGTATCAACTTTTTGAAAATTAGTCAAAGTACAGCAAATATTTATTACCTCTAAAATGAGAATCTATAGTACAAAAATTGTCATATTTTGGCGACAACTTTGGAGAAAAGAAAATCCGCTAAACTAACTTTCCACATAAAACTTTGTATAATATTAGGTTCGCTGTCTTGTTTCGCAAAGCACAAGAAAATTCAGAAAAAGCTAGACTATTTTGGATCAAATATGTTCTATTTCTACTGCAAGAGAGTTGGGAGTTTTCTCTGTGCTAGAGATATGAATTTTGAAGGCAACGATACAACCTCCATCCTGTGAAATAATACAAAATACGTTACCTAACTTTAGGCTGTAGGTGCGTAATAAGAGTAACAATCAATTATCTGGCATGAATGGTGGATGGTAAAGTACTATTAACTGACTTCCTTGCCTCTGGTCAGTATTTGAAAACTAAAAAGCTAAGGATGACGTTAGGTACCTTTATTATCGTTGCTATAAATACCACACAAAAAAAGCACGCGGAGAATGGTTTTCGACTTGTTCATGAAATTAAGAAATCTTTGCACTTTGTAGAAACAACAATAAGTGTTCTTCAACCATATTTTATCACTTTTGCTGGTTGAAGTCTGATCAACTATGATTATATCTGCAAAACACTGAATGACAATGAATGTGGTTACAAGAGTGTATGAGTATTTTCTTATAGGAAAGCCACATCGGCCCATCTGCTTTGTCTATAGAGGGGAAAGTGGTTACAATGAGAAGATCAAAGTAGCTTATTCGTACTATGCTTTCTGCTTCGTTATTTTAGTGTTCTCCTTTTAATGTATTCTAACACTTTTGGCCAATTTCTATAACATGAACAGGAATATAATCGTGATTGTATCCATAACGTTTGCATTTCATCATACCTACCATAGATGCACTTGAAACATTAACTAGGCAAAAACATTTTGCCTAATGCAACTGCTTTTAAATAATTTGACGATACTGATTCAAAAAACTTATGTTGAAAATTACTGATCATCCCTTGTTTTAGAGTCATAAGGTATTCAAAATATTCTTATATATCGTGAAAATAACTTTTTCTTTATAAACTTTATTTATTCATTGAAAATTGCATTTAAAATTGTATAATATGCATGCATTGATAATTTTTTTCATGTTCATAGAATGAGCAACAGGGATCGATGGCTTAGTGCAAAAGTACAACTTTCAGCGTAACTTTAGATGAGTTAATAAAAGGTCTCCATTCTTGAGGATGGAGTTTAGTACCAACTTCAAATATTAATGTAACACAATTTGTACAAAAATACAAATTATCTTGTATGTTGTAGTGAGAAACAAGAAATACTTTACTGGTAACTTAGGTAGGTTGAAAGTCTTGTTCCTGGAACTAACTCATTCCAGTGCTTTTAACGAGAACCAAGAAATTCCCCATGCTGCATAGAAATACTAGATGAAGTTGGAGATGATTCTTTGTTTTTCCATATTTTCTTCTACTTCCAAATCCGCTTGGTTACTGATTATGTTGTGTATCCGGTATGTGGATATTTATAGCATCGTTTAATATGTCTTACATATCCAGAAACATTAGTCTTGCAAAACTAACAGTGGGTCAGATTATCTTTGGGATCGCGCCATGTCATGGGAAGTGGAAATGTCATTCTTGCTCTCCTCTTATTCAGCCACTTGCCAAGCCAGACGTGTAAACTGTACAACATAGTTGGTGTCCAATGTTTTCTTTGTCATTAACTTTATACCCAGTTTGTTGATACTAAACTACCTCTACCTTGTGTGTAACGTATTCACTTCATGAAACTCTTATTTTTATCAATGAAACAGAAAGTATGTGAGTGATTTTTGTACTTACGGACATCTCAAATTATCTTCTATTAAAAAAAACATAAAATAATTTATGGTTATAGAACTAGAGTTTAAAAGATTAAAAACACAATGTTTTGCAGAATTTGATTATATCGCTGGTATGATGTGTGTAAAAATATCAGACTTCTTTGATTTAAATGTGTGTGGATCCAGTTTAAGTAACCAAATGAGTGAATGAAGGCAACTGAGAAATGTCTAACTCCACCCTTTTTATGCTAAGTTAAGAGAATTCTCAAATGTTCTAGCAAAGTGAGCACATGAGGGTTTTGTGATCCAGAGAGGAGCAGGTGAGCATGGGAATAAAGCAAAAGTGGTAGAATCATATCGAGAACAAGTAGCATATATGAATTATATATTTGGGATTTTACATTAATACAACTCAGTCAGTGTTTGAAATTACCAAAAACGTACATCTTTCTCCTACGAAACTGTGGAGTATACTTATTTTTACAGCCTGAATTTATTTTACTGAGTTGATTGCACGATGTTTCAGGTGGAGCTGATGCAATATTGAAATATTACAATAACTCAAAATCTAAGTTGGTAGAGAGATTTTGATTATATTTTGTGATATATTTTGATTATATTTATAGTAATCGTCACGATAACGGGAGAGTGAATTCATTTTCAAGTGAAGATTTCTCTGCAAATGATGAGCTAGCGAACACAAACTTTGTATTGCTCTAAATTTTATTAAAGTGTTGTTGAAAGCAAATTTTAATATTTATTTATCATTTGCCGGGTATTATGATGACCCAAACAGTGACTAACATCTGAACAAAGAGGTGATCTAGGTAGGTCAAAACGTTGTTTTCTGCTTATGAATAAAAATGTTAATACTCATACCAGCCTTTTGAGATACATTTTATTTCAAGTGAGTTTCTTGTCATTAAGAAATAGTATCTGAACAACTGATTCCCGATTTTATTATTAAATCCTTAGACAGTGTAAGTCAACTTCAAATAAAAAACTAAAGAGTACAGTTGGTTGAGTACGTTTTATTAAATCGTTTGGTTTGTACATACAAACCAAAAAGTCACGTAATAAAAACAGCTGAAATAAAGTCTTGGTGGAACGGAATGTATAAAACCGCTGGTGACGTAATTTGGTGTTTCGTAATGTGACAACTTTTTCGGAGCTGAGATTATCGTGTTTCTTGATAATTTACGCTTTCACAATCACTATGATGTAACTTATTTAATTCTCTACATACGCATAGAAATTTATTTAACAGTACACAGTATTTATTTCGTAGTACACAGTTGAGAAATGTTGAATATAACTTTGAAACGAAACTACAAGGCTTTGAAAAATAATGACTTATTTCGAACAATTTTTTTTTCATGGAACGTTTGTTTTGTTTTGGAATTTCGCACAAAGCTACTCGAGGGCTATCTGTGCTAGCCGTCCCTAATTTAGCAGTGTAAGACTAGAGGAAAGGCAGCTAGTCATCACCACCCACCGTCAACTCTTGGGCTACTCTTTTACCAACGAAAAGTGGGATTGACCATCACATTATAACGCCCTCACGGCTGGGAGGGCGAGCATGTTTGGCGCGGCTCGGGCGCGAACCCGCGTCCCTCAGATTACGAAGCGCACGCCTTAACGCGCTAGGCCATGCCAGGCCCTTTTTTCATGGAACAGCGGTAAGTGTAAAAAACTGCTAACTATCAAAAATCTGGAATTAAAAGTACATGAAGTTTGTAATATCAAGTAGGTTGCATATTATTACATGATATCACATAAAATTGTATAATTTTGTTATTGGTTTTCACTGATGGAACATTTTAATGAAATATTATTTGGATTTTTTCTTCATGATATTTCAACTTACTGTATAGAGCTAGTTTGGTTTGTTTATTTGTTTTGAATTTCGCGCAAAGCTGAACTATTTTGTTTAAGGAGCTTCGTGGCTTGATTGTTACATTACTTAAAACGACTTTTGTTTTATACTCTTCTTCCACTAAGTTTATAATTAGTGCTACTTTATTAACACTTTTATTGCTAATTGTAGAAATAAAACTAATATTTGTGTCTGTCACATTGCATTTATGTCTAGACAATTTATTGTTGGAGAATAAACTATAGACCTTTAGTTCTAATTTCCATTAACATTTTTCATACTCCCCTCCCACTCTTTATTTAATGCTCTGGATAATATGTCGATCAATAATATATAGCATTAAAATAGACCGTCAGGATTAGGTATAAAAGCTTATAAATTAAGTTACAGTTTAGTTTGTAATACACATATAATGACGTATTTTTGAAATGATGTTTATATGATATTATGTACAGTATATATGTAATTTACTGTTCATTCATAAACACAAAAATAAAATTTGCAAATGAATTTTTATTTTGTTTACTATATATGTAAAAATGGATGGTATGGATAGAGAAAGCTGTATGTAGGGGAGGGAACAACGTTTCGACCTTCTTCGGTCATCTGAACCTGACGGTGACCAGAGAAGGTCGAAACGTTGTTTGCTCCTCTACATAGTGCTTTCTCTAGCTATACCAGACGTTTTTACATATATATTTTTCTCTGCAAGTGGGTTTTCTTATCATTACGGATTATTTTGTTTATTCTTATGTGTATAAAGTTTATACTTTTCGAGAAAACATTAATACAAATATTTTAAACTTTGGCACCCAAGTTATTTATTTAGCTTTTATACATGAATGAGAACATCCTAGTGGTGTGGAAGAGTTATAAATTATGACGTTCACAATTATTTCTCCCATTTTCGTAGTAGTTTCAATAAAGCTATAATTTTGCCTACAGACTTATATGTAGTTACCTTTTATAATAATATAAAGATATTAAGAAAGAGAAAAAAAGACATTCGGTATGCCGTAATTCTAATACAGAGTCGTCAATTTGTGGATTATAATATTTTGTTCTGTAATGTAGAATAAAAAAGAAGAAAGAGCAATAATTACAAAAAGTCCATCAGAAATAATTAAATCAATATACAGCTGTTTGAAGTTACAAGATCAAAATCCAATTTGTTCACTATAAAATTTAATTTGAACACATAATTTTACATATTTAGTTTTGCCTGTTTGTTTTTTGAATTTCGCGCAAAGCTACTCGAGGGTTATCTGCGCTAGTCGTCCCTAATTTAGCAGTGTAAAACTAAAGGGAAGGCAGCCACCCACCGCCTACTCTTGGGCTACTCTTTTACCAACGAATAGTGGGATTGATCATAACATTATAAAGCCCCCACGCCTGAAAGGGCGAGCATGTTTGGCGCGACCGGGATGCGAACCCGCGACCCTCAGATTACGCCTTAACACGCTTGGCCATACCGGGCCTGAGTTTCACTTATTAGTTTTATTATACATTTTTTAAATCTGGTTTTCTTCATTACAAATGCCAACTAAGTGCAAATAGTCTAATAAATTTCGTTTCCCTTTAATGCAATCAATATAAATGGATGGCTATAAAGGTCTAAAGTCTTATAGAAAACGTTTTGCCCATAAAATGGTAAAAGTAAAGTAAAATATGCATATTTTTATTTTATTGCTATAAATTTTGAGTTTGATTAGAATTTAAAAGATTGAACATTTTACGGTTCATCTGATCGGCTTAATTTGGTGTTTATCCTTGGACAACGACTTATAGGTTTACAAAAACTCTTCTCTATTTTAAAAGTTTAAAATGTTAAAGTGGAGTGTTGAAATTTCGAAGCCTTAGAATGGAAGTGGAACTAAAATCATTCCATTTTGATGGCTATGAATATGGACTAAACAAAATACCTATTTACTCTTAGTGGTCTCTTAGGGGACATCTATAAGTCTTCGGATTTACAACACTAAAATCAATGGTCCAATTCTCTTTGGTGAACATAGAATACAGCCCCATGTGGCTTTTCTATAATTTTTTTTTTAAATCTCAAAGAAAGCTACACGAAGGATATATGAGCTAGACATTCCGAATTTAGTAGTGAAAGACTACAAGAAAGGCAGCTAGTCTTCACCAACCACCAATAATTCTTGAACAGCCATGGATTAACCATTAAGCAAATTAAGCACGTGCTTAGGGCACCACAGAGTTTTTTCCTTAGCTATCATGCCTTTAACTCTTTCACCGCCACCCTCAACTCTAGTTGATTTTTTTTTGTAATTGTCCCTTTCTGCCATATTCGACTTTACTCTGCATTGTTAAAAAATGTTTAATTTGACTCGGTGAATGACTTAAGTTTCGAGAAACTACTAAAATATGTATTTGAAGTAAGAAGTCATTGATTTGCGAAAGATTACTGAAAAGATCAAGACAAAATGTTGTTGAAACTTCAGGTAAAAGATGAAGATAGAATATTTTTCTCAATCATTCCTTCTGTTATGGCTATTTATAAGAAGCTATAGGCAGTGGAACTGTTTTATTGTTTTTTTTTACTGCTTTATTCAGTCACATATATAGAAAATCAAGAGTATAATATCACATAAAGAGGAGTCAAACAAAATGGTGACAGATGTGTACAGAGACGTGGCTAGTTTTATGTTTTTTTCGGTTACTGTTTCCGTACGTTATATTTGGGTTATTGTCTCGTTTGTTTTAGTTTTATTTGCATTAGTATTACATTATTTATGTGTGTTTTGTAACATTTTTATCAAATATGCCATTTTTAGACTCAAAAATGGTGAGCACAGTTATATTCTTACTTCTTTCATGATCCTATCCTGACGTCATAATGTCCTGACCCGGCCCTCTGGTGATATTTTTATGAGACGAACGAACAATTCAAGACAGAAACACAGAGACAACGACGACAAATTTTCAGGTTTAATTCAACTGTATTGCCATTATAAATTCAGATCAGTATGTGTTCTATTACATTTATGAAAAGCCGGGAAAACAGTTGACTGATCGGAGCTGTCTAAAGGCGATCATTCGACCTATTAGGTCAAATTACGTAAGACTTCGACATATGCAACAACATAATTTTTAACGTTGTTATCTATACACTATACTACTACTACTAGTACAAAAAACTGGCAAAAAAGAACCAACAAAAGGCTTTGGATTTAGTGGTCAAGACTGGAAAGCTAATTAATTTTTCAGTCAACTTACACAACATGATCTTCCAAATCAAAATTCATCTCCCGTCATCAGAAGTTACTTGTGCTGCATTTGACTCTGACAAGATTGAAGTTGAACCAAGTTCCAGACCTACAAGTACCACTTTGCCTACATGAATATCAATCATGATGACGTTGAGGTGTCACAGACTGGCTTAATTGGCATAAATCTCATAACTGATGTCGCTTTGCCTGTAAATTCATCTGATATTTCTAGTGTTAATGTTGATGCAAGTTGCTCTACAGGACAATCTGAAGTTGAAATAATTGCTGAAAATGAAAATATACTGGACTATAGTAACATGCTTCAACCTACAAAAGATGAATAAACTAAAACAAAAGATCTAGGGTTGTGGCTCGATTTCTCTGCTGATGATGTGGCTTGTTGGATTGCTTGTGGACCCACTGACTGTAAATACCACAATGCGCCATTTGGCAAATTTTGCTGGACTTTCAGTAGTGGCAAACCAACGAGATATTGTTCGCACAAACTTATCTTTGGGGTAAAAGCTAATGGTGAGCAATACAAGAGAGAGTGGTTATTGTATTCACCATTAACAGGATCAGTTTACCGCTTTGTTTGAAGCAATTTTTTTGTTGTTCGGTATTATCTGCTGTATATTTCCAGTTTAGAAATAAGATCCCAAATTTTAGCATTATAAAACCCCACTGAACTATTAGGAAATATTTTATAAACAATGAAAATGTTTAAATTAATTTCCTCATTTTTATAAAAAAAAATTACTTTATGGTTAAGAATTGTTGTCATGAGTACCAAATGAAACAGTTCTGGATATTTATGTCATGAGTTTAAGTAATCAGATGTTTTGATATATCAGAGTTTTAGGTTTGGTTTTTGAATTTCGCGCAAAGCTACTCGAGGGCTATCTGCGCTAGCCGTCCCTAATTTAGCAGTGTAAGACTAGAGGGAAGGAAGCTACTAATCACCACCCACTGTCAACTCTTGGGCTCTTTCTTTTACCAACGAATAGTAGGATTGACCGTCACATTATAACGCCCCCACGGCTGAAATGGCGAGGATGTTTAGTGCGACCGGGATTCGAACCCGCAACCCTCAGATTACGTGTCGAACGCCTTGACCCACCTGGCCATGCCCAACATAGAATTTTAGTGTGATGTCTAATTTTAATACAGTTTTTTTGCAAATGCGGCGAAAGCCACGTACTTGTCTTAGAGGGTAATGTTGCTGTTTGATAAACTTTACCTATGGGTGCAAAACAAAGACACACATATCATTAAATTAATACATTTTAAGCAAGTTATCAAAAATATTCTGGCTTGATTTAACATACTGAAGATTACTATTACTATTACTATTAATACAGTTTTTTTGCAAATGCGGCGAAAGCCACGTACTTGTCTTAGAGGGTAATGTTGCTGTTTGATAAACTTTACCTATGGGTGCAAAACAAAGACACACATATCATTAAATTAATACATTTTAAGCAAGTTATCAAAAATATTCTGGCTTGATTTAACATACTGAAGTAGTTGGTAAACAGAAAAATCGTATAATCGCATAAAAAATTAATTTCAAAAATAGCGTCGTTGTAACATTTATGATGGATATAAATCACTATCAAGTGGGTAACACATTCTTACTCTTATGTAGAAAATACTAGTACTAAAATCCAATATATTACTAATGTATACTACTAAATTATTATTAGATATAGTAAATAACAAAATACTGGGATAAAAACTATAGTGGAATTAATAAACAATAGCAACACATCAATGAAAGTAATTTACTTTGGTAAAATATGGTACACTTCTAAAAATAAATGTATATTATTAACTAATTAATTGTATTTGAGATATTTATTCTGCGATTTAGGTATAAATCCAATTTTCTAAAAAGCCTTTTATTCAAAGTATATGTTGCAATCATACAGTTCCAAATACCTTTAAAAAGATGTCTCTGTAAACAATCTAAAACAAATTATTCGCCTTTCGTTTATCTGCAAATACTTTACCGTAATCTAACGTAAAGAAGAGTTTCTTGCTTTTGGACCATTTGTTGTGTACATCACAAAAAATTAAACCCCAGACTTCAGCGTTGTTAATTTGTAAAATAAAAAAATACTGTTGTCCTATCGTGAACACTAAAGAATGAGATTACTGTGAATTTACTTGGTAAAAGTCTTTCTAGTTATTGGTGTTGCATTGTAGTGTCTTCCAAAGAGTCTTAAAAAGTATAATGATATCAAACCTCTCAGTTGAAGAATTTATTCATCTATGACATCCTATACCTTATATAGTCACATATGATCGTATCAAATGTTCAAACTGAGCCAACAATATTTACGGTAAATATGTATAAAACTCTTAATTAGCAACCTCCCAAAGAGGGCCCCAGTGACACAGCAGTATATCTATGAACTTGTAGTGGTTGAAACCGTATTTCGATGCTCGGGGGGGAATAGATTACGGATAATATATTCTGTATCTTTGTGCTTAGCTACAAACAATCAAACGCTGAATGAGATTTGGATGCAGTTTAAAACTTAAATAGAACCTTGACAAACAAGGGCTTGAGAGAGAACTAATTGTTGATGTTTATAGTCTGCTGTCATTTCAAAAATTTTAAGAGTTGAAAACTATACTAAACGAAAAGGACACTCATCACCATAGGTTACAAAACATACTTCAATCTTGAAATTTAAATTTTATTAGTTGAAGATAGCAGGATTTTAAAGACTTTTCTTACAGAATTTTCTTCAAAATTCCATTTCTCTCTGTTAAAAATATTGATAAAAGTTAACAAGAAATTGAATGGAATATAGTGCTATTTAAACAACTAATTAAATAAAAACAATAACGTGCATATTTGTATTGTAACATGTGGCATAGTAACAAATACATAATTCGTGCTTACAGTATTTTTTTGTGAAATATATAAACCGTGATAAAGATGTAATTTTTTGGAAATACGGTAGTAATCACTTAAATCTGCAGAAAAGCTTTCTTGGTAATAAAAACCTAAGAATTATGTTTCCCATTGGATTTAACACAAAGAACTAGCAAGCTCTAATGTTAAAGTTAGTTTTACAGAAATTACTCAAGATAAAGATCAGTACAGATTAACATTTTATTTTAAAGATTTCCGACAATTGCTTATTTTGCAGGGTGAAAAGATGATATTCTAAAATTTAAGCAATACTTTTTTTTATCAAAAGTGGTGTTCGTTGGAAGACAAATAGTGTTGCCGCTTTTAGCATAACATTTTGCCACTTTCAAAACTCGTAAATATCAGTGCATTATTAAACTTTCATAATGAACCACTCGTAGACTACTGCTTTGATGTATAAACTGCCTCGTTGCTCTTCTATTTAATTTTTGTATTGCACATTGGTATATGAAAGACATTGTAATACTAGAAGTATAAGACCTTATAACACCACTTTGTTATTTTTAGTTAATTTAGCACTCAAAGTTTCTTGAATTTACTGCTGCTCTAGGAGGTTCAACTAAAACACAAACCGTAACTGACAGTAATAAATTCTAATCGAATTTTTAGCGTACATTTCTACAGCGTGTGTTTGACAAATTAAGTTTATTCCTGAAAGTACACTTACAAAGAATTTAAAGAAGCTTTCTCATCGAACAACTACGACTACTTTTGTTATTTTAATATGTAACTTGAATAGAACTTACATTTACTTATTATGTCAAGAGTACACTGTAGAAATGCACGCTATATATTCTATTATAGTTTATTATTTAAAACATTTGAAGCTTTATACTGTCAGTTACGCTTTGTGTTTTTGTAAAACGCTTCTGAAGACACAGTAAAGCGAAATGTTAAATGGTCAATGAAAGAAAAATTATAGATTTATTGTTATAAGTTTATTCATTTTTAGTGATAAAATGCTTTGTTATTCTGTAGTGTTATGATGTATTTCAAGAATTATTAACATTAAACTTTTTATCATATTTTTAATAGTAACATTCATCCCCTTTCTTCCTGGTAAATAAAATCATAATTCTTGACAAACTTATCTAATTTGTTTGTTTTACTCTTAGTTATATATTACCGTTAATTTTACGCAATATGAAGCATTGAGTAATATGAAATCTATTTTATTCAACGGTATAATCAATAATAGTATTTATAGATAACTTAGATTGAAATATTCACCTCATATTGAGAATCTCTTAAGACGTTTGTTTCAAACATGTTTTGAAATGAATTAATATTTTTTGTTTTGTTTTGGAAATGAATTCAGGTGCTTCATAATCAAATCCGTTACTGTTAACCTTCAGTATAAAACGTACAATCCTGTTTTACCTAAGCTTCATGAAGTAAATCTGGCTGTTTTCAAATGTATTTAAGTACAAGCGAGATTTATGTTTTGGGAATTCGTGTTCTGAACACATTTCATGGTATGAATCTATGAATATTACAGGACTTTTACATACTCATTCTAAAAGCGACGACACCACACAACCTTATTATAAAATGCGAACTAGTGTCATAACGTAGTTCTACTGTCTATTTTCTCAGTAATTTTACCATTCATCATCTCTCTTTCTTTACTTCTCTTTATTATTGTCTGTTCACCATTTATTTCAATGGTTACATATCTGTGATAAAACTTCCCTATTTTTTCTATTTGTTTTGTTTAGTTCGCCAGCTTTTAGTTTGTTCATCTGTTTAATTTTTTTTTTATGTTTGTAATAAAAAAAATCCATACTCCGTGCTATTAATTGTTTTTGACAGGATAATATCATAAATGATCTTAGAGCTCAGTGATTGAAAATCTTACTTTAAAGAGTTGGTGACAACGTAATATCACTTTTGTATAAGAGATATTATGTGATTATATATTCCTTTAAGAAAATATGAGAGTATTGAAATCATTCTCTTGAAAATAGTTTATTTTATGTTTATAAAAATAAAAGAGCTATTATACAGGCCCCAACATATCTGCTATCATAAGTAAGAATCAAAAGCAAAGCAGCTTAACTCGCTAATGTACAAAATATATTTCTTTTTATCGTCACTGTCAACAAAGTTATAGAAATGATTCATAGAGCTACACAAAGATTTATTTGTTGGGGTGCCATTAAAGGCAGATCTTCCAGAAAAGGTGAAGGTATATATACATTGTCTGGATATGGCATCCAAGGAGATACATAAACAACGTCAGGGTCTAACGCTTGATTAAACATTACGATCCAATAGACTCAAAAAAGCAGTGCTAATGGAAAAACATTAACTCTACATAGCGATACACAAAGAGAACTAGAAAGATAAACAGAGACGTTGACTTTATGTATATAGTCACATTTTACGCCCTCATGGATTGCCATTTTCTCATTGTTACTTTATAGCTTCACAACATTCGAGGCAATTTCTTAACGTTTCTTATATTTGTGTTGAAATCTACTTTATAAACTTTCAATAAATAACACAGATTTATGCTTTGTCCGTTCAATGAAGCAATAATAATTTTGACATCTTACTATTAAAGTGCACAAAAGGTGGGGTCCTTAACCGCATCATTTCAAGTTTGGCAAAGTATTTTTACTTTACTTTAATTTCACTTAGTAAACTTGAACATAATTTCGGTTTGAAAAGCTAGTAGAGTGGTAAAGAAATGTAAGTATATGGTTTTAAACGAAATGTAACTGGTTTAAGTAGTAAACGATGTAAAAGACTACACAACTTGTAACAACTGAAATTTATTTTGCCATTTATTTATTTTAAGTTTTTCTCTTTTATGTTAATAAACAAACAGCCATAATTTTTAAAGGGTATATCCCCGAATAGAAAAAAAAATGACTTTGTGATCTTGTTTTTCTATTTCTTATTATTTAAGTCTGCTTAATTACTCATTATTAACTGACAAGAGACATATTTTTATGTGGACTGTAGAGCCACGGGATCAAAACTCGGTGGTGAATGCTCTTGTTCTTTCAACTGTAAAGAAATTATAATGAAAGGTCAATCCCATGAGTGAAGAGCAGCCCAAGAGTTGGCGATGAGTGCTACCACCCTGTTCCATAGTCAGTAGTTCATAATTATTAAACGTGGCAGATCATCTTATTAGCTTTTTATAAACAAAAAACTCCTTTTAATGCAAACTGTTTTTGAAGTACAATATTAGCCATCACATTTCTACATATTTTTGCCTTTATAAACTAAATAGCTCATTCACTTTACCCTTATTTGACAGTAATGAGATGAAAAACTAAAACGGTATTTTTTGTTGAATATACCAGAATAGTTTGTTCGCCGCTTTACTTAAGAATTACATTCGTTAATGCTAAAATTTAAAAAAAGTTAAATTTCACAAAAACGCACTTCTTGTCAACCTACGGATTTTCACAATTTTTATTAGTGTAACTTCAATTAAGTGAAACTAATTATTTTTTGTATATTTTGTACATGAATCATCAACGTACATATATACGATTTATTAAGTAATACTATTTTAACCTTGTGTAATTTTCATGATATAAGTTTAGAAATGATTAATTTCTAAAGGACATTCTTCTTGGATATTTGGCACCTTGCAGGATCGTCACTTTCTAATTTTTACTCTTTTGTCTTGTCGAATATTCTTAACCCATGTAATAGGTGTTGAAATGTTAATAATCACTGCAGCTATTTGTATTGCATTTTTTTTGCATTCTTATCAAATGTCTCTCAGTTACTGTCTGTAAATTCCTTTTGAAGAATATCAAACATCTACAGTTTTTAATTACTGTAAGTGTTCTGAAGTTGATACTAGGTCTTAGAAAAACGAAATAAAACACTTGATCCCAGTGGTACAGCGGCAAGTCAGTAGACTAAAAAGCTTTGTGGGTATAAACAATATGTGTAGCTTTGTACTTAATTATCAGTAACATAAAATTTTGTTGTTAAATACAAGTAGTGCATTAAAAATGGCATTTTGTTATCGATTTTTTTTAAACAATTAGGAAATGATGTCATAAACTCATATGGCCTGTTGTAGTCTTGTAGTTTACGTGCCAAGCTGCTTATAAGAAACTCCAAGGTTGAGAAGTGATATGCTTCGAACATTGTCTGTACGCTTAGGTTTGAGGACGTTACAAATGTCACATTTACTCTCGTTGTTTGATTAAAATTAGCTGAGTAGACCAGCTAATCCTGCTGCTGATTTTCTATCTTTGGTCAGCACTTCTAGATTAAGGATGATCATAATTTTCTTGTATGTTTCCATATACAGATATCTACTTTAACATGTGGAATTCGTGTTGCACTTCATACATTTTGCTACAACATACAAGTAAATTATTCAGTAAAGTATCATTGCACATTTCTATCATGGAATTTTATTACTTTTAACCAAGTTTCATTCTGTTATGGTGACGCAAATTTTACTTATTGTGCTCACAGTCTCTGTGTTTCTTATAAATTATATATTACTTTTATGCAAACTGTTCTGTGTTTTTCTTATAACAAAGCCACATAGGGCTATCTGCTGAGTCAACCGAGGAGAATCGAATCCCTGATTATAGGGTTATATATCAGTAAACTTACCGCTGTACTAGCGGGAGACCTTTTACTTTTGTATTCCTCTCTAAGTGGTTAAGTGGTAAGACGGAGGTCTTGTGACGCTATACATTTGGATTCGAAACGTATAGCTCATTGTGCAATTTTGAACTTATAACAAACATAAGTCAAAGAAAAATATGTTTTTCTGATGTACCATCTCATATTTACTGTTCGTCCTTTCACATGATAGACTGATAGAATTCAAACGTTTATAAAATATATTATAAAATATAAAGTGGCAATATAATGAACATATATAATAAAAGTTTACGTTTTTAAAGGTGACAGAAAGTGATGAAAATGTACAATATTACGGTATTATTAATTTCCTGATTTTAAAGGGATGAAAATGGATATATCAATAGCAACACGAAATACAATTATTGAAACAAAACACATAAATTTGCTAATTATCCACTTCATTATTTGTTGTCGCATTCAGGGTTCTCGTGGTAAACACCAAGCCACTACATACTAATAATATAAGAACTATATCGTGACTAAAAATATAAGGATCTATCAGATAATTACAAAGTTAACAAAGATAAAATCGAAATAAATTATGAATTGTTCTTCCAGCTTGTAAAAGTAAAGTAGAAAATAAGCTGAAACAAAGCAATTTATAATATTTTCAAATTATAATAAAAATTATTTTTCTTTAATTTTCCAAAGTCTTTTTCATCTTATTTTCAGTGCTTATTAGTTTAACAAAGAAAGACGTCAGTTTCACATATGAATAATTTGAAAATATCGATCACGATAAATATATATTAGCTTCATAAAATAAAATTCGTTTTACTGTCTTGTGCACTACGTTACTGTAGTTGTTCAAGCAAGACTGAAGTTTCCATTTTTTCTGAAGTCAAAACATTATATACATATACGTTTATAAAAAAGTTTCATTACAAACGCTTTACTCTAAAGAAATATTTTATAAGATTATTATGGTATGCAGGAATCATAAATTATCACAGAGTATATTTTCTTTTAATATTAAAATGAGATTTCAACACATAAACAACCATCAACTCATATTAAAAACTGTTATCTCAATTTATATATATATATATTTGAATGAGTTATTCGAAATATTTTGATTTGGTAAATTGTATGCTATCTTGAATATTGGTTCTAGTTATATGTACTTACTAAATTACATAAAGTTGATTACACGATATTCGCAGTTTAGTTATAAATGTTTAGAAATGAAAATAGATGGTATAAATCAAATGTATTTTTCTATATACAGGAAAACTATTTCCTTAGTAAGATTTCAAAATATTGTTGTATACATTTGAACTAAATGAAACAGCTAAACCGACTCAAAGGTTTTTCCACTTGGAAAATAGTTTGTTATATTGTGCATTAACGATTATACCGTTCAGTGTTATGATAAACAACAAGGTACTTTTTACCTGATTATTTGTTTTTCTCATAACTTTTAAATTTATGAGGCATTGTTGACAAGTTTTAATTCATATATTCTTGCGAAATATTATCAAGAGCATAATCAAAAGATCGTTTGTTATAACATCTAAGTTTACACACATATCTACATTAGCATGTTCTTACACGGATGACATTGGAACCAGGTACTATATTATTCATCTTATTTTACCTACTAGTGAAGGTTATGTTTTCATTCTTGTATGAAAGATTTCTAAAAAACAACGGCCTAATGAATTTGGATAAAAGTCAGCATGCATTTGGACAATGATCCAATTTAGAATCGATTAGTTTTTGGAGAATAAAAGTCACAAAAATTATAAAAAAATCTTTATCTGTTAAGACGGTGACCAAATTTACACAGTTTTTGTACTCTACAACTAGTAAAGGAAATGAGTGAATTTTGGTGAAACTTGGTGGATATATTTAGAATATTGTTTCTCGTTCTCGTGCTTATAAAGTTCCGTGTCCGTTGATAATAACTGCCACAAGGGTATATTTTCTATTTTTCGAGATCCGAATATGATCAATGCTGCGTTTCGGAGGTATGTCCAATACTGTGTGTCTCTTTAGTTGTCTTTGATTTTATAATTCTAGTTTATGACTGAGATTCTCAGATAAAGATTAAGTATGTTAAATGATGTATCAGCGTTGTTATATAGATTATTTTTGCAGAAGGATTTTATTGTAGGGTACAAAGGGTTATTCGCACTGCTTAACAATGAAATCTCACTAGAAGCAAAGATAGAGATGAGAAAATGATATATGAAGAAGGAAGCTTTCATTTCTCTTCACGAAAATAGCTAAACTAACTATTTTTCAACTTAGATTTTTTTAGAAAAATATTAGGCAAAACAACTCACACTCACATAACAGGTTTGGAATTCGACCACAGTAAGTTTTTTTCACTGAAGTTGCACTAAAATCTTTACTTACTATTGAGATTCACAAGCTATAAACAAATAGGAGTGAACCTATGTGTTATTGCAACAAAACACATAAATTTGACAATTATCCACTTCATTTTTGTTTCATGCTAATTTTTCTACTAATGCATTATATCGATCATCAAATAATGAAAACTCAATATCGTCTAAGGCCAAATAAGACTTATATATGGTCTTGTCTGGTCATCCTATTTGTACAATAAAAATGATATTGATTTAGCTGTGGCACATTCAGTGTTCTCGTGACAAACACCAAGCCACTGCAAAATCATTTTTTTTATTCAGTTTTCAGTTATCTGTTTTGCACAAAATTTCTGTATTGCACAGTTATTTGCTTTTCTGATGCATATTTTGAGCTAAGGTTATCTGTTCTTCTGTAACTTTCTACGCTTTATAGTTATCTGTTACACTAAAAGGTTTAATTATTATTGGGATTACTAGTTTATAAATTTATTAGTGTGCATTGTATTTTTCCTTTTATGTCCTACAGATATTTTGAACTTGGATCTTGATTTCTATTTAATACATTGATTGAGTATAAATTTAAACAAAACACGTCAAAACGTACAGATAAAGCGCGTTTTTTTTTCTTTTTGTGTCCTGACCATATTCAATTATTTTTACTTTCAAACGTGATGCCAAAAATTATATAGATACATTAGACATATTCAACTTCAAGGAGTTAAAAGACTGTTAAATCCACAGTATACCTGTTCATTAAGCTGTCGTTAATAGGGAAGGATGCGTAACAAATTTACAGCTATGTGAACTTAACAATTAACAATATCCCTGTTGAATAAGTGGACGTAAATGACAAAATTAAATTATAGTAGTAACGATTGTGACAGAAGTTTTATTTTGAGTTGATCTAAATTAAAAAATTAAAAGTTTTTTCTTAAGGACATCTCAAGAAAACGATATGAATCTGTTTGTCATATTTAGAAAAAAATACGTTGTCAATTGAACACTCTATGATACATTTTTTCTTGAAAAGGAAATAGTATCACTGCTTCACCGTGATTTTACGTTAAACGGTATACAAATGGCTATTAAGAAAGTGACCAATTTCAGTCCCGTGCACCATGCGTATTTAGACTAAAACGTTTCTATGGGTTCATGAGAAGTTTGGGGTTTAAGGGTTTCAGTTTTACGTGCTTTAGATATACCCTACGCTTTTCAATAAACTAGAAATATTTATTTCTATCTAAATGAACAAATCTTCTAGTCGTATACGGCTGTCAGATTTATTGGACATGAATAGTGTATTATTCGTATTGCCACGTGAAAGTATACCGTAAAATACATTTGTTATAAACTTTTTTATGCTAAATACCTTCGTTCATTCAGAGGGTTTTAATTCTTTTTCTTAAGTTTTCAAATTTTGTAGCTTTACGGGCTTGAATCTCCAAGTCGCTTCAGGTAATACTGCAAATAACTGTACTAATGCTTTCATGTGCCATACGTTTTTCATATCAATCAAGATGTTTTGTAAAGTAATGCTGTTTTATTTTATTCTACCTATTTATTCAACATGTTGAAATTTCTTAACTAGGATTACCAAAGCGACATTTTAAATTTTGAGTCGGTATAAAGACCTTAGGAATAAGCTGAATTAAAAGGAAATTTATGGTTCAATATTTTTGCATATTAATGCACTAAAATGAAATATACTAAATTTTATATTATACGATTATTACAATTTTACTTTTTTATGTTCTACTTTAATGCTCTCTGTAGTGTCAACACATATTGATGTTTCTCAAACTCCAATTTATTCCACTCATAAGATTATTTTTCAGATTTGACACAGTTATGAATTTTATCTGTGTCTAAAACTTACATTTTATACTTAGTATAGATAGTTAGTAAGTATATGGGTTATTGTTGATTGACATTTTAAGATTACTCACTGTAGGATTTATGACTTGTTGAAGATCAGCACTCACAAGACTTGTTTCAGGTTAATATATACTCTGAACTAGTTTAACTTATGTATAACAAAGTTCTTCACATTACAAATTACGATAGGCATATCATAAACACCATATATAGCTCTCTTCCAAACACAATATATAGCTCTCTTCCAAACACAATATATAGCTCTCTTCCAAACACCATATATAGCTCTCTTCTTGTTGTCAAAAGTCCACTTACGTCTATTCAATGCTTTAAAATTTCAGTTGATAAGCCGAATTACTTTTCTCTATTACTATCGTCAAACTACCCGAGTATAATTTAATTACTTTACCTGAGAGCTACGAGGGTTGTATGCTATACTTCTAAAATCATCTATTCCTTTTTGTCAATTTAAATTTCTAATAATCGTCTTTCTACTTTTCAAAGTCCTTTGAGGCTAGTTCAATTACTTTAGAACTCTCTTTCACAAAATAAACTATTCTTCTTATCTCTTTCAACACCGTTATTCTCTATATAATATACCAATCATTAACACCTTCCAACCCTATGAAGATCTACTTTGCGTTTAACTTTTATCTAGCCGAATTCATTCTCGTAATTTTACTACATCTATAGTCTGCTTTTTCTTTGTCTCTCTGTATATATTCCCGCTTATCTCATACTATTTATAAGTTTGTTATTTAATTGTCTGCTTGCTATATCCTCGACATCAATAAATTTCACGCGATGTTCAACAATTTCAATATCAATGAGTTACAAACACAACGTACGACTCTTACTGAGTTACGTAACTAAACTTATCATAACATTTAATTTAAAATAATTTATTTTAATTATCTTATTATAAACCAAACCTACACGATCATAAAATGAATTACCTAATAATGTTTACACTAAACAGTCTTATATGTCATAACACTTTGTCTCTCCAAAATTTTAAATGAAGCTTTGGGATGCATTGGAATCTTTGAACCTTAAACTATAGAAAAAGTCAACATAAATATTAATTTTTATTTGATGTTTTCAGATAATATATATCCTAAAATAATTGGTCGTAGGCAATGCTAGTTCTAAGAATAAATAAGAACGGGAGGAACGGCATGGCCAGGTGATTAAGGCGCTCGACTCGTAATCCGAGGGTTGCGGGTTCGAATCCTCGTTACCCTAAACATGGGGGCGTTATAATATTACGTTCAATCTCACTATTTCTAGGTAAAGGAGTCAACAGCCCAAGAGTTGGCAGTAGGTGGTGATGACTAACTGTCTTTCCTTTATTCTTACATTGTTAGATTAGGGACAGCTAGTGCAAATAGCCCTCTTGTAGCTTTGCACGAAATTTAAAAACAAACAAAGAATGTGAATGGATTTTACCTATTTGTTAGTATATCAGGCATCGAATAAAAAAGATCTTAAGACTGAGTCGTCACATGTTATAACAAAAATAATCAACTTCCCTGGTCAAAATGAAGGGTGGTTTTACGTATTTTTTGTTTTCTTATATCTCAGTCTTTCATTTGTTGCATAACGTGCTGTTTACATCAGATACGTAATGTGAAAAACACTGGTACGTGACTAATAATATAGGGAGCTACTGTTTTTTTTTTACTCATGGATGTCTCACTTTAAAGAAGATGTGGGTTGACCGTAGTGACTCATTTTTATTGGTTTAATTAAATTACTTTTCTATTTATTTTTAACTTGTTATATAATGACGTCTCAGTTTGGTAGCACAAGCTTATATCACTTATATGAAGTCTGAGTTTACAGATTGAAATGTCGTTCCAAAGTAGGCTTTAAAACAGGAGGGAAAACTCTGTTTAGCCCTAAAAGTTATAATGTAGTTATTATTGTTTGTGACGACATTATAATGAAGATATGCTAGAGAGAAATAATGTCCTGCCTAACATTATGTAGCATAATCCTCATTACATAAGGAACTTACTTTACTTTTATAATCATGCTTGCTTCTTCTTTCTCGTTGTGAATAAACACTTTATATAACTTAAGATTAGAATAACTGGAGACATTAAATTCAAAATCAGGAGTTCGACTCCTCTCGGTGGACTCAGCAAATAACCCAATATGACTTTGCTATGAAAAAACAAACAAACAAACGATACATTCAAATTATAAAGTATGATTTATTCACAATATCCGTGAGTTCTTCGTATGTATATTAACTTATGATAATTATTGCTATTGATTTTTATTTCTACAAAAGATCTGTTTAAAGCTATGAGCTATTAAAATTATTAAATTATTATGATATTTTAATAGTGACTCGTATTTATTCGGAAACTACTTACGAAACTCTAAGCTATATAAAATATTATTATTATTCATAACTTTTAAATTAACTTGAAAAACTACGGTCAAAAGGAGTGTTTTTTATATAAGATATTAATAACAATATGGAAAAAAAAACAACAGAATGAATCTGCGTAAGAAGATGGAGTTAGAACAACTGATGAGTTTGAAACAATTGTTTCACGACGAGTATCTCTTTTGGTAAATACACCCCGTGATCTAAATCGTTGATCCGTCATCATTCATCCATCATCAACACTTGTTTGGGTGTGAGACAAGTCTCTGCTATGTAATAGCTCTAAAAGGATCCTTCTTGAGTTAAAGGATCTTTATCTAGGCACTTTACATAAAATAACTGTAAACTTTCTCTCTTGAAGCGTTAGCATCTGATGGTTCAGACACTTATGGAAGAGACGTTCATGCTCATGAACGAATGGCCTACTTTTGACATTTATAGATGAGGTCTAGTTCAAAGTAGCCAAAGTAATGCTTTCAAGATGAAATGCTTAGAAAATGTTACCGGAACCTCATCGTAGACTCCATGAGTTTTCTCTTTTCCCGACCATTAATTTTGCTAGAAGGAATTAGTAGTTTTAACATGTTTAAAGACATTTTATCAGACTGAAAGAGAAACAAATAGCGTATAAAATCAGGAAACATTTATAAAATCTTTTAAACGGAACTGTTTTCTACTAAATTTCAAATTATTGTCAGGTTTGTAAATTTCCAATTTAATACCATTTTCAACTTTTTTTAAAAAGTTGATAATGTTGTTCCCCACTTATGCTCTGTCCGTATAAAAATGAATTACACGGTATAACGTTTAAAGATCAAATGCACATCTCCCAATAGTTTTGTGTTGTTTATGGAGTTTAATTTATTCTTAAAAAATCATGAATGTGAGTGTGTGTATGGTAAAAAGATCATTACTTGTAGATTTGGGAAATTATAGTTCAGTGACCTGGCTAGAGGTAGTTTTTGAATAGTTTTCTTGATTGTACAATGTATTAGATTGTTTGGAAACTAACTCTTGCGATAAAAGTTCACAAAAGTTTGTTTAGAATTTAAGCACAAAGCTACACAATGGGCTATCTGTACTCTGCTCACGACGGGTATCGAAACCCGGTTTTTAGCGTGTAAGTCCGCAAACATACCACTGTGCCACTGAGGAGCAAGTTCACAGAAACTAGTATTTCATTGTTCACGGGATGTAAGACATTTTACATTTTTTTTAAATGCAGAGGAATAAAACTGTCAATGCGTGTGTATAGAGTGGTGTAAGTGGGGTTTAAGTAACAATCAACATCAAACTTTCCTGTGTGTCAAGAGAGAGCAAAGTTGTTGGTGTTCACAAGTAAACTTCATGTTCACATGTCTAGAGCTCATATATTCCATACATTTCATTTATTTGTTTTCATTTTTTAAGTATTAAACATATGTCATCAACAATACGATTATAAATAAACAGTATGAACTTAATAGGACAATCCCTCAGTCAAACATTCTCATAAAAGCACATGAAAACATTAGCCATTACAGGTACTAAGCTAGACCGTATACTAAATCTATTGAACTGTTCAGGAAATAGATGATTCAACTGGAAAAAAAAGTTTTTTTGACGAATCCCATCAGTAGTCTAAACGGTTGTTTGCTGAGTCCATTAACATACTCCTTGTCTTTAGAAACAAGATCAACATGAAGATTAATGGTTTCGTCTAGGGGAAGGTTAGTGAACAGAGATTCATTATCATAACTGCTTAAATACACTTCTTTACCAAACCTTGAATTTTCTGATAATACGAGAAATACGAGGGATTGTCCTATTAAGTTCATACTGTTTATTTATAATCGTATTGTCGATGACATATGTTTAATACTTAAAAAATGAAAATATATTAATGAAATTTATGGAATATATGAACTCTAGACATGTGAACATGAAGTTTACTTGTGAACATCAACAAAGTTCTGCTCTGCTCTCTCTGCTTCAACTTGTTAAATCATCAATCCGAATCCTATATCTCAAAAACACAGCCAAAAGTTAAGAATCTGTTACCGAGACATTAAACAACCGGTTTCCACAAAGGCACATAAATTTTTTTGTCTATAGGATCTATTATTTCCAACATAGGGTGTTCTAATTACGAAAAGTCCAAGTCTTATATTCATTTTTAACATAATTTACTTCTAATAGCTGTCTTTAAGCATGAGCCCTTCACTATAAACTATTTTTAATTTTAGGTTACAAAACGTAACATTTCGTAAAATAGAAAACATAATATGTTGTTAGACATATACGACTATTTATTTTAAGTTTAATATATGAGCATTATCCGGTTTGTATTTTGCTAAAATGAAAATCAATTATTTTTAGAAGTGGTAAGTATGGTTAGTTTGCTTACATAACTTTGTGTATTGTTTGTTGTGTAGCTCAATTGTTGTGAATTGATATCATGTTACTTGAGCTTACTGATTTTTTCTCATTGCTGTAAGTGAGTATTGATACATCGTAATGTGTTATTTTTTTATAAAAAGTTCTACGCCTCAGTCAGGCAATATATACATAGACGACCTAGTAAGCACAAGTAAGTAAGTAAATATAAAAGTGAGACAAAATTAGTGAGACATATATATACATAGCTTAGTAAATCTACACTGTGTTTGAATGTTTGGTAATAAAGAGTATATAGCGCCTAATTTTAAAACGTAATAATCAAAAAGTGTATTGTAATGAAAGAGTAGAGAAGAATAAAATCTTGTAAATCGGGTTTTAAAGTAACTGAACCACCCTATGTAGACGTTCGACGTAAAAAAAAAAAAGAGTCATTTAAAATTCTGAATTCAACTGTGGTAACTCAGGAAGTAAAGTGAGTGAATTTATCACTGATTGTATTGTGATAACACAGAAGAGAAATATGACTTGTTTTGTCATTTGGGTTCTAGAGCAACTAAACTAGACTGCATGAGTTCTTGACGAAAACGAACGATTATTTAAAGCTTTGGATACAACTGTGGTGATTAACTGTGTAACGAACACCTGTAAATATGTTTGACTTCTTGTGAATATATTGTTTTAAAACAAGTGAATTGTGTGCTGTTCCGAATATAGTCGAAATTTGTTACCAACAAGTCATAGACACCTACTGCCCACGTATACATATAAAACCTAATATGTACAGATTTTAATCATTACATTAAAAACAAGACATCTTCAACTTTTCTTGAAAGCTTTTATCTTGTAAGTTTCTTTTTGTGATATATTCTCCCACCTTAGAATGCCAGGACAGTATAGTATTTACAAAACTTCAAAATTCACAGTGCACTGAATATAAGTGTGCTTAAAATGCCTCTCTAAGCATATAATGTTCGCAACTGCGACGACATGTTTCTGGATTAGCATATAAAAATTATTCTTATAAATTACCATAAACCATTGTACATGATAATTGACGGGTTCAGTTTGTCAAAGCCATTATTTAGGTTTATCTAAGTACAGTGTGGAAAAGGCCAGTTTTAAAGACTTTTCTTTCTGACTCGTCATATACAGTGAGCATATGCAATTAATATTCACGTGCTTCTTTAAACTTTGACTTATGTATTCAACATATGTATATATATATTTACGATTGGAGAACAAAAGACCTGATCATTTGCGTAATTATTTTAAATCATGCTGCGTTTTGGTATTTTGTGGAACTCCTTCCTGAACGATCACGTACATTATTATTTTACGATTAAATACACGCGTATATAAAGCTAAATAACATCATATATGTGCTTATATTTTACCTTAATGCTATGATGAATAGTACTTAAAGTTTGAACATATTTTTAAATGTTTACTTTTGTACCTTATACAGCATACTATAGGCAACATAAAACTAGACGTAAGTAGTAAAATAAATTGTCAGTCATTATGTGGTCAGCACAGTTTATTGTACATTCAACATGTATATTAAAATTAACAGTAAGCTGAGCAAAAATGTCTTCTAGAGTTAATTTTAATTTTTTTAAATAAAGAAAATAATATTTTATCCAATCAACCACAAGAAACAATAAGTTAAATAAATAAAGGCACTTTATTATACTTTTAGTACTATAACTAATATAATAAAAACACATTTTAGGTATGAAAAAAGATGCAGCCCTCCAAAGAAAAAGGACTGGGTGTGCAAATTAAATCAAAACTAGCAGCCAAACGAGTAGATACACTTATAGCATTGATAAAAAATTTAGAGTGAATACTAAAACATTAGATCGCCAGTCCACATTGTTTGTTCTACTTGGTGCATGATGAGAGGTAAAACAAAGGTAAGGAGTGTAATTGAGCATATTCATTGGAAATATCTGATAGTTTGGTTTACCACAGTTCAAACTATAGAAAGTGGAAAACCTGTTCGTTTGATAGTTTCCAGTTAATGTAGATTTTCCAAGCAGCAACTATTACCAGCAGGATGAAAAGTTTTAGTACTGTAAAGTCTCTTATGTATTTTTGGAAATATTTGATAGTTTTGATTATCACAGTCCAAACTACAGAAAATGGAAAATTGTTAAACTTTTCTGATTATTTGGAGTTATGTATAAAGGTACACAGCGGGCTATCTTTGCTATGCCTATCACAGTATCAAAACACAGTTTTTAACAGAGTGAGTCTGCAAACATACTGCTAAACTAGCATTCACGTTCAAGCCGCACGACACACCAACAGTATGTCTTGATATATATTAACTATTTCTAAAATAAATAATGTGACGAAGAAAAAAAAAAATAAAAACATCACGATACCAATAGTCATTGTATAAACTATTCATTTAAAGTGATCATTTTAAACAAGAAAATATATAAATGATGAAAAAATCAAATTAAACAAATTTATATACTTCATCTGAATGAATAACATTTGCTAAAAGTAGTTTAATGTCTAATTTTTGGTGCTTAGAATAAAAATATTGGCTTATGAAATAATCTAAAGCATTGAAATCATACATAAACTATTTAGTGATTCTAAACAATATAGATAATATAAAGATTCCCCGAGCAGCACAGCGGTATATCTGCAGACTTACAACCATAGAAACCGGTTTTCAGAGCACAATTAGTTCATTGTGTAGTTTTGTGCTAAATTCCAAACAAACAAACAAACTTACAGCTAATTTATTGTCTAAATATGGCAATAATGAACCCTTTTGTCCTGAGAAGGCTACATTTCATTTCACTCTTACCTTCTAAACATTCTCATGATGACGACGTGAACCAATATTTTTTCTTGGATTTAATAAAATATACAGCTGAAAAAACAGGGAAGAAGATATTAAGATAAGATTTCTATCTTTGCAGAGACACATGTGATTAAGTTTTAGTGTCCTTAACCTCATGGAGTGAAACTAAGTTGATGGAATTTTGATAAAGTTGTGTAAATAAAATATAAAAAAAATTCTTTAATCAGATAATATTCATTGGGATACAATTATTCTATACTGCATCTCACATTTCCTGTGTAATTGACAAAACTAGTAAAGTAATTGAATACTGTAATTGAACTGCACTTAAACTTTTGTGCTACAAATGTTGGTGAAACACCGATGACCGTTTTAGAAATGTGTGACTTTTTGAGTGCAATTTGAAAACAATAAAAACTGCAGATCACGTTTTCATAAACTACAAAACAAACAAATATCTCTTTCTTTTACTGAATAAATGTGTATTCGTATTAATTACGAAACCTATTTGCTCTTAATTTTAGTTTAAATACGGCATATCACAAAATATATCGAAAAGTTCCTTTTATGGCCTTCCCTCGAGTCTTACACCACTAAATTAGGGACGGCTAGCGCAGGTAGCCCGAGAGTAGCTTTGCGCGAAAATTCAAAAAACAAACAAACCTTTTATGGCAAGGAAATATTACGTAATTATATTATGTTTCTTATGATAAACTTATACTGTTACTTTTTATTTTTATTTTTCGGCATCAAGCAATGAAGTTCATGCAAGCAACAAATAAATTCTCCGAAAATTACTAATCAATACTTGTGTATACACATTTAAAGTATCGGATAACGTTTCACTAGGTCTTTGAAAAGTCCCTAGTTAATTTAGTCAGCTTATATAAATCTGTCCATACGTAATTATAACCTACTCTGTGCGTCAAGAAACATGCTCATTTATATCTCGAATATTTTTAACTACTTTTGCATTTAAAAATTCTCTAGTATGTAATAACATCCATTTCATTATCAAAGGATTAAAATAGTGCAATCCTAACATTGGATCTGATAAACAAGTATCTTACTTTTTGCTTGTACATTTATACTCTATTCGAAACAGATCGGATAAATGAGTGATAAAGTTTGTTTCCAGAGGAGATTTTAGAACTGATATTCTTTGATTAAATTCGGAATTTGTGTTACGGTTTGTTGATTAAACCAAAGCATCCCTTGAAATTCTAACAAAATTTAAGTCAATTCCAAAGTCCTTAATCGGATGTGAAAATGTTATCTAAAAGTTTTTTCGCCTTTTTTTGTCAAATCTGGAGTATTTTCTCAATATTAAATTTTCTTCAAATGTGATGTTTTTACTTCATTTTACAAACATCCTAATTCATATATGTTTTAGCAGTTTTAATTAAACATCACTCATATCCTAAGTGTACTATGTGTAAATATCCTGGTTTCCCTTAAAACATACAGTCATATGAAAAAGTCAGGACACCCTATGAAAGCCTGTGTATTTTTGTAACATTTTGGATATATAGATACTTAATCTCAATTTTAACAATACTGAAAGATTATAGGAATATAACTAAACAATTAAAATGAAGAAAATACTTGTCAAGATCTACAAAAAATGCATATTCTAACTGAGGAAAAAGTTAGGACACCCTACCCCCTAATAGCCAGTGTTACCTTCTTTGGCTGAAATAACTGCAGTGAGACGCTTTTTGTAGTCATTTACCAGTCTCTGACATCGGTCTCCCCACTCCTCAGTGCAGAATTCTTTCAGCTATGAGATGTTTGAGGGGTTTCTTGCATGTACAGCCCGTTTCAAGTCACCCCACAGCATCTCAATGGGATTAAGATCTGGGCTTTGACTCTGCCATTCCAGGACTTTCTATTTCTTAGTTTTCAGCCAGTCCTTGGTGGATTTACTGGTATGTTTTGAATCATTGTCGTGTTGCAGGGTCCAGTTCCGCGTCAGCTTTAATTTTCATACAGATGGTCTCACATGACTCTCAAGCACCCTCTGATACACAGTAGAATTCATGGTGGATTCATGATTGTGAGCTGTCCAGGTCCTGCTGCAGCAAAGCAGCCCCAAACCATGACACTTCAATCTCCATGCTTCACAGTTGGAATGGGGTTCTTTTCCTGGAATGCTGTATTTAGTTTACGCCAAACATGTCCTCTGTTCTGGTGTCCAAATAATTCAATTTTGGTCTCATCTGTCAAAAGAACATTATTCCAGAAGTTTTGGTCTTTGTCTATATTCTCTCTGGCAAACTTCAGTCTGGCCTTGATGTTTCTCTTAGAGAGCAAAGGTTTCCTCCTTGCACACCTCCCATGCAAGTTAAACTTGTGCAGTCTCTTTCTGATTGTAGAGGCATGCACTTTCACATCAGCAGTAGCCAGAGCCTGCTGTAGGTCCCGTGATGACATGTTAAGGCGTTTGGAGACCTCTTTTAGCATCTTGCGGTCTGTTCTCGGGGTGAACTTGCTAGGACGACCAGACCTGGGCATGTTGGCAGTTGTTTTGAAATTCCTCCACTTGTTGACTATTTTCCGCACAGTGGAATGGCTGATTTCAAAATCTTTTGGGATCTTTTTAACTGCAAACTAACGTGGCAGGGGTTTAGTTTAGAGAGAGAGAAATCAGAAGAGTTCTCTCTCCAACTGGGGTGTTCAGGAACGTTGTGGTTCCTCTTCGTCCCCTTACATGAGAAATGCTTTAAAATATGCGTGGAATTTTTAATTTATTTTTAACATTTCAAAAATGAAGTAGGGTATTTGTGAGTGAGAGGAAGGACGAGAGAACTGGACGAGAGCAGCAAAAGTGAAGTGAGCCAGGCCTTGGCTCGAGGACGGAGTACACTGGCGGCTGGCGAATTGATTTTTAAAATTTACTATGATTGATTAGATACCCTGTGACTGGGTAAACGGCCCTTTTCAGAATGAGGCTGGGACCTACAGGTCCGATGCCAGAGATTTTGCTGTGGGGGGAAACGGGAGTACCCCGAGAAAACCCACTTTCACGGCCTGGGCGCCGAATAATCTACCCAGACCGTGCCCGGAAGTAGCTGGGAAGAAAAAAAACAAAACTGATGAACTATGTTGGGGGTATACGTGGAAACTGTTAGCTGCAGTCTTCTAGATCAGTTGGTAACTTCGTCATGAACTTGTTTCCACACTTGAAGCCCATTGGTGCAAGTGAAAAACGTGGTCTCGGTGGTGGAACTACTGGCTGTTCTTCGGTGAGTTGTTCTTCGCTGGTCTGTGATGCTTTGTTTCTTCTCGAGATTTTGGTTTGAGTTTTCTGCGTGGAGGTAGATTGTTTTTCAGTTTGTACTGTCGCGTCGATGGTTATCTTGGTAATGGTTTGAGTCTGGCTGGTTGTTGAATTCTGTGGAACTGGGATTGAAGTCTGGCATGAACTGTCCTTTTTCTTTCTTGAACTACTGGAACTTGGCGTGTTGCTAACAATGGGAGTTGTCGTCTTCTGAGTCGGGTTGTCTGAATCTGTCTTCATGTTTCTTCTAATAAGG
Organism: Tachypleus tridentatus; assembly: GCF_004210375.1. Lineage (NCBI taxonomy): Eukaryota > Metazoa > Arthropoda > Merostomata > Xiphosura > Limulidae > Tachypleus > Tachypleus tridentatus. Next base: position 114,687,505 of record NC_134826.1, read on the forward strand.
TCTGGACTCTGCGGTATTTTGGTAGTTTCATGTTGGAAGATTTCCGTTGGTTGTTTGCGATATCTGGGTGCTTTGTTTGAACCATTATTGAGTGGTCGTCGATGTGGGCGTTCGGCTCTAAAATGAAATATATGATAATAACAGCTGTCACGTAAAATACAGTCGGCACTGTACTTCGACGTTGTCACTATCTTCATGAAGTGTGTGGGATGATTACTGTTCTTAGAATAACTTCGATGAACTGCATATACCTTGGCTTGTATTTGGGGTTCTATGGTTTGTCTAATTTCTTCTGGTTGAATTGATGGGTCGACGCCCCTGAGGAATACAGAATAAAGATTGACTGGACTTTTAGTGGGGGAACAACTTACTTTAAATTCAGTGTTCCATGGCTGGCACAGATAAATTTGGTCTGCAGTAGTGGCTGGTTGGATGAGGATTCCTCCCCGGCGTAAAATACGGGTCCTGGACGGTTCGATGGTTGCCCCAGGCTTGGCTCGGGCGATCAACGTGGCGACTTGGTACGGCGTGAGGTTCGGCGGTAAGCCGTCGACGATTACCGGCGGCACTAACGGCCTGACTGGCGAGGATGAACGTTTCGTTCTGAATAGCATATTGGCACGTCTGACTTTCTCGGTCTAAAGAAGAGAACCTTGTAAAAACCGGGATCTTTTTAAATTCCTTACCAGACTTATAAGCTGCTACAATTTTCTTTCTGAAGGCCTGAGACAGCTCTTTTGCTCTCAAGTTGAATTTATTTACAACAAAAAGCAAGACGAAAAGGCAAGACATGAAATATAAACAAAAACATTACATATAAAGAAACAGGAAATATTCAGAAAGAGTAATATATACAAATGAAAAAAAATTAAATATATACAAACAGTTATATATACAAACGGAAACAATAATTATGTACAAACATTAATATATACAATATATATATATATATCGATCGTAATTATGAGCATAATAAGAAATTAGAATTCACATCACCATGGTATAACAATGTATAAACAAGAATATAACCACATGTTGTTGACGATACATACACTTACTAAAACACAGTTAATAAACACGTGTCTAGTCAGGACCCGATTCCAATATTAATATACAATATGCTATAAATATTAATACTATTTCACATAACGAAATCTGCCAAAATAACTGGACGGGAAAACAATATAGAGCAAATACAATATTCCAAAAATACCTTTCAATACTAATAACTCTCTCTCTCTTAGTGATACTTCTGGCAGGTTATTTTTCCACTGAGTAGGCCACGAGAGTACATTTCATGTGATCATAAATTTACATAATCCTCAGCTGTATCAATAGTATTTGGACATCGTTACCAGATAAGCTGGTGTCGATATCATTATACATACACATTTATCAAAATACAAATTATTACCTAGAACGTGAGCTAGCATTTTACTTCAACTTAAAACTTATAAATAAACTAAACGATAAACTGAAATAATTAAATAAATGATGAACACAACCATAATAAAAAATAAAAAAAGAATTTGCCATATTACACTCTCTTTCCTCTTTAAAATAGAAATGATGATATTAATCTCTTAATATTAAATATCCCCATTTTAATATCTTTACTCTTACCTCTTTCTTACTGACACCGTGAATTCTTTACAGTGGAAGCATAGATACTTTGCAAGAAAAATATAATTAATAATTTTGACTCTTCAGCTGTATCTTCTGTAGCTTCCGGTTGTAGTTCAGTTTAGTGAAAATTTAAAGCTTTGAAGATCAGCTAACTATGATAATTAACTCTGTGACGTTGTCTCAGTATCCTTTGAGAAGGAAATAGAAGTATGTCATCAGCAGAATCCAGTGAAGGATGAGAAGTGGTCATGCCAGTAGAAGCTCTCTTTTTCTTGTAGAAAAATAACCGCCAAGTGTTCTTTACTCGAACATTTTCGTTTTTCTACAACTGCCTTGGATGATTACTATCTTTCTGATTATCGAGAGAATTGTCGCTAGGAAAATATATATATCATTATATTACAAACATGAAATCGTCCTATAATTGCACTTGATGTAGCGTCTTTCAATTCATACAGTAATTAAGTAATATACTAGTAATTTCAAAATGTCCATTCTATCTCAGTACTGCAGAAAATGAAAAAAGTATCATCATCTATTTTATATATTTCTGTACATCTCTCACTGTTGTTGGCTTGCCACTATTGTTTCCGAGCCTTTTTAATGTTGAATTTTATTTTCTGTATGGCTTCTTGTGATGTTGCTATTCGTTTACCTGTGATTTGAAGTGCTGCTAAGTACTTTGTCATTCAGTTCCAACGAAGGAAGTTTGGTTGGTGTGTAACTTGCAGAGTCATAAACAGGGATTTTAAAATTCAAATTAAATGATTTATTCTTCAGTATAAGCATGTATCATTCTACAAATAATTCTACTCAGCCCTTCTGTAATGTGAGATTTAGTATGTCAAATGGTTGTAAAGATGTCTTTAATCCACGTAGTTTTAAAAGTTTCGTCTATTAAATGAGACACGAATTGTGAGCTTTTATCAAATACAAGCCTTTCGAATATCATATGTACATAAGTGTTTAATTATTGTTTGACAATCACCGTTGCAGTTATTTGTTTCTGAGGATATAATTCAACCTATTTACTGGGATGACCTGTCAGAATCAACAACTTATTATTTCTTGTACTAAATTCGGGAAAAGGTCCCATGATATCTATTCCTATTATCTCACCAGCTTCCCTTAGTTTAATCCTTTGCATAAATATAATTGGATACTTCTTTTCACATTTAATGGTTTGACAAACATGGCATGACTATACAACTTTTAATGCTCTTTTATGTACCAGGAAAATAATCACGTCTAAATACTTTGTCCATTTTTGTACACCTATATGTCCAGCCATATATGATATATTATGCCAGTCTCAATTAAGGAATAATTGTACTTCATTCACCATTGCTAGAGAACCTTGTAGTGTAATAAATATCATTTCATTCAAGACCTGGTGTTTCGATTTGCTTTCAGTATCTGCAATTATAGTAAAATCATCTGATAATATTCCGGCTCAGTAGCCAATTGTTTTCTAATGCTAGAATAAAAAATGGCAAAAATTTAAGCGACACCTTTCTCTTCCTTTTCTGTGTAATGTTTCTAATGTTAAATATTTTAATTTTAGTAACCAATACATGAATCCAGTAGTTAATTTCGTAGTTGCCTGTAACCATTTCAAGGTAATGTAGTCAGTTAGAACTGTAAATTCTTCTTCGTCTACGTATATCTTAAATTTTTCAACAGCCCAACCTACAGCTAAACATTCTAGCTCTGTAGTTGTATACTTTTTCTGCAAAGTTTAGTATTCCACTGACATACACAATAACATCCTTGTGACACAGAACTTATTCAACATTTAACACATCAGTATGTAAAAAAGAAATAGTGTCCACTTTTTCTCTGAAGTTGAAAGGGAGGAAATTCACATGAAGTCTACTTTTCTCTAATGCATCTTCACACTGGATAGTCCATTTCCACCAGGCATGTTTCATTCGTAGCCAATATAAAAAGTTTAACAACTATAGCAAAGTTTGGAATGAAATGATTGATTGTAGCAGACACACACACGCACACACATACTTGAAGATGTGCTTAACTCTTTGCAATTTCTTGCAGTTGGGAGTTTTGCAACAACTTTCACTTTGTAATGTTTTGTGTGTATTCCCTCAGAAGAGAGCTTAAATCAAAACTACAATATTTCTGATTGGCTTAATTTACTTTTAGAAATTATACACTAAGTAATGTTAGTTATACGTTGTTTGTATAAAACCAATTCTATATCTTTCATATGTTCTTCAAATATGGTAAACATTATAATATCATCAGTATTAGACGAGGAACATTTATTTACTCCTAGTAAATCTTTATTCTTAAGTCTTTAAAGGTGGCAAGTGCATTTTTAAAAACAAAATGCATTATTTTAAAATTTAAATTGATAAGGTCCTTTCTCAGTTATGAAGGCAGTTTTACAATGTTCCTCTATCTTAATAGGTATTTTCCACTATTTACTAAATAAGTTTAACACAGTGATTTAATTTGCCCCTGACAAGGCATTCAAAATACCATACATATGATGCAATGATTCTGAGACTCGCTTAGATTTATATAGTCAACACAAATTTAAAATCATTATTCTTCCCTTCCTCGTAGCTTCTGGAAAAAAATTCACTGAATAGGAAGACTCATTACGAAAAGGTTTATCCACTTGATCATGTAACACTTTTAATTTAGTGCGAGAATAAGGAAAAGGTTTACTAAACACTGGCTTTTGTTTGGGAGTTACAGTATTATGTGCAGGTATTTCTGTGAGGCCAAACATTATCGGAACATTTCAACACAAGTCCACTGTTTTGACTCTTTAAATGTTAACATTGTAACTCTTAAGTTAGTATCGTTTTAGTCGCAGAACCATGCTTAACTGATGGCACATTTAATTCGAAAACATATGTGAAAAAGTTAAGCGTTGTTTTGTTTCACTGAATGGAGTCCAATCCAATAATACAGATATAGCCAACAACACATTGGTCCACAACGCTATGTGTTACTAATAGTTTTACGACAAAATATCCTAACTGTTAATAGTTCGTAATTCGAGTTATTTTTTCATTTTTTTAGTTGTAGTGTAGGATTGCCTTTTTCATTTGTTGCCATATATTTTTATTTAGTGCTAAATAATCTAACCCAGCGTCTATAACCTACCACTTTCACACATTAGTGTTTAGAGTTAAGTGTGGAAGTTCCATTTTAGTCATTCTTAAATAATTAATAGAGGTATCAAGAGACTAAACTCACTTTATTTTAGTCCTGCTCTTGATTCCCGTACACTGTCCTTCGTTTCTTTATTCCCTGTTTACGTATTTTTCTTGGGATAATGCACGGACATTGGTCCTATTTTATTACAAACATAGCACCACACAGATCTATTGTGGTGCTCAGTTTTAAACACATCACTATTAAAAGTCTCCCGCTAGTACAGTGGCAAGTCTACGGATTTACAACGCTAAAATTAGAGGTTCGATTTCAATCGGTAGACTCAGCAGATAGCCCAATGTAGCTTTGTTATAAGAAAACACACACACACTCTTAAAAGTTTTGTTTTATTGTTCTGGCGATGCTCCTATTGTTTTACAAATTTAAGCACATCGGCAATAGATATAACAAAGTAGCATTCCCAGCACTATCATAAAGAAACGCGTAATTGTGACTTACAATTTCTCCTTCTGTAGCTTCAGTGTTCCATACTTTATAAGTTATTCTTACACATGTCTTAACTTATTTCCTACATTACAATATTATCCCCTGTAAAAAAGTTACTAATTAATTCGATATTATTTGACACTGCTGGGTAGAAAGTAGTCAATGCTCAATTAAATTTTCCCCATTGTTCTAAAACCATTTCTTATTTGAAACCCTTCCACCATACTACTGTTTCTTTCTTCAAACAAGAAGTAACCAACCAACTTATTCTGAGATGTTTGACATATATAAAAATGTTTTTCTAAACTTTTAAAAAATTCAAATATATATATGCCATACGACTGGTTTGGGTTGAGAAAACTTATTTATGTAGAGGAGCGAACAACGTTTCGACCTTCTTCGGTCATAGTCAGGTTCACAAAAAAAGAGGTAACTGACCGATAGCTGACCACATGTTTGAAGGGGGTTGCGTAACTGAGTGTAGGAATGTAGAGGGCGAGCTTAAATGTCTGATTATATTTTTTAATATAGGTATAAAGTTATTCCTTTTATTGGTTTATTTTTCTAGCTAATACTTTTATGACATAAGTTGAAACACAAGCATTTAACACAGCATTACATCCACCACCATACTGGTACAGATATGTAGACGACACGATTGCGAGATTCACATCTACAGGACACACACTTAATTTTTTCAATCACATTAACTCTATACATCCCAACATTAACTTTACACGTGAACAGGAAGAAAACAATTAAATGTCATTTCTTAATCTCAAAATTACAAGAACCGGTACACAATTTAAAACAAAAATCCACCAAAAAATCACCCATACTGGACTATAAATTCCTTGGGACTCAGCACATGGAACAAAACAAAAACTCAACATACTAAGAAACCAAATAAACACAGCCATAAAACTATGCTCACCAGATAAAATTAACGACTAATTAGACAAAATAAAACAATCCTTTCTCAACATCAATAAGTTTCCTTCGCAAACTGCAGAAAGCATTACACATACACACCTTAAAAAAAGCAAAATTAACTAACAAAATAAATATATCCCACGAATTAAAAGATCACAAAACCATATACTGCTGCATACTATATATTCCCGACATCAGCAGAAAAATAACCAACATTTGGTAAAAACTAGTAACAAAATATGACACCATTTAATACCAAATTTATTAAAAAACCAGGCACAAAAATAAGGGTTATACTATGTAAAAACTACACTGACAAACACCACACCAACATTATTTATAATATATAATGTGATAACTGCCACGACTTCTATATTGCAAAAACAAGTAGAAAAATGGAAACCAGATTCAAAGAACACGAAAAGTCACCTTCACACGTTTTCGAGCACTGCAAATCAAATAAACAAAACATAACCATAGAAAATATCCAAATACTAAATAAAGAAACAAACATAAACAAACGCAAAATTAAAGAATCCTTACTTATACAACTCAAACCCAAAATAAATCAATACAAAGGAACACCTTTATATTTATATTAATAAACATAATCAAACATCTAAGCACGCCCTCTACATTCCTACACTTAGTTACACAACCCCTTCAAACATGTGGTCAGATATCGGCCAGTTACCTCTTTCTTTTTTTGTGAACCTGACGATGACCGAAGAAGGTCGAAACGTTGTTCGCTCCTCTACATAAAAAAAATCTCAACTGAAACCACCCGTTTTTACATATATATATATTTCTCTATAAGTGAGTTTTCATTTCATCACTGTAAATTCAAATATATTGAATTCTGACTTGCTGTCAAACTTCGATACAAACAGAGGTGGGGTGTTGACTGTTATGAAGTGAACCAATGAAATTTCTACAGGTGTATAGGTAGAAAGGATTGTCGACTTTTGTAGTTGAGGCTCATGGAAGAAAGGCATGAGTTCTATTTTTAGTAAATCAGTCACCATTAATGTTAAAAATTCCAGATATTCTGTCAATGCTGGCACAGGTTGCTTCAAGCTTGCCACATCTAATTCCCTAACTTCTAGTAAAACAGTTATTTTTAAACACTCTTTTTCTTATTGTTAAGTAATTACTCAGCTCAAAATTGAGAAACAAAAAAAATTTGAGAAAAAAAATCATAACCCGCCTTTATGAAAAGATCCCTCTTCAGGAACCAATGTAACAGTTTAAAACGAACAAGCTGCTACAATTTGGGTACAACGACAACAAAATTATTCACGTTACTAACATTTGGAAATAATTTCAACATAGTTAATAAATAAACGCGTCTCCAGGACTTTACACCAATTTTAATACATGATTTATTATAAATATTAATAAATTAATAATAATGGAACCAGAAAAAAGAACCAAACAAATATTCAAATAATACCTTTCATTATCAATATCGTTAACAATATCGAGTGACAAACAGCAATAACTGTACACTTCAATAACTATCTCGTAACTCTCTACTTTTAGAGAAGCTTTTTGCAGGGTATTCTCGCAGCAGATAACAAGAGTACACGTCATTGCTAGGAAAGCTGGTGTCAATTTCATTATTTGTTTGTTTTTGAATTACGCGCAAAACTACTCGAGGGCTATTTGTGCTAGCTGTCCCTAATTTAGCAGTGTAAGACTCGAGAGAAGGCAGCTAGTCATCACCACCTACCGCCAACTCTTGGGTCAGTATTTTACCAACGAATAGTGGGATTGACCGTTACATTATAAAGCCCCCACGACTGAAAGGGCGAGAATTTCATCATTTCATTTGGTTTTGAAACTCTCGCAAATATGTTATATCTGCATATGCATAATTAAGGTTTTTTATATTTTTAAAGTTAAAAAAGTCTTCTTGACATCATTCCACTAGTGAACAATTTGTCAATCAACTATCTAAGAGTAGCTGGTTGTTTGAACGTATTTCCCACGTAACTTAAAATTTTAATAGATCTTTACAAAAGATAATTTAGCTGTGATTAAAAATACCAGTATGAAGACACTAATACATTTTAAAATAATATATGTGTATATAACACCATTATATATTATTATTAGAATTTCTTATAATTTTTGAATAATACTTTGTGGCTTGCTTCGTTTCCATAGAAACCAATATTCCCAAACTCCAGCAGAAGTGTCGGAGTTGTTTTCGTCAACTTCATGCAATTGGCAGCGTGCCATGTAGTTTCACTTATCAGCACACATTGCATTCTCTCCACATAGATGGGGTCAGTTAGTTTAGCCTAGTGTAAGTGACTGCCGATCAAATTAAGTTGCGAAGACAGACAACATACTAGAATAGAAAACCTTATTAACTCTTCTCGAAAGAATGATAAGAATGTTGTTATGGAAGTTGCAAGACCAGTGAGATGTTGTTTACTGCTGCTGGTATGCGTTATTTTCAATTACCAACCTTCCTAGCATAATCATTCATACTTTAAATAAAAATGGCATCATAAACGTTGCTTTGATAACTCAAAATCCTCTTTTTATTCTTGCATAACTCAGTGTACTCTTGCGTTACAAGAAAAAGGGACCGGGAAAATGCTGACAATGTTTTTGCTTCTGATTAGCAGACCTTTATTTCTAAAGGTGAATATTATTTTCAATTTTAAAATAATCGTAAACATGAATTTTCTAATCCATTTATCCATCTGCGTATATATATATATATAGATAGATAAAAACTATTTATCATTTTGTTCTTTTATTTATAATACCAATATACTACACCACTTATCACTAAATGAATTATTTTTAAATTAACTTGATAAATATTTCTACGAGTGATTTACCAGTAAATACAGAGGGATAACTATACATTTGAATGTTTAAAATTGTAACACTGTTACATTCAATCAAAGCCTTTTTGCAAGTTTCCAAGAAAAGTATTGTAAAGAAATAAAAGGTATTCCTATAGGTACTGATTACAGTCCAGAAACGTAAAAGGTTACAAATCACCGGGACCGGCATGGCCACGTGGTTAAGTCACTCGACTCGTAATCTGAGAGTCGCGGGCTCGATTCTCTGTCACACCAAACATGCTCGCCATTTCGGCTGTGAGGGCGTTATAATGTGACGGTCAATCCCACTATTCGCTGGTAAAGAGTAACCCAAGAGTTAGCGGTGTATAGTGATGACTAGCTACCTTCCCTCTGTTCTTAAACGGCTAAATTAGGGATGGCTAGTGCAGATAGCCCTTGAGTGGCTTTGCGCGAAATTCAAACCAAACCATAATTTATCTTTTATGAATCAAATTTTATAAATTAATGTGTTTATAAATGTATGTATTTATCATTTGTTTTATATTAGGACACTACTGAAAATTATGCATATATTATCGGTTTAGTAAGTAATTAAAAGCAGACGAGGAACTTACATATCATCTATAGCAAAATAATTTATTACGATTTTGCAGTACTTTGTATTAATACCAAGATCTATTACGAAAAAAATGCTCTTAATTCATTGCTTGACAGACATATCACAGCTTACACAAATCAAGAATAATTCCCATTTGATGTGAAAGACAAATTAATTTGTTTATTAGTATGTTAATTTTCTTCAATATGTGTCTTATATTAAAACTGTCCCCAGACTTCAACATTGAAATCAACGGTTTGATTCCCCACACCAGACACATCTCCGTAGTCTGAGAGGGATTTGTTCTAAAAAAACAAGACGATTGGTATGGTTTGTTTTGAATTTCGCGCAAAGTTACACGAGGGCTATCTTCGCTAGCCGTCCCTAATTTAGCAGTGTAAGACTAGAGGGAAGTTAGGTAGTCATCACTACCCACTGCCAACTATCGGGCTATATTTTTAATTAACGAATAGTGGGATTGACTGTAACTTTATAACGCCCTCATGGCTAAAAGGGACAAGCTTGTTTGGTGTCAGGAGGGCTCAAACTGATGTCCTTCAGATTACGAGACGAACGTCCTAATCGCCTGACCATGCAGAGCCTCAAGGCCTTAGTAACTTATCAGTTAAACTTAAGGTATTTTACGCTAAAAACGGTATTTCAATATACGTAGTGAGCACAGCACAGAACTCGCTTAGTAGTTTTGTGCTTAATAAAAAACAAATAAATAAACCTTTATGTTGAAATTAACTGCATTAAATATATCTCAACTATAAATGATACTCTCGCTTCTATCTTGGTGAAAATTGTCAATCGTGTCCATGCATTAGCAGTTTAGTATTAATCAAGATATAAGTAATTCTTTTTTTATATTTGTGCACAAATATATTTTGCTGTTATTTCTTCTTCTAGACAAAACTGCTTTGCCCTATACTTTTTGCAAATAGTCCAACACTACTAAAAGACATTGTTGTGACACGGTTATCCAAATCCTACGAAGATACGTTTGTTGTTTTCTTTATCTTACTTCGTTTTAATTTTATGTTTGTTAGGTGCTCATTGTTGATATTCGTTGAATTAGAATATATGTTTCGTTATTATTGAAAATGTAAAATAATATATATTTTCATGTTATATCATTTAAAATTCTCGTTGATTAAACTAAAACAAATTGTTGTTTAAAATCGTAACAGTATATTTATATAAAGCTCATTGTATTTTACTGTACTGTGTTTTGTGTCAACTGCAAAAATACAGTGGCTATCTGCGGTCATACGTTCGTGTAAAACATCTACCAGAGGGAATGCAGTCACATCAGCAATACACTGTAACCCATCATCCAAACCAAAAGTATTAATCATCACTTTTGTAACTCAGTCACAGCTTAAAGCGTAGGAAGTATTTTATGATATGATATCACTCAGATTAGATTCCGGATCGTCAGCTTTGAAATGCAGGGCTATACCATAGAGCAAACCTACGCCTACGCATATATAACCAAATAAGTTTGAAGCAAAGTGAGGTGCTACATGAATCATAATTTTATTCGTAAGTCTTAACTACAAGTCTGTCGTTTTGTTATTCTTCGCATTCAAGTTAGCACTTCATTTTACCCTTAATATCCGTTCATGGCATATTGGATATTTTAACGAGCTGAAGCCCATGTAGTTCTTTCATGCACTATTAAGATCAACTTATATTAAGTTGAAAACATTGATTATTGATCTTTTAGTAAACACTTTAAAAGCTTTAAAACAGTGAAAATATATTTTCTATTTTTATTAAAAGACAGAGAATAGAAAATTGAAACTGAATTTTGATGGTAATCAGTTTGAGTGATAGACGTCTTTCTAATGAAATTTTGGATCCCCTTTAAGCGTACACGAAAGCACGAACAAACGGATATTTAATTAAATTCAATACGTAATTTCTGGCAGGATTGAACAAAACTGAGTTTTTAACTAACAATTTTCCAGAGAAGGTAAAACTTGTTATTGTTGTTACTCTCTCTGACTTACCTAAGCTAAGCACAGTAATTCCCAGAAGATACATTTACTGTCCTATATATCTGCCAATACTAGCAGTTGAATCATCTAACTATTGTATCACCATATGTAAGCTGATCCACTCATTTCAGTTGAAATCACAGGAAAGTAAATACAGGAGAATCCAGTAAAAATGCTATTCTACTCAGATCCATAATAACTTAATCTGTGCTCAAAAAGAATAAGACTTCTTCACTGGATATTTAGAAGATATACACTCTTGGGTTACTGTAAAGAGTCTAACAAATACTACACAAACTTCCTTTTCTCAAATAGATAATGTCTGTGATTCTAGTGTCTGATATTGCTTAATATCTTGGGAAGTAAGGGTACAATTCTCTTTTATATGTGTTCTTAAACTTCTAGAGATTATTTTCTTTCGAACAAACTACTGATGTTTTAGCCATTACATTCATTGACACGAAATGTTCTAACAGTGTGATAATTAACAAGTTGTTATCTGACGTCATGTAAATGTCTTTTAGAGAAACTCTACTCAGTGGTATGGAACATTATCTTTGTAATAATTGAGTAGTAATCACAAAATATAGTTAATAAATCATCCAATATCTGAATAAAATTAATTCTACTTCCCTTCTTTAACTGATCCTACAATAAGTGATTGTCTGGGAGTTAAATCTAGTCCTATTGATCTCTAGACGTTTTCAACATGTGATCACCTCTTTTCCAGTTCCTTTATTATTTACTTAATATTATATAGTGAGATGAAGTACTTTCATGTTATTTTATTTGTCAACTGAGCTGAGATGACACAAGAGAGTATTCTTGTCGGCCTCTGACTCGTTAGCTTCAACCTGTAATTTATTGTCAAAACAGTAGATGAATAACAATGGTTTTTGTACTTGTACAAGTCATACAACCACTCTCTCTTGTATTTCCTAAACCAACCTATCAGAGTATGAGATACTTATCTGCCCATTATGAAACCAAAATTATTTTCACGACACTGTCATATACCAAAGTCACAACAACTCTTCGCACTGGAATTTCTATTCTTTGACTGTTTTATCATAGCTTTCCTAGCTGTTGGGATTAAAACTCAGGCACGTCAGCTAATACAAACCATAACCCCTCCAAACAGTCACGAGTGAGTGTGGCACAGCTACTCTATATATTTTCAAATCACACATGACTAAGTTCAAGAAACAAACAGTCATTCTCTATATGCTTACACAGTGAACAAATACAATACGTAACTGCTCATCCGAGATAGTTTATTCTCAATTAATAAACTTTGAAGCATATTCTAAACCATTAGACTGCAGTGATAAGGTTAAATATGCGTCTTTGCAACACCCTTTAACTTCAGAGAGTAACTTGTTACCGAACCTTATTTGCATGATATTCTTTTACCGTGTCAAACTGAGCTATCCAATGCTTTGATAACATTATCAAATCAATAACATATGTGCTATAGTATCATATAATGCTTCTGATCATTTAGTGAAATAACTAGTAACAACCAATACATATTGATTATATTGTGCAATTCCAAAAGAGGGTCACATGTATCTAGGATTGTTTGCTGTAAAGAAGTAATGATTCTCTGCTGGAGAATCTTAAGAAACCAAAAAAAAAAAACCTTCGCTGTCTTTGATGGCTTTTCCTTTAGGGCAACACAATGTGCAATGTTAACACCACTGCTTTATGTCTGAACTTGAATGAGGCCAATATAATTTCCATTGCACATTATCATAAGTGTATGTAAAGTCATTTGATAGCCTCTAGTCTTTGTATGATGTAAACTATGAATATTTCCTACCTCTTGCTACAACATATTTTAACTGTCATATCTCATGGGCTGATAAAAATGGTACAACGTGCATTCCTCCTCTTGTAGATGTTCTGCCAGTTCGTCTTCCTAGACCTCTTGAAGCATCAATCCTGGTATATGGTCATTATTGGAGTTCTAAAGTTCATAAGCTACTTCAGTGATGAATAATAGCTCACATGTTATAGTCTCTTAAAGACCTCAGGTACAAGCATTTCTTGCTGCATCATGTAGTATCAGTATTCAGAATCCATTATGATATTATTAGCATATGTTATCACACACTTAATTCCATCCTACAAACAATGATATACTGCTCAGATTCCACTGTTACTGGCATCAGTGTTCAGTAAGAGCTCATAGTCCTGATGTAGATATATCTGTGTGTATACACATACACACACCAACAACACAGCTTTCAGTGAAGCATGCTTCAGGAACAGATATGCTAACATCTACGTTGTACATCATATTTAGGCATGTTAGAGAAGTTGGCCACAAACGATCTATGATATGATACAAAACTAAGGAAACTGCTGACTTCAGATTTATATGAGTAGAGACCATTCTCAAGTTATTGCAATCTTTGTAGTTCATGAAGACTCGATTTTCTTCTACAAAGCGACAAAGAAATTTAACCTGCATGCATATTAGTACACGACTTTCTTATTTCAACTTAAAACATTTTAATCTGCTACATTAAAATACACAGTTTAGTTACATCACGCTGGAACAAGCAGCTAGACACCAGGATTGGAAATATCTCAGTATGAATCATTGCATTAAATCATCTGAAATTAAAACAAAACCTTGGTGTAACATTTTACTTTTTGTCAATCACTCTTAGAGATGATCACACTCTCTCTGAAGGCTGTATAATTCTGTTCATTAAATTTCTTTCTATATTGACACTGGACATCCGCAGCAATGCACTTCTAGCTCGCATAGCATTTTTTTGTAACTAAACACACATTGCCTTTTGTTATGTTTTGGTGATTTTTTTATCTTGTTCTTGTTATTTATTTCTTCCCTTGTTGTCTGCCTGGAGAAAGAGATATTTCAAGATATTCAACAAAAATATCACAGAATTTTTGCTATTCTATTTAATTGATTTTGTTTGCATAATCCTCAACTAGTTATCTCAGTTATTTGGGCAATAAAATATTTTCTTTTGGATACAGTGTAAAGGAAATAACAGTAGTTATACCAGTAGTTTTGATTACCTGAAGTTCAAACTGCATTTCATTTATCATTCTGGAGGGAAGATGAAGAGCTGATTGGATCATGCTCAAATAATTTCATTAACCTTTTATTCCTACTTATTCTTGGAACGAGCGTTTGCTGTATGTTTTCTAAGCTTGTGAGAATTCGATTCTGTGTTCTGAAATAGAAGTTTTGTTTTGTTTGTTTATGAATTTCGTGCAAAGCTACACGAAGGCTATCTGCGTTAGCCATCCCTGATTTAGCAGTGTAAGATTAGAGAGACGGCAGATAGTCATCACCACCCACCGCCAACTCTTGGGCTACTCTTTTACCAACGAATAGTGGGATTAAACGTCACATTATAAGCCCCTACGACTGAAAGGGCTAACATGTTTAGTGTGAATAGAAGGAAAAGTAAAACAAGTCCACAACAAAAAAGCTACATTTCAACTATTCTTCTCGGCCTCTCCTCTGGCTTGATGTGGCAACCCAAGCAAGTAAATTAAAAATCACTAAGACTATAAGTAAGTTGCCGGATTTTTAATTAACTTTTGAGCTTCAGCTACCATATAAGAGAAGTAAGGATCAAAGAGAATTTTAACAAATCTCTGATCTCCCCTGTGTTGCTAAATTTAAATATCTACCAGGATTGAATCGGATTCATCTTTGCTTTCTACACAGGAAGCATTGTTTTTCATGCATGGACTCTAAAACCTATTACATCCTACCATTACATAGACCTTATCCTCATTTTGTGTGTATGAAGGTGCTGTTACTCACTCTGAAACGTAAAATTTAACAGTCCGCTGTTCACAGACAATGCTGGCTATTATGAATTGTCTTCCCATGAAACTGCAGCTCAGCTGTTACAAAGCAAATATAAACAATAATTCCACAACAACTTCATCCAAAGTGTATCCCTATTAGAACCAAAATATGAACCAATGACTATCTTCTGTAATTGATATTATCTAAACATAATTGTCAATGTTCTTCTCCATGCCACGTCTAGTCTAACACTATTTGCTAGAATAAAATTGGTGTTAACCAGCTTAAATGGACTGATATATATTAAAATTAACAATTGTTCCGACAGCTTTGGCAACAATCAGGACTTTCAATTCCAGCTTTGAGAGAGCTGAGATAACTAACAAATCTTTTGGCGCAAGCTGCCTGCTGCACATCCTAAGTTAATGACCAGACCAAACTTGGCTTGTGTTTATTTTTTAGAACAGAAGTAGCATTTGCTATAAGCTTCCCATAAATCATCATACATCTACCATTTAATCAGTTGAAAATGATCTTCCAAAAACAAAGCATTCAATTCTGTAGTGTGGTCTACTTTATGAGTGTTTCTCTCTTTTGACCTCTTTTAAAGTAATGGCTTCAACAATTATCACCACTTAAATTTCTCTGTAGAGTGAAAATATTTTTTAAACTCAAGTGATGTTCTATTTTCTCTCTCTAAGTAACACCCTTAGTGATCACGTTTGTGAGTGCATCCTTGCAATCTGCTAAGGCCATCAGAGAGTATGCATAACAGATTTTCTATGTAGAAAGCCAAATTCTTTAAACAGGCTTATTTTTCTTCAACCTATGTCATGAAGCTAAACATTATGGAAACTTTACTGGTCGTATTGGATGCACAAGATTCCAACAGTTCTCTTTTTGAGTCTGTTACCACAGTAAGAGATAAATCATGGACTTTTATAGCATTAAAAAAAAACCCTGATCGCTTACAAATCTTTCTAATCGCTTCCGCTTATCAGTGTCTTACTTTTTCATCTAGTTATAAATCCTTGATGTATGGAAAATGTATTTTTCTTAGGTGAAAAGTTTCAAGTCAATAACTCAAGAGTTGAAACGAGTAAAAACAAATACATTCATCAAGAGAAAAGTAAATACTCAATAAAATTAAATCTTGTGTCTCCAGCATTAAAATTTTCTTATTTCTCTGCAATGTGGGTATTCTTAGATTCACTAATTTTCCTGTTCGTAATTGAGTAAAAACCAAATCATAGCAGAAGGCTCACAGAGAAATGTTTTGAAAGTAAAAAATCTCAGTCTCCCAACCTCGACTCAAACAGACTGGGTACAGTAGGAAACACAATGAAATAGTATTTATTTCAATCAAACAACAAAGTTAAAAGACAAGTGTTTCGCGTAGTGCCTTTATGGAAAGTCACTAAATATGTTTAAAATCTATATGTATCCTTGGTATCATCTATAATTATCGTGTTCCAGAGTGATAAAACATATTACATGCTAATAAGGTGAAATAAATGTAGTTATATCCTTAACTGGTATGACCGCTACTCTATGTGAAGATCACATAAACTGTAATAAAAAGGACTAATTAGAATGCTCAAGGCATGCCGGCATACCACACTTCTTTACTTAATGGAAATGAGTAAATATAGTGTTCAATCCTTTAATGATATGACAGGTTATAAAAAGTAGCCTCGTATCCATCTTTTAGTTTAAATTAAATTGAAAGAAATCCCATAATTATCCTAGAATTAATAACGTGCAACTTGGAAGTTGCAAAGCTATAACAGACATTTTATATATGTTTTAAGGGTAACCAGAATATTAACATATAGTACACTTAGGATATGAGTGATGTTTAATTAGAAATGCTAAAACATGTATAAATTAGGATGATAGTAGAATGAAGTGAAAACGTCACACTTCAAGAAAATTTAATATTGAGAAAATACTCCAGATTTGACAAAAAAAGGCGAAGAAAACTTTTAGATAACATTTTCATATCCGATTAAAGACTTTGAAATTGACTTAAATTTTGTTAGAACCTCAAGGGATACTTTGGTTTAACAACCAAACCGTAACACAAATTCCAAATTTAATCAAAGAATGCCAGTTCTAAAATCTCCACGGGAAACAAACTTTATTACTCATTTATCCGAACTGTTTCGAATAGAGTATAAATGTACAAGCAAAAAGTAAGATACTTGTTTATCAGATCCAATGCTAGGATTGCACTATTTTAATCCTTTGATAATGAAATGGATGTTATTACATACTAGAGAATTGTTAAATGCAAAAGCAATTAAAAATATTCGAGATATAATTTGAGCATGTTTCTTGACGCACAGAGTAGGTTATAATTACGTATGGACAGATTTATATAAGCTGACTAAATTAACTAGGGACTTTTCAAAGACCTAGTGAAACGTTATCCGATGCTTTATAAGGTGTATACACAAGTCTTGATTAGTAATTTTCGGAGAATATGAAAGAGAGGAGGAAAGACAGAATTTAGTTTCTTTATTTGTTGCTTGCATGAACTTCATTGCTTGATGCCGAAAAATAAAAATAAAAAGTAACAGTATAAGTTTATCATAAGAAACATAATATAATTACGTAACATTTCCTTGCCATAAAAGGTTTGTTTGTTTTTTGAATTTTCGCGCAAAGCTACTCTCGGGCTATCTGCGCTAGCCGTCCCTAATTTAGTAGTGTAAGACTCGAGAGAAGGCCATAAAAGGAACTTTTCGATATATTTTGTGATATGCCGTATTTAAACTAAAATTAAGAGCAAATAGGTTTCGTAATTTATATGAATACACATTTATTCAGTAAAAGAAAAATATTTTTTGTTTTGTAGTTTATGAAAACGTGATCTGCAGTTTTTATTGTTTTCGAATTGCACTAAAAAAGTCACACATTTCTAAAACGGTCATCGGTGTTTCACCAACATTAGTTGCACAAAAGTTTAAGTGCAGTTCAATTACAATATTCAATTACTTTACTAATTTTGTCTTTTGCACAGGAAATGTAAGATGCAGTATACAATAATTATATCCCAATGAATATTATCTGATTAAAGAATTTTTTTATATTTTATTTACACAACTTTATTAAAAAACCCTCAACTTAGTTTCACTCCATGAGGTTATAGACACTAAACCTTAACCACATGTGTCTGCAAAGATAGAAATCTCATCTTAATATCTTCTTCCTGTTTTTTCAGCTATATATTTTATTAAATCCAAGAAAAAATATTGGTTCACGTTGCCGTCGTGAGAATGTTTAGAAAGTAAGAGTGAAATGAAATGTAGCCTTCTCAGGACAAAAGGGTTCATTATTGCCACATATAGACAATAAATTAGCTGTAAGTTTGTTTGTTTGTTTGGAATCTAGCACAAAACTACACAATGAACTAATTGTGCTCTGAAAACCGGTTTCTAGGGTTGTAAGTCTGCAGATATACCGCTGTGCTGCTGGGGGAATCTTTATATTATCTATATTGTTTAGAATCACTGAATAGTTAGACATGTTTGTGTATGTTTTCAATGCTTTAGATTATTTCATAAGGCAATATTTTTATTCTAAGCACCAAAAATTAGACATTAAACTACTTTTAGCAAATGTTATTCATTCAGATGAAGTATCTAAATTTGTTTCATTTCATATTTTTAATTATATATAATGTATGTATCTAGTCTAACTTGGAATTAAGACACAAACGTTTACATGTTTTATTCTTTCCTTTCTTCTTTTCTCATGAAAAAACCCAATCACTTCAGTCACTATAATCAATTGTGTGTGTGCATGCATGTCTGTGTATTATGTAATAACTTTTACCAAAGAGTTGCTAAAACTAATTACAATTAATAATAAATAGTTCTTACATACATATAAAAATATTTTAAACATATTTATTTATATTTAACCTTTTCATATATATATATATTTGATTTTGGTAAATTGGTATCGTTTTCACACATTTAACACTGTTCTACAGCAAACCTAATTAAAAGCAATGCGTAATACATTAAATACATACAGCAATGTGCAAAAATATTAAGAAGTCAAGAATTATATTTTAAGCTGCTTTCAAAGAAAAATGAGAGGTAAATCATAGGAGCAACATTAAAATTTTATTGATCTTCATATTTATTTAAAGAGAAACAGTTAATATTTCGTTTGCCACTTTTTAATGTAATAACTACATATAATCTTTCAGACATTGCTGCTACATATTTAATCAAAGTGTTCTCTGAGATTTTACTTCATACATATCTAATACACTCCCATAAAGTTTTCTGGAAGCAACTTTTGAATTGTGAAGTTTCTGATCTATTAAATCCCATATCTGTTGAATTAGTTGAGATCAGAATTCTGGTGAGGTCATTGCCGCATTTGAATGACTCCAACAGCTACTTTCTTAGCTAAGTAGTTTTTTCATAGGTTGGATGAGTGTTTGGAGTCATTATCGTTTTAGCAGTGGAATACATTAACAACAGCACCATGTAACACAAATTTTATTTTTGGATAGAATGTGTCATTTCTCAATTGCTTATGTTGTAAAAGTACATAGAATGGCCATTATTCCCTTCAAACTTTGCTTTTGTGACCTGGGTAATGAAATTTAGAAATTAACCTATTTTCTGTGTAAAAACGGGCAAATTTGCACATTTTCATTTACATAAGGTCTGAATAAAATGACATATGAATCAAGATTTACATGTATTTATACTAAAGTTATATAAAAATGAACAAAAATGTGTAGAAGTCAGTTGTTTTCCGAGATTTGCGACTATAATGTAAATTACTTTCACGTATCAACCCCTAAATATTGTCTCCCATCATGCTTTTGTTATACGCTCCTAGGTCACAAAAGCAAAGTTTGAAGAGAAAATTAGGTCTTTTCCATTTACTTTAGGCATAAGAAATTGGGAAATAACACTTTCTTGCCAGAAACAAGAAAAAGTAAAAAAAAAATTTACATAGTGTAATACACAAACTACTGGGTATGCCAGGAAGAAACAGTATTTGTTGGTACTTGCGCTGATTTATTATTCCATATTTTTTGCAAATACCTCCTGTCACCTCAGAAGAGAAACACCCAAACACCTTCACAGAGCTTTCCCCATGCTTCATGATACCTACTATCATTAAGGTAAGTATATTTCACGCCTCTTCACGTACAACCCACTTTTTAAACTAAATATTTCAAACTTAGACTCATCTGTCCATAACACCCTTTTTTCAATCATAAATACTCTAGTTTTTTCTTACATCTAAGGAAATTTCAGCCTCTTAACAATATTTAGAATTCAAAATAAAGATTTTTAAAAACAGCATCACAACCAAATATTATATTCGCGTTGACTCTTCTTGATACTACAGATCTGGACACATTTCTGTCATGTGGTACATGGTAGTTTATTTCTTATTTGAGATCAGTGGCAGTCTTCTTTGTGTCCCAAAGGTTGCATAAATGAAGATACTTAACCTCAGTATAATTGAGTTTACGTGTTCTGTCTCTTACTTTCGTATTATTAATAGAATAGGTAGCCCACTGTGTAGCTTTGTGCTTAATTTCAAACAATAACATATTATCAAATTTATCAGTGTCAGTCTCAGATTTTAGGGCACACCCGAAAGCGTTGGAGGAGTATTTGAAGTTTGCAGCAATTTGTGAGAGAGTCCAATCAGCATCACGAAAAGCTTTTATGCAAACTCCCTGTTCTACTGGGAATTTTTTATGTTTTTTCCTGGGGGACAACAAATCTTAATATATAATGTTCAACACTGTTTTTATTAAGTCTTAGCTGTGGATGGCTATTAAATTGATTTATTCTAACATATGTTGACACCATCTCCTAGCTCCTTGCTAGCTTTTTTCTATATCGTTAAGACACTCTGTGGAGTACCATGACAGTTAAATTCAGACCCTAAATTTGATCAGTATGTTTATTCAAGTAGAACCATTGTGGTACAAGTATATGGAAATTCTAAAGAATAAGTATTGTCACCCTGACTCATTCAATTGTTAACAGTGATCAGTGAAGCATTCCCATAATGTTGAAATTTACATTCTGTAAAGGTAAGGAAGAATTAGCCTCATCATTTAAAAGATGGACAAAATTTTTTCTTGTTTTAATATTTTTAAATTGTACCGTTTTTGTAATTCGAAATACATAAACATAACCCTATACACAAAAGAAACATTATTCCATTAATAATATTCTCAAAATTAATATGAATAATGTTTATATAATTATATAAAGAACAAAACTTATAAATAAAGTAGATTAAAACATTTTAAACCACAAATTATTTAAATAATATTTACTGCTATTCTATTTTTTACATAAAATAATTTTTCTAAAATATTTTTGGTGTTGATTACTACGAAACTAAAAGGAAAAACAAAACAAAAAAAACTTCTAAAAAAACTATGGGCACTCAATACACAATTGTAAAAAAAAAAAAAAAAGGTTACGGATAACTTAATGGCCCCTGGCTTTTGTTTCTATGACGAAAATAATGTGGATCATTCAGCTTGACTAACATAACTCTCACTGCGTATTATACACTTTAACGTGTAAAAAGGTTATTAGAACTGCAAGAGAAAGATATTATCTTAAATATAACAGTTCCACCTGTGTTTATGTTGTAATATTACTAATGATAATATAATTTAGATTACAGAGATTCCATCTTAAATTCTTACACTGTTACACTTATACTTCTTGTCTATTTTCAGTAGTACATTTATAACAATGTAAATGGTTCAGGTTTACATGTTGTCTGTAAGCAACATTGAAGCAGCCACAGATAAAGAGTAAACATTAATTTCACTTACGGCTTTTCCAATAGTCCCCGCTGTTACAGCGGTAAGTCTGCGGATTTACAACGCTAAAATCAGGGATTTGATTCCCCTCCATGGACTCAGCAGATAGCGCGATGTAGCTTTGCTATAAAAAAATACCCACACACTCTTCCAACTAATAGTTCTAGAATCTAGATGTGTAGGAAGCTGTCAAACTATTTCACATTTTAATGTTCACTTTTAACCTTGGAATACATGTAATGATGACTTGTAACATTACTGTCCGATCGTTAGCTTTCGGACCATATCATTTAGTGCGAAATAAACAATTGTCAGTTAAGCCTTCTGGATAATTTCTATTTAATAAAAGGAGTTTTCGTTCATTTACTCTAAAATGTGTTTACGATCTAAACACGTATGTATATCGAATTTGCTTTTGACGTGTTTGGTATGGTTACTTCTACAGTCTAATTAAGCGAAGGAATTAGTCAGTTTATACGACAGAATATCAGTTTTTAAAGATTAATTATCAGATATTTCATTCAATATGCAGGGAAATGTATAGTTTTATAAAACTTTAACAGTAAATTTAATGTTTGGATCCAGATCATTTAATACTTGACTAAAATTAAATCAGTATAAATCTTCATTCCAAATAATAAAACGATCGATATATCTGAGCCTCTGCGACATCACATAATAGATAATGGAATACATCTTCCCTTTTAAGTACTAAACTGGTACGGCTAAAGAAAATGTACAAGTAAAAGTACGGTACACGAAGTTCACAATCTTAATATGTCAAACACTTCTAATGTTAAGAACTTAAGCTTTTTATAAACAAGGAATAGTTAAACTATCAATGAATTTCAGAAAGTTAGAAACAGTACTATTAGGGCTAAAAGTAGTGGATTTCATTGTAATGAGCATGTTTTATTGAGCAACAGATTTCAGCTCTTGGCTTATAGAGTTGAAGAACTATTAGAGAAAAACAAAACAAAATGGATAGACGAGGATGTAAATGCTAAACGTGAGATTATAGGTATACGCAATTCTTTGACAAGACATTTGTACAGAGTATTCTTTATAAATATGGAGAAAAGAGTTAGATTATGCTACTTCGTGGCGCGGGAAAATGATACAGTTGATAGAGC
The DNA here is from genome assembly GCF_004210375.1 of Tachypleus tridentatus. Classification (NCBI taxonomy): domain Eukaryota; kingdom Metazoa; phylum Arthropoda; class Merostomata; order Xiphosura; family Limulidae; genus Tachypleus; species Tachypleus tridentatus. The sequence goes on from NC_134826.1 coordinate 114,710,905, forward strand.
AAGAGATATAATAATAGAAGCTAGCAATGATGCAGTATTTGTTGTGCGCGTAGGGACTGATCACGTAGGTAAAGGTAGATCGGAAGAACTAATTTATAAACACAGGCATTTAAAGCACAGGGCCATAGATTAATGTTATCAAGTATTTTTTCGAGAACTAAGGGATAAATTATAATTAGGTCGCTAGGGCTGAATGTTAGTCTTAGCTTAATAAGTAAAGATGAAAAGATTGGCTGATTCGACCCCTAGGATAAGTTTAATGGGTGAAGCAAACGTTTTGCAAAATATTCCTTATAGCCCTCACAAATTAGGGCTATAAACTCAGCAGTAAGGGGAGAGTTAAACTGGAGCTGAACAGTCGTGCAGGCTAAGAATAAATGTAAAAATTAAGATGTAAAGAAACGTTTAGTATATGAAATCAGTATTAGGCTACTATTGTAATTATAAAGGTATAAGAAATAAAATATATGACTTGTTATAACTGGTAGAAATGGATAATTTCGATATAATAGTAATAACTGTGTTGTGTTTTTCTTATAGTAAAGCCATATTGGGCTATCTCGTGTGTCCATCGAGAGGACGCGAATCCCTGATTTTAGCGTTGTAAATCAGTCGACATACAGCTGTACCAGCGGGGTACAGTAATTAAAACACGGTTAAATGTAGACGATTTTGATGACAAAATTTGGTTTAACTATATGGTTATCGACTGTTTAATAGGGTTTGTTAGAAATTACGCACAAAGCTACAAAAGGAGGCACCTTATGCTCTGCCTATCATAGGTATCAAAACCTGGTTTCTGGTATAGTAATTCTACCGACATATTTCTCTGCCACTGAGGGTTGATATTTAATAAAAATTGAGTACTAACGAGAAGTGGTGGAACGATTTATGTTTAAAATGTGAATTATGCTTATTTTTAGTTAAATATATTAAAGATAATAACAAGGGAAAATACTTTTATTGGGAATTTATTACAGACCACCAGATGATGCTGATAAGATCAATGGAGACGGCGAAATTAAGAAGTAATTTGTTTACAAGGTTATAATTATGGGTAATTTTGATTTCAGTTATATAGATTACGAAATACTAGGGTGAAACTACGAAGGAAATATAATTTGGAAGTTATTCAAAATAGTTTTCTTTACTAATTGCTCAAGGAACACTATATTGATTGGTTGATTAGAATTATGCACAAAGCTAAACAAAAGGCTATCGGTGCTTTGCTCACCACCGGTATCAAAACCCGGTTTATAGCGGTGTGAGTCCACAGACGTAACGCTGTGCCATTGGGGGTCAGTAACATACCAGAAGCATTATAGAATCGGTTAAGGAACAGTTTAACAGGAAATACCACGCAAGTGCAAGAAGTTAGTTCAGACCTTTATTTAAAAACTGAAAATTTATAAATTATGTAACCATGAAGCTACGGAAAAGGGCCCGGCATGGCCGGTCGGTTAAGGCGTGCGACTCGTAATATGAGGGTCGCGGGTTCACATCCTCGTCGCGCCAAACATGCTTGCCCTTTCGGCTATGGGAGCGTTATAATGTGACGGTCAATCCCACTATTCGTTAGTAAAAGTGTAGCCCAAGAGTTGGCAGTGGGTGATGATGACTAGCTGCCTTCCCTCTAGTCTTACACTGCAAAATTAGCGACGGCTAGCACAGATAGCCCTCGAGTAGCTTTGCGCGAAATTCAAAAACAAACAAACAAGCTACAGAAAAAGAAATTGTGGAGTATATGATATCATAATTCTACGTTTTTATACGACAATAAAAATACCACTTTATTTCAATTGCAGATGTGCTTAAATTTACTGAAGAATAGGTATTTGACGAAATAATAAACAAACCTTTAATAATGAAGTGATTAAAACTAAGCACTGTAATAGACATGTGCGATGCTGTACTTCTAAGCAAATTGGTCACTTATCTATGCATTGTCTTAAGAAAATAAAATATGCAAACAGGAAAGTGAGAAACGAAGGACAGTGGTCGGGAAACGAGAGCAGGGATCAAATATGGAGGTTTTGAGTCTCGTGAAAGCAAAACCTCTTATTAGCTTTTTAACATCAATAAAATCAGATCTGCTGCACTTAACCCTAAAATTTAATTATGTGAAAGTAACAGATCGTACAGATACTGGGTCGGATTATTTAGTATTAAATGAAAATATTTCGCAACAAATCAAGGTAGTTGATTTTACACTTTAACTGGAAACTTTTAATAAGAGTAACAGGTGTCTTGTAGGAGAAGTGACGAACTGTCAACCGTAAGGATATTCTGAAACAAAACTATTAGTTACAAATATAATTTTAGAACAGTATTTTGTTGTTATTGTTGTTAAAACTTTGTCTGTATTTTGTCTTATTGGATTAGACTTCATTTAACAGAACGAAGCAATCCTTAACTTCTTCACATATGTTCTAAAATTCAGTATGCTAGCTTGTAGACATGGCTCTGAGACTGAAAAGATACTGATTGTTAAAGTACAATGCTCACACTTAAAGAGTGAAAACTTTGAACAATTAAAACAAATTTTCTTGAAAAATGCCGATATCTTAACAATAAACCCTGCCTCACGGACTTGTCTGAACATAATATTGTAACCTCGTAAGAAAAGTCAGTGTTTAGTAAACCTGTTCTTTATTCTTCCACTAAATTACAAGTTTTACATGATCAGGTAGGTGAAATGCTTCATGAAGGATTAACTAATCCATCCACTTCTTAGGTTTCTCCATTAGTTATTGGTAAGAAGAAAACTAATGATCTTAGTTTCTGTATTGACTACTGGAAGTTAATTCAAGTCTCAGAATCTTACCACTATCCATGGCCTCACATAAGTAATATATTGGATGTTATGTTAGGGACAACCTGTATCGTAACAATACATTAGACTTATCCAGTGGATATTGGCAAGTATCTATTACGGTTGAGGATCAACATAAATCTGCTTTTATGACAGGTAATAAACCTTATCAATTTTGCCTTTTGGGCTTAAAAATGCGCCTGCCACCTTAAATACGACTTATCAACTAAACGTTCTAACACTTATATTGATGATATTATAGTGTTCTCACATAAAAAAATATAGAAATTGTTTTGTACAAGCTGCGTACAGTTAATCTTGAAAATTTCTAAAAGCACATTTTACGAATAAGAACTATCATACTGAAGATTTACACTCTCTCTTAATGACGCTTTAGGCAGGATGTTTAATCAGAGTAGGTTTCGAGAGTACAATTTCATGTGAGCATACAATTACATACTCTTCTGTTAGATTAATGGTGTCTGTACATCAACGCTAAGGAAGCTAGGTATAAGCTTCATTATACTCACACACACACATATGTATTTTTATGCAAATGAATTTCATAAATAAATTAAATGATAAAAAAATGATTTAGTGAACAATAAACACAACCATAATCGTAAAAAAATAGAATTTGCTAACTTATACTGATTTACTCTTTCAGTTGTGTTAGACTGAGGATGATATGAAATGGCAGTGATTTGTTTAATTCCCATAGCCTTAAGACATTTGTTGTCGGACGGCTAACTTTATTTTTTACTATATGGGTACGTACACAAACGATATCTTTATATAACGGTGTGGAAATGGCAATTGTCATCCAACACAATTCTAACTCATCGTTGGCATGACTGTTGGCCACATTGAGCAGGTAGTGTTTTCTGCTAATCTCTACATTTGCCTCTGGAATATATGTCTTTCCTATAATTTCACTGGTATATTAAGTGAGAATTATTATTCTATAATAAATATCATTCATTAAAAATTCTATGAAAACGTTCTGCAATCCTTTCTGGCTTCAAAACTTTGATTTTTTTTAATTAACGCTTATTATTTAGATGTGTATGATTGAATAAATTACTAGTATTGCAGAAAATAAATGTTTACGTAAATGTGTCAAAGCTTATGATATATCCGATAAGATATCCGCACTTTTTCTGAAAAAGATTGTTAACATATGCTACGATTTATGATGTCTATATTTCTTGTGTCTCACTTAATTTATCTGATAACTGATTCAGACTAGTCCATTATTAATTTACACTTAAATTAAAACAATCATTCTACTCTTGTAATTCCTCGAGATTCATCCAAGATGGTTTGGGTAAATATATTTTAGAATATAGGCCATATATTTACCAAAGCTTTCTTCGGTTCTTTGAAGATGTAAACGTGCATTGCTTGTTTTGGATTTTGGCCTTCCATTTGCAATGAAATAACAGCCATAGAATATTTACTATAATTTAAAGATTAAGTCATAATTGTGTTACCATTGTGTTTTCTTGTCATGAAAACTATAATCTCAGCATTTTTGTTTCGGTGCTAAGAGGAAATTAATCTTAAAATTCAAAGTAGCTTGCTTTATCTAATTTATATTATTATGTTTGCTGTTAATTTTTTGTATGAACCACAAAACATTTTAAGAAAAGATGTGCGTTGTTTTGCCAGTGTCCGTTTCCTGCAGCTATTTTTATAAACTTGATCTCTTCAGAGATACGGTGTTAGTCAAGATAATTTGTGTACACAAGTGTTTTATGTAATGTTGCCGTTCCGTAAGTGATCGCTAATTTTCTCTTTGAACTGGATGATATTTTGGATGACATACGAAATTTTTTTTTTCATCGCTCACTTTCTGTCATCAGTCTGTTATGATAGCATGGTCAGGTCAACCATGTCCAATTAAATGATGGAAAGATAAAAGATGATCAATCGTTCGTCCGTATAAAAAAATAGCCTGCTAAACAATTAATTCATTTAACTGTATTATTCTCTCAGGTTTATCTTTTCAACTATTATAATTGTTATCTCTTATTGAAAACAAAATATTTAATTAAGTTAAGAAGTTGGCTGCACTTTACTACACTCATATTAATACATATAAACAACAAAGAAGACAAATAATTAAATCCAAAGTGATTAATCGATACTGAACAAACATTTTCTGTTGCAAATATATTTTAACCAAACTAATATGTTGTTTCATCACGTGAATCTCGTTACTGAGGTTTCTCCTATGTAACACAAATGATGCAGAAACTAACACTAGATGTGAGAACTAGACTTTTAACTATAGTTGCGAAACATGCAATTTTACTTTATTGTTTTAGCTGTATATAATTTAAAATATATTTAAAAAGTACTCAGTGTTCAGTAATTAAAGTCTATGAAAAGTTTCTGTTTAAGCGTTGTTAATCTTAAACTTTTTAATATTACTCTTGACCTTTTACCTTATAATCATAAATATGCTCTATAACTTTTATTAATTTCTTATGCTACGTTCGTTAACACCGTTGTTTAGAATGCTTATTATATAGATATACATGTAATATGTGTGTGTTTTTCTTTTAACAAAGCCAGAACGGGCTATCTGCTGAGCCCACCGAGGGGAATCGAACCCCTGATTTTAGCGTTGTAAATCCGTAGACTTACCGCTGTACTAGCGGGGGGCATATATGTAATATGACATTTTATGATATTTCTATTATAGAGAGTTGCTGCATTGTTATAGTTGCATAAGGATTTACGACTAATCTAAATTTATTAGCTGCGGAACCTCTAAGACATTACTGGTATTACGGCCGATAATTTCGTTAACAGTGAGGATACGTAATTAATGAAACAGTACATTTTAAGAATTATAAGACTGAAAGTATTTAACCAGACATTTTAATTATCAGTTTGATTTTATGTTTTTATCTCTTCTAAGTAGCAACATTTGAAGAAAAGTGAACATTAATACAATGCATCTGAATATCTTTTATATTATCAAAGATAACAAAAAATAAATTACATTCACTGATAGAAGCTTCTACAAACATATAGTTCATACAAATAACTGTTGTAAAATTATATATGAAATGGTAATTTTGATTTTCGAAACATTTGCCTTATCTTAACGAATTACTTATTCGGAATTATTTTCGTAGTATTTTAAACATAATATAATAATTAAAATATCCCTAGTTTAAAACTTGCATTGGACAAATACATATTACTCATCAATAAAGAGGGAAATTTAATAAGGAAACTTAACCCTACCTACTTGAGGATTGCAAAATCGAATTCCTTCACAAAACTGTAAATTGTAATGTGATAACCAATCTCCGTATTACTTAGTAAAATGTGGTCCAAGAGTTTTCCGTGAGTATTATTGACTAGCTGCATATTTTCTGGTCAATCACTTCAAAATTAGGAACAACTGGTACAAATGGCTATCAAAGAATAAATTTAAGATAATACATTTAATTCCTACGACGTTTGTGAAAAAGATAATAATCTAAAATAAAGGCTCAAAATATATTTAGTTTTTGAAGATAAAAAAAATTTTGGATTGTAACTCCAACCAACAACATAAAGCTCCTGTGTAATGATTTGCGATTATTTTCTATTTATTCACGTTTCACTTTTATAGATGATATACAGTATTCTAGTTTAACGCATTTTGCAACGCACTCTAAGTGGGATATTATTGGACCTAAATCTTTCATTGCACTTAAAGAAACATTAGGTTGTCTGTATAAATTTGAACGTACCCCGTTAAAACAGATGTAAGCCTACAGATTTAGAACATCAAAATCAGGGGTTTGATTCCCCTCCGTGGACACAGTAGATACCCTAATATGGCTCTGCTATAAAAGAAAAAACATATACACACAAACATAAGTTTGAACAAAAGAAACTTGATGCTATTTAAGTATACAATGTTTGTTTGTTTTGAATTTTGCGCAAAGCTACACGAGGACTATCTGCGCTAGCCGTCCCTAATTTGGAAGTGTAAGACTAGAGGAAAGGAATATGGAAGAAAGACCAATAAATACATATTTATTTTAGTTTTTGATATTTTCTCAAAAACATAGTTCACTAATTTCCTTGTACCTAAGCACAATGCAACACAAAAGATCCATCTGTGCTTTTCCCACCACAGGTATAGAAATCTGCTTTCTAGTGTTGGAAGTCTGCAGATATACCGCTGTGTCACTGGGAGGAAGATCAGTGATATCTTCTCAATACTTATGTTTTATATTTTATTATAAACTGCCTGGCATGGCCAGCTGGTTAAGGCACTCGACTCGTAATTCGAGGGTCGCGGATTCGAATACCAGTTACACCAGTCATGGTCGCCCTTTCAGCTGTGGGCGTTATAATGTATCGATCAATCCCAATATCCGTTAGTAAAAGAATACCTCAAGAGTTGGCGGTGAGTGGTGATGACTATAATTAAAAACTAAAAATTAAGTTATGTAAAATAACTTTATTTCTGCAAATGAACTGTAAAGTTACATTAGATAAAAGATCTTGTCAGCTCAGTATAAGAGTTGAACATGTAGTGAGCTCATATTGCCAGGTAACAACACAAGGTGAGCGCTAATATTGACTTAAAATATGGTTATGGAATTATTTGTTTCTAATTACAGTTAATTTTTCTGTACCAAGCATATCAGACAATTTCACTTGTAAGATTCAGATACTTTGAAAAAAGACAAGAGGGGAAGTAATAAATAATAACCTTCCATGAATCTTTTCACCATAAATTGTTGTAGTTACCAGCGTACTTCAGACACACAGTGTAGAAAAGGAAATTAAGAATCTAAACATCAACGCTGTGTGATGATTTGTTTCGCGAGTAAGGTGCACTTCAAATATAAATGAATTTGAAAAACAAATTACACGCATACGTTAATATAAACACAAGTTGATTCTAATAGGATCTTATTCATATGCATTTAGTTGAAAAATAAATAGTTGCACTGCACATATCTACTCAGATTTCTTAAATAAAGCATGAGCGTTGATCGGAATTTGTAACAATTGAGTTTATCCTTGCAATAAAAAAATATATAATTCACATTAAAAAAATTAGATTGTACTGAAAAAAAAATTCGTTTCTGAACTGCGAATATTCGAAAAGTATAAACCAGTGTTGTAAAACATGCTTTAATCAAAGTAAGCACAGTTTGCTTCAATACACTTTTGGCAACGTGTAACGATGCTGTTTATGCCCCTAATGTTCAGAGTTTTATGGGTAATGAACTCCCTGACAGCTTCTTTCGCAGCTGTCTGGTTTTGAAAGTGTTTATTGTTCAAAAAGTTATCAAAGTGCTTGAAAAAATAAAAATCTGTAGGAAAATGGTCTGGGGAATAAAGTAGATGAGGTAGAACCTCGATTCCCAGTTTGCTTAATTTTTGGAGCGCCACCTTGACAGGTCTCATAAAGCCGATTTTGTTGATCTTTAGTTAGCTCATGCTGAACCCATTTATCCAACTTTTTCATCTTTCCAATCGCACTCAGATGATTGGGAACGCTTCGAGTCTGTCTCAACTGCTTTTTTTAATGTGTTTTCATCTAAGAATGACTTCCTTCTATGACCTTCGTAGTCTTCAAGACTTTCATCACCTTTGGAACCAACGCAGAACTGTACGTTCAGTAACAGATCCATGGCCGAATGTCTGGTTGGTTAACGTTCCGTGTAGTGTCGGTCGCTTTTCGTCCAAGTTTGAAGTCGTAGAGGAAAATCAGACGAAAGTCCTTTTGTCCATGCTGCCTTGGGGTTGCGAAACGTACTCTGAGTAGAGTTGACACAGCAGTAATTAAGACATCTTGTAAGCGACATACATTAGATTAAACTAACTAACCAACGATAAGTTACTCAATATTAAGTTTTTAAATGTCATTGTGAGATTTCCGAACTTTATTTCCAGACAACCTAATATCTGTGAAATGTTTTATAAATTTAGAATATTTCCGTAATTTGGTTCTGTAAAATTGTGATTCTTAATGAAACGCTCGAAAATTTACTCCGGGAATTTGGACTACTTGAGCGCATGCAACTATCTTAAACTTGATAAATAATCTGGTTTATCAGTATGCGTTTCTTTGTTTTCTCTTTGCGGCACATTAACAGTTCACAATGTATGTAGGTTAGCTTCAGTAATATCTCAACGGTTTAAGATATTGAACATTTACGACAAATATTTGGTTTGCAATTTCTGTATTTTGTTTATATTTTACTTAGCATCCTATTATAAGTTTAGGAACAGTTCTATGTCTATTTTGACGATCAATGTATACTGATTCTCTAAAGTTCTGAATATGTTAAAAGTATGAATTAGAAACTGAAAAAAATATTATTCTTTAATCAGTTGGAGATTTTTTAAAAATCAGTGATAAGATTAAAAAGTTTCAACTGTTTTTGTTTTCAAGCTGGCAAATACCAGAAGTAGGTTTTATTTAATATAATAATTTTTATCTGGATTTTGAGACACTTGATTTCCCTCGTGTGACTCAGACATTCATGTGTCCATGATTCTTATCTAGCTTTATTATTGTATTATTCTACCTTACATAATATGAACAGCGTAAACATTCTAGTAGCATATGTGTATAAAACTGAAAATCAAAATTTGTTAATACCTTGGTTTTGAATTTCCAGAAACTCTTACATAATTTAGTTAGTTTGTTTGGTGTTTCCATGGATAGTTTGTTTTTTTGGAATTAAGCAAAGAGCTTAATATCAAATGAGCTATCTGTACTTTTCCCACCATGGGTATCAAAACCCGATTTCTAGCAGTGTAAGTCTGCAGACATACCACTATATAACTGGGGAAATTTTATAGAACAAAGCTACATTCGGCTATCTTTTATGTCCACAACAACGAATATAATCTTAAATTTTAGCTTTGCAAGACCAAAAGTTTATGATTGTACCATGTGTTAAGAAGTTCAAATAAAAACTGGGCAGTACAAAATAAACTAAACATTCTTGATTTGTTTATTTCATTTTTACGGACTGGATATTTCAAGTTTCTCAAAACATTATAAATGAAACAACGTCAGTGCGTAGCTATTCTGTAAAGGATCCTAAATTTGGAGGTATCCCTCATCAGGGTAAAACAAAATACAACCGTAATTTTTAATGCACTGGTATATTAAAAGTATGAAATAGAGGGTTATGTAAAAAATAACCAATTTTCACGTGTATTTATGCATGGATATTTGTAGGTACCATAAATAAAAAAATCGTGCTGCAGAATGCCGCTTTAAAAATCATGAAATTTGTAATAACTTAGTTTTTGTGATGTTTTACTAAAGTGGTACCTAAATAAACCTTATATAATTAATTGTTTGCAATACTGTATGATTAAGTTATATTATTCATATGATTAGTCTGGAATTGTAATGAAACGTACCATTTCTAGATATTCTTTTAAATTTACACCCTAACAATACTTATAATATTTTATCGTTTAAGGTTCTGATGCATTATTATCTCCTAAGTCCAAAAATTGGTTGTAAAATATTAACATTATGCATGTTATTAAACATGGATATTTAAATTTTACCATTGAGAAAAAAAGTCATCCAAAAATTTGCGTCCTAAATCACGAAACCAGCAATAACTATTGTGATATCTTCACAAAATTTGTATAGATGTGAAGATTAATGTAGGATATATTTTATATGATCATGCTTAACAGCCAACGTTTCATGTCAACTTATACAAGGTTTATGTTTTCTCCTCTGCTCTTTATTGGCCATCAAGTCTTGGCTGGAGCAGTTCCTTTTTTTCGGGCTAATAATCTCTAATACTTTAATCGCTCCTTTTACTCTGATGAAACTTAGGCTTACTCTTCATTGTTCTGCCAATACATTAGTCAGACTCAATGGCATTCCCATTGAGATGATGCACCATGTCTCTCATGTCTCTTTTATTCTGATTATTTTCAATTGGATTTGACAGGAAAATAGTTATTTGATGCTTGGTGCAAGGCTACTGTCCTACTTTTTCTAAGCTGAGAAGGGTCCTTAGATTTCTTTTAATTATCAACCAATTGTTTTCAATAACTGTCTTTATAAGGTTTTAGAGAGGATAGTTAATTCTCGTGTTGTTTGGTTCCTTCAATCAAACAACCTCTAGTTGCCTATCCAATGTGCATTTCACTAAGAGTGATCCACAGTGTTTCATTTTATTTGACTTGAAACATTGATTATTGAAGCTTTCCTAAAGAAAATATCTTACATTTGTTTTTTTATCTTGACGAGACTTGTCATACTATGTCAAGGTAAAGCATTCTGTGTGTCCATCAACCACTATTATTCGTAATTTTTCACTTGACAGGTGATTCCAAATCTATTCATTCACACAGGAATTTGGATCATCTCAGGCTGTGTCTTAAGTGTTGTCACTAAACAACTTCCTCCAATAATTGCAAATGGTCTCTATGTCAACAATTTTTACTTTTTTGTCAGTCATTAAACATACGGTTTATTGAGTAGCAACTTGAGTATGCCTTTATTCAACTGTTGAAATGGACCATAGCAAATGTATTAACATTTTATTTCTACAAAAAGCATTTGCATTCATTTTTGCCTTCAACAGGGTTTACAGTCCTCACGTGATCTCCATATCAGTGAGGTTTTCCAGTAGTTCTTTAGGCAAAGTTCTTGGGACTTATGTTTTAGCATAAGCTATTTCTTTTGTTACATCAAGCATTTTTGTCTCATGTGTACACGGACACTGAACATCTTCTGTGTCTTCTCTTCCACCTCTTGAGTAATGGATTGATGTTCTGTGTGGAAAATCTATTGTATCCTTATACTTTTTAAGTTGAACTATGGATCTCTGGTTTATGGTTCTGTCAGGCCCCCTTCCTAGACATTGTTGGATCCTGCTTATCATCTAGGACTTCAACTCTCTACTGGGGCCTTCCACACTTCGCCAGTCTAGAGCCAAAACACTAAGTTCCATGAAACTCCATCACACCTCCATTCTTTGAAATATTTTTACAATGTTCTACCAAGCTTGAATTCTTGCCACAGGATTCCACCTAGGGATTGCGTTTTTCTTCCTCAGTGAGCTATGCTCTTTCAGAATATACAGTCTGCTATTCCTTCTTTTGGCCTTTATATCCAGGCACAGCTGATGGAATTGTGTCATCGGGTGATGTTGTTGACTCAAACGATCAGCCCATCTTGCCATGGCTCGTTATCATCACCACCTGTTACCTTTTGAAAAGTCAAATGAGGGAGCCAAATACTACCAATTGGTAATACCATGTTTTCTTTGTGAAATATCTTTAATCTATTTTTCGATTCCAGTTTTTTGATAGTTAGAAATCAGATAATTCTGTGGGCCTTCCTGTGGCAGAGCGATGAGTCTGCAGACTTACAACACTAGAATCTACCCATGACGGGTCGAGCGCATATTGCCCATTGTGTAGCTTTTTGTTTAATTACAAATAACATCAACTGCCATCTTTTATTGTGATTCCCTACATGATACACTTTACAGTTTCTATCTTTAATTATTAGTTGTATACCACTTCTCTTGCTCTGAATTACATAAAAGCTAAGCATTATAATAACTTTACTATTTACACTGAATCTCTTGGCTTTCTACTGACCCTGGAAAAATGTAATATAAGTTCTCTTATTTCTCCATCTCCAATTTCTATCCCGTTTTGCTGGATACCTGGCAGATTGGCATTTCTGTATATCTGGCCATGTCGGTATTCGTGAGAAGAAATAACCCATGCCATAACTAAGCACATTTTCTGGTACTGTCACAAACTTGCTCGTTCCATTTATTAACTATAGTCGTGTGATCAGAGCATGGATTAGCGCCAGTTAGCAGTCGATTTGAGAGAGCAGCTTCATAACAAGCATACCAAGATTAAACCCACTTTTATTTTGGCTGTTTAGTTTTTGTAAAAATCACAAATAGGAAGCTGTCTTCGCTAGACTATGTATTAGCGACAGTTTTTAACTCCGCTTTTTCTTTTATCTGACCACAATACATCGATGTGAAGCCTTTTTGATGATCAAGTTACAATAGCTGAGTTTTTACTATCGTGCTTCATTATCACTCTGAGTGGAAGCACCATTTTAGACATGTACTTTCTGTGGTTTTACTTCCAAATGTTGAGTGATGTCATTGACGATAGGGAAATTGTTAAACATCATTGTGTTTTCAGCTATTTACCGGACCATTGGCCTTTTTACACCTATTTGAGATTTTTGGACATTTTTTTAGTTTTAAACTTACATCTATTTGCTTTTTATAAAGTTTTACCTTTTATTCTTATGTTTCTCGCAGTTGTTTGATGCAGACAGCCATGTTGCTTTGAGCTATAAGACAACAAACAACTAAACCGATCAAAAGATAATGTGAAAAGAGTGGCTTGTTGAAGTCGGTATTCTATTCAAAAGATGCAGCGCCAGTAAATATCGAGGACCTAACACGCCTCTGCTCTTACAATGAATGCACTGGTGTACAAAGCTGCTTTTGTCGTGCTTCGAGCCTCCAGTGTACAGAACTCTACTCATGTAATGGAAAGAAATGTGATAATGCAAATGATTTGATTATGGACTCTGACAATGATGATATATAAATAGCTTTTTGCACTTGTTTGTCTTTGAGTAAGGAATAATAAAATATGTTATTAAGCTTGCATTTTTTTCTTCATAAAAACAGAAGTGTACATATAGAACTGATGATATTATTGTAGATTTAGCAACTTTGGGTAAAATATATGTCATATATATATATATTGTGTGCATGTATATATATATATCCATATGTAGTAACATGTCAAAACAGATTAATTATTTCACAACCATTTTTGTTGGACTCAGGAGATAATAACACATCAGATACAACTAAATATAGTTGTATTTTTCTACCAGATAGAACCTCAAACAATGAAATATTATAAATAGTGTTAGGACGTAACTTTAAAAAATATATAAAATGTTCAGCGTATTTCATCACAATGCCAGACTAATCAAATTAATAATACTGTCATACGGTATTAAAATACATCACATAAGCTTCAGTTTGGTACCACTTTTGTTAAATATTATTAAACTGACAGAGTTTACTATATTCATGATTTTCGAAGCTGCATTCTGCAGGATATATGTTTTGAGTAGAGTGATGTTGGATAGTGTGATAAATTTATTGATATACATTTATTCTGATATATTTAGATATACATGTTACTTATATTTTTAAATCTGTACTGCTTATTCACTAAATTTGTAGAACATTTAGAGTGTGAGAATTAACAAAGTACTATGTGCTAATGTAAAATACCAATATTGTTTCCTTAGCTGAAATTTCTATAACATCTCCTCTCAACTTTATAAAAAAGTAACCAACGCACTGTGGAGAGACAGTTTATAATTGTCGGTTTGCTACATTTAGTATGCTATAAAACTCGCAAACTAACTATGGTAAATGCTTATTAATCGGAAAAACTACAAATATTTGACCAGACACTTTTATAGATTTCAGAGAACTGTCTTTGGACGTTAGTATTTCTACGAATAGATTGCACAACGTCCATGAAAACACTCACGTTTGAAGGGTTTGTTTATTTTCGGAATTTCGCACAAAGCTACTCGAGGGCTATCTGTGCTAGCCGTCCCTAATTTAGCAGTGTAAGACTAGAGGGAAGGCAGCTAGTCATCACCACCCACCGTCAACTCTTGTGCTACTCTTTTACCAACGAATAATGGGATTGACCGTCACATTATAACGCACCCACGGCTGAAAGGGCGAGCATGTTTGGCGCGACGGGGATGCGAACTCGCGACCCTCAGATTACGAGTCGCACGCCGTAACACGCTTGGCCATGCTGGGCCCGTGTGAAAGGATAGCTAGCAACCCGTTAAGCGTACTGTACTGATATAAACTCAAACATAATTTACTCATCGTGAACTGTGGATAAAATATTCACTTCCAGACAAGACGGAAGACTCATGTTTGCAAGTTCATATTTTTTATATAAATCATTTTTGTATAAATTATTATTATAAATTGCATTATTGTCTATGTATACTAAAATACATTTGTGTTAAAAAATAAAAATGTTTATCAATATTGCTGGCAAACATCTTAAATTTAATAAATATCTTTATTCAATTAACTCCGACATTAAAATTTCTGCTATTTGAAATCGTAATGCATAACGTATTACATTGGAGACTTAACCAAGATAAATTATAATACATAACGTAATATTGTGGGATCGAGTCACAGAACTGAATCAGATACAAAATATTTTTGTAAAGTAAAATTCATATCATGATTCAGTTTATAATTATCAGTGTCAACAAAATTTTATCATATCTGATTATCAAGGTTTTGTAGAATTACTCGCCCTCGAACAACTTGAAAGATATAACAAAAGTGATTTTCTTGAAATTGTGAAATTTTTAGAAATAGACGTTAATAAATCAATGGGAAAAATGAATTAAAAGCGTATTACTGAAATATTAATAGATGATTTATTGTCTCAGGAAGCGTTTGAGGAATACTCTTGTGTCTCTACTAGCCAATTAAAGTTGAGTGATAAAGATCAGTTAATAGTTTTGTTAAAATTCAAACAATGCAAGCCCGCATCGAAGGTGAAAGAGGAAATAAACGTTTCGAGGCTGAACAAGATATTGTCAAAGTGAAAAAGAAGAAGTCCGTATCGAAGACAAAAAAGAGCAAGCCCTTATTAAAAGTAAAATAGAAGGTAAACAACTAGAGATCGAAAACACTAGTTTCAAAGCCCAGAAAAAATTAGGCTGAAAGAAATGGAAATTACACTCAACTTAAACTTATTTTTGATCGATGGTGTAATTCTATGCATGTTGGTAACAGTTACGACTAACTAAGACAATTATGTCTAATTGAATAACTTGAACATTGTACAAGGGACGATCTCAAACTCACTTGGATGAAAGAAAGTTGAAACACTACAGGAAGCAGCTGCCTTCTCCGATGATCACATTTTAACACATAAAACCACTTTTCATAAAAATAAATCCCTACCATTTCAACAAAAACTGTGTCTGCTCAATCAAATAAAGTTCAGGATTCTTTTAAAAAATCTAGCTATCGAAGCTATTATACAGTCGGGATAAGACTTCAAAAAATCATCAAGGCTTTTTGTCCAGTTTTGTAAAAAAATTTGCTATGTTATTCCAATTGTTGTCATTTGAAAAACAAAAATAAAAAAAGACAATACGCAGTGCCATGTTAATCCAATAGTTGCCGTTTGGAAACAAAAAGAAAAGGAAGCAATACCCAGTGCATTTGTATCTTCATATGGATAGAGCGTCATCGGATCATCCGATGCGTTGATTTGGCTACTTAGAGGAATTTAGACCTGTTGTGTCAGTTGATTTTGCGTATGTGATAAATGACATTGCTAATCCCACACCAGTACGTATTATATATGATACTGGGGCAATTCAATCATTGGTTTTAGTAGGTATATTGCTTTTGGATTGGATTTTTTCCACTAGTGAGTGTTATTGCTCAGGGTTTGAGGGTGTTTTTGTTAATATTCCTATTTGTAATATTTATTTTACATCAGATTTGAGGTTACGTTTACACAAAGATGATATGCCAATATAATTATGTTTTTATGTTATATTGTTAGAACTATTTCTTCAGTGTATGCATTACATTCCACAAGATTTCAAAAAAGCATAGCAGAGCACAAAATAATTAAAAAAAAACTTAATCAAAAAATAGGAGAAGAATTAGAATCATTTTACTACAAGCTAACAAAAATTCAAATTTTCTATATTCAACAAACACTGAAAAAAGTTATAATTTCGGTAGTGGAAACATTCCGGTAACCGACATCATAGCTTCCATAGAAGAGTAGTTTACCATTAAAAATTAAGGAAAATAAAAAATCGAGACCACAGGTTTGACATCAGCAATCTGAACAGAATGAATGATGACGACCAGAATAAACTTTTAGAAACACTTATTTACAAAGGAAGAGAAGTATATATTTCTAGGCTACCTAGACTTCTACCACACTTAATTTTAAAATTAGATGCTAAAATATTTCTTGTATACTAATCATTTAAAACCATAATTCAAACAAAATAATAAAACTATAGATCGACTAAGATATTACAAATCATTAAACCATATTCTATTACTGAAAAATGGGCCTGGCACGGACAAGCGTGTTAAGGCGTTCGACTCGTAATCCAAGGGTCGCGAGTTCGAATTCCGGTCGTACCAAACATGCTCGCCCTTTCAGCCGTGGGGGCGTTATAACGTGACGGTTAATCCCACTATTCGTTGATAAAAGAGTTGCCCAAGAGTTGGCGGTGTGTAATGATGACTAGCTGCCTTCCCTCTAGTCTTACACTGCTAAATTAGGGACGGCTAGCGCAGATAGCCCTCGAGTAGCTTTGCGCGAAATTCAAAACAAACAAACAAACAATTACTGAAAGATTCATTTTAAATAACTACAAAATAAATAACTCCATCGAAATAACATGAAATTAGATATAAAATTATACACTAATATTCTGTAACCCAATTAAAACAAAAAATTAATAAAAGGCATGAGATTTATAACAAAATATAAAAATAATATAAAATTTTAACATTATCATAACAATGAAAATACGGATGGATGGAAAATATATTATTGGAAAATCCTCTCTTCTAAAACCTAATATTGATTGAAATTATATAACATAGAATTTTAAATAAACTATATTTCAAAGAAGTAGTAAATAAAAATAACAAATTATCTAATTAAAATTATAACAATATAAACTACAAAATGATTGAAGGCTATTCAACATTATAAGGTTTACATTTTATTTCAATGCATAAACTGAAACTGAATTTTGATGTTTTAATAATTTTTAGTTAAGAACAACATTAACTATAGGAATCGATACTTATCTTGCAGTCTTTTAATAGACTTTGATAAGGAAAATTAGCTGCTCATATTAAAACAGAAACTTATATAACAACAATTGCTTTAAATTATATTGTAGCTAATTAATATAAACAATTTAAATATTGTTCTAATGTATATTTGTAAATTCTAAAATCTCCTATACATTACAACCATTCTTTATAAACATATTTAATTACATTCCCTTTTTTAACTCACAAAATTTCATGCCATTTCAAATTTATTGTTCTATCATAAATAACTCCAAGATATTTAATTCAGTTTACCCGAACTATGTTAATATTACAGTGTTTATCCTAACAGTTAGGATTTCACATTTTCTTTATTTGAGGATATAGTATTCTCCTATGAAGATGATACACTGAATTGAATACCGTTTGTATGCTGAGCTAGAAATATTTCACTTGTATCTATAATAGTTTGAGAACAACTATTTGCACATAAAATAAATAAATCGGGAGTTAAAAGAGGAAGTTTATCACTGGAACTCGCTAACCAAAAAATAATGTTTTAGACAGTTAACAATATAAACGTCCATCTTAATAATACCTTAATAAAGAAGTTTAAATGATGTATCACTATAGAAACAGGCAGAAGCTCTCCATTAAAATTAAAACTACTAAATAATAATAGTGTACAAGATAGTCACGAAATAGATACAAGTTGCTATAATAACTCTTAATGTGTTAAATTTAAGATATATAATGATAAAACATACTAGTATAAACAAAATTAAACATAAAATATTATTCTATTATTCTAATACAAACATATTATGATCCTCCAATATTATGAATTGATGTAACTGGGGTAAGTATACAAGTTTTAAGGTTGGAGCAATAAAACTAACTGAAAACAAATCTTATTTGAAAATGAAAAATATTCCTGTTTTATTAACGTAATCTCAAAGTAGGAATACATTACGTTTTAAAAAATGTTATAGTAGTATATCAACAACGACAGTAGTTACTAAAGAATAAAACACTGGCTCAGATAATATTTATCTATTACTTATTCTTCGTATCCCTTTCAAAACCATGCTTTGTAAACGGAATTCTTACCTTTGATCTTCCATAGTTCATCATTAGTTAATACGAACCAAGCGGATTAGAACATGCAGAGCAACTAAATAATTAGTAACTGTTTACTATAAGGTAATCGAAAGCTTTTATAACAAGAGAAAGTGAAACAAATCAACTTCATAGATCTGGAAAGCCTTACATAGTCATGAAAAACAATATGATTAGTAAGAACAACTTACGATTTGTGACTAAGATTAACACAAGTTAACGAAAGTCGAAGACGAAAACAGCGATAGCTTAATAAACCACGAAATGCTAGAAATCGAAAACAAAACCGATAATAAATAACAATAAACAGAAAAAATGTAAAACTTAAGCCAAAAATATAAGAGAGTGAAACAAAGGTAAAATAGAAATGGAAAGAGCTAGTGACTGGACACAATTAGTTAGGAAAAATAGATCAAAATGATAAAAAATTTTGACAACATGAATACAAATAGTTCAGTGTAAGTAAGACGAAATAAAGAACCATTTATTTATTTTAATCACAATTTTAAGATTTACAATTTAGTCACCATTTAAATAATACAAACGCTTACAATACTTTTTGGGTTCATAACGTTATATTTGACGCTCTTACAACCTATTTAAATTGCGAAAAGTCTTTGAAATAACTTAAAGAAATTGTGGTATATCAGAAGTACTTTTACAGGTGTGGAGTTTGTTTGTTTTGAATTTCACGCAAAACTATACGAAGGCTATTTGCGCTAGCCGTCCTTAATATAGCAGTGTGAGACTAGAGAAGACGCAGCTAGTAATCAACACCCACCACCAACTCTTCGGCTACTCTTTTACCAACGAATTGTTGGATTGACTGTAACATTATAACGCCCCCACTGCTGAAGGACGATAATGTTTGGTGTGACAGGAATTAGAAATCGTGACTTTCAGTTTACGAGTCGAGTGCCTTGAACCACCTGGCCATGCCGGGCCAGGTGTGAAGTTACATAGTTTTCTAGGATAGGACACTATTATGAGAGTAGGGAAAGTGCGGCACATCAACATTAAACCTACAGTTGTTGAGTTAGCAGAGTTTTCTACTAAGTACAGTTCTGACAAGTATTAAAGTTTCTCTTCTTATAAACATACACCATTCTGAGAATGAAGAAACCACAGCAGACTAAACGAAACTATGTAATTGAGTGGTTGACGTTGATTAGATAATAAGACATATTTAAAGAAACTTATAATTTTGGTAGTTGGTATACCTTCTGCGAGCAACCTAAATTATAAGAGTAAAAATATACTTAGGAAATCAAAACAAATACTATTTGTTCTTTTGCAATAAGGTAGATTTATAGGAGAGTCAAAGGAAAATATAATTGGTTGGATAAATGAAAAGTTTTTCATTGAAACAAACTGCAAAAGAGAAATAATCAAATACTCAAAATATTGATTAGAACACATTCTGAAACGTATGGTTTAAATGTAACATTTTTACAAAATGGCTCCAATCCATTGAGTTTTCGTATTTTAGGTGCTTTGAAATTTGCTAGAAATTGCTTTTTTTTAGTATTATCTTAGTTTGAATGTTGGAGCCTATTACAGAAATGTTATGCTCCTGATAAGAGCGTAAATCCGAAGCATTCAACAAATAAAACTACTTTAAAAGATCTTTGGGGGTTCATGATCGTTTATTTACTGATAATTACAACATATTTCACCACCATATATTATTACAATAGCATTTATTAATTAACAGCATTTATAGTTAATTATTCCAAGCTACTGTGATAAAATTATTAATAGCTCCTTCTAATTTTTACTTTTGTTATATTTTCATAGCATGAATGCTCATATTACGGTTTCACAGAATGAATAGTTATACTAAGTGGTAAAATATAATAAAGTCGACAAAATAACATTAAACCCACATCTGGCTTTTGGTAACTTCTTCGACTATCAGATTCATTGGAAGCTTAAATATACCATTGTAGTCAGTATTTGCTCGTGTAACATTGGCTAATCTCGATTATTTTTATATTCTAAAAGACATCAAAAGAAACAGCATGTGCTGTTGGCTGAGATAACACGTGAAAGAAGACTAATGTTCTTATTGAGTAGAAGCTTAATAAAGCCATAATAATTGAGTATTAAGATTCACATAATTGATTCTTCTTAAGCTTAGCAATGCTAGATTGTTTTGTGTGTGAAACGTGTTTATTGAGCGCGGTTATAAAGGAAGGCTACATTTAAAAGGATTATATATTGAGAATTACGTGTGTCGAGAATCATAGGTTTTACCAAAGATAGTTTGTACAAAGTACAGGATATTTCAAAACTTGTCATAGTAGATGCTTATCTCGTCTGCTCAGTGTTCGTGATCCTTGCATATCTTTACACCGGCACGCATCTTATTTAAATTACACAGGTCTGCGATGGCTTTATTATCTGAAATTTTTACTTCTTGTACCGTAATTCCTGTACGCTGAATCCATAAAGGATATCCATCACATTCGCATCACGTATAATGTTGTTTACAAAACGTCATGTGTAATGTGAATAATTTTCATTGGAATTGAGCACATTTTGCAATGTTTAAAATGTTGATAACCACTGGCTATAGATCTCCCTACACCAGTCATGAAGTGTAAGTCTTAGCAAACGTTCTGAAGCCCACGAGAAACGTACCGCCGGTATATAAACGGTAACAGAATGGTAAGTCATATCTGCATAGTATTTGTTTATGCATGCATTTTGACATAATGCTTTTGTTTTCAAGATTAGTTATTCGTAGCTACGGCAATAAAAGGTTTTGTAAATGACCCAAACATATTCAATTTGTGGTGAAATTTTGTTGTACCTCGGATTAGGAAATTTACTTTGGATGAGCAGTTCGAAATGGCAACGAAAAACGTTGAAAAAGAAGCATGTATGCGTGGATTGCCTTTAAACATGTTATTGACATTTTTAATGAAACAACAATAACCTAAATTATAAAAAATATTGTCAATAACATGCCCGATAAATTCAAAAGTTAGGCTGTAATTTAATCGTGAAAGTTCATTTTTTTACACTCACACTGTTTCCCTGAAACTCTCAGTGCCGTCAGCTAAAAACAGAGATAAAAGGTTTTATCAAGTCATACACACACACAAATAAGAATGAATGAAGATGCATATTCATTTGACATAAACACACACACAAATAAGAATGAATGAAGATGCATATTCATTTGACATAAATGTTCTTCCCATTTCTGCGGTTGGTATTTTTGTTCATTGTGATAAACAAAATAATAACAAAAGACAAATAAGAAAAGTAAACATTGGTTATATTTGTAAGGCAGCTTATTTAGTTAAGCAGTAAAAATTGATATTGAAAGCCATTATATCATGGCTAAACTCTTTCGAATAGAACATACAATATCCAACATGTCTTTCAGAACATTTTGTTCGCCTAAATTAAATATTTGTACATGCGGGAATTTCTTTATAATTAACTTATATGTTCTGTGTGATTTATTTAAATCGAAAATGTTTGAATAAAAAAAATGTAATAAGATGATGTAGAGAAGCGTATCTGTTTACTAATTCGTAACATATAAATACCACGACAGCAGAAACATTAGCTTTTATAGATCTTACCAAATCATTCGGCATCATTGAAATAGATTTAGAAACACGACAGCTCCATGATAATGCAGTTTCGCTGTTTATTTCTATCTTGTGGAGAAGTATTAATCAACAAGCTGCTCATTGATAAAGATAGAATTCTATTTAACTTAATTGGTAAAATACTGTACAAATCTTTTAAATGTAAGTACAGAAATATTACTCAAATGAACACAAACCATTTTATATTTTATTTGTATATATTTAAGTGGTTTTGTGAACACAAAAACTTAGCTCATTTCGTATTATAATAGCAAAAATTGGAATGCGATTAATTAGTTTTTCTATAAAATATTTTACTGATTAACTAATTTTGATTAGGAAAACTGTTATAATTTCCTTTCTTGCACAAAAGAATCAAAATTATTTTGTCAAGGTAAGTATTTCTTTTTATTTTCTCGAAAAGCAAATATACCGGTGAATTTATACCTTTCTGTATTCCTATAAACGCCTTCTTATTATTTTTAAATACCCAAAACTAGTCACGCAATTTATTCTTATGTTAAAAGACCAATCAGTCCTTAATAAATTGTTAGTATACAAATAAGTTAATGTAATAAATATTATATACAACTTGAGCCTTTCAGAAATTAATAAATTTAGTAAGATACAAACTTTATAAATTATTTAGTACGGTAAAGTTGAAACACTAATTTCATAAGCATAATTAAAGTGAGTGTATGCATAATTACATGACAGTATCATGATCACAGTAAGAATTAGTGCAATTACATGACTTCTCTACACATATGATTTCTACTGTTGAAAATCTATCAACTGCTGGCTGATACAACGAAACACAAATTGCAGTTTGAAACAGCTTTTGTGAAGTACAGTTGAATTACAACTGAGAAGGAGTACAAAAAAATTGAAAGGCTGGTTGGTAAAATCTGTCAGTATCGTTATTTTACGCAATTATAGTTGAGACGAAATCAAAGGTATAGTTTTTATTGTAGCAAATAATAAATAATCTTGTAAGATAGTTGCTTAATATATCGCTCTCCAGATGAAGGAATATTACTTGTGTTTATTGTAAGAGTGAAATGAACCTATTAATTTTTTTTTTCTGCTAGAGACTCAGAATTATGTTTTCTAGAACAACTATTAAGTTTTCGTTTATCTCTCCGTTAGTGGTAATTGTTAGATAAACACCCGTGTATTAGCTATCACTAGACAAAAGACTATTTTTATAAATTATAATGAACTCACAAAGTCAACCAGGGTTTTTTGAAGTAGTTATTTTAGTGTTTTTACTCTAGAAATTATTATTGCATATATAAACAAAACTTTCAGTGGCCAATTTTTATTTTCTGGAACAATCACTGAATGGAGGTTTGAATATTTAAAGAAAAACACAAGTTTACGCTTTTAATGTCTTTGAAATCAGTTTGCGCATTAATTAAAAACCCCATGTTACTTTTATTTAGCTTCCCAGAATATAATTACATAAAATTCTAGCAATAGGTCGTCGAGCTGAGGTTCTTTTAAGCATTTTGTTGCAAAATAGGGAATACAATAAGTAATGAAGAATGTCGGTGGGCTATTGTCTACAGTTCCAGACATATTTGAAATTCTAATTAATATCTAAAACGATCACTTATTTTTAGCGACACAAGCTAATCAATATAACTGTTAAAACATTAATATCAAACTCAAAATTTTATAGAATATGTTATTCTAGTTGGAAGTGATTGATACGATTTTATTTATAGTTATCAAATGAAAAAATCAAACCTGTATTTTACAGTAAGAGCATTCATGTTTTGTGCAAATAACATATGATAGTTTAATATATGTTATTTGACATAATAAACAATCAACGTAGAGGAAAATATTTTGATAAATTCACATAAGGTGAAAATTTATATAACGTAGCGTATATTATGTTTGACTGATCATACTTTGCTCATTAACTTAGAATACATTTTCGAAATATAGCTAAAATGTAACCCCTAACCATTCATTTGAAAGTATACATTATTCCAAGAATATTTAGTGTTCCTGTCCTCGATTTTTAAAGATTGCTTTAATATTTTTTATAGATCTAGCTTAAAAATTATTGACAACTCTATGTTCCTCCTTAAGAAATTTCCAAAATATTTCTAGAAGAATCTTTTGTACTTGTTTACGTACAAGTCTAATGGGAGTATACCAAGTCTAATATTTTACTGACATTTATGTAAAACATTGCTCGTGTATAATAAAACAAATGAAAATAAAACTTACATTTCTTTCAGAGCTTAGCCACAATTTGCTAGTATGGTAAAAAATTATAAAGTGCTTTCAACTCAAAAGAAAGCGCAAAGGTAACATTTCTAAAATTTCGTCTGAACTTTTTTAGTCTGGTGAATTTTGCACAAATCTACACAAGGACTATCTGCATAAAGCCGTCCTTAATTTCGAAGAGACAGATAAGAAAAAAGCAGCTAGTAAACATCACCCATGGCTAACGCTTAAACTACCCTTGATAGACCGAATAATGAAATTTGACTGCCACTTTTATAGCTTATTCACGCTCCTAAAATGGGTCGTATGATTTTTCTTTATTTTTGTGGTCGAAGAAAATGGAACCAAGGAGCTTCAGAATCACCGAACCACATTCGTCCCAACTTTTAACACAAGCACATATATAGAAGATTGACGACCAAAATGTTTATTAAAGATATGTAGTAGGATGTTAGAACAAGATAGTTCATTCTAATACTTAAAAAAAATAATATAATCTATGTTAATTTAGAATCTTCGATTAATACCAGGAATTTGACTGATGTTTAATTACGACATTAATGCATTATTCAACTAAAATATTTCTGTTTATAAATAATGTTCTTAACACACCTTCTCATGAAATACAAGTCATTTTAAGTTTAATAAAAAACCAGGCAAATGCTTTTTTAATCTATTACTCTCAATTTGCATTTTACGAATACTTAAGAAAAGGAGGGCATAATAAAAATTAAAAACAACGTTATAACTTTCTACGAATCAGCACTTTGGGTAAAAATCAATAGCAACCTGATTGTGTGGAATTTGTTTTCTTTTACTTATTATACGATATTTTGATGTTATAATTTTTGCTGAATAAAAGAAAATTTAAAAAGATCTGTAGGAAATTCATAATTTTCAAATCGAATAAATAGTCAATGGTAGAACATTATGCTATTTCATCACTTTTTTCCCACCTATATTATTGTACAGTAACGCTCACTGTGTGATTTTTACCATATCATAATAAGAAATAGTAATGAAATTACGATGGTGAGTTCGAAGAAACTCGAAAAGTAAACAGTGAAATATTTATATATATTCAAAATGATATATATATATCTGAATATATATTCAGATTCTGAATATTATGACTGTAATATCTACCACATCTCACCTGTACTTGAAGTATATTACCTTAAAGGGTACCTCCGAGATTTTCAATCTAGGCCGCTTCCTCTTTACGATATGGTGACTTATGCTATTTTTTTCCACCAAAGGATAATTCAGATCATCTACCTGCACTTAAAGTTGTCAAGTATGAAGTGGCATGAATGACTAATGATATAGTAAATGGATAACATGTAATTTTGTTTCGTTGTTTTATGGTTTGAACAACTTGCAAATTACATGCGTTTGAAGAATTTCTGCGTGACATTAAACTACAGATAAAATTGGGAAATGTTTTGTTCATATGATTGGAATAGAAAAAAGAAGTGATGATTGTTTTGTTGTTATTCTGCAGTGCTTTTCATGTAAAAGAGACTTCTTTACCTGTATAAATAAGAATATAGCAGGAATTCGGCTGTTAGTTGAATGTTCTAGCACAAAACTACACAATGAGTTATTTGCATTATTTCAACCAAGGAGAATCTAAATACAGATTTTAGTGCTATAAATAAATAACATAATGTTATTTCACAGGGAACCAAAATCCTTACGAGCTTTGATAAAAAATACATTGGTAATGCTAAATTCATAGAATAAAAAGAAAAATTTCGTGACAGACGTTTAGCTTTACAGGAAGATGAACTTCCAAACTGGAGTGTTCAGGGATATTGACATCCCCCTTCGTCGCGCACAATTCATAGCATCCAATCTTGAACCTGGTGAAATATCTCATTTAAGAAATAATTCATCACTGGAAAATCTTAAAATGCTGTACTCACAATGTTAGCGTCTATTTGTAATACAATCATAAGCATTACATTGATCCTGGGCCTAGCAAGCCCAAGTGGTTAAGGTACTAGTAGTTATCTAGCTTTATTAAGCAGCATTCTGTCAGAAGGCAAAACACTTGTGTTGACCTCAGGGAATAGAAGAGAGATGATGGTGTTATAGACACCAGAGACGATGAAATCATAGTTACGGCGACTATCACCAGAGAGATACGTATATTTTGAGATCTGTATGCAAAATCATAGAACTATTTGCCTTTGTAAAACACATATTACGCCTAGTAATAACTTTAGTAACACCATCAGCCTTTTAAAAATAATAATATGTGAAAGCTATAAAATAGCTGTCATAGTACATATAATTATATCTAGACATCGATAATGTCAGTTTAATAGAAACAAAGCAATATTTATTTTAGCCTTGAGTCACACAAAGGAACGTCAGTTGGTATGCATTAGTAATATGCTTAAATAGCCCACACGGCTTGTATGTGTAACACGTTACAAACTTTGTGAACTATATAGCTAAATATGAGAATAAGCATGATTTTCAGGATTTAAAATAAGTATTGTAGGCAAATAAGTTAAAACGCTATTGACTAATCGATGATTCTAGTAACTTTGCTAACATTTTCCATAGTAGCATCATCTACTTATAATAACACAGCACTCCTATAGAAATACATGTAAACGAAAAATATAAACATAAGCTTACAACTATACGCAAACATACAGACTTATCTGTCTTTGTAAAGCACATAAAATATATCTATAAAGACAACCACCCATAAAACATTAGTAGCATTATCCGCCTATAGAAACACCAACCACCCTTTTAACATGTGTGTAAAAGAAAACTATAAAGCTTATATAATTAAAACAACAGATTGTTGTACATTATACCAATACAACAAATGTACTAACACTATCCACTTCCAGAAAGCATGTCATGCAAATTAAATATAAAAGTTAAGACCTTAGAACTAAAAAATTGATAAGGAAGTTTATACATGAAGTGATGTATAACTGTAAAAGTGTTTAAATTAATACCTGCCTCTTTCAAATGGTGTTTAGAAGAAACTAACATGAGTAACAATGTTGTAATAGCTTTACATTTCAAAGAGACAGCCTGTTTGCCAAAATAAAGAGAAACTTAACAAAACTGGAATCACACTGAAAATGAAAGAGCAGTATGAGCAAAAAATGCATTGGTAAATATTTTTTAAAGAACTAAAAACCATATGGTAAGGTTTTCGAAGTATTCTGTGTCAGATAAAAAACTGTGAAAACTGTACTAAATCTATAGATCCACTCAATAAAAAGTTATCGAACTTAGTCAGAAGTATCATGAAGGAAAGCTTTGAAGTTTAATTAGGTAGTGTGATCTCCACTTTAAGGAAATTCATAAAACCAATTCTTTCTTCTATTACTTCCCTCTTCAGTGAATAAAATGGACTTGTGATTGACAAGTAAAATATTCAAACAGCCATCTTGATGCGAAAACGCTACTTGGAATTTTTTTCTCTTCTGGGATTTTACTCAACTGATTAAAATTGAGTGACTATTATCGATTTAAATATTTTAAATTGTGACAGATGATGAAACATTTAAGCCTTATAATTTTATATTGAACAAGTTCTCTATGTTATTCAATATAGACATGATCATGAAAACATAATTAAAACTCAGTCCCTCGTATCTTTAACTGATTCCGAGTATGAAACTACACTTGCACTACAAGTACTCTAGAAATGTGTAGTATCATAACGCAAAAGTATCTTCTAATAACTATTGAGTGTTTGTAAGCCAACATAGTAATAAAATCAATGGAAAAAATATATACTTTTCAATGAAGACGCTTTTTAGGCAGCAGGCAGTATCTTAGTGAATTATTGAGGAGGACAATGGCACAGCTGAAATTGTAAATACTTTTACAAACCGCACTGGTAGAAACATCAGGACTACGTATTTGTGAAAGAGCAGTACAAAACAAATATTTTTATAAACAATTTGAGAAACAAAGGATTATTCGTATCAATAATAATTTTTAACATATTCGTCCTCAGTAGGAAACATTATTTACTAATATATAGAGCCATGTGAAAACGTTAGGACACCCTATGAAAGCCTGTGTATTTTTTTATATTTTTAAATATATAGATATTTAATCTCAATTTCAACAATACTGAGAGATTATAGGAATATAACTAAACAATTAAAACTGAAGAAAAGACTTTTCAAGATATTCTGTACATGTAATTCTACAAAAATGCATAATATAACTGAGGAAAAAGTTAGGACACCCTACCCCCTAATAGCTAGTGTTACCCCCTTTGGCTGAAATTACTGCAGTAAGACGCTTCTTGTAGCCATCTACCAGTCTCTGACATCGGTCTGAAGAAAGTTTGCCCCACTCCTCAATACAGAATTCTTTCAGCTGTGAGATGTTTGAGGGGTTTCTTGCATGTACAGCCCGTTTCAAGTCACCCCACAGCATCTTAATGGCAGTAAAATCTGGGCTTTGACTAGGCCATTCCAGGACTCTCCATTTCTTAATTTTTAGCCAGTCCTTGGTTGATTTACTGGTATGTTTTGGGTCATTGTCGTGTTGCAGGATCCAGTTCCGCTTCAGCTTTAATTTTCTTACAGATGGTCTCACATGATCTTCAAGCACCCTTTGATACACGGTAGAATTCATGGTAGATTCTATATTTGTGAGCTGACCAGGTCCTGCTGCAGCAAAGCAGTCCCAAACCATGACACTTCCACCTCCATGCTTCACAGTTGGTATGAGGTTCTTTTCCTGGAATGCTGTATTTGGTTTACGCCAAACATATCCTATGTTCTGGTGTCCAAATAATTCAATTTTGGAGTCATCTATTCAAAGAACAGTCTTTGTCTACTCTCTCTCTGGCAAACTTCAGTTTAGCCTTGATGTTTCTCTTAGAGAGCAAAGGATTCCTCCTTGCACACATCCCGTGCAAGTTAAACTTGTGCAGTCTCTTTGTGATTGTAGAGGCATGCACTTTCACATCAACAGTAGCCAGAGTCTGCTGTAGGTCCCGTGATGACACGTTAGGGTGTTTGGAGACCTCTTTTAGCATCTTGCGGTCTGCTCTCGGGGTGAACTTGCTTGGACGACCAGACCTGGGCATGTTGGTAGTTGTTTTGAAAGCCCTTCACTTGTTGACTATTTTCCGGACAGTAGAATGGCTGATTTCAAAATATTTTGGGACCTTTTTAAATCCCTTACCAGACTCATAAGCTGCTACAATTTTCTTTCTGAAGGCCTCAGACAGCTCTTATATATACGTTTGTTTGAACCACACAATTTGGATTTAATGTTTCATACCTTATAGTCTGTAATTTTTCTCGAATTTCACTTTAATTTTCAGCTTATCGTGAAGTAATACAGGCAGATAAAATAGACAGTCCGATGAGTGATATTATTTTGCTGTTGCAAAATTAGAGAAAATACTGTTTACTTGATGCAAAACTACACAATGGGCTTCCATCCCTGATCGAATCTTAAATTTTAACAATGGTAGTTTCTTATCACTGATCAACCGGAAAACAGCTAGCTTGTTAAACTTACAAAGATTTTAGTTGGTACATACTCCTCTATTTTACTTACTTTTTTAAAGATTTTTGAACATTTGGTAACTCTGGTAACACTTGGTTAGATATTTGTTGTTGTTCTTAGTACAAAGCTACACAATGGCCTATCTATACTTCGTTTTCCTCGAGAAATCGAATCACGTTTTAGTGTTGTAGTTACGTAATATAACTGTTGACTCTCCGAGAAACTTTCAGGTATTTGAAACGTCGTCTTTTGTGTTTACTAGATAATATACTTCATGAAAAGGTTTTAATGCATTTTAAAATTATTTTAATTTACTAAAGTCTGTGTTAAACATTTTAAGCACATAATTTGTCATCAGTAACACCCTGGTAGTGGAATTATTGACAAAACACACACACCAGAATCTGTCATGATGATCATAAATTATACATAAAATAAAATCAGAAATATTCCAAATACAACAAGTGAAGGAGTAACATCCTAGCAACACCATAATTACTTGATGTAGAAATGAACAAATGGAATTTATGCATTTGATGTGTGACGAGGTAATTAATAGTTAAATTGGAAATTAGGTATGCAATGTAACAACTGTCAGTATAATTCATAGCGTCGTGATTAATATCAGATAATCGGTTGCATTTTTATTTTATTTGTTCAGTTACTAGGGAACTGTTTACCAAAGTATCCAAGGCACTCTTACTTACTTAACGGCTTATAAATTGGGTCAAACATGTAACATTAAGCATAAATCTAAGTCACTCTACAATTGATATTTATTTGAAACAACAATATTTTTGTTGGAGATTTAGGAGGGCAAAAACACACACACATAAACAACCCTAGAGCATGATAACTAACTTGTTAACTGTACATGATCTTACGATGTCTGTAAGAGCAAACTGAATTCAAGAACTAAGACTTGAATTTTCAGAATGATGGACATCATGTCCATCCACCAAACTGAATAAAAAATATAACGAAATAAATCCTAAAAGCCTTTGGTAGTGGTGGTCAGCTTATTATATATTTTATTTTAGGTATAGAGTCACTTTTATATTTCATAAATAAAAGACATTTGTTAGAGTTCCGACTTTCTAATATGATCTGACAAATTAAAAGCAGATTAATTTAGTGTTTTTTTGCTCTTTTAATGTTTTCATATGCTTTAATTTATCTCTTTGTTTGTTTTCTTCAAAAATCATGTATTGGTTAACCAGTACCTAACATCCTTATAAAAATACTAACGGCCAAAATTAATCCACTGAAGTTGTAATGTTAGAAATTCATAAACTTTCCTGGACAAATATCTGTAGTTTTCCAATTAATAAGCTTTTACCATAATTATAGCTTCCGAGACCTATAGCACACTAACTATAACTGTTTCTCCGAATCTTGCGATAACTATCGTTTATACTCATAAGGCAAGATTCTCTAAAATTCACTTGGCAACAATACTCGAAAGCACGCTAGTGTTTTCGTAAAAAAATATATATTATTGATTCTTACACTCGAGTATCTTCTACAAACCTCGAGAACACACGGAGTTCATGCAATACACATTTAATAATATAAGTTGCATACATTTATAAATAATTATACATATTAAACTGAAACAAACACTAATATTAAAGTAATTTTAAATCCGTTACACATACAATGTCACTTATGAGTTTAAGATATAACATTGTTGTTCATGCAAAAATTTAGTTGCAAGATATTTAATTGAGGTGTACTTATTATAGGATGAGTTCAATTTCCTATAATAACCAGACGTCAATTTTACGTTCGTTTGATGTTTGAATGGTAAGACCTATTTGTCTACTCAGCCATCTTGTTTGCTACATAGTACAACATCAGCTTCAACATAGATACCCTATCGTAAAATCAAAGCGATTTTTGGTGTCACTTAGTTTCGAAAAAAATCTCTCTAACTACATGAAAATTAATGAAACTCAGCTGCTGTTCACCAGACAGGGAAAATACATAGATGTTCTAATTTGTGGTAAGTCATTTTTTGCCTCTATTGAAATTAAAGGCTGAAGATGGGCGCCAAATTAGTCGGAAAGTAATAAAATTGCTTTAAAAATAAAAAAAATAAGTAGAATAAATAAATTATTCTCACTATTAAATGCTTTTAATAAAAATAACACCCTTTTAATGCTAATTTGGTGTATTTGGAACAATAATTAAACAGATCTGACATAAATATGAATTCCCGTTTGGGAGTTATGAAAATCTGAACAAGAATGCAGCAATGAGTTCTGGAGACGTTTCTGCCAAGGTTCTGTGTGAGATCTCTACTAATACATATATAGATCACAAACATCAATGTTTCATCTGTGAAAGGAAAGAGAGCTGGCAAAGGTGAACATAAATCATTGTTTCTGATCATGTTAAAATACCAAAAATACAATAGGTGCACAACCAATAAAATAAAACATCTTCGAAAATGTCCAAATCTTCTGATTTACTCAATACCAAAGAAAATAGACTGGTAGCTCTAGCACAAAAAATCAAATACTCAAATTGCACCAGTACACTAACAGAAATTTGAAGCAAAAGTCGCAAGAGAGATAAAAATCAGGGTTTTCTGATTGCAACCTTTATAGCATAGTGTTGCTGTCTGAAAACATACAAAAACTTGTAGAGACGATCACTAAGTACGTGTCATGCATACAATATTACCATCACCTGGGAGCAATGAGACACCTACTGCAGGACATAGCTACGGAATTTCATGTAGTCATTTCAGCATCTGAGTATATAGTAGTAAGTTCATCGTTGTCTAGACTTGCACGGCTTTGAAACAGATGTATAATCAATAGGCCAAGCACAGTTCATGAAATGAATAATATAACAAGAAGGTACTAGAAGAAAATATCTTTAAGAACCCTCAGTACTAACTGCAGTATGTAAACAGACAAAGGAAATAGTCCACTTGAAAGATAGTGATATACAAAATTTATGTTTCAGAGACAGGGAACATGTGAGCAAAATGAAAGATATGTTGGAACTTAAAGTCATCAATTTATTCAGTTTGCCTTCAGCATATCTCCTCAATATTTCCACTAGGAAAATGTGCATATTTCCTGACTTGCCAAAGAGAATGAACTGGTAGCTCTAGCACAAGAAACCAAGTACTCAAGTAACACAAATACGCTAACATGAATTTAAGGAAAAAAGTCAGAAGAAAGGCAAAATCAATAGATGTAAACCAGAATGCTTTCAGCTATGAATGAACAGAATATCTGTATCACTCTTTGATTCAAACAAATACATGGTGTTTGGCTATGCCATGAAGAAAAATAAAAGATCAACTTCCTGCTACTAAAGATGAGGTGACTTTGATTACACAAATCTATGACTTTAAACTTCACAGAAGTTGTCTTGGTTTTCATATAAATAATTTGCCTTAATTCTTTCACGTAATATTGTTTTAATGTGAGAAGATAAAAAGGCTTGTATACAAGTATACTTGTATCAAATTATTAGTTTGTCCATCACAATGAATAGAAAAGAAGATTGATGTCAAACGAATACACATCCTTATTCACCCTAATTATTTTATGAAATCTAGTTCATTTGATCTAAAAACTACGTGTTACGTATTACATTATGAACGTTTATGAAAAATCTTTTCGTGATGGAGAAAATGGATATAATTTTCAGATTCAGCTTACAGGAGTTAGTGAAGAACATATAAAAATTTCAAGGCACTAAAACCATTGCTATGGCATTCCTATATTGTGCTCAGAGCATTGAATGTAACACATTCACAGGCATTCAATCTTTAGCTACTCTTTGCCAGCGAAAAGTGGGATTGAACGTCACATTGTTACACCTCCATTGTTATATATATACGAGCATATTCGACGATGGATTTCGATCTCCACGTCTTACAAATTGCGAGCCGATTGCCTTAAATACCAAACTATGGTAAAAATAGGCTGTTAATTTTCCTCTTTCAGAGAATATATTCTACTGTTTGTATTTTTGGTAAAACTACTACGTCTATCTTTTGTTATTTCAAATTTCGAACTACTGACCAAAACGAAGACAGTCAGACAGCAGAAATGTACCACCAAACATCCATACTGAGGGGTTGTTTGTTATTCTTATAACGTACTGTCACTTTAAACTCCAGGAAATATTTTGTGGTATCGCATGAATTCGCCTCCGGCACTATGCTCCAAAATCGATCTATCATAGTGTCAACAAGTGCTAATAAACTCTAGCGTTATGGAAATTGTATAATATATTGAAAAAGAAAATTCACTAAACTTGCACTAAATTATTTTCTCTACTTTGTTAAGATACTAAAAAAACCTAAGTTTTACGTCTGAATCCAAATAGAAGTTTAAATAACTATTTATATTACTAGACGTACTTCTGCAGAGTACCCGAAAGTGTTCTATTTCAAAAATAAATGAAACCAAAAATAAGAGTATCAAATTATTTTTATTCCTTGCTTTTGAAGACCATACGTCATGTTGTGTTGTAGCTCATAAAGCCCAAAATACCTCTTGTGATCCGCAAAGTTGTGCTTAGGATGCCCACGCCGTGAATCCGAAGATTCGGTGTTTACGACCTACTACCGCAAAATCACGCTAATCACTTTTTGGTTGCAATTGCACCAAGAAAATATGAAAAATCGTTCTTGTAATTTTCCAACATATTTGCAAGCACTAAGCAATACAATCACATTCATAAGTTAATAAATTTAGTGTGTTCTTTTCTAAATCCAATTTTCCGATAACTAGCACTCACTGACATTTAAAATTACGTTTCTGTATAACATTAAATACTCTTGTATCGCTTTATTACTAACCAACGTGATTAGAATAATTCATTCTGCCAGACAGTTTTACTTAATGTCAAATTAGATACTTAGTTAGATAGAGCATTACTTAGAATGTTCTTTCTTCTTCCATTAAATCAAATAATGGCGCATGAGTGTTTTTTAACTTTCCCGAAGATACTCAGTTAGAATTTCTCTATGTCTTTATCGAATTATCTGATGGAGGGTTTTCCAGTATCAAAAGAGATACTCAAGTAGATCGAGAATCATCTATTTAAGTCTTTTCTTAAGTCTCTGTTTTGGAGATATTCAATAATGAAAGGTTTTATTTATCCTGTACAGTCTTACCAATTTTCAATAAAAGTATATTATTACATTCCTAGCTTTACAGCTAACAAACTATACCTATAGATATATTAAGGAGTAATCGGAAAAAGTCCTTAACATTTCAAAACGTTAAAACGTGTGGAAGACGACCGACTTTGAAAATATACCGAGTAAAGATATTTATCTTTTATTCAATAAACCAGAAACCATATCGATTACTACACATTTAACATCTTTTAAATTCTTCACATGCACCTCATAATTGCACAAAATATTTTCTTCAGTTAATGACTGAGGCTTATTCTTACAAGCTCTTGGTTCCGATATTTGAATTCTTCTCTTTCAAAATTAAAATTTCACAGCATTAAAAACTTTAAGTTATTTAAATACCTCCAAAATACAACATCACTGTGCATGTTTTTGCGTTCACTGCTGGCGGCTTAACCGTTCAAAGTATATTTCACTTTTCGTTTATTGCCACTCTCCCAGAGGACCTAGTAACAAGCTACAGGAGATCGCTTGAACAAATTTCACATTTAAAATATTTACGTATGTACCTTATGAAATTGTTTGATATAAAATAAAAAGTTTGGCTCTTTTCTATGTTTTCATTAGTTTTATATAAAAAAAGTGTTCGTATTATATATATGTGTGTGTGTATTGAAATGTTTGCTTGTTTTGTTTTTTAATTTCACACAAAGCCACTCGAGGGCTATCTGTGCTAGCCGTCCCTAATTTAGCAATGTAAGACTAGAGAGAAGGCAGCTAGTCATTACCACCCACCGCCAACTCTTGGGCTACTCTTTTACCAACGAATCGTGGGATTGACCGTCACATTATAACGCCTCCACAGCTGAGAGGGCGAGCATGTTTGGCGCAACGGGGATGCGAACCCGCCATGCCGGACCGTATTGGAATGTAAAGACACTTTTATTGAGGGTTGAAGTATTTGAAACGAAGAAATATTTGCATATATCTACATAATACTCAATTTATTTACTAGTGATAATGCAATATATCTTAAATATTTTCAACGTATATATATATATAATATAACATAATAGTTTTCTTAAAATGCATATTAATAACACAAAGAAATATTTTCAGTTCCAGTAAACATATTTTATATGCAGCCCGAGCATAGGCAGTGATTAGCATACCGGACTGTGGACTTGATTTTCCGTGGCTCATGCTTTATTACTATCAAAAATGGTTTTCAAAATGTACTTCACAGTTAGGGGCCGAGGGTATATTATAACAGTGAAAGTCAGATCTCACAATTCTGTCTGACAGTTGGGGACGGTTAGCACAGATACTTTTGAAGTAGTTTTGCGATATATTCGACAGACAAACAAATTTTAATATATTATTCTGAAGGATTTGAGTATGTATTTCATATAGCAAGTCTAAGACGTTTCTCAGTTAATATGTTATCATGGATGTATTTAAAAAATAATTGGTAATTTTCTGTGTATTAGCTTATATATATAAGTTTTCTATATAAAACTCTTAAGAAATAACTTTAAGAAACATAAGTCCTATCCACTATTTAAATCAAGTGATTTTTTCTATACATATTACAGAGTTTTTATGAGGACAGCTGGAATATGGCTCTTACGATAAAACTTTAGGGTTTATTCGTTTAACTGGTTACTTACGTAAATTAAACACAGAGGGTATAAACATGTTCAGTTGGTGATCAGCAACTTAATGTTTGTTTGTTTTGGAGCGAAGTTACATTAGATTACCTGCTGTATCCATCGAGGGGAATCCAGGTACGTATTTTAACTTTGTAAGTCTATAGCCTTACAGCTGGCTTACCAATGGACAGAAACGAAGTGAGAACAATGGGTAAAGGTAAGTTTGAAGACTTGCTATCCCAAAAAACATGGTTTTGATATTCGTAGTAAGCATAGCACATGATAGTCCATCGTGTAGTTTTTGGTTCAGCAGCAAAACAAATAAACAACGAAAAAGGAGAGTACGTAACAGAGATTGAACTTTTGAAATATATTTAATTAAAGAAATAAAATTCTACTCTAATTTAATGTGTAATTTTTAATAATCTTATTATTCTATTTTGTTTCTCCATTATAGTTGTGTTTATTAACAAGTCTAGAAGTTTCACTGAAATATTAAAGACTATTGTTCATAACTAATGTTACAAATATAACTCTTGAAATACGAGTCCTCTTAAGTGTAATGAAACATAACTTAAATTCTTGTTAACGCGTCACTTTCAACCTAACTTTTACTGACATTTTCTGAGGGGAGTGCATAACTAGAATATTTCAACGACAATATTGTAGTTTGCTACACACGAACCCTTTGGGTGTAAGCCAGAACCAACCTGATCGGTTAGAATTTATTTTGTTTTTGTTTACTATCTATATGATATTTTGATGCCATATTTCTTTTTAAAACAATAGAAAGTATAAAAAGAAGCATAATATATTTAACAATCTCTGAACGGAATAAATAAATAATCAATTAATGGATAAATTAGAAAATATGTTATTTCCTAAAATAGCATTCGTCACTTGTCTACTAGAATAGATAAGTATTATTATATCATAATAAAAAGTAAGGAAGTTATGAAGGCAAGTTCGAAATAATTCCATATGCAAACAGTGAAGCAGTACTTTTGATATAATTTTAATAGTGTTATAAAATATCTCAAACGATATATTTGAAATTTGTAATTGCGAATTTTAGGAACATAAAATCCACCACATCCTACCCGTACTCGAAGTGTATTACCTTGTGAGGAAGCGAAATATATTTCAATTTTGTTTTGTTTATCGTTCATTTATTATTCCTCCTGTCATTTAGTTTAACTATGGATCTTGAGTTACACTAAAGCGATAACTCATCTTCTTGCTGATCACGTTGATTTTGAAGTGTTTATGTACTATGAGACTGACACCTGTTTTCTCTAGCAATGGCGTACAGTTATTTTTAAAGTTGTGAAATATTATACCAGCTTATGGTCACATGAGATGTAATCTCGTAGTAATACTTCTAAATAAAACCCCTGCCATGAGCTTCAACAATTTAGTTCACGAGTTACAGCTGAGAAGTATTATTCCTGATTATGCAAGCCTATAATGATATTATTTTCACGAAAGTTTTATCTGTTCAGCAGTAATTCGTTTACAAAGAATTCGAAAATTATATTTATTTTTCCCAATCTGATAGAGATATTTCATAAAACGACGTATGCACTTTTACTTGAGTAAATCATTTTTATTAAAGTCGGATCACATTTTGTTATGCTTATAATGTTAACAACCACTTCCTTTAGATTTCTCTAGAATAATCGCGACATGAGATTCTTATCGATCGTTCTAAAACCCAAAAATAATTATAAATAATGTTAATTTTGGTGAACAAAATAATAATTTGATATAAATAAGAGTTTTTTTTCTTCCACATTTAAAAAAACCTTAAGTGATTAAAAATGAATCTTATTTTCGAAATATACGAGTTTATATTTACTAGATGTTAATCCCCATTGTTACAGCTATATGTCTGAGGACGCAAAACGCTAGAAACCGGGATTTGATACCCATCGTGAGCAAAGCAGAGATAGCCCATTGTGTAGCTTTGTACTTAATTCCAAACAAACAAATAAGATGCTGTCAGTGATTTTATACTTGTTTATACACGGAATATTATTAGTTTGGAATCAAGTTTTTTTCTTCATCAGGTTCTTCTTTTTCTCATTCAACATTAATAATTATTAACATTTATATTTATGTTATATTGTTTATTATAGTTAATATCAAATCCCGGTCAGGCACAGTTTTAGTCACTGAGATTTTGTAAGTTAAAAACTATGTATTTTAGTTGTTTCAAAATTTCATTTTGTATTTCTGTGAATGTCAAAGTAAAAGAAATTCGTTTTATGTGCTTTAACTCTAGTTGTAGCAGATGATATTTTTTTAAACTCTTACAACCTTCAATGATGCCCTTATGATGAAAAAGTGGTACTAGTACCAAACAATGTAGATATATTTGCACAGAAGTTAAAATATTTGGAGTTACTCAATAAATATAAGGTTTTCAAAATCCTCTGAGACACAAGAAAGGTTTATTCATATACCTCGGTGGCACAGCGGTATGTCTGCGGACTTACAACATTATAAACTGGGTTTCAATACCCGTGCCGGGCATAACACCAATAACACAATATTAAGTACCAACAAACGAAATAAAAGATTTTTCGAACTTAGTTTGATACTATTATAACAGTTTTTACTTGAAACTTGATTAAATTGGAGTAAATTCGTGGACGAAGATTATATTTTCACCCCTGTGTGTGTTTG
This sequence comes from Tachypleus tridentatus, assembly GCF_004210375.1. Taxonomy (NCBI): domain Eukaryota; kingdom Metazoa; phylum Arthropoda; class Merostomata; order Xiphosura; family Limulidae; genus Tachypleus; species Tachypleus tridentatus. Next base: position 114,750,567 of record NC_134826.1, read on the forward strand.
ATGTTTGGGAGCAAAATTTCAAGAAAACTGCTAAATGGATTTGGACGAAAGTTGGTACACATTTAGGCTACCACTCGATTAATTTTTAGAGGGTCAATATCACGAAAAAAAAATCCTATCTGTTAACGTGTGAGCCGATTTTTACACTATATTTTCTATGTAACTTAGTCACAATGCTTGCAGTGCGATGAAATTTAGTGGACGTATGTAGAATGCTGTTCCTCATTGTCCTGCCAATAAGAGTCCATTAATAAAAACACAAGGACAAATTTTCTATTTCTTGAGCGCCGTATATGACCGACGCTTCGTAGCATATTATGAGCTCTAATGAGTGCCCCTCTTGTTTAAGTATTTCACTTATGTATACTTTGCACAAAGCTGTAAATTTAAAACAGAGATATGAGACAGAATGTAATATGTACAATTTTGAATCTTAAAAAGCTTAATACGTAGATGTCTGGTTGATGTAATGCATAACATTTAGGTGTCCTCGCAATGTAAATATAGAGGTATCGTAGGTGAATATAAGGTTTTATATTTGGGAATTATTAAAGTTAGAATATAGGTTTATTGTGGGCATCCACAACAATATATTGAAGGCAAAATAATTGTATGTAGTTCTGTACACATCACACGATGTATCCTGTAAGGTTATGAATTTCCTGAACACATGTCATGTTTGCCCATAAAGTTAAGAGTTATAATGCTGTGCTTCTTATAACTACGGGACTCGTGAATACAGCAGTTATACTGACTTATCGAACAAAATTGTGGAGGTTTTCTTTTGAACAATTCTTCTCTGCACTTCACGGTACTCTCTACTAACTTTAGCAATGGTGACTATAGATATCGATATAGTTAGACTCTCAACAGTTATCAAATAATCCTTATTATAAATAAGTTTTCCTTTTTGCAACTTGGTAATTGTATTCAGTTAGTTTGTATTTATATTATTGTTAGTAATATCTGCAAAGTCTTTTTCCCGTTCTATAAAGCCTAAATGCTTGTATCTATAAAACTTAAATTATTCAGAAAATAACTGGAACTTGTTTAGAGTAGAAAGCAAATCGAAAAACTACATGCAGATAATTAAGATGTATATTAAATTTACCTTGTCAAATGAAGAAAATTACATTTAAAGTCATTACAACCATTAGTAAAACACAAAAGCACGCTTTTCTATGAACCTTGTTAAGAAATTGTCGTTAAGAAAGTTAATGTGGAGCAGTATCATTTTTTTTAAACCAATAATGATTTTCCGTTCACGAATATTCAATATCCACTCTGTGATCTCCTTTATCTTACATTTGTTTCTCTACAAGAAGAGAACATAATTACCGTGTTCTAAAGCTTGCACATTCTTAATACAATTATATGTTTTGTAATGTTAAATTTTCACTAGTGTTGCTTTTGTAAGCTAGTTGTGGCCGACAGAAAGTAAAGATGATTGTGAGGAACAACTAGGTTTATAACAATGCCAGTAGGTAGCGTGACGCTTCAATAAAAAGGTTGAACAAAGATTAATAGGTATGTAGGGGATAAAGTGGGAAAACGTCTTGTACAGTGTATATCGAACGTAGACTTCAGGTTGGTTTTCTGTTTCTGCTTTAAATGAAACCACTAATCACTGAACTTGTAAGATGCTGCTGCAAAAAAAAAGCAAACAAAAAACGCAAGGTTGACTCGGTTTTACTTGTCGTGGAACAACGTGTGGAACGTCACGGTGAATCTATGTCTTTTCTGACATTTTATCGAATCATTGTTGAATCGATTGGTTTCGTTTGTTTTCAATTTCGCACAAAGCTACACGTGGGCTATCTGCGCTAGCCGTCCCTAATTTAGCCGCATAAGAATATAGGAAAGGCAGCTAGTCATTACCACCCACCGCCAACTCTTGAGCTACTCTTTTACCAACAAATAGTGGGATTGACGAATACATTATAACACCGCTACGGCTGAATGGGGAGCATGTTTGGTGTTACGACGATTCAAACCCGCGATCCTCAGGCTACGAATCGAGTGCCTTAACCACCCATCAATGCCGGGCCTATTGAATCGAACCTAAACAAATTTCGTGTCCTATCTTATTGCAACTGTTTATCTGCTCAGTCAGCTGAAAATTTCATGACTTGAGAATTTTTTAATTTTAGTCGTATGTTGTCTTTTTCATGTACAATAATTTTACTTCCATTTCTTTTTCTTGCATTTCTTAGTTGTTTTATTTCATATGTATGGACGAATAAGGAAGTAATATCTTGTAACGCAGTAATTTATTATGATTTTTGCACTCTTCGTTCTGATGACATTATTTAAGTTTCATAATTTAAGCCGTGTGCGGAACAGATAATAACCGTCGTTAAAGTTAAAATTAGATAAACAGTTAAACTGCAATGTTTTGAATTTATCAGCTCCTCGTTTGTTACAGTTTTACATACCACTAGTATACTGAGTGAAATTATGAATCCTCCATGACGACCTCTTCCAGAATTTCAGAAGAACATATTTAAAAGGAATACCCCCCCCCGCCAGCACAGCTGTAAGTCTACGGATTTACAACGCTAAAATCAGGGGTTCAATTCCACTCTATGGGCTCAACAGGTAGTCCGATGTGGCTTCGGTATAAGAAAACACACACACACACACACTCAAAATAAACATAAAATGAGAAATAAAAACATCCATGGTCTATTTTTTAGACCGAATTTCACATACGCTTTGTAGAACGTTTTCAATATTAAAGAAGAGCTCATTTTTGCAGAAAGTGATTCTGTTTTTTTCGAAAACAGGTTCCTATGTTGTATAAGCATCACTCATGCCAACCATTCAGAGATTTAATTTATTTAGACTGCAGTAGGATTTCGCTTTTCTGACTTAAAGTTAAAAATATATTTTTCATCGGATACCGATTATTTTTGATATAGTAAAACGTATTAATTTAGATGAAGTAATAGTGTGTGTGTGTGTTTTTTTGTAACAAAAACACTTCGGAATATCTGCAAATTCCACTGAGGAGACTCGAATGTCTTATTTTAGTATTGTAAACCCGTAAGTTTACCGCTGTACTAGTGAGGGACTAGACGATCTCCTGAAATTTATTTAGTAATTTAAGAGTACTGGCTATTTTAACCAGTAAAACCTGTGTATGACATATTCTATAGAACATTAACCAATAAGTAGCATTTGTTTGTTTTGTTTTGAATTTCGCAAAAAGCGACTCGAGTGCTATCTGTGCTAGCCGTCCCTAATTTAGCAGTGTAAGACTAGAGGGAAGGCAGCTAGTCATCACCACCCACCGCCAACTCTTGGGCTACTCTTTTACCAAAGAATAGTGGGATTGACCTTAACATTATAACGACCTCACGCCTGAAAGGGCGAGCATGTTTGGCGCGACGGGGATGCGAACCCGCGACCCTCAAATTACGAGTCGCACGCCTTAATATGCTTGGCCATGCTGGGCCTTAGTTTTATCTATTATTTTTAATAAATAGCATATTCATTATGGCAATCAAAGAATAAAATATTCCTGAAAGAAATAACGGGTAAAGCTTAATACACCTTTGTCACATCTAACAGAGAGAAATTTAAGCGTTATTATCTAAATCTCAAAGAAATTACAGAGTAAATATCTTACAGCAGAAACTTTCTCAAATAAATTTTGTTCTGTTATTGCACAATAATTTTCTTTGTTTTAATAAGAACTCCCTTTCTGATGAAGGTTTTATTCAGAATGAAATATATATAAAAGAAATAACTTGGAAGACCCAGTGGATTTAATATATCCCTTTAAGCCTGATTGGAGTCAAGGTTTTGATGTGCTATCTGGGGTCTTCATCAAATACATTGGTGAAGCTCGTTGAACTTTCAAGGATGAATGACGCCTAAGGAATTTTTAAAAACATTAAACTGAATATAAAACAAAATATAAAGTTAGTATTTATAGTCTTTTTTATCTTTTTTGGCATTTTCACATGCTTAAGAACAAATTACTTTTCTCATAATCAGTAAAACCTCGAATTGATTAGGTTAAGCGTATAGTTATTTGTGCTTTGATTTAAAAAACTGACATATTTTATTGAAATAATTATACAATAACCTGTCATAATTTTGTGTTGACAAGATAATGGTATGTTTGTAATCTAATTCATTTGGTCACATATTATCTAAAGAAAATACGTTTAAAGACTGGTTTATATTTGAGTTAGTTTTATGTGTGTATGATCAGGAAGTGAAGTAATGTTTTAAATTATTGGCTCGAATTCAAACATATTTAATTAAATAATAAAATAAATTTCATAAGCGTTTAGGGTTTAAGGTGCATTGGTCTCAAATATTATATTTAGTGCATCATCAAGCTATGTCTACCAATGATTTATTTTGAGATAAAACTATTATCACTACGGTGTTTTCGATATGCAGTTACTATAAGTAATTTTATCAAAACCTTTCAAGTAGTTCCACTTTTAACCTTTTATGCAAAAGGTGATTTTGTCTGTTTTCTTTTCTTATACCTAGTTTTTTTAAAAAAAGAAGATAATACACGTTGAAGGAGGAACACGTAGATAGAGTGTAAATTAGCTTTTTTTTTTTCGTTTTTGAATGAAACTTATGAAATCTAAGATTGCTTCTGTATTTTCAAGAAGTTCACAACATCAGGGTTGCCCCAGGAAACCGAAAGTTTTACGTGCTGCCGTAACATTCAATTATTAGCTATATGCAATGCACCTGACGATGACAACTTTGATATGAACATAAATAGGAATCTAGTTTTCGCTACTTTTCATTTTAGTGGTACCTAACTACATTGGATTAATCCCAACCTCCAATTTTCTATTCTCCAATTTCACATCCACATGAGCGAGTATATAACCTATATAATTAAGAGAAATGTTTTGCTGCCACAAAAATTTGGTTAATCCTATTTCCTTTCAGTGTGATAAAAGAATGATTAGTTGTCGGTGATCACGATTCACCTGGTGTCCATTTATCACTTCCACTTTCTCACCTTCTGCATAAAACTATTTTATTGAACTACGTAATTAACATACAAATAACATAGTGATAGAATAGAGGTATACAGACAGAACGAGAAGTCATGTTCAAAGTTTGATCAAATATTACAAAGTTTTGTTGGTGATTTACGTTTTATCCATTCTGTTATTACATTCTAATCCTAATACTATATTATCTAATATCTAAAAAAAAGTATTAACCTGTTTACTGCCAAGTATTTCAGCTGCTACGGCAGCTCCTATGCTGGGTTTTTGAACCCAGTATTATTTAATTGATACTTAATAAAAAAATTGAGTAATTTTTAAACAAAAAAAATAAGCAACAAATACTATTTTTCTTTAAGCCAAACTTATAGTAGTACACAAAATATGCAAATCAGCAAGTCAAATAAGAATCAAAGTCGATATAAAGTCGTGGTGGAACGGGATGCATCAGAACTATATTTTGACATTGTTTGGCGTTTCTCAGGTACTGAGAGGCCTCTGGTTTATTTGATTTGGAATTTCGCACAAAGCGACTCGAGGGCTATCTGTGCTAGCCGTCCCTAATTTAGCAGTGTAAGACTAGAGGGAAGGCAGCTAATCATCACCACCCACCGCCAACTCTTGGGCTACTCTTTTAACAACAAATAGTGGGATTGACTGTAACATTATAACGCCCCCACGGCTGAAAAGGCGAGCATGTTTGGCGCGACGAGGATGTAAACCCGCGACCCTCATATTACGAGTCGCACGCCTTAACCGACCGGCCATGCCGGGCCCTTTTCCGTAGCTTCATGGTTACATAATTTATAAATTTTCAGTTTTTAAATAAACGTCTGAACTAACTTCTTGCATTTGCGTGGTATTTCCTGTTAAACTGTTCCTTAACCGATTCTATAATGCTTTTGGTATGTTACTGACCCCCAATGGCACAGCGTTACGTCTGTGCACTCACACCGCTATAAACCGGGTTTTGATACCGCACGCCTTAACACGCTTGGCCATGCCGGGCCAAGAGAGGCCTCTGTAAATTGGTCTTTTAGGGATATCCCATGAATTTAACAGCATTGGCAAAAATAAGGATAAAGATGGGACACAAGTGTCATCCATAAAAAAGACCTGTTACATGTCTTATCCCAGCCATGGTAAATAAAATGTAAGTCTAGCACACAATGAGAAAGCCGTCCAAGTGACTCAAGCAACAATACGCAAGATAATCAAGCCTGATATCCGTGTAGTAAAGTTACACAGATCACATATACAAATGTTTCTTTCTCGGCATATCTGTATAATCGTCACATACCCAAAGCAGTTGGAGAATAAAACAGGTTATCATGTTATTCTATATGGAGGCAGCCGAGCGCATCCTGGTAGTTAATGTACTGGACTGTTATGCTGAGGTTCCGTGTTTTGTGTCGAAGAAATTGCGTTACGCTCTTTAGAACTATAGGTGTGCTATAAAAGTAGCGGTAAAATCCAGTTATTTGATGTAACAAGAATAACCAAGAGTTGGCGGTGAGTGGTATCGACTAACTTCTTTAATCTCCTCTTCAAACTTAGAAAGAGCTAGTGAATGTGACCCTACTGTAGTTTTGCGTAAAATTCATAACACAAACAATGCATACGAAGCAATGAACTCAAATACAAACTCTCCAAATCGGGACTTCCCATAGAAATTATTCGTTGCATTTCTAGCTATCTAAAAGTTGGGAGCATGAGAATGAATGTTGAAGGCACTTACTCTGAGTGCTTCACTGCATACCTACACTGTTTATCATGTATGTTAGCGATATGCCTCTTAAAGTCCCAAACCACACTTTTTGCTCACAGTTCGCAGATAATGTTGCTATCTGGAAGAGTGCCCCAAACCCAACAACAGTAGCATACAATATACAATCACTATTAAACGAAATAGAATTGTATTGCAATAAGTGGAGAATTAAATTTAATATGCACAAGAAAACAAGTCATACCATTTTCAAAATCGCACAAAACAAGCAAATTAATACCACAGTTATATCTAAACCAGACTCTCTTACAGGTCGCAACATCAGCAAAATTCTTAGAGATTACATTTGACCCAAAATTAAACTGGATACCATATATTCATAGAAATAATAACCAGAATTTGGGAAAGAGAGAGTTAGATCATATCATGACTGGCAATAAACAAGAAACTTCAACAAAACATATTAAAAATTTGCAGAGTGCTATCTATTCACCAGTTTGCATTACCCCTTTGCATGGTTTGCTTTTCTATACAACTTTCTGAAAACTTAATTGTTGATGAATAAATACCTAAATAAATTGATAAAAATTGTCGCTTATCAAATTTTTTATCTCACACCGTAACATCTGTTGCTCAAGCAATTTACCATATAAATATCGTTTAAACAACTGCTATATTTACCATATCCTAGTCAACCTGATGGGTCCTGGTATTGAACGAGAAACTCATCATAACCGTATACGATATATATAGTACGATTGATGTATTATATTATTCTTAGCTTTTGTTAATACGTTTTTGTTGTTGTTTTTTGTAAAATACAAAAGCTCTGTCCTATATGGTAATCTTACTCTACTTTATAACTTATTTAGAGTTGCTACAGTATCTTCAGACAAACAAGTTTTATTAATATAATTTTATATTGAAATATTTCACTGTATGTCTTCATTAATGTTTACACGTAGATCAAAATTGTTTCAAAGGTATGGACAGAAAAAAACTCGTTCTCAAAGTACATCTTAATGTCGTGTTAAATTTTGTTTCTTGTATTTTTATACAGCACAATATAGGCTCGGCATGGCTAAGCGTGTTAAGGCGTGCGACTCGTAATCTGAGGGTCGCGGGTTCGCATCCCTGTTCGCCAAACATGCTCGCCCTCCCAGTCGTGATGGCGTTATAATGTGACGGTCAATCCCACTATTCGTTGGTAAAAGAGTAGCCCAAGAGTTGGCGGTGGGTGTTTGATGACTAGCTGCCTTCCCTCTCGTCTTACACTGCTAAATTTGAGACGGCTGGCACAGATAGCCCTCGAGTAGCTTTGTGCGAAATTCAAAAACAAATAAATACAGCACAATAATGTGCAAATTTTATATTTAAAATAAAAAATCTCTTAAAATCAGTTTTGATCTTGAAATTTTTGTCAGTGTATAAAGAAGGCATTCTTTAGAGAAGATGCCACTTTTATAATTCTGCCTTTCATATATTTGATATATAACAAAAAAAATTGCATTTAATCTTTCGAAAATATAACAAGAAAAGTTTAGCGCAAGATGTAACGAAGTCCGTAACCCACCATATTCTGCAATTTCATTAAGTGCTCGATGGATTATACGTAATAAACTAAATAAGAATTATTTTACTTCAGGATCTTATTACAAATACACTGCTGGCCATAATCTTAAGGCTAGTGAACATAAAAAAAAAATATGCATTTTTCGAACCACTTAATTGAGTAGAGTTTTAAAGGTGAAAATAAGAAAAGGGAAAATCTAAACAAAAAGAAATAGCATTTAATAGGGAAAATGTGAACTATGTGAAATTAGCCTAAATACTAGTTGGTCAAAAGTTTAAGACCATACTGAAATGAAGTGTTAATCGCTAAACACGTAACGAAATTCAGTCATTTGTGTTCAACAAACATTAGCGTTGTCAGCATCTCCTACTGACATCTCCTGTGTTACATTGAGTAAAAACATGGCAAAGGCTAAAAAGTTGACGGAGTTTGAAAGTGGCAGAATTGTCAAGCTCCAGAAGCAAGGTCTCTCTCCACGTGTCATCGCTGGTGAGATTAGGCGTAATAAACCTGCTTTTGCAAATTTCTTTAAAGACCCTGAGAGATACGAACGAGAATTTCAAGAATTTCAAGAAAATTTCGCCGGTGTTGAGCAGGAGGATTCGACGAGTTGTCCGGCAAGACACAAGCCGATCGTCGAACCAGTTTAAAACCCTTACGGACGCAGAATGCAGCTCAAGAACAATAACACAGTGGACGAAGGTTTTGTTCTCTAATGAGAAAAAAAGTAACTTGGATGGTCCAGAGAGCTTCCAATGTTACTGGCACGACAAAGATATACCTCCGGAGACATTTTCTACAAGACATAGTGGAGAAGGTTCCATCATGATCTGGGGTGCTTTCTTTTTCCATGGAACAATGGAGCTTCAGGTTATACAGGAGCGTCAAATAGCAGCTGGCTACACTGGCATGTTGGAGAGAGCATCCTTATTGACTGAAGGCCCTCGCTTGTGTAGAAATGACTGGATCTTTCAGCAGGACAACGCTGCAATCCACAATTCCCGCAGGACAAAGGACTTTTTATGGCGTATAACGTGATTCTTTTGGACCATCAACAGTGTTCGCCCTAACTGAGCCACATTGAAAAAAATTTGGGGTGGATGGCAAAGGAAGTCTATAGAAATGGACGTCAACTCCAAACAGTGCATGACCTTTCTGAAGCCATCTTCACCACTTGGAATAACATTTCAGCCAACTTTTTGCAAACGCTTATATTGAATGTCATGTCAAAGTAACTGTTTGGAGTTATTTGCAATGACGGCCGTGCAACTCACTACTGAGACCTCTTGTTGGGCATTTCCTACCCTGTTTAGGACTTTTTTTGGTATGGTCTTAAACTTTTGACCAGCTAGTATTTTGGCTAATATCATAATCTTCACATTTTCCATATTAAATGTTAAAAAAAGTTTGTTTTTTTTTCTCTTTCCTTATTTTCATCTTTCGAAGCTCTGCTCAAATAAGTGGTTGAGTCTAACAACACAAAATGCATAATTTTTCTTTATGTTAATTGGCCTTACGATTTTGGCCAGCGGTGTATGTAAATAATATTTATCTTACTTTTAATATTGATCCGACTAGTTGTTAAAATACACCTTTTACAAGTTACAAGATAAACACTCTTTCTTAGGTTGAGAAATTTAAAATAATACCAACGGTTTAATTTGTCCAGTGTTCTCTAAAACCAAAATAATTCCGTGAAATGTTATTACAAAACCACGAAAAACAGGGTATTCATTATACTTTTCCAAACATTAGATGTATATCTTTTATAATAACTTAATGTTACTTGAATAGGTTATATTCCTAATTCTTACATATCTGACGATTGGTAGTGAAGTAAACACGCCTGCGCAGTTATGTATCATTGAGACGTTTTATATAATGCATCTGACCTTTGCCAAATATCAATATAACGTTTTTGTGATAATATTCGCTTTCTTCCTAACTATTGAAATATTGGGAAGTAAAGAATTATTGCTTAATACTGGTGAATTCATGTTTCATAACGTTTATATGTTAAAATGTTTCACCTGAAAAATTTTCACTATTCAAAATTATATTAAATAATTATATAAAAGGATTAGATATCAAAGCTAAATCTCCACCTAAAGCTATTTCTTAGGTCATTCAAAAAATTTAACATGTTAAAAATATAATGGTCAAACCACTAATAATAATTACCCGTGCTGGACTGTCTTTAGTAACCTGCTTTTTGCTTTACAGTTTGAATCTCATTTTAATTATTTGCCTTGTACAAGCAACACTTAGTTTAGAGACTACTTATATACAACTAGAAAGTTACGTAAGGTAGAGAGTATTGCTGAAGTGTCCTCTTTTTAAGTTTAAAAATTACTACAATAATTGCGATTTATTTATCATATATACATGTGTTTGTATGATTTAATAAGTCATATACATGTGTGTGTGTATGCATGTATAAAATGGTTTTCTTTGTTGGGTTTTGCTGCTACGGTTGAAACGAATTGATTCCTATTCCGTTCTGTGAAACTAAGCTTGAGGAAAAATTTTAGCTTTTTCTGATAAGCTGAATGGAAAACATATCACTTCTATTAAGATCATTTAATACCTTGCTTGTGCTTCAAATTTGAACTCAATATGGGAACTGTCAGTTTCAGCAGATGATTCATGTAACTCCTCTAAGCCTATACTCGGAAAGTAAACCCTGGAGAATTCGATTACACACAGTTAAACCTTGTGTGTGTATTTGTTGAATAAACAGAGTTTTTCTGTGACTAAATTACATCTAGAGCTTTTCAATAAAAAAGGAGATTGTTTTACTGGCATTACATTTAATATGTGAATGTAAAGTCATAAATAGTTGAATATTTCATATTCTTTGGGCATTTTGTAACCTTATAACTTTGGAACTTTATAAAGAATCATTTTCAGCTAAATGTCCTTACCTTTACAAGAATAGACATAGATATAAATGAAATCTAAATATGCAGCATTGTTAACATTATTACCATAAAGACAGTTTGTTACATCATATTTTCATTGTTATAAGAAGCATTTTTTTTGTAATTTTGTTCATCATTTTGATTATTTGCTAATTCTTTAATACAATAACATCTTCAAATCATATTTATTACACAAGCATAATTAAAATTATCTTAAATAAATTGAAAAAGTAGCTGAAGAGAAAATGTACACTATTACTTTCAGCACTTTATTAAAAATTCCTAATTTGTTTAGTTTAATATAAAACACAATACATAAAATGCATTTTATTCTGTTATGACCTATGTTTCCAAATTAGTAGGCTTCAACTTTTCACGTACAAATGTAATTATGAAGTTAGAAAACATTAACGAAATGCAGTTTAAACACAAAACTGTAGTGGTATTTATTTTACTTTCGATCAATTGCTCTCTTATGAATTAAAAAGAGTAACGTTTTTATTTTTTCTTGCATCTTCTCTTTAATTCAAGAAATTCCTATTGATGTCGCTAAACTTCATTTAAATTTAAAAAAAAACAAATAAGTTGAAAATAAAAACTAAATTTCGTGTGCCACTACAACACGTGAAAAACTTCATATATTTATTATGTCGCACACGATTGTCGATTTGGAAATACAAATAAAATGAAATTAACTTATTGCAAAATTCACTTAAAATCTGTCAGTGATGTTAATTTTAAACCAAAATATTAAACACAGAAGTAAATTTACACATGGGTTAATTTAGTAACTTTTTTGCTGTAAATAAATAATTGCTTACTCAAAATCTCCATTACTTAAACTTAAATATTTGTGTATTTTTTCACTAATATAAAAGATTTTCATCGATCAATGAAGATGTTATTATTGTTTTGAACAGCAAAATGTTGCTGTTCTTGGTACAAGCCAATTTATAAACCTATTAAAACTTTAACTAATCTATATTAAAGCTAGATGCATCGTTTGTATGTAGAAATATTCATTTTAAATAATACAGTCAATAGTTGGTTTTTCTACATATATATTAATCAAAATTTAATAAAAATACAAAATTATTTAAGTTTTTTAAAATGAGTCAGCTAATGGAAATTATCTTCTTCGATAATTTTTTTGGTTATTTATTATTTGGGAAAATAAATTAAGATTTTATAACCATGGGTTTTAGACTCCAGTGTTAATAATGCAAATACATTTAGGGAATTAGTATACTAAATTACTTCTATTTATAATTTAGTTTGTTTGTTTTTGCTGATAATAATGTGGGTTTGAAAATAAAGAACTCACTTCTACATAACACTCTCTGTTTTACAGTATATGAAGATATTACGTATCTAAATATAGCTTTGGTAAATCACAATGTAGATATTAAACGAAATTTCAAGTATATCTGGACTTTACTGTTTACGTAAAAAAACACGAGTAAGTAGTTTCCACGCAAGTATTGATTGTTTTATTTTGAATATGGTTATATTATGTCAGAGACAAATAAAAGAAAAAACTTTCCCAGATTACATTATTTATAGACTACTATTATCATTTGAGATGTGAAGATAAGATAAGAAACAAGCTTAGGAATTAATACTTCAGTTTTAAGATGCATTTATTGAAATTATATTCGCTGACAAATGTTTTATACTTTTAATGAAATTAATTTTAAGGTCGTTTGAAAGGTTAATTTTGGTTTGCTCTTCAACTCGTGTAAAGTGAGTGTTTATTGACATTTGTTCCAATCGATGATATTTTCTGTTCTATTTTAAATGATGAAAAGTTTCTGAAGTTGAAGAATGTGAAATGGAAAAGACAAAATAGGCTTTTGATTTTACTGCCAAACTAAACAAACACATTTCTCTAATTCAATTTCTATACAAAGAACTAACGAAAAGTGGCGGACTATGTTATCTTATTTTAGCAGCTGAGACATTTGGTAGTCTTCAGTTCCATATTCAGAAGGGCAACACAGAATAGTTTGGAATGCTTAATAACACTTCACTGTCACTTATTGTCAGTATTTGAAGGTGAATGCTGGAGGCAATATTCGTAATTGAATAACGTTGCAATAACAGGAAATGTAATAGAAGAAATGTGAATCTAGGAAAATGTGTATGAAAAGGTGGTAAATAGACAAAAATAGGAAACAAGTTTACGGTACAAAGTTTTTATTATGTAATGTTAGTTTCTAACTACAAGAATAATGTTGTAATCTTTTATTTAGATACAAAATTAAATAAAATATTACTGTCTGTTTTGGAATTGTGAATTTTAGATACGACTACTTAATTTTTTAGAGCGCCTACGTTTACAATTTCAAAAAAATATTTTTGAACTAGTAGAACAAGTAAAACAAACAATCACTTAAGTATGGTGGAAAGATAATAATATAAATATTATATTGAAACTAAAATATGAAATCAACATAACCTTAATATATAATTTAGAAACTGATGATTACCATAAAAAACATTGTTAAAAACATATTTATCATGAAGCATCTCAGGAAATACTACAATTTCCTAAAACATGATATTGAATATCCGCTCCTAATTTATTTCATATTACGTGACATAAAAACAGTGATTTCTGGATTGGGAATACACTGAATTCTGTATTTTTTACACAGTAAACATCACTTTTTTTCATTTTACGTTGTCAAATCAACTTGAAATTTGTAGTTCATGATTATAGCACATAATATCACTTGTTCTATAATTTTTCGGTGGATGATGATGTAACAGTTGGTCAATTTTTCACGAATACCCATATTATAACTAATGAAATAGTAAAAAGTATCATGTTAATATTATCAGAATTTCTTTTTGTTCACTTAGCAGCAAATTCATGAACTTACAACACTAAAATCTTGGTTATATTCTCGTAATGTATAGACGCAAATAGCCTATTTTGTAGACTTGAGCAAATAAACAAATATTTATTATATTTTATTTAATTAATACTTATGATATTAATCGCCTCATCTGTGTTATAAAAACTTTCATGGAGAACATTACAGGCTTATTACCTTACATAGTAAGAAATATATTTCTTATGAAATCCAAACATGTTAAAATATATTTTCACGTGTTGGTTTGATTCGATGCATACTAAATTGTTAAAATAATGGTTTATTAGCAATTGCGTTAAATTTCTTTTTTAAAAGCACATCACTTAGCTGAAGTTTAATACCTTAAGGATGTTTGAAATAGAAAATATATTTCATCCAACACAAAAACAACTTCATGTATTATTATTTTTGTTGTTTTTGCTCACATTAACACTACATCAATTTCGTAAAGTATTGAAACACAAAGTGAATATTTACAACAATTGTTACTCTTAATCTCAACAATACTTAATTCATTTTATAATCCCTTATTTCTAATTTAATCAGATCCTCACTTGTTTACAGATTAGTGTTTTATAAAAATGTTATACTAGATATATTTATCCTATGACATTGGTAATCTAAAGGTCACGGGTTTCAATCCCCGTCACACCAAACATGCTCGCCCTTTCAGCCATGGGGGTGTTATAATGTGACGGTCAATCCCATTATTCGTTGATAAAAGAATAGCCCAAGAGTTGGCGGTGAGTCTGATAACTAGCTGCCTTCCCTCTAGTCTTACACTGCTAACTTAGGGACGGCTTGTGCAGATAGCTCTCGAGTAGCTTTGCGCGAAAATCAAATACAAAAACAAAATTAAGCCTGGCATGACCTAGTGACAAGAAAGCTCATCTCGCAGTTTTGTGGTCACAGAATTTTAACCCATCACCAAATACGTTTGCTCTTTCAGACGTGGAGGAATTTGGTGATGGGTAAGATTAGGTTTTCTCGAATAAATACAGAACAAACTTGTCGTATTTAAGGTTTGAGATATACTCGAGATAAACGAATAAAACAGTTACTGTTGTATAAAATTCCAATACGTAAATAAAGAAATAATTAAAAAATACTTACAACCAGACCACAGAAAATACTGATGTTCTACAGAATGTAACAGTTTCTTTCTTAACAAAGGCCTTGGAAGTAGCTAAACAGCCTAAACTGCTTGGAAATACTTTAAGGTTTTGTTACTTAAGCTGATTGTTTAATTGTAATGTATTGACGTTACTAGATACACGTTCTTATAAAAAAAGGAGTTATGACACAATAAAAAATTGATATATAAATTAGTTAACATCTATAACATCTACCAAAATTATAGTTTTTGGTATAAATCCGTACCATCAAATTTAACTTGCCGTATTTTTCGTCAAAAATTAAAATAAAGAAAGTTAGATGTTTTTGTTATACCATAAAGTATGAAAATGAAAGTAATCATCAGTATCGACAAAACATTTTCAATCAATGTTTTAATGAAATGTTTAAAGAGCTATGGCTGTTAAAACCTTATAATTTTATAGCAAAGTGAATTTCCAAATTATTTCATCATACAATTATTTACACAGAATTGCATGTTAATTTTGACGGGCTTACTTGTTCCTGCACTAACCTTTAAATTACATCTATAGAATGTCTACCATAATAACTTTGCAAGTAACTTTTATCTCTTTTTATATTTTCCATTAATGTTTCTCGCTGACTAGTTTTCAGATACAATCGGTATTAACTCCCTTTAAGCATTATCATCACATCTTTAATCGACATTAAATTCTTTTATTGCTCTTCAGTGTAAAAGTGGAAAAGAATCTCGTATGCTTGAATCAGAAATCAGAAAGTGTTCCCTTACACAACTTAGGTACAGACATAAGAAAATAATTTAAACATACTAAAGGTGGCTGGAGTCATTTTTAGTTAGCTGTTTATACCAGGTACTTGAAAAAAGATGAACAAAACTTATTCAAAGTAGGCAGACTATAATCTGTGTAATTCGGAATAATGTTTTCTTCAATCATTTTTAGGTCTGCATTTAACTTGTCTTGCAAGCTTAAAGTTGGGAAGCCCTTTGACATTTCATGACAAAAAAAAAAAGTTGTTTTTGCTGCTAAAATTTTGACATTAGTAAGTCGAAAAATTCTATATGTTACATTTGATTCGAGCTTAGGTATAATAACAGTGGTGAAAAATCTATTATGTTAATTTTTTTTATATTTTATCACGTCGAGGCTAGTTCTATAAGTTACTTAAAACATTTTAACACCAAAGTCTTGTTCGTGACTGGTGACGGTGATTATTTTTTATTTAGCTTTTTTATTGGATCAAAATAAAAGTATCTGAAGCGTTTGCCTGTGTAAGAATTCAGTAGTTATGCTTATTTTATATGATGCATTTTCTCATAAAGCCAGGACTACGTATATTATTAAATTATTTTTAAATACAGATATTTCGATACTCATGTTCAAGACAATACCTATCATCAACGTTATAAAATACCTAAATTACAGCAGATCAAATTTGAACGATAAAGCAGAACTGTATTATGAAAAACAGGCGATCATACGCTTGAAAGCTATAAAATTATACAGCTCTTTGAAAGATATAACTGGTTCGAAATTTATGAAATTTAACACCTTCGTATCACATTCTGTGAAATTGTTTATTTTTAAGTTCACCATTTGGACTGGTGAAAAATATTAATTTACTGAACACAAACTGAAAAAATATCACCTTATACACAGTTGAAACAGCTTTTAGAATATGTATGGGGGAAGTTGTAAATGAATGCGACATTCCCAAGTGTACTGACTAAAATAAAGAAACAATCTGAAACGGCATAGAAAGTTGTTACAATTTTTAAATAAAATAGTACTTGTGCTCATTACTTGCTATGATTTTTGTATTAATAAATAAGCAAGACAAGTTTATTATTTATCTTCTATATGTTTTAGGCAACGTATATGTTTAATATAACGTTATTTTCTTCTTCAGGAACAGTATATAATTATGTGATTTATAATAACGCATAAATGAACTTGTAAATGAAATTAGTTATGACAAATCCTTTTCCAGTATACAAAGTCTAATTAAATATTGAATTATGGAAAGTTAATCGATTAAGTACTTATTGATAATGTACAAAATGAGTGACTTCTTTCAGATAATGTTGTTTCTAGCTATATACAATTTAGCGTTAGCTTTATTACGTAAAATCTCAACTTTTCAGCTATATATTAAATTTCAATGTTAGTTTATTTGTACTGGAATTTACCTTTATTTCTATTTTGTAGTTTAATTTCAACTTACTTGTACTTGTATTTCAATTTTTTTTTCTAATATACAGCTTCATCCTTGTTGTAGCTAAATATCAGCTTGTTTGCACTGGAATTCTTTCTGTCTTTAGCTTTATTTGTTTATTTGTTTGTTTTGAATTTGGGGCAAAGCTACATGAGGGTTATCTGAGCTAGCAATTCCTAGCTTAAAAGTTAGGGGAAGGCAGCTAGTCATCATCCTCATCATCAACCTTTGGGCTACTCTTTTACCGAAGAATAGTGAGATTGACTGTCACATTATAATGCTCCCATGATTAAAAGAGCGACCAAATTTGTTGTAAGGGGAATTCGAATCCTACGACTCCCAGATTACGAGTCGAGTGCCCTAACCATCTGGCGATGCCGGACCCTTTAGCTCTAACTTACTTGTATGTATTTTCATAGCTTAGCTTGTATTTAAGTTCAGTGTTAGCTTTCTCAATGAATATTTTATTTCGCTTCTAATTTACATTTCATTATCAGATCACCTATTTAAGATTTTAAATTTTCACCTCTTGGATTCAATTAAATTTCAAAATATATGTTAATTTTTTAAATCACTTTCGCTAAAGATTATAAGAAAATTCACCTTTCTCTGTAGATAGTAAATGCTGTCACAATCAATAATGTTTTTTTATTAAGTAACTAAACTGATTGGGCAATGAATCTATAATTTGCCCCAAATTGTCACACCTTTCTATTCCTTGGTTTTCTAGTCCGGATGCAGTCACAAATGGTTTAATTTCTCAAACTGAACATCTTGAAGTAGGACAACGTAGCGCTTTCTCTGACAAAATAAAAATGGAAAAGCAACCACAAATAGAAGTTTTTTTAAATATGTATATATGATTAACATTTTCTGATTTGCTTTCCAATTAAATAATAGACAAGGTTCTAATTATTTGTAGATTTTATGTAACAGGAAAGGAAATCCATAATTTTACATGATAAATGAGACGTATCAAAAGTAAGCTGTCGTTATATCAAATGACATAAAACAAAATTCTAGGAAAACTATAGCACGCAACATTGTGAAGTTAACATGACAACTTACAATTAAAGAAAATGAATTAATCAAAGTATCTATTTGTAAAACCTTCATTGCGATACCTGCCTACCTGAGTACGGGTCAAAATATGTTGCACAGTATAAGGCTATTTTCTTTTTGTTATATTGAATGAAAGTATTGAAACTGACAGTAATATTAATTATTTCTTTAAATATTTACAAGGAAATGCAGAAAGGGGCGATCTTTAGAGACATTATTGTGTGACTGGAATACCTGTTGTAAATAAATCAATTTTACTTTAGAACTTGTAAGGAGGAACCACTTGTTACGTTACAGTAACATGAAAGATACTTTTGTGTCTGTTTAATATATTCGGCGTTGCCATTATTTCTACGTTCCAAAGATATTGATGATTACCTCTTATTAATCTTTCAATTCTGACACTAACCTAAAGCCATCCTTTATTCCAAATGTAGATTAGGATTAAGAAAATGAAATTTTGAAATCAATTTATTGTTCATGATGTACACTATTCACCTGAATTCTAGTAGAATATAATTGGTTTAAAGTGACCAGTGTATTCTCAGTTATTTCTTCCTCTAAGACAGTTTTTAAAATATATATATCAAAGTTACAGCGTATTCCCAACTTAAGAAGAAAATTAGGTCGAGTCTATGAAATTATTGTAATTAAAGCATTTTTCTATTTATATATGTATGAAGCACTTTCTCCAATATAATTATGTTTTCAGCTTTAAAGCATAATATTTCATTTCAACGTTTGAGATCCTGTTTTATATCTTAAACGCACCTTCTTGAAATACTAAAACTTGTTACACCATGAAACAAACGTTTTATGAGCAAGACTTAATGACGAAATTATTTCACATACAATATTTATAGAAAGTAATATGAAGTAAAATTGTACAAAATTAAAATAAAAACAGAGATATAATTTTTACTTGAAACTGTAAAGTCTTGTGGTCTAGTTGAGTACATGTTATACTCTTAGGTTTGTAACGGACTTACTAATATCGATGTTTGTTTTAGTTAAATATATATTTAGAAAATCACGTAACTTATAGTGTTAAATTCCGAAATTTCCCTATTCCTTAAATTTGCTCAAAGTTCTCGAGTGTAAAAATTAATAATGTACTATGTGTGTATGCGAACACTAGTGATTGCCAGTAGTGTTGCCAACTGAAATTTCTAGAATCTCACCTAATGATTATAAAAGATAGTCATCGTAACACGCGGAGAGACAGTATATTACTGTTGGTTTGCTACATTTAGTATACTACAAACCTCAGAAGCTATAACTGTGATAACCGATTATTAATGGGGAAACTACAGATATTTGATTAGGAACATTTACAGATTTTGAACATTAGAAACCGTTTATCTTCAGAAAAATAACTTCGGCCGTTAGTATTTCTAGGAGAATATTAGTTAACTTTAAGTGCGAAAAATTTACCTGCAATTATTCAAAGGCTAGCTAGCTTCTTGTTAAAGGAGCTGTGCCATTCTCAACTCCAAATTAATTCACTCATTGTGAACCGTCGATAAAATATTCAGTTTCACACCAGATAGAAGATTCAATGTGTTTGTAGGTTTATACAACTTTTGTATATAAATTATTATTTGCAATACCCTGTTATTATAAATTGTATTATTGTTTGTATATTAAGATACATTTATGTTAATAGAAAAAACTGTGTATCAATTTTGTTGGAAAATATCATAACTTTGATACATCTCAAAAGTAAATTAACTTCTAAATTAAAAGTAAGATTTCAGGCTCGTCTGGGATGCGTTATAATATGTAACAGGTTCTGTAAAATAGTTAAGAGATAGTAACTTTATTTTAAGACAGATGTTTTCTTCTTTAAAATAAAAAAGTCAGTATATATGCAAAAACGGCTCGTTTGGGTTGAGAAAATATTTAAATATTTTACATAGAAGAGCGAACAACGTTTCGACCTTCTTCGGTCATCGTCAGGTTCACAAAAAAAAGGTAATTGACCGGAAGCTGACCACATGTTTGAAAGGGGTTGTGCAACTGAGTGTCGGAACGTAGAGGGCGGTGTTAGATGTTTGAATATATAATTTTATTTATTTTATTATATTAATATAGTATGTAAAATATGTATGTAGTCAGTATGTAAAATACATATATTAAATATAATTTCGAGCTTTTAACTATAGAATTGAAAATTAAAAAATACAGCCAGGTAATTCGAAAAATGGACAGGAGCTTTAGCACATTATTATTTACTACAAATCCTGATATCGAAAGATTGGTTTTATAAATATATCAGCTCACCTGAAATACTGAAAAATAACTTTATTGGGTCATTTTAATTTAACCAGTGATTTCACATCGTGTATAAGTGTGCTCCTTCTTATAGCAAGGCCACATCGGGCTATCTGCTGAGCCCACCGAGGGGAAATCGAACCATTGATTTTAGCTTTGTAAATCCATAGACTTACCGCTGCACTAGCAGGGGGCACACATCGTGTAAAAATCATGTCTCCATCCTTAATTTCTTTGCCGGTTGTTAATGCATGTGTTCACCAGATTTAGGCTATGTATTCCTAACTAATGTTTAAACATTAGGAGTGAAATTATAATTTTGTGGAAAACATAAGTTGTAGAATGTTATTTTTTCTGAAACATTTTGATAAGATTACCTTTCTAGCCTGAATTATTAAAAAGTTGTTGCTTTTTCATCATAAACCTATTGTCCCCCACTGGTACAGCGGTAAGTTTATGGATTTACAACACTAAGGTGCGTGTTTGCAATAAGAAAACACACAAACCCATCAATGGAATTGTAACAGATTTTTAAAATTAAAGTAATACCTTGTGACTAGAATAAAATATTTTACTACAAACCTTTTCCAACTTATTTTTACAGTGCTAAATGTAAAATGTTTACTTATATTTTCCATTACAGAACTCTTTGATTGCTTCAATAAGGCTAAAATTAAAATAAAGCCTACATATTTTTCCGGACCTGTGAATGTAATACGGTATCCTCATTGAATCCATTGAGGCCCATGGGTTAAGGAGTTCGACTCGTAATATGAAGGTCGGAGATTCGAATCCCCATCGCACCAAACATGCTCGCCCTTTCAGCCGTGAGGGCGTTATAATGTGACGGTCAATCCCACTATTCGTTGGTAAAAGAGTGGCCCAAGAGCTGGCGGTGGGTGGTGATGACTAGCTGTGTTCCCTCTAGTCTTGCACTGCTAAATTAGGGACGGCTAGCGCGGATTGCCCTTTAGTACCTTTGCGTAAAATTCAAAACAAACAGGCTCATGGATTCAGTTTGCACTTAGATAATTAACGTGTATGAGAAAATTATTTAAATTAAACAGGTAAAAGTTATTGAATACACGTTACCTTTATTTAAAATGATCGTTTAAAATCATTTATGTATTATTAAGATACGAACAACACACTTCCGTTCTTAAGCTATAATTTATAAGAAACATAACCACATTTCAGCCACGCCCACTGCTAACAGGTGCATAAAATCAAGCATACATCCAAGCGATTTCCATAGACAAACACTGGCGGTAGAATGGGTCGTACTGAAGATCTCAGTGATCTTCATCATGGCACTGTCATAGGATGCCACTTTTCCAACAAGTCAGTTCGTCAAATATCTGCCATCTATAGCTACTCTGGTCAACTGTAAATGCTGTTATTGTGAAGTGGAAACGTCTAGGAGCAACAACAGCTCAGTCATGAAGCGTTAGACCACACAAACTCACAGAACGGGACCGCCAAGTGCTGAAGTGCGTAGCACATAAAAATCGTCTGTCCACAGTTGTAACACTCACTACCGAGTTACAAACTACCTCTGAAAGCAACGTCAGCACAAGAACTGTTCTTTGGGAACTTCATGAAATGAGTTTTTATGGCCGAGCAGCCGCACACATGCCTAGGATCACTATGCGCAGTGCCAAGCATCGGCTGGAGTGGTGTAAAGCACACTGCACAATTATTACAGTGGAAAAATGGCAAATAGGGAATTGGAAGTTTTAAATATGCTTTGAAATAACGTATGAAGTAAGAAAATTACTGAAAAAACCGTTATGGAACTGGATACGTAAAAATGATTTTGAGGCAGTTTGATAATTGATTTCAATACTCGTTAAGACATCGTGAAATAAAAGCATTTATTATGTCATATACGCTATATAAAATGTTTAAATATGTGGTTCATACTTCCTACAAACCTCGAAATAAGCATAAAGCCAACCAGATAACTCTCGAGAAGTGCCCGACATGGCCAGGTGGTTAAGACACTCGACTCGTTATCTGAGGATTCCAAGATTCGAAATCCCATCACACCAAACATGCTGACAAAATAATATCACTGAGATTTTGAAATGATATTCAAAATAATATTATTATTTTACTATCATTTATATCACTAATATAAAGAGTTGTTTTGGTTGAGAATATACCATATATTATTGCAATAAAATTGCACTAATAATATGTTTTTGTGTGTGTTTTTCATAAAAAAATAGGCCTAGCATGGCTACATGGTTAGGGTGCTTGACGCACAATCTGTGGGTCGCGGGTTAAAATTTCCCATCCCACCAAACGTGTTCGTCCTTTTTGGGCGTTTGGACATTATAATGTGACGGTAAATGCCACTATTTGTTAGTAATAAAGAAATCCAAGAGTTGGCAGTGGATGTGATGACTAGTTGCCTTCCATCGTGTCTTGCATTGCAAAATTAGGGACAGCTAGCGCAGATAGCACTCGTGTAGCCTTGTGCGAAATTCAAAACATACAAACACAGGTCATAAAAAATAAATTTTATTCTGTAAGAACATAAAGGAAATTTATTTCAGAAATTTATATTGCACATTTACTGGTTTTTAACTAATTTACCTTATAATCCTCACCTTTATAAACATTACATGATGCTATAAGAAGATTATCACGAACCACCTGATTCAATAAATTTAACTTATATAATTAGTAATAACACTTAGTTATAAATATTTTATAAACATATTTTAGAAGGAAATAATATCTTCGTTAAAGTAAGTTACCTTCATATTTTAAGCATTATACATCAATGTGTGTGTGTTTTCTTATGGCAAAGCCCCCCGCTAGTACACCGGTAAGTCTACGGATTTACAACGCTAAAATCAGGGGTTCGATTCCCCTCGGTGAGCTCAGCAGATAGCCCGATGTGGCTTTGCTATAAGAAAAACACACACACACAAACACACACTTATGGCAGAGTCACATAGGGCTACCTGCTGAGCCCACTGAGTGAATGGATCACCTGATTTTAGCGTTGTAAATCCGTAGACGGGCCCGGTATGGCCAAGCGTGTTAAGGCGTTCGACTCGTAATCTGAGGGTCGCGGGTTCGAACATGCTTACCCTCCCAGCCGTGGGGGCGTTATAATGTTCCAGTCAATCCCACTATTCGTTGGTAAAAGAGTAGCCCAAGAGTTGGCGGTAGGTGGTGATGACTAGCTGTCTTCTCACTAGTCTTACACTGCTAAATTAGAGACGGTTAGCGCAGATAGCCCTCGAATAGCTTTGCGCGAAATTCAAAAACAAACAAACAAACAAAATCCGTAGACTTTATACATCACTATCATTATTTTAGTACTGTTAATATTAAAGCTTATAGTCTTAATTATTAATTTGATTTTGCATATATATGTTTGTAATATAAAAGGCATTAACGTTCAAGTTTAAAATATTTCAAACCCTCAATTTGTCAAGTGATATTCTAATATTATTCATTTACGTAACACATATATAAATAGTTTTCGTTAGCAAATCAACTTTTAGCTAACATTCGCCTGTGAATAATTGGCTTGAAATTCGTTTCTATTTCTTTTAAGTGCACAGAATACTTAGCTAATGCCTGTTACAGTTATGCATTATTATTTGTACATTCAAAGTATTGAGTAAGTGTTTGCAACTATGGTTATTCTTTTAGTTCTCATATTTTATCGAATAATAACGATACTCATAAAACATAAATATAAAATCAAATTTCAATTTTCAAATATTCTACAATGTAAACGTTTAGATAATGATTGTAAAGTTGTAAATCGCAACCTTATTTTCTTTACTGACCGCCATGAACACTCAGAAAACTTTATCATTATGTAGTATCGAAGAGCAAGTACTACCATTTGTTGTAAATCCCAGCATGAATATTAGTGCTCTGTAGTTAAGTTACTTTTCCTTGTCTTATATCACGTTGATGATCATACCAATCAACTCCATCGAAGTAGTCTTATTTTGAGAATCTTTGAGTCACGCACTGTGGGAAAAGAAGAATTGGAGAACATTGTTATTAGTAATGATTCATGAATCTTCCAACGTCTTCTATTCTCTCTTTTTCATATACGAGTTAGATTTTTTGCTATTTTTCCCTTATTTCACTTCTCTATTCATATCTTTCAATCCTTCTCTATGCTCTTCCTCTGGAGCAGAAGAAATGAAATTTTGTTATGCCGTTTGATGATAAATCACCCACCATCTTCTTAATCTACAAACCTAAATGTACATTTGATGAAGTTTCTCATTGCTTATATTCATTCTGTTTTCCCACTGAACCTTCATATTTTAGAGAACCGTAGACACACAGGGTAGAAAGAAATCCTAAAGATGATGAGAGCATATATAAAATAATATCAAATCAAGAATCTAACCATATCCTCCAAATAAAAACATCCCTTGAATATTTCATAAAAGACGTAATCATGGTAAAATATAGAAATGTGTCATATCATAGTATATTTATTTACATCTGTGATCTAAAAATATTTTAAGAGCAACTAACGTACATTCAACTAACCAAAGCTGGTGTTATCATCACGTAAAATTCTTGTCTTAACCAACCACATAATTTCATCACTTATCATATAATATTATAAAAATCAACAAATAATATTTCATATCCTCGATGGATAAATTATAATATGATTCACTATATGCGAGCTTCTAAACCTTCTATAAAGTTTTTTTTTTTGTTAGCATTATCCACTTAATGATATAACTTCCTATTTATTTGCTTCCTACTAAAGTTAAAAAGTTGAATTAGACACTACAACTATAAACGATATTAAGATCACACTCTTTGCATTTAGGACAATCCTCAAAATGTTGAACAAAAACCGTATTTCTGTTTATTCCAATTTTTCTCGCCCTTCCAGCCGTAAGGGCGTTACAAAGTTGTGGTCACTCCCACTATTCGTTGGTAAAAGAGTAGCTCAAGAATTGGCGGTGGTTAGTGATGACTAGCTGCCTTTCCTCTTGTCTTACACTGCTAAATTAGGGGAAGCTAGCGCAGACAGCCCTCGAGTAGCTATGCGCGAAATTAAAAACAAACCAAATCAATTATTTGGACTTTTAAAAGTATATTATCTATAAATCTACAATCTAAAAGGTTTAACATTACTGATAACAGTTAACAATGTACTTTATTTAGAATACATTTTAGTTTGTTGACAAATATAACGCATTTGAATATCCAATATTTTCAATGACGAACAATACTGAACATTTTAAAGAAGTTTTTCTTCTATATATCTTATTTTTTACGTTGTCTTTGATATTCTAGTTCTCTAAAAAATCTAAATTGTTTTGTTGAATAAGGTTCTTAAATATTTTATAAACTTAGTGATTTACTTGACAACTACACATGGTTAATTGATTTTAAAACTCACATTCAGTGAATATTTTTATGCTTACTAGATCCTTGAGAGGTTAATATAAATTAATCTAATTGCATGCCATAAAAACATTGATAGTTTATTACGTTAGGATAAAAGGATTATTTCATAGGGTATTTCTTCATATTAATTCACTATTATTTCATTTTTAACGTAAAGTGGTTTATTTACGAGATTTTTGGTGAGATGGTTTCCGATTATATTCCTCAACGTTGTATTTTAGGTGACACCTCCACAGGATGCAGTTTAAGATAAAGGGGAGCTGCAAACTTTAGTAAAAAAACTGAACGAAGAAGCAAAAGAGTGAGGTACGAAAACCAATGTGAAAAAAGCAAAGATGGTAAGGAGTTCATGAAATTGAAGTAGAACAAAGAACATCTTTGTAGAAAGAGAATAACAGAAAGTGCTGCAACAGATTTTAGTTTAGAAGAACTACAATAACAGACGAAGGCCCCTCGATGTGGATTTCTGTACATGGTGAGGCGATCTTCAAGAGAAGGTTCTGTACTTTCAATTTACTTCCTCTGGGACCTAAACACATTCTGTATTCTCATAAATACAGATAAATCGAGATAAATTCTACTAGTTACTGGAAACTGGGATTCTTTCTACAAATCCATACATGGAAAAAGAAAGATAGAAGTGAAGTTTTTACTTACAGGCTATAGAACTTATTGTGATAGATTTTTGCTAGAAATATTACTCTAATATTTAATAATAAATATCTATCAGGAAATATAGGTTTTAAATTCGTTATGAGATATATAGTGATATCTGTAATGACCAATGACATTAAGATATATGGTTACAGTAATGATTTGAAAGATGGAGATAATTGATTACAATAATTACTCGAGAAAGGGTTTTATGATTATAGCAACGATTTGAGACATGGAGTTTCGTTATTTCGTTTGTAATATGAGATAAGGAGATATGTGTACAGTAATTACTTGAAACAAGCTTTATCCAGCTCTTTAACACACAAATAAGAAAATGATTGGTTCCGCGGTGGTGTGCATTTCAAGATGTGAACGAAAGCTCAAATTATCTAACACTGCACATTAATATATCTGAAACGTATAGTCTTATGAGAAGTCTTACTTACTTTCTCAGCTTTTAGACATAGAAGAGGAACAAAAAGGTTTCAGAATAATAGTTAAAAGTGTAAAATGATCACAAAATTTTGAATTTTATTTTCAACAACCGTAGATACAGAACACCTGCAAGCATTTTATGTTTATACTTTTCTCTTAAACTGTACAACTCTAAAATCATTCTCGATCTGTTGACTAGGAAACATGGCATCCTAACACAAATTAAATTCCACACATTAAAATAGCCTGAAATGCCTTCAATGGATAAATACCATTGCTAAATAAAATTTTAACCTGAAAAATAGCAAACATGAAACAATAAAAGACGAAACACTATACTCGGATGTAATATCCATTACATCAGCAGATTTCTGATGTAATATCTATTGCATCAGCAGATCTCTCTGAACACGCTTTTACTCCAACCATTCATAAAAACACGGAATAGCTCACATACTATTATACATAATGCTTTCGTCAATTAGTTCACGAGGGATACCAAGATATCGTAAAAATTAACAACAGTATGTCCGAAAAACTTTGATTTCTCAAACTGCAGAAACCCTTGAAGGGCTGTGCACATGAATACCTTTCGTCAGATATCTAGCACATCATCACCCCTATTTGAGCCTCTCAAGATATCATCACTTCTCAGAGAACGGTATCAATTTTAATAGACCACTTTCAGCAGGAAAAAGTTGCTTGCTGTCAAGGTTTAATATACACTTTGCCTAAATCACGTGCTAATATTTTTCAGTATACTTCAGGTAGTAAGAAATGATAAAAATAATGGAAACATTACACAATACAGGTTCAGAGTCAGGGTTAGTAAAGTTTCATAACGTACTAAACATCGAAAATTAATGTACAATAGTGGATTGAACATCAAACTGTAGATAACTTTCAATGAAACTATCCAGCTACTTCATAAGTTACAACAGGGAAAAAATCCTTTAATGAAATTTGATTCCAAGGAAAAGTAAGAACTATTATTCCAAATTACAACAAGCCCAGCAAGGCGAATAGTTCTAAATGATAAAGCAAACATACAAAATTCGCTTGAAACGAAAAACATCTCTGTAAACATAAAATGCCCCATTTCTCTTAGAGGCTCAGCGGCAAGTATGAAAGCTTATAATGCTAAAAACCTGTTTTCGATACTCCTGGTGAGCACAAAAAGCCAGCCCATTATGTAGCTTTGTACTTACAAGAAACAAACGAATAAAACACACATCAAACAATAGTGATTATCGATGGCTTTGTATTATTGCTACAGAAGATAAAACTAAAACCTTACACATTTATGCATTTTGAAAAAGAGACCACTTCCTTTTGCAAAAAGACAATATCACATGATTAACAGAATCCGACAGAAAAAAATTGTCAGAGTCACAAATTAACAATATATATATAATCAATAAAATTACGCATCAGTCGTCTCAGACTTAGAAACTAATAAAATTCACTTCAATCACATTTCCTCATCACAAATCCAAATTACACAGACTTAAGAAGAACATTACCATCGGACCAACTGTTACGGAGATTGGATTCAAACCAATCCAGATAATTATTACTAACATATTTTGTGCGGAACAAAATGAAAAGAACAGGTGCAGGTCCTTACAGTGTGGTACTAACAATAACTATCAGTATATATAACAACAATCTCCACTTGTGTCTAATATACAAATTTCGTTCAATAATTTTTCTTTTGGTGTTAGTTATTAGACCATCATAATTTGTCTTCATATTAATTGACGGATGTATTACGTAATTGTACAACTTCATATTGCAACCAAAGCGTTTGTGTATGACTTATTTGAATGCGTGACTGTGTTTATATTGTATTATTCAAAGGTAAAGGCAGATCGTTTATGACAGATAATGTGCAAACAAATGCTCTGAATCTCGTGTTTTTAGTTCACAACATTACTGTAAAACGACTTTACAAAACTTATAAACAAGACTAAGAAACGAATGATACTTTTCCATTCATTTTAAAGTGGATTCACCTGAGAATCTATCCGAATCTACAGATCATGCTAAAATAACCTGTTTTTTATCCAAAGCAATGAAATACTTTATCTTTAGTAACTGCCGTGATATAAATATAAAATAATAAAAAATTATTAAAAAATCCATTTCAAATTATTGAAAAATAAAGGGAACAGTGTTTCGTACATGATAATAATTTCTATCAAATCCAAGGTTAATAGATTGTTGGATATTTTCTTTTTTATAACCTACACGTTTTTTACTTACCTGCATATTTGTTTATAAATGTAAGTGTCTTAGGTTCTTGGAGGTTTCAAATGATCTAAGTAATTCAAATATTATGTATGTTTAGAAGACTTACTCCAGAAATTAAGCCACATATTAGACCTTTTAGAACATCTACATGTCAATCAGGTGAAATACGTTTATATTCAACATGAATACTAAGAAATACATTACAGTCATGTGAAAACGTTAGGACATCCTATGAAAGTCTTTGTATTTTTGTAACATTTTTGGATATATAGATATTTAATCTCAATTTTAACAATACTGAGAGATTATAGGAATGTAACTAAACAATTAAAACTGAAGAAAAGATTTTTCAAGATCTTTAGTAAATGTAATTCTACAAAAATGCATATTCTAACTGAGGAAAAAGTTAGGACACTCTAACCCCTAATAGCTAGTGTTACCCCTTTGGCTAAAATAATTGCAGTGAGACGCTTCTTGTAGCCATCTACCAGTCTCTGACATCGGTCTGAAGAAAGCTTGCCCCACTCCTCAATGCAGAATTCTTTCAGCTGTGAGATGTTTGAGGGGTGTTTTGCATGTACAGACCGTTTCAAGTCACACGACAGCGTCTTAATGGGAGTAAGATCTGGGCTTTGACTCGGCCATTCCAGGACTCTCCATTTCTTAATTTTTAGCCAGTCCTTGGTGGATTTACTGGTATGTTTTGGGTCATTGTCGTGTTGCAGGATTCAGTTCCGCTTCAGCTTTAATTTTCTTACAGATGGTATCACATGATCTTCAAGCACCCTCTGATACACGGTAGAATTCATAGTGGATTCTATGATTGTGAGCTGACCAGGTCCTGCTGCAGCAAAGCAGCTCCAACCCATGACACTTCAACTTCCATGCTTCACGGTTGGTATGAGGTTCTTTTCCTGGAATGCTGTATTTGGTTTACGTCAAACATATCCTATGTTCTGGTGTCCAACTAATTCAATTTGTAACTCATCTGTCCGAAGAACATTATTCCAGAAGTCCTGGTCTTTGTCTACACTCTCTCTGGCAAACTTCAGTCTGGCCTTGATGTTTCTCTTAGAGAGCAAAGGTTTCCTCCTTGCAACCTCACATGCAAATTAAACTTGTGCAGTCTCTGTGTGATTGTAGAGGCATGTACTTTCACATCAAAAGTAGCCAGAGCCTGCTGTAGGTTCCGTGGTGACATGTTAGGGTGTTTGGAAAACTCTTTTAGCATCTTGCGGTCTGCTCTCGGGATGAACTTGCTTGGACGACCAGACCTGGGCATGTTGGTAGTTGTTTTTAAATCCCTCCACTTGTTGACTATTTCCCGGACAATGGGATGGCTGATTTCAAAATATTTTTAAATCCCTTACCAGACTCATAAGCTGCTACAATTTTCTTTCTGAAGGCCTCAGACAGCTCTTTTGCTCTCACCATGGTGCTCACTCTCACTTCAACAGTCAGAAGCACACCAAACTAAATTCTGAGGTTTAAATAGGGCAAGTCTCATTCAAAATGATGAGTAACAATCTTCTAATCATGTGAACCTGGTGTGATACACCTGTGTGTGACTTGAGGCATTTTAAGTGGAAATAAATGTGAGGGTGTCCTAACTTTTTCCTCAGTTAAAATATGTATTTTTGTAGAATTACATTTACAGAAGATCTTGAAAAGTCTTTTCTTCAGTTTTAATTCCTTAGTTATATTCCTATAATTTCTCAGTATTGTTAAAATTGAGATTAAATATTGATTTTGAGGTTAAGAAAGGTTTTTTTATTGTTTTTTTACTGTTCACATGTGAAGTTAATGTTGGGATGTATTGAGTTAATGTGATTGAAAAAATTAAATGCTTGTTTTGTAGATGTGAATTCCGCAATCGTGTCGCCTACATATCTGTACCAGTATAGTGGTGGATGTAATGCTGTGTTAATTGCTTGAGTTTCAACTTGTGTCATAAAAATATTGGCTAGAACTGGTGATACTAGGTTGCCCATACTTAGGCCATTTGTTTGTATATATTTGTAGTTGTTGAACATGAAGTTTATCTTGATCGTTGTAAATTCTACGAGGGTTACTAATTGGTTGTTCGGAATGTCTATTCACGGATTAGGGTCTCGGATATAGAGTTCTAAGGTTGTCTTGCAGGCTTCAGCGGTTGGGACTCTGTAGAGAGGGATATAACATCGAAACTGGTCATTAAGGCTTTATGATTAAGTTGATTGAGATTAGACTTGAAATAAAGAGTCTTTGATAAATGAGCTGGTTGATGTTACATATTTGGAGAATGCCACTGCTAATTACCAAGATTGTAATTAAACGATTCATCTGTGGACATTATTGGTCGTAATAGACAATCTGGTTTATGAGGTTTGGGGATAACATATATTTGTGGTGTGCGTGGGTCGGTCTTGCGTAGGTAGGAATAAAGTTTTTTTTAAATTGTGTTTGCTTTTTTCATTTTTAGTAGTAATTTGTTTAGTTTATTTTCGTGTGTCTTTGTTGGATATATGTGTATTGGTTTAAATTTTTTTATGTCAGATAGGATGTTCTTCATTTTTTGGATGTATTCATTCGTGTTCATTATGACTATAGCGTTTCCTTTATCTGTTTTTAGAATTTTTATGTTTGTCTTGTTTTAGGTTTTTAATGGAATTAATGTCTCGTTTTGTAAGATTGTTTTTTAGTTTTCTCTTTTGTGAAATTATGTTGATGGTTTTGTGAGAAAATTCTTTGAAAATATCGTTTAAGATGTTGTTTTTAGATGTTTCTGGAAAATATAAATTTTCAATTTTTTCTGGGTAGTTTGGCTGTTGGATGTTAATAAAATTGTCGAATTTGTATTCTTTCTGTTGATTGTTTTCGGTTGTTTTCTTTTTTTGTTTTATGTGGAAAGTATCACAAGCCTCCTAGCTTGGTCTTCTAAACATGTTTTAATTTCTAAGTTTGGAATGTACCTAGGTTCTCTTACGAAGTTGAGTCCTTCGTTAAGTAGCTGTATCTCGTCTATTTTAATTGTCGTTCGGATCTGTTAATTATGAGGTTAGTCAACGGTTTGTCGTGTTGGTGTCGTTTCTGTCGTTTCAATCACACTACCTCTATACATCCCAAGATTAACTTCACAAGTGAACAGGAAGAAAGCAACAAAATTATTATTTTTAACCTAAAAATTACAAGAACCGATTCACAATTTAAAACAGAAATCCACTGAAAAATCACCCAACTGGACTATATATTTCTTGGGACTCAGCACATAAAACAAAACAAAAACTCAACATACTAAGAAACCAAATAAATACAGTCATAAAACTATGCTCACCAGATAAAATTAATTCCGAATTATACAAAATAAAACAATACTTCATCAACATCAGTAAGTTTCCTCCACA
The DNA here is from genome assembly GCF_004210375.1 of Tachypleus tridentatus. NCBI lineage: Eukaryota > Metazoa > Arthropoda > Merostomata > Xiphosura > Limulidae > Tachypleus > Tachypleus tridentatus. The sequence continues at coordinate 114,783,475 of NC_134826.1, forward strand.
AACCGTAGAAAATATTATACACACACACCTAGACAGAAAGCAAAATCAATTAACAAAAGTATATATATTCCACGAAGTAAAAAAATCACGAAACCATATACTGCTGCACACCATATATTCCCACATCAGCAGAAAAATAACCAACATTTTGCAAAAACTAGTAACAAAATATGATAATCCAGTTAACACCAAATTTATTCAAAAACAAGGCACAAAACTAAGGTCTATACTATGTAAAAACTACACTGACAAACACCACACCAACATTATTTATAAACTACAATGTAATAACTGCCATGACTTTTATATTGGAGAAACAAGTATAAAAATGGAAACTACGTTCAAAGAACACAAAAAGTCACCTTCACATGTTTTCGAACACTGCAAATCAAATAAACACAACATAACTATAGAAAACACCCAAATACTAAATAAAGAAACAAACATAAACAAACGCAATTTTAAAGAAGCCTTACTTATACAACAACTCAAGCCCAAAATAAACCAATACAAAGGAACAACTTTATACCTATATTAATAAATATAATCAAACATCCAACACGCCCTCTACATTCCTACACTCAATTACACTACCTCCTTCAAACATGCGGTCAGCTATCGGTCAGTTACCTCTTTCTTTCTTTGTGAACCTGACGATTACCGAAGAAGGTTGGAACGTTGTTCACTCCTCTACATAAAAAAAAGATCTCAACTCATACCAGCCGTTTTTCGATGTACATAGAATTCGGTGAAATATAACACAGTTGAACGTTATAGCGCTATGAACACACGTTTTACGTGACCTTCTAATAATACAAATAACATGCAATTTTCAATCAAAATTGTATTGTTTTAAAATATGAACGCAACATAAAGCTAAATTTTATTATATTAAATATTGTAGTATTTAATGGCAGGGATCGATAAGAATTTCAAATAATTTACTCGCCGAAACCACCCTATCTAATTATTAACAAAAAAAACGACCATGTAACCAAGTATTGATTACAACATATTGTGTGAATATATACTAATAATAAACTGAAAATGTCGCTATGATTTTTGATATAACAATTCAAAAGATTCTTACAACAGCAGCTTTTTGATCACATAAGCGAGGCTAGCGCACTAGACAGTTCAGACTATTGCTACAATATTTCTCCTGCTAACATGACTGGTCTGTAGGTATAGGAATTTTATATTTTGATATAAATGCATATATATATACATATACATATATATATACTGATATAATATAAATGGTGAACATATTATGCACATTCTTAGATATCTTTTCAGCCTCATACAACCCATCGGATGTGGTAAATATCATTGGACAGGCAGGCAAACGACAGTTCTAAATGTAAAGTATATACTTGATACAGGTATAACGTAAAAAGTAAACGAACAACAGAATTAAAAAGTATGCTTTTTTAAATGAAATAGGAACCCTGATAAAAAAAGCAATGAAACAAGAAATTAAACCGCAATAAAAGTTATAAAATGTGATCTCTACTTTGGTTACTTTATACACTTATCTATACTGTCTAAACTAAAGCGTAATTTCATTTGTTTTTTCTCTCTTAAACGTTTTGGGATAAATAGGTAACCATTTCAGAAACCTCAATGTGTCATCGAATTAAATTACCCAACATTATTAGATATCTGTTCCAGGAAACAAATATTTGTAGTATCTTAATTTGTGAGTTGATAGAACCCGAAGTCCAAATTAAATGTACGATTAGGTTTGGGATAAAATCACTAACTGGTACTTATAAGATGTAACACTAAAAAAAAAAAAAAATGAAACTCTGTTAATCATTGGTTCTCGTATTTCTAATTACTGTAACTTAGAAAGCGCTTGGAGGAAAAAACAACAAAAATACTTAAGATTTCTTCTTTTGTGATTAAATATAGCTATCTGAGACAGCGAGTTATTTACATGGCATTTCCTTTGTCTAAGTAAAATATATTTAATCAATAAACTAATAGTTCGTACCATAAAAGAAAACAATAATCAGCAAACGGCTTACTAAACTCGTTGAAGTAAATTAAGTCATTTCTCTAGGAATACATTTAATGTAGTTTACAGATATGAGTCATATAACCATATTGGTATACGCACAACTATACTATTATGGTGCTTAAGTGTTGAATTAATTAAAATGTCACTTGAAATATTTATTTTCTGTAGTCTATTTTATATGATTTGCAACAGTTCTATAATTACCAGATTTCGTAGGTAGAACTTATTATAATAATACCCACAAATCTTATCCGTAAGTATTGTGTCTTGTGGCTCATTCAAAATTAAGACTCTATATCATATCTAACGCACTTAGTTGAATGGGTGTGTGTTTCATTTTTTTAATTTCGCGCAAAGTTATACAAGAGCTGACTGTACCAGCCGTTCCTAATTTAGCAGTGAAAGACTAGAGAGAAAGCAACTACTTCTGCCTTCATCACCACTCACCGTCAACTTTTGGGCAACTCTTATGATTGACCGTCACATCATAACGCCCCCAAGACTGAAGGAACGAGCAGAATGTTTGGAGTGACGGGAATTCGAACCCGTGATCCTCAGATTACGAGTCAAGTATCTTAATCGCCTGACCATACTGGGTCCGATTAAACAGGAAATATTCAAAAAATATTATTAAAACGGTCTATTTTATGTGAAATACACATTTAAAAATCTATTTTAACTATAACTTAATAAGAAATGTATGAATATTTTTAATGTATATCTCGGTGGCATTAAAATAATTTATTTTGATTATAAGACTTTATATTGAATAGTGGATAATGCTCATTAAATAATGAAAAACTCCGTTTCTGCCATGTATTCTTATATAATTGTTTTATAACCCATTTCTTCAAATATAATATAGTAAAAGTAAGCTGGCATTAATATTATCTCTGGACCTTTATACACAGTTTAAACAATTCCATGTTTCACTTGCTTGTGTTTTCAATAATAATTTGCATTCGGTTAAAACTATGATAAAAATAAATAAAAAAACACATTCAATTAATATAGGCTTGTATTTATATACGATCTTTCTTGATAAGCAAATAGGTTAATAAGAATAGGCGCAGCAAAAATATATATATATTTTTTTTTAAATTTGAGACAATGGAAATTACAAAAATATCACTTAAATACGTTTAGCCAAGTGGGAACAATAACGATTTTGAAAGTTGGTTGGATCTCATTTACGATCTCATCTTTTCGATATTTCTATTTATACGAATGTGCAAAATTTTGTATATGCAAGCGGAAGTAAGCTTGAAACACGGGAGAGCGACAGTTTAAAGGTTTTGATCAGTGGTGCCCCCAGGTGGCTAGTAACACATAAACGTGTATTTCTCTGATAACTTTATTGCACAAAACGTTTAAAGCTAAAGAGCATGGATAGTAAGTAAGACGGTAATACTTCATATGTTTGTTTACATGATTAAAAGTTATATTTTTTGCAATTTAAATTGTAATCTGAAAAGTAACATTTTTTAATGTATAATGAAATAAAAGTGGGGACAATATATAACAACTGATATATATATAAATATATATATACATATGTAGGTTCAAGATAAGCCATAATCTTTCTAATGGTATGTAATAACATCTCGCTCTAATGCTAGTCATGAGGCTTTTAAACATTTGAAGAAGAAATATTAACATGCTTGTGTATCTTTGCAAATAGAGTTTATTTGTTGTTGTTTTTTGCATTCTTCCTTTAAAGTAAATAAGGTGAATTATGTTTAACTTTCCAAGCTATCATATTTTGTATTCATTAAGATATCTAATGCCTATAAAATATCCTGTTTGAATGTTGCATTACGTACAAAAATAGTTACTATAATTAAAATACTGCTTATTTTTAGATAAATGAACTACTGAAATAATAAAGAAAATTAAGGTAGAATAAATGTATCTATTTTTTATTTATTAACGCGTAGAAAAAAACATTTTTCTCTTATAAAATCACAAACAAATATAGTTAGAGATAGTTAGACTTTGATTTTCTGATGAAAATTGAAACATTTCAAAAATTAATCATGCTCGATAAAATATCGTCAAATATAGAATGTTATAAATGTTTTAGGATTTTTTTGTTCACAACTTCGAATATAGATAGAGTATACTAAAACATATAACAGTTTTAAAATGTATTCATTAGCGTATACGTATTTCACATAACAGAACTTTTGTAATTTATGACTTCCTTTCTACATGTTTCCCATGTTTTTACGTCACTATATATGTGTATTTTTTTAATATTAACGTAAGAAAAAATGGCTTTAGATGGGAAGAATGGGCTTATCCACCTTGTTATAAAAAAATCGTAGAATGAAATCAGAATAAACCGATATTCTACTTGGTACAACATTTAAACACTCTACAATTTTCAAAATGTCAAAATTATTTCTGGATTAGTGTAGTTTCATCACTCTTTTAAACGTATTTCTGAAATAAGCTGTGATAATAAGATATTCAAGGCAATCTCAGATAAAGACAATTTTCTTTAAATTGTATGCACAAATTCTCCTTTCTTGAAAAATGTTTAATTCACTTATTTATATTATCAAGAAGACTGGTATGAGGATTAAAACTTTAATTAAAATAAAGTAGAGAACAATGTTTCGGCCTTCTTAGGTCATCTTCAGGTTAACCTAAGAAGGCCGAAACGTTGTTCTGTACTTTATTTTAATTAAAGTTTTAATATCCATACCAGCCGTCTTAGGAATTCATTTTTACTTCAAGTGGGTTTCTTGTCATCACAAATTCATTCACTTATTGATCCCAGCTATAATTCTAAATAATATTCGTAAATCTTTTATTTAAGACGAAATACTAACACTTTAGTTATTTAGAAATCGATGAGCTTCAAAGAAGTTTATTTTTTATGAAAATAAATTTCATACGAATTTTCTTTTATTACTAAAAAAGTTTTGTTTGTTTTTGGAATTTCGCACAAAGCTACTCGAGGGCTATCTGTGCTAGCCGTCCCTAATTTAGTAGTGTAAGACTAGAGGGAAGGCAGCTAGTCATCACCACCCACCGCCAACTCGTGGCTACTCTTTTACCAACGAAAAGTGGGATTGACGGTAACATTATAACGCCCTCACGGCTGGGAGGGAGAGCATGTTTGGCGCGACTCGGGCGCGAACCCGCGACCCTCAGATTACGAAGCGCGCGCCTTAACGCGCTAGGCCATGCCAAGCCTACTAAAAATGAGCCATAAGAAGTTGCCTGTTCTCAACGTCACAAATCTTCTGTATGCTTATTAAATAAAGATAAAATATATCTGATCTGACTTCGCATAGACTAGTGAGAAGTAGTCCTACTTATAATGTGAGTTAGTTTTATTTTTTCCATTTAAATAGTTATTATATTACTTAAATCATTAAGGCAGCAGACAGAAGAAAAACATATATGTCGTGTTTTACTTTTGATAACCATTTTTGGATTAATCACAGTGATTACTTTCAATCTAAAATTATTCCTAACTGTTAGTACATATATGATGGAATAATTCGCCAGTTCTCTACGGAACAGGCCTGGCATGGCCTCGCGCGTAAGGCGTGCGACTCGTAATCCGAGGGTCGCGGGTTCGCGCCCGCGTCGCGCCAAATATGCTCGCCCTCCCAGCCGTGGGGGCGTTATAATGTGACGGTCAATCCCACTATTCGTTGGTAAAAGAGTAGCCCAAGAGTTGGCGGTGGGTGGTGATGACAAGCTGCCTTCCCTCTAGTCTTACACTGCTAAATTAGGGACGGCTAGCACAGATAGCCCTCGAGTAGCTTTGTGCGAAATTCCAAAAACAAACAAACAAAAACAAACTTACGGAACAACTCCTAGCATAGTGAAATTTCAGAGCATAGCTTTATGGCAATCCTGCAAAATGGCGCGATAAGATTCAGTGTCGTGGTCTGTCCGTGGAATTACATCAGTGTAGATATATTACAGCATTGTACAGATCAACAAAGCATATCAAAGTTTTGGTGATTCTTTTATTCATTATCAATGGACCGAACTAAAGCCAACTAATAAAGGCGCAGTCCACGCTATTATTCTAATTACGTTTTAAATCGATATCGAAGGTGTTCTTCAGATTGTCGTCAAACCCAGATCCGTCTATCCGAAGCAAACAATAAGAATGAGATGTATCCCTTTATGTAGTAATTTTCAATTTTTCTACGTTTCACTTTTTACATTAAAGATACATTAAGAGCTCACGCTTTCCATCCACGGCTGCCATGTCAAAAACATAACTACTGCTCGCTGCTTTCTCGCCATCACCGATACGAATATAACGGTTTTACAGCACTCGTTTCACAAGTCCTATGGCACGGAAAACTATAGACGTTGCATCTGGTGACTTTAACGGTGTGTTAGGCTAGAAAAGAACCTGTCAGAAGCACTTATTGTCTACAAGAGTATTTTGCGTACATTAAAATATTCATTTTGGAAATTTTGCGACCATCTTTCCTGGTGCTGCTATGATATGTGTAGTCGACCTTTATAAACTCTATGCAATAGTGTATAATAAGAATTTCTGAGAGTGCATTTTTACAATATTTTTGTCATTAAAGCATAGATCTTAAGAGTATAGTTAAACATAATTTCATTCTTCATACCTACACTTATCATTATATGAAGGATAACAATGTATGAAAAAGGAAAAAAAAAGTCTTCAATTTGAGGTTTCCTTCTTGGAAAGACTGTATAAGAAGTATGATTTTGTTAACTACAGTATAAATCCTGAATTTCAAGAAGAGAACACTTTACTATATATAGGGTACTGTATTTCAAACAAGTATAACTTATCATAATTCTCTGATCATTCTAGTTAATCTCTATCGTTGTTAAAAGAACAATGCGTCTGCAACTCAGTCCTGGAGTATATGTGTGCGAGCTCACATGAAAACCCACTATTGTTACAGGCGAAATAAATGTACAGCGGCACGTTTAAGTTTATACCAGTACAAAAATGAACGACGTTCAACATGCATAGTTTTATGCTAGTGAAAAATCACAACGTTTATAACATTAACTTAAAAGACTTCAGTAGCATAAACTAACATGCAATGAAACACATTAAATTAATTCTTTACCTTTTTATGGCTTATAAATAAAACAACACTAGTATATCTCAATACAAATTTCAACAGGCGACTAAAAATAAAAACAAATCAGCCTAAATAAGAGATAGTTTACCCGTACGGGAATAAAATATTAGATTTGTGGATTTTTAATTCCATTTTACTTCATCGTATAATAGTTAATTTAGGTTACTATATGGCGAAGTAAAAAGAATCTCAAACCCTTTAGATATTATATACACTTCACCATTATAAAAAGGCCTAATAGTATTTCGTTTTTTTTGGTTTTCAAGTTATGTTGACAAGTCTTGAATTGGTGAAACTGTAGCCGACACCACAGACTACTGCCAATCAAATAATACATTTGGCCTCTACGTCACATAGTCTCTTTTCAATTTCACTTTTGGTGAAAAAGAAAAGAAATATTTAATATATATGTATAGATAGATAGATAAACAACATATTACAGCATTTCCCTCATTTGTAATAGCGGCCCCGAAACTTTGTTAATACTTTTAAAGATAGAGAAGGAGAGTTGTTACCATCATATGAGGGAAAAAAATGAAATAGCATCTAAAGAAGACAATTAATTTTATACATTTTTATTACCATAACTTTAAAACAATCACTATTTATGAAGTCTTTTTTTTTTTCAAAATTTGAAACAAGAAAAATCTCAAGATCTTAGTCAAAGATACCGATTGCTCAGAAAGTAAAGGTTTTTATACAAAAACTGTTGCCCACAGAAACATATTTCATTCATAATTATTCCATATTTTGCACTTATTCAAAACACATGCTCTTCCCAAATACAGTTTTTTTTTCCACATACTAATGCAGCATATATGAAAAAGTCTTCTGGCGGAAAAGCGGTAAGTCTTCGGAGTTCAGGGGTTCAATCCACAGCAATTAGCTCTATGTGGCTATGCTATAACAAAACACACGCACACACGTGAAAAGAAAAGAAAAAGACTCGAAACTTGTTTCGTGTGGTTCAGCACACACTTCGTATGCGAAAAATTGAGGATTCAATCCCGTCTATGTTCATTTTTAATTTTTTACTAAACATTGTTTCAGTAGTCAAACAGGTTTCGTACATATATCATACGCGAAGTATGAGTTTGCTCTTTGGTGTTTAGTTAATTTTTAAAACAAAATGAAGATAATGGTGGAATCTCGTAAACATTGCATAAAATAATATAATTGAATGAATATAGCAACCAAAACGTTTAACGTTAGAATTACAAGTTCTATAAACTTTGTATTTCATTTTGATTTAGTCAACTGTACTATTTCATTAACAAGATTTAATTTCATATACGTGTAGTTTCAACCTAATCAGCATCCTACGAGACACAAATGAGGATCAAAGACATATGCTTTATTAAATGATAACTGGAGTGGAAAACTTGTCAGAAGTATCTTTTACCTACATAAGTATTCTGCACCATATAGCACGATTAAATGTCACAGTTATAGTGAATCCCGTCTCCCACACAGCTGAAGTTTTGAAACGTGATCACTGGCTTTGAGCCTCGGATCTTCTTCTCCACATCACAACATGCTAATCACTGGATCAAGGCCGATTCACGCTGAGAAATTAGCAAAAAAAAAAAGGAGCTTCACACGTAGCTAAACAATTTCTAGTAAACACTTAATAGTATCTAAAATTTTGTAACTTGATGCAGAAAGTCCGTGAAGTAAAGAGTGGGAGAAACGTACAGATATGTGATGATAAAGGAGAAGTCTCCTTTCGTTGTTCGCTTTTGAAAAATAACAAATAAAATTGCTGTTTTATTGAAATAGAATGCAAAGGTTTAGTTTTTCTTTCTTAGGAAACTAAAGTAAAAATTTACTAATATCCCCAAAATAATACACTAAAATCTAGTGTCACTTCAAAGTCGAATCTAATAGATATTATTAGGTGACTAATTATTAGTTTAAATATTTCACTAAATTATAGTTTTTAAATAAATCCAGGCTCGTATTCTGAGAGTTGCGGGTTTGAATCCACGTCGCACCAAACATGCTCGCCCTTTTAGCAGTGGGGGCGTAATAATATGACGATCATTCCCATTATTCGTTGGTAATAGAGTAGCCAAAGAGTTGGCGGTGGGTGGTGATGACTAGCTGCCTTCCCTCTAGTCTTACACTGCTAAATTAGGGACAGCTAGCGTAGATAGCCCTCTAGTACCTTGGCATGAAATTAAAAAAAAAAGATAAATCCAATAAACTATATGAAAATTACATAGAGTTTAAATGCCAAACTTTAAATTTATATCAAGTAAACTATCGCATTTATACATATAAAAGAGGTACTTTTTGCTGAATAACATTATGCATCTGTTTGATACCGTTTAAGTTTGTACAACATTGTGTTTCTAAAGATGACTTTGTTTTGTAGCTTAAAACAGATAAGGTGATAGATAATTAAAATGCTAAATCTGTTGTATAAAGACATGTGATGAATTAATTTGTAAATGCGAATTAACTTATTTATCTCTCTCTACATCTTACTGTTATAAGGAAGTGTTCACAAATCATATCGGTATATTTTGTGATTAACTTAGTTATCCCTTAACCTTTAGCAACAAATATTGGATCAGAATTGTCAAATTATAGGCCAATAAATCGTTTTATATATTTGTATATACTTATAATGATTTTAAAGAGATAACAATACACTTTTGTCTATTTATACACGACATTAAGATAACACCAAGGTTCTCTCGAAAAAATAAGTTTTAAAACTAAAATAAAACTTAGACTTTAGATTTCAATAGCAATTTTTGTACCATTTTTTACAAAACGTTCATCGACTTATTTCCTTGAAAACTTACAAAAGCACACATAAATATCAAGTGAAACAAATATAACAGTTATCGCATACTTAAAGAATGTGTGAATTACTTTAAAATGAATTCGAAGCTTCGACACCTCCAGTTATTTTATATTTGATGGCCATATTCTTGACACCAATCATGCAGCGTAGTTTCCTTTGCAAAACAACTATATCTTAAAGTTGTAACGTCAAAAGAACACCATTTCTTTCAGCTTGCTTTCCATAAGATATTTAGTGTCTGATCAACATAAATCCATATATGAACAATGTGTGTAGCGGTTTAATCGACATGTCTTTACATGAAATAACACGAATGTTAGAGTTATTTTCCAGCTTCTTGAGATATACGATGCTTGAAAACATATATCGTGGAGAAAGCCAGTGTATACATGTCTTGTGTTGCATTTTTGGATAAAGATTCTGCTCAATTATGTTCCATACTGTTGTTTGAGTAGTATGGACGACTTTTTGTCGAGAATAGTTGCAAATCATTTTTGTGAACTGTGCTAGTGCCTTGAGGTTGTTCATATTTCTTCATTTTACAATGCTAGCTCTGTCTTGGAAATTCTAAATCCACGATCTGAAAACAATAATGATGCAGATGTGTGAATATTTTGCATCGAAAATTACTGTTCTTACATATTCTTTCCCAAAGCCACCAATTTTGAGTGGCACCACCAAAATAACACAAAATAATTAAAATATAGTTCTGATACACTCTGTACCACAGTGATTTGTTCATTTACATATTTAAAATCGCTTTGTTATAATGCACGGAATCTAGGTAAACTTTTAATGACTATAACACCTAATAAATGTTATTCAAAATTATTCGATCGTACTCTTTTAACTTGTGAATGTTATAGAACAGCTAAATGCAAATTACATGCGACTACGAAATTTTGTTTTCACATTGGTGTATTTTGATGTGGACTTAAATGGAATAAAGGTAGCTCGTTTAATGAGGGTATCACTTATTTCCTATATTATCTAGTTTATTAATTTCGTTTTGTTGCGTATTATACAGTTACGACAGAAAGTGTTCATACCCCTTTGTCCCAAGTAGTTTTTTGCTCATTTCTAACTCATACCACTAAAAAAACAGGTTTCGATAACCGTGGTAGGCAAAGCATAGATAGCTTACTGTGTAGCTTTGTGTTTAATTCTTAACAAACAAACATGAATATCAAAAAATAAGTGTATATTATTGGATTAATATTTTTCTCGATTAGAAACACAATAATAAGTACTCAAAATATTTATTTTTATTCTCTTTTGAATATTTTATAAATTATGTTTGAAGTTTATATTTTAAAGTTAAATTCACAGTTGTCATAATTTTTCCACGTAAACTACGAAATGCATAGTATTATGCTATTAAAAATTACTTTGTTTATTTTATCATTATTCGATTTGCTAAAAAACATTTATTTCATTTATGTTTGATGTGACTTGTTTACTTGAAAGCCTTAATATTATTTTTTTATTTTGTATTTACAGATTATATTTTTTGGGAAAAATAAAACATTGTAATAAGTGTAACAATACGATATTGTTACATTATATCAGCGCACATATCGAATGATAAAACAGAAAAAGTTTTTATTTTTGTTGTTTTCCTAACACTTGACGCTGCAACAGTAATTAAGTCGACGTTTTTCTATCTCATAAATGTTTTTCTATATTTTTCATTATCATCCTTTTTAGGGGTTCGTTTCCCCTCGGTGGACTCAGCGGATAGCCCGATGTGGCTTTGCTATAAGAAAACACACACACATCATCCATATATTGTGTTCTAAAAAGGAATATTAAGATATACGACATAAGGCAGTATAATATTATTTATGCACATAAACTTAACACTGAAAACAAAATTAAAAGAAAGTGAAACGTATTATTTAGACAAAATAACTGATCTGTTATTATCGAAAAGTGTCGTGGGTTGAAGGCTGAAGTAACGTAATAAATTAGGATGGAATCTATATTACAAATAATAGAAATTTTCCCTTATGCACGTGTTACAAAAATATATTTATGAGGGAAAAACCGATAAAATATCTCTGTAATTAGGGTGTATTACTATATTCAAGTTATATCTCTTTTTTGAGCTCATTTTATTCTCAGTATTAGTAGGTAATTTAATGTAAATAATTTCCTCACTCAGTCTATGTACAAAGGTAGTTTTATGTTGGTTGAATATTGCTGAAGACAGAAATAATGTTTCAATTCAGTAATAATATGTTTCACATACTTTTAACATATTTATTTTATAGCAAAAGAAGTAGGAAAGAAGAGTGATATTGTACTTAAGTGGATAGAAAACGATTGGTAAAATGAATTATCTTGATTTATTGACAGTAATTACAGTTACAACAGAAAGTGTTCGTACCCCTGCGTATCGAATAGTTTTTTGCTCATAATTTAAAACGTATCACGATTAGGCTAATAGACGTAAGTTATATTATAAATATTTTACTAACACACATCTACATACATTTTTATGAAAATTAAATGACAAATAAACTGTTTATAATCAAATAACCAAAAATAGGAGAAGCCGAAAATGTTCATACATTTCAGAACGTGTGAAAAAACTGATATTTCCGTGAAAAATTTATTTCGTTTGGCGAATAAAATACATTATAGCATTCCAGAACTATACACTGGGTTCATAATTATTGGAATTTAGCCAGCAAAACATTTACTTCTGGCAATTTAGCGCCGTCTCTGTCATTATCTGCTTGATCAATCATCATGATACTACTCACGACGTAGGGGTGCGAACACTTTCTATCGTAACTATAACATAGACTAATAGAAACAAAAAAAAAGTTTAATTTCTAAACCCAATTATAAAATTCAGAAATCGCTTTCTATATAACAATCAAAATCAAGTATAACAGAACCTTTATGAAAAATTACATTGAAGCCTTAAAGATAAGTACTGTGAAAGATATTCTAAAGCTTTCTTAAATGATCCATTATTTAATAAAAGAATATTTGAAGCATTTGTTAACATGCTGGCTCATCAGAAGGTTTGTTTGCTAACAATAACACTTTGTGATTTATTTCATGGGTTTTTCTAAGCGAACACACCATGTGACTCCAAAATTTATGCCAAAGTAAATGAAACAACGTTAACATAACATTCTTGACATCCTTGAGAAAGGTGTTGGAATGCAGTTATCTTAAACCTTAAAATGATGTACTTTTAGAAAATTTTTGTCTACAATTAAATAATTTCTAAGTAAGGCTCAGATAAATTCCTTTTTTTCCTTAATAATATAAGAGTTTCTTCATTTTGAAACATACATTCGTAAGTTTAAATCATTTGCATTTGTGTAATGTTTAAAATCGAATAAATAATTAAAATGCATCGATTAATATCATTAGAATTAACTTTCATATGCATAAATATGACTCAATCCATTTTAATTAATTATGTTTTGAATCGTCGCATCAACTGTGAAGTAACAGGGTTGTATATAGAATTCACATCTGATATGTTTTGATGATATTTATTCTAGTTTTTATTGTTCGTTGTGAATTTTGATGGTTCATATTATAATTATTAAACGTTATTAAAATGGAAGTGTAATTGTATTCTGATTAAATACAGCATTTATTTTAACATAAAACAATTTATATAAATTTAGTTGATGAAAAAAATATGAATATTTGCTTGCTTACAAAAAACATCAATCATAATTCTAGAAATTGATATTATTTACCATCGTATATGCGTTGACAATGGTTGAAATTGCTTAAGATGCGTTACTAATTGTTAACTCACCTTTGTAAGTACTAAATCATAATTTTGTAATATATTGTAATGCGATTTGAAGTTATTTGGGGGCACTTTTTTTCAAAATACTCTACGAAGAAGTTGGTAAACAATATTCTAATAAATACTTTGATATTCAAATAGTGAATATTCAAATAACCTTTCAGAAAACTAATCTGAATCATTCCCTGGGTAAAGAAGCTCTCACTGAGACCTTAAATCTACTACGTTTTTTTTTTTTTTTGTTATTTTCTGGAAAAGATTGATTCTACTTTAATATTTTAAAATATGAGTTAATCAAAGCAAATATTTCATCGACTTTTCGATGGCATCTCTAGATGCCAATAGCAAACTTTTCTGCCTATGCTTCATAAAGTATTTATATTTCACAGATGTTTCGTCCAAGCACTTTATACTAAAACAAGAAAGTGGAGCCTGTAAACATTTCTCTTGATGCTTCAAGAAAAAAACAGAGAAATCAACACCGTTATAAATACACTGCGTCCTCAAGAGAGAAACACGTGGTAGCCAGATTAAAGCACTCATATGGTAGCTTTAAGGGATTTCTTAACTCATAAACTAAGTTTTATTAGCTAGTGTTCTCATTACTGTTAACGTACCCATTTCTGTAGTTTAGTGCTTCATAAACAGGAACTCAAGTAGGGGTATTGCTCGAAGTGTAGAACATCCGTGTAAATTATTTACGATGCAACGTTTTAGAGTTTATTTATATACTAAACGACAGGAAGAATTTTCTGAAATTCTACAAATTATATTGCCTTTACTTCGAAACATGTTCATTTTAGTACACTGTATTTTCAGTTCTGTAACGTATATTTCTTAAAAGAAGCAGCTCACAAAATAATATACTGTTTCATAAATATTTTATGTAAAGATAAAAAGAGACGTTAATAAAATAAGCAGAAAGTTTCAACAGTTGTTAAAGTATGCAGATTGTCAAAATCAGATTGTCAGACTTTTTATATATGAGTATGACAGGATTTTTTTCAGTAGATTTCTTGTTGTTTTAAAGTAATGTACTAAAAATATTGCCTTAAAAATTTGAGATTATTGTGATCTGGCTCAGGTGTTTAAAATTACAGGAGTTAATAATGCTGATGCATCATCTTTTTCTCTTATTTAATGGTGAGATTTAATATAAAGCTTGATAACTGAGTGAATGATAAGGGCTGGCTTTGAGGTTTTATTATTAATTTAATAATTTTGGTTTATATTAGAGAATAGGAGAGCTTAAATGGACCAATAGGTTCCTTTTTGTCCCTAAACATTATATTATGTTATCTATAGAATTGTCTGAAACAATTACATCTATCTAAAGAATTGTCTCAAATAGCTATGTCTCATTTATAGAATTATCTGAGGTAGTCATATCTATCTATAGAAATTTCTGAAATAGTTATCAGTTAGCGTTTGAGTTGTTCCGCTGCTAAACTATTATTCAGAATAATGTCCTTTTTATTATCGTGTTCTCTTTATTTGAATACCTAAAAGAATCCTCTAAATGTCATATATCAAGGTTATTGATCTTCACTGCTCTTTATACTACAGTGGATAAAAGAAGTTGTCCTATTTATTTCCTACAAAATTATTAATAGATCTAATAATACAATATAACTCAGCGTAATTGAATATAAACCTTTCGAGTATATAGTGACATGTATTTATTTTTCAGTAACAATGTGTGCCCGCCATGGCCACGTGGTTAGGGGCACTTGCTCGTTATCTGAGGGTAGCGGGCTCGACTTCCCGTTGCACCAAACATGCTCGCCCTTTCAGCCGTGGGGGTGTTATAAGGTTAAGGTCAATCACCCTATTAGTTAGTAAAAGAGTAATCCAAGAGTTGGCAGTGGGTGATGATGAACAGATGCCTTCCCTCTAGCCTTACAGTTCTAAATTAGGGACGGCTATCACAGATATCCCTCGTGTACCTTTGCGTGAATCCAAAACTAAACCAGTAACAATGTAAGAGAAATCTGGTGGTATTTTCTGCAAAATATGTTTAAGAAATAGAAATCAATTATTTTTAAATAACACTGACAAATAAAATACCAAAAACTATGAGAGAACAATTTCGTTAATAATTATTAAACTGTTGATCTATGCAGCTGAATGTATACATAAACGAAGGGCGATAGTTACAAGACAATGTTAACGATGTTGATTTCTATGCTTCGCGGTATAAAAACAACTCCTACTAGTTATTACCTGCATTAATGTTAACGACAGATGACACTCTGTTTAGTCACTGCTTTAGGTAAACTGCAAATTATTTTCGAGATGCACTATATGTTCATAAAAATAATAAAGCTACATTACTATGTGTAAGTTTTTAGTTTCCATTTATACAATGAATATGAATGAAATACTATTAAAATTGTTAATACACACATACATATATATATATTAACTAATATCCAGTGCACATATAACCTTATTTTCTATAGGTACCAACATAAAGTGGTGTTGTTCTTGTGGCCTTTCTCTTCTCGTTGAACAGAATTTTCACAACATTGTATATTGACTAATTTTCTCAAAATCTGTGTAATTGTAATATTCACTGGATTAGTAAAGTTATTTTTGATATAGTTTTTGTTGACTTATTTACTAAAACTTTGAGTAGTGATTTGTAGTGTTTTAAGATTGATTCAAAGAAGTTTCTTATTAGTTTGACTCTTCATTCTTTACTAAAGTTATGTGTCACTGTATCTGATAGCCTATTTTTGAAGTTTTGCACAATTGTGTCACTTTATTCATTTACTAAAAGTTTTCACTATTTCCTCCGTCATCTGATTCAAACGAGTTTTGCATAACTTTATCTATTAAATTACTGTTTGGAGTTTTATACCATTGTGTATGTTGACTAATTCGCAGACGTTTTATAACACCGAGTTTTCTGAACTATTAATTGAAAATTCATCCGTGCTTATACAACTATTGTCGGTATGGATAGGTGATTACGGTGCTCAACTTACCTTCTAAGAGTCGCGACTTTGAGTCCCTGTCAGTTAACATACTTTTATATTGTTGCCGTCTGTTTAGCCAGCAGGTGCAAACCTTCTTTACTTACAAAAATACCAGCCTAATACAAAACTATTTGGGAGTAAAGTTGTTGCGGAGAAGAAAATACAAGTATTGTATAAATGTGTTCTAGCCTTATCTTTCTTCTTTTACGATTGTGTGTTTGATTTGTTGATTTATGTTTTATACACACAGAGAATCGTTGACTTATTCCTTAAAATGTTGTACCACTGTGTGTGTTGATTTATTTATCTTACATAAAAATGGAGAAGAAAATAGACAAATCACTATATTCGTATTAAATATATACCAGGAATATTCAGAACTGTAATACAAAAAGAAAAGAAAATCAAATTACACACAGTAAAGTGCGTAATATGAAAACGATGTTGAATATGCGAAACAGAAAATCACGGGACAGTTCAGTCAATATAAAATTGCACTAGAATGAAAAATATCAGAACTAAATTTTGAAATTTTATAGGTAGTTTGATGACATCGAAAACTAATATATTTTGGTAAGAGTATGTAACACTCTTTTCACTCCAAAGTATTCAAACTCTGACATTATAAAGATATGTTCACATCGGGTAGCTAGAATTTTAAGACTGGGATATCTCTTGTATTTAACGATGTTGTAAAACAAAGGAATATGAGCATGCAGGCAGAAGTATTGTACTTTTGACATTAAACCTAAAGAAGGAAGATTTGCATCATATTCCAACTACAAAGCGACTGCGACAGTCAAATAGAATTTGTTAGTTTGTTCTGTATTTCGCGTAAACCTAATAGAGGGCTATCTGCAATAGTCATTCTTAATTTGAAACTATAAAACGATAAGAAAGAAATTTAGTCAAAACCATCCACTGTTAACTCTTTGGGATAAGAAAGTTTCTTTGTTTGTTTTTGAATTTCGCACAAAGCTACTCGAGGGCTATCTGTGCTAGCCGTCCCTAATTTAGCAGTGTAAGACTAGAGGGAAGGCAGCTTGTCAGCACCACCCACCGCCAACTCTTGGGCTACTCTTTTACCAACGAATAGTGGGATTGACCGTCACATTATAACGCCCCTACGGCTGAAAGGGCGAGCATGTTTGACGCGACCGGGATGCGAACCCGCGACCCTCAGATTACGAGTCGCACGCCTTAACACGCTTGGCCATGCCGGGCCTGGATAAGAAAGAAGAAAGAGTGTGGTTCACCGTCACACTATAACAACTTCAGTATAACGACTGAGAGGACGAGTATGTTGTGTGACGGGATTCAAACTAGTAACTAACATATTTAGAGTTTAGCGCCCTAGCGATGAAGCCATGGCAGGTTTCTTCAGAGAGAGCATAATATAAAACTTATTAATTTAAAAGTAAAAATCTTGCAGTAATAACTGCCAAATGTTTTGGGGGATATTCCGACTATCAGAAATACGTTCGGGAAAATAAAACAGGATATAAGGTTCAGGTGCTAAAACACACAGCACCACAAACTCGTATTACAATAGAATGTGGATATGACAATCATCCCTAAGTAACAAATAATATATTACTATGTATAACCGACCAATGTAGTTAGTAAAATAGTTGTTTAACAGTTCATTTCTTTAAAAAATTATCTTTGTTGTTCTTGCTTTTGTCATAGTTGCTTTTTACACATACGTTATTTTCTGGTTGAAAAGGAGATGAATGTTGGTTAATTAAGAAGCTTAGTATCTAAAAGTTTGTACGGAAACAATCAAGAGTATGCAATAAAATTAATTTTTAATAGTTATTAGTGGCATATACACTCTTTATCATCAAAATATGGATGTCATTATCTGCCGTGAAAGAAGCTTTAGGTTTTCCTTTTTTTTTCGTTTTTTTGCAAAAGTTAGAAGATCACAAACGCAAGAAACATAAATAATTAAGAGTCAGATGCAATTGATATGTTTATTATCCAAAAGTTTGATTCACAAGACAAAACATATATTCCAGAGTATTCGTCCAGTTGGTATCTATCTCAAATATATCCAATAGCAACTGAGTATTCTACGAACCCACCACCTTATTGTAGAAGTATCAGATAATATCATATTGAATTTCGTTCTTCATATGACAGGAAGAAAAATGCGTGATAATTTTGAATGCCTTTATCAAAGTTACTGATATTAATAGAAGATAATGATATATTTTCAAGGCCAATCTCAGACATTCAACAAACTAATCTCTGCTACGATATTTAACGCATGCTAGACCACAGTGTGAACAAAGTGTATATACAGATATTACAATATACGTTATAATCACAGCTACACGTAAGCAAAACTAATAAAAATATTAATAACTATGCAACTTAATCATTAAAAAATATTTTAAAGCAAGTACTAAAAGAACTTGTTTGGTTATAATAAAGCTATTAAGGCTATTTACCACTTTCTATTTCTGAACCGACAACGACAAGAAAGGCCGCCATTCACTTTTCGACAACTCTTTATCAACAAACAGCCTAAATTAAGTTCTTAAGTTTATTGAATTCTATTATTACTTAACGAATAAGCTGAAGTGAATACATTTGTAATATCAAAATCCGTAAAAAATACACAAGTCAATAAAAATAATACAAAATGCTGCTCGTTATTTTTCATTACAAGTGAAAAAATAGAATTACTATAAACAACATTATGGGATATTCAAGTATTTTGTTTGTTTATTTGCAATTAAGCACAAAGCTTTACAAGAACTATCTGTACTCTGTTAGCCACGGTTAAAGCAGCTTGGTTTCTAGCATTGTAAGCTCGCAGACATAACTCTGTGCCAGTGGGGAGTAATTTTCAACCAAACTGACAGTTATAATTAACTTTAATAAATACTCTGATATAAAATCTGAGTTAATAGTTTTTCGGCTCTAGCTAAAATTATCTTCTCTCAAAACAAGCTTTTGCTGTACGTTTTTTGTAAATTTTACAAGTAGTGCCCGTTTTCCAGAGTCCTGTAAAATGCTATAACAATTTCATTCTTCACAACACGTAGAATTTATCATTATTTCAAACAGATTACTTATTGTATTTTAAAGCTTTAAGTTACCATATTAATTGGTTTGTTTTGAATTTCGCGTAAAGTTACACGAGGACTGTATGCGCTACCCGTCCCTAATTTTGTAGTAAGAGACTAGAGAGAAAGCAGTTAGTCATCAACATCCACCACCAATTCGTGGGTTAATTTTTTACCAACGAATGGTGGGATTGACTATCACTTTATAACTGAAAGGACGACCATGTTTATAGCGGGACGGAGATTCTAACCCGCAAACCTTAGATTGCGAGTCGAGCACCCTAGCCACCTGGCCAATCATATTTAAGAGCTGCATAAATTTTGCTAACCTTCAATGAAGAAGTTTATTATTTTAGTGCTGCGTGGTTAAAGAAAAAATAAAGTTTTTTATTTTATATTTCTTTTCATAATAATTCCAAACAAGAAAAGTACAATAAATGAAAATGCAATATTCTGTATGTGGATAATACATTTGTAATTTTGTGAGTAAATTTGGAAAACAAGACGAAAGTAACGTCATTACTAATCAATTTAAAAAAAAAAAACAACAACTTGAACGTGTAGTTAAACTACCATACGAAACTTTATCATGTATCACATGTAATTGAAAAAACAGAAAAGTTCAACAAATAAAATGCTTGATCTGCGATCTTAATTTTCCAGACATTAAAACGTATCATTTATAAATTAATTCTTGTTACCTTTATTTTTTATTGATAACCAGATACCAAAAAGTCATGCATATTCTCACTACGTATTACTTACTACTGAACACATTACATTTCCAGACAATTATCTGTCACATACAGGTAATAAGGTGGTATATTTAAAAATATTTTTCCAGTGTATCATGTAAGCCACATACAACAGTTTGATACCAACGTGACAGTTATAAAATTCTTATATTAACAACTGGCAACCATGTGGCCACAGTAAGTATTACGCATAAATTTTTATTTTACTCGATTCTCACAACACATTTTGTTCGTGAAAGATAAGGATAAACGGTAATTTTTATTTTTATACGGTTTGTTTTTTCAAGCTATACAACATTCCCATAGAACTATGTTCTACCTGTGAGTAAAAATCTAGGAAATAGCATAAAAATGTCAAATATAAATTCAAGCACTATTTCTCGGCCAAGATTTTTTAATATATAGAAAAAGTTTAACTTTTCGTGTTCTGTGAGTATTTTAAATCATAAGGAGAGGAAAGACAAATGCGTCAACAAATTTGTTCTATATTAAATGTTGTGAGAATTATTTATAAAATACTGAAAAAATAAATATAACGTTTCTACGTTGTAGCAAATATTATTTGAAGTTAAGCACAAAGCAACACAGTTGGGTGTACGCTCCACAACACTGGTATCGAAATACGCTAATATTTCGTTGTGTCTCTTGTAACAAAGAGAAAAATTTTAATGAAACAAAAACAAGAAGTTTCTGAAACTTTTGCTGCACAAAAAAAAATTCCTTTAATATTAACATGGTAGTGTTACTAAGATGAAATTAAACGTCATACTTATTGTCTTAGAATTTTACATAAGTATAATAAGCGTAAAGCAAGTTTTCGCTACACTGTAAGAAAAGCGCAAAAGATAACTATAAGTGTATTGTTTTATTATTATTATTGGCTATCTAAACTATGGCCAATAAAAAAAAAGAAAACAGTATTCACAACCGAAATAAATAAATTATCTGTATGGATATCATATATTATAAAATGGTTCTATAGCTCAACTTTGCACATTTATTTATCTATATCAAAGTAACAATATAAAATATAGACAATGAATTGAACAGTTGCTATCAATTGAAGCACATTTCTCGTATTAGGTGCTACAAGTGAAACATTAAAACCCCAGTCACTGTATGAAATAATAAATAAACTTCAATTTTTTTTACAATGATTCTAAATTCATATTTGTAAATTTCAGCCTGTCATCATCAAATACTTAAAAGTCAGCGAATTAAAAAACGATAGACGAAAATTGAAACTCGTTGAAATTGAACTATGTTGTCACAATTTCACTTCCAGGTTTTTACACAAAAATAAGACAATGTAAAAAATATACTAGCTCAAATTTTTTTTATTATTTTATTGTCGAGCATGAAACATACATAATTATGTAACAAAAGTACTGATGAAAAGCATTTTTATCTCACATCAAAAAAATGAAAAAAAGAAACAAAAGTATATGAGTTGGAATGGTTATAAGACGCTGAAAGTTAGTCATGTCTTACTTACTGCCCATGTAAGCAAACACCTAGCTTCCTTTGACTTTATATCCTTCAGATATAATGTTATCATCAAAGCTTCTGTCGACGTTAACTACCTAACGGAAGTCTAGAAAAGTACAATTCTTATTGATCCGGAAACGTATTTTCCTGTCTAAGGTTGCGACAGATGGTTGCCATTAAGCAGTGAATGTGAATCGGAGATATCGGTTTATTAATTCAAACCGTGGGGTTTCTTTTTTTCTGATAACCAAGTATTCTTTTGTCTCAGTAACACTACTGAAAAATGGACAAATAATACATTCGTCAAGAGAAAAAGTTATAACATTTTTTCATCATTGATTTAAATTATTTGTCAGGCGAATATTTACATAATCACTACTAATTGTGTGAATCATAATTTATAACTAACGATTTGGTTGCAAGTAGACCAAATTCACGTCACTGCATCATTTAAACTTATATTGTAAATTAAAAGATAAAGTGATGATAACAGAATCCAAGTGCATCTATGAAAAATAATGTTTTTAGTCGCGTTTATAATTTGTTTTCCTTTTCGTCAATCAATCCTGGTTGAGGAGGGAGTTAGATATTTAAGCACATATATATAGTCCCCATATATTTTTAATATGCTTGAAAACTCCTCATCGAATTTAGGTGAATTAAATGGGGGGCGTCCTTTAATATACACTTTACTAACGAAACATAACCTGGAAGTACTCGTAATGCACTATCTCACTTTTCGTTCTGTGTAAAATTCAATAATATGTTGATTATAGAAAATAAAGTTATTATATTTTAAGGGTAGAACAAAACAAAACTAAAATGTTTTGACTTGTTAAATTCAAGATTTTACTTTCTGAAGTTTTAAAACGTTGAAATACACAAATACAAAAATCGATACATACATGGATAGTAGACTAAATTTTACATTAAATTAAATACAGTAAAAAGTTTACAGTATTTTAATAATTTCAATATAAATAAAACCCTACCATTAAGTGATTTTGGTGTCTCACAACGTCGTTAGAGTTCATGTTTATAAATTATTTCTTGTGATAACGTTTCTTGTAAAAATCAAACAGAACAAATTAATATTTGTTTGGATAAAACATTCTTTTGGTTTTCAAATGCGCTGATATCCTGATTTAGATATTTACATACTTAGATGAGTAGATTGTATAATTATTTATAATTTCTGAAAAGAAAACATATGTTTTATTTTTTCGTATTGATATTTTGTTCAAATTATATGTTTTCACATTCATCTAGATAAACTGTAATTACTATTATGTTATGAAAAGTTTGGCTGGTTGTTGTCAAAGAAAGACATTCATTATTCCATTGTTCATATAGAATCTAAAACTAAAGAAATCTTACAATGTCAACGCCAATTCATCGAGACATGTTTCATTGGCGAGTGAAACGCCCAGCACAGCTGTAGCCAATTTTCTTAAACAAAAACGCCCTAGAAATAGAGAGAAGCGTATACCCAAAACAACAAAACATCGCCCAGTTCAGGGCTTCTTAATGGATCATTAGAAAACAACATGATGCCCAAGATCCTCCCATTCCATTTACTCGTTACTGACGGTTTGAATTTCGCGTTAAACCACCCATTCTTCATTGATTTCTTTCATCATGCTGATGGTGAAGACCATTTCGTATACTTTGTCACTAACGACAAGCTACAACTCTAAGTGCTTTATCAATAGAAATGACATAGCTACTGAAAATGGCTTTCAAACAGGATAAATTCCTATGGAAGCAACTCCTACGTCGTAGATGGAAAACGTTTATGATCATTCTTTGTAGCCACAACAGTTTTCAGAAACTACAAAATTACAAGCCCAAATGGATGGATGGACGTTTTTACCTAAGTTGAATATAACGAATAATTTGTTGAAAGCATTGGGTATTCACAGAAAAGTGAGATTAAAAATGTTATATTGATATAAAATGAGGAAAAGTAATGTTTTAACATAACTGTTGAGCTTCATAATCGATTTATCTGTGATACATATCTCATAAAATGTAATGTTTAATTTGTATATTACTTTTCTTCTTTTTTATTGCTCCTATTCTTTATCTAGGAGTAAAATTCTAGTTGTTTTAAAACTTATTGGTCACACTAAACATACGTATTTTATTCATTAAGAAAAAGACAAGAAGAATTTTGTTTCTGAGAAATCAAAATATTTGATGACAGAAATGTTTGTTTTGCACCACAATATAAAAACGTTGTTCACTTAAAGGAGGGGAAGCTAATGATCAAAAATAAACCATTGGCTTATTACAAAAATCTTAGAAACTATATTTTTGACGTTTTCATATTAATATGTAAACATATAATTACTCTAAGAATACTTACTGACAGATTCTTTGTCTGTGAAGTTAAATATATTACGTTACAATATTATTTAATAAGTTAAAGTATACGACTATATTACAATCACAAAAACAAAACCGAACATGGTTATCACAGTTTTAGTTTTTACTTATCTTTATGTTTTTGTGATTTCTTAATATATAATAAAGGTATGCTATTCATATTTGTATAACATTTGGTTAAGCAATTAAGACTAAAAGAAGATAATCAATCGTTTACTCAATTCTATTGAAATTATCCTCTTCTTGAAACTAGTTTATATTTTGGTCGCTCACTTTTATATATTTTAAATTTAGTTAATCATTTAGCTCATTATTCAAACTCAACTAAATTCCCTCTGATAGTTCACAAAATCAGTACTAATTTGAAAAGAATATTTTTTTTTCAATATAAATCATTAATTATAAGAAAAATGTTACACCCAAGCTCCATTTATTAGGAGGTTTGCGATTTTACGTCATGTTAAAATTGTTTTTTTCTTAGAAAAATAAAGGTTTTTTGCTTCTGAAAATGAATGCTTCAAAAATTAGGAATTTACAAAATACTCAGGAATTTGCCAGTTATAAAGTAAGATATAATTGTTTTGCTCAAATTTGTACCCAAAAATATTTGAATATGTTACCATCCTCTTGCGTTTCATGCAGTTTTATGATTTACGTTAATACGTTTTTACAGCTCTTTGTCTTTCTGTCAGATTATATATCTATTTTTGTTTATGTATATTTCTTTCTAGTCAATATTTTTTTTTCCTGTAAGTGTAGTTTGTTACCCTGTACTTTACTGTTACTCACTTGTTTTCTTTCTATTTCTGTTTAATTGTTTATAATTCGCTGCCCCCATCTCCAGTGGTACAGCGGCATGTCTGCGGACTTACAACGATAGAATTCGGGTTTCGATACACGTGGTGGGCAGAACACACATAGCTTATTGTGTAATTTTGTGCTTAACGTTTAAACAACAATGCAATTATTTTACTTTCATACTTAAATGTATGTTTCGTATTTTTCTAACACTTGTTTGTATTCACAAATACATTGATTTTCACATACGATATTTCATTAAGAAAAACATGTTAAAAATTTCTAGGAAAATAAACACTGTGGAGGCTGTTCACTTATCACTTCCCGTCTAGTCTAGGAGTTCTAAATTAGGACCGACTAGAGCACATACACTTCGTAAATAGCTGTGTACGAATATGCTAAATACTTTAACAGCTTCAGTGATTTTCTACCTAATGCTGATATCTAGCACTATATTCCAGTCGTATTGTACTTATTTACCAGTTAATTCTTATATAATATTAGAATGGATTATGATAATTTTAAGCTAATCTCAAAGGAACTGCATTCATTATATATGTTCCTGTAATTAAATTATATTTATAAAAGCAAAATATTGTCTATACCCAGGAGACTCAGGTACAAGCCAGTAATTGGTCTTTTTATACAACATAATAAATATATTGATGTGCTTGTGTACAATATGATATCCTCCATTCGACTATTAATAATATGGGTTTAATGCTTCTGTTAACCTGTAACATTATAATAGACTCTGTAAGGTAATCATTAAACGTCAAAATAAAAACACTATCCAGTCTTTGTCGTAATTATAAACATAATGTTTAATGATCGTTAAGTCATGGAGGGTGAAAAGTTAAAAACGAGAAACCATGACTTTAAGGAGAGAGAAAAAATCACAGAAAGACATGAAATATCGACTTCCTGGACTGTATTACAATAAGGTTTGATTTCAATATTTCATTCAAACTTTTTCAATTCTTTTTATGTTTAGAGAAATAATTTAGTTGAATCAGAATGACTAGGATTTCATTCTCGTTGAGCATGGAAGGAAGGAAACGCTTCTCTTTCCTCTTGTGTAGGAGGATCTTACATGTGTAGAAATCAAAGTGTATAACCGAATACCATAAAAAATCCTGAAAAGAACGTTTACATGACTAAGCCGCGCCTGTGTGTGAAGTTTATTTTACATATAGATTAGTAACTGGAGGGTTGGGAAACCGTGGGTGGTCGGGTTAATATCTATCTGTGTTTAACTCCCTTCAGTCAATGAAAAGTCACATACGACAAATAATCCTGGTATAATTGGATAATGTAACGATTAGTACAGCATAAAAAAATTAAGAGCTGTTTATAAAATACTGTTATATTCATATCCTATATTTATTTCTAATGCTGCAGATTTCAACTGTGTACATCCATATATACATATAAACAGTCTTTCCTGAATGCCTTGAAACAGGGAATGACTTAGTTGTTAGCATGATCATTCCTAGTTCGTGACTCGTTACCACATAAACACGATCAATGGGTGTGTAATGAAAGTGATAGTCGAATTTCATTATTCGATCACGCGACAATAATCAAAGAGTTTTCAGTAGAGGCTTCCATCCTTTTCAAATGAAGGAGGATTACGCGCAGATGACCATTGTGCAGCTCTCGTGCGAAAATCTAAAATCAATAAATAAAACTTGAATACGTACCCCACACTTTCAACAAGGATCCATGCGTTATTTTGCTTTCTGATTAAAAACTTTAATGAGGTTATTTATTAATTTTTAGAATTTTGGCTTAAAAACTAAAAAAAGGTAAAAGCTCATAAACCATCACCTTAGAGCTAAGTTAAATTATTCTCTTCTTATACGTCCATTCATCTTGATCTCCATATCTCCGGACTTCTTTGGGATTATCTTTTATTACATGACTTCGATATTTAACTTTCACATGGTTATGTTTAGTTATCAAGATTCCTGATCTAGTTATCAACTCCAAATCATGGTTTTAGAGGTTTAACCGTAAAAAGGATGTTCCGCATTTTGGGACTGTGGATGTTCTATAAGAGGAACGATCAAATCCCGCTATTCGAGTTGAGTGTACGAAAAGTTGGTAATTACTGCTTTTGTGATATTAGGTACTATTTCTTCTGTCTTTAATTTTAAAATAATAAACGGCTATGCATAAATAGTATTTGTGTAACTTTGCAAGATATATTGGTAGAAAACAAACAAAAGCAGTTACATTAGTATCCCTTTAGTTTTACCACGTTCCTCAAATTTAAAGTGATTGGGTCTTTGAATTTACTTTTATTTTAGAAAAAAATGTACTCTTCACTGTATAACCTTAATAAGTGTGTTATAAGAAAAACGGTCAAATGAATTTATGGTACGGAAAGCAGCTTTTTGTTTTACATTTTAAAACTGATCAACGTTTTGTCCCTCAACCAAATTAGTATACAGTAATGTAACATATTTCCTTTTTATGCTTTCTTAATTTTTCCCTCTCTTACATTACATATGTAGTATCACACCTTTATGGTTTAGTGCAGTTTCATGCGGCCAATACAGTTTCTTTTCTCTCCATGTCTAATCGTTGAAATACCGGATCGTCTTCACGTAACTTTTCTTTTTACAGTGTTATGATCGAAGGTTCACTTTACATTATATATTTTCCCTGCTGTTTTTGGTTATTGATAATGTATGTTAAGAACTATTTCTATATATTTTATTATCTACAATTCTTTCTTTAAAGTCATATATAGAAACCTGTAAGTGGATATGTTATGTTATGAAGTTATGTATACACATTTACGTATAAATATACTAGTCTATTCTATTTAACATATAAAGTAAAAACGTCCTAAATGCCCAGTTTAAAATACATATAATGGCTCATCAAAGATCAAAACGAAATAAGTATTTACGGTTTTCTTTTGTTTGTTTTTGATTTTCGTGTAAAGCTACACGAGGGATATCTGCGCTAGCCGTCCCTAATTTAGCAGTGCAAAGCCAGAGAGAAGGCAGCTAGTCATTACCACCAACCGGCGATTCTTTGGCTACTCACTTATCAACGAATAGTGGGATTAACCGTCACATTATAATGCCCCTACGGCTGAAAAGGCGACAATGTTTGGTGGGACGGGAATTCGAACCCGTGACCCTCAGATTACGAGTCGAGCGCCTTAACCACCTGGTCATGCCGGGCTAAGGTTTTCGTCAATTTTAATCATATGATATGTTTGATATGAATGTATTATAAAAAGTATTTTTTAACTTTAAAAGAGTAATAATAAACATATATTTCATTCAACTAGACTAACAAGTAAAACTTCTTCTTAAACTATTAATATTACGAATATTCTTCTTGCAACCAAGACTGAAATATTAAGGTAAATATAGTCAAAAATAATGATCATATTATCTCGCAAGAGTAATTATATAAAAACGTGATACTATAAATGTTATGACTTACTTGATTCTTAATTCAATCATTTCAAAGTTTAGCATATTAACTCACGGGTGGAATATTCTAATAAGTTACTTTAAAACCTGAAATTATCTTTTCATTTGATGTTTCTTTGGAGATAACGCAAAACTATATTTACTCTATATCTCTAAAGCATATGTGTACCGAATAATTTATGTATTTTCTTATGATACTGTAACTGTACAACTTAAAGACGAAATTCCAAAAATAACTAACAGATACGATATTTGTTTTCTATATATATAATTTGGCCTACCAATCTTGTAGAATGATTGAATCTCCGCCCAACAGTCATGCTTGCTCTTTCAGCCCTGGGGCGTTATTATGTGACTGTTAATCTCACTATTCGTTTGTAAAAAAGTATCCCCAAATGTTGGTGGTGTGTGGTAACTACTAGCTACCTTCTTTCTAATTTTTCACTGCTAATATACTGCAAATACACCTTATGCAGTTTTCTGTTAAATTAGAAACAAACAAAACGTATAGGCTTAAAATAATTTATGATTTCAGTGTTTCAGGAATGTCAGCCCCCCCAGTGGCACAGCGGTTGGTCTGCGGACTCATACCACTAAAAAACAGGTTTCGATACCCGTGGTAGGCAAAGCATAGATAGCTTACTGTGTAGCTTTGTGTTTATTTCTAAACAAACAAACATGAATGTCAAAGAATAAGTGTATATTATTGGATTAATAATTTTCTCGATTACAAACACCACAATAAGAAGTACTCAAAATATTTATTTTTATTTTTTTGCGAATATTTTAAAAAAATATGTTTGAAGTCATTGAAAATAATTTTAAATTTAAATTTACAGTTTTCATAATTTTTCCACATAAACTACGAAATGTATAGTATTATGCTATTAAAAATTACTTTGTTTATTTTATCATTATTCGATTTCATAAAAAACAACAACATTTATTTCATTTATGTTTGATGTGACTTGTTGCTTGAAAGCCTTCATATTATTTTTTTATTTTGTATTTACAGATTATATTTTTTTTGGAAAAATAAAACATTGTAATAAGTGTAACAATACGATATTGTTACATTATATCAGCGCACATATCGAATGATAAAACAGAAAAAGGTTTTATTTTTGTTGTTTTCCTAACACTTGACGCTGCAACAGTAATTAAGTCGACGTTTTTCTATCTCATAACTGTTTTTCTATATTTTTCATTATCATCCTTTTTAGGGGTTCGTTTCCCCTCGGTGGACTCAGCGGATAGCCCGATGTGGCTTTGCTATAAGAAAACACACACACATCATCCATATATCGTGTTCTAAAAAGAAATATTAAGATATACGACATAAGGCAGTATAATATTATTTATGCACATAAACTTAACACTGAAAACAAAATTAAAAGAAAGTGAAACGTATTATTTAGACAAAATAACTGATCTGTTATTATTGAAAAGTGTCGTGGGTTGAAGGCTGAAGTAACGTAATAAATTAGGATGGAATCTATATTACAAATAATAGAAATTTTCCCTTATACACGTGTTACAAAAATATATTTATGAGGGAAAAACCGATAAAATATCACTGTAATTAGGGTGTATTACTATATTCAAGTTATATCTCTTTTTTTGAGCTCATTTTATTCTCAGTATTAGTAGGTAATTTAATGTAAATAATTTCCTCACTCAGTCTATGTACAAAGGTAGTTTTATGTTGGTTGAATATTGCTGAAGACAGAAATAATGTTTCAAGTCAGTAATAATATGTTTCACATACTTTTAACATATTTATTTTATAGCAAAATAAGTAGGAAAGAAGAGTGATATTGTACTTAAGTGGATAGAAAACGATTAGTAAAATGAATTATCTTGATTTGTTGACACAATAATTATCAACGTGTCTGAGCTAAGAAATGTCCACATATTGTTGCAAAGCATGTAATTTGAGCAGTTTCTGTAAATAAAATTACAGATAATTTTTTAGAATAGTTGTAGCTATTTCGTTACTTGATAAAAACTATAAATTTAACTTTTATATTGGAGTAGTTTAAAATATTGTTCAATATCAATAAATACATAAAATAAAAGTTTATGTTATGATGGTTCTAACATTATATATATCAATTTATTGCATTTTAACTTAAACCTTCTTTTCACGTTTCCTGAGTGAAAGAGAAAAACGGTCTTTACAGTGTTAGCATTATAGTTTATCTGTTCTAACCAAAACAACAATTTCGAGCAATAAGTATTTTAAATCTAACCATAAAAGTAGTTTTGTTAATTTTAGTAAAACAGAACTTTCAACTTCTAGGTAAATGCTTGTTTACTTTTTTCATTAGAAATAAGTATATGAAGTTATAGGTCTAGGAAGCTATAATTATAAATAATGCCTATTAATCAGAAAACTTCCTAACTGGACCAGGATGTTTTTAAATTTTAAACATTACAAAGTATTCAACTTCAGTGGATTACTTTGGACGTTATTATTATACGATTAAATATCTCCCTCGGTGAGAAGTGAGTTTCTAACCGGTGTAAGGCTAGCCAAGAAATACTTCGTTAACTTAAACGAGGTGCGACAATATCAACTCAGAATTAATTTTCTCGTCGTGGACCTGGATCGTCATTAGATATTTAATTCTAGACGAGATATAAGACTCAGTATAGGTTGTAACAATGTTGTATGAAAACCATCATTTGTAATAACAACTATAATTGTTATCAAAAATTGTATTGTATCTTTGTTTGTATATTAAGATACATTTCTAATAAAAATGGAAATTTTGGGTATCAAACTTGTTGGCAAATACCACAAATTTATTACATATTAACATTTAATTAACTTTTAAGAAAAATTAAAATTTCCGATTATCTGAAACAGTAATACATTTAACAAGCAACATAATAAATCGAAAATTCATCCGGAAAAAAGTATAATTCGTTACAGCAGTGGTTATAAACATTTTAAGCAGAACAAAATGTGATCCGATTGTAATGAAAATTATTCACTTATATTAAAGTACATATGATATTTTGTGAAAAATCTGTACGTGATAGAGAAAAATGAATGTCTTTTATGGATTCAGCGTACGGAAATTACTGTACAACATGTAAAACTTTCAATACTTGTATTGTTATGTATCATATACAGTTCTTATGTTTATAGAATGTTAAGCGGTTAACTATTACGTTATAGACAAGGGTAAATAAAGAACACAAAACTCAACAAAATGTATGTTATAGATTTCTTAAAAAACATATAAAGAGAAAACTTTCATTCTCATAGAATTATAGTGAATTTTAAAATCTAGCTGATATAAAAAATGCTTGTTATGAGATAAAATATGATTACATTACTTGTTTCTATGACGATACAGAGTTGTGGCAAAATATGCATTTTAAATTAAGAAGAATGTTTTCAATATCATGGGTAGATTCAGTTACTAGGGGATGATGGGTTATGACTGATGCTGTCCTCCGAAATAGTAGCCTTGCCAAATATTTCCATATAGGATATCAATCTTTCTTGGACAGCCTAATAGATTCGTTAGAGTACAGCTACGCATTTTTGTGAAAAAGGACCGAACTTGTTGAGGGGAGTAGTTTAGGTTATTTGTACACTATTCCTTTCTGTTTCTTCTTTTTTCTTTTATTTTCTTTAAGATGCTAATGTTGTGAATGGCAAGTCTACAGACAGAACAATGTGCATTGCTTTTTTGTCTATTTATAAAATATGCATTTAATTTTGCAAATGAATAAAGTATTATGTGTGCACACATCATCTATACATGCAATGCATAAGTATAACTACATACGTTTGTTTTTGTTGTAACAAAGTAACAAAACGAGGGATACAACTTTACACTCTAACATCATTAACACTCGCGTACGATTCATCCTCTTTTCTAAATTAATGATTATATCTAAATCCACAGTTTAATTCGAAATTTTTATTATGCATTTAGTAAAAACGCAAAACTAATTTTGTGATTAAGGTTTTCACATCGTACCAAAACACATGTATGAAAGTTAACATTTTCACCAATGC
The DNA here is from genome assembly GCF_004210375.1 of Tachypleus tridentatus. Taxonomy (NCBI): domain Eukaryota; kingdom Metazoa; phylum Arthropoda; class Merostomata; order Xiphosura; family Limulidae; genus Tachypleus; species Tachypleus tridentatus. The sequence continues at coordinate 114,816,198 of NC_134826.1, forward strand.
TTATTATAAATCACAGTTTATGTTCTGCCAGCAGAGAAAATGCATGTTCAAAAACCAATATTTTGGAGGTAATCAATATTTTTATTATGCTCATATATTACCATAGAACTAAAGTATATGCAGCCATGATGCGCAATCTCTCGGACGTCCCCCGGTACGGCATGGACGCACAACTATGACTCTAGAAGTATAGTTTATAAATTATATCTGAAAATATACTTCGAAAATGAAGACGCTTTAAAAGCTACTGTACAGATATTACTAAAGTAGTAACAATAATTAACATAGAAAACTTACTTCCATGGTATATACCAAATAAGTTAGAGAGAGGGGCTGCATCAGCGTGCTGGCTGCAAAATGAAGAAGGAGAGGTTAATTCGACACCGAAAAGTAAATAAAAAGTGAGGCTGCATAACTGGAACTTAATGAATTCGGTTTCTATTTTTTATTATTTTTCAGTGTATAATTAACTCCTAGTACGTAATAGTTTAAAATCTGCAAATTACGACACAAAGTAACTGACCTTGAAATTACTGGTAGTTTTGTTTTATAAGTGGAACTAAGTCGGCAAGTGATGCTGACCAATCTTCCCTGAACTTGTTTGATGAATATTTCGTTCTCTAACTTATCTAATTAAACTTTCATTATATTTATTATTTTACCATTGCACGTTTGCTGCTTTTTTTCTGCTAGCTTAAGAAGATATCTGATTAATTCAGCATAAAATAGCCGTTTACTGTTTACACATCACAAGTGCAACGCTTAAAACTTTAATGTTATTAGAAGCATTCAAAAATCAGTCAAAAATATTCCTCCCTTAATTGAGGCTCAAAATTTGATATGGTAAACAGATTTTATTTTAATGTTTATAAACGAATGATATGGGAAGGATAATCTTGTCTAGATTTCATGAAAAAAAAACCACTTAACGGTTAATTAGATTTCCGACATATCATGAAATTTCTGTTACAAATTTGTCAGCTTGTTTAAATCAAATTTTGTACGTTTCTGTGTGTACTACTTTGTAAAAAAAAGTGTGGATAATGATTCTTACATATCGGCAAAAAATCGTCTCAAATATTTTGAGTGACAGATTCCAATAATCAAACAGGAGAAAAATCGTTAATCGACTGTGGTAATAAATAACAGCAAATTTATTGTCTACAAGAAATCAAGTGCTTCCGTTTCTTCCGCACCTGTCTATAATCTAAAACCAAAAACAACTTAAATACCAGGAGCATTATTTAAAACTTTGTTTTACTGTCAAAGTTGTTAATAGCGAAGGACAACTGAAATGTGTTATTTGCTAGTAGATTTCCCACAATGATAACACGAAGTTAAATAAACATACACAGCAACCAAATACTCTTAGAATGTGGGTAAAACTATCGATCTCTTCAAGCAACAACTGAACATGTAACTGCTTCATTTTAATCCCTTATATATATTCAGGAGTACCTTATTTAGGTGGGAAAAGAATGAATTTACACATTATAAAGCATACATGCATGAATAGATGTAATTTGCTGACGTAAAAATCCAGAGCAGTCAGACGTTTGTCATATAGCTTGATAAAACCAGTAATGTGCAAAGTTCTCTCATTTTTTGGCATGCCGCTATGGAGAGGAAGTGTGTAAAGAGTGTCGCTTTTACCAGGTGTTGGAAGAGAGACTAACAGAGGAAGGCATCTTTTTATTTATTGATGAATTTTTCAACACAAATAACCTTTCCTTGATTAATTGTGTTGAGATATATCCTGACGGGATAGCTGGATCTATTGGAAATAAGAAAAGACTCAGAGCCAAAGTAAGGTATAATATTTTTGCCCAGGAGTAACATTTACACACAAAATCATACACTCCGAAACACTAGCTTCAAATAAATTGCAGCGCAGCAAACAAAGTATCATAAGGTGCTGTGATAAATGTAAATTTTATGAAATTAAGAGATTTAATTTTTTTTTTCCAATTCTTTATGCATACAAAAATACGTTGGTTGTTCCACAAGAAGGTATTCATTCTCATTATGTAACTAAAAGACAAACTTCGTATTTTTTATTAGACTGCAATCCAGCGATTCTTATGAACAAAAAGTATCTTCTATTACTGTGCTACGTAGCTTGTATTTAAAATAAACTTAAGATTAAAATAGGAATAACTTATATCTGAGTGACAAATTGTTTGTAGTTTGCAAAATCTTTTTAGAATGGAAATTGTAAAACGTTTCATTGCCTCAATAAGTTCTTGGAAGGGAACGAGTTAAACTATAGTGTTATTCCTAACGTTGCTTATATTCATCTAAAAAAAAAAAGCTTTAATGGCAGTTTTTTTTAGATAATTTGCAAGAGTCAACAGGAGAACACAATTGGATCCGAAATCTATTTAATGGCAGCATCACTTTTCACCTGCCAATGGCAGCTCAAGAAAGGCTTATATAATTATTATCTTATAGAACTCTTCAGACATAATTCAACTGAAACCCTCTTGAAAACTTTTGAATACCACTTCTCAAAGAATATCTTGACCTGTCAAACAAAGTGATTGACGTGGTATTACTTCCCACATAAACATAAATGACGAGTCAGCGTTTTATGCTAAGACAGCAACTTAAACAATATAGTGATCTCGTTTGCAGGTAACAGGAGAATTCTGCATTGCCGTGTCAACAATTCAGTCAAGAATCAGCCTAATCTTTTCCCAAGCTCAGGTTTATTCTTCATACTGAATTTATGAATAAAGTGAAAGTTTTTGTCTTATGCTGTATACTATTCTAGGATTTGGTTTATTTTTATACAGAGTGCGGGCGTGGTTGAATGTGTACAAAAGGAAAAGACCATAAAGAAGTTTGCACATCATTGATCTAGAAATCCACAACAGAAGATAAATATAAAATCCACTATCAGCATCTCTTTTTTTTTATCTCAGCAACAAATTTGATGCACATTATGCTAAATACACTAACTGCTTTAAATCCTGCACAGTAGAATCATACGAATAATATGTGTGTTTTCTTATAGCAAAGGCACATCGGACTATCTGCTGCCCACCGAGAGGAGTCGAATTCCTGATTTTAGCGTGTAAATCCGTAGACTTACCGTTTTACTAACGGGGGGGCCGCACGAATAATATATTTATCAACAAAAGTATTTCCAGAATCGTGTGACTGTATAGACTGTTCAAGTTCATTGACGTCTATTAGAGACTGGTGATAAAATTATTGTACAAAATACTTTATAAAGAGCCTAGTAAAACTGTACTAAATAAATTATGCATGGCACGTTGGTCAAAAGATGATACTTTGTACACTCTACCCTTCATTTAGGTTAGAAGATTGAACTTGTTAAACTATATATTTTATTTAAAAATTAAAATTTAGTCAATAAAACTATATACTTTGCTTAATAACTGTATAGTAAGTCTCCATAATTTCTGGAATAATCTTAGTTAGGATTAATTAACTGATAGATAATTATATTTTTACATAATAAAACGATAAAAGGGACAACTAGTAAAACTGAAAAAATGATTTGATAAAATACAGATGAGTCATACAAAGAGCATTGACATTTGACAGGTCAAATAAAAATCACTGCCCATCTACATAAGCCAGCAATAAGTTCAAATACTTACAATTTCCCTCGGTGGACAGAGCCCAAACAACTCATTGTGTAGTTTTGCACATGAAAAAAAAGACAAACATGCAGAAATAAAAATTAATACACTTTGTTGGCGACCAAATGCATTGGTCAGCTTGTCCTAAATAAGAAGTATCTGATACAAAAATATAGTTTACTGTCCAAATAATAAAGTAGTGTTTTAATCCTTAAAAAATAAAACGAGACAAAGTAAATTAATTAGCAAAACTGTACATTTACGGTTTAATAATCAGTTCAACTTCATACAAGTCACCCGTGTGAAGATTAACATTAAGATAGAAAGGTAGGTAATGTGTGTGTGTGTTTTCTTATAGCAAAGCTACATCGAGCTATTTGCTTAGCCTATGGAGGGAATTCGAGCCCCTAATTTTAGCGTTATAAATCCGTAGATTTACCGCTATACTAGCGGGGAGCGGGAAGTAATAATACAGGCAGTGTTTCAACCATTGACAGAGATGAAAAAATGTGCATGCATATTTATCTTATTAAATATAAAATGGTATAGTATGATGTAAATACAACACATATTTCCTACCATTATCTGTGGTTTCTTTATTGACTTTGAGATTAAAATCTCAAACAAAGTTTTCAACTGTGCCTATTATTTAAAGAAAAATTGCTATTTACATGAATAGCACTAGCAGCCTCACATTTCTGCGTCATTTAGAAACACACATAATGATAGGACAAGAAAAAAAAACGCTTCAGGACTGGATGAAATCACAAGGGACATGTTGAAAGGAGGATAGAAATCATTATCAGTTTCATCTAATGTTTTAGTTTCAAATGTTAGCATCCAGATAGAAAGAAGCTAAAAATTCATCAACAAAGCAGTTGTTCAGCACTCAAAGGACACCACTCGGAGGTTACATAATAGTTATGTAATCTGTAAGTTTTGCTGATACCTGATGGTCACATTGCCGTTACATAATATGCACCAGATGCAGCGAAGAGGATAGAGACAATAATACCACTAAAAACGATTACGTCTACGAAGTGGAACCAGAGAGCGCATTGCTAAATTCTTGAAGTGCCACCAAAAGGCGCATTGGTATGATAAACACACAGAGTTTGAACAGAACAATCAGAAGCATATGTATATCAATGTGTCATCAACTTAGTTGAACAATCAAAGTTTTAAGATTAATATTTACATAACATTTCATTTACAATTATTAAAAATACAATTATGCTTTTTAAGTTAAACATTCCATCTGCTATTTTTATTTTGTCAACTTTATAATTTTAACTTACATATTACGTATCTCTTACAAAGAAGATGGTAGTTCTATAAATGAGTAGCTCAATGCATATCCTTTGGTTTCTCAACGTGTTTCAACTTGTGATTACGTCATCAATGTTTAGGTTTAATAATATATTGTAAAATGTTACAAGTAAATCATTATTTTAATCCTTAAACAGCGGGAATATTGTAAGTAGCAGCATAAATTGATGATGGCCGCTGTTTAAGGGTTAAAAATAAAATAAACTATTTCAGTCGATGTACTGTTTCAGCGAGAGAACTAATATGATACTGTTACATATGCCACTTTTTAGTATACATTATATCTTAATTTATCTATTTTTGAATTCGGCAAATATTATAACAATTACATATATCTTAAAAAGACTGACAGCGCTTCTATTGGCGGATGGTGTTATTAAAATATATTACTATGAATCGATAGGCAGGTGGTCTTACTAGGTGTACTATTTGTCGTAAAAAGCAAATTATGTTTTTCATAAACAGAAATTTGTTTATATATTTCTGTAGAATTCATATAGATATTAGTTTCTCTCAACTCATGTTTATGGTTATAATTTATTATACAATTGTATTACATGTGTCTTACAAAGTTAGGTGGTGTTTCTATAAGTTGATAGAGTTATACTTCTGTGAAAATGCATTCAGGTTTCAGCTCGTCTAACTTATGTGGATAATTTTCAATTATACTAGATTAAGTGTATTACATCTGCTTTACAAAGGCCGAAGGTGTTAACTGGTAGATTGTGTCACTACGACTCTAGAGGTGGATGGTATTACTTTTAAAAAAATGTGTTATTGTGGTTAGCGTTCTGATGCTGGATACAAAGTCTTGTCGATTCCCATATATATATATTTCAAAATGTAAGCAGTCCAGCTGATGTTACGTTGCTTTTCATTGAAAACCTGCAGTGAAGAAAGATTTATTGCTATGTTTTCAAACATTTATTTTCCTCAAGGCATCGTACATTTAGTGTATATTAAACATAAGTATCTTGGAAGTGCTAACTTAAAGAGAATCGTGTGGCTTACTACACTACCTATCATATTTCTATTGCTAGAAATTTACTAATTGTTATAAATCTCACAATAGTTTCGTTAACATTTAAGATGAAAAACTAAAAATATTAATTTCTTATACAGTATGAATAATACCAACTTAACTTTAATAAGTATGGTCCAGACAAGTTAAATACCTTTGACCACATATTTCTGGAGATAAATCTTATCATGTTAGTGAATGTTTGACTTTTTTCTTCTGCGAATTTATAGGAATACTAGTTATAAACAATTTTATGCAAAAAATACAGGTTTTTTTTCTTGTAGATCATACCCATTGTCGTTAGATCATATAATTTACAATTATATCATAGTAGTGAAAATGTCCATTACAATATTCACGATACTTATTGTTACAATGATAAAATGATGTATCATCATACTATGTAACACATTATTTATATAATAAAAGAGCCTGATAGTATTAATTATGCTCCGTTAAAAACGTTAACGCATTATATTTTTCGCTCAGAACTAAAGTAACAAGAGAATGTGGTATTTTATAAAAATAACTGATTGATAACGCATTATATTAAGATTATTGTTGTTATCACACTATCTATATATTTATTTTTCATAAATATTAAAACATTTTGATAAGAAGGTTAGAGAAATGGCCATTATACTGCACATGTATATATACCTGGAATATAAATGTCGCTTTTATAAGCTTTTTATCAAAATGTATAAATTCTCCCAGTATGCACTACAAATTTTTAAAAACAACAAAATACTATAGCATTTACAATTTCTCAATGTCTATGAGAGAAAAATTTATTTTTTGCATCTACTATCAGTGTTCTGTTTTTACACATATCAGATAAGATATATTAATTATCTTTAAGTTCCGTGATATTCAAATTTCTGCATGACGATAAAACTGGTTGAGGCTCAAGTTGTTGTCATTGGCCGATGTATGATTAATGCTGAAAGATCAGTAGGAAGATCTAACAGAATAAAAAGCATACAAGAATTGTAAGCTGACTGAAATATATTAGTCTTGTATGAAAGTTAATTTAATCCTAGTAGTCAAGTATTATACAATTCATATAATTTCCATTTGTATTATTTCTAAATACCAAAGGATATCTTGTTGTTTGCAGAATGTTCTTCTCGAAAGAAAAATGAAGAATACAACTTAAAATATTATATAGACTGATTTTTCTTTTCGTGTCCAAACAAATACACCCTGACGAAGCTAGACTGTGTATAGATATTTGTAAGTTATATTTGCAAACAATAATAGTTTTAAATTACAAATATGTCAGCTCTATACATAAAACATTTTGGGAACGTCATGAATGCAAAGCAGAAAGAAAGATAATTTTTTTTACTGACTCCCAAGTTCAGTGACATACAACTTATCTTGGTTGTGAATTATATTTTACATTGAAAACCGGTAGATGTGATGGATTTATAAAATGTGAAGGAATTCTCTTTTCCTGTAGAAGAAGAAACAAAATTGAAATATTATAAGAACTTTACAGATTTTGATCTTAAAATTTCAAAATATGAATAAATTCATATTATTTTTGACTTATCTTAAATAAGTCTTCTTTTTGCAACTTAAAGTTTTTTGAAAACTTCTGAGTTTCAATGATAGAATATTGAGCTATTATGAAACATGAAATTTATATAAGAAATATGAATGAGTCTTGCATCAGTTGCTCAAACGAACTTTTTCGAAAGTGATATTAATAGGTGTTATTTATCATAAAAGACTGAGATAAATATACAAACTAATGTTTTAAATACTATAATGTGAATCTTGAAGTTTTGTTAATAAATGTTTCAGTATGTTTGATACTTGTTAGGTCTGAGATTTTATTTACACATATTACTGTGTGCTTTAAACATATAATTCTATAATTAAAAGTGAAACTTACATAAAAAAAATACAGAACGCCAACTTGTAACCGATTATTAATATATTTGATAATCTTTCTATAAGGTATTTGGGAAAACTATAAATTAGGAACTATCTGTTTTAGAATAGTTAATAAATCAATTTGTTCATGTTAATTACCGAAATCTTATATGCTTACTTTGCTTCGAAATATTTATTATTTTATTTATGTAGTGACAAGTCTTTAGTACAATATCACAGGATAATTTCAGAGATTTTATTCACATATTGCTATAAAATAAAAAATAAATATTTAATTGAAATATTAATATAAATATAACGTACAAAGGTTTAATATAATTCCGAATTTTTATAAGGTAAGATGTGTATATAAATATTTCAGTATGCAGTCAAGTTTCTGATATTACATGTTTTTGTAATGATAAACAGTAAATATTTAGGATTTATAAAATGTGAAAAGTAAGCACTTAATTTTCATTTAGGAATTCTTTTAAGATTAGGAATTTTAGCTCTTCTTTTTTCAGTTATAAACTGAATTCATTTGTCAAAAATGTATTCGATGTTTTGGTAAGCAAATAAGAATAAAGGATCAGTGTAAGGAATTTTTTTTATTTTCTAACCAATATTTGATTCATGCGTTTGAAAGTGAACGATTTTCTCTCGTACGTAACGTAGAAACTGGAAATAATATATTTTACTGAAAAGTTGTATGTCAGCATGTGTGAAATTTTCTAATATCCCACTTAATGTATCTCCCACAAGATAGATCATCATTTGGAATATTCAGCAATAGGAGTTAAAGAATTACCTATATGTTTTAAATATTCATTGGGTCGAATGAGTAAGAATATTACTTATTACGCCAGTATGCATACAATTTTAAAACCAGTTAGAAACAAATTCTAGACAAAAATTTGTAAAATAATATCAACAAAAAGGTAAGGAGAGTAACAGTTAAACATAACTGTTTATGTAGATCCTCTTAAATTTGTAGAGTAAATAGAAGCTAAACATGAAATTATTGTACATTTTAGAGGTATAAATAAGTCTTTCTCAAGGAGAAATGATGTTATACAGTATATCAACTACAAAGATAAATTAGCAATAAGTGTTTTGCATATAAAACACAAGTAATTGAAAAATAGTTCATGCAAAATAAATATAGAAATGAAAACTATGGTATGTACGACAGAAAGTAGCATATGCAATACTGTTATAAAGTTTCCTCGTTAAAATAAAGGTTTTATTTGTACCTCTTTAGGATATAATTAAATCTGGACTGCAATGTTAATGACGTTATTGCAAGTTTAGACACTCTGAGACATTCAGAAATGAGCTCATTATCTTGTTCAATTATTCATTTAGAGAAACACCATATACTCTAGCATTTCTAAACTTTTAATGCATTTTGCCAAGTAATATCATCCATTTTTATAAGGTATATGTTACAGTTCAATATATAAATGTAAACTATAAACATCAATTGAGACAATTTTAAAATCTATATATAATTCTACAGAAGTATAGAAACAGTTTACCTATTAAAAACACTACTTGCCTTTATACTTGCATTTTATCTGATGGCTGTGTCACAAGTTCTGGTAATTTTTGTAAATATAGCAAAAAGTTTGAATTTCTTGTCCTTTTTTCCTTCTTATTTATTGAATGACTCCTCAAAACGCTGAGATGATGTAGTTTAAAATAGATTATCCGCTTTTATAAGTATTATTAAATAGCAGTAATTATATAAATCATTATTCTAGTGTAAACTATGCTGTTATTACTTCTTGAAGCTAGCTTTCTTGCAGAAATATTGTATTCATTTAAAAAAACTCAAGTATAAGGTGAAACATGAATTATAATTATTCTTTGAATAATTAATATTAAGCCTACACTACATTTACTTCCTTACTACTACTTGTTTGTTAATGTAGTGTTTCTATAAACGTAAGAAGGTTTATAATCAAATTCTAAATACAATAAGATTTCAGCTGTAATATTTATTGTTTAAAGAAAGTGCGAATAAGAAACAGGGATCGTATTTGTTTCATTTTACACAAAAGCAGAGGTACACAGTGTGGTAAGATATTTTGTTTTGTTTTTGAAATTCGCACAAAGCTACTCGAGAGCTATCTGTGCTAGCCGTCCCTAATTTAGTAGTGTAAGACTAGAGGGAAGGCAGTTAGTCATCACCACCCACCGCCAACTCTTGGGCTACTCTTTTACCAAACAATAGTGGGATTGACCATCACATTATAACGCTCCCACGGCTGAAAGGGCGAACATGTTTGGTGACCCTCAGATTACGTGTCGCACGCCTTAACACGCTTGGCCATGCCGGGCCTGGTAAGATATTAATAGACAAGTATGGATAAATTGAACTAAATTGTGATTGAATATTTATAAGTATTGCTTGTCAATTCTTGCGTGTAGTATTATGTAGTGATAATAAAAATGTCATCCCTACTATCTTGTTTGCATTTTCTTTTTGATGGATAAATTAATATAGTATGTGCAATACAACCTTACATATGTAACAGTATTATAATAGTTGTTTCTTTCAAGTAATGGCTTTACTTATAACTTTTAAATCTTGACATCTGTGATCTAATCACAAGTCGAGTCAATTTGGAACATCCTAGAATGAGCTCTTCATTCTATTGAACTATTCAATTGAAACACTATCTACCTATAGAAGTTACATCTGCTCTCGTAAGAAGTACTTAAAATATAAGTAAAAATATAAAGCTGAAAAGATTAAAAATGGCTGATTTAGTATTTTACTTATAAAGAGATCAATTGTGATCATTGTAAACAATAATATCTAAATAATAAAAATATTAATTTTAAGACTTTGATAATTACTATAGAGTTGATGAAATGTTCAGCTATATATGTCTCTGATGATGCTCTTGCAAACTCTCTGCACGCTCATCATACCAACATGTTCTCTGGTGCTATTTCACGGTCTTAGCAATATAACCGCAGTAATGTGCCCTCCTGTTTCCACTTCGTAAACCTAAGAGTCTCTGGTGAATAGCACCAAGACGTTATAATATTTACCTCTCTCCCTCTTCTGGTGTCTATTACACATCAGTTATGTAACACACAGGTGTTCATAATACATGACAATTATATAACATTTGGGTGTTGGTATAAGTTTTATATTATGTAATAGTTATGCAATCCCATTAAGGTCGCATCCTTTGAGTGCTGAACAGCCGCGATAGCTACAGTGGAACCCCTATAAGCGGCCACCCTCAGATTAGGTCACCTCTTGAAAGCGGTCATTCAATTACAGTCCCTTTTTTTGTTTACATAATCCCTAATTATGTACAGTGGAACCCCTCTAATCAGGCCAGTTTGTCTCAGTCCCGAAGGTGGCTGCTTTAGAGGGGTTCCACTGTACTCATGAAGACATAAAAAAGACAAATTTATTTTACAATATATTTATTATACATTTAAGAACTCTTTAAGTATATTTCAGGCTAGAATAGTAAAGATTCTGGAATAACAAGAAAACAAAAGAAAAAATCAAATTTTGAAAACAATACTACATGACTAGTTATGTACAAGAAATTAACTAATTAATTTAGAAGACAAATGAGTTTCAACTACAATTATGGCCCAAGTTGACTCAGTGGCAAGGATGTAGGTCTCGCTACTTGTGTAGATATACGATTAATAACACACAAACCAAAAGTACAATAGTGCTTGGTTTTATCAATGAAGGGAACGTTAAGATCTATGAGAATGCATATATGGATGAAAAAGAGAAGAAGCACGTGTATTTAATGACGTGTTTTGGATCGAAGAAACAAGAAGAGGAGCTAGACAAATATACCCTATCTGATTCAAACTGTTTGAAGCCAATATAGAACTTCTATTTTCAAAAAAAAGCACCTAGAAACCAAAAGATTCTTGTTTGATGGAGACGAATTTACAGGCCTGAGGTTTTTAGATGATGTAGCGTTCATGATGGGAACTGTTAAGCCTACGTAGCTTTAACGGAAGATATAATGAAAAAATGCGTAAATTTATTAAGTGCGGAGAAATATTAGTGAACATAACTATCTACTCTGCAAATACCTTTAATGATAAAGAAAAACACAGGAAAAGAGAAATACCTTTAAGTGAAAGCAATTATAAGTATTATGGGAAAGTACAGCTGTATGTTCTAGGACCCAAAGGCATCCATTTGTATTTAAAATGTTTACATTATTAACAAGATCATATAGACCTGAAATATGAGCTACTACTCAAGACATACAAAATTTGCTGTCAACAACACAGTGATTTTAGTTATATTAAATCTTTGTTGCCGTTAATGTACCTATAATATTTTGTAACCTATCAAACATATCTATATGTATTCATGTATTCGCGGTTTTAGTACATAACTTTAAATGTATTGGACGTTAGCTATGCAATAGTATTATTATCGTTAGTATTAAGAATTCAGTAAGAATAACTTTATAAACTGAATTCCCAATATTTCGATATCAAAAATAATATTGAACCAGTTACATTTCTGTAATAGTTGTCTTGAAATATCGTGATGAAGACCACAATTTATTTATTAAAAAAGCAATCAAAGTGGAGAGTTTGTTGTTTTCCTGTAGTTTGGACTGAGAAGAGTATGTGACAAATACTTATAACTTGCTAATTGTAATTAAATGGTTATAGTTTACATAGTACAATATAATGCCGAGTAATTTATATAATGTACTCCTCTAGCGTTGCTTCTTAAGAGTAATGGTTCTTAATTGTGGTTATCTGCAAGATTAAAGATTATGGAATTTTAAAGCTTGAAACTAAAATGTCTTATTTATCTAGGGAATTTATAATAACTATCATGATTTATTGAAAGTGTTTTTGCAACACATTTGTTTGTTTGTAATTAAGGATAAAGCTACACAATGGCCTATTTGTGTTCTGTCCACCCAGGTATCGAAATAGGATTCTAGCATTGTAAATTTGCAGACATATCGCTGTGCTACTGGTAGACTGCAATATATTTATTCAATTATCATGGTAATTTTATTAATAGTCTGCGCATATGTAGCTTATCCGTTCTCTTAATGATATTTCAGTTATTATCTATAAAGTTCTCGACATTTTTATTCATTAATATAGAAAGACGTTTCATACATTGTAAAAACGTGAAGTAAGGGAATAGGTGAAAATTATATAAGGAAAATTTTGAATGACATGGAAAGATAATCGGGAATAATTATTTCTTAGTTCATGTTTTATATTAATTGTATGATTACTGTGATCACAGAAACCTTACAACATTTATGTTTAAATTATACAACTTAAATTATCTACATATAATCCAAACCATCCCTTTAATAAAAGTGTTCGTCATATTACCCTTTTTATGCGATATATGCCAAGAAATTGTTTGAATCATTCTTGAATCTGTTTTTTTCTCATCAAAATGTGTATATTTAAAGGTAAAATAAAAAGTGTTTTATATAAATATAATAAAGACAAATACATAATTTGGGAGTGTTAAACCAGCGTTTGGAAGCTGCTAAGTTACCAAAATGTCATAAGAAAGGAATTATTATATTAAAAGAAAGTTGTTGTGTAGAACGATGTTGATAGGGAATAAATAACACAAAAGAAAATAATATCTTGAGTAATTTATAAAATGTGCATAAGATTTTCTAGGATTGAAATTCCTTTTGGGGAGAAGAGTTATTTTTATACCAATTATTGTCAACAAAACTTTTAATGTAGAAATATGATAGCAATGGAGGTATCGTACAGAATTATTCTGGAGAATATTTTAGACGCAAGGAGATCAGAAAGAGAGATGAGAGACACACATTTCCTTCAGAAATACCTTAAGAGGACTTGAGTCCAAGCAAACAGCAGAGTACGATCGTTAAAAAAAAGTGTTTTATGTAAGCATTATAAAATTAGAACTTGAAAACAAGATAAAATAAACAAAAAACGACTGTTGCTTATGGAATTTAAAACAAGAAGTATTGTCCAAAATATCTTTCTGAATTGGATGCATTGACTTAAATTTGCTTTCTGAAAAAGATATCTAATTGAACATAAAATTCACATCGGATAAGTATTTCAGAAGTCAAAATAACTTACAACGCTAAATTTAGGGGTTCAGTATCTCTCGGTGGACTAAACAGATAGCCTCATGTGGCTTTACTATAAGAAAACATCTATCTATGTCTTCTTCTATGGGTATGGATGGATACAAGGTAATTACGTCTAATAAAAATATAAAATGGAGTTAGCTCTTACTTTCTGTGCGAAGAGCACATCTTTTCCAATCATTATTTAGCATTGATTAAGTGTAATAGATTAAACCTTTATTCATGGTTTAAACAACTGATCTAATAACCAAGATATGGTTTCTGTTCTTGAGTCAAACGTTGACACATTAAGTCTTAAAGGGAAATATATTGTTCACGTATACGACTAAGGGAGAATTTTAATTCCATAAGTATTTTTTCCTCAAAGCACTTTTCTTGTTTAGATGTTTAGTATTTTTTGAATTCTCCTTCAACCTTCTTAGTTGGATTTCTGTTTAACATAGCATAGGTGTAAGTCTCTTGTAGCTGCTTTTGCTGTTGGTGCGATATATTTTTCTTGGTGATTTTCTCAGCAGTTAACAGACGAATAAGAATTTTCAGAAATATATCAGAAGCAAACAAACTACAACTATGACACTTGATAACATTTAACAGACAAACACTTAACAAACAGCAATTATATTCTGATGGAAATAACAACCAGAGAATAATGATTAAGCGACAAGTAAGAGTTAACAGAAATTTTGTTAATTTTTATTGGACACTCAACGTTTTGCTTTCATCTTTTTCAAAAGCTTTCCGTTAAAACACAAACCGTAACTGACAATACTTGGTGATTTTTAACACGGTGCAAATTGAAAGTGGGTGCGACTATCGTTTCGCCCATTTCTACTTTTGTTTCACTTTGAATTTGATCTAATAATTGACTTAAACTGAGTTTTATCAGTAGCTATTCCTTTTTAAATATTCAACAAATTTAAACTTTTCAAAAATCAGCTGTATTGATACTATTATATTGACCATCTTCTTATCAGTTAGACATATATAATGTCTCCTATAAGAAATGTTTCACAAATGAAGCTTCGTATCTGACTTCCGACATCAAAGACTCCCCATATGATATCATACATTTCGTTAGAGACACGTAATATAATTACATTCATGTATTTGTCCTTGGTTGCTCAAGCAAACATGAATTACAATAGAGAAATTTAGCAGTATTTACCTTTCATTTGACTTAAACAATTACCAAGTTACACTGAACACAGAAAGTAGGAATGGGCAAACACAGGGCCCCGCCTACTTTGAGGCTACACCATATCAAATACCACCAAATGTTATAATGTTATCACGCCCAGTCGTATTTATTAATTCTTCATTTATTTATTTTTCTTATATGTTTAAAATTGTTGTATTTGGAATAGATATTTGACAAACTATTTACCAGTTCAATAACTATTAATACTCATCAAACATATAGCACTGAACATAAACATTTTTCAAAGCCTTCTAATACGGATTTTGAAATATCTGCATACATAACTAGAATTAAAACACTATTATGTAGAATTATTTGCATAGTAAACAGATTTCAAGTGTACGACATTAAAAAGAAAACAATTCGATGAAAGGTACAGGCAATATTTACCAACAACTACAACAAAAATAAACATAGGGAACAGACACACGACATCAGAGTTTTTTACATATAAAAGCCATTAATTTTTTCTTCCTCGTTCACTGAAGTACAAATATGGTAAGGCCATAAAATGTGAATCATTGTTAATCTGTTTTAGTCGAAAATAATGCTGGTCAACTTCCATTTTACATTGCTTAAAATATTTAATAATACTGTATAGCATTATTCAAAGATAACTATCTATATTACAACTAAAGAACTATAATGATATTTTAAACAGTCAATTGAAAGAGTGTGAGACTTTAAGATTAATTACAAACACACCCTTCTGCCAGCAAAAATAAAGTACCAATTTACGCATGAGAGAACTAAAGAAAAACCTTTTGTTGTTAAAAAATTCATGAATTAAAACTAGAGATTCTCAGTAAAAAACTTTCTGTTCTTTTGTGTGCCTAAATTATACCAAATCATTAAACATGTTACACTACAGTGTTTTGTTTGTAATGGTTTATATTTTCTAAAGAGGCACTAACGAAGTTAGTTTGTCAAGGCTCACAGTTTAACGGTTGTAAATGATCTTGCTTGATACCGACATTTACATCTTGTCGATCAAACTTTTTAATCTTTTTTCTATTGCCAATTTAGACATTTTTCATCAAGTTCCACTTATAAATAATGAGTTAGAAATAGCACAGACGTGAAAATAGTTTTTATAGTGCTTCGTAAACTGCTTCTCATTATCTCCTCATTAGGGAAGGTTCAACGACGATTCTCAAGTCATTCTTTAACCTTTACTGCTGGTCTATCCTGTGTTGGACCCCCTTTGAGAAAATACTCGCATATCGCAGATGTCGACATGTTTTGTTGGCTTAAAAATAACTTTACAACGACTTCATTAAAAGGGCTTTTGGCTCCCATGTAGGGTTTCTTTTAAAGTGTTATAAACATGTCACCTCAGTAATTTAAGATGAGTTTTAGGTTCAGGATATGTACAGACCCTCTGTGTTCCGTAATTATATCTTTGGAATTTTTCTGTTTCTTGAAAGAAGTTTTTTTATAACTAAAATCTTATGGTGTCTCTCGTTTCTCAATATAACTAAACATTGTAAGTTTCCAACATCTTTAACCCATCGAATTAAACTACATCAATAATTGTTTCCGATATCTGAAGTAACGTAAGTATTAATACCAGTATAATGTCAAAATCAGATATAATTCTGCAAAATAAGAAAAGTAGAGATATATGTAAGTACACTTGAATCTAAGACATATTTTTCTTTAGTAAAACCGTTTTATTTCACCTTGAATTAATATATATGTTTGTCATATGAAATTATGTATCTTGTTAACTATTTTGGAAATCTGATAATAAACAAGATAGTGGAATTTCAGTTGAATATGATTATTTTCAATAGCAATTAACGTTACTATTAACAAGTTATATTAGCTAGATTAGACGTAACCCAAATTTCTACTTTTCAGTAATGTCGTTTTCAAACTAAGTATGACATGACTTATTGAGAATTTAATATCTTTCTTTCAAATTATTTATGATCATCGGAATATTGAAATATAAATTTTACTGTATAATTTTTAAAACTTTATTTAACAGAATTAAGACTTTCCAAACAACTCAAACATATAGACATTTTGTGGTAGTTCTGAACACGGTTGCATAATTTTATTAATACTAAGGCCAACTGCTGCCTTAAACAAACCTAACTAAATATTAAATTCAGCTCTCTTATTTTTAATATTTTTCAAGATATACAACAATAAAGTTTAAACTAATTCTGTTACATTTTCAGTTTTTTTAATATATCTTCGCAAATAAATGCTACAAAGCATTACAAATACCTTCTCTCTCCGGACAAACTTACGTACCCATTTAAATGCCTTTGATATTTGATAATAAACACAGAGAGGAAGAGAATGTTTTGTTTCATTTATTTCATCTTATATAATTAGAACGTTAAAACAGACTATGCTCTTAAATTAATGTGTATTTTAACCATTATTTCTTAGAAATACAGTAATGGAGGAAATATAAAATACCCGACAGTCTCGAGCATTTTGTGATATGTTAATTTTTAATATTGCGTTATTTATCAGTACTGTGGAAATACTTAATGATATGATAATTATAAGAGTATTATCTACAATAGACGTAATATAAACATTCGTTGTTAATACTTTTTGTACATAGTCAAAGAGGCCAGTACTACTCATATGCTGCGATAGATATGTGTGTGAAGTATATCGAAGCAACGTTGTTTCTTTTGTTATAACACAATAGAGCAGGAAACGGTCTCATAACATTCTGTGAATTCTTGAATACTTGTTTATGGTGGAAATATGCTACCCATAAAGATCTCCAATAAGGAAACGTCTATCTTGCTCTCTACTTTATGTATATACCTTATACAACAACATTAACAAACGACATAGATAGATTAAAAAGTTAAACATGTGGAAAAAAATCTCATTTTCTACCTTAACAGTTTTATACCATTGTTTTACAATTTTTTTCATAATATTTTCACAGAAATACATTGTCACTTCTTGGCATAATTTCTACATGTAATATTATTTTAATATGTAACAATTTCTGTTATATCAATTCCAAAACAATTTATCGTTTAACAGTTGAAATAACATTCTTTTTACTGTATGAAAGAAAACACAATTATTTGCCTATTCAAAAAATTAGTTTAGTTAGGGAGAAATCCATTTAAAAATCTCAGTCATGATTCTACACTCTGTTAAGAATGTTTTATATTTCTGCTTCAATTGGTTTTTCGGTTTGTTTCACGTGTAAGTATCAGAAAATAACGAAAAAGGCAAAATTTCACGTTAATATTTCAAATGAGTATGAAATTAGTTTACGATTATTATTTCGAAAGTTTAAAATTAGTAATTACTAACTACTAAGTTTAAGAACGTATGTTTAATTAATACATAATAAAATATTTTACTTAAAATAAACACACAAAGAAAATAAAACCCAAATCCATTAGAATAATACATTATATGGTACAATATTGTGTGATTTATACTTTAAATACCATTGACTTTCTTGAATAAACTCACGTTGTACCTCCCGTAAATATAAAGGTTTAGATGCAGCATTATAAAATATAGTACAAAAACAAAAGTTTTATTTAATTTATTAACAGAAACAAATGTTGCTGTTTTTCTTTTGTTTTGTTTTCTAAAAGAAAAGTTGTGTCATGAGAATAGCTCTGGAAAGTTTCATTTATGAATTGCAATGGAAGTTATGTACGTTGTCACTAGATTAAAAATACAAATGTGTAATAATCCATTTTATATAACCGTGGAGGTGTTATACGTGATGCTCAATCGCATTATTCGTTGGTAAAGGAGTAGTCGAAGAGTTGACAGTAAGAGATATTAACTACCTAAATTTTCTCTTGTGTGTGTGTGTTTTCTTATAGCAAAGCCACATTGGGCTATCTGCTGAGTCCACCGAGAGGATTTGTTTTGGAATTTCGCACAAAGCTACTCGAGGGCTATCTGTGCTAGCCGTCCCTAATTTAGCAAAGGGAAGGCAGCTAGTCATCACCACTCTTGGGCTACTCTTTTACCATCGAATAGTGGGATTGACCGTCACATTGTAACGCCCGCACGGCTGGGAGGGCGAGCATGTTTGGCGCGACGGGGATGCGAACCCGCGGCCCTCAGATTACAAGTCGCACGCCTTAACGCGCTTGGCCATGCCGGGCCCCACCGAGAGGAATCGAACCCCTGATTTTAGTGTTATTAATTCGAAGACTAATCACTGTACCAGCGGGGTTTTTCTCTAATCTATTACTGCTCATTAGTGGCGGTTAGTGCAGATAACTTTCGTGTAGCTTTGCGCGAAATTAAAAATAAATCATACCACACCATTTTGTATGTTAAGGATTTTATAATTAGTCAGTAATTATAAGTAGGACCTCTATAGTCCATAAATATAGAAGTTCAAATCCAAAGAGTAAATCAAAGTACTAGAAACGAACCAGTCATAATGAAAATATAGTTTCAAAACTTTGTATGGGATAAAATTTGTTTGTTTGTTTTGAATTTCGTGCAAAGATACACGCGGGGTATTTGCTCTAGCCGTCTCTAATTTAGCAATGTAAGACTAGAGGGAAGACAGCTAGTCATCATCACCCATCGCCAACTCTTGGGCTACTCTTTTACCAACGAATAGTGGGATTGACAGTAACATTATAACATCCCAAGGGCTGAAAGAGCGAGCATTTTTTAGCGTGATGAGGATTCGAAGTTCTAACTATCTAGCCATACCGGGCCTTAGGATAAAATGTACAACAATATCATGCTTCAAACGCTTAACTTAGTTCTGTTAACTCCAATGTAATACGTACAGCTTTAGGCAAACTTTTTAACGTTTTTTTTTGTAATAACTCTTAAATATGTTCATACAAGTGTGTGCTGATCTGTAGTATGAGTATTGGACACACAAGGATTAACCTAATGAACCTGAACTACACTATAAACGTCTCAATGCCAGCATAAGAATAGTGAGAATGCATGAACCTTAAATGTTGTAATACCATATTCATAAATTAAAGCTATTTTTTAATCTGTTAGGCGTTTTAATTTCTACAAACAGTTTGTGGATTACATATTAAATTTTGATCTATTATTTATTTTCTATTAATATTTGTGGTTATTGTTTAGACTGATTATATTTAAGAAACAATCACTATCTTTAAGATTAATATTTAAAATGGAATACGTTTGTCTGGCTTAAGAAAAAGAAAAAAAACGTCATTTAACAAACTGAATACATGTTTGATGGACATCGTTCTTCTAGTGTTTCTGGATAAAATGTTAGTCATTAGTCAATTTTGTGCATATTCACAACTTCATGAGTTTTGTCTTTTTAAAAATAATCTTGTAACAATAAAATACGAGTTTCGATACCAATGGTAGGTACAGCACAGATAGTTCATTGTGTAACTTTGCGCTTAACAAGAATAACAAAAACATTACAAATTGAAAAGATAGTGTTTCAAATTAAACTTTGTATTTAAATAAATATCGATACACATACATTTTCATATTTAGATATTAAATAATCAGTTCAGAATTGTATGGTTCAAATTTTTCTAATATACTGATCTAACTTCCGTAACTTTCATTTTACTTTACCTTTGTTCTTCAAGATTGTCTTTCTTTGGAATTTTTTATATTTTTAAAAACATTAAAAAAATCTTGATATTATTCAAATTTAGTTATGAAATATCTTCTAGTTTTAGCAAAATTAATAAAAAATGGCTTATAAGTTCCAGACACACTGTAAATTTGTTCCTCTCACTTGATATAAAATGTTAAATTTTGTCTTGTTTCCTTTGTACGGTAAACATGAACTTTTAACAATATTAATATATGCTTGTTTCCTTATTTTTTACCTCTCAATTAAGACTTAATTTCGGATCCATTTTTAAGAATTTAATTTAAAGTACCAAGTACTTTTTTATTTTCCACATTTACCTTTCAGTCATTAAAGATTTCCTTTGCTATTTTCTAGCACACCACATATTTTAGCCAAAACTTTTAAAATAATATATCTAAGCCGTAATTTTGCTCCAAATTTTAGTAACTTGTTATTAATTTACAGCATATTTTAATCATTATTTGAAATATAAAGAAAATAAAGTTAACAGAACACGTTTAGTAAAAATAATTGTAACTTATTTGTGATTTTCTAGCTAACATCTTAATATATTTCAATATTATTATCAAGTTTTATCTCAGCGCTTTTGTTAGGCTTTCCGATTTAAACACTCATGTAACCTATTATATGATTGTTTAAATACCCAAGCAGCATATTTCATCTGTTTGCTGTTTTTTGTCGTTAAACATGTAAATAGCAGAGAGAAGATACATTTCTTTCCTGAACCATTTAATCTTGTGCAAGACGCTTAGCTAAAAAGATTTTTCAGTCTCTTCTTGCATAGTTGAGCTGAACTCAGCTGCACTGCTGTTAATGAAACCATTTCCTAGTGTCATTAACAGCAGTGCAGTTGCGTCAAGCTTCAAGTTCCAGTTTTCTTTATAATAGAGATACAGCATTACAGGACTAAGAATGAGAAGCTTATATTCGGTATAAAATGTTTTGTTTTTGATGTATTACTTTTAGAGCCTTTTAAAATGACCTGACACATAAACCATATAAGATTAAAATCATGAAATTACTAAAGATAAAGTTCAAGTCTGGTTTGAAACAGCTGTCCACATGTGATTAATGTAATATTAAAACATCTTTTAGATTAAATTTAACACTACAAGAAATTTCAATTAATAAACTAAGCAATACACTCAATTGAACTATTTTATTGCACTATATGGAAACATATGCTGGAAGTACTCCATCATTATTACCCTCAACACTATTTCTATTTTGTTTTTAGCATGATAAATCTTGAACGTGTAATACAAAATCTGCATTACATTTGATTACTAGGTAAAGGTATAATAATTTTCTATTAAATTAATGCCTAGTTTATTGTTATGATTTAGATTTGGCGAAAATAAACAAAATAGACTTTAACCTAGCTTAGTTTAGACAAGGCAAACAAATAATTAGAATTTGTAAGTAGATTTAATAATAATGCTTATAAACAATCCAAAAAAAATGAAAAGTACAAAGAGTAACTATTAAAATAAAATAACATTTTCTACGTTAGAAGAATATATGATAATAAACTGACTAATTTGAATTAGTGCATGTTTTTACTTAGTCTATAACTTATAAATACACTTAATAGTGTAAAAGATTGTAATTGAGAATTACAATTTGGGTTTTGCATCACCTGCTGGTTTGGCGCTCGACTGACAATTTGAGGGTCACGAGTTCGAATCCCCTTCACCACAAATACTCCCTCTCTCAGCCGTAAGTGTGTTATAATACGATGGGCAACCTTACTGTTCATTGAGAAACGAGTAGGCCAGGGGTTGACAGTGTGTGTTGTTGGTAAATTGATATTCCATCTAGTCTAAGACTGCTAAATCTATGATGATGCTGATCAAACTATTCGTAGGTTTATTTGTTATTGCTATTTTATTCACTATTAAAATTATTATTTCTTACAAACAGATTGACTAATCTTACCTAGTCGAAGGACAAACCACATGAAATGTTCGAGGGTTTGCAACTAAAAACTTTTTGATAGCTAGGTTACCCAACTGATGACCATAAAATATCTAATGAAAATATAATTTCATGATTCTTCACAATAAGATTGAAATTGATGCTATTTCCCATGAAGTTGATTTATGTTCAACGAGGAGTGTTTTTGCTGTACCTTTAGGGGCTAAATTAAAGTATTATTTATTTATGAACTTGATAAATGTGAAGGATAGACTAACATTATATCTACCAATGGCTTTGAATTAAGCTTACCTAAACATTAATTGTATATATTGTGACGTATTTATTATTATATATTTATTTTAATATAGATGATTGTTTAAGTTTAGAAATGCATTTAACTTATCTTGTTAAGTTTTTATTACGGAAATCCCACCTATTCACTGAAGTTGTATATTTTCGAGTGTAAGAATACACAATGTATAATTGTATTTAAATATCAGTATTGTTGTTTTAGCTGAAGTTTCTAGAACCTTGTCTAACGCTTATAAAACTAATCAACGCAACGCGTCAAGATACTTGTTTGTTTTTAAGAACAAAGACACAGAATGGGCTAGCTGCACTTTAACCATCATACATATTGAAACTAGATTTCGTTTTCCTAACGGGATTGGACACTTTAATAAAAATGTCAAAACAAGTAACATAAAACTTTTTAATACACATAAACACATCACATGGTAGAGACATCAAGTGTGTGTTAAATTGCGTACAAAATAACTTGATACAACCTGACATAATATACATGATCATTGTAATAAAGAGTTCATATTCGCGAAAAAAGAAGTTAATGTAAAAGAATGATATTAAAGGAACTAAAACAAACTTTTCATAAATTGGTATATGTATATATATATAACTATTAGCTACTTTGTATCTAAAATACAACAAAACCCTCTGCAAGAAGGTTTGATGATTTAAAAACAAGATAAAATCCACTAATGTTTGAGCTAGCAGAAGCTATACTAGATTTAGCTGTAATGTAAAACTATTGAACGAAGGCAATGGTCATTATTTAAATGAAGCTTGATTAGTCAGTTTCTACAGAGACTTTAATCGATACGTTTTAAGGAATGATAGTCGTTCAAGCGATAGAGAACATGAGTGGTGATGTTATTTACATGCAAATTGAGCAACTTCTGAAAATAGTTTTTCTCATTTTCTCCTCGACAATACAGCAGAAGTCAGCTTTAGGTCGTTTGGTTAATTTCTGCATTGGAAACGAGCTTTTGTCAAACTTCCATAATAAATAGTCACAGTGTTAAATTTGTACTAATTAAATACGTTCTATTCAAATCAAGCTGAGCTCTTTAAATTTTTAATCTCAATCGATCAAAGAGAAATGCCTAAGACTGCAACAACATCGTTTGATATATATTTTCAAGATATAAACGACTTATTATGCGATATCAAATTAATGCCTATAAGCTTAAAACTTCAAAAGAAAAGGGACCATCTGGTGTGAAGTATTAAGTTGCCAGTCGTATTTGTTCAAAACTGTTTTGTCACAAATACGTATAAATACAGAATGCTATTTTTAAAAAATGACTGTTGAAAATCGCAAACTCTCCGTTTTCCACAAATGGTGTTACATGTATAAATATTTTCTGTAATGGATTATCTATCTTAATGTCAATGTCTCCGTGAGCATTGTATTGTTATTTCGTCTAGGGAAACTTCATTGTTACATCATTTTCAATTCAGATCGTGAAATAATACTTGTTTTTTTATGCGACAAAGACTATCTATGAGACAAACTTTCAGCATAAATTGTCTCTCAATCTATCGTGTTATTCAAAATATACTTAGTCTAAATGTAAACAGTTTCAGGGACTATTTAAAAGGGTTGAATAATTAAATGGAAAAAGTATCAGTTGAAATTAAATAATAATTAGCTAGATTGTTTTATATCTACATTAACTTATGCATATAACACCTCTCTATATATAAGGAGAAACAAAGACAACAAAAGAATCCGCTTTTAAATAATCAAATTTATCAAAATAAAAGCTTAATGAAAACCAGATAGCTAATACATTAACATAGATAAATTAATTAAACAAAATAATGCATCAGTCAATATACTAACGTGGTAAATGAACATATACCTGAAGTACATTTTGATATTGTATGGCTTCTTTGATGATGCCAGTAAAATCTGATCGATTGTGGTAAGGATATGCAACGCTCCTTATGAAACAAAATAATAATAATATCATAATGATATAATATAATATTATCATAAAGACACGTTCAAATTGGGGATTCAAAACGAATTTTCAAGGGGGGATATCACCAGTACTTAGTGGTATCAAATCACGTGGTCTTTTAACAGGTTAGAGAATCCATGAATAAGCCCTCAGATTTTTCCCTAAGCCATCGGAGTGGTAGAAATTGGAATTCATGATTTGAAATTGCTTTGTTTGTTTTTACGCTAATTATTTTCCCTAAAATAACATAAACAATCAAAGAACTAAATCTGTTTCAAGATAGTGTATATATTTTTTTAATTCTTACTTACACTATGTCTGAAAGAAGGTAATAGAAAATAACTGAAAGTCAGTTATCTAAATAGAAATCTTATAAAAATGCTTCAATCAAATTTGTGTATCTGTGATAGATTATTAATTTTTCTACTACACAGTATAAGAATGACATCCTTTAAGATAAATCAATTTACTGTTCTATAAAGCTATGAAGCCTCATTAGGAAACATTTAAGTAAACTCAAACTTTCCACTAAGTTATGTAAGATCCGCTAATAAATTGTCTCATATAACAACTTGAGAATTACAGAATTTTTCCGTTTTGAATTATTTTTATCATAGGATAAAGAATAGTCGTATCATAAATTGAATATAGGATTAAACTATCCTTAGTCAGTCCTAAAACATTAATACTTCGGAATGAGCTATTCATGTTTTAATTTGAATGTAAATAAACCTAACTTTATTACTGATACCAGTCTGAGCTAAAATATTAGAAGTTGCTTTTAATCCTTATAAAGAGTGTAGAAATGATTTTGCTAGTAACAATCACTTTTGTGATAAAAATATATATAAATATATACACTTTTTACTTTTTTTACTGAAAGTGTGTTTAATACTAATAGAACTAAGACGCTTGTCTCTACTGAAATACTAGATTACCTAAACTGCTATATTTTAACAAGTATAAAGCATTTAAAATATAATATTTAAAAGAAGACTTCTGGTGAATAGTTCAATTGATTTAAGAGTGAAGGTTTATTCTCTATGAATAGATTTTAAACAGTTTTTACCAAATAATTCATGAGCTTAGTTAGCTGAGTGTAGAAAGCTATATGTATAAAGCAGCATTGAGCTCATCAGTAAATAAGAAAGACGCCAGATATTACTGTTGTTTTTCTTGTTGTTAAAAGTCAGTTCCAGGATTTATTTGCTGTAGCAAGCAGACAGAATTCATATAGATGAACTTTAGGTTGTTGTTGAAACAAGTCTATGTAAAAGTTTGAGTAGGAGAAGAAGTGGGTGTCTCTCGGTGTTACGCACTGTTTAAAACAAACTAACACCAGGCCAAGATATGATAAAATAGTGCTGGCTGGCTCTTCTTTGGCAAAAAAAGATATCATAAAAGACAGAAACCCTGCAGAACTTTACCCGTTTATCATATTTACTAGAGATGGTACATAAAACTTCCTTCTGCATGTATAAGTAGCATTCCATCGCTGTCACTACCTTTTCAGTTGCTGTGTTTACAAAGAAGACAACGTTCTTGGTTTCGACTGTGTCTCCAGTAAACAGATACATGAACAAGCATGCTGAGAATTTCAGATATGTACTTATTGTTTAAGACATATTAGTCATGAACTGAAATATTTGAATGATAAAATAAAATTTTAATAATTCGTACATCATAATAAATATAGAAGTCAAATCATTATGAATAGCTCTGATTTGAATCACACCACAAATGTCTTTTACCTTATTTATTTATAATTACTGATTCCAACTTCTCAAGGGCAAATCCTCTCATTTTTTTCAGTCAGATTCGTTACCTAGCTGTTATAGTCACCTATGTAGCATGCATTACAGTAACTCATTTTTACTCCTTATGGCTAATTCATCATTTTCTTACTATCCCAGCTCATTCTATTGGCGACAAAATACTTCCATCAGTTCTTCAAATGGTTATAAATCATGTCAGTGAAAGTAGCTCCTGAATATCTCTGACAAGAGACGTCGCCTTGATAATTTAAGAGCGTTAATTACACCACAGCTCAAAGAAGTAACCAAGACTAATGACAGAGATGTTTCACACATTGTAAATGAAAAAACAACACGCAGTAATTTGAAAACATTTTCAAATAAAAAACAGCAACTGAGAAGTCAGTAAATCAAACAAGTTCACTTGACAGGCAAAATATCTAGGCGACACTCTTATGTTAACTCATTTTGATGAATAACATAAAAATAGTCTGAAATATCGTAGAAACACAGCAGAGCTTAAAATAAACAAATATGCTAATAATAAGCTGCAGAATCTTTCTGAATATAACGATGAAAACAACAGCAATTTATTTGCCAATTTGAGCGAAGGATAAACTGGAAAAAATTAAAAAAAATATTTATTGTTGTCTCGTGTTCAAAGGTATATATCGGTTTATTATTTGGCAGTAAAATCGCCCAGCACATAAGAGATCTGGGGTTGACGTTTGAGGCAAGGAGAAATACATATTGATAAAAATAACACCACATAATTATTGGCCAGGTGGTATGGTACTCATATAGCAGGTCACGGGTTTAAATCTCAAGCGAGGAGAAAAACGCAATGAAAATGATAATATAAAGAGCATACGAGATGGCTAAATGGTAAATACCTACATTTTTGAGATGGCTCTTTAGGTGCATTGTAAGAGTAACAAACACAGATGGTGAGTGGTAGAATGCTACTGACTGGCTGCCTTCCTTTTAGTCGGTGGTTTAAAAGAAGGCGATGACAGATAATGTTTGTTGCTTTACCGTATATACAACATAAAAATACTAATAAAGACAAAGGTTCATGAGACAAACAAACCGAAATAGACAGACAGCAAGACAAATGCAATTACAAAAGACTTTTGAAACTTAATGCTAAAAATACATATGTTGTATGTAAAATAGTATAATTGTAACTAGACTGCTCAATAAATTAAAGATAGCAATTAATTTAAGTAAATATACTAATCAAAATCAATTAAAATTGCACAAAACTTAAAGTTTCTAGACGACAAACTGCAAAATGGGGAATTATGAAGAATGTAAAATAAGCCACAAAATGTAGAATTCATCTTGTATATTGTTGCCTGCATGGTTATAATTATAATGAATGCTAATATACTGCAATCAATAAAGTTGGAGCTCCGATTGGATAGACCGATGGACGATCTGTTCGTTTGTTTGTTGATAAGCACAAAGTTACACACTAAATTATCTGTGCTGTGCCCACCACGGGTATCGAAACTCATATTTTAACGTTATGTTTTGTTTGTTTATTTGTTTTGGAATTTCGCAAAAGCTACTCGAGGACTATCTGTGCTAGCCGTCCCTAATTTAGCAATGTAAGACTAGAGGGAAGGCAGCTAGTCATCACCACCCACCGCCAACTCTTGGGCTACTCTTTTACCAACGAATAGTGGGATTGATCGTCACATTATAACGCTCCCACGGCTGGGAGGGCGAGCATGTTTGGCGCGACGCGGATGCGAACCCGCGACCCTCAGATTACGAGTCGCACGCCTTAACGCGCTTGGCCATGCCGGGTCATTTAACGTTATAAGACTTCAGACTCTTCGTTGAACCGCTAGGGTGAGGGAGAGGGGGGAGGACTGAAGAATGTAAGCCTACAACAAAACATGGATAATCAGACCACATCTAACAGAATGAGAAAAGAAAATAATGAAAGTGATAAAGTAAGTTCAAAGTAGAGTTTCTTTGGAAACCAAATTCCAGTTAACTTAGCCCTATAGATAATACAGACAAACATGAATCAAACCAAGCCGTCAGAGAAAGTAAAACGTCGATTAAAGCAATTTTAATTATGGTAATTTATCATTAGTAGTATAGCAATCGCTGTTACCATGGTTTCACTGTCAGTCTTCATTAGAATTTTAGTCTAGTCTATTTTTTCTTATTAGAGCGGCGATTGATTTATACGTTATGTCTGGAGAAATAAAGTGATGGAATTAGCCTGAAAACCAGTAACTTTCTTCAACTTTGAAACTTAAGCTAAAATAAAAAGGCTTCGAACTATTCATAAATAACAACATTTGTATATATTAATAGCATTGTTGAAAAATTCAACTTATACAAAGATTCATATTCATTTCAGTATAAAAACGATATTCTTAAGAAAAAGTATTATAATCAGTGTGTGTGTTTCTTATAGCAAAGCCACATCAGGCTATCTGCTGAGCCCACCGAAGGGAATCAAACCTCTGATTTTGGCGTTGTAAGTCCGTAGACTTACCACTGTACTAGAGGGGAGCGTTATAATCAGAAAATAGCAATAAATTTTTCGTCATATCATTATTTTCATATTTACTGTGGTTATGTTAAAAGCCTTTGAAAAAATTTTACTGCTATTTATCGAATACTTTTCTTTCGTTTGTTTCTTTCGGATACGTGTAATTTCTCAGCGGATCATTGATAAATTTGAGAAAGGAAAACTCTGAAATCCAGGGCTAAGTTTCATGCGATAGAGACAGAACACAGGTAGCCAATTATATAACATTACACTGAAAGCAAACAAAGTGCAAAATATTTTCTTAAAAAGCAATAATTTTTTTAGAACAGATTAAGCCAAGACATGCCATTCTTTCATTATTACATTGTTTCTTGTAACAACATGAAATTTTGAGAAAGAGAGATGGGGAGAGAGAGAGTACACAAAAACATCAAAGTCATGCAATGTCAACTTCTATTCATATGGTAGCAAGATGTTAAAAGGAAACATTAACAACTTGCTCATCTATTTCTAAGTCTAGTATCAAGTATGGGACGGAAGTCTTATGTAATATTTAAACAGCTGTTAATGTCGCTGTCGTACCTGGTCTCACTGTGTTTTTATCGGTTTGGAGTCTGCAATAGATTGTCGAGATTCTGCCACAAGGCTAGCGTTGGCTGTCGTCTCTTTCATCGTCTGATATTATAACTCTAGTATACGATTTTGTTTTCCCAGGTGAACCAAAGAGGATGTGTCGTGCACAAGAAAACTGTATTACTTGTCGTGGAATTACAACTAAAAGTAATTATAGCTTCAATTAATTTACAGTCATGTTGCATGTGGGCGTTTGTCAAGTACTGAATAAAAAATAATAACACTAAAAACAAGGAAGAACAATTAGGACGAATTCTGACATGCACGGACAACGGAATGCTTAGGTCGGAAATAGATGGAGTTAAATGACATGAATTTCACTAGCGTATTTACAAGGTTCGAATGTTTCGGAATAATTTATTCCCTCTTCAATGAAATCTAAAACTCGTATTATAAAGATGATTATTATGTTGTAATTTTATACATAAATTACAGCTTAGTAAACTAAGAGAACTAATGATTATGTTATAATATTATAATTTTATATATGAATTACTGCTCAGCGAAATACTCTGTATTTCAATGTCTTGTATGCAAAGACTGAATTATTTTGCATGAATATCTAAGAGTAAAAGTAGCAAAAACACATATTTTCATGTAATCATACGTTTCTGTTCAAAACTTCTTAAAAATATACGTTATCTTTAAAAACCATAAAGCAGAAAGTAAGTGTTATTCGTGTTTGTTTCTTATTTTTATTTTAGTACAAGTATTATGACTATTATTATAGCAATATTCAAAGCGTACACGTATAAGGAGAAATAAATTATCGCTGAATAAAAAAGCACCCTCCAGTGGTACAAAGTATGTCTGCGGACTCACACCGTTAAAAACCAGATTTCGATACCCATGGTGGGCAGAGCACAGGTATCCCATTGTGCTGCTTTGTGCTTAATTACAAACAAAACAAACAAAAAGCTATGTAGAACTGGCTATTAAACTTGAAAAAAAAAGAACCGAACAAGATAGGGATGGAATTGTGATATCATTAGATCGGCTAATACTCACATAGCATAATAAACTGTGTCGATTTTACATGAAGAATAAAACCCTCACGCAGCTTTTTTATTTATATTTGTTTATTTACTTTTTACAAGATGTCGTACATGCGTTACTACGTTACAAAATTTATTTTAAACATTTGTCAATTTTGCATAGAATAATAAAATTTGTGGTTAAAGTTCATGAAGATTCTTTTGCCCTAAAACATGATGAGTATAGCTATAGCTAGAACTAGATGGGCTTTAGGTCTGTTGAAGTAAAACGATGATGAACGATGTTTTGGCCATTCGCTGGTTTTCATCTCTGGATAGCTAAAAAGCAGCATATATATATATACATGCCGGATATAGATCGACCATTCCAAGCAGTATTCATACCTAGTTTCTGATTACCTGTAAAGACGATAATCCCGATGACTTTTATATTGCATTGATATAGATGTCCGTGCCATTCCTACATAGAGATGCCTAGCGCACGCTGCGACAGTAGTACTGGTAAAATATTAAGCTTGACATATTTTTCAAAGACATTCGTATTAGTGTGATTGAATTTAAACCTTTCAAATGAAATAAATAAATTAAAAGAAGTATATTTGAATCTACGACTCTGCTTATCTGAGGTGCTTTAGTAAACTAATTCACTTTATTAGTTACATTCATCGTTCTCTCTGCATTAATTGGTAATCATGACATTTTTAAGGGCTTGGAATGAAACATTTGATGAAACTAATTTCATCGTGCTCTACAAAACAAAATTCGTATATAACCAAACGATCGGATAAACAAATATAAACAAATATAAAATTTACAGATTATTGTATGTGAAGAAAAATGAATTTAAAAAATAACTAAATATAATAAATTAAGATTTTAATAGCTTTTGTAAATGTTAGATCTTGAAATTGATCAAACAAAAAAGAAATTAAATAACTGTTTCTTACAATCTGTCTACAACTATCTTCTTTTTAGAAAGAGCGCAATGGGCTATCTATGGTGTGCACAACACGTGTATTGAAACCCAGTGCGAATATATGTTATATTAAATTTACAGATTATACTTTGAAAAGTAACTTTTCTAGATATTCTAGGAAATAAAGCTTTCGCAAGACATTCGAAAATTCTTGAATAATACAAAATCAAACCGAGCACAACCGTAATATTTATTCCAGTTTGACGTAAAAATGACTAATATTCGTGGTAGAAATTAAACTTAACAAAAAGTGTCATCTGCTGAAAGATCGATTTTTGATTACTTTAAATTTCTTTCAGTATACTTGTCTCATTGTTGATATGTCTTCTTTTAACCAACACGCGTTCTACATTTCGTTGTTATTAGTCATCCAAGAACGTCAGAAACACGCGTTAAAAACTATTGATTGTGGATCTTTCAAATTTTAAAGTAGCAATATTTTATAACCGTTATTTATAGTAAGTTTAGAAAATTTCTTGAACCTTTCTTAGTATGTCTTCCAGGTTTTTACAAAGTTTGGAGCCATTCAAATAAATACTTTTTTTAATGAGTATAATACTAACTAGATCTTTCGAACTAAAAACAATAAATTCAATAAGTTTAGAAAGAAATATAAGCAACTTGACATTCATCTAAGTTCCTAACTCTCTCTAATAGAAACAAAAAACTTCGTAACTACTGAGTGTCACAAAAATTTTCTAAGAACAAGGTTGCAGGTTCTTTGCTGCATTTGAAATTAACACCTCTATCGTTGTTCGTGCTATAAGTGATTATTATAATTACAAATTGACATTGAATTACGACATCGTAATTCATATTATTAAACCTTCCTGCAAAATATAGTGAAGTCAATTATAAACCATAGATCCCGACAAACCTTCCACAGACATTACTCTACATAGGGAAACTTATTTCCATGTCCTTACTTATACAGAAAACAAGAACATAAAGAACCTTCAGAGTTTCTTTAACGAACTTACCAAATGTGTAGTTAAATGGAATTGCTGAAATACTAGTGTTTTTAATAAAACAGTAAATTTCGAGATATGCCTGAGAGACCATGAAAGTTTGGCTTCGAAACTTTCACAAGTCTTGTTAATTACTATGTTATCGATACCAGGAACTGTAGATAGCTTCACTTTGTAAATAACTCGTTTGTTTGTTTTCAGCACAAAGCTGTTTAAAGAGATAACTTTGATGTGCTCACCAAAGGTATCTAAATCCAATTTTTAGGGTTTTAGGTTCTGAGACTTACCAATGAGCTATGGGTGAACAAATCTAAACAGCGCAGATTATTGAACCTCAGATTTTAGTATCGTTAAACTTTCCATTGAATTGTTAGAGGACTAAAAAGAATATTTTGGCTTAGTGCAAGTATATTCAGGGGATTTTACACTGTCTCTGCCACAGAAAGAGAACCATACATTTGAAGGTTATAAGAGCGTGGCTCTAGATTTGCTTGAAGTGTAATTAAAGACCCCGTTGCTTCCTAAATATTAAAGGTAACATTCTCTAAAATGCTGTATCTTTTGGCTTTAAATTGTCTAACATTTTCTAGAAATACGTTTACTCTAAATGATACTATACTTTTGAATGATCGAGAATCCGCATGAGCCAAATACACAAATACAAAACATATCATAGCGTTGGGGTTCCAATGGCGTCGTCATACAACTGTATTGGTCCCCCAGTAGCACAGCGGCATGTCTGTAAACATACAACGCTAAAAACCGGGTTTCGATACCCGGGATGAGCAGAATACAGATAAAACCGTTGTATAACTTGTTGCTTAATTACAAATAGAGAGACAACTGTTTTGACATACGCATGTGTATACACGTGTGTGTGTGTGTTTCTTACAGCAACGCCACAATGAGCTATCTGCAATATCCACAAAGGGGAATCGAGCTCCCGATTTTAACGTTACATATTCGAAGATTTAATGCTTTCTCAGCGAGGACTTAACGTACACAAGCAGCCTTAAAAAGTACGATTAGTTCTCTGTATGTAAATATATATGCATTTTTAACGCCTAGTGTATGATATAAGAAATTATGCTTTTTTATCGCGTAAAGAATTATTTAGTCTGTAACGTTAAGAAGAGGTGAAAATACTTATCTTTATTTCAAAATGAAAATGTGGCATGGATTGAGTTTTGTCTTTGAATCTAGTAATCTCCCAAATATATATATATACAGTATACTATAAGTATAATTTAGGGTGGGCCACGCATATTTGGTAAAAAAAAATTAAAAGATACAAATGGTAACCCTTATGAATTTTCATTCTTTATATGGGGACAGATCTCAGACCGAATTTTGAACTAAATACATCAGTATTTGAGGGCAACGCATGTTTTAAAAAAAAAATGTGCCTCAAGTTTATTTGTCTATCAATTTTCTTAATTGCTTTTTGCTTAAGGTTGAAAAACAATGATACCGTTCATGACCTCGTAAGTTTGTTGTATTATTTCGGTGATTGTATATCAGTTAGAAACATTTAATTAAACAGATTTTTGTTTACAAAAAAAAAAAAAAAGTATTTTTTCGGCAGAAGTGATGTAAATGAATTTATTTTTATATGAAATTTTAACTACAGTAACTCAGACTTGTATGTTTATCTTGTTGCTTCTTATTTCTAGCTCTGTATAATTCAAATACTTCAGAATTTTAGTTCACTTGATTCAATTATTAAGTGTTATAAAAAGGTAGTGCCAGGGTTCGTATCTGTGACGTTACGTCATTACATGCACGTAGTCTTACAAAGTTTCAATATTAGGTCTTAAAAAAATCAGATATTATCTTAATAATTTAATTTGAATTTATTCTCTCTTTCACACACTTTCTTTATTATCTAAATTTGTTTGTAACAACCATAGTTTCCTTATTTGAGCTGATAATTTCTAAATTCCTCAACTATAAAAATATTCAATATAATATATTATATTATAATTGTTAACAAAAATGAGTTCGTAGATTCTGTTATTTATGAAAAAAAACATAAGAGGATCGTGTGTGACTTTCCACAGTTGAATACACTTGGTTTTCATATTCTACTTAAAAAAGCACATAACGTTATTCAAAATGAGGCACATAAATGTTTTCCGCGCAATGTACGATAAAAAAGTAATATATCACGTCATTCCATAAGTAATGTTGTTTGAAACACTAAGATTTAAAAGGAGAAAAAAGAACTCAAATAACAACTTCAGTCAATTATTTATTATCCATCACTTTCAATAATAGTCTGCTAGCGTCTTAAAATATCTTCAATACCACTCATAAAAATCAGGTGGCTTTGAGAGAAAAAGGTACAAAAGCTATTTTTAATTCATCCATGGAAGTAAACTGTTTTTCATTCAGATGCTGCTGCAAGTTTCTGAAACGATGATATTCTGAAATAGCAGGATCAGGAGAATAAGAGTGATAGGAAAGTTTTTCTTAGGTCAGCTCTTCAATTTTTCTAGAGATTATTCTAGATGTGTGAGGACGTGCATTGTCATAGTGCAAAACAATTCCTTTCCGATTTACCAAAACAGGTCTTTTTTTTTTCTTTTTCGTGCAGTGTTCAGTCGATCCAGTTGCTGACAACATCTCTCAGCAGTGATTGTCTGGTTTCGTCTCAACAACTTAAAGTGTATTACATCACAGTTATCCTACCAAACACTAGGGTGCAGGTTTGCTTTTGGTTGTGGTGTAGCTGGTTCTCCTACATTAACCCAATGTCAGCTGCGCTTAGTATTTTGATAAAGTACCCATTTCTTTCTCCAGTCACTAGGCGGTTCAAAAAAGAAGTTTGAAGTTCACGAGAGTGAAGAGATGTACAGATGTTACTTGTTCTCTCAGATTATTAGCTTAAAACCCATGTGGTACACATTTTCTCAACTCCGAAACTCGACTAAATTATTGCAAATCTGGAAGGAGATAAATTGAGTTTCTGGGCTAATTCTTCAACAGTTACAGTACAATCCTTCTCAAGTGTTGCTAGAAGCAGGTTATTCTCAAACTCAACAGGGCGCACAGTGCAAATTGCATCTGTCAAACTGCAGTTACCAGTTCTAAACTTATTGAACCATCTTTAACACTTCCTTACATTCAGAATGTCATTACCGTACACTTCTTGAATGTTTTGCGTAGCGTCGGTAGCACTTTTCTTTTTTTGAGCTCGTAAAGCATTATATATATCTTATGTGCTCCTCTGACACCTTCATAATAACTGGGGCTTCCAAAATAAATAAAACAAAACTAGTAAAGAAACCAGCTGGCTTACGCTTAACGCTATCAAATCATTCCATATATAACTTATATGACTTTGAGAACAACTTCATTTAGCCAAGAAATATGCCTTTAAACTTATCCTATCTCAAAAAAAGACATGGCTGATGGAATGACCTCATATATATTTTCTTTGCAATTATTCGTACTTATTGACATTATGAAATATAATTTAAAACAATGTAAAATAAAATATTTAAGTTTATTTCAAGAAACTAATCAGATTTCTGATGCAAGAATAAAAACTTTTTTCAATCGTTTGCTAGTATTTTTTGTTAATGTTTTTCTTCCTGCTCTCGGCCCGGCATGGCCAGGTGATTAAGGCGTTCGACTCGTAATCCGAGTGTCGCGGGTGCGAATCTCGGTCGCATCAAACATGCTTGCTCTTTCAGCCGTGGAGGCGTTATAATATGACGGTCAATCCCACTATTCGTTGGTAAAAGAGTAGCCCAAGAGTTGGCGGTGGGTGGTGATGACTAACTGCCTTTCTCTAGTCTTACACTGTTAAATTAGGGACGGCTGGCGCAGATAGCTCTTGAGTAGCTTTGTGCGAAATTAAAAAACAAACAAACAAACAATCTTCCTGCTCACTTCTCTCATGTCTTTATCTTTCATTTTCATGTAAGTTTAATGACTTTTTTGTATTTAATTCATCTTGTTGAAATTAGAAACACAATTCAATGTGTTCAGATAAAGATAATCATATGAATTTTCGTGATTTTCTGATGAACTATATCTAATTTGTTAAAGATAAAAAAAAAACATCCTGATCGAGTTTAATAAAACATGTACAATACAGCAAAGCCTAATACACTACTATTAATGTTCACATAATACTTGTAGTGAACCAAGAAAACTAGATTTTAATTCCTTAATCAGTTTCACACGTCATTTAAATCCTTCACATCCTTGGATGAGAAAACACTCCAATCAATAACACTGGTTTTAGATAAGAATGATTCTGTTATATCGTCTGAAGCATGTATTTGGACTGTGAGGGAACGACGTTCAAACATGCTCAAACCTTTTTTTTAAAATATAGTGTTTACAATACAACAAATCTAGTACTGCTGTATTATGAGTGATATAATGGATTCAAAAACAATTGTATTTTTAAGAAATTTCTAAAATATACCTAAGGCTTTGTTTGTTTGTTTTGAATATCGCACAAAGCTACTCGAGGGCTATCTGTTCTAGCCGTCTCTAATTTAGCAGTGTAAGACTAGAGGGAAGGTAGCTAATCATCACCACCCACCGCCAACTCTTGGGCTACTCTTTTACCAACGAATAGTGGGATTCACCGTCACATTATAACGCCCCCACGGCTGAAAGGGCGAGCATGTTTGGCGCGACCGGGATGCGAACCCGCGACCCTCAGATTACGAGTTGCACGCCTTATCACGCTTGGTCATGCCAGGCCATATCTGAGGCATAAGTATATTACAATATCATACACGAAATAAGTATTTTTGTTTTTCTGAATTTTCTCTAAGAAGCTGTTCGTGACCATCCTCACATGTTAAAAATTTAAAAATATATGTTCCTCACAAATTGAGTGGGGCTTAGAATTATACAATGGTTACTGCTCCTCATTTTAGGGTCATGGATGTGTTACGAGATCGATGACAAAAATCTCACTATTCTATCAAACAAACGTAGTACAAGAATTGGTAGTGATTGCTTTTGACTAGTTTCATTCCTTTTTTGTCTAACAGTTCAAGATTATAGACAGCATTTTCAATGACATCCGAAAAAAAGCAAGGAATGAAAAGGGCATTTACCTAGAACCATGCTACTTATTTTTTTTACCTCTAGAACTCATATTAATTAGTCAACAATTCCTAAGCGAGGAAGTGATGGTAATATTTTTAACTGACATCAAATGATACAAGTTACATGTATCAAATTGTATCCTTTTTTTAAATAGTACAATCTCGAAAATCCTTATTTTGAATGAAGAAAACAAACATATAATGTCTCTATGTCATAATAACTATATTGAAATTAAAACTAAGAGAAGAAAATATCAATGTTCAAATTAAATTAATATTTAGTTAACCTTTTAAACAAATGATGCCAAGACACGTTTTCCCAAAGCATAAAAATTGTTTATACCTGGTAAAATATTGGCATAAATTACTTAAAACTTAACCATTTATATTTATCAAGATTTTGTATGATTCATTTTTTTGAACAGCATTAATTAGTTTTAAAATTGCACAACCAATATTATTACTGTTATCTGTTAGTGTTAGTAAGGCAGTGTGTAGTTATGTCTGGAGTGTAATAAATATAATGTTCCAATGTGTAAATTACAAAGTAAAAAATGGATAAAATTAATCGGAAACCAGACAACTGAGTTTTCTATGCAGGGTTATATTAAGGGCAGGGTAGGAGGAACAGCTACATCAGGCTCTCGACCACATGGGGATCCACAATAACAAGACAATTTTAATTTGTGTGTACTGCATGTATAATTATTTACAGGGCGGAGTCAAATGTTATTCTACTGCTCCAGATCCAATCTGACCTAAATTCGCCCCCGTCTGTACAATAATAGAAGAAACACTTGAATGGTCGGAAAATCTTCTGTTAGAGTAGCAACACTAACTTAAAATATCCCCACTGGTAACCTCACAATCTGTGAGAAAGTGTTAAGCTTGAGTGCCAAAGTAACCGCCTTTCGATGCAACAAGAAGAGAAGCTGGTATAAAATACTACGTCACCACAGAAATGTAGCTTTTGAATAATTCCGTGTACCTACAAGGACATAAAAGTTCTTGTTTCTTCTACAAACATTTTTGTAGTGCTTTAGTCGAATATTTCCTTCTCATTTTTTTTGAAGCACAGTAGTAAAATATTTACATATTATCCTAACTTTAAAATATTAATTTAAACAGTGTTACGCTGTCCTACCATATAAGAGAATCATGCGTCTATTTCTTGGAATTTTAAATTTCCCAATTCAGATCCTCTCTTGTAAATTTCTGAAGGTTATTGCATAACATGGACCGTGCATTTTGTAAAATTATTGTTTATTCTATCGTAATAGAATATATTCTTGATCGTTGCAAACAACGTTTTTGAACAATACTTCTAGTCAACGAACGAGTTAAAATCATCTGAGTATTTTCAATAGATCAATCTGCAAAATTTGAAGATAAAGAAAAGATATTTTATACCATTGTATTATATCTGATACACATTTAGGTTATTTTTTCCAAACAGCTATAGCATTACTAAGACTTATCGGGTAAGAATTACGTGCTGTTAGCAAATAAAGAAAACGATATTTACTAGCATTTTCTTTTTTATCAATATCTGTTGTCGTCTAAGTATAGAACAAGTGTACCCTCGAAACTTTACGTATTGGAAGTTATAGATTTCCTGACAAAAACTTTGCCCAGCTTATAAAGATGGGATGCGCTCAATGGCAAAGCAAATCAATAACGGAAAGCAGCTAAGGAACTTTGCAAATAATGCAAGCGGGATGTAGTTGAGGAAAAACAGTTGAGTAGGTGTGTCTGATCCAATTTTCAATATATATGCCCATCTTTGACTTTTTTTACGCAAGAAAAATTCCAAAACGGTATGCATTCTACAGTCATGTCGACATATTTGTCACCAAAACATCATTTGCAGCTGGAGAACACCATCGAGAAAATGGTTCTCTTTTCAACTACATTGAGAACATGATACATACATGGTCATTCATTTTCGCTCTTATGCGCTTCATTTCCAGTTTTTTATACCAAGCCTTCTAAAACTTGAAAAATTGCATATAAATTCCACCCAAAATTCCAGCTATGATCACGTTCCCTTAGATTTCTTATATCCGAATCATTTGAATCTAGTCGTTTATTATCACACAGCACTTTTTGTCACATCCATATGCTCGAAATCAGAGAGTAAGATAGAATGATGCTGAAAACTCTTTGTATATAACTAAATCTTTTCTCTCTTGAGTTGGACTTATAACGTTCATTCCGTATGCAAATTTAGTAATATGTATAGAATATCAAGTATACGTTGGAATATTTAGCTGTCGACTTAGGGGTATTAAGGTAATTATCCCACTAGAAAGTCACTTGGCCATAACGCTTAAAGTCATGTACATTGCATGATATGTTGCTATGAAAAGTATTTCTTATGCTAACAAACTTTGGAGCGAGAAATGCAATACCTTTTTAATTTATATGCATACATACATACATATGTATATATTATTTGTGCACTGATTGCTAATTCTCTTGTGTCTGATATATATATATCTAAAGACGTTTTGAAATATTTTAAGTATAGGTGTATGATATCAAAATTTTGTAAAGACGTTTCTTATATCAGACAAAGCCATGTATGGTCAGTTAGGAACACCTATACCTGTGCATCCGTCCACTACAATTTTAGACGGATTTAAACTGTAATGGTTAGTGTGTAAAATAAGCCTTACTCTTCACTTGGTTGAAATAATTTCACATTTCTTAGAAAAGAAGAGAAAATCTAGCAGAACAGCTGTGTTAAACCTATTTTATTGGAGGCACATGACGAAACATAGTATTTACAAATAACAAAATAATCATCCCAGAAGCGACAAATTTATCCTTAGTGTGTGCGGCCAAAAACGACTTAATTTATCAACTGTCAAACCGGTATAATTAAAACGTTCAAGCCTAGTGTTAAGTTTCTAAAATAGTTCTGAAGCAATTCCTCGTTTTTAGTTGGGTTTTTTTTTTTGGAAGCCTGGAATTCTGGATTTAGTTTTCAACTCTCTGCCATTTAGAATTAATTGAACTGTCTGAATAACCAGAATGTTATTAAAGATAAAGTAAAGCATTACTTGAATAGGAACTTTGGAGAGATACAAAAGAAGTTATTTTTAAGTGAGGTTACGCAACTCATACAACATAGCTTCCACGCTACATGTTTCAAACATTTCTTTAATTTTGTATTAGTTTCAATGCTAACTAAATGAAATTATAGCTCATTTTCATTAAAACAAACGAACCCGGTGATCATATGTATTTTGAATTTTGTTAGGTTTTATTATTTTCATATCTTCAGGTTGAGCCTATGAAGAAACATCGAGAAAAGTTAATTGTAGAACAAAAATCTGCTGTAGTAAATCAAGTTTCTCTTTTCTTTTTAATTAAACATAATAGGTTGCAAACTTGACTCATTTTTACTCAAGGAACTATTTAAGTCAAAATAGTTTTAGATAAAAGCTTACAAATTATCTTTTTTTAAAAAAATACAATTTAACAGCCCTTTCGTAAAAAAATATTTGTAAAATAGAGCAATTGAAATAATTAAAATTGAAACCAATTTTGTTTAATATCAATTATAGACCCAACACCCTATTTTACAGCGTTATAACATTTTTTAACCACCCTAAGAAGCATACAGTTGCTGTAATTATCACTTACGGTTTTCAGAGGGAAGTATAAATACCTTAGTATATACAACAGAAAGTAGATACTAGGCCTATATTATTAGCTCATTAATGTATGATTTGCTTTTATAGTTTCTAATTAGTTTTTACACATGCACATAAATGTGGAGATATAAGGAAGGGTTATACAGGTTACTAGTTTATATATATGCTTACATGCAACATATTTGGACCTCCTTACCTCCTGAGAGATGAACTAGCTTCATCAAAACAGGTTTGAGTGTCACGGGTTCGAATCCCTATCACACCAAACATGCTCGCCATTTTAGCCGTGGGGGTGTTATAAGAGACGATCAATCCCACTATCTGTTGGTAAAAGAATAGCGCAAGAGTTGGCGGTGGGCGGTGACGACTAGCTGCCTTCCCTGTCGTCTTAGACTGCTAAATTAAGGACGGCTATTACAGATAGCCCTCGTGTAGCTTTGCGCGAAATTGAAAAATCAATACAAAAATTAAATAATAATTTACCATTCGGATAATAGAGAAGTAAACAAAGGTACTATACCTGCAAGTACATGCCTTTCTATCTACTAACATATACGAAAGTCTTTGGTATAGTCACTTCTTTGTTTTCATGTAAATTTCTGTTGAAGATCAGAGAATATGGTACTAACAAACAACTTAATTTTAATAAGCATCAACTGCAGACAACTGGCGGCGCATGCAGGACATTTAACTGATATTTTTTCCTAATCATCTGTATTTGTTCGAAATTTTTTTCAACTCGTATAAATCGTAAAATTATAAGAATAAAATTATCAACTATCGTTATAAGTGATTTGTTTCAGGACAGTACTTCAAATGAACAACAAATATTAAAGAAATAGCATAACGTAATTAAACTCCGAAAATTTTATGGTCTAAGTTAATGTGCAGATCATGACGTTATTTCAAATGAAAACCTATATGACTTGTCGTCACTTTCTTTTTCCAATTGATGAAGAGCAGACTATCAAATGTTTAGAGATAAATGTGTGGAAGTGTATCATTCCAGAACAAATCTTGTTAATAACTTCAAATGATTAGTAAATCTAATTCTATAGCAAGTTGATTCATACTAAATTGCTTTGAAAAAGTAGAGATGTTAAGAGTTCAAGAAAAAAAAATAAGAAAGAAAGAAAATTTATAAAGGCTGCTGAAAGTAACTTCAACAGCATGATATTTCATTTCTTGCTAAATGTGTTACCGTTAACAGATGTCGATAGAAAGTATTTTGCTCTTTCAAATATACTTTTTATGAACCAAATAAGAAACTGTGTTTAACTGTGAATCAAAAGTAAAGTTTAGTTGATTCTTTTGTGCATTTATATTTAAATCGTTGACTAACGAAGGTTGAGTTGACAATCACTAAAACATGTTGACTGACTTTTAGGTTTTCAGATTATTACACCTGTAACCCTTGTTTCTTAATTTTTAAAAATTGATCACTAAATCAAACTCAACATTCTAAAAAAACATCGATGTTGCAAAAATTCTACACAGCATGATATTTTAATGATCTGGACAATTTATCTTTTTTAAAAAATTATAAATTAACGACTTTAAATAAGGATCCTATGTTACTTACGAAATATAAACCTACAACCCAGTGAAATTAAAGTTGCGACAAAGAGAAAATGAGACTGTTGTCTCTGCATTTTAGTTTTTTCTGTTATTTTCTATGGGTAGGTAAATACACATACACACAAATATTTTAAAAACCTTGCTAAAAATGACTTTTACTAAAACAGAGAATAAATACAAAATATGAAGATTATTGAGCCCTCAAATGTATTCTTGTTTTGTAGATTGTAATATGAAATATATTAAACTCATATGAAATACTGTAACACACGCAATAAAATGTTGATTTCTGCACAAATCTTTGACGAAAAGAAATATAGTTTATTCAGTAGTCTTTTGAATTCTTTAACGAAATAAATTTGTCTCATGCAATTTTTAATTTGTTTTTCTGTAGGCGCACTTAACTATACACTTATTTGGATATCAATAATTCGCTACACACAAAGAAACCCTTATGGAATAAGAAGACTTTTACCTAACAACCATTTTATCCATGAACAAATCTCGACTGAGTCAAAGCACAGGACTGGCGTTTGTAATAATTTACCTGGCTTAATATGTTGAAGAAAAGATAATATTGTTATATGCAAGCTACGAAAAGATATTGATATTTTCAAAATGATCGGTCTTAGTTAATCATAAACAAGATGGAATGTAATAGATCGACAGTACAATCTGCCAATCACATAACTTGATATACTGTCACCGTTTTTAACATCCCCACAACTGAAAGTGCGGAGTGGGAGTACGTTCAGCAACATGTGCCGACCAGAATTTTGGACCCGAGAAGTGATTTTTTTAATTTATCTTACTAATGTTTATTTTGTTAATCGATACTTGTATCACAGTCATGTCTACCCTGTGCTATTCAATAACACAATATGTTTGCTATAGATGTAAGACATACTATGTCATTAACATACCCCTAAGAGAAACATCTAGTGAAATGATATCTAGCACACACGGAGACCACAGAATTGATCCGACTCAACAACTTCACCGCATTGAAACTTTTTTCGCACAGTTACTATTTCACATTGTAAAACTACACATTAGAGTGAAAATAGTACGTCAATAAAAACTGATCGACTTGGGCTACGATATGTTGGAAACTACATGGTTGTATTTCTTTAGTTATTTAATTATTACATTTTCAAATATCAAATATAATTTTGGACCACC
This sequence comes from Tachypleus tridentatus, assembly GCF_004210375.1. Taxonomy (NCBI): domain Eukaryota; kingdom Metazoa; phylum Arthropoda; class Merostomata; order Xiphosura; family Limulidae; genus Tachypleus; species Tachypleus tridentatus. The sequence continues at coordinate 114,860,484 of NC_134826.1, forward strand.
ATGTATATATTTTTTATAGAAATATAGATTTTTTTAAAGATATTCTTATGGTCTTGCATATGACAATTGTTCTCTGAGAATAGTTTCACACCTGCTTGAAGAAAATATTAGTTGACTTGTATGTTGTTTTTCTCAACATTATGTTATACGGCTTTGTTGAGGCTGCACTTAAATCTAATTTGCTTTACATGTAATATCTCTTTGTTATGTAACATATTTTAAGTATTATATATGTCAATCATTAAATACTAAAAAACAACTGTTGTTTGTGAAGCAATAAACTATTGTTTGCTATAGTGTACTAGGTACAGGTTTTACTCATTAAATGCAGGCCCGGCATGGCCAAGCGTGTTAAGGCGTTCGACTCGTAATCCGAGGGTCGCGGATTCAAATCCCAGTCGCGCCAAACATGCTCGCCCTTTCAGCCGTGGGGGCATTATAATGTGACGGTCAATCCCACCATTCGTTGGTAAGAGAGTAGCCTAAGAGTTGGTGGTGGGTGGTGATGACCAGCTGCCTTTCCTCTATTCTTGCACTGCTAAATTAGGAACGGTTAGCGCAGATAGCCCTCGAGTAGCTTTGTGCGAAATTCAAAACAAACAAACATTGAATGCAGTTCTATGTGTTATTTCATTGGTTCGTTTAGAACAATATATTTTGTATAGGCTTTTTCATTAGGCAAAACTATCTGGCACAAATTTTGCCCATAAGCGCATCTTATCTGATACAATTTTTTTCATTGATCATAACATATACGTGGTAAGAATTTTGATTATTATGCATAACTTTAGTATGTAAATAATTTAAATTTATATCGTGCATCATTTTGCCAGGGCTATAGAATCATTCTACATGAAAACCCAAATGTTGTTTACTACGTATTATGTTTCATCAATATTATTCTATCATAATAAATATTGTGCTTTTTCTACAAGGTCTAAGTTATTTACCAACATTTGGTTAATAACACCCCACAGATTATTTATTTACAGAACATTGAAATTTTTATCTTAAATATAAATCTTCTTGGGCTTCTTGCGCATAAAATGATATTCTGATAAAGATATATTTTTGTATTTGTTCATGTTCATTTATCTGTTTCCTTATCTAAGTACAGCCGTCTTCAAAAAAAAGTAAAAAAAAAGAGTAAACCAACTCCTTTATGGGTCCAGGAAGTAGCGAGATGATGAGTCAGTGTAAAATTTGCAATAAAAGAGTCGCACGTGTGTTTATTCCCAGATGCTTTTATCACTTCAATTGTCTTGTGATTTACCTCAATTATTCAATAGTTACATAAATTACTAACTATTTCAGTAGACGTTTTGTTGAATAATGATTAGTCTTTTACAAAAAGAAAAGAATCTCATTTTCACTCACGAAACTCAAATACACAGACATAAGCATGTTGTGTCACATGTGAAATATAGGTATAAAGCAAAATCTCATCCTATCACAGTACTTGGGTTTGACTAGGTTATAAGTACTTACGTCCAAGTCTTATAAAGTGAAGTTAAAGAGTATTCCTAAAAAATATTTTACATTACAAATAATATTCTTTCTTTGTAGCTTAGCTTCTGTCTTATGAAGATATGATTACTCCCTTTCATTGCACTGTGATACGCATTTTGAAAAGAACTCTGTAATTACGACCTCATTTTTTTGTAAGTCCTATCACGCTTTCTTACTCAGTGAGAAAATCTTTTTTTGAGATATGTGTGGTTAATTAACGAATTTCTGCATAAAAGCTTTGGGCAAGACATTCTGAATAAGATAATGAGCTTCTTCTCGAAACTAAATAAACGTTGATTCGACATTTTTATCCGTTATGTGTCACCAGAGGTATTGATGTCAAATAATGTAAAATTAATATTGATTGAAAAAATTTTCTTCTACTATGTGTGCATAAAAACATTATTACTAACCTAACAGTTATCAATGAGTTCTAGAATTAATGACAACAGGTTAAGCTTTTTTAATCGACAGTTCGCGTGATTAGTATTATTTAAATAAATATTTACCACATATTATATTTTTGTAATACGTCCCAATATAGTTTTCACATAAACTGTATTTGGCTTTTACAAGCAATTAATCCTTCTAATCGTTACAAAACCACAATTGTGTTGTTTTAGACGATGGATGCCGAAATTATATTTTCACTTATTGTTCTGTTTGTGTTAGAGCGAAGCCACGTTGGATGATCTGCTGGGTCAACCGCGGAAAATCGAACCTTGAATTTTGACGTCATAGTTCCTGAAACTTTTCATTTAACATCTTGAGAGTAATCCACAAAATTTAAGTTTGCTTTCTTACTAATAAATATATATTACTGAGGTATTCTTATTTTCAATAATAGAATTCATAAGCCATGATAGTTTAATATCAGTTTATGGTGAATTATTTCAAGGCAGAAAGTAATATAAAACGTTCCATTGAAATTACATAATTTTTTCAGTGGTCCAATACGCATTGTAAGAAAGGAGATTGTATTCTTAAAAAGAACCACCCCAGTTTTATTATTGCGATAGATTTCTGCCACATTTCTTGAAAAAAATTTATTAAAAGTTGGAAATCTATGATCCACTATTCATAATATTATTTTAGACACCATAATATAATGTTTATATTTAGTAATTTAAATTTTGGTTCAAGCAAATATAGGCCCGGCATGGCCAAGCGTGTTAAGGCGTGAGACTCGTAATCTGAGGGTCGCGGGTTCGCATCCCGGTCACGCCAAACATGCTCGCCCTCCCAGCCGTGGGGGCGTTATAATGTGACGGTCAATCCCACTATTCGTTGGTAAAAGAGTAGCCCAAGAGTTGGCGGTGGGTGGTGATGACTAGCTGCCTTCCCTCTAGTCTTACACTGCTAAATTAGGGACGGCTAGCACAGATAGCCCTCGAGTAGCTTTGTGCGATATTCCCAAACAATCAAGCAAATATACATAATACCTTTATAATTTAAACATAACATATTCTTTACATAAATATAGTCCTTTCTTCCATTCTTTCAGTTTTTATTGAAATGTATGATAATTAATGAGCTATATATCCTAATATGTGTATTTTGAAATGAAATAGATAGATTTTATAGCTTTATACTTTATGTGTGAAGGTTTGGCTATAGGATGAAAAAATTCTAGTGAATCATATTTTGTCAAAAATTAATTATTTTTTGTTTTGTTTTGAATACGCATATGATAACTAAAGCTCGTAAGTATTTTCAATCAGACCCAAGTAAATTTGTTTGTAACTGTATACTGAGCAACTGTAGCCAACGGTGTAGAGATCTGTCTTTTAAAGAAATTGCTTATGTACAAGCGCATATCTCTGGAAGATGCTTCCAGAAAAATCTTACAGGATGAATTTTATAAAAAACATAATGAAGAATCCCCATACCTTAAATTAATTTTATTTTGATAATTAACCCATGTTTATATTGCAGTGTTTCCTATTTAAACTATTTAATTTGAAATGTCTTGACGGTAATAAATATTCCATTTTTGTTTCTTCATTAAAGCACATGACGTGACAGATAATTGACCATCATGAGAAGGGGATTATTTTTATAATTGTTACATGGGCTGTAAATTGCATAAGTTACCTCAACAATTAAATATTCTAATGGAGAAATGACGAAATCCTTCGGGGTATAACTTTGATAAATAAAGATATGCCTTCAATGAGGTAGTGCTTTGCCATAATGAAGCAAATGAAATGGAAAGAGCAAATCATTAGCATTCACATCGAGAGGATAAAATTAACGACTATCTCATTATCCAAAACAATTGCCATGATTTTACAGAACTTTAAATTATTTCTGTTTCCTCTTTCGCTCACATGTTAATTTATGTAATTGTAATACAGCGTTGTTTTAACCGTCGGATCTTAGTAAAAACTTGATACATATTAAGAAGAAACGCATATATTTAGGATTTCTAATAAAATTGTGTATTATGTGTGTTATAATTAGCTCCGAACGAATGAAAATCGATTGTGATTACATCTTTCTTGTTTAGTTTAGTTGTATCCCATATCCATTATCTTTAATAATATAAACTGTTCACTAGGTACATGAAAATCACATTCTATTTAACAGGAATATAATTCCCATTGCACGTACAACATATACGTATTAGTTATATCGATTTTATTCTTAGTACTGTCATTGGAATTCTTTATTTTTTCACATTTGAGCTTTATATAACCGATATTATGAAATCGTCTTTAGCGTTGTATTCCTTTCCTCGGCATAAAGAATTCCATGAGTTTTCCTATTCTACTTAAATATTAAAGCAAACGTATAGGCATAATCAGTCATGAAATATTTCTCGAGTTTTTGCATTAAAACCTGTAATCGAAATATTTAAAATATTTGTTTTTAAATTGCTACTCAGACTTGGAGTTTTAGCTTAAATCATTTTGTTTGTTAACGATAATTATTAAATTATTGTTTATTTCAAATATCTTTACATCACGCAGGTTGCATGTGAAGAATATTTTGGTATTTGATATATTCAAACCCGAAAAACTCTTTATGGTACAGTTGCTGTAAGCGGACATGTCAAACACTGTATGAATTAGTCATAATCCTTCTAAAATTAGAGATGATGACCGTTCATTCACACTCGCCGTCTACGGGTACTTCGAACTAAATAGGGTAATGACTATCATAACTGAAAGCGTAGAAAGTGTTTACCGGCATATCTCGGCTTGAATCTTAGATCTGCTAATACGTTAACGTTAGGCCACAGTCCAAGTGAAATGTTATAAATTAATTAAGAAAAACATTAGTCAAAACATCAAGCAGCACAAACAATAAACGTTTTTACATTGCAAATTGATGTGGTCCAGTGAATAAACAAATATATATTTTTTGCATGGAATATCATCATAAAAATTGAAAACCGACAAATAGAAAGTGATATTTACTAGTTTATTCAAACTAAAACTTTCTATATACACGTTTTAAAACCAATTGGTGTACTAAAGTATGGTCCAATCTGATAATTTGGTTATACTTGCTCAGTAAGAATTCATATTTATTTAGATTTTAAGTATGTCCTGATCCAATTGAAAATATAAATGCGATTTTCCCTATGTATAACACTTTTGTATGTTTAGGAGTCAAATTGTAATGAGTTTTTTTATTATTGAAAAACAAAAAACGCCTATTTCAAAGTTTTCTAAACACTGTTTGTGTTTATTTTACCATAAATATTTTAATTCTAGAGTAAGAAACATCTAAATAGGTTAGTAAAACTTTGTCATATACTAAACGACAATTTTTTAAAAAAGAGTCTCTTTCAGTAGGAAGTTCTCACCCAATGGCACAACGGTATATCTGCAGACTTGACCATTAGAATCCATGTTTTGATACTTTGGTGTATATTTGTGCTTAACTACAAACAACAACTGTATGAATTCTCATGTCAATTCAACACTGAATATGATAGACCTCCTTTGTTAAAGCGCCTATCGAGTATCTTTTTTAGCAATTTATGTATGCATGTTATCCAAACATCATAAATATTAGTTTATATTATTTGCTTCTGCCTTATGACTTGATAAACCATAAAATATAAAACTATTTTACTGTATGCTTAAAACTATTTGACACACTATTCCAGTAAAGTTTTCTCAATATGAAATGTACTCGGAGAAAGACATGTTTTAAGCGGTTAAGGCCCACAAGCAGCTTATCACAAAACATCAAACACAGAATTAACTGAAGTGTGTTTTGAATGTAAAATATCATCCATGATTTAATTTAACTTGATTTTAGTTACAATGAGTCGGAGTCAAGTAGAGAAGAAACGCTTGTATCATGGGGATGAAAAGTAACAATAAGCAGTTTAATGCCACTATCCACACTGTTTTCTACTTCTAACGGTTAAACATAACCTTTTGACAATTAAATTGTGTCCCTAGTTGGGTTTATGACGGAATCATTTTGTGGTTGTCGGTTTGCTAAATTAAATACATAGTTACGTACAAAAATACACAATGGGTTATTTATATTAAGCCTACCACAGGCATCGAAATCCAGTTTCTAGCGTTGAGAGTCCCCACATGTACCGCTGTACCAGTGAAAACTACAGTAAAAGAAATATTGGTTGATTGTTTCGACTTAAACACAAATGTAAACAAGAGGTTATATGTGCTCTGCCCACCACAGGTATCGAAACCCGATTTCTAATGATGTGAGTCCGCAGATATCCTGCTATGCCAGTGGGGAGGCGTAAAGAAAAGACTATATAGGTGTAACATATTTAATCAAAGCTAAAAATTAGTAATATCTTATATCTCAACCATAGAATTAACATTTTAGATTTTATAAATTACACTTTACTCATACAAGTAGAATTAACTGTTCTCAAAAAATTTATGAAGTATAAACCTGCAACAGTTTCAAATATTTTATTTGTGAATGTTTACGTTTTCTAATTAGTCCTGGTGGGTAAGGAGTACACTATTATACATCAAATCTATTGTATTTCGTTGTAGAGAAAAAAATATATTCACCATGATGCATGATTAAGTACTTTATATTCTTGAGACCGATATATGAATAATGTATGTATTTATAACAAAAACTTATTATTTCAGGGTTTAATGTTTTAAGCTGGAAAACGTAAATCAACATATTTAAGGCTATGTTATACGATTCGCATAATTCGAATATCACATTTTCTTAGAAATAAGCCAAATTATTTTGAGAAGAATAATCATTGTTATTTTATGTATCGATATGTGGATTAATTACTGCTTTCGAAGGCGTAATTAACATTATTTTGATAAAGAATTATATTTAATTTCAACATAAACAAAGTCAACACTAGAATTAATTTGGAAAACCGAGCACAAATTCTGCTTAGTACAGGGACTAATAAGCATTTTGTTTTAATCACTATAAAGACAATCTGTTTTGCCTTAGATATCTATATACATTTATCTTTAGCAAGAAATTAGATTCCCATGATTACAGAATTACTAGCTAAGCTTTTCTTTAGTTTCCAGAATCAACCAATTCTTACTTAGAAGAACTGAAAGTAGACAAGATGAAACTAATTTCGCAGAAGAAATCATAAAAGAAGAGTACTTCATTATACGCATATATTTTAGTACTTGCATTTTTTATGAATTATCGTTTCACACGTGTGAAAAAAATATGAACTCTTTGGAAAGAAATTTATCAAATTTTTATGTTTATAGCCTTTTCCAGGTGAAGGTTTTATCAAACATTTTGCATACTTTTCCTAGAAGAATAAACCATAGAACATCTATTCACTCTTAAAACAATGTTTTCAAAATTGTAAATAGAACCAAAATTTTATATTATTTCTTCACAAAAATACTTTAATGAACGTATCTCCATCTCCTAATTACCATTTCACAGAGAATAAAACATTAATGAACACACTTACTTTTAAATCTTCATAATTATATTACACAGAGAGCTGAGTTCCAAAGAAGAAAATATCCAAAGGAAATAGATTCGAGTTATCATAACTAATTTAACCACAGATTAAAGAATTTCTTAGTTTTAAACTGAAATCTAAACTTTCTCACATAGTTTTAGATTATTCGTTTCTCTTTGGCTTATAAGGTAAGTATTTTAGTTATCAGGATTTTGTTATTCTGCATTTTTTCTACAAATCTTTACACATTAGCAGTAAATATCATATAAATAAACCTATTTATTGTCAAAATGACAGAATACAGTCTAGAGAAGGAAAAATATATGACAAGCGTAACTATGAATTAAATGTTTCGCGTTTTAGTAACTTCATAGCCTCATGAATGATATTTAATTTGAACATATTATGTAGAAATTCTTGAATATGTTCATTTGTATGCTAGATAAACATAATAATACATACAGTATATAAAATTTAATATTTTTATATTTCGAACTCAGTCTATTATTTATGTAATAAAAACAATTTCTTTCAGCATAACTTCTTAGTGAACGTAAGATGATTTTTTTTTATATTTTTATGATAATATCTCCCGCTTTTCAAAATATTAAATATAAAAATTCGTATTTAAACATCAATTTAAATACGTAACATAGGTTATGTCACATTTGACTTTTTATATTTTATCTAAGCAATAGTTTGTTTCTTGCAACTGAAGAAACTATATTTCAATCGACAAAATCGATTCACTTTAATATTTAAGGATGTAAACAAAACACATAATTCATTACTTTAAATCAAAACTTATTATATATGTTTCATAAAATTTGTTAATATAGCAGATGCAGTACGAACCTTCCTTTTTATACAATGCTATTAGGAACTATATAATAAAATATATATATACGCTTAAGAACTTTACTGAAAGAAACCCTAGCATTGCTAAAACCCTATATCATAATGGGAAGGAGCGAGTTATCTTAAGGAAAGTACAGTCATAAATTAATCATAAATATCTCTTGATTATTTCTACATACTATCAAACAGGTTGAAGCGAATCTCCAATCACCAAGTTACATAAAACCATTCTTAACTACTAGTGACCGATCATGAACAATAAGCTTAAAAGACTTTATTCAAGTAACAGTAAACTAACAGTATACATTTATTATATTTCAACTTCATTAGTAATTGAATATTATTAGATAGCTGTATTATTAAAGGGTAATCTGTGTTTATAAATTGTAATTCAATAAGTAGAAAATGTATCTTAACTTAAAAACACCAGTTACTGTAAAACATTAAACAAAATACAACTGGATTAGATATTAGGGATAAAGATACTGTAAAATATATATCCCGGGCGTTTTTTCTAATAATTTAGTAATGAACTTTTGAATAACTTCAAACGATAACGTGTTCTACGGTATTTCAGACAACGATTATTGGCTGTACAGAGTAAAAACTTTGTTTTACTCTATACAAGGAATAGAAATTTCTCCAAATATCTAGGAAAAATCCTAGACACTGGATGTTGAGAGAGATTGCCAAATCAGACCCGTCATAAAAAAACACATATCTTATTAGAATAATTATTGGAACTGTTACAGATTTCTAAGTTTAATAAACAGAAAATTTTATTGTGATATTCTTCAATTATAAAAAAAAAAAAATAATGTTTTCTCACTTCATCTGCATTAGTGAATTGTACGTTTCTACTGTATACATATGTGATTTAGAGTATTTTTATACGTTAACAGAAAAAAAAATGTTTACATGCTACGTCAATGTCGTTTCAATTGTCATGCGCTTTAATATTCCATTTAAGGGCATTAGTTAAAAAGGAAGATGTGCTGCTATGAAAACTTGGGATGTGTTTTACTCTTCAAAACGAGAAACGATCTTAATTAAAATAATTTTATCAGGATGGTATATCAATTTTGACTGTTAAATTGGAGCACGCAGGTTCCAGTTTGACAAACAGCTACTTGGGGATCTCCCATACTATCACCATGCAGCAAATTAAAAAATGACCACTTTGTATTGCTAACACAAAGCTCTAAGGACAGACACGAGAAAGTTAGTACACATAAATTTATTATTTCTTATTAAACGTAACTTTTTCATCTTTCTACAGTTTGTTTTTGAGTTTGCAATTAGTATTACAAATATATGAATTCTGCTCTAAACACGAGCCTGTGGTTGTATAATTCCTTTATTTATTTGGTTGGAGTATGATATTTTATTCAAGACCTTTTGATGAATGAAATGTATGACGTCTAGTATGAATCTCGTCAAATATATCTAATATTGTTGGTTCCTTCTGACCACTAGAGAAACCTATGTATACAATTTTCTGCAGTATGTACTGTTGAAAATAGTGATACAAAACTGTTTAAGCCATTAATTTTTCTCATAAATTTCTCTTAACCTATTTTTAAATTTAACAAAAAACGTAAAGGGTTTAATTTCATGATGATTGAACTATAAGTTCGTTTGCAATCTCACTTTTGTTTGAGGTTTACTCACTTTTTCGAAAGATACTTAATTTTTTTAATCTTCTAAGTTTCAAGAATATCAATATTTTTTTTCGTTTAAAACAAATAGAAACACATATTCAGTGCAAATGACAAATTCAGGGTGAAAGTTCACAACATATAAAAACTCGATATAGAAATGGGGAATAAAATGTCCGTTTCAATCACTAAAACACAAAGTTTAAGAGGTAGCACAAACTTACTTTGCCATTGAAATAAACAATGTTATTTACATCAAGTACACAAGCTCACTTTACAAAGCACCTTGAGAACGAGAATACCATCATACTACATATTATAAAGTAGTAAGACACTACACAAAAAACTGACTAGCCACAAACGAATGAGTTAAATTCCCTTCTCGCACAGCTTTGACGTTGAACTGTTGCAAAAAGTACCTATCATCTTTCATTATCACGTTTGTCTTCAGTTGGACGATAAGGCTCTCGGCCCTCTCGTGTGTCCTCCCAATGACCAGGATTCAAAAAAGTATTGTCACTGGGATACTTGAGCATGTGAGGAAATGTTGGCGCTGATCTTCCTTCCGAAGTGTATAAGTTAGGCAGGCTCTGTAGCACTTGGCTATCGGGTTGTACATCAACGCTGAACGAGCTGTCAAGGTCGGGGCTAACGGAGGACGATATTTCATACCGTTCGTGCTCTAGGCTACTGTCAGACAAGTCCAAGTCCATAGGGCTACTTATTCCGCTATAGAAAACTTGGGAGTGTAAATAGCCTTTTGGAAATAAAGGACCGAGATGATGTGTGCGATGAGTGCCTAGAGAAGGAAACATAGCGGAGCTTTCAAGGGCGTGATCGCAGTATTTGGATACAGATTCAATTTTATGCATATTTTTTATTGATCTATTTTCATGTTGTGAGAATTCTTCGTCATTATTTCGTCCTGCTAATGGATTATTATGTTTTATTAGAGAATCTGCTGCCACGGTATCATAAACATGATCTATGCGTGATGCAGACGTGACGCAAGAGTGAGAAGAATAAATCTCTCTTTGTTGAAGTCGATTTATAGTAGTATTTATTTTTTTTCTTGGGTTTTCCCAGAATGGGGAATTATCAACCGATGAGGAATCACCTACAAATGTAGCCTGATCTACAACAAGAACACCTCTCTCACCCTGATTCCTTGTTCTGTAGGAAGAAGCCGAGAGCCAGTTTCTCAGACAAAGATCATCAGTTTGCAAACCCACCATGGGAATAAATGGGAGATCTAAAATACGCAACAACAGGGCTTAAGTAGTGTTAAACAAAGACAATAACTATAATGTTAAATATTAACATAAGCATTAACACAAGGTCCTAGCATAAGTTTAACTTTTAAAAAAAGATCTATTTATAAAGTTCCACTGCAACTCTTATAATAATATCCAAATATCAGACTATAAATCGTCTGTTATGTAAGGAAATAACTGAAAATCATTTAACACTTTAGCTAATATATTTATTTTTAATAAATTTTTAAAAAGTTTATTTTTAATTTTATCATAATTTGAAGCTATTAAGTATTAATTCAACTTTAATGTTAAAATTAAAATGTAATTAGAAATTAAAAACTTCAAATAAGCTTTAGTTTTTCAAATGAAATATATAATTTACAAATCAATAATTCAGACTTAAGCCTTTAAAAAGCTAAATTCTAAAGAAAAATTTATCCTTTGTCAAAAGCCTAAACTATAGGTACTAATTAAAGTTTAATCTTGAACAAAAGCTTAACTATAAATTACTAATTCAATGTTAAGCATTAACTTGAGCAAAAACAATGTACTAGATTAACTTCGGTTTTAAACATAGACCAAATTTCATGAAAACTAATTTAATGTTAACTTTTAAAAGTAAAATTATACTTCTTTGTAATAAGACCGAATAATAAGACGCCTTCTCAGCACTAACCTTTAAACGACAGATAATTTTAAGACAATCACACTATGATATTTTTCACAAAACTAACTAAGGGCACATTACATATTACTTTTACTCAGCACTAACCTTTAAACGACAGATAATTTTAAGACAATCACACTATGATATTTTTCACAAAACTAACTAAGGGCACATTACATATTACTTTTCGCTGTTTAGCTAAGTTTTTAGATGTTTCCTGAAGTTTACCATTTATAACAATATTAACCCACAACTAACGAAAACTTTGTTTGTTTGTGTTCAAGCGCAAAGTTCATAACGGGATATACATCGAAACCTAATTATCAGCACCTTCAGCCCACAAACTTACGGTTGATCCACCTGGAGAAGAGAGGTTAAAAATAAAACAAGCAAATTTATAGCCAGAAACAAATGTTTTTTGTTTTAAAATGGAGCGTAACAACATGGTAAACGCTCAACCAGCATTTAATGTATATTTTAGCAATAAAGAAAAAATCAAACTATACTTTAAAATTGGATTTGTCTAAAAGCATACTATCATAACTTTAAATTAAGTAAAATTTTGTAAAAAATGAAAACTAAATTTTCACTTTTGGCATGAGGCTATAATGAGTGATAAAATCTGACTTCAACTTATGATGCGCAATGCTCGGACGACAATAATTAGCTAGTTCGATCTCAGAATATTAAAGATTGTATTGCTTATTTAATATTAATTGGAATTAATCTGAACTATTCATGGTTATTCAGATATTCCTAACGTTAACATAAATAAATCAGATCTAATTTGTGTGCTTGACGCTGCCGAACAATGATCTGTTACATAATGTGATCGCGTATATAATATGACAAACTGACCAGATTAGAGCTGAGAAATTCATATTGTCTTAATAAAAAGGTAGGCCCGCCATAGCCAGGTGAGTTAAGGCGTTCGACTCGTAATCTGAGGGTTGCGGGTTCGAATCTCGGTCGCACCAAACATGATTGCCCTTTCCTCTAGTCTTACACTGGCAAATTAGGGACGGATAGCGCAGATAGCCCTCATGTAGTTTTGCGCGAAATTTAAAAGCAAACAGAAACAAACAAACTTAATAAAAAGTACAATTTACTTAAAAAAAAACATTTCAGTGTTTAGTTTCACCACGAGGTAATAAAAGTAAGTGCATTTCAAGCTACACGACTCACCTGGTGTGATAGAATTCACGATAGCTGAACTGGTATCCCATGTTTGATGGTCCTTCAACAATCTCCATGACAGATGTGGTAACTATAAATTAGTTCAGGTTCTTTTAGTTTAAATACTCACCTAATAAACGAGTTAACCAGTTTAAAAATAACCTCAAGGATTCCCTGGAATTTGGTACGCACCATAAGGATTTTCTCTTGATAAAAAGAAAGCTTTTCTTTGAATGCAGAGACATTTTTATCTGAGAGACTTTAGATTACATTAAATTACATCTGACTTGTTTTTATTTCAGCAAGACTTTTTGAAACATAACCATAACTACCAAAAGCTGAGAAAGTATACGGAATATACATATTTCTAAGAGTGATGTTATCTTATGGAGCTTATCTGTTTAACTAATGTTTACTTGTTTCACACTATATTTTGCAACATATTTTTAAAAGAAAGCAAAAACTACAAATAACATTATTACGTTATTGAAATTATATACATATATATATATTCAAAGCATAACCAAGTTCAAAAACAACCTATCTTTTTATTCATACTTTAGATTTCCATAGGTTTGTAGTGATTTCCTAGTTTTAACACTGCTCTTCGGCCAACGGTTCTTCTTATAGTGCTAAACAATTAAAGTCTTCCACTCTTTAATCTTAACTTGTAATTCTGGGATATATGACATTTAGAACTTGGCGGTGCTTTGAATATTTGTATACATTTATCACTCTCGAGAAGGTCACACACCTTTGCAAACATACATATATTTCATATTTTGAACATATTTATATGTATATAATTCCTGCTACAAAATACTTAATATACAATAAATTTAGTTAAACGTCAACATTAATACCAAGGAAATGCCTATTAATATTACTGCGACTTAATCAACCTTTGTGGTTCAAATGAGCGAGTAAAACCATAGAAATAGTTTTACAGTTTTAAAATCAGTTGTAGAAACAGCGCAATAAAATATTTTTAACAACTTCTGAACTACAATATATTGTACTTTTATAATAAACACATCTTTATTTTTATTTTTGTTTTACTCGCACAGCAAATATAGATGACTTTCAGACAAAAATGTGATGAAATAAAGATCATATACTAGTTGTTTTTAACTATAGAGGCTAGGTTTTCTATGACATGTTGTACTAAACAGACAAGCAAAGCATCACATTAGTGACAGAAAGTCTGTTTGTTACGTTTTGAATTTCACCTAATCCTCGAAATCTGTCAGGCTTAACACCATTGACGTGAAATAAAAAGAAAGACAAATAATACCTTGTTTTTTTCTATCACGTATTTTAAAAAGGTATCAGAGTTCTAAGAGCTACGGTTGAAAACAACGTATGGATATAGAATTAATTATATGTAGCAACGTTTAAGTGGTGCGCTCAGTATAATCCTGCACTCTATTTTATACATTTATTTCGTGATGACGAAAAAACCCACTAGTAGAGAAAATTATATATGTAAAAACGGCTGGTATGAGTAGATAAAGCACTATGTAGAGGAGCAAGCAACGTTGTTCGCTCCTCTACATAGTTCTTTCTCTATCCATACCAGCCGTTTTATATATATATACATTTATTTGTTATATTTTAATCTATTTTAAAAATATGTCTTTACTATTACCTCACTGTGATGCGCAATGAAAAATGATCTGACGACATTTAAAATGTTTTTGTTACTTTTAATCCATATTTTAAAAAATAAACAAATCATTAAAACTTAATTTTCAGAGGTGACTATAAAGTCTCACATATAAACTAATTATTAAACATTGTTAACACCTGATGTATATCCTTATCTCATAAAATTAAAATGATTGATTAATCATTCTAATGATAAAGTTTAAACAAAAATAATATTCGTTGATCATGCAATAAAATGAACAAAAATAAATAAGAGAAAGTATAAAACATCAAATTAATATAGCGTACCCAAAGTGAAAGTGATGAGATAAAAAAGAAAAAAGGGGTGCTGTAATGTATCAGAATGCAGTAACAAAACAAACATGTGCAAAGGTAGGAAGTGTACCTGAGGACAAAGAAGTAACAGAAGTAGGGGTAGGAAGGACAGGACTACCCACACTATGATGGCCACTGATAGACGGGATTGGGGCTGTAGACATTAATCCGTTTGTATGGACATAGAGGCTTGGCTGGCTGTCGTGTGTCTTTGATTTCTGGCAGCAATTTGGCAGCCAGTCATTTTGATGGTGATTTTTCCAAAAGACTTTTCTTACCTACGTGGTAAATATCAGTTAATTAATTAGTTGAGCATTTATCACCATTACAGTGTGTTAAACATGTTTTTTTCTCCCATAATTTGATATTCGCTTTGCTATCCTTTTATTATTCCATACGTGGGTTGCTATGCGTTAAATACATTTGTTGTTGTTATTGAACGCTTGTTTTGGTATCAGCTGATTTGCTCTGTTGAAAATAAATGTTTATTTTTCTTTGATATAGATTTATATTGTACTAATTTAAAGATTTTAAATTTATTTCATTGTTTGTTTGTAATCAAACACAATGCTGTTCTGCTCACTACGGTATCAAAACCCAGATTCTAATGTTGTAAGTCCGCATACATGCAGCTATACCACTAGAGACCTTTATTTTATTGTTTGATACTTGATTTATTTACACTGAATCCATTTCTAAGTTTACACTAAGAGTATTTTAATGTAGAATTATTTTTAACTTTTAAAACTTCCATTAGAAAAACTAATTAACTGTCTCAGTGCATACTAGCATACACATAAACATGGATTGCTTCTTGTATTTAGCAAAAGGTAATGGAGATATAAACAGTATTTGGCTAAACTTTCAAATTACCGTTATGTACCCTTATATTTAATCCAAATAAAAACACAGGAAAATTGGCTACATAACTTCAATTTATTTATTTTATATTTTTACTGAAAAAATAATATATCTTTGTAAATATTACACGTGTCTAAAAAAATTACTGCAAAAAGTATCTAACGCCCAATGGCTTATATTTACATATATAATGTATGATATATTCCGACTGTAGTATTTCACTCCGCTTATGACTTATCTCTAAAACCTTCATTTATTGCCGAAATTACCGATAGTGTATATACAAATACTTTACATTGTGTGGAAACTAGAGCTCATACCTCAGGATCTCTTAAACAGAAGAAGATAAATATAAGCAGACCCTGGAGACAGTTGAGGACGGTGAACAAATACGCTGACAGAGAAATGCCCTCAAGCAAAAACCACAAAGCTAAACTCCATGTAAGACTTAAAACTAACAGGATCAAAATATCTTCTCGGCACCACATCCTGAAAGGATAAAAACTGGTAAAACAAACATTTATAGCTTTAGTTGAGACTAGTGTCTTGGTATTCATCTACTTAATACAATATGGAGGATCAGACTTCTAATTCGGAAATTTAACCATTTATACACGAATAACTTATTTTACGATATTTCTTTTCGGTTTCAAGACCAGAAGGATTACATTTTTGAACGTCGAAATACTTTAAATAAACGTTTATTGTTACTTGATAAAAATTTCATTTAAAGGTAGTTTTTCTTCTTTCGTGAGATATTTGCTTTTCAAATATCTTGGGATTGCTCCTTTTACTTTTATATTTGTAAAGAATACGACTTTTAAAGAAATATTAAAACAAGTAGGTTAATAGGTTGCAGCGTTCACAATTTTCTCCCCGTTGTTTTTGTACATCGGTTGTAATGCTTAAGAGTCCAGATAATTTCATTAGGCTAAGGGCAGTTTAGTTTACTTTGTGTAGCTAAAGATTGTTATTTATTTTTAATAGAGCTAATAAATTGGCATGGATATCATATGCCGAATGCTGCCATGTCATATTCTACTATTCCAGGTGTTCTAGTTAGTATTTTTTAACGTTGTTCCAAAGTAAAAATATAGGTTATTTGTGCTTTGTATACAAAAATGATATAAAGTATATTTTTACTGAAAACTTAAAATATAAAAACGAACTGAATAATAGATATGCTATTCGTGTTTCAATCAAAGTTTCTAAAATTACCAAAATGAAATATGAACCACAAAGCAAGTATTTTAAAACATGAGATGAATTATGCAAGTTTAAATCAGATTTATTCGAAAATATTTCTATAACAATAGATTTTTTCAGCTCATAGAAAAAAATGGGTCAAAGCACTATTATAGCAGAAATAATAAATCGTTGGAAAAATTACTGAATAGTATTTTAGATACCTTAAATTATTATCTCTTTTTTTTAATCCGTTTCTTTCTATCAAAAGTAAAATTCAACTTTAAGTTAACTGAATAACATGAACTCTTTTAAAACTACTGGTTAACCTGCAGTGAATTTCTCTCATAGTCAAACAAATATTCTACAAGTTAACATACATCATTTCTAAATACATATGGGAATGTTACTATAAAATTTAATTTTATTCCAGTTATGAATAATGTACAATTAATTAAAAACCTATCGTACATTTTGAACATCATAAAAACGTTTACAATAGAAACTGCAGCGAATATATTTTTTTTCGCCCATTCAGTCAGATACTTAGACGTAATGCATCACTTGTTTTCAGGAAAATCTGACATTTGTTTAGTTTCTTTTAAGTTCACACTCGTCTTAAACCTGCTTCCACATCTTAGGAAAGGATGGTCTTTTGACACAAATTATATAATGTCATTATATACGTTACTAGAGGGAGAATCGAAACACAATTTTATTCTTGGAATAGCGTTAATAAATGACTTATTTGTTTAGCTAAACAACCATTAGTGTTGACCAAGTTTTTCTGTTTGGTATTTTTAATGCAGCTATTATACGATTTTGTTCATTTAAAAAAAACAAAAGCGATGAAAAATAATGTTCATACGAAACTTTCAATTGTCGATATAATAATACATGCATGTATTACATATATATTTTTAATTCTGTAACATTATAAAAATATTAATTTCAGGCACTTGTAATAATTACTTTTACTGTTGAATATATGTTTTGTATTTATAAATCTTGATAGTCTTACTTTATCAAATCCTTTATTTGTTGTTTACAAGTAGAGCTCTGAACATAATGTACACAAAAGAAGTTTTCTACACTAATTTGGTATCATTCTGCTATACTAACAAATCTCTGAAAATTCTTGATAACGAGAAACCCACTTGAAGTAATGATGCATCTCAGGTCGGGTGATATGAATATTAGCCTAAAACTGACTTAAGAAGGTCGAAACGTTATATCTCTCCTGTGATACACATCTCTGAAATATTACTAAACAATTCTACATAGGAGAGTTTAAACAGGCAATGCTACTACATCTGTCTAATGGCAGTAGATCATATCAGGATTCATCCGTCCAGTTACGATGCGATAGGCATATTACTGGTTTAGGAACTATATATCATCATTTTTGAAAAAAAAAACAATTGCTATGTTGTAAACCAGACTAAACTGGTGAATTGTAATTAAGCCATTTACAAATCACGTTCTTAGGTTAACAATTAATAACACATTAGCTATTTATTTTACCATTAGCTAATATTTACATTTATTAATGATAATGGTTGTAAGGGAGGAAAGAGCGTTAAGAAAACAGTTAGAGGAAACAAAAAATTAATGAATATAATAGATATTTCTTACCTTACACTCGACCTTCCTGTTTCTTCTTTACTCTTTATCGTAAGAGCATTTTGCGCCTTGTAGCAAACTTTGCACAGAATTAGAAAGTAGAAAGTAATAGAGGCCTGCAAGTATAAGATATTAATAGCGATATCAAATGTATACTAAACTAGTTTCACACTGAGAGCACCCTTTATGTTAGATGCTAGATAAGGTAATTAATTAAAATCAGTGTGTTAGTAACAAAACAATAGGCCGTGACATTTTACTTACAATTAACTGTACTTTATAAAAAAACAGGATTTTTGAATGAACTATATTAATGATTACTTAATAAATTCCAAACAAGAAAACAAGTGTTTATACTATTTTTCTCTATTTACATTTATTTCTAATCGATGTTCAAAAGCATATACTGAATATTGTGGAACAATCTGAAATGTAGAAAACCTCTTCAGCCGGAACGAACAGCAGTCCGTAAGTACTCACCACAACGAAGGCCAGAGTCGGTCCTACGAAGCTAAATACGTAATAATTCTTAATGTTCAGCCAGCAGAAAGACAATGTACCGTAACTGTAGGGATCAATAACAACCGAAACCCCTACGACGATTACAGGCAAGCCATAACCAAGGCTGTAATACCACCACTTCCAACGGGTCTTCTCGGCCTTAAACACATCTAACACCATCAGAAAAAGCTGAAACGATTCCAGGAACGTCCAGGCAAAGACAACAAGGAGAAAATAATGGAGAAGTCCTGCTATTATTCCACACGCAATTCGATTGGTGATCTGGTCAATTCCACCCACAAAAACAACTTCAGTCAGAAACAGACACAGGGAGATATTTTTATGGATTGTATTTCGAACCCCTTGTAAGTTCCTGAAAAACAAAATTAAGACTTTTTGGGTTGTTCTTCACAAATTTTACTCATTAAAAACATTATAAAAAGCACATATTATAATATTGTGTTTTCAAATTAATCTAATATATTTAGTTATTAACATAAAAACTAATATTTTCAGTTTTTTCTTGGAACTTTTTCCGTATTCTATTCCAAAGAAGACAAAGCATGTTATGTCAAAAACGCTCATCCGTAAAGTAGTTATGTTTTTTAGAACCACAAAACGCTTTATATATTATACGTTATTATAAGATATTTTTGGAACAAATCTACACATGACTATCGGCATTGTAAGACCGGAAAGGTATCAATGTCTTACCAGAGGACACACTAGGATAACAAAGTTTTAGATTACAAATATAAAAGTAACTGAATTTTTTAATAAGTTAGTGAAATATTTTAATCAATTTTTTATTTTTATGGAAATTCTTAATGAAAGTAGTAATTTTTAACACGATCCAAAATTAACCCATAATTACCAATAGTTTTAATTAAAATATTACATATGACTGAATAAAGCCTGTACTGCAAGCGAATAATACAAGATTGTTTTAAAATTTAGTTTTGATGACAGATATAAAGACAATTTTCTTTCAAATGACTTCTTACTCAATGTTAATAGACAGACAGACAAATAGATAGATAATTAAATAGATTCAACTTTGTTGTATGGTCACATAAGCATCAAGGATTTTACTATTTTAAACTCTTGGAAATATTTTGTGCTTTAAAGAACAACCTTACCCCCTTCATCATATTAATGCAGTTTTTCAGTTTCTTGGAATCCAAACATTTTAATTACAGAGTGCTATTGTTCATCTACTGTTCAAAGTGTCAAACCATAAAAGTGTATATTACACTCACTAACAGACCTAATGATTGTTGTTTTGAATTAAGCACAATGCTACACAATGGGCTATTTATGCTTTGCCCACAACGGATATCGAAATCCTGTTTTCAGCGTTGTAAGTTCGCAGACATACCGCTGAGCTATTGGGGGGCAGACCTAATGAAATATTGAAATTGAATACATTTTTTAATATTCTCCAACCGCCAAATTCATAGAAATAAAAAACGGAGCTTCCAGAGTAAAGACACACGCATAACATTCAGTCAAAACTTACCTTAGAAACTGAAGAACCACAAAGGTGAGTAACAAGAAAAGTAGTGCAAAGGCGCAGCCAACAGTAATAACGATACGAAATGCAACACCTTCCGTTTTTGTCTGAAAAAGGAAAAGAAATTTGTGAATGAAAAATATTCATCTCACATGTTTAATAAAAGTAAAGCATATAATCTTATTCTTAATATTATTAAACATATTTAACTTTAAATTTAACTTAAACTTTAATTTAATTCAAACTTCTAGTGCCTCACGTGACATTGCTAGAAACTTAAAACTACATAACAAGCAAGTGTACTTCACATCACATATTCCTTTTCCTATTTATAGTTAGTTGGTTTAGAAAACGTGGATTGTTTTAATTTGATTTTAATAATTATGAAAATTTTTCTTCAGTGAAATTAAATTAATATTATTAAGTGCATTTTATTTTTTTTACACTTGTAACGATTTTCCATTATCTGCTTGTTGTGAAAATTTAAGACTAGCCTAAATTTTCTAAGCTGATATCTAATGGTAATTTACTGGGGTTACGGACGAAAATTCTGTTATTAAATATATTTTAATCACTACAGGCTTTAGTTTTCTTAAGAATAGATTTATGATACTAAGTTTTTTAATTAATTTTATATAAAATTAGTTTCATTAATGCGTAGTTGTTTTTACTTTGTGATCTAATTAGCTTATTTTATCGGAAGCTCTTAATAATTGTACAAAAATAAAATTATTACAAATAAAATGTTTAAACTTCACCAAACGAATTTTTTCCAATACTTTGCTCAATACATTTCTTTAGTACTTCAAGGGTAAACGGTTTAAAAATTTACACCATTCATTTCTCACCTGACTTTCTGTTATCTCCATTACTACAGCAAAATTAGTAAGGTGGTTGCAAGAACATAGTGTGTGAGTGATGTTTGTCTTTCTTACCCAACAACCTTCTGTAGACCATTGGCTAGAACAGTATAATATTAATCATAATAAACGCATTCACGAATACAGCAAAATATCTAGTATGTATTTAAATATATATTATTATCATTAAAACATATTTTAAACCTCGGTAGGAATTAGCATTACTTTATATTAACTTTTATATCATTCTACAAGTAATAATGTTACGTAGGCAAGTATCCGGATGTATTCATAAATTTGTCTATGAGCTGTTCATTTTCTCTGAAGCTCTTAAATTTTATATGGTGATTGAAACAACTGAAAAGACATTATTTTTATGCATTTCAAGACAATGTATTAACATCATTAGGACAACAAGTTTAACCCATAGAGAGTATGGTCAAGAAAAATACCTTATTTTGCATTTTTCAAGTATATATATGTGTATAAATTCTTGTTTCACACTGAGACTATATTATTATAGACTAAGAACAGTGATTTTTAATCAACACAATGAACCCATTTGTCACTGTATACCTTATACTACATGAAGATTGCTATGAGTTACGCCCCCCAGTGGCTCAGCGGTATGTCTGCGGACTTACACGCTAAAATCCGGGTTTCGATACCCGTGGTGGGCAGAACACAGATAGCCCATTGTGTAGCTTTGTGCTTAATTCAAAACAACAACAACAACAGCTATGATTTAGCATTTGATCTGTAAATAGCTTGCAAAATGCAAACCCTTGTAGACTTAGACCATTTTAGTTTCACTAATAAAGTCAATTTGAGCCAAAATAAAATGTAAATGCTTTAAGACTTGGGCACATTCAGATGTTTTACAAATAGACCTTCTCTATTCTAAATAAAAACACAAACCATTGTACACTTTGGACTCTTCAGAATTTGTTTTTTTCAAAATGAATCAAAGTTATGACATAAATAAATATAAAAACTCTTTTAAGCAATTTTTTGTGCTTGAATTTAATATAGTTTTAGCCTAAGGTGCAAATGTCTAATGTTATGTTTTACATCATCCAACATTGGCTTATTGGTAACGAAAACATATTAATGCAGCCTGTGTTTTTAATGTATTAATTTCATTATTTTTATATTGTTTGTTATAGGGGTTTTAGCCTGTTATACTGGTGTCATGTGTTTTCCTTATAAATATTTCACAAATTTAGGGGAAAAATTGTATAAAAATGCCATACTGAGTCAGGTAATGGGTCAGCCAGTCACTCATAGAGTTAAACAGTGAGCTGTTAGTAAGTCACGGAGCGAGTTAATTAGTTAGTGAATTCATTAATTAGATAGTTAGTAATCCAGTTCAATGTTACACATTGTCAAATTAATGCCTTTGATAAGAGTATTAGTCTAACTCGTTAAGTTTTATTTGTAAGTTAAGCATATTGGGAAACAGTACAATTTTTTAAAAGTTTAGTTTAAGAAATAAAGTTAAAATTAAGTTTCATTGAGAGAGATGTACTTCGTATTATTTTACCAAGTAATCCAAAAGAACTCACCCAACGATATAAACTAAACCAAAGCAAAAGTATATTTAGTAATCAAGGAAATTTTTAGTCAAGTTTATTCACTTTATTTATGGTTTGTTTCAGGTTTATATATAAAGAGAATTTTTAATATAGTTTACATAAATTTGATAGGCCGTCAATTTAAGCTTCATTATAGTTCAAAAATCATCTATTAAACCATATAACTAAACGATATTTCGGTGCATTAAATACACCACTTTAAGATACTTCAAGTTAAATTTCTCTGAAAGAAAAAGTTAATTCCGAAGATAAAAACTCTCAACGATTGATCATTTGATCTAAGTAACTTAATCCATGTGTCTGGGCAGATCAAAATACAATGAATCAGAGAAAAATAAAACAGAACATCAGGCACTTCCTCATTACCACCTATACCAATAAATTAAACATTATACATAATATACGAGTGCGCTTGTGATCATGTACAATATAAAATCACATTTGAAACTTCTTTGAAAAACAAAGAAATAGTATCATAGTTTAATTTCACTCAACAAAATTGAATAGTTTTATGTATAAAAATAACTTAAATGTTACTATAAACCTGCCTAATAAAAATCTCTGATAACAGCTAAATATAACGACAGTTATTTCGCTAAATAGTATATGTCTTTGAGGTAGCACCTTATTTGAATTAAGAAGCACCTTGACAACGTATTCGTACACATTTATATAGGTATGTATATATATATATTAATAGGTGTCACTACAACTGGATATTTATGTCAAATAGGATGGTACAACTCATAATCACCTGGAATAAAAATCCCAGAATACGCAACGAGGACTGCTCATATTTTCTTCCTGTAACGAAAGAAATTGTATATTTATACAATTAATTTTGCGATATTTCTATATCTGTATATAAAAAATACCTGCCAGAGATATAATGAATATCACTTATTCTCATCTTACTAATTTCTTCTGAACCTTTTCACACTCCTTTTTCAACTACCATTTTTAATGAAAATTATTTTCAAAATACTCGATAAATAACAATCAGTATAAAAACGTTGCTCTTATTTCTATACTAAGTTACAATATAATAACTTAAAAAGTACAGGAATAACTAAATTATGATTGTTTTTATAAAGCAAAACCGCATTAAGCTATCTGCTACGTCCAGAGTTGAGGATCAAACCCCGAATTTTAGCATTTACCCTTCATAGATTTATCCCTGACCTACCGGAGGACAAATGACTAAACCCAACAGGAATGCTGCTAGAGGTGTACAGGATCTGACCTTCTAACTGTACACCACAAGCCCCGAGATATAATCTACGCATATTTTGTAAATAAGTGCCTATTTTAAAATAGATAAACAATTCATCCAATACATTTCTTGTCACACAGACACTACAATTTAGGAAGCTTTCCGTGTTAGTGTTTCAAACAATAATAACTTAAAAGCATCTATAAAAGAACGTTTAAAAAATTAAACTAATATTTGTGAATAAAGAATCGGAGATAAACTATTAAAGTTCTTTAACCTGTTGACTGCCAATTATTTCAGCTGCTACAATACAACTCTCATGCTTCTTCATTTCGTAACTTTTTCGTGAAGCCATTTTGGATCGAAAGTGAAACAATTTAAGTAGGTCAAATTCATGTATGGTGCTGATATCTAGCATTGAAGTTAGGTATTATTGAGAACGAATTAACTCGTCCGTGGCACTGTGTTACCGATCGACTTGGACGAGTTATCTCGTCTACGGCACTGAACAGGTTAAATTTGACAAAAATCTTCGAAACTTGTTTTTGGAACTGCAACGTTGAAAGAAAATTAAACGTGAGCTGATTAAAAGAAATAAAAAGTTCCTTTAAAAATAGTAAAGTGAGACTTCTTAATTAATTTAAAAATGGTAGCCCATAAAAGTTCGTTTAAAATAGTAAAGTAATCTTTAAAATACCTATAAAAACATTTGTCTTAAATGTTTCTTTAAAATTAGTAAATTAGTCCACGATAGTTCCCTCAAAGATGTTAACGTTTTTTTTAAATTTTCACAAATCAGATTTCGTGAAGTAAAAGTAAAGTTTAAAGTATACTCCAAATGAAACATTCTAAATATCGTAATACTGATGAAAGCTATAAATAAGTTATATCATTTAGGGTGTCTTCTAGTCCTTGTCTACAGAAACTGGTGCTATATATTTTGAATTTTGTATAAAACCTTTTGGTCGGTGTAGATCATATGTTGTTAAAAAGGTCGGAAAAGCTTTAACTGATCGTTATATGCTTTGTGTCGTACAGGAAATGACAGAAAAACTGGGTAAAATCCTTAAGAATATCATAATACCAACCACTATTTAACAAAAACTGAAATAACGTGTCGTAATAATAATAATAATAATAACTAAATATACCTCATGTCACCACCAGAATCAACTGGTGCTAAGACTATATTTTTCATTACCTGTAAATGTCTTAAAGTCACACTCACAGGCTGATGAAGTTTTACCATTTGCAAGTATTGAACAGATGCAGAGAGCACTCTAGAATTAACTATCTGGGTCGAGTTTAACAAACTGTTTGGAGAACTAGCTGTGCCCTCTATGCCTAATGGAAGATTTTCCTCTAAGGATAAGAATTCTTCCACTCTGTTGTAGGCAACAAACATTACTTTCACAAAACCTGTAACAAAAATGGAAATTTATTTACTTATGCAATAAATCACGGTTCCCCATATCGCAGTATAAGCGGAAACGTTATCTTCCCTTCATTCCATTTAATATGTGTGCAATATTTTCCTTTAGTGATTATACATAACTTGTGGCTACGTATAAGCAAATTTTAAAGATTTATCTGATAAAAATGAATTATTTTAAAGACTGGTGCTCATTGAAGAGAAAAATGATAACAAAAAAGGCGATATTTAGTTGACTAACCTTTTTTGCTTGAAGTGACCTAAAACCTGAACGTTGCATTGTAAAAAAACTATAAAGAAATGATAAAAAGCGAGCAATTTAAGTATTTAGTCTACTTTTGTTTTAATGCCAAAATTGCTTTCATTAAGAATAGATAGTTAATAATATGTTTTTGTAAATTGCATTAGTTTGACGTAAAAATCATAAACGTATTATATTCAAATGAAGTTCATGTATTTCTAAACTTATTAAAAGACAGTGTAAAACAATTATAATCAAAACAGACAAATTGTTTTATTACTTGAGGTTAAAATGCCTAAACTATATTCTTCAAAAAAAGAAACGCAAAAGGCAAAATATGAGACAAATTGTTAACAAGTTTATTCCGGGTAGTTCTGTACGACATGTGTGAAACTTTGCACATTCACTGCTGAACATCCAAAGTCTGCAAAGGCGAAGTCCACGCTCACTAAGTGAAGTTTAACGTCACTCAACGTCAATAACGAGTATGCCCCCCGTGAGCATCAATAACTGCTTGGCATCTCCTGCCCATGGAAGCGATGAGATGACAAATCACATCCTGTGGAATGGCTGTCCACTCAGCCTGCAAAGCTGCTGCAAGCTGAAGTAGAATCTGCGGTTGAGGTTGTCGCCGTCGCAAACGTCGGTCCAACTCGTCCCAAAGATGTTCGATGGGGTTTAAATCTGGTCATCTGAAGGGCCAGGGAAGAACGTTGATGTTGTGGTGTCTCAAGAAGACAGTGGTGAGTCGAACTGTGTGAGGACGGGCGTTGTTATGTTGAAAAACGTCGTTGACGTTCACCATGATGGGTTGCACATGGGGCCTAAGAATCTCGTCGACGTATCGTTGAGCCGTAAGATTCCCTCGAATGTGCAAAAGGTCTGTTCTGGCATTGTAGGCGATGGCAGCCCACATCATGACGCTGCCACCACCAAATCTGTCAATATCCTGCACACAGTTTGCTGCAAAACGTTCACCTCGGCGACGGTAAACACGGGTCCTTCCATCCTGCCTACGAAGCATAAAACGTGATTCATCGCTGAACCAAACATGCCTCCATCGTCGATGAGGCCATACCCGATGTGCCCGAGTCCACTGCAGCCGTGCTTGACGATGTTGCTGGGTGAAGATGACGCTTCTGACTGGACATCGAGGTCAGATTCCTGCATCTCGTAGACGGTTGCGTACGGTCTGATCGGAAATCCTACGCAGCCCTGGAATGGTTGAGGTAGTAGACGTCGCAGTGGTGGTCCTATCTCAAAGGTGACGTAACCGGATGTAGCGATCTTGTGCGGGATCTTGTGGACGGTCACGAGTTCATCCATGTTGTTGGTGACAATTCCATAGCCTTGTGGTGGTGCTTGGGTGGAATTCACAGCTCTGGCAACATCTGATCGAGATTCGCCTGCTTCCAAGCGACCAATGGCGTTGTTGCGTTGTGCTTCAGTCAGTCTTGACGTAACTGTATTGCGTGTAACTGAGCTATGGAAACCGAAAACCCGTCACTTTTATAGGGATTTTGCACATGTTGCACTTGCAGAACATGCAGATCTCTCAAACAAATTTATTGGACACGCATGCGTTTTTGCGAAAAATCCGATGTTTTCCTCCGTTTTCAAAGTGCACAACTTTTATTGTCATTTTGGTCTGACAATCAGTGCATTAACACGTGTAACATCACATACTCTGAGCTTGTAACGTTATTACATATATTTCTCTTTAAAAAAACAAAAATATCCCTTTTGCGTTTCTTGTTTTGAAGAGTATATTTAGAAAAGATATTTAAACAATTATTTATTTTACCATTGTACTTACCATTTATTGCACTTCCTAATAAAGCTGCAGCAGGAAGAAGAATAGAGTCTTCCATTCGATACCATCTTGTTCCTTCTATGTCTTCTGGAACAGGAAAACGAACCGCGGAAACAGACCAAGTTTCCACTAATCTTACGGAGACCACTGTAAATATAATTCGTTCTTTCAAATACAGAACAGAACGTTCTTAAAAATATAATTACACATGTTTTCGATAAAAATTAAGATTCTCTTTGTAAAGTAACTGAAAATATTGATTATCTTAATATAGCATTTTATCTTCGATAACAAATATCAAACATTGTTTGAACAGTGGATTATATCTTTGAAAATGTATAACTGTCACGTTACATTCGATAAGAAACACAATTTGGTTTTAACAATAAAAAAAGAGACTGTGCAAAGATTTTAGGCATCAAAGAAAAATAAAAATCCCTTGTTTCAAAGCTAGATTATCAAGCTAAAATCTCCAAACATATAACTTCGTGCAATAACTGATTATCATAGCATAAGTTTCCTTACCTCATGTGATTCAATATGTTTTTTACATTTCAATGCGCCCTATCGTAAAATAAAAAATACTTGAATAGCAAATCTTGCTTGAAAGTTGGATATCTTCAAACTCTCTTTCGGATTAAAACGGTATTTATAAAAATTACATGATAAAGTTTTTATCTCAAAGGTACTTCAGGCGATTCTCTTAGATATCGTATGATTTGCTACAACGACAAAAGTCGTTTTTTTACAGGTAAAAGATAAAGTTGCATTGTTATATTCGATAAAAGATAAAATTATTGTTTGAAAGCTAGATGCTAAAAAATCTAAACAAATACAAAAGAAGTAGCTGTCGTTATGGTTAGGAATGAATTGTTTTAGATAGGACCCTTACAAATATTGGATTCAGTACGGGAAAAACGTCTTTTGTACGACTGGGAGTTAGCCAATAACCAAATACTCTGTTCCAATCTCTGGATTAAAGCTGAAGTCGCCACCCGCTGCTCGGACGCAGGAAGGTCTTGCCAAGACTGATTTTGAAACTCTTCCAAGAGGTTACTGCTAACTTCTTGTACAGACTTACAGAGGATGTAGAGAGAAACAAAAGAAATACGGATAAAAATCAGTTTATAGAGTATTATTGCGTTGTGAGAACTAAAATGATAATAATAAAAATCAACAAAACTGGTCATATTTTTCAAAGAAATGCAACATTATCAGAAGAGTAAATAAAAGGTGATAAGAAATATTTCAGAAACTGATTGTATAAAGTAGTAACATAGCGAGCTATGATCGTATATTCTAGGCCTCTAGAGTGTCATCAATCATACTATCGTACCATGGATACCATTCTTCTATACGCTTTTAACTTTATACTTGATATTAGAGACAGAACTCGCTTAAAATAAAAACAAATATCGTTTTGTAAAAAAAGAGGATGGTATTAGGTTCTGAAGCACAAGAAAGAGCAATTCTACAAGTTTAAATATTTTCACATTACTTATGCATTCCTGTTACGTAGGTTACAACTAAAGTACATTTACTCTTGTTTTAAATGTATTCTATTATATTGGCTGATTTAATTTTATTACAAGTGAAAATGTATCACGGTAAATTTAACGAAAGGAGATAAATTTAGCAGTTATATCTGACCATTCTTTTAACACAATCCCGTTTTCATTTGTTTTCTCTTAAAACAAAAGAGCCCATAATATTAACAATTTATTTCGAAAACGTTGGTCTCTACAATAATTAAAACTAAGATTAGAGTTTCCTCATCAAACAAGCACTATGGTTGTGTCTCTTACTAAACACAAAATGAGTGAAACGTTTTCAAAGTATTTAATCTCTAGCGTATGCCTTATCTGTTTCTTATTTTATCAGGACAACAAAAATATTGAACAAAACCGACCAATATTGTAGCTACCCAATAAATCAAACTGTGCCACATAAAAATATTGAATTTTTATCTCAGCGACCCAGTTCTATACGGAATATTTTAAAGTTTCTTCTTTAGTTCCAAAGGAAAAAATAAAATAAAAAATTGACATGACAGTAGCTAAAATCTTAAAGTCCTAATTATGATGAAATAACTTATTGCAGTTCTTAGTGGCATACTTTTTTATCCATTTCCTTTATCGATCAATATATCTGCCTATTTCAATAATCCATCTATTTATTTCATTTATCTTTCTGTCTAGTAGAATGTATTTGTTTTATAAAATTATTTGTCTCGCTTGTAGCGTAATTTTTCCGAAACTAATTAATCTACTCTGTCTTTTCATGTGCTGGTGTTATGACTTCTTAATTTATAAAAATACATATGTTTAAAAACAATTTCTCTATTTTAATCTTTCTCGGTATCATTGATTTGAAAATAACCTTTTTCATTACGTTATAATGATACCACTTTATTTTTAATTAATTTAACTAATGCTTAACTAATATTTTATTATATATTTAATTTTTAGATAACGTAAACATCTCTGAGATTCTGTTTGTTTTTTTCTATAACAAACGCACATCGGACTATTTGCTGAGTCCACCGGGGGGAATCTAACCCCTAATTTTAGCGTTGTAAGTCCATATACTTACCGCTATGCCAGCGGGGGATCTCTGAGAGTGTAGGAAATAGTCTAAATTTATATTTGTTTTGCATTGTTTACGTACGCTATGATAAATATTTTGTACGTCTGCATATATTTCACCTGTTTTAAAAGAAACAAAGTTAACTTACTTGAAACATCTCTCTGATCACTTGATAGCGTTGTTTTTCGTCCTTGATATCTGGAACCCGATCTTCCAGCTTTGTGACGAGACGTTGGAGGATAACCAGGGTCTGAGTTATGTCTCCTCCATATAGAGGCTTAGTTCTAGTGATTACAGCCAATTCTGCTGCTATGCCTACAACGGAGCTTCCACTATCAATCTGAGAAGAAAAATTATGGTCGACTTCGCACGATACGCGATTTTCAGTTTAATTTCGATTATACGTGAATGGTTTCAATTCCTTTCATATAAAATCGACAGATGCTGAGTCTTTAAAACCATCAGTTTGCAGCAAACTATTTATATCGATTTTATTCACTGCGACAGGAATATAACTCTTGTTTCTATATTCTAACAGAATACATGAAGTTCAGTAATATGTAAAAGAATATTCATGAAAATACAATATTCACAGGGAATAATCCATGTAAAGTTTAGTAATATCTGAAAGAATTTTAAAATTTTCATGGAAATACAATACTAGTAACTTACAAATTGTAGACTATAGAATACGTGAGATAAAAACACAAACGCAAAACACAAACTTAGAGTATTAAGGAACACAAACTCACAATAATAGGTTTGTTTTTGTACTTCGGTGTTTGTAACAGTACCTGAGTACGTCTTATGGAACACTGATAATATATAGATATATACTTGTTTTACTGCATTTCAATGTAGTCGATTCGGATCGTCTTTTAAATATTCTCGCTATTAAACTTTAATAGAATGAATTATGATGAAGTGTTTTTTTAATCTACCTTTCTTGCTAACACAATGAAGTAAATTCACCACGTTTGAAAATGATCTATTATCGTGCTCATTTTTAATTAACTGTATTTCTTTTACTTTATTAAAATGGCGTGATATCTCAATGGTAAGTATGAAAAGTTATAACTCTAAAATCGGGGTTTCGATATCAAAGGTGAGCACAACACAGACAATCCAGTGTGCATCTTTATGCTTAACAACAACAAAACCAATGTACAGAAACGATCATTAATATTTTATTCGTGCTTAAATTTCATAAAGTATAAGTTAGTCTACACTACATCACCATAAACTTTAGTCTAAATTAGCTTTACACAAACTTCGTACATCTAAATGGTTTAAAAAAATAACTTCTTACAAATATTTTAAAATTACTCTAATTGGTTGAGATTTGTAGATATGAACTTTGGTTATTTTATATGTTTATCACTCGCTGAGTGAATAACTGGTAAATGTAGATCCTGATCTACAACATTTCATTCTAAGGAAATCGCGAAATTCTAAGCGTACATGTTTTTGATGTATTACAGATTTCAGTACTAAAATCGAAGAGAGACCGCATAATATATAATAAATATTGCATTTTTTATTTCAAAAACTATAACAACTGGAAAGCCAAAAAAATTAAAATTTAATCAGGTATATCAAATAAAATGAAATTAATAAATGACAATATAAATAATTACAGGTGTTAGCCAAAAATAGTTGGTTATGCAAATAGAATTTAAAATGTAAGCCCTAATGTATTTTGATTTACATTTTCAAATTTCCCACTTTGGCATCAATTTGTTTATTACATCATTTTGAAAAGGAACATCGAAATTTAGTTTTTGGATACCCTGTATTTACTATACCAGAATTCAAATCTTTGCTGAAACTGTTATCAGAATTTCCACGAGATTTTGTCGTTTGCCTGAGGCTATTACTCAAGGATACTTAGTCCATAGATATTTGTGGTCTACTTGAAAATATTTCTACCAATTACTCACCAGTGTGTATATGTGTTGAATTACATTTCTTTTTCAGAACTATGTAGAAATAAAAAAAATCGACACAAAGTTTAAAGTATTTTCCAACACTTTAAAGCTTAACATTGGTGTGAAAGTGGAATTTAAAAAAAAATGAAGTATAAATAGCCATTTCACACCATGTTTGAAACAACTGTTTAAAAAAACACACACTATAAAATAGATCTATCAGTCACGGATAATGCCCAAAAATAGAGTGTGACTAATTCAGTACAAAAAAAATCTCGTTGCAAGAAAGATTCTGAGTTACACACAGATACCCAATATTGATGTAAAGTAACGAGCACGATAGAGCAATAATATTCAAATTAAGCGGGAACGTAGGTAATTATTAATACGGTAGATACGTTAGACGAGAAGATAGTTAAAAACGATATCAGTAAATCTAAACCAGGGTTAAGATTGTTTGATTTCAATCACGCGCTCTTCACTGTTCTTAAATCTTCAAATATGATAAAACATGTCTTGCAAGCACATGATACATTACCACCATATCTTCAAAATTTTATAGTAAAATGATAAATTATCAGTAAACATCTTACCCTCGTTTTGAGGTTTTCTATCCACGCCGACTGGCATTCACTAAGATCAGGGCCAGACCCCACCCACCGGGGTGGGTTCGACCCACACTGCCACCTTGAACGACCTAAAGAGTAAATAAAAAAAATCGTTCATTTTTACCAACTCTTTAGAAGGAAGCGTATACCAATGAATAATAGATGGATTTAATATTTATGAAGAAGATCATGAGCACTGATGACTAGAATAGTGATACCACTGCACTCTAAAAAGCACATTTAATAATGATGAGAAGAGTGGTATTTAGACACCTTTAAAAGCAGCTCTTGTATACCGATGATCAGACAAAAAAAAAAGACAAAGATAAATCGACTATGAAATACGTCGTGTGGGCCGATGATTATAAAAAACATTATCTTTGCTTATTACAAATCAAGTCACATATGCAAATGATCAGAATAAAAGTCAGAACATCCTTAACGGTTATCATTCAGTATTTCAGACATCTCTACTCTTTATAAGGCTGTACAATATGTTGAACATAAAACTTACTATTGTTTTTCTGAAACTAAATTAGATGTTCCATTAATAATAATGGAAGTCATTAGCTGTATAATTAAATAGATATCCATCCAAAAGCTATATGAAATAACCAAACTACACAATATATAACCGTGATAGACAATAAAGAAATTAATTATCCCTATGTATATTGAAGAATACGGTTACACCAAACTTCCAAAAGTAATAAAAACTATAGAAGTGTAAATCTACAAGCCTGGACAAACCTACATAATTCATGGAGCAAACTAATTATAACGACTTGATCACAATATTAGAGATTTGACATCTTTTGTAAACGTTTCCATTAAAATAATCAAACATTGATATGTTTACAATCTTCAAAACTAAAGTAATTAGTTATTGAAGAAAGTATACTAAAACTATTATAATAAATAAATGGTACACATGTATTGTCAAGAATCAAACCGCCTTCTAAATTGACCAAAATAGTGAATTATTTTCTAATAAAATCATACTACTTATACTGATTATACCTGAAGCTAACCAAGTAATTACTATATGAAAAATCAACTAAAAAGCGCTGAGGAGCGATAAAGTCAAAAACAAAAAAATTGAAAAACATTTTTTCAAGTTTAACGTCATTAGAGGAAGGGTTTCACAGCTCCAAATGTTGTGAACATTAAAACATCTATCTAACGTTAACAACTTGTTCCCCTCATTTTTGTTTTCCAGTAATTACTGTAGCTTATTTAATATGTTGTTCTAAAATTAAAACGTATAATGATTATAATGTATTTACTAATGAGTTGGATACGCTGGTTATTATCGATATTTTCCGCCGTAATAACTTGTAATATCTCATGAAGTTCAGCCAGCTTAGAGATTTAGGTGAATTTAAATCCGAGTATTAAGCTAATAATGTAAAATTGTTTGTTTGTTTGTTTGTTTGTTTGTTGTGGAATTTCGCACAAAGCTATTCGAGAGCTATCTGTGCTAGCCGTCCCTAATTTAGCAGTGTAAGACTAGAGGGAAGGCAGCTAGTCATCACCACCCACCGCCAACTCTTGGGCTACTCTTTTACCAACGAAAAGTGGGATTGACCGTCACATTATATAACGCCCCCACGGCTGGGAGGGCGAGTGTAAAATAGTGTGCGTGTTTTGTTGTAGCAAAGCCACATCGGGCTATCTGCTGAGTCCATCGAGAGGAATCCAACCCGTAAAATAGTCATAATAATAAAAAAGCTTAAACATTAAAGAAAGTGTGGGAAATAATTTATTTTCAAAATGCATGATAACAGGATTTACAATATTAAGAACTATTTTGTTAAAAGTAAGAGCAAAATTACATTTAAATGATCAGGATACCATTTAGTTTAAACTATTTATTACCTAGCGTGAAATATAATAAATATTTGATATTTTTAGAACTGTACTAAGATGGTCAGGATAGAGAAGGTTTACAGAAGTGAGAAGATATATTATATTTGTTCAATGATTGTTTCTTTGACCATTTTTTTATTTCATTTGTAGTTTACATGTACAGTTTTTGTATTAAATTATTTCTTCACTATTCCAATACATTAATTTTATACCATGCAATGGCATTTTTAAGAGTTTTATTTTATTCTTCTCTCTGGATATTTCAGACAAAAAAATTAACATAAAATGCAACTACTTTTAACAGCATTTTCTTTCATTAAAATTTAATTAGACTTAATTTGAGTTGATTATTTTTACCTAAAACAGTAAACATATAAAAGAGTATTTGTACTGACACTGCGCCAAACTTTATACATCGAATGAACTAACCTGTAGATCCACCAGGACAGTGCTGTATTGCAACTTCTCCTTGATAAGTCCAGTTCCACAAAATATTTCTTGCAATTGTTGGAGCACAAAATTCTTTTCTGTCTGAGCCACTTGGTAAAGTATGAGTGTTGTGAAACATTCGTGGCGGTTCTGTGGGTTCGTAGAATCCAAAATTTGTTTCAATAATTGAGTAAATATTATGTGTACAAATCTAGACCAAATATTTATTTCAAAAATTAAGCGCCATAAATGATCTAAATTTAATATCTTATCACTAAGTTTCAGAAAGTAGTAAATAAGTTCTAAAATTCTACATGTCGAGTCCTTATGCAACCTTGTGCCACTCAGAAGACATGACGCAATGATATTCCTTTTTCTTGTTGACATTATCATATTATATTTAAGTGGTGAGGAAACAGTGGAGTAATTTTTGTATATCGTCTTTTCGTATGTATACGTCATCATACTTATTACAAAACACTTTTACGTAAAAGATTTACTCTTTATAGAAATATTTTTATGAGTCTTTCTTTACATCTCTTTAATTTTTTGATCTTTTACTTGATATCTAGAGGTGACAATCTATTTATTGCTAAGAAACAAAATCATGTTTAAATGACATTTAGCTTCACTTACCAACAGATGGCAGCACAAAATGGTATTACTTAAATTTCTTTGATCACTAAGATAAGAAGACTTCAGCATTCCAAAAATATTATGTAATGTTTCACGTTTATTCTAACGTCAAAAGAGAAAAGGTTAATCCTGTAATAGCTGAGCATTAGGTTTTTAAACAATAATTTCCTACATTCTTTGTATAAAGCTTTTCTATAATGATGATTAATTTCCAAAGTATTATACAGTATTTATATATTTTAATCAAAATTTCATATCCCAGTGCTAAATATAATCTTTTTTAAAAACATTTTTATTGAACATATTAAGGCTGCAGTTAAACTCCTCGTAATTTATCTTCCTAGCTAGATAATATGCCAATACTGAAAAGCACAAAAAGTCGCAAAATCTTTGTCTCTGTTAAATGAGATGTGGCCTATTCATATTACATCTTCACTGAAGCAAATTGATAAAATTATACTTCTCTCTGCAACTTATTTCATAAAAGGAACGCAGTAGCGCAAAATTTAGCTATGAATAGTACTTTTAAAACTTTTTTATATTTCTCTTGATTCCAATAAAAGTTTTCAAACGTGTTTAGAGAAAAAATAATAATTTCTTGGTTTTAATCAAATGAACAATATACTGAAAGTTTTAACTTCTCTTTTTAATGCAAAAAAGAAAGGATGGAGTTAGACGTAAAAAACATTAATGGTGAATCTCTTAATTGCATTTGAGAATCCCGACGCTCATGGTAGTTTGTTCTTTTAGAATCATTTGATTTAACTCACTAAAGATGTTGAAACTTTATATATTTTCTAAAGAACTTCATTATAGCTACAACTTGCTTAAGTTTCATGATGGAACTACTACTATCATGAACGCTTAACATGATGAAAGTACTATTATGATAAATTATAGTTTTGTCTTATGAATTTGAATGATAAAGTGAATATTTGAAAAAAGAAGTCATTTTTTAAACTGTGGGGTCAAAATACCACTTTAATCTCTTAAGTGCATCTAGCTTTCTATTCCAACAATCAATCAACAACAGGCGAAGAAGTTACCCAATCTGTCAAGTCAACTACCTGTGATAATAGCCTTTACTTTTTACAATACAGAAAGTTGAGTTTAACAACACCTTACTTGTATAGAGCTGGACCATTGTGTTATGAGTTGAAGTGGTAACAGTGTGTCCTGTAAAAGTAGAAATACCGGGTGTTGAGACAACGCTTGACAACAGCTGTGTTGGGTGAAAAGATGTGGACATCCTGGTTGATTTTGGTCTAATTGGTAGCAACGTAGGCGGTTTTAACGTTGTTGTCGTGGTAGTTGAAGACTTTTGAAATACATGTTTATAACTGTTGTGCGTTACAGGAATTATTATAGGAGGCCTAGTAGTAGTTGTACTTGTTGTAGTGGTCCTCATCGTAGTTGTGGAAGATGTCGTTATTTCTTAAATAAAAAAATGTTCATCCGTTTTTACTTCTTTATTACACATAAAACTCTTCGCTATGACGAGAAACCCGCTTGAAGTGAAAATGTATTCTCAAGACTACAGGTATTAGCACTTTAAATAAAATAACGTACAGTACAACATTTTGATCTCTTTTGGTCACCTTTAGGTTAACAAAGAGAGTGTTTGCAACTGACTGTTGCCGATCGTATGTCTTAGGGTCTTCAGCAGGAGTGGCCAGTGGATAGTACAATTGTGGCGAGCTCGTGTTTAGGAATCAACTTTTCCATCATTTATTTTTTATCGCAAATCTGGTAATCAGCAACTGCACTACTTCACGTCATCGCTAGTTTAATGCGCTTCAACACTACCACAGATCCGCCCATATTCTAATATCAGTCTCGTTTAGATGTTTGTTATTGAGTGTGCGCTGTTTTGCATGCGCTTGCAAATATATTTTTATTGTGCAACTTCCAAGTGTTTAATTATATTTTGTTTTTAATCCTATAATATAGATAAGTAGATAATTCGAAAACAAAAGAATCTATATGATGGTGAACACTCAGAAAATAAAGACAGTTTAATTGATTCTGGCATTACTACCGAAAAGAAAATGGCGCGTGACTGGAAAAACGAGAAACGAAAATTTACTGAAAGTTAGGAGTTGAAATTTGCAGTGATTGAAGAAAATAATAAACCAGTGTGTCTTTTGTGTAGCAAAATCATATGAATGAAATTATCTGTCTGAAAACACAACCTTATGAACAAAAAGGAGGCCAAAAAAGATTTTTATCATCGATAGAACTAGTTACGTTAGATAGTTATAAAGAAGCCTGGATTCTAGCTCAAAGAAAGAAATCATTTTCTGATGCTGAACTAGTAAAAGAAATATTGATTGTGGTCATTGAAACTTCGTTGGAGAATTATGATCCAAAAATAAAAGATGATATTCTTCAAAAGGTAAATAATTTGCAATTAAGTCCAATAACAATTGTCCGCAAAATGCTAGAGTTAGCGAAAGGCACAGAAAATCAGTTATTTAAACAACTAAAAGACTGTTTGTATTTTTCTTTAGCACTAGATGACTCAACAGATGTTAGTGACACTGAACAGTTGATATTTTGGATTCGATATGTAACTTCAGATCTTTAAGTGAGGGAAGAAATGCTTGGCCTTTGTGGATTATGAAGTTGAACATGTAGCAAAAAACATTTGTGAAGAATTTCTTGAAATGTCAAAAAATTCAATCTGGATTTTAAAAAACTGTTGTCTGTCACAACAGACAGTGCACCTGCCATGACTGTGGCGAAATTAGGATTGGTTTATTTTTTGAAGCAGCATTTAATTGAAAATAGTGTGAAGTCCACGCTGCCAT
Organism: Tachypleus tridentatus; assembly: GCF_004210375.1. NCBI lineage: Eukaryota > Metazoa > Arthropoda > Merostomata > Xiphosura > Limulidae > Tachypleus > Tachypleus tridentatus. The sequence goes on from NC_134826.1 coordinate 114,899,205, forward strand.
CTTTCCATTACATTTTGCATCAGGAAAATTTATATGCTCAGATGTCTAAAAATGATGAATTGAATACTTTGATAGACATTGTTGTAAAAACTGTTAATTATATTAGAAGTGGAAGCTCTTTCATCTATCGACAGTTTGTTAAGTAGCGACTGTACTTTTGATGATCTTACTGATTTTGCAAATGTAAGATGGTTAAGTAGAGGAAAAGTCTTGGTATGATTTACTTCCTTATTTTCTCAAATAAAAGAGTATCTTGTTGAAAAAGTAATATTAAAAGTTTTTCTGACATTGAAACTTTGTCATGGCAGTGTGATTTGCACTTTCGGTGCAACATGATGGCTCACTTCAATAACTTTAATATAAAGCTTCAGGGAAGAGGTAAAATAATAAACGAGCAATCGCAGTCTATTCATGGATTTCAATTAAAGCTAAAACTCCTTGCAGAACAATTACAAAAGAATGATTTGACACATTTTGCAAAATTGAATAGTTTTCTAGAAAATAATAAGAACTATGATTTCTCTGATGCTAAAGATGATCTCTATGTAGACTGGATCAAAATCTATCTCAAAACGTTGAATCGCGTTTCTCCGAATTTAAAAATTTGAAATTGATATTTGAAATTTTGCATTATCCATTTCTATTTTACTTAGGAAATTTCAACAAGGAAATTACATCTTTTTTTGTCTTTGGATAAGTGTAGATTTTAAGACGAGATGCTCACCCTGCAAAATGTAAAACATATAATGGGTAAACAAAAACTTTCTATCAGAGAGATGTGGCTCACTATTCTGATAAATGAGACTCTTCCAAATTTAAAGATAACAATTTTAAAATTATTTTACATGTTTGGATCCACATGGGTGTGTGAGTTAACATTTTCTACGCTTTTTTTTTAAATCTAGATACAGATCTCGGCTTTCTGACATAAATTTAGAGACAGAGTTAAGATCCTCATTGAGCATAGATATTAAGCCAAATTTCACGAAACTTGTTGATGAAAACCCCATCAATTTTCACATTGAAGATTAGTTCACATGCAATTAGTTTTATTAAACTAACGTTTTTTTTTAAATAGAGTGGATAACGCTGTTTTCATTAGCCAAAATTGTGAACACTATGAAAAATAAGTTGCCCACCCCCTGGAGTAGAGTGCAAAGAAGTACGGGATTGTAGGAGGCATTACAGTTAGATGTTTGGTTATTAATTAGTATAGGTACAAAGGTGTTCCTTTATAGCGGTTTATTTTCGGTTTTAGTTGTTGCGTAAGTAGGGCTTCTTTGATTTTGCGTTTGTTTATATTTAATGTTTTTTTCGTTCGTATATATTGATGTTTGTACACAATTAATGTTTTTTCGTTCATATATACTGATGTTTGTATATAATTAATGTTTTTTTCCATTTGTATATATTCATGTTTGTATATATTTCGCGTTTTTTTCCGTTTGTATATATTCTTGTTTGTATATATTTAATGTTTTCTTTTCCGTTTGTATATATTCTTGTTTGTATATATTTAATGTTTTCTTTTCCATTTGTATATTTCGTGTTTTTCGCTTGTACATATTTAATATCGAGCCTTTTCGTAATGTTTTCTTTTCCATTTGTATATTTCGTGTTTTTCGCTTGTTCATATTTAATATCGAGCCTTTTCGTAATGTTTTCTTTGTTGTAAATAAATTTCAAATTGGTTTTGCGTTTGTTTATATTTGTTTCCCATTTAGTACCTGAGTGTTTTCTATGGTTATGTTGTGGTTATTTCATTTGGAATGTTCAAAAACGAATGAAGGTGTTTGTGTGTGTGTGTGTTCTTACAATCAAGTTTCGATTTTTCTGCTTATTTCTCCAATGTAAAAGTCGTGGCAGTTTTTGCATTGTATTTTATAAATAATTTTGGTATTGTGTTTGTCAATATAGTTTTTTACAAAATATGAATTTTAGTTTTTTACATGGTTTTGGATAAATTTGGGGTTTACTGGAATGTTGTCTTTTGTTATAAGTTTCTTCCAACTGTTGTTTTTTTTTCTTTTGCTGATGTCGGAAATATATGGTAAGCAGCAGTATAACGTTTTGTAATTTGTTGTATTTTGGGATTTATTGTTGTTGTTTTTTGTTCTTGATTGAGTTGTTGATTTAAGTGTGTACGTATAATTTTGTCAACGGTGTTTTGAGGAAATTTGTTGATGTTGATGAAGTGTTGTTTTAGTTTGTTGATTTCACAATTAATTTTATCGGGTGATTATGGTTTTGTGGCTTTGTTTATTTGGTTTCTTAATATTGTGAGTTTTTGTTTTGTTTCATGCGCTGAGTCTCAGGGAATGTATAATCCAGTATGGGTGATTTTTATGTAAATTTCCGTTGAATTGTGTAAAGGTTCTTGTAATCTTGAGGTTGAGAATGGTATTTGGTCAGTTTTTTCCTGTTCACAGGTGAACTTAATTTTGAGATGTATAAAGCTAGCGTGCTTGAAAAACTAAGTGTTCCTGTAGATGTGAATCCAGCAATTGTATCGTCAAAATATCTGTACCAGTATAGTGGTGGATGTAAGGCTGAATTAATCGCTTGAGATTCAATCTGTGTTATAAAAATGTTAGCTAGAACTGATGACACGGTGTTGCCTGTACTTAGGTTATTTATTTGTAGGTAGTTTTGGTGGTAGTGAATTCTAAAAGAGTTGTTAATTGGTTGCTGGGGATGTGTATCTATGGGTTGGGGCCTTGAATATAAAGTTATAAAGCTATCTTGCAGACTTCAATGGTTGAGACGTCTGTGAAGAGGGAGATTGTCAATTTTTTTAATGTATTTATTTGTGTTCATTATAACTACAGCATTACCTTTATCTGCTTTTATAATTTTGATGTTGTTGTCTTGTTTTAGGTTGTTTATATAGTCAATATTTTTCCGTGTGAGTTTATTTTTAGTTTTCTGTGAAATTATACTGACGGTTTTGCGTGAAAATTCTTTGAAAAAGTTATTCAAGATACTGTTTTCAGGTGTTCCAGAAAAATATAAATGTTTTCGGTTCTACCTGGAAAGATATGTTGTTGGTTGTCGATGAAATTGTTGTCGAAGTTGTCTTCTTTCTGGTGGTTGTTTTCGTTGTTTTGTTGGTGTTTTCTGTAGAATGTATCACTAGTCTTCTAGCTAAGTCTTCCTCCACACAGGCTTTCATTTCGATGGATGAGATATTTCTAGGTGTTAGTGTGAAGTTGAGTCTTTGTTGAGTAAATTTATCTCTTCATTGCTTAAATGTCTGTTGGATCTATTAATTATAAATTTGGTTGATGGTTGGTGTTGGAGTCTATTTCGTTGTTTACACATTAGTTATCTAGTTTTCGTTGTAGCGAATTTTCTTTTCCTTGTCGTTCTTACTATTGATTTGATTGATGTTACATTGTATGAGTTCGTAAATGTCTGGTTGAATGCAGTAGGCCAGTTGGTGGTCTAGGTTCATTTTTTGTTTCTGCAAGTCGTTTACTTCTTTGTAATTTGAATTTAGCATAGCTTTTAGCAATTTTTTTATGTAAATTATGGATAATGTTTCGAACACTGTAAATCGTATAAATACAACATAACCATAGAAAAGATCCAGATACTTAGCAGGGAAACAAATGATAATAAATCTAAAGAAAAAAATCTACAAAACCTTACACTGCTGCATACCATATATTCTTGATATCAGAGAAAAAAATAACCAACATTTGGAAAAATCTTACAAGAAAATGCAACGTTCCAGTAAACACCAAATTTATTCAAAAACTATGTACAAAACTAAAATCCATACTATGTAAAAACTACACTGATAAACACAACACCAACATTATTTATAAAATACAAAGCAAAAACTGCCACGACTTCTATATTAGAGAAATAAGCAGAAAAATGGAAAATAGATTTAAAGAACACACACACACAAACACCACACTTTCTTGAACACTTCAAATGAAATAAACACAACATAACCATAGAAAACACTTATATACTAAGTGGGGAAACAAATACAAAGAAACGAAAAATCACAGAAGCTGTACTTATGAAACAACTAAAACAGAAAATAAACCAATATAAAGGAACACCTTTATACCTATACTAATTAATAACCTAAAATCTAACTACAACATCCCCTTCAATCCTGTATTCCTTTACTTTACACTCTAGTCCCTAAGACATATGCCCAACAACGGTTAATTGCACACTTTCTCTTTGTTAACCTGAAAATGACCTAAGAATGTCGAAAAATTGTTCTGTACTTTATTTTAATTAAGTGCTAATACCCATACCAGGCGTCTTGAGAATAAATAATAAAACTAAGTTGCTGTGTAAAGTGAGTGATCTATAGCGATTCTTATTTCGATAAGAGTCCTCTATAATGTCGGAAAAATTAAGAAAGATAAAAAAATATTCAACTGAATAGATTGTAGACGAGCACTCCTCTCAATAATAAATATACTTATTTTCTAGTTAAGCTTGAGTGAAAAATAGCTCGGAAAAAACACTTACTTAAGCAGAACTAATGAAGTCCAAATAAAAGAAAACCTGAAATCAATATGCACATCAAGAATACTTGATATACGGAACAATCCATATTAATATACAGATTTTTTGTTTGTTTTTGAAATTCGCGCAAAGCTACACGATGGCTATCTGCGCAAGCCGTCCTTAATTTAGCAGTGTAAGACTAGAGGGAAGGCAACTAGTCATCACCACCCACCACCAACTCTTGGGCTACCCTTTTACCAACGAATAGTGGGATGGTGCGTCACATTATAACGCCCCCACGGCTGAAAGGGCGAGCATGTTTGGTGCGAAAGGATTCGAACCCGCGACCCTCGAAGTACGAGTCGAGTGCCTGAACCACCTGGCCATGCCGGGCCAATATACAGGTTACCTATAACCTTGGTGTGGTTGGAGTAACCGAATAAATATGAACATTTAGGAATGGCATATAAATGTGCCATATTCTCAAGTATAGAAATATATTAAACCATAAGTATATATTTTGATGAAAATAACTTTGTCAAATTATTTGTTCAGAAAAAAAAATCTCATGTGCTTAATACTATATTTTAACTAGGGATAAAATTAAACAACTTTATATGTTTTTCTTTCGATTAAAACAGCTAGGAACTCTTAATTTTCTTTTGTACCTGCGATACACTGGTAGTGGGCTTCCAAATACTTCACTGTGTCCGAACATGGGTCACCAAAGACGGAACTGGAGGCGGGAACACTGCAGGTTTTCTTCGTATCACAGCTTCAACAGATTATGAGGATGAGAGTTTATTGATCTAGAAAAACTTAGATCACTGACCATGCATCTTCGCATCATATTGTAGACATTATTTATTTTCATTGCTAAAATCAGTTACAGTGCATGAGATAACAATGTACCAATATATTATATAAAAACAATATTTGAATACCTAAATATGGGCTCATCACAATTTCACATTAAATATTTCTCTTGCAGTGAAAATAAAGGTGTCTAGTGCTAATGCGATTGAAAGCATGGCCGAGTAACCAATAACGAAGTGCCAACCTCAAAAATAAACCACTTACCTGAAGGAATAGTTTTAAATGTGTTCACATTTTTTATAGATATACTGGTAAGATTTTGAGTCCATAATAATATAAAAGAATATACTTAAATCTCCGTTTTACGACTTTCCTGAGAGTTTGAGATTTATAACATTTTTCGTTACTTTGTGCACATTTAGGAAAAACGTTGTGTAAAAAGTAGGTAGGCACTCCACAGAAGTATTTTAACCTAGAAGATTTTACGGTAAAAGGTGATAGTGGTCAACTTAAACCTGTGTTTTTTTAGCAAATTTCTTAAAAATAACTAACCTAACACACAACGGTAGTGAACCTCTAAGTATTTATGGGTCCCTGGACAGGGATTTCCAAAAATGGCACTGGTTATTTTCAGACCACAGCTGGAAGCGAGATTACATCTGTAATAAAATTTACGAACTTGTATTCTCACAGATACGATTGCTGTGTGCACAAACACGTAACGTTTTCTAAATCTTGCGAACAAGAAACTAGCATACAATTTATATTTTATCTTAAGCTTATACGTATTTGCTGTATATATATATATATATATATATATTTATTTCGTTACGCTTAAAGTAATTATTTTTTTAAACTTCCTTTAAGCGTAATTAATACAATATCAGGGTGTGCATTTTCAAATAGCCTGAAACTATAAAAAAGTTACAGAGGCTGATTTTTTTCTACATATTACTTAAACAATGATTTTATATTGATGATAACAAAAAAGTATTAAAATACCAACAGAATAATTCCTGTTAAAGTGTTTTTTTTTTTACATATTGTACATGAGGAGAGTCATATAAACGAAATGGTGGAATATTAAAATCATCTTTTTCAGTCTAAGCAGATGTAACGAGAGTTCCGAGCTTTCTTGATCGAACAACAAAAATATTTATTATTTTATACTTTCCCGAAGACAATTAATTTTAGACAAAATGTGAAAATGACATTTTTATAAAAAAATAGCAACAACGGCCAAGTTAACATTTGCAATTTTTAGTATGCTAATAGGTAATATATTATGAAAAAACTGATTACTAAAAACTACCGTCTGCTCCTGCATCTGTGACATGTGTCACCTTATATTAGTTTCTATTCTTATTAATTACTCAAGGGTGATTAAAAATTCAAAAAATAAATGAATAATACCGCCTAAGTAAAAACGTTTGTTGAGCGACGCTTCGAGTAAACATCCTTTTTCACAAGTTTTGATTAAGCTGTATATCAATAGAAAATCAATCTTTTCTTCAATTTAATTAGTTTTGCAAAGAACTAAGAGAATAGAATATCCTATGAAATATTTCTTTTTATAATTTAGCATATTTTTATTTATTTTAATTATCACATGTATGTAATGTAATAAAGGTTAGAAATAAAAAAGAAACAGTGTTTAATTAAAACTACATCCGTTTAAAGTTTTGCTTTTCTAAAACGAGGCTCATAACTTCCTAATATAGATACATATGTGTATGTGGTCAATCAAACGAAAGAGGCCTCCCCAGTGGCGTTCCCCAACGGGATAGTGATGAATCTTCGGACTTACAACGTTAAAATCATGTGTTCGAATCCTCTCAGTGGACACATTACATAGCCCGATGTGGCTTTGCTATGAAAAAAAAACAGCAGTGGCACAATGGTATGTCTCGGGACTTATACTGCTAAAACACCGGGTTTCGATACCTGTGGTTGACAGAGCACATATAGCCCTTTATGTAGCGTTGTGCATAATAACAATACAAGCACACAGAAGAATCAGCTTTTATCTAAAAGCAAAGCAATTTATTGCAATGTCGATTCAACATTCTTTAAACACTGATTATCCTGATATGCTGTAATAATGTTTGATGGCAAATACTGTTACTGAAATTGAATTGTTTAAAATAAAAATTATTTAATAATAAAATATCAATTCATTTTGCTACTATACATATACATATATATATATATATATATCATAATTAAACATAAAACAATACAATACGAAGTGAAAAAGAATTTCCTATTATTTGGACTAGTTCCTATTATGAAAGCAAATTTAACATAAATATACAATACCCTACAGAATAAATTAAGCCTTCCTGAAAAGAAAAAACTACCTGGAACCCGTATTTCCTTTTACAAATTTCGTGTAGTATGTCGTTTTGAAAGTGGCCAACAATAGGGCACTAATAAGATGAGTTTGAAGTGGCACTTATCACAGCTTGTCAGATAATACAGAAAGAGCAGACAAAAACAAATATACAGCTCGTTGAATCCAACACAAGCTTAGATACCAAAGGTGAGTAACATGTAGAAAGTCTTTGCTGACTACATCACAAAAAAGCAACAATTTTCCTGATCTACTGAAATGCATCACCGTCTTGTGGTGTTGTGGACATCAGTGGTCTTCTCTATTGAATCTCAATTCTAGCAATTCAGCTCTAACAACGTAAATAATAGCAGACAGTAATTTCCACATTTCCTGATTGCAGAAAACTCTCAAATATGATAGTGTTTGTGTCATGATGTTGGCAGCCATTTAATATGTTGAAAGCAAAATGAATCTTGGTTTCGTTGATGGTCGTTTACATGATGCTACTATTCTACAGAAACTCCGCCTACAACTCTTCCATAGGGATTTTTATTGTCTTACGTTCATATATTTCAGAGAAGAGGTACTCTTCTCACACAACCAAGACAAAAACAATATTAAGGAGAGACAATGGCATGAAACTCCTGCTGTAGGTTTCACATTGCACTTTATGTACTCTTAGGATACATATTGGAATGTACATACAGTATGTACATTTTCTTTGAAGAATGTTTGAAAGTATAAATGTTTACTATGCTGGCTGCTAATCTATAGGAATAAATCCCTACCTTACTGACACCTATCAACAGAAATGATTCGTGAACTTTTCCAATAATAAACAAAGCCCTGGTCATATTAATTACTCGGAATATATTCTCTAACGTGACATAAAGGAATTTATAATGATGAACATAATGGGTCTAGATAATTCCTGCTAATAGAAATGTTTTTGCTTTTTTTAGAGGTTTAGGTAGGGAAGGATTTAAGAGTTAAGAAAACAATATAGGACTCAACATTGTTTTCATATCTTCCTTTTTCTGCACTTTAATCGTTGATTAACAGTTGGTAAAATGTATATGTTAGTATTTTTGTTTTTGATTCCAAAAGTCCTTGTAATCTGTGCTGAAATATTAGAACAATATTACATAACTAGATTAAAACATGAAGTATCTATGTCATTGAAATTATTCAGCAAATACAAAATTTATTGTTCATAAATCTAGTTATTTGTCAGTTTCAGACTTATCGGATATGTTTATCCTGATATAAAGAGAACAGTGTGTGTTTTCTTACAGCGAAGCCACATCGAGCTATCTGCTGTATACACCGAGGGGAATCGAACCATGTAAATCTGTTGATTTACCGCTGTAGTAGATGGGACTAAAGAGATGAGAAAAGATGCATAGAAACATTTATGGACAATTACTTTTAATTTTGTCAGTCCAATGAAATTCAAACATTTAAACTTTGAGTTAAGATAATATTAAAACAACAACTCTCTCATCTATTTACTCAAACTATTACTAGTTATCATCATGTCTAAAGCCCAAATTCAAAACAAAAATTCCAATTTAATTACTTAAACCGCATCAAGTCATCATAATGTTTGAATACCTAAAATTTCATTTATAGCGGATCTCAGTCATATAAATATTTATTCATCATGTCTGAAAATTTAGAGTTCAGTAAGCCACCATCGTGTTCAAAATAAGTCAAAAACTCTAAACAGTAAACAGTTATAATTGTATGTCAAGTACGTGGCTCCAGTAAATCATCATCACTTCCAAAAGCTACAGGTCTTGCAAGACATATTAAGTTAAAATATTGCATCATTAGAGTATCATCAATACCTTAAAATGCTTAAGTGCATAAAAATAATAATTTTAGTGAAATTTTAAAGCTCTATCTGGTTATTTTATCCAAGTAGACAAACAGTTATATTGTAAACATTATTCTAACATATTACGATGTCGCTCAAAAAATGCCATGATTATAGCTGAAAACGACTTTTAAAAAATTTAACATTTAAATTATTTCTTCATTAAAATTCGAAAACAGCATAAACTGACTAACGAAAGCTACACTGGATTTTAAATCAAGAGTTATATCATCAATTTTAATTAAGATTTCATTGAAACCACACATCATTAGCTAATCAACTACATCATTTATTCTCCAACAGATTAGCTGGAATTAAAAGTAACAATATGAATAATAATTTCATTTTCATGTAATTTCTTACTAAACTTCACACACACATGTATATCTGGGTGTTTTTGGAACATATTTTCATATCACTTGCATAAATTTTTAGTTTGTATTAATAATGGTTAAGAATGCTGTTTGTTTGTTTTTGCACCAATGTTTCTAATCCACTGAGTTTCTTTCAATCATAAGGTTAATTTTACACAAATTACTCATAACTTGTATATAAAACATTATACTGGTACTAGACTAACTCTAACGTTTAAATTATTTATCTTTTTGTATAATTTTATATATTTTTTTTAGTTTTTATATCTATAATTTTAACTCGAATGTAATTTGTATTGAAAGTAAATAAAAGAACTTTAAAGCTACGAAAAAATTAACTACATGTTTGGGTAAGATTAAGTAGCTGTAGACTACTCGACGCATCACTTTTCTGTTATAGTACGAATAGTTGTGTGATATATAAAAAGCACTTTTAATATGCATATGAGTAACTTGTGTGACAAAAACTGCCGATTTAAAGCTACGATGGAACAGTCTATATAGGAATTACATTTTGACATTGTTTTACGTAGATTGTGTATAACCACTAAAAATTGATCGATCACTTTTGAGAAGGGCGCGTAACAGACATTCTTGACTAAACTTATTCAAACATTCAGAACGTAGAAAAGGTGTTCAGATCAGAGATTTAGAATTTCAAATATAAAGAAATCCGTTTTACTTAAAGTAACATAGACCAGTTTGGACCACCTGGACCATTCTGAAAATGATCTGCTATACCTCGTACCTTGGCCGTGATAATTAAAGTCTAGAGTCTTGTAAAACAGATGAGAACTCACGAATACAATATTAAGTTATAAAAGCCTTCTAAGTGTTCCAAGGAATAAGTATGCAACGTGATCATTAAGGATTTACGGTTGGAAATCTTAAACAAGTCACATGTACACAAGCTGCTTCCATCAACAAGATATGTATAACAAGATATACAAATAATATCTTGAGGTATAATACCTCTCGCTGTTACGAATGTTCTAATATCTATTAACTGTAGATATACATAGTGTGGGAAATGAAGATTACCACGGTAGCTTATACATAATGTGGAAATAAACTTCCACCTTAGCAGCATCATTAACGAGCATAAATTTCATATGATTGTGTCGTCTTTCAAAACAAAATAAATACAAAACGATATTTAAAACAAAACTCAAGGCATGATTCACAAAAATTATTTAATACATTTCCTTTCTCCCTGAAACTTATTGATAAATATGACCGGTACCTTTCTAAATATAGAAGGAAGAAATTAGTGTAGTTTAGACAATCTCCTTTAAATTGATTATGCCTTGAGAATATTTCGTTTTCAAGAAATAGGGAAAAATCTGTGATTTTATTCACCAAGTGTTCTCTTCATATTACATAGGTCTTTAAAGCTGACTGACAACGCACGTGTTAGAGATTTGCACTTAACACGCAACAAACTAGTAAGCTTAACCACTGTGCTGAAAACATATGGTCATCTTTTCGTGTTTGTTGTAAATTTCACAAAAAAATGAGGTGACCTAACACAAGAGCAAGTGAAAGATAAAATACGAAGGTTTTCATTTTTTTCAACATTTATTTCTCCTGAAATTGCTAATATTCTTTCAGGTCATCTAAGATATACAGTCTTCACTGCACTCAAGTTTCCTTTGTAAAAACTTATTTCATATCTTCTGTAATGGTTTTTCTTAAGCTTAAATCTTTACTAACTTTGATTGTTATAACACAACAGTTACTAGGATATATTTATATTTAATGAATATAAAAATTAATAATATGTTTTGGCATTTAAAATTTATAACTTTAGGTAAAGCGTTTAGTGAGAAGGAATACATTCTGTTCACTCTGGTGAATTATTGACGTAAATCCAACTCCTCAAAGTAAAAACATAAAACTCACCTCTCGTGCATTACATGATACGATCTTCTGGATGTGCATTTGACACTCCAGTCCAAGGTCCCTTGTTCGTTACAAATACTAATACTAAATCGGCCATAGTTAGCTCGGATTAGTTTTATTAGATGCCCTGCTTCACATGTTATCCTTAAGTCTCTTCCTTCACAAGCATATATCGTCCTATATTTTTGCTGTTCTACACAAAACGGAAAACAAAAATAATCCAGTTATAGAAAGTTTGCTAAATTACGAATACAGGCGACACCAGTGCATCTAATATAATATCTAACACAATAATGTAGATTTTATTTATTTATTTCCCTTATCATTTTATACTTCTTTTTGCACTTTATTTGCTTCTTCTCCCATAATACTGTTCCCTAAAATTCTAGTTATTGTTAGCAAGTTTACAGTGTCTAAATTCATCGAATGATCCTGTAAAGTTTCAAAGAACACAGTACCATTTGTGAAACTCTCTCATGCTTATTGAAAAACATTCGCTATACTGTGTTTTCTTGTTAACAACTTCTTAGCCAGTTTACTTAACTGTGTATGGGTTATCAAAATAAAAACAATAAACTTCTGAAATCAAACGTGCGAGAAACTGGAAACGTAAGCTTTATAATAACAAAGGTAGAAAATTGCTATACTTTTCTATTGTTATAAAAGTTTCTATTTAAAATTTATATTTTACATCTATAAGAATTTGAGTGCTTCACTGGTTACCCGAAACAAATTTTTACTTAAATAACAGTTTATCGGTTTATACAAAATGAAAGAAATGAAGACATTTCACTTTGATAGACATTTTATGAACATAGTGCACAAATTGATATTTCACTCAGAGGGACTGCAGTTGAAAAAAAAAGTCGTGACATTTATTTGAAGTCATTTTCTCCAGTATACTTCCTTAACTGCTTGTATAGTAATCCAGAAGCCAAAATAGACTATCCGTCAAAAATATGCATTTAGATTTTGAGAGTTTCTTTTATTTGCTTTGCTGTGATTTAAAGGTCACTTAACCTCAAATGAATGAATGACGATAGGTAATGTTAAGATATTATAAAAATCACAAAAGAAAAAGAAGATGAAGTTGCATACTGATTGAAATTATTAAAGAGAAAATTCAATATTTTCCAAAGAAACACACGAAGTTCTAAAAGGCTAATTGCAGGAAAATACAATTCCTGGCACGCAGCTGTAAATCAGATTGCGCGTAATATATATAATAACAGCACATTTTAAGCTTAATTTTATATTTAAGCACACAGAATACTGACTGATTAAGTAAAAATGAAAGCAGCCATTTTCAAAAGTAATCAATAATACATCTGTATTTTGTATATTGTTTAATAACAAGACTATGAATTTCGAGTGAAAACAATAGTACATTAGTGTATGTATTTTGAAGTTATGTTATTAACTTTCTCAGTAACAGATATGTATTTAGTCTCATACATACCATTACAAACTAGAAGTCACCCAGTGGCTCAGCGGTATGTCTGCGGACTTACAATGCTAAAATCCGAGTTTCGATAGCCGTGGTAGGCAAAGCACAGAGAGCCCATTGTGTAGTTTTGTGCTCAATTCAAAAACAATAACAAACTAGAAATAACCTGTTCTACCAAAAAGCATGTATCTGTGTGTTACAAATATTCTCTGTTTCCAGACCTTTACTTTCAATACTAATGACCTTTCTATTCTACCAGTCTTAAGTGAGGACTGGTTTTTGGCCACGTGCTTCCATTGACTTTTGTGCAACCTAACAATTAAAGTTCATCAACGCTTTTTGAGTTGAACCTCTTAGACAATATTAGTGAGAGCTAGACATCTACACAAAATAAATGTTAAGACATTTATATTTACGTTCACAAGCTGTTCTCCGTAAACAGAAAGATTTATAAATTTTAATTGTATGGTGTGTTTGTTCTATATGTGCATGTTCAATAACAAATCATAAAATCATAAGTATTGTTATTTTGGATAGTTTTTTGTGTTGGGAAGTGATTTGTTAAGCAATAAGACACTCATTTGACATATTTATTTATAGCAAAATGATTTACTAACGAGTTTATTAACCATTTGTTAAAATTGGAAATATTAATTAAAACAGAGCCACATACATAAAATTTAGCATAAGAATTTGTTTTAAGCCAAAAATCATAAATGATGGAACATGGATTATATATATATATTTATGTATATACTTATAAAGTGAAACAATTAGCTTGTATGTTAAATTATTGTTTATTACTTATTAGCTTAAATAATTATGCTATTATGAAAACATCATGCCTTTCGGGACGAATTAAATATAGAAGTGAAAACTGTTCTGCAGAATGTTAAATGCATACTAAATCACGAAAAAGTCCAATTACCTATACTAGCTTTCGTTAAATATTTATAAAAATGAAACACTATGTATGATAACAAGTTTTAAGAACAAACAGTTATAAAAGGGGATACACTATAATATTTGTTTCTATCAAATAATATTTGACATAAACTAACATATGTAACAGTGTTATAATAACAGTATCTTTACAATTATTATTTTTCTTGTAACTTTTTAGGACATATAATTAAATCTGAAAGTAGAAACTACAAGACTGATGACGTAATCACATGTTGAATCACTCTGAAGATCCTATAATGAATATATCAACTTATTGAACTATCTGCCTGTAGAATATTACTAACATAATCAACTTAGTAACACTATGAGTCTTTGTGAAACATGTGTACTACGTATTATAATTCATCTCGGACGAATTTTCGATTTATTATGTTACGAACTTAACGTATAATGATTTGAAATAACCGGAAATTCTCATTTAAATTTAGAAGTTAATTGAATATTGATATGTATCAAATTGATGGTATTTGCCAACAAGATTGTACACACAATTTTCTTTTTTGCCATAAATATATTTTAATATTCAAACACTAATAAAATGTATAATAACGGTTATTAAAATTGTTATTAAGGATAATGATTTATATACAAATGTTTCACAAACTTATAAACAATACTCAATCTTCTATTTGGTCTGAAACTCAATATTTTATCGAATGTTTACGAGGAGCTAAATATATGTTGGTATTATTACACTTCGCTTTATTGTTAGCCTCATGCCGTTTGCAAGCTGAGTTTTCTCCGACGAAGATATCTAACGTCCTCATAGAAATACTAACGTCTGAAGTTAATTCACTAAAGGTTAAACTGTTACTAATGTTAAAAATCTATAAACGTTACTGGTCAAATATCTGTATTTTTCTGATTAATAAACGTTTATAACAGTTATAACTTCCGATGTTTTAGGATATTGACTGCAGCGAATCAACAATATATAATAAACATTCTCCCTACATGTTGCAGTTTATAAACTTTAAGGCGAAGTTCTATAACATTGTAACGGATTCTTATACATTTATTTTAATATCTACTGTTATTTCACCTTGATGCATGTGACGTATATTGTTAGATGTGTAATGCGCAAATCCCGCCTATTCTCCAGATTTGTAGAAAATTCTCGAAAGTAAGAATCATTAATATGTCTTTTACGAAAACACTATGAATCTTCGAATATTGTTAAACATTCGAGAAAGCTAGCTATCGCAAGATACAGAAATAGCAATAAAATATCGTTGGTCAGCTGCAGTCAGTATACTATGATGAGTCTCGGAAGCTGTACTTGTGATTAATGCTTATTGGTCAGCTGCAGTCAGTATACTATGATGAGTCTCGGAAGCTATACTTGTGATTAATGCTTATTAATCGGGAAAACTACAGAATTTGATCAGGAACGTTTATATACACTGCTGGCCAAAATTTTAAGGCCAAATGAACATAGAGAAGAAAGATGCATTTTGCTTTGTTAGACTCAACCACTTATTTGAGTAAAGCTTTAAAAGATGAAAATAAGAAAAAGGAAAAAAAAAACTTTTAGCATTTAATAGAGAAAATGTGAACACTATGAAATTAGCCTAAATACTAGTTAGTCAAAAGTTTGAGACTATACTGAAACGAAGCTTTAACTGGTAATCATGTAACGAAATTTAGTCATTTGTGTTCAAGCATGTACATTGTCAACATCTCCCACTGACATCTCTTGTGTTACACTGGGTAAAAACATGGCAAAGGCTAAAAAGTTGACAGAGTTTGAACGTGGCAGAATTGTCGAGCTGCAAAAGCAAGGTCTTTCTCAATGTGCCATCGCTGGTGAAATTTGTCGTAGTAAAATGCTTTTTGCAAATTTCTTAAAAAACCCTGAGGGATACGGAACGAGAATTTGAAGTAGTTGGCCCAAGAAAATTTTGCCGGCGTTGGGCAGGAGGATTCTACGGGTTGTCCAGCAAGACACCAGCCGATCATCGAATCAGAGTAAGGCCCTTACGGACGCAGAATGCAGCTCAAGAACAATAAAACGGTATATTAGAGAGAAAGGCTTTACAATCCGTAAACGTATTCAAAGGCCACGCCTCCTTCCACACCACGAAACAGCTCGGTTAAACTTTGCTGAGAAGCACCAAACATGGAACGTAGAAAAGTGGAAAAAGGTTTTGTTTTCTTATGAGAAAAAGTAACCTGGATGGTCTAGATGGCTTCCAACGTTACTGGCACGATAAGGATATCCCACTGGAGACATTTTCTACATGAAACAGTGGAGGAGATTCCATCATGATCTGGGGGGCTTTTTCCTTCCATGGAACAATGGAGCTTCAGGTTATACAGAAGCTTCAAACAGCATCTGGCTACATTGGCACGTTAAAGAGATCATCCTTATTGACTGAAAGTCCTCGCTTGTGTGGAAATGACTGGATCTTTCAGCAGGACAACGCTACAATCCACAATGCTAGCAGGAAAAAGGACTTTTTCATGGCAAACAACATGATTTATTTTTGGACCATCCAGCGTGTTCGCCCGAACTGAACCCATTAAAAATGTTTCGGGGTGGATGGCAATGGAAGTCTATGGAAATGGACGTCAATTTCAGACAGTGCATGATCTTCGTAAAGCCACTTCACCACTTGGAATAACATTCCAACCAGCCAACTAACCAAAAGCTTATATCGACCATGCCAAAGCGAATGTTTGCAGTTATTCGCAATGACGGCCGTGCAACTCACATCTGAGACCTCTTGTTGGGCATTTTCTACCCTGTTTAGGACTTCTTTTTCCTATAGTCTTAAACTTTTGACCAGCTAGTATTTAGGCTAATTTCATAGTGTTCACATTTCCCTATTAAATGCTAAAACAGTTTTTTTTATTTTTCCTTTTCTTATTTTCATCCTCCGAAGCTCTACTCAAATAAGTGGTTGAGTCTAACAACGCAAAATGCATATTTTTTTTTATGTTCATTGGTCTTAAGATTTTGGCCAGCAGTGTATTTCGAACATTACGAACCGTTGAACTTCAGAGAGCTAATTTAGAACTCAGTATTTCTATGAGAACATTAGACATCTTTTTCGGGAAAAAGTGAGCTTTTACACGGCGTTAAGCCAAACAAGAATAGAGCTAGCTAACATTCCCGTCAGGTGAGGGTATCTGTGTATGAACATAAAAGTAATTTGTGCTTTGTGGACCAGGACTGTTGATAAAACATTCAGTTCCAGACCAGATATAAGAGTGAATGTTGTTTGTGAGTTTGTAATTTTTTTTGTAAATAAATCATTATTTGTAATAACCGTTGTTATAAATTGAATTTTTTTAAGTATATTTCTGTTAAGAAAGAAACTTGTGTGTATCAATCTTGTAAGCAAATATCGTAAATTTGATACATATTAATATTGAATTAACTTGTAAATCAAAATTAGAATTCTGGCTATTTGAAATTGTAATATGTAACATACGTAACATAATAAATCAGTGACTTGTCAGAAGTAAATTATAGCACATGACAAAGTTCAGTTGGTTAATAATACTTGTATTTACGTAGATATATACGCTGTTGATTCTTACGCTCTAGAATCTTTTAGGAATTTAGAGAAGAAATAGGACTTTTGCAACACACATTTAATAATATACATTACATGCATTTCTAAATACATATATTAAACTGAAAAACATAAATATTAAAATAAATATATAAGAGCAAGTGTCTTATACATGCAGTACAAATAAATATATAAATTAGAAAGTTTAACTCTTAACTGAGACAGGTGGAAACCTGTCTATGTGCTATCCTACGGAAATATAGTAACATTATCCGCTAATAGCACATCTATCCACTTTTGTTAAACATATGTAACACTGTTGAATATATAATTAGAAACTATAAGCATTAGTTGAAAAATTTTAAATCTGTAAGCAACCTTAAGGAAGTACAGCATTACTGCCTGCCTATAGAAACACAAAAAATACATCTAGTAAGACTAAGTAATCATGACCCTTACAAATTCCATCCATAAAACTTTTGTAATACCATTTGCCTAAAAACACCTTTGTAACAGTCTCCGCCAAAAGAACCTCAGTAAAAGTATCGCAGAACTATGACGTCCAGCCCCTTGCCATCTGGTGAGTTTGGCCCGAACTATTAGGACATACGATATTTCCTTGCAACTCACACTTTAAAAGCGGAGTACATCCGTCATCAAGTGTCATGACGGCATAACAACTTTCGGCCCTCTGGCACTAATTTGTAGTACTATGACTTCACTTCTCACCTAAGAAGCCATGCCCTCTGTTTGTATTTCCTGAACGCCACCGTTATAGTGCCTAATGGATAGCATTTATATAATTCTCAAGTGTTGGCATAATTTGCATATTACGTAATAATTACATAGATGATTTATCAGATGATTTCCCACAGAGATGGCATTCTTTGGAAGATAAACATTCCCTATAACTACTTACTATATAGTATATGGAAAGCAATAAAATAATGTGTGGTTTTTTTTCTGTAGGATCTTGGTGGTATTTACTTCTTTCTAAATAATATTAAAAAGAAAACATGTCAGCTGGTCAGAATGCTATAGCAACTTTATATTTTAATGAGTAAAATTTCTGATCTGATAGCTTTCATTACTCACCTGAGCTTCTTCTGTAAATAACATTATTTACAGAAGTTCAAAAGAATTCTTATTATTATAGCTTATGATTTTCTTAATACTATCTATGTTTCTGCTAAAAAGTTATTTCAGTCTAAGTAACACTTTCTTAAATTGGTTGTTTTATAAGGTAGTCAAACAAGATAAAGTTACGAGTATATTATGTTTATTTATATGTATATATTTGTCCTGGTATTTAGAAGTAACAGTATGAGTTATGTTTGTAACATAATTACAAAAAACAGTTGTAACTTGACTAATGATTTTACTTCATTGTTCAGTGGCGTGGTTTAAACATAATTTAAATCTTTTTAGCAGACTAAAATTCATAAAGTGTTACTGGGTTTGTCGTTTAAAGGATTAATAGTAGACCTACCCAAATGAGAAGTTTATGTAAATTTAATTATTATAAGTTTTTTTTCCATGTGTGTACATAAAGATTAAACCTTTCGTTGAGTGAATAGTTAATTTGGTGTATAATATAGCTTTATTTATGTGAACGTACAAATAATAACATGTGTGAGTCCCTGTACATGATGCTGTGTGTAGTACAGAAACCTTTTAGCAATAGCATTTTGTTTCAGTCAAATTACTGGTTGACATTAATTAGTAACAAGCTTTCATCGTGATCTCTAGGAACGTTTTCTAACGTACTACCCTATTTTGACGCAAGTTTTGGTAAAAACAGGAAAAAAAATCTGTTGTTACTTGGACAAATATTTAGGGCTTCAACTAAATGGAAAAACGTGGAAAACGTTCTAACTCCCTTTGTCGTTAAAGCTCATAAAATATTCAACCCCTGCTATCAATTTTCTTTCCACGAATGTTTTCTTTGATAATAAATTTTCCCTTAGTAACTCAGCGGTAACTTTGAGAACTGTGACACCTAAATCCGAAGATCGATACCCCACGTTGGACACAGTGTACGTAACCGTCTTTACTCTTAACAAAGAACAACGACATAACAGTTTGTTTATTACCCTCTAAATGAGATGTTATTTAACAATAAACTTATTTCTCCCATAAAAGATATGTAACAAATGATATGTAAACAACAAGTACAAAAGGATAACATGAAAGATACTGTGTAATTACTAAATATATACGTCAATTAACATTATCTTTAAATCCCCTATATATATATATATATAATAAAGATTCGATAAATAATTCTGAGATATAATATATTTATTTCAATACTATTTATTTGTTATCAATATATAATATAATTAGTCAAAAATGCGAGATGTTCTTAAATTTACAGTCACGTGAACACGCACATCCTACATATATCAAATTTCAACATTATAGGCTGTTACTGCAAACTATTGTATGGCGATTCTAGTTCAGTAATTAAAGTAAATAATCTGAAAGCTCTTTTAAAAACATCTTTCCTGCTAGTCTAAGTATTTATATCATTAATTTCTGTATATACAATTTATATAACCTTATTTCTTGGACTTTTATATAATGCACTGTTTCATGAAGTAGCTTCACAAGTGCTTTTAAACTGGCCCATTCAATAAAGGCTTTAACACATCAATACCAAAGGATCTAAACGGTTATAACACAACGAAAAACAACAACGCTTCATAAAGACAAAAGTGGGAAAAAATATTGGTCTTCTCTATATTCTCATCATGTTAGTCATAATTTTCTTCATCAATATTATTCCTCAAGACTGAATTATTCCATTTCATAAACCTCTAAGCATCTATATTAATATCTTCCTAAAGTTTAGCAAAACGCTTCAAGCTGGACAAATGCTTAAAACTTTTGGAAAGTTATGTCAGCTCTAAGCTATATAAAATTAGAATATATCAATAACGTTACTGTTAATCGATTAAGTTAAGAATATCTATATGCGTAATTTTTGCACATAACTATATGAAACTAAGCGAAACTACTGTTTATGCAAACCACACAAAATTTATATCGACCAACTTGTTCAATTTTCTCAAGCTTACAGTTGCCAACCGTCATACAAAGCATCAACAAACAATTAACGAATTAAGAAAAACAAAAGTAAGTTTTATACTAGTGACGCTAATGATAGGAGCAAATTTATCTTTCTAGGTAACATATTTTCAAATCATTTATAAGCAGAAGTAATTAAGCTTGTTATGTAGTCTAATGGGCAAATATCTCAAAATTTTTAAAAAGAAGTTTACGTTTCATTACTAAAAATAAATGAAATACTGAAATTTTGACTTGGTCACCATATTTCTTTTAAAGTATCCATGGTTATAAGAAACATGTTGAGCCATATTAATCTCAGTCACGCTGAGATTTCAGAGGAAGAGTCAACATCTAAATAACATGCACTTTAAAACATTTACACTGTAAACCAGATTAAGTTTTAAACAGCTCGTCAAGAGATTGATGTTGTGTATTTATTTTAATTAATTTTCTCCCACTAGGACAGCGATAAGTCTACGGATTTACAATGCTAAATTCAGAGATTCGATTCCTCTTGGTAGACATAGCAGATAGCTCAATGTGGCCATGCTATAAGAAAGAAAAATATAAGAAATAATAATTAACTAATTTATTTTGTTGCAGTTTACTCAAGAATAATAAATACATTTGTTTCTTTATTTATTTTTTATTATGCAAAACGCTACGCAAATAGCTATCTGTGCTCTGTTTATCACGAGTATCGAAACCAGGTTTCTAACAGTATAAGTCCGCAGACGTATCACTGTGCAATAAGAGGACTAAATCCAATTGCATATAATATTGTTAATGTAGTCAGTTTACATAACTGTTAACCTTAACAATTTAGCAGTTAGAAAGCATTACTGATAAAAACTACATAAAATAAGAACCCTGACATATAATACTCACAAATACATATAAATTATTAAACTGTTGTAATAAGTATGTGCATAATGCAAGCATTATTTTACAGCTAAATTTCAGTCATTCTTCAATGGAGACGTTAAAAACTTTACATTAACTACTTTTACAATTCTATTCAAGTTGAACTGTTAAACAGAAGCACCGACAAACTCTGTTGTATCTGAAGTAGCTAATATTTTTAACTCAGGTTATAAATTTTGATATAGTAGTGTTATTACGTAACCAGTGTAAGTGAAGGAAAATTAGCATGAAAACAGTGATAACCAGTAAAGTCTTTGCTTTTTTGCAACATAAAGAAAGAAAATTTTCATGCGGTGATGTTGTTTTCCTTTTTTTTATTCTCACTGTTCATCAGAATTGCAAAAAGTTAGATATACAAAAATATTTAGTTATAAATATGCTCTAGAGATTTCTGTGCATTTCGCAAAAGAAACGTAAAAGCACCACAAAAAACAAAAATGACACTTTTATTCTTCTGTAGCTACAGCTCTCTTTTGTGTAGTACAGTGGTAAGTCTACTGCTTTTAAATTCTAAAACACTAAAATTAATTCTCTTTGGTGGGCTCAGCAGATAGCCTAATGTGATTTTACTACAAGAAAAACACACATACACACACTCTTTTATGTGACTAGAATAAGGGATATATATTTTCTTATAAATATAAGGGTAACCATAAATTACAAATAATTTTAAGTAAAGCACAAATAGAGTTAAAACTCATCTGTGTTTATAGCAGACACTTCTGCCTCAATTCTCAATCTATATTAAACCGTCGTGCTGGAATCCTTGTAATGTGCACATGCTATACGTCCTTCACTGATAGAAGGAAGAATGAAGCCACCAGTTCATAAAAATCGGATTATTGAACCTGTAACATTGAGTACAAAACTGGGCATCTACTATTAAATGTATATTAGAAACATATCATTATAGGTAAGGTGGTGCAGTTATATTTAAAACTTAAGTAAGAGCAGTTGCCGTTTTATATGTATTAACACTCGTTTCGTACGAGATTAGAGATGAGGAATGTTTCAATGTACATGTCCCCTAGGGAGATCCTAAATCAGATAATGGCAGATTTTAATGATTTCTGTCTTCACTTCTCGTATATCAGCATTCAATTTGAAGTCTTATAATGCTAAATACTATGGTGGGCGCAGCAAAGATAGCCCATTTTGTAACTTTGTACTTAAATACAACAAACGAAAAATAATAATGATTTCTAATTTATTTAAAATGTCAAGGTATTACTTAGCAACAAAAATGTAAACACAAAACTTTTTTACAATTATCGTGAATCAAGGACAGAGGATTGTGTTAAAGAGTTAAGATGGCTGTTGTGATTAGAAAGTTTTTATTATACATTTATATGACAAGATTTAACGTACAATTCTTGTTCTTGTATTTACTTTAAAGTTTCATAATTGCATCCGATTATAATGGGCTGTTTCTAGTTCGAACTGTACGTGAAACACAATCTGTCCCATTGAACAGGATATGCAATAACAAACACTAATATTAAGATATTTCATAATGACTATTCCATGATACTTTTTCAGGAGGGAATAGTTATGTAATCTAGTGAAATCTTAAATATTTCTAATATTAAAATGATTCATTACTCGTAAAAATATAGTTTGATCGTAAAGAAGGAATTGTTGTATTATCTTTAGTTTCATTTCTCTTATTGACGAAATAAGTAGAGTATGGCTCTTCCTATAAAATAAATTATAGAAATTACTTGATACTTAATTGGCTATTAATGTGCATGGAGAACGATCTCAATATTTTGACATATATTTAGTATTAGAATATAACTGTTGCTTCTCTATGTTAAAGATTATAGTTTTCTATTGAAACAACTGCAGTTTTATGTACTTGTGTGTTGTTATAGCAAAGCCACACCAGTCTGTCTGCCGTGTTCATGAAGAGAAATCGAACTCATGATTTTAGAGCTGTAAATACGAAGACTTAGGGTTGTCCCTCAGTGAAACTAGTTTAATTTAGTATCATATTCGGTAACATCTTTATATTTTTATTGTAATTGTCTTCATTCTTGTGAATTGAATTAATTTAAACTGGCAATACTAATTTCTGTTAGTGTATAGAATTATGATATATTACTTTAAGTATTCTGTGTACTGTTTTATATAACTTATATTTGGCTATGAGAAAGTCAGCCTCCGAAACTAATACATGCTTTAAGAAAAAAAAAAGAAAGCAATAAGAGACAGACCAAATAAACGTCTTATATTAAGACAATGAAATATCTCATTCAGAAGATTTTGTAGTGATAAATTATTTCATTTTCTAACGTTAAAATTGACTAAATACATATAGAAATGTTCAAACGTGTAATGTGTATGTACCTTTTATTACATTTTTGTTGTTTTTTGTTTGAAACTAACAGAAAGTTAAATTAAAAACCGAAGTTACCATAGTACGTTAATATTTCAATATTCCTGCTTTACTTTTTATTTCTTTTGCTACTTTTCCTACAGTATAAAATAGACTTATCTGTCTAAGTGCACATTTCGATCAGAACACAGTAGTCTTATGCAATAAAATAACAAGACTGTACTGAACTAGAAATATTTCTCTGTCTCTAGGTTAAATTACATCGTTTTGGTTTATTGTTGGGTCTTAGTTTAACAACAGTATCTGTTCTTCTTTGATTCAGTAGGAGGGACACTAGATGATGTACATCCATAGATAGTACGATTGAGTTTAGACAACATTTAAAGATAAACACCTGAATTCAAACTAGACAATTTCCTTAGTTGAAAACAGTAGAGGATTGAATGTAATTTCCTTCCCATAACAAGGAATGGGAGTTCAAAACATCAAAAGGGTGCGTCTGGCTAAGAAGAAACATTTACTGACTTAAATTGTACAATAAAAGTAACAACATCAAAGATCAATGAAGACATTCATAAATCACAATTTGTTTTTATGTTTCCTCTTGCGTATACATTTGTTCAAAAAATCCAAAAACTTACTAATGTATACACATACATTAACTGCTATTTTCTCCTGCAACAAACACCACAAAATAGAATTGCTTCAGTTTGAAATAATACAGTAAATAGTATTATAAAATACTTATCTCTAAATGAGCGTGCGTGTGTCTTTATATAGCAAAGCCACACTGGACGATCTGTTGTACCTATCAAGGGGAATCGAATATCTGATTGTATCGTTGTACATCCTTATGCCTACTTCTGTCCCACTGGAGATCTTCTAAATGAACTAACATAACAACTTATAAAGAATTACTAATATCTGAACTAATGCGACAAATAATATGATAAAAGCTTATTTCTCTCTGAACTGATCCAACATATATAAGTACAAATAATTCATTAGTTTAGTTTACAAAAAATAAAGTGGTGTTTGCTTAAATAAAAAATACCATTACCAAGATAAATATATGATGAAATCTAAAATTACACAAGAAACATGAAGTACAGGATTGATAATACTGGCTATTCCTGAATACAACTGTCTCTAATATTAAAACTTGATGTTATTTAGTTTAGAAATGACAAAATATATTTGCATAAATGCTACTAATGGTATAACGACTTACTATTTTTCACTTTAAAAGAACCTAAACCAATATTAAAACTCAATTGTGTTTGCTAATAAAAAAAAAGACCAATAGTAAATTTATTATTTTAATTAATCGCAATAGAATGTATGATCAGCAAAGTTAATTACAAAACTTTACTGCTGTTTGCAGTACGACAGCAAATACCAAGTCTTAATGTTGCCTTTTTCAGGACAACGAAATACAATGCAAAGGCTTATTAGTCTGTATCTTAACTCTCAAAGAAGAAGAAAAAAAAACGATTCCGAGGCTAATCAATGTTTGCTCAAACAAAACAAAGTGCAATAGAAGAGCTTACTGTTGTACACTGTAACACAATAAAGACCAATTCTTTTCTTGGGTTAGTTTTATTGGTTTTGGAAAAACAAATACCTCTAAAAACAAATGGTGTTTAATACTCTAATAGAATCATTAAAACTACAAAATAGTCTAAAACAGTAACAGTCACTACTGCAGCTTATGAGATTCTAATTTTAGCATAACAAAACAGCTATAGTGAGTCATAACAATAAATACTTAATCTTACTCTTGTCTTAAATAAAATTGTAGAAATTGTCAACGTTGTCTGAGGAGGACGAACTCAATATAGAGTTCGAAACACCGTCTCCAAAACTACAGAGAAGACAGAATCATTCTATAAGAAATTACTCAACATAAATCTCACTCATCTGTTTCCAAGTTTTAATGGCTATTACTCAAGTGTTAGTGATTTATGTAAAGTGTCTTAAGATTTATTGATTTTATGACACAAGACAATGATAATGAGAATCCTAGTCGTTGTGATGCTGTCATAATTACATATACTTACCATTAGAATTACCTCTTTCTTGATTGTGCAATGCAAAAGCAACATAATGATCAAACTGTTGATTATTGAATCCCTTTTTATCATGCCAAACACTAATGAAGTATACAGTTATTGTTTTTTGGCAGTTGAAGAATTTTCAGGAGGTTTTAAGCATAGCTATTTGCAAATTTTTATAAGATTAGTGAAAATTACCACAATCCGACTGAATATCTTGTGTGACATTAATAAAAAGAAACAATTTCCACATTATTTCCATAGAAATTTTCGCACAAGTTTATTATTTTTTAAATGCTAAATATGTTTTATTAACACTATATGTACTTCATTAGAAACCGCGATCACAATGAAAACAAATGGAAAGAAAGTTTAGAATAAATATACATGTTTTTGTTGGTAAAACACTCAACCTATTGTAATGTATTAGGCCTATTTTGTTCCATATACGAACTACTTTCTTCGAGAGCTCATGGTCATCAATTAATTAATGCGCCACAGAGCTAAGTGAAGGAATAATTTAACTAATCCTCACCCCGTCTTTTTTTTTTCTTTCAGGCTTAATAAACCTGTCATCATCAGACAATTAAAATGAGGTTAAAGTATCTTACACGTGAAAGCCGCTGTTATACTAGTATAATTTATTAGTTAACAATATTTCGCTCTAAAGCATATGTGTGTGTGTGTATATATATATATATATTTACATATGTATAAAACCTTGGAATAGTATCTGAAAACTTATACTTTGACAAACGAATGAAGATTTACACCAATCATTACATAATTTTGTTTGTTTGTTTTTAATTTCACGTAAAGCTACACAAGGGCTATCTGTGTTAGCCGTCCCTAATTTAGCAGTGAAAACTAGAGGGAAGGAAGCTAGCCATCAACCCTAGCTCTTGGGCTACTCTTTTACTAACAAATAGTAGGATTAACCACCACAAGTTAACTCGCCTAAGGTTGATAGGGTGAGAATGTTCGAACCCGCAACTCAGAGATTGCGAGTCCAGCACTCAAACCACTTGACCACACCAGGCTGCTCGTTGCACCATTCACAAGCTCTTTAGAAATCTTGTCATCTTTTTTTGAATGTAAAATTGATCTATTAAAAAAATAAATATTATTTTAAAGCTAGCCCTTAAATGGGTTCTATTAGTCTGCCTATGAAGAATATTCGGAAATATCATTAAAGAAGTATATTTGATTTTATGTTTAACAAATATGACTGTTGTTACATTCGTATTATCTCGTAACAAGATACTTGTTTCTAGAATTCTTTCAAAGCAATATTTATAAGATATGGCCACTAAGTATATTCAAAACCAATACCAATTGTTTCCACAAATTATGAAACTGAATTCAAAAATAAGAAAATACCGAATTTCTAAAATAAATCAGAATTGATCGCATGTTTTTGGTATATTTTCACAAATGTTCCAGAATACAATCGACCGTTAATAATATCGAATATTTGTCATTTTCATTTCAAACGGTTGAGTGCCTCTGCAGTTTATTTATTATTGTTACCCTAACAAAGCAACTGCATTATTTAATCATCCCACAATATTTTGAACATTTAAACTAATTTTGAAAACCTTTAACTTAATTAACACAAAATACTTTCAGAATCAAATGTATCTCTATAATTATTTGTATTCATTTGTTTTGCTGTTGCAGGAAAACCGGAGTTGTACTAAGATGTGGCTCATAAAGTGATGATTGTCTTTTGAACCTTTTTGTCCTTTTAAAAATTATATTTTCAAAAAAAAATATCAAGGAAAAAACAAATATTTCAATTACTAATTATATTTTTTGTTAAACGTGTGTTACACTTACAAACAAATAACACGCAATATAAAAAGGTTACTAAAACGCTCTTCCTGGTATATTCGATGACAACAGAACGTTATTCATGATCTATAGTAACAATATATATATCCAGTCACCTTACTCCTGGCTGTTCTTCTCACCTGGGCCCGGCATGGCCAAGCGTGTTAAGGCGTGCGACTCATAATCTGAGGGTCGCGGGTTCGCATCCCCGTCGAGCCAAACATGCTCGCCCTTTCAGCCGTGGGGGCGTTATAATGTTACGGTCAATCCCACTATTCGTTTGTAAAAGAGTAGCCCAAGAGTTGGCGGTGGGTGGTGATGACTAGCTGCCTTCCCTCTAGTCTTACACTGCTAAATTAGGGACGGCTAGCACAGATAGCCCTCGAGTAGCTTTGTGCGAAATTCAAAAACAAACAAAACAAACAATCTTCTCACCTGTAACCACGTCGGTTCGAAATGCTCATCCTTGTTGCAATTGATTTGAAATTTATCAATTTACAAAAGCAGGTGGATCTAAAGCTGAATTCCTTCCAAAAGGGTTATATTACAGAATCTTCTGATGCAAATATAAAAGTATGAAATGAACGAAAATTTAGAGTTTTACTAAAAAGATATATTTAATGTTCATCCATACAGCAAGAAAAGGTATGATTCTAGCAAGTTACAAAACAAACAACTTCATAACTGGCTACCAGTTGCAAAACGAATATAATAAACAAAGCTAGAAAGTTAAACACTTTGCTACTTGATGTAACTCAAATACGACAGTCCATTATAGATAAAAAAAATGAACTTTCTTTGAAATTGTAATAAGTGACGGGAATTTAGGTCTATAAAAACGGCACAAGGATAATAGTTACAACCTTCTTAAAGCACATAGTTGAACGGAAAACCACCAGTCGAATATTGTCTGAACAGCACCTGGCACGTAACAAATGATAGTATATCGTCCCGTTGGTGATTCAACATTTCAAAGTATCTTGCAAATGATTGTCTAATATATTTATGATGGTTATATGTTTCAGATTGAATTGTAAGTTAAACATCCAATAACATCAAATAGCTGAAAAAATCAAGTTGTCTACTATATATTACTAAGTTAACGTGTAGGCAACATTTTATTGCGATGAAATCGCAAACATTATATGGACTTCTGTGCCTGTAAGTTACTCAAAAGATTATTTGAAAATTATCGCCTGTGCACAACTGATGGATTTTGAAAAGAATAAACTTCGGCATGGCCAAGCGCGTTAAGGCGTGCGACTCGTAATCTGAGGGTCGCGGGTTCGCATCCCCGTCGCGCCAAACATGCTCGCCCTTTCAGCCGTTGGGGCGTTATAATGTGACGGTCAATCCCACTATTCGTTGGTAAAAGAGTAGCCCAAGTAAAAGAGTAGCCCAAGTAAAAGAGTTGGCGGTGGGTGGTGATGACTAGCTGCATTCCCTCTAGTCTTACACTACTAAATTAGGGACGGCTAGCACAGATAGCCCTCGAGTAGCTTTGTGCGAAATTAAAAAAAAACAAACAAACTAGAAAAAATATATAACCAATAAAGACTAACATGATGACTGGATTGTGTCATTAGCAGTGTCTCAAGACATAAATTACTTAAAGACACAAACATCTTTAATTTGTGTTACCATGTACCTAAGCTTAAACTGCGTACTTATCTGAATAGTTGAAAATAAAAAATATTACTCTTTTTAAAACAGTTGTGCATAAACCTATAAACGTTAGAGATATCGATTTTGGAACTATACTACAACGGAAATTTATTTAGTGATGTCATGAAGTTAGAGTTTATTAGCTTACATAACATCGTTACCTATAGTTTCTTTGAAGAAAATTTAAGACTAACAGTTTCATGAATGATGACATTTTACAGAAATCTCTGTTACGTGTGATGACAAAATTGTAGAATACCATGACATCTGGTAGAAATTCTTGTAACTGACATGACATTTGCTCATGAAATGTGGTTTTTATTAACGAGACTTTCATTAGTACCATGTGCTATCTTAATAAATACTTTACAATAAATTTTGTGAAACTTTATTATCATCTCGGGACTCTGGCTATATTCATGTTAATCTATGAATATTATATGCCAAATCACACCTATAGCTTACTTTCCTATAAATAAAACGCAGCATTTATATCAAACCAGCTAAAATCTATCTTTCCGTAGTTTGAAGCACTGATAAGGTTCAACATTGTATTTTTTCCCAAAGATTCTATGAAGTATATCGAAAGGCAAAAACTCATCAAACGGCAAACACACAACAATATTTCATGGTTCGAGTGAAGCATCCTGTTCAATCTTGAATTGTGGCTTTATTATAAGTACACTTTATGAACAGCTACACATGGATATGTATTTGGGGCAACAAGAACGTGTTCATACAGTTTATTTTTATTATCCATTTTTGTCTTTTTATAACATATCAACGAACGTTAATATTAAAAGCGGTAAAAAAATTCAAAGTTATTTGTTTGGATTTAATTTCACATATACGTTCTTATCCTAAATAAATTTTGTATAATTTGAATGAAATACTGATCGACGCCTTGACCTAAAAAATAACCCATCATTTTAAATGTTTGACCAAAACAATCATATTACTTATAAGGCGTAAAGTACAATTTAAGTTTAAATACTGGCGTATATTAAAAGTAATTAATTATTAATGATGTCAGAAAAACATCGTGGTTCAAGAAGTCTAGATACAAAATAATAAAATCTCTTTTACCCAAGTGCTTTCGACATGTTTTCTTTAGGCGCAAAGTATAGCCATAACGCACTGTCATCTGTTACTTTTAAAATTACATTATTCTACAACCAGAATATACCATGAAACACATAAGTACAGAGTTTGCTGATTTTCACTCTTTATTCCAAGAAATAAAACGTATCGGCAACATCCACAGTCGATCCAAGGTAAGTAACGTAAAAATAAAATTATTATATTACATTAAAATTGAAAATATGTTATTATTTGTTTTTGCAATATGTATAAAATAAGTATATTATTTTCACTATCATTTAACATTAAAGTGGCATAAGAATTAACTTTAAAGAACGTATACATCGAACAAACATCATATTTGGTATGTGAGCTTTATGAGTTTATGTACGTTTTTCATAGTAACTCTAATCAAATAATGTGAGTTTTAAATAAACAGTAGTTTCGGAAACAGGAAAAAAGTCTAAATTTAAAACTAAACTATCATAGAATCACAGATCCAAAGTGATATATTTAATGCTACCATAATGATTTATTTCAAACTTTTCCCTGTCTTTTTGTTCAAAGTTGCTCAATATAACCAATAGAACGTTTAAAAACAAACATAAGTTTAATCTAAAGTCAAAATAAATAGAATTTACCTACATGTTTCGGCTTACCGCAATTTAAGCCATCATCCTGAAAAACAAATATAGGACCACAACTACTATTTATATATATAAAACAATTCAACTCAAACAATTACGTTATACAACTCGTCAACCGCCAAGCAAGGTTGCAACCGGACCCAAATCTTCATTTATTACATCATTATTAGGTTTAGAAATTTCATATTATTCAAGGATATCTATATAAACAAAATCATATTTATTACACAAAGTTTCACCTGATTCTACGGTGGTATTGCGTTATCGGTTAATTTAACCGATTCGATCAGAAATGAATACGTCAATCACTTTTCTTTACAGCTAATTATCATTCTTTAAGCCTGAGTTTTAAATTAATCTTAGTTTGACCGATGTAACTAAGTTGATGCATGATAAAAACTTACACTGTTAATACCACGTTCATCCGAAATATGAAAAAAAAAAATTGTTTGTTGAATTCTCACAAAACTACTCGAGGGCTATTTGTGCTAGCCGTTCTTAATTTATTTAAAATTAATAGAGGAGACGGATGGCAGCTAGTAATCATCAGCCACAACCAACTATTGGGCTACTATAATTGAATAGGATGTTTGACTGTAACATTACCACGCTCCCACGGCAGAAAGAATGAACATATTCAGTGTTGTGATTCAAGCCTGTGGCCCTCAAATTACGAATGAGCGCACTTTAAGGAAAAATAGTATAGGTGTATAATTCTAAAATTAGAAGGTTCTTTAAAAATGTTTCTTTTTTGTGGAAATACTGGAAATAAACAATAGGCTAATCGTTGTTTAGTTTGGTTTCCTTTGTTTTGAAGTTCGCGCAACAGCTACATGAGGGTTATTTGCGTCATCCCTTATTTACCAGTAGTAGACTACAACACCTCATTGAAAGAGCGATCATGTTTGACGTGACGCGAATTTGAATCTGCGACCTGCAGATTGCAGGCTGGCTATTCGTTGCATATTCACTATTCTCCATTATTTAAGATTAGTGCAGCTACTAATTATATACTGATTTAAAACCTGGTGGCATCGTCGATTTTAAAAATTAATATTCTGATTTTTTTATAATTTCTTTAATCATGTTATAAATATATGTTTAAACTTATGAACAGCATTCATAATTGAAATATCTTAAAACTGTATGTCTTCACTGATCGAAGATTTCCACCAAATATAATTGACAAAACTTATTTACAGTTTTTAAATCGGTATAGAATAAGTAGTCTACTTGTGTAGTTAGTGACACAAGACAGTCGACGACAAGTTCATACACTTCAAACCCTAAAATCCGAAATTCAGTTCCCTGCGGTGCACAGAGATCAAAGCCTATTGTATGGCTTTTCTCTAAAGCAATCAAGCAGACAAATGAATCACTGTAATATAAAATGTACCACTCGTCTGAGAAGATTTTTCTAATAACATTCAATTGTAAATTCTCCTCGTTTCGGAAGGTATCCCAGTTTATATGTCTTTAAAGGCTTTTTTTTTTAATATTTTGAATGAAAAATAGAATTTACAGTGTAAATTGTAATTATGTACCAAATTAACTATAATGGTCAAAATACGAGAAATATGAAACATAGACTTTAAATAACAACAATTAGCTATAAAGAAAAATGAGCTTATGAATTCATCACTGGCCGAAACTGTTAATGTTAATTTAACAGTGCACGCAATGCAGTGGAATCATGTAAAATTTATTCTAATAAATAAAGAATGTTAACATTCTTAAATTCAGTATCTGCATAAAAATAATAATACGAAGAATACATTACATTAATACTTTGAAGCATCCCGGTGATTCAGAGGTAAATTTTATATATTTGCAACTCTAAAGCCATGAGTTCGACCCCCATAAACGACAGATGATTTTACTGTACTGCTTTTCGATAAAACAACAACTCAATGAGTGAAATTACTTCCTGTATTAATACTCCTTGTACTCTTAGATATTATACTCCTGGTTTGTTTTGAATTTCGTGCAGCGCCACACGAGAGTTAATTTAACACTGTAAGACCATAGGAAGGCATCATCGCCCGCCGTATGCTTTTGGTAACGGCTTATATTTCGACAAGCCAACGTAACAGGTTCTCTAATAAGTAATATCCGAAAATTTACTATAAAAGATGCATCATAATTTTTCTCTTTGTAGAAGGCTTTAATGGCTAAAATATATAGTGGGACGTGTTTACAAATGTTCAAACAAATAAAAGAAACTAACTCAACTCCAATTTTTCAAATCATTAATGAAATAAACCTTTATAAAGATGGATGTGTCTAAGAAGCACATTACGTATATAATGCTTTATGAGTTTAAAAAAGGCAATAGTGCAACAGAAACTGCACAAAACATTCAAGGTGTTTATGGTGCGGAGTCTCGCAATGATATAAAATGTCGAAGGTGGTTTCAGAGGTTCAGCTCAGGTGACTACAGCTTAAGTGATGCGCCACATTCAGGTCGTCCTGTTGAGTTTAATGAAGACTTACTGCTGGTTGCGCTTTCTGAAGATTCTGCCGTAACAGTTGAAGAACTATCACAGAAGCTTAATTCAACCCAATCAACAATTCATCGTCACCTGCAACAGCTTGGAGAGGTGTCAAAACTTGGAAAATGGGTACCCCACGATTTTACAGAAGCTAATCTTAGAACAAAAGTGAACATTTGCACTTCTCTGCACTCTCGTGAACATCTCACCTTTTTCGGACAGGTTAGTGACTGGAGATAAAAAATGGATATATTATAAACATGTTAAGCGCCGTAGAATGCCTCAGTGCAGGTAAACAGGCTAAAGCACAGTCCAAAATGGACCTCCACTTTAGAAAGTCTTGTTAAGCGTTTGGTATGATCTACTTTGAGTTGCTGCAACTCAATGTAACGATTACATCAGACTTCTATTGTCAACAGTTAGAGTGCTTGAATGTTGCACTGAAAGAAGAGAGGCCTGCTTTGATCAATCGTAAAGGTGTTGTGTTACACCAGGATAATGCACGGATCCATAAGCAGGGATTGCACCTGCAAAGATTGAAGAGCTAGACTGGGAAATAACTTCCATATCCTCCTTATTCTCCAGACCTTGCTCCATCTGATTATCATTTATTCCGAAGTTTGCATAACTATTTTGATGGAAAAGATCTTGGAACGCATGAAGATGACAAAAGTACCCTCTCTAAATTATTTTCCTACAAATCCCAAGAATTTTATAGAAGTGGCATTCAAAGCTTTTGAATTAATTGTTCGTAAGAAATAATTAATAGTAATGGAACATACATTATTGGTGAAATAAAATTAAAAGCATTTGTTGCGGTTGTTTTTTGAATTAAGCACAAAACTACACAATGGACAATCTGTGCTTTGCCCACCACGGGTATCGAAACCCGGTTTCTAGCATTGTAAGTCCGCAGACATATCCCTGAGCCAATGGGAGCGAAAGCATTTTATATCCTTTTTTTTTCTGAACCTAAAATCGGACACTACTTAAGGGGTGACATAATATATATATGAGTTTTTATTTAAACTTATATTCAGTTTTTAATTGTTATTTTGTTGATTAGGCAACAAGCGAAACATCTCTGTTTAAAGGTTAGCTTTAGAGGCAAAGTATGCCTGTCGCTAGACTTTCAGCTTATTGACATGATGAAAAGATGAAACTTAAAAGTGTCTTAGAACGTAATTTTAGTAATCTTAGTTAGGTTTAACTAACTGAATAAATTTAAGCTTTTTTAACATTCCACGTTATGTATTTAAATGCTTTTCAGCATAAAATAAAAGACAATGTCTCTGCCTATCACGATTGTATCAAAGAAAATAATTAACCTTTTTCATTCATCGATATAAGTTTCATGCTATTCTGTAAATAAGGAATATTTTTGTGTTATGGAAGCAGCATATTTTAATGAGTTTCTTTTCATTGTAACTTACAGACTGTTAGTTATATGAAGATTATTATCACATTATTTCTAGGAGTTAGGTTGTTAGTTTGTTGATAATCTTGATGCCGAGAAATATTGAAGATACAGAGGTAATTGATTTTGTTATTTTGCTACTGGTATAAAACTAAAATGTTTTTTTTTTTTTACAAATTGAATACTATGGTCCGAGATATAACACGTTAAACAATAACACTTGAATATAAAATCTTTATAGCTATTTAATGTAAACTTTATATGGAAGAAAGTGATTAATCTTAAAGATACCATGAGCTTCACCCACTTGTTTGGGTTTTCCTTGTCAGAGTCGTCGTTTAAATCAGCTGTTTTATATTGGATATGATGAATATGTGCACTAGCAGAGCAAATCTTATTTCTACAACAGGGAAATGGAGCCCATTGAACTGTTCATGATAAAGTTCCTATCTGTCAAGCAACATATTGAACTACTTCTCATTTTCATAAATCAAAGTATCTTTTTTTCCTCTTAACTTACTACAAAATTCAATTTATTGGTGCATAATAAACTCACCAGCTATACTATCTCAATCCATAATTATAACGTTTTACTTGATAACTTTTTTTTAGTAATAATAACAGAATATTTTGCTTAAACTTGCAATGCAGTTGTCGTTTGTCGAGTTTGATAATCAAGTTCTTATAATTTAAATGTTTTATAACACTTTATTTCTTATGTGGTTCTGATGATTCAGAAAGTTTCCACTTTTATAGACATGGTCAGTTTCTAGTATTTCAAGGATAAATTTCATCATCAGGTGTGAAAATCGAATAAATTATCTTCAAACGTTTTATAAACAGGCTGAAATTTCTAGAAACTTTTCTAACACATATAAATTAACCAACGCAACACGACAAAAGAGAGTATATATTATTGGTTTGCTGCAGTTGGTATACTGTACACCTCGAAACAATAATTAGAATTACCGCTTATTAATCGGGACCTTGAGATATTTGATCAGGAACTCTTGTAGATTTTGGGCATCACAAACATTCAATTTCAGCAATTCACATCGAACATTAGTATTTTTTCAAAAACATTATTAACTATAGCAGTGAAAAACTCGACATGTCATTAGCGAAGAACGCAGATCTAGCTATCTTCCTGTTAAGTAAATTGTATAGACATCGACTCGAAATTAATTCGTTCATCGTGAACGCTCAATAAAATATCAGGGAAGTTCCAGACCAGATAGAAGACTCAATATTGTTTGTAATGTTGTTAAACGTTTTGTATAGATCATTATATGTAATAACCGTCGTTATAAATTGTGTTATTGTTTGTATATTAAATTATATTTGTATCAAAAACGAAAACTTTGTATCAACCTTGTTAGAAAGTATCATAAATTAGATACATATCGACATTTATTTAGCTACTAAATTTAAATTGTCACTTAAATCAGTTTCAGGCTATTTGAAATTGTAATACGTAGCAACTGTAATAATTAAAATATACAAATTCAGTCCAAAGCTCAGTACCCATAAATATAAAGCCATCAGTCACATACTTGGAAAGCTAACAGCTTAGACAATATCTGTTGAGAAATTAAGCTGCTTAAATGTTTAAAAAAATGATACAAAGAGATAAGATAACTAGATTTTTCCTAAAATATATACATTTATACAAATACATAGGCCCATGGGTATTTAAATGTGAAAAGATAATAGTGGTTGTATTTTTAAAATCCCATATGTTATCTTTTTATTATTTTATATTGGAAACAAAAGAACTCGAAAATTGGAATAAACTTGGAGCTGTCTTCATGTAATAGAAACATTACAGCAGAACCTTTATTGATCTAACTTCCATAAACGAGTCACAATAAATATATGCATATATAGACTGATAGTTACATAGATATTTGTCCAATTACAAATAACTTTCTTCATTTTCCAGCCTCAGTAATCAGTATTAACTTAATTTGGGTTTACATGGTGTCACTGGTGAAATGTGAGCTCAGAGCACGGTTGAACAATTTTACGAACATTCTGAAACTGACGGCCTACTAACTTACTCGAACCGTAATGTCAGCCGTCAAATAGTGTGAACTCAAACGACGGGGAGGGAGTTAGATACGAATTAGCAGCTAGTGAGGAAAGCATGTTGGGAAATGACAAGCGAGAAGATGAAGTTCACCGATATTCGTTTCAACGGAGTAAACTGTCTTTGTAGAAACGCGTTCTTACCAGGAAGAACCAGCTACTAAACGAAGCCGATAAACTATAATTACCGTCTTTTAAGAAGAAAATGCACTAAATTTTACCTCATACAGTCATATATGAAGCTATATACTAAATATTATCTCAGAAATTAGTGAAGAATTCTCACGTTATATAACGTTTTGTAAGAGAAAAATAATAATTTGGTCTGAAATATCACTTTTATTTTTCTTTAATAAACATACTAGTTAAATATTAGTTGAAGTTGATGCATATAAGTATGACAAATGCTGTAAATTATGCTAAGTCCCAAACGCTTACAACACCAATAATACAAATAACTCCGTTTTTGTTTGTTTGTTTTTGTTTTCAAACCAGAAACTGTTATACTTATAAGATATTTTGGGCGTGGTTTTATGATGATGGGTATCATCATTACGTGTTATTCAATGAACAAAGTTTAATGTTGTTCTGTGTGTATCATAACAGTTTGTGCCAGCTACGTCGACTATAAAAGTAGCTTATAAAGCACCGAGTTTTTCTTCCTCAGCGTAAGAAAGTTGTTCGTTTTAACTTAAAGTCGTATAACAGGTTATCAATCTGTCCACCGTAAAAAATGCATTAATTGAATGTCGCCTGCTAACGTATGTACAATAATTTCCAAACTAATATTTTCATTTCATTGCCATGGATATTTTCACAGTCATGATATTAACAGTTAAACTTCATTTTTATGCCTCTTTCTCTTGCTTAACATTTGTATCACATCATTTTCGAAGGAAAAATGTTCAGAGCTTCGATTTTGTAATTAAAAATATTGCCTTAGATTATATTTTATCTGCAAGAATAGCTTAAATTTATTGCAAACGGTCAAAATATGCACTTAAGCAAATGTTATCGGAGGAATTAAAAATTGTTCTTCACTAAATGGCTAAAAATAAAAGAGTGACGCTTTGCAATCACTTGGTTTCTACTTAAAGCAAACAATTGTAATTAGTAGATAAGATGGGCTCGGCATGGCCAGATGGGTTAAGACGTCCGACTCCTAATCTGAGGGTCGCGGGGTCGAATCCCACAAATGACTTAAAATTAATGGGTGTAAATTATTGTGACCATTTTTGTCACTTCCCTTGAATAGAGGAGCTGTATTAGTTAACTTCCAATACTTTGGTATTTGCCCACTATTCACAGACTGATAAAAATTAGTAGTAAGTAGCTTATACATCCAATATTTAATAACCTTGAAAACTGTTGGGGAAGTGTCATCATATCCAGAATACTTATCATTTTTTAAACTTCCCAATTTTTCTTTAACCAGCTCAAAATTAATGTGATTATTTTATTTGAACCTGTTTCAAGATCAAAGCCATAAATCTTTTAAGTACCTAGTAATGCCTTTGCATAATATCATTAACCATCGTATCATGTTGCTATTTTCCCCAGTTTAGCATTCTCCTTATTTATTACCTTTACTTTACATAGGATAACCTCCATTTCTTTTCCAACTCACAAAAATATGCATGCAACTTATACATCTTCACCACTGTCTTCTATTTAACTTATGGTTACTAGACTGTTGTTGATCTTAGGGAATTCCTGAGAATAACTCTTTGTAGTGGCTGGAGAGAATCTTGGGTAATCTTGTTGAAAAAACAAAACACTTTGTATTTTGAGAGAAAACAGTCTTGAAATTTTAAACAATGTGTATGACTTTTATATGTGCATATTGGATTTTAACATTCCAATGATCTTGATTGTATCATAATATTATGAGCTCAACCTTGTACTTGTGTTTTAGTTGTCTTCAACTGAGTGATAGAATCCATATTATCAGAGGAAATGTCCAAAAAAGTACGTTGCACTTATTTATGTTAAATTAGGGACGGTGAGCGCAGATAACCATCGTGTGGCTTTGCGCGAAATTCAAAATAAAAACAAACTACATAAGTGAAATAAATAATAACAATAATTTTATTTTGAATATTTTGTAAGCGAAAAATATGATGAGTTTAATTTTGTACCTATAATTTTGAGTACTTTTTACTTTAAATGTATAATGATACAAATGCTCTGAAAGATACGCACTTTTCTGCTTTCAGAGGCAAGAATTTTCACTAAATGATTAACTTTAAAAGAAAAAAGAATATTTATCAAAATCAAGTTTGTCTTAAGAACAAATTTTCATCTGTAAGTCTCATTAGGCAGATGTTTTGAATAGTAGATGGACTCCCTACTGCTAAAGTTTTATCTGTTTTGCAACTAATATCAGTTCGAATTATTATGGAGATAGCTTGATTTAAAAATTATTTAATCCCATTTAAAATGCAGCAGGAGGTGAGAGTTGTGGATTTAAACATTCACCCTTGTTTTGATGTTCCTTGTTGGTTTAACTTCAGTGTTTTGGATTTTGCTTGATACTTTATTTGGGTGGTATTACCACAAGCTTTAATCAGTTATAATGAATAACCAGGAACGAAAATAAATACAGCAAAATAGTACAAGCTCTGTAGTGTTGATCGAAATTGCCTGTTAACAATAATTGTGAATTATACTTAATGAGCTATTTATATATATATATATATATAATTTAATAAATTTGTAGTTGTATTTAAAATGACAGCTTTCTGTGCATGCCCCTGAAAGTTGGAAGGTTTTAATAAATCTGATATCAAGAGGTTTATACTAGTGTACAGTGCCCTCTGGCGATATATGCCCTATTGTAGCTTTACCTCATCCATCAAGGTGGGAGAAGATTAACATTTATCTCTCTCTACCTGCCAGGATCGCCCCGCCAATAGTCTAATAATATCACCGCTTCTCGCTTTACCTCAGTCCCTGCAATAAACTCCCATCCCTGCATAGAAAGGAAACTTTCGTGGTCGCCTGCCCTTCTAGTCGTTTCTAATGTTATTTCTGCAGGCTCATATTCTAACCTATGGCCTATCTGATGATAAAGAAGAGTAACTTGTTATTTTCTCAGCTCTTCAGTATTATTATGAGTAAACACGTACAAAATATAAGTAGCTTATTTTTGATCGAAGCTGGTAGTAATTACATTCCTGGTTCTTCCTTGTCGAAGCTAAAACCGCACGATAAGCTTCAACACAAAAAAACAAAACTGATTTTATGATCAAACAAACTTAATAGCACAGTCACAAAACTGTCACTACTGGTCTCTTCTCAGCTTTTAATATAAGCTTTCATTCCTACAGGAAGTGGAGCCTCCCATGGCTTCCCTCCCCTCATATCAGTTCTTGTTAGTTTCTTCGAGTCTTTGATTTTATCATCTAAGTTCACTTTGCCCCTGTTATAAGTACACGTATATGACGAAACAATAACCATCATTGGCTATTTATCTGCTAGGTTTTTCTCTATTTAAAATATCAGATAACAAACGAGACATTCCAAAAACATCTGCTTTCTTAAAATACTGATGTATTGATACAATAAAATAAACTCACTTTAAGTAAAAAATTATCTCAACACTGATGGTATGGGTATCAAAGCTTTTATTAAAATAAAGTAGAGAACAACGTTTTGACCTTCTAGGTCATCTTCACGTTAACATGTTTTAACTTGAAAATATCCCAAGAAGGTCGAAATGTTTTTCTCTGTTATTTTTCTTTATTTTAATAAAAGTTTTAATACCCATACAGGCCGCATTGAGAAATATGTCTTTAATGTATATCTAAGCTATTAATTTAAGTAATTGCAAAATAAATTTAATACAATGTCATTAAATTTACATCTGTCTCATAAGAAAGAAAATATACAGTCATGTGAAAAAGGAAGAACACCCTATGAAAGCCTGTGTATTTTTGTTACATTTTTGGATATATAGATATTTAACCTCAATTTCAACAATACTGAGAGATTATAGGAATATAACTAAACAATTAAAACTGAAGAAAAGACTTTTCAAGATCTTCTGCACATGTAATTCTACAAAAATGCATATTCTAACTGAGGAAAAAGTTAGGACACCCTACCCTCTAATAGCTAGTGTTACCCCCTTTGGCTGAAATAGCTGCAGTGAGACGCTTTTTGTAGCCATCTACCAGTCTCTGACATCGGTCTCCCCACTCCTCAGTGCAGAATTCTTTCAGCTATGAGATGTTTGAGGGTTTTCTTGCATGTACTGCCCCATTTCAAGTCACCCCACAGCATCTCAATGGGATCAAGATCTGGGCTTTGACTCTGCCATTCCAGGACTTTTTATTTCTTAGTTTTCAGCCAGTCATTGGTGGATTTACTGGTATGTTTTGAATCATTGTCGTGTTGCAGGGTCAAGTTCCGCTTCAGCTTTAATTTTAGTACAGATGGTCTCACATGATCCTCAAGCGCCCTCTGATACACAGTAGAATTCATGGTGGATTCAATGATCGTTAGCTGTCCAGGTTCTGCTGCAGCAAAGCAGCCCCAAACCATGACACTTCCACCTCCATGCTTCACAGTTGGTATAGGTTCTTTTCTTGGAATGCTGTATTTGGTTTACGCCAAACATGTCCTCTGTTCTGGTGTCCAAATAATTCAATTTTGGACTCATCTGTCCAAAGAACATTATTCCAGAAGTCTTGGTCTTTGTCTACATTCTCTCTGCTGAAGCTGTGTGCTCAGGAGCACACAAAAATAAATGTCTGAGGTTTAAATAGGGCAAGCCTCATTCAAAATGCTGAGTAACGATCTTCTAATCATGTGCACCTGGTGTGATATACCTATGTGTGAGTTGAGCCGTTTTGAGTGGGAATAAATGTGGAGGTGTCCTAACTTTTTCCTCAGTTAGAATATGCATTTTTGTAGAATTACATGTACATAAGATCTTGACAAGTATTTTCTTCAATTTTAATTGTTTAGTTATATTCCTATAATCTCTCAGTATTGTTAAAATTGAGATTAAATATCTATATATCCAAAATTTTACAAAAATACACAGGCTTTCATATGGTATCCTAACTTTTTCAGATGACTGTATACACAGATGCATATGTCAGAGTCTAGCACTAGCTTCACTATGAGAAAAACACACACATAAGATAACTGCCTCACACAAAACTGTTGTGAGTAAATTACATTAAAATTGCAGCATTTGGTTCTTTTTTCGAAACACATTTTCCTAAACTATTTTGCACCAAATTTCAAGATACTATATGACGTGTAGGTAACAGAACCTCTAATGTCATAGAAATTGCACATATGTTTTTTTTTAGGGGGGTTATATACAAATTGTACTACAATAAATACTTCTGAGATACTGTATATATATATATACGTTTTACATAGAATACAAATGACTTCACACAATATTTTTGTTAAGTTTCGAGGTAAAGTGTTATAACATGCAAAAACAAAATTACTTGATTACTCAGTGACCTGAGAGATAAGAGCAATCTTTAAAAATTATTGTTTAATATTTTACTACTTGTTTTCAGAAAAGACTTCTTATTTTGCGCGTGACACACTATATATACATTAAAATATCTTATACTACAACATTTTAAATATCATTTAAATAACATATTGGTTTCAGATAACTCATACTTGAACTAAAAAAAATCAATTTGATAAAATCTACAACACTACACTTGGTATTCTTTGTACAAATAATAAGCTTAACCCCAAACACATATACCAATCAAAAGTGGTTAACTACCATCAAAGTCACAATCACTAACTAACAAACAGATGCTTAAGGTAATGTTCTTGAAGCCAGCCATTAATTTTTTACTGTTCAATTCAGATAACTCTGCAAAAAACATCCAACATGAGCACCCACTTTGGTCGGTGACATTAAAGTAAAAGAGTGTTATTGCATTTAAAATCGTTCTTGTCAGTTTAACACAATATCATTTTGGCAATACACAGTGAAACTTTAAATTATGAGCATCATATATACTCAAGAAACAAACTGCCTCTCGGTGGTTTGTTGGTTAAAATCAAGTTTTGATGGTGGGAAAAGCACAGATAACCCATTGGGAAGCTTTGTGATCAAGAACACAAATGAACCAGTAACAAAAACATGTTTCAGACCCATGAAGGGCTAATATTTAATGACATAATATAAAAACGAAATGTATTTAGTCCTATTTCTTGAGTGAGTTTCATTGTAAAATATAAGGATTTTATAAAGTTTAAGGAATTAAGAACAGAGAAAGATATGTTATTTTGTTTCTTACTAATACGCCAACCATCTATTAGAAACATAAGGTATTTAAAGCTGTGTGTAAACAATTTTTTTCTTAAAGACAAATGAGAAGGTCTGAACAAACAGGTATTAAAAACTTTGTATGTTTTAAGACTTTTCTTTCCACTAAACACAATATTACATCTATAATTAAAATTTCCTACAGAGCCTTTTTTAACATATGCGGTTTAAACTGTTGGTATTTATCAAGCTGGCTGGTTGTGCTCTCGTGGGATACGACAACGTTTACTTAAAATACTTTAAAAGCATTAGTTCACATTTCCTAGTTATGAAAAGAGCGAACTTGTGTTATCTGAAATTCGTGCCTTTTATAAGTACTTAAACTGTTAAAAGCGGACTTGCATTGTCATATAACTAACTACTTTACAATGATATGGATTACACGTATTTAGCAATATGTATAATCACATTAACCATAAACATACTATACCCAAATGTATACATAAACCGCTAAAGTGATTTGAGGTTTGTAACAATAATAGTATATTTCTCTTAATCATTTTCAAGCTATGAAAAGTTACGGCATCATCTATTTTGAAGATTTTGTTTGTTTGTTTTTTTTAATTTCGCACAAAGCTACTCGAGGGCTATCTGTGCTAGCCGTCCCTAATTTAGCAGTGTAAGACTAGAGAGAAGGCAGCTAGTCATCACCACCCACCACCAACTCTTGGGCTACTCTTTTACCAACGAATGGTGGGATTGACCGTCACATTATAATGCCCCCACGGCTGAAAGGGCGAGCATGTTTGGCGCGACTGGGATTCGAATCCGCGACCCTCGGATTACGAGTCGAACGCCTTAACACGCTTGGCTATTTTAAAGAACACTGGAACTTAACAAAATTAATGTATATATACATATAATATCACAATTATATAAAATGTTATGCAGTACTCCCTAGATAGCATACGTTTGGTTTAACTTAAAAATCAACGACATTTCACGTATTGTATAAATGTTTCTTTGTTGTTGTTTTTTTTTTCTAAAGGAATCACACGATACCAGGATGTTCGGCGAGACTGCTATTAAGCCGCCTACTTCGTCTCAAACTCTAAATTATGATAACCTCTCTGCTATGACACAGATGAGTCACTAGATATCAGGAGAGTCTGTGTTCTAATCAAT
Source organism: Tachypleus tridentatus (assembly GCF_004210375.1). Classification (NCBI taxonomy): domain Eukaryota; kingdom Metazoa; phylum Arthropoda; class Merostomata; order Xiphosura; family Limulidae; genus Tachypleus; species Tachypleus tridentatus. The sequence continues at coordinate 114,943,978 of NC_134826.1, forward strand.
AGCAGTCTAACTCCTTGTGTGAGTTCTTTGATGTTTCCAGCCCAATTTTAATATTCTTTATAATGGTATACGCAACAAAGCTCGTACAATGTACTGTAACGACGATTGTTTCCTGTCGTTATTCAAACAACATAAATATGACTTGCAGGGATTTCTTTTGTTCTTTATTCAATATGGTAATAACTAATTTCATAGAGACGGAGATAGTGTCCGAGGTGATCATACAAACGTATTCCATTGACCTTTAGCTTTTTGTACTTCAATCTATCAATTTCAAACGTTGCTTGACCTTCACAGTTAGAGCTGCCTATCACCCCCTCTCAAAAATAAAAGAAACAACGTTTGTTTGTTTTTGAATTTCGCACAAAGCTACTCGAGGGCTATCTGTGCTAACCGTCCCTAATTTACCAGTGTAAGACTAGAGGGAAGGCAGCCACCCACCGCCAACTCTTGGGCTACTCTTTTACCAACGAATAGTGGGACTGACCGTAACATTATAACGCCCCCCACGGCTGAAAGGGCCAGCATGTTTGGCGCGGCGGCGATGCGAACCCGCGACCCTCAGATTACGAGTCGCACGCCGTTACACGCTTGGCCATGCCGGGCCTGAAAGGAACAGCAAAATAATGTAATGCTAACTGTACTGCTCATCCAACCACACTGCGTGGTCAAAACTACCAGGCTAGACGCTTATTTTATTTCTGTATTCATATTAAAATTTAAACTATAATTAACTTACAAAGTTTTTCTCTCTTCATTTTCTGATAGACACATGTTTCTAAATATAAATACTGTTACGTTATCAGAAATACAACGAAACTGCTAACAAATTATCGACTTTTAAAGATACTATATGACTTCGATAAATGATTCACCGAATAATTATAATAACTTTCATTTTATAAAGCATAAGGCTCTGTTTTGATCACCAACTTGTTCTTGTGTCGATAAAATGTATCTAGAGAAAACTAATACAAATCTCAGTCACGGTACTAAAACTGAATTTTTAAAAAAAATTATAGCTGGTTTTAAATAATTAAGTTTAAATTAATGCTTTATTCTTAGAAAAATAGTGAAACTATAAACAATGAAAAGTCACAATTTTTAGATAATCAACGCTTTTCGAATTTTCTATAACTACATCTCTCACTCTTCTGTCACAACAATTTTTATCTTTGAGATACATACTTTAGTTTCTGAACGTTGAGATGAGACTTGTAATATTAAATATCTTATTCATTTGCACTTTTAATTAATGTTCTATTAAGCCCATTCTTCATAAATAAATAGATATATATTCGAGAAGAAGAAAGGAGAATGTAATAGAGCTGTAGTAGGCGGTCTTAGAGAGTTATTCCTTTAGAACAACGTACAACTATCGCTTAGCGTGCAAAGTTTTTCCGATCTAAGTCGGGAAACACGACAAATATTTCTAAATTTACAAATACTGTTTGTCTCAGTTTCGTAAGTAATAAATCACTTACAACTTATAAAAAAAGTTCAGGTATTTCCTTTACTTTATCTGTTTTTTGCCTTTTCTGTAATCGTTTGGTTCCACTAATATGAAGTCACATTAAATCTTCTAATCTTAGGTTGCTCACCACGATTTTCATTATATATAATGTTCATTTTATCTCCTGCATTAATATACATACACACAAAAAACTGTCTGTACACACAGTCGTTCAATCAACTAAAATGGCTTCCCTAAAATTGTAATCAGCTTCAGAGGTAGGATGAAAAAGTAGATAGATGTACGAAACAGTTAGAAAAAAATTCCCACTATATTTTCTGAAACCGGATTAGAATTCCTCCTACCTCAGTTGGGAACCACCTCATTTTGTTGCCGAAGGGATTATTTTCTCCTAAACCATTTTTTTTTAATTCTTTAAAGTTACTGACGTGATTTCAGAGTGTGAAGTGAAGCAGCCAGAAGGCGCTTTCTTCAAGTCTGTGTTATTTGCTTGTCACTCTTCAGACGATTTTAGATTGTTAGTTAAGGTTGACATATTTGAAGGACATGATTTTCTAGGTCGTTTGTCTTCAATGCTACCCGTTCTTACAGTTCTAAAAGCAGAAAACGGCTGATAAAGAGTACGGTAAAAAGAAAAGAGCCGTCAAGACGCCGGTTAATTTCTGAAGCAGTGAAAAATATAGTCCTAGGTGAAGAATTTCAGTTTCTGGAACATTTAACGCAGATTCGTTTTACAGTCTAAGTTAAAGTTTTGTACTAACTATAAACATCTTACTCAATATGTTCTTTAAATAAATATATAAAATATACAAAATATATATGTATATATAGTAAACAGGTTACACAAGTTAATTTAGCAATATTTATTAAGGGCTCATAAAAAAATTACCACAAGTTAACTAACCCAATTAATTTATTTTACCCTTACGAGTATCGAAACCATTTTTTAGGATCATAAACCCTAAGACTTATCGCTGAGCTACTGTGGTAGCTGTCTTATGAGGTGAAATGTTTTGGGAATTGCGAAAGTAAATGTAAGCCAGTTTTAAAGAAATGTTTTGTTTATAAACTTTGACTAAGAAATAATTCAAAAGGTCTTGGCCATTGTACTTTTGCGCCCTCTGTTGATCGGATGAATCAATCTTTAGATACGATATACATTCTGCTTGGTTTTTAATGTTCGAACATACAATGAATAGAGTGCAGTGATAGTTTATTTTGTTGTTCTTTTTTTTCAAAGGAGGACATATGGCTCTTTCTAAACTCTTACACTAAACATATGATAATTTGCATGGTGTTTCTAGCCTGAAAGAAATTCGTGTTTGACTTTGGTGTTGACGACAAACCCGCTAAAGAAGTTTGTTTGTTTGTTTGTTGTTGGAATTTCGCACAAAGCTACTCGAGGGCTATCTGTGCTAGCCGTCCCTAATTTAGCAGTGTAAGACTAGAGGGAAGGCAGATAGTCATCACCACCCACCACCAACTCTTGGGCTGCTCTTTTACCAACGAATAGTGGGATTGAACGTAACATTATAACGCCCCCACGGCTGAAAGGGCGAGCATGTTTGGCGCGACGGGGATGCGAACCCGCGACCCTCAGATTACGAGTCGCACGCCTTAACACGCTTGGCCATGCCGGGCCAGGACCACTAAAGATGACCTAAGAAGGTAGAAACATTGTTCTCTATTTTAATAAAAGTTTTAATACCCATACCATTCGTTTTTGACTTGTCAAAAATGAGTAACATCAGTACTTTAACTATTTTGAAACAAGATTTGATTCGTTAATGTATATGCAAATTCTACAAGCTGATGTATACAGGTTACGGAATTTACAAGTTTTCAAAACAATAATCTTAAAACTTTATTTCGACATGATTATTCCATTGAATTTTCATTTCAGATTGTTAAGAATCAATACAATGAGCGTTAGCCTTTGTATATGATGTTAAACTGTACTGTGAATAATACTGTTTGTTTGTGGAATTTCGCTCAAAGCTACACAAGGGCTGTCTGTACTAGTTATCACTAATTTAGCAATTTAAGACTAGAAGAAAGGCAGCTAGTCATTACCACCCACCGCTAACTCTTGGGCTACTCTCTTACAACGAATTGTCGGATTGATCGTCACATTATAATGTTCCCACGGCTGAAAGGACAAACATGTTTAGTGTGTGACAGGGATTTGCACTCGCGACCCTCAGATCACTAGTCAAGCGTCCTAACCATCTGGCGATGCTGGGCTTATCTGAATAATGTAGTGTTTATCCGCATCTGGTAGTCGTAGACTATAATTAACGTTACCAATAATCTATTAATATTGTTTTGTGCTTCCAATTAAAAACATAAATATTTTAAAATAGAAAAAGCAAAAGTTTGTTTTAGTTACAGTTGTTAGAATCCCAAGGATAGCATATTGTTTTGATGCTTACCTTAGCTGCAATGTTCAGATTTGCCTGATTAAGTTGAAATATACTACAATATCTAGTCCATTCATCCTTATCTGAATGTGTTACTTTGTGTGTAACTAAACATTTAGAAAGCAGTAAATCTCACAAGTTTAAAAGCTTTAAACATTTTCTTACTCATTTAAATTTCAGCCAACGAAGTGTGTGTTGTGCTTATTAATGAGATTAATTATTTTTAACAATAATTTAATTATCAAAAGTTGCTCGGTCGTGCCAAGTCAAAGTACGGCTTTCGTAGAAGCTAGAAACAATGTAGAAACTTGATCGTGATAAATTAAACCACAATAAAAATTTTGAAAATAATATGCCATGTTTCTTCCTTAAAAAATCAGTCAGTGCGCCTAATATTTTTAAATGTGATGGGCCGAAAACTTTTGCAGTAACTATGTAGGTTTTATATATCTATACAAGACCCCCTGTTACTTTTAAAAGCTCAAAAATGGTTGGCACTTGTTCATTACGTTGTTATTTATTAGCATTTCTCAAAAACTAATAATTCTTTTTCTACTGCAAGTTACTTTCATAGAAATAATAAGTAATGCTCGAAAATATAGGCACATACGCACAAAAACGTTGTTACTATAAATCTGTGTAAGGTTCGTTGAATATGACACATACAGAATTATATCACTAAACAATTTCAATATATTTGCAAATTAACTCGTAATCTGAGGATCGCGGGTTTGAACCCCGTTACACCGAAAATTTTAGCCATTTTAGCCGTGGTGGGCGTTATAATGTCACAGTCAATTCCACAACGTATCATAAAAGTGAGAAAAAACTGTAGCGTTACCACAATAAGAAATATTAATGCGATGAAACATTGAATTTTTCAGACAAATCTGGGCTTTAACTAAAATAAAATTTTATTGTTCAAACGTAGATATAACAAAACAAAGCTCAAGCTCTTTTTGATCTCATGCTTTCATACTTTTGGTTTTCGTACACGCGATTCTTTCTCTTTCTATTTCAGGACTGAAAGTGTTGTCACTGTTAAAATCGTTTATGTGGGTGATGTTGTTTATTGACTAATGTATAAGCCCATATGACTTTTGGAAATACAAAACTATAGTAACGAAATGTACTGTTGCATGTCCTTCTGGTGTAAAGAAAAGTAATACAACATACCTTAAAATAAAAAAATAAAACGTTTATTGAGAAAAAAACAGTAAATTCGCTATAACAACAATTTAATCGCAAAGCACGTGTAATAGTGTTAAAAAGTTGTTGTTCTCGCATCTAAATAGGTTCACAATTATTATTAAGAATATTCTAATGTTACACATTAATACCAATTATATCATTGAAGGGGCTTAAAGGTATTTTTATAGCGATTTTAAATTTTATCTTAGATCATAAAAAATATAAGTAATATATACGAATTATGTAAATATTCTGATGAAGAAAATAATATTAATTTTTCTGAAATGGTTATACAAATGATGTTAAGAAATATATTTACCTTCTCATTTCTAAAATATTTGTACCCAACACGCTTTGTTTATTAAAATGTTAAAAGGTTTATGTAATAAAATGGTAATGGTAATACGTGTGTACTGGCATTACTTCATAGGGCTGGGCGTTGAGAGAGTGGTATTATAAATATTCCTAATGGTATATTTACTGTAATTCATTTTTGCGAAGGCAATGCGTTGCTAGGACAGAGTTTAGTGTATTAGATTGTATATTTAAAGTTTCAATGTTTGCTTCCCATTATCAAAAAAAAGAAAAATAGTGATCATCACTTCAGAGCCACGCATGAGTTATAAGAGTGACAGTTAAATTCTGTTCTTCAGTATAACAAAAGTAGTCGAAGAGTTGACAGTGGGTGGTGTTAACTAATTGCCTTCCCTTTAAACTATCAGTTTTAAAGTAGGACTGGCTGATACAGATAGCACTTGAGTAGCTTTGTGGGAATATCTGAAAACAAACAAACAAAACAATAATGATTATATACTATCTTGTGATTTCAACTATTTTTCATAACCAGTTTATTTTCCAAGTCATTTCATCATTATAAGAGTTTTTAACTATATTAGTTGTTATTGTTATTATGTTAGTACGCATTCCCATCTAACTTAATCAATAATTAATCTTTAGTAGTTTGTTTCTGAGTTGACTTAGTGTGTAATTTAACACATTATTACATTTCTTTGCAATAATTTTAAAGTAATACGTCATTCTCCGAAGTACGTTTAGCAATTTTTATTCTATAATTTGTCTTCTCTGCGATATAATCTCTTGTAGATATTGTATTAATAAGCATAATAAGGAGAGGTCATTCTATGGCATAACGTGCGATAATTTTAAACGTTTACTATGACATAACTTTGAATAGGAATTTATCCTATGTGTCATATGGTATATAACATTGTAGCAAAATCGTGTACTCCACTTTAGGGCCTTTGATGCTTTAACGAGCAGCAGTTAAATTTCACTGTTTGAGTAGCGTCACCTATGTGTTGGCGGTTGGTGTTGTTGAATTGTTACCGTGCCTTTAGTATATTACTTCAAAATTAATGATAGGTAGTACGAGTCGCCGTCGCTTAACTTTGCGTGTAATTAAACAAACATATTATATTTAAATATGTACTAAATAGGAAAAAATCTACCTGCATTTCTTACACGAACAAGAAATATTAAAATCATGAGCAACGCACTATTTGTTAAAAATCTATCTATCGATAAAATCAAACCTTTCATACATATTTACTACCTAAAATATCTCAATAACATGAAGATAAAATCATATGTATTACAATAGTACAAACATAAAATGACCAAGCAAATTCTTGATGTGTTAATTAATCCTGAAGACACGGTTGCGCAACGCACGTGATTTTCACTTTTCATTAAAAATACAAATAAGGATTTCAAAAGCACTCTTAAAAAGAGAAAACACGTTACTATATATATTTAATAGCAGTGCATAATATCAATCAAAGTGTGTTTCTGTGCAAAATTTACTAAGACTATCTTCCTATAATTTTAAATTAATGGCAAGATGAAAGACAACCACACTACCACCTATCATCAATGCCAAGGAATTTACTATAACTCGTACAACGCATATACAGCTAAAAATACGTTGTATATTTTATGTATGGTAGGGATTCGAATCCAGCTCTCCAATTTTGAAATCAGAGCTTTAGCATGGAATCATTCTGTACCCATTCTTATAATAACTTTCTTTAAAACATCAGATCAGATTCAGATTAAAACGTTCTAGCATACGAAATCATAGTCATTTGTAGAACTGTAGTAGTAAGAACAATAATAACTGCTCAGAAATAAAGCGGAGTCTACTGAAATATCAATATTCTCGGATATAATGCGTTTTTAATTATGAATGAACTGCACACATTTTCCTGAAATCGCTTAAAAGGGAATAGCATTTAGGATTGTAGATCTAAATATACAACGTAGCTTAAGTTTTGTACAGGAGAAAATATAAACATTGATTAAATTCTAAACCATAGAATGCATTACTAAAAAGAAAGAAGTTTCCTAAAATAAGTCAGTTTAAACACCAAACACTCAACAGCACAGTGTTAATTCTCAAAAAATTACATCTTACCACCGCGCCAAGTTTCTACTCCAAAAATTAAACCTGCAAACACAAATAATACTGTCCATGGTCTTCGTTGATGTCCGATCATGATGATGATATCAAGTAACAGTTCTGTAAAATCAAGAAAATATAATATAAATGGTCAGAATTATGGATCATGGTAAAAATTATGTTGTAAAAATGTTCCTGAAACAATTATGTTGTAACAATTTTAATTTATGACTATTCGAGTATTTAATTAATTATACAAGACATATCGAGAGTAAAGAAAAGTTTATTATTAACAAAAAAATCCATGCAGTATAATAAACATTTTCTGAAATCCTAATGAGTGAAATTTCATATAAAAAGTAGTTTAGCTCTTAAAATTCAATATTTACACTCCCGGGTTTCTTTCTGTTCTTAACGACCTCAGTTTGTTCGAGAACCCACAGTTTTCTTATTTCCAGCACTGATCTAAATTAAGATTAACAGGCTTTCCTAATAATTGAAGTGAATACTTGAAGAAATGAGAGAATTAGCTTGGGATCCCTGTCATTAAAGCTTAGATGAGGTTTTCTCATATAAATAATTCCAACTGTAATCACAAAACCTTGAAAGCGTCAATTAATTGTATATTTGAAATTTCACACGAAAAGGAATAGGAAAGCTGTTATTTGTAGCAATACATTACTTTCGTAATGACAAGGATACTTTAAATGGCATGAAAGCTCTAAAACGCTTTTTTTAAAATGGAATTTGAAAAATAAAGTTATTTTACCGTTCAGTATAATTCACTTAACATCCTAAAATAGATGGCTTAATTAAATTATCTTCATTTAAAGAAATAACCGGAAGGAGAAGTACGTTCCCTATGAAAGAAAAGTTAGTTTTTTGTGTCTATAATTTTGTGCTCGGCTAATCGTTTTACGTATAATCATTAGTCAATCACTGATACTCCCTATAACACTGGTCTAATTGGAATAAAATGTTACTGATTATTGTAGATGTATTTTACAACAAAAATGTCTCAAAGACAAGTCACTAAGAAATAGAAGCGTTTTCATGTGGCCCAATATTACACGCATGTGGATTGTGTTAAACATGATTATGTTTTCAGTATAACTCTCCTACGTAAGGATTCGAAAAAAAATTATTCCTTAAAACAATTAAAGTTCCTATTTACAAACTGAGATGTCTCCTTTCTTACGGTATAGCTAGGTTGTTAGGACCTCTGACTCGCACTCGGAGTGCCACAGGTTCAAGTCCCAGTCACACCAAAGATGTTTGTCCTTTCAGCCAGGAGGAGTTATAAAGTGACAGTCATTTGCACTATTCGTTGTTAAAAGAGTAGCCCAAGAGTAGGAAGTGGGGGAGATGAATACCTACCTTCCCTCTAGTCTTACACTGGTAAATTAGAGATAGCTAGCGCACATAACCCTCGTGTGGTTTTGCGCGAAAATTTAAAACAAACAAACAAAGGTTTAAACTTTAAAATTGAATAAAAATATCCATTGCGTAATATTGGGAAAAGCTATGTAATTATAAGCTTTATTACATTTTTTTTTTTGGTTTGTTGTCCTCATTTCCTTGTGTGCGTTTTTTTTTTCTTTTGGTGTGAAGTGAGAAGTACTTTTTATTTTGAAGTTTAATGATAACTCTCGTAATACATTATTGGCAAAGAATTACCAACATGTTACATACTTTTGTTAGTTTTAACGTTACCCGAAAACATGTAGCATGATGATTTATCAACTTCTAACTTCTGAGTTAGAATATATATAAAATACGTAACTGACAAAAACAACAACAAACAAACAAAAACAGTTCTTGAAACCAAGTAAACTTGTTTACTATAGAATCATCGGGTGAAAACCTTGACGTGGAAAGATTCTAAGGCCAAAAACTCAAACTTTTAAGCACCAAAGATTTGTCTTGCGTGTCAATGCAAAAATCCATAAACTGTCACTTTATATTTCACCAATAAAGTATCACGAGCCTTGAATTTCTTTAAAACCAGTTCCCTTCAAATCCAGACGTATGATAAAAGAGTTGTCGGGAAAAGCACTTTATGCATTTTTCATCCAACTATTAGCACATATTTCATTTATCAATATCATTATATCATAATCATTTATATGTGTAATAATTCCTTTAACTATTGTTTGGAACGTTTTAAACAATTGCTATTTCAAGTGAACCACCAATATATCTATTAATTTCAAAATACTGTTTAGGTTTGAACGCAAGTCATGACTTATCTTGTATATATTTCTCATATACTTTTAAAACATTTGATATTCATTCCTTTGATAAACAAGTGGAGTGATAAGCTTTTCCAATATATTTTTCTTAATGTATTATTATATTCTTCTCCAATAATACTGAAATCATTTACATCGTTCGAATATTTGAATTCTGACGTGTTGTATATTAAGCATACTGTAGACAGAATTATCATTTCCTTCCCAACGAATCTATTTTCTCAACACACAATATACGTTTCTCTGTCTTATAAAGAAGGTATATGAAAAAAAAAAATTGCATACATGGGTATACTTAGATGCCAGGCAATGTGTTAATACAACTGTTCGCTTTCGTCATTATGTGCAATAAAAAAAAACACTATAACTTAAAAATACTATTCTAAGCATCAGGCACTAAGCATATCAAGCCTTTCTTATGTATTTCGTCCCCTGCTGGTACAGTGATAAGTCTATGAATTTAGAACGCTAAAATAAGGGGTTCGATTCCCCTCGGTTGATTCAGCAGATAGCCCAATATGGCTTTGATACAGGAAAAACACAAACTTATGTATTTCAAATTACTAGCATCATCACTTACAGCTCACTTTTGAGGAATTTATTGTCTTTCAGAACAAATAATTATAAGTTACAAATTATCCGCACGAGAAAACATCGTGTAAGCCATCAAATAAACTGATCAAATTATATCTGTTTATAGGCAATGCTATATGACTTACAATTGATTCACTTCTTATTAAACATATATAAAAATATCTTATACATGTGATAGAAAAGTTTGGGTAGGTTATTTTTCTTTTTCCCTTACATATCAGATAAGTATAACATATAAGAAGATTGTTCCTCAAGTTCACTCTGTAAAAATACTACTCACAACAAATATTACGTATATGTCTATGTATGCTTAGATCTGGAAACATATATTATTCCTACATATATTCTCCTTTTTTTCCCTATATCATTCAACCATTTCACACCTCAAGGAGTTTAAGAATTAAATGGTTATTCATGCTATCTCATATCATATGAAGACATATTGGTCAAGTTCCGAAATGCTCTGGATAGTAATTGTCATTACAAAATGCTCTTTTGTCAAAATAATGAATAATTAAAAAGGGCATGGCGGATGTTACGTATTATAATTTATCTCGACGAGTCTCCATTGTTACGCACTTAACATATGATTTTAAATTGCCGAAAGTTTTAATTTTAATTTAGAGGTTAATTGAATATCGATATGTATCAAATTTATAATGTTTGCCAACGAGAGTGATAAATACAATTTACTTTTTAACGCAAATATATTTTAATACACAAAAAACAATATATTTTATAACAACAGTTATTACAAATAATAATCCATATACAAAAGATTTACAAGCTTACAAACAATACTGAGTCTTCTATCTGTTATGGAACTGAATATTTTATCGACGCTTCAAGACGAACGAGTTAATTCTGTGTTGATATCGGTACAGTTCATTTAACAGGTAAGCTATCTTACACTGCTCACACGTAATGTCCTCGTAGAAATATTAACGTCTGACGTTAATTCACTAAAGTTAAGCGGTTTGTAATGTTCGAAATCTATAAACGTTCCTGGCCGAGCGTATGCACTTTCCCGATTAATAAACGTTAATTACTATTACAGCTTCCGAAGCTTATAATATACCAGTTGTAGCAAACCAATAATATTAAACTGTTCTTCCGCGTGTTGCGATGACTATCTTTTATAATCATTAAACGAGGTTCTCGAAAGTTCAGTTGGGAACAATGTAAAACATATATTGTTGATTCTTACACTCAAGAATCTTCCACAAACTTAGAAAATTGCATTTCTAAATATATGTTAAACTGAAACAAACATATATTAAAATAAATATATCACATTAAATCCATTACACGAGTTGTAGAGGTATGTACTTCACGCTGTGACATTTGCTGTACTGACATACCAGCTAATAATGATCTATATACAATTAGAATATACATTACTTGGGAAGCACAGAAACATAACTGTTAGCTTGAACTAACAGTTATCAAGTTTTACATGAATTGTGCATGTTAGATTACACATCATTATTGATGTTTCCTAAGTTTCCTTGTTCTGTAAAAAAAGATTTGTTTTTTTGAATTTCGGGAATGTACGAATTATGAATTTCGGCACAATTTTTCATACAAATGAAAATAGGCTAATGTCTTTCTTTAATACTGAATCAAAGTGAAGATCGTCAATAAAACAAAAGTGTAAGTAACCTTATAAGCAAGGCAAATAAGTGTCCAAGACCTTTCTTTAAGTTACAGTGCTGGCTGTATCCAGACCAACAACTGGACAAATAAATTTTAAAAAATCGCTTATCATAAGATCCGTAAAATTAGTTCCATACTCAAAATAAAACTTTTCCGTTAAATTCGAATAAATCTTATAGATGTTATTAGTTCAACAAGTTGTGCTTGAAATAATCCTCCTTGGTCCCCTTGTAACGTGATGTTCGTTGTGAATTACTAAGAGGCTTAAATTTGCTTATATCCTCTTAGCTACAATACAACATAAGTTGTTTTTCAATATAAGCGTATTCAAATGTCGTCTTATGCTCACTAAGGTCTTTGTTTAGCCTATAAACTGGCATGAAATTATTCTGTGTTTCACAAAACAGAGTTTTAAATATTAACTGTATCCATGTGCAGATACGTTTTGAGTAGGAAGATGACAGACAATTTCCTATTTTACTTTTTAAAACTTAGAATAAAACTCTTGTAAACATTTAGTTCTTACATAATAAACTCAATCGTATGCATCCTCCACAGTTAAAAGATCAAGATGTTTGTTTTTCATTTGATGGGATTATGGCAAATATATAGGTAGAAAACTAAATAAATACACCTAAAAATTACCAACTACAATTCATATTGCCTTTGCGTCAACTTGACACCCCATATTCAACCTATCAAACCTTCTTGAATTGTTGATTTTAAACCTTGTTCTAGAATAAGGTTTGATGTTTTTGAGTTTGTTATTTGTATGCTAATAATTCTGAATCAAGATCCTCTGGAAGTTAATATATATCCACATTACTGAGCAGTTCCTAGTTCTGCACTTGGAATATCTCACTGATAGCTCTTTCGGCTTGGTATTAAAAGCTTGAATAGATTCAAACTACACCAGCAATCTTGCTTTTCTCATGCATTATTTCTTCCTTCCAAACTATTATTAAGCGTTCAGTCAATTCATACCACTTCTTATGCTTAAATACGTTTTATATGAATAATGTTTTGTTATATTAGATAAAACAGCTAGGGTCATGAAAGATTATAGACAATGTGAATTTCTATGAATTGTGCAAAATCTTAACTTGAAAACAGATATGTTTATAATTCTTCTCAGTGGTATCAGTATGAATACTGAGAGCTTAATGTTATCGTAATTTTGTCATAGCCGTTGTGAGGCTTCTAGAGATAGCAGGGATTGAAATACTATGTTTTCAAAGTAAATGGCATAAATCTACTCAAATATCTGAAAGAAAGTTTTACAACAGGTTTAAACATGTAAAAATACCATTGTGGTAGTTTGACTTGTTGAAAAAATAACCTTATATACTAGAAAACATTAACGATCTAATTATTTAGGTTGGTGTTCGAGAAATTTCGAGTTCGAATGCTAGCCAAGGAATTAATAAAGATGAAGTTACCGTACTATGGATCGGCTAAAGTCACGGTGGACAGAGCACAGAAAGCCTACCTATTGTGTAACTTTCCGCTAAAACAGATAAACAAGCCTCATTATGACAGAAGTGATCCAAATAGTCGTCGCGAGACTTAAAACATTAATTTCTAGAAAATCAAGAAATCTCCTATTTGTTCATTGTAAGAAATAAAATAAGTCAATAACGTTTGTAGACAAAATTAGAGGGTTAACGTTCACAAGTAACATATTTTTAATTTATATGAGTTAAATATTTCAAAATTAATTCAACTTTTTCTCTGAAGTCAGCTTCGGAATTAATTGTAATTAAAATAATACCAAAATAAAATAAAAAAATAGTTTAAAAATAATTGGCTTATCATGATCAGCAAAACCAAAATAAGATCTATTCAACATCGTTTACATAAATGCCTATGGCTGTGATATATTTTTCCAAATGCAATTAAAATATAAGAAATTTATCTTAGCTATTAAAAAATCAACCTGAAACATTATTCAATATTTTAAGCACGCTATGAAATATACTTCTGTATTCCTACAATTAAGTGTAATTAATTACGTAATAATGTGTATAATATAAATAATTTTTTTCAGTCACAATTGTGTTTTTTGTACTTTAGTTCCAGTATTTTTTTACAGTCAGATATAAAGGTTTTCAAATTATTTATGTTTAGAATTATTTTAAACTGTTATACTGTTTCTTTTGTAAACAAATACTGAACGTTAATGAAAATGTCTTAGTAATTTTATGTTTTTTTCATTATTTACATCTACATGTAAAACTTAAAAGAGCCATTAGACAAGAAATGAGCGGTTTCACACGCTAAAGTAATTTATCGTTGTTTCCCTTAGTGGTATTCATAAACACAAGGGAACACCGAAAGTTTTTCTAATGAACATTTAAATTGTTAAAGATACTGCTTAGAGAATTACCATATCAATGGAAACTTAATAAGCACATTTGTTTTCAGCGACTCTATAATGGAGTACTTCGTCTACATTAAAATGAATAAAATGGAAAGTAGAGAAACAAAATTAGTAAAAATTGTTAATTTAAAAAGGGAGGAATAGGATTCGTCAAGAAATACATAAACAAGCTGAATAAAAATAAAAAGATTATATCTTCTCAAGATACCAATTCCTAATTTTATTCTATGTTCTACAGTACTTATCAATTTTCATGGAGTAAAACTAGGTAAGGTGTTGTTGTTAGCACAAAATTGCATAAAGAATTATCTATGCTCTTCCTACCACGGGTATTGGGTTTCTAGTGGTGTATGTTTACATACATACTGCTGTACCACTGGGGAGGGGCATCAAAATAGGTATTTATAACCTGAGAAAACAATATAGACACTATTCCCAAACTTGTTTGTTAACTGGGGGAAATATTTTTTTGCATTGTAATTTAACTTTTTCTTTTTGACGATCCCTATTCCCTTTTATCAGTTAACAATTTTGTTTTACTAATTTTGTATCTTAAGTTTCTATGTCCACTTACGGAGAATAAACTTAAAAATACATACGTGCATCTGAGTTCAGTTAAAGTTGGGATTTTTCCACCCAATAACCTCACTAACCTTATTCAAAATAAATAACAAATGCACATGTATTGGCATGCAACTACGACAAACAAAATGTAAAATTGTTCTCAAAGGACCAGTTTGAAGGCAAAGATTGTGTCATTACAGATTTAATGACCGATTTCCTTCAGCGTCACAGTTTAATGTAACAAAAGACAAGCAGCAGCAAGCGATCTTATCATAAAAGAATAGCGTTTCTTCTAAGATAATGCTACACAAATTAACACAATATAAACAAACGCGTTAACAAGCTTACCTTGTTATGTCTACATAATGTCTATGTATACTCTTCAATAGCCTTCTGTGCACAAGTGTTTGCTAGAACAAGAGAACAAAAATAATACATGCAAAATAGACAACAGTGACACATTTAGTAAGTAGTAACTTATCAGCAACATCTAAAAAAGCGAGCTTAACAATAACTATTTGAAAATAGCGACAGTTATATGAGACAGTGCTATATGCTTTTGTAAAATACTAAATACACATTTATGATTTCAGCTAAGTATAAGAAACAGAAGAAAGAATCACCACTGTCATCTGAATAGAAAAATCTTCTTTGGTAATCGTCCACTGTTTAAAACTTACTGAAAGAGACCAGCGAGAATCCAAATAGACATAAAATAATGATATGCAATAGTAAAATCTGGGATCAATTACGTGGCTAGAGAATGCACGAATAGTAGTTTTAAATTAACTCACACATACTAGAAAAACACTTTATTTTTTATGGTAAAAAGTGAAGGACTTATAAGGCTACTTACTACGACTAAATTAATGAAGTCATTTTAAATTTAAACTACTCTCTCAGTTGTTTCCTTTTTTTGCTAGATTCCCGTGCAATCCCACTCTACAATAAACGTTTATTGCAATTATTTTATAGTGCAGTCATAATAGGATATTGTAGCTTGAACAAACTATTAGTAGTAGTTGTTGAGTCTTGTTTGCTCACTTCTAAATTTTACCTTCCCAATTTTTAATTACATTGTATGTTAGCCTTTTTCAGTGCACAATAATGGGCAAATGTAAGCTTATTATAACACACAGTTCCCACTAAGCGCCTTTAAAATTTACCACTAGATAAGTAGCCTTTTTACGTGAAGCAACTTTGACTACAACATCGCTTTAAATAAAGCTTCGTGCTTCTTAAAAGTAATTATTTATTGAGTCAGGTTGCTTTGTGCCTGAGGTTTCATGTAAACACGCGTCGAGTTCAAAAGCAGTCACTCAGAGCAACAGCGCATCTATTATGTATTAATAACTATGTATATGAACGTTCACCACAAATAATCAACTTTTAAAGAGTTCGTGAACGTTTGCAGTGCTTCATATAATATACCTGTCGAGGTTTCAGAGCAAAATAAAACCAGCCGATTTTGCAGTAAGCTTGTGAAACAAAAATATTAGTAGTAATAATAATACGAACAAAATTATGAACTTATTTAGCTTTCTATTAATGTTTGAATGGTCTTAACTATTAGAAAGAGAGGTTTTGAGTGTTGTTTCAATAATAAGTGTACCTTTTAAGGTGTTTGTTTCCAAATGCTTTTTAGAGTTTTGAATAAATTCCTGTAGCATCCTGTATAATGTTATTAATTAAGCTTTTATTTTTCAAGTTTGTATTATATTCCTTCTCTCTGGTCTAATTTAAATAACAATAAATTGACAAATACTTTGAATATTTGATGCCAAAACAACCTGAATCACTCAGCAAATTTCAAAGCATTTGACATAGTTCAACTTAGGAAGGAGATTTGTTTGGTTGTTTTGGAATTTCGCACAAAGCAACTCGAGGGCTATCTGTGCTAGCCGTCCCTAATTTAGCAGTGTAAGACTAGAGGAAAGGCAGCTAGTCATCACCACCCACCGCCAACTCTTGGGCTACTCTTTTACCAACGAATAGTGGGATTGACTGTCACATTATAACTCCCGTACGGCTGAAATGGCGAGTATGTTTGGCGCGACTCGAGCGCGAACCCGCGACCCTCAGATTACGAATCGCACGCCTTAACGCGCTAGGCCATGCCAGGCCCCCGGAAGGCGATACAAAATTATTTGTTACAACAGTAACTACCACATTTACAAGTAACAATCAAAACACGTCAAGTCATCTGAAATACATCAGCGCAGTAAAAGCATTATAATAGCAAAAGCTCATTTTTTAGAGGTATTTGCTAATAAATTAACAGTTGAGATACACAACAACAAAAACAATATATTCCAAAATTTCAAAAATGAACATAAACATTTCAAATAACCATTCATTTCTTGCGCATTTTTTCTGCGTCGTTGCATACATAAAGCATGGAATATTTATTAAGAATATTGTTACAATTTGCTAAACAAAAAATGTACGCAACGACAATCAATAGTTAGTGTAACAAAAAGAGTAAAAGTCTCAGATTCTTCATCATATCTGTCTCTCTGATTTCATAATGTTTCAACATATACCAACCTATAGTTTTTGTAGAAGTAAAAATGATTCCACTTCTGGCTAAAATTTGTCTTAAGTATGTTTAATACAATATTTTGGTTGAGTACTAAAAATGTTAATGTATTTGTTACAAAGCTACCGAAGTTACCTGCGATCAACTGTTATTTCAATTAAAGGAAAGGCAGCCAGCCACTACCACCATATACACCAATGGTTCTCAACCTTTTTTATGCCCCGCACCCCTAAAAAAAATTAATATGTTTTCGCACCCCTCACAGTAATTATTTATTTAAGAATAAAGGTGAAGGTAACCAAAACAAATGTTATCTCGCACCCCTGGTTGGGAACCACTGATATACACTAAGGGATTAACTTTCACTTATATAACGAACCCACAGTTTAAAGTGTTGGAAATATTTAATGGTATAACATGGAATTTTGTTTTTGAATTTCGCGCAAAGCCTTACACTGGAAAATTAGGGCCGGCTAGCGGGAAGGCAGCTATTTAGCACCGCCAACTCTTAGGCTACTCTTTTACTAACGAATAATGGTATTAGGCATCACATTATAACGCCCCCACGACTGAAAGGGCGAGCATGTTTAATGCGACGGGGATTCGAACCCACGACCCTCGGATTACGAGTCGAACGCCTTAACCCATCTGGTCATGCCAGGCTTAGCATAAAGTAAAACCCTTGTTACCGCCTCCCTAAATCTGTATCTCCACATTAGGGTGAAACTGCTCCTGAATAATAATAAAAAACTGAAAATAACTATAAAAAGCTGAACAAAACTTATAAAAAAAAGAAACTATTTCAATGTGTGTACAAAAATACATAAAATATTTAATACATACAAAAATAGAGACCGTGCATCAGCATATACATTTCACTCTTATCAAATTACGATTTTAATTATGATTTTAAGAACTTTATTTTTGTATTTAGTTTAACATTTAATGCTAAGAGATTTCAATACTAGACCTTACCTCTTGAACGTATATTTGCTTTATTCATTTATTAAATTTCTCTGAGATAATTTTTTTTCTTTTATCCTAACTTGGTAAAACAAACACCCCTTTATCAAAATGTGATGCATGTTTTCTTTTAAGTACCAAGCCAACCAATTTTATCAACATTTTGTCGTTTATACTAATACTTTCTTATGCATTAGAAACATATGATAATAAAACTGAGACGGAAGTTTTATGTGAAAACGTCAAACCGTGAGAGACCAAGGAAAACATTATTTTTAACACTTTACCACGTAAGTAAACCACCCAACCGAATAGATAGAAAAGGCCAGAAATAAAGTATTATCTTTTTAAACAGCTTTAGCTTTCAACAGGTGCACGTCAATGTTTGCAAAGAACAGCACAAGTGGGGTTTAACTGTAGGATTGCTATGTTTGGTTCCAACTTGTAATGTTACTAAATAAATTACGATTAAAACTGACAACTTACATGAGTACTGTTGATTTGTATTTCGTGATAATTTTTATATTAGAATGTGTATTACAATTGAAATAATGATAATTTTTACACTATAATCAGATGGCATATTATATTTTTTTTCATTTTTGAGACAATGAAAACCGATTTATAAGTTGTACTTCTATTTTCGTTAAACACAAATTCTTAACAGTTTCAATATGCATATTCTAACTGAGATATTATGCCAATAAAATGCATTGTTTGAGAGTTAAACATACATAATAGTCCAAATCTTTCGAGTAACTTCAGTATATTATAATAGATATTTTTACTATCCCATTAAATATATCAAAACATGACATATTTAAATCACACTTACGAAATAAAACAGAGACAGATCATTTAAAAAGTACTACTTAAATGGGAAATGTTATTTATAGTAAAGTTGTCAGAAATTACTAGAAAATAGTAAAATTTATATTAAATGCTTTTTATCGTCATTAATAAATTGAATAAAACCATATATATTTCGATACCATAAATTTGTGATACACGCACAAAACGCATAAGCACTAACGACACAAAATATATACTTGAATGCCACAGTGAAAATGGTCAAGACAAGACAAATGATACAAAACACTATAAATATAAATCGATAATCGAATTAAAGAAAGAAAAAAAAAAGATAAGGATTTTTCATAAGATTTCTAATGAGGTACATTTTTATTATAATTCTTATATAGCCCCAACTCTGTTATTTTTTAAGTGATTGAAAGTAAGACCAAAATAAATACACATATTAATTTGTTGTATTCCCTCACCCATCAAACTGGTATTTAATTCAATGCATCAGCATTTAATATGGATACTTAGTTAATAAAATGCATGTTACGCAATAGGCGAATATTAGTATAGTTAAGATTTTTATACATTAAATTAAGAAATTTAGAATGTTCGGTAAAAATAAAACAGTTGAAAAATACGCAGTAAGCTAGACGTTAACATCTTGGCTTATCGAAATCTGTATATTCTAAGTAATAAGCTTTCTCTCTTTCTCCAAACGCATAAAAAAAGCATGTTCAATTAAACAATTTCTAATTGGCAAAACTAATAAAGTGTTATAAACTAGAAAAGGCCGATTTATTTTTTCAATTACAAATACTTGTATTTGACGATAATAATTAGAAGTCAACAAATGACTTCAAAAAAGAAGCCATACAGTATGTATATATAAAAATATATAAACACACACACACATATAACGTATTAGGTTTATGGATGATTAACAAAGATCACAAGAAAGTTTTGCTTGATGTACAATGTGATAACAATTATCATTTGGTAAGAAAAAGTTAAAGCATGAAACGTGAAGTTAACTGGCATAACTTCCTAATATCGAACGATAGCTCTGCTTTAGGTATGCCAGAAATGTCAATTCATAAAGAATATATATAATAAAAACAATCTGAATTTAGCTCTGACTCACATCTAATGTATGAACCGTGTTTAATATGAACCATAAGGATTTCTTTTTAATGTAAACTGTGATACCACTGCTATATTTCTCACGTGTCAAACCAGGAAAATAAATTGAACATCCATGTAAGACGGAGCGACTAGTAATGCCTGCCTACAGCCGCCAATCTGATAGACCACACGATTTTACAAAGAAAAAGTTCAAAAGAGGAAAGCATGCATCAAATGCACATATTTTCCGCAATAAGCAACCCGCTTTCTTTTAAGCCTCTCAGATGTTCAGCACCTAAATTAAAAAATTAGAACGCCAAATGTCGGGGTTCAATCCCTGTGGTGGGTACAGTACAGATAGCCTTACTGCTCCTTCATGTTTAGAATAAAACAAGTTCGCTTTTAAATAGATTTTTATATCGATAATCATGCCAAAGCTTAGCCATGAAAAGTGTGGTCATTACAAAGCTAGTGAGTCTCTGTCATGAAATGATCGAGAAACAGTTGGATAAAACAGCTGAATGTCATAACCTTACCCAAATCTTGTTAATATCCGATACAAAGTTGTGAAATTTATTTTCAAGTGTCAGAAAAGTAAACGCTCAATAGATGGACAAATAGTAATGTCAATTTGTGATCAATATATTTGAGAATCCTGGTCTGCTAGATTATCTAATTCAATCACTTTAAATCCCCGTAAAATATGATGTATTAAAAATATGTTAGGCTATTTGCATAGATTGGACTTAGGCATTAAATAGTTATAGCACCTTTAAAACTAAATACCATTATCACCTAAATGTTTGGTCATGTACAATGGATGTGTATTTGCTGTTTAGCTTTTAGGCATAAGACTAAAAAATGAGCTATCTGTGTCTTTGAAAAGAATTGAGCCTCAGATAATAGCTGGCACACCGAGGGACTGCACAATGTAAGCATACAAAACGTGTATTAAGTTATTCAATTTTGGTTTAGCTCGGTCACAATACCTATTTGTTCTCTGCCCACCACGAGTAACGAAACCTGAGTTTTAGCGTCGTAAGCCTGATGATTTACTGTTGGTCCCCATTAAGACAGTGATAAGCTTATGGACTTACGACATTAAAATATGCAATTCGATTCCTTGCGGTGGACACATTTTACTGAAAATAAAAAAGCACGCAACCAAATAAGCTACTTCTGAATCAGTGAGGAACATGTTGTTCAAAGATAACACACTAACACAAAAATAGTCAGCCGCAAACAAGTAATTAACAAAATGTTATCACA
Source organism: Tachypleus tridentatus (assembly GCF_004210375.1). Taxonomy (NCBI): domain Eukaryota; kingdom Metazoa; phylum Arthropoda; class Merostomata; order Xiphosura; family Limulidae; genus Tachypleus; species Tachypleus tridentatus. The sequence goes on from NC_134826.1 coordinate 114,965,625, forward strand.
AAATTGAACACCTTTTTGTTGTATACATCATTGGAGTATACTGGACAATTGTTTGCGGGTTCGAAATCTTACGGCCCGGCATGGCCAAGCGTGTTAAGGCGTGCGACTCGTAATCTGAGGGCCGCGGGTTTGCATCCCCTTTCGCGCCAAACATGCTTGCCCTTTCAACCGTGGGGGCGTTATAATGTGACGGTCAATCCCACTATTCGTTGGTAAAAGAGTAGCCCAAGAGTTGGTGGTTGGTGGTGATGACTAGCTGCCTTCCCTCTAGTCTTACACTGCTCAATTAGGTACGGCTAGCACAAATAGCCTTCGAGTAGATTTGTGCGAAATTCAAAACAAATCAAATCGAGATCTTACACCATGAAGTACACTACATGGCCAAAAGTATGTGTACACCCATGCTAATTGTTGGTTCGACTATTTCTGGGAAATTGTGTGCTTTCAATTTTGTGGCAACGGTTTGGGGAAGGCCCTTTTTTGTTTCCCCCCATGTGCATAAAGCGAAGTCCATAAAGATATGGCTTGCCGATGTTGGTGTGAAAGAACTTGATTGGCCTGCACAGAGACCTGACCTCAACCCCATCAAACACCTTTGGGATGAATTGGAACGCCAACGTCGAGCTAGGCCTTCTAGCCCGGCATCAGTGCCCGACTTATGATTGAATAGGAACGAATCCCCGCAGCCATATTCCAAAATCTTGAAAAGCCTTCTCAGAAGATTGAAGGCTGTTAGAGCAGCAAAGAGGAGACAAAATTCGTATTAATGCCCATGGTTTTGGGATGAGATGTTCAACAAGCGCATATGGTTGTGGTGGTCCGTTGTCCATATACTTTCGGTCATGTAGTGTAACTATTAAATATGTTTCCTTTAACCACAGAATTCCTAAGGATCCGACCCCACTAGGTTGTTAAATATTTTTTCTGCACAGTTTTCGCACTAGATTGTGTGTAAATTCATGAATTCATTAGTTATAGAACCTACATTAACATAACCTCATAAATACTTTAGTTTATACCACTTATTACCTTTGTTTATTTTATGTACTTGACATAGAAAATAGATAATTTAAATAAACATGTTTGGTTAGTTCTTTGCTTTGAGTATTCCAGGTCGCACCAAAACATGCTCGCCCTTTCAGCCGTGGGGGCGTTATAATATGACGGTCAATCCCACTATTCGTTGTTAAAAGAGTAGCCCAAGAGTTGGCAGTGGGTGGTGATGACTAGCTGCCTTCTCTCTAGTCTTACACTGCTAAATTAGGGATGGCTAGCACAGATAGCTCTCGAGTAGCTTTGCGCGAAATTCAAAACAAACAAACAAGCTTTGAGTATTAAATCAGGTAAAAGCATAAGCTATTATTACATGTGATAAAATCTTATGACCTCACTGATAGTGTCCAGAAATATTTGTACTTTTCCCACCTGCAATTCTGATAACTAGTATATTAAGTCCTCTAAGAAAAGGTTAAGGGACAAAGAGAAGTGGAAAGCTGAGACAAGTGGATATTCACTTTTATATAATATGGTTGTAGAAAGAAAAAATCAGAAAGAAATTGACTCACAATAGACAAATATCAAAGCTTTGGTTTTTAAAATATTGTCATAGTTATCGATTTTATATAATTCATAATCCAAATTTTACCCACTTCGATTATTAAAAACAACAACAGATAATATCATTTGCTTCCTAAGTTGTCTACAGACATCAATGATTTCTAATTAACAGGAAATTAGACAAGTAGAGCCATGTTATGATATTTGTAAAGATATTCTGAAGAACAAAACTTGGAGATTATTAGAAACTTCTTATATCAATTTTTAACATTGTCAAAAATCTCGTCGTTAAAACTAATGGAATCAGGATAGGGGAAGTAACTGTATTCTTTAGATCTCGATTTAAAGTAATTTATATACAAGTCAATTTTTACTAATCAAATAATTTCATAACTAAAATCATTAACAATAGAAGTAGTACACAATTTGCTAGATTAATACAAAATAACTAGTTCTTTAACACTCCTACGAAAAGTGGGGGCTAATAGGCCCCAGAGCAACTTGAAAGGTTATTAATATTAGGCTAATAATTTTGTATTTAAATGAAATTGCCATTTAAATCCATTAATGAATGGATTAACGAGATTCCCACTGTCCCAATCTACTATCTAGCGAAACCACAGCCAGGGGAACGGGCTTGGAGAAATAAGGACTAGAAACGTCTTTTCGTAGGAGTGTTAACAATTAAATATAAGCGCTAAATACAAGTCTAACCTTTGTTATTGTTATATATGATGTGGTAAGGATCTGCCTGTCTACATTGTTTATATTCTGTAGAGTTAAGAAGCATAATTAGAAATTATGAGTTTCGGGGTGACACACTTCAATGAAATAGCATTTCATTCTCACAACATGGAAGCTTTAGTTGACGATCTATCAATATACTGACAAAATATAATCATTGAACAGGGAAGCAGCATTCCTTTTCTATTTATACTACTGGTACATAGATGTACATTGGCAAATGTGAAATATAATATTTCTTATGCCTAAGCACTTAAATTGAAAACCGATCGACGGAAGGCGGTTTTATCGCAAAGATGCCATATCATTTCGATTTTCGGATCAGTTTAAGCTGAAAAATGGTAACGTTGCCTGGAATTGCCAGCACAGATAAGATCCATTGCTCATTGTCAATCTAGTTAATGCACTAATGTCCAAATCGTAGTGGAACAATATATGGCACGTCGCCGTTACGGCCCACCCACTGTCGCCAGTGCTGATCTTGATGTGAAACCACAGCTTTTGAAGAGATAGACCGCCGTGTACAGCGGAACTGGAATGGCTTGTTTGGTGTGAACGTATGATAGAAAAGATGAAAACCACATATTCGTTATTTCTACAAATTTACACATCTCATAGCCATTCAATAATTAATACAAGACATTATGCCACCGAAACGCCACTTCAATAATAATTCAAAACGAAAATTGTGAAGAAAACGTTTTTTTCTAATGAGTGTATATAATGAATGTATTCATTATAAAGGCACTATGCATATCGGTAAATATCGCCAAGTGTTAGACTGTTTTATGTCTTAATGCAGATTAATTAAATACGAAAAGACAGTTTATGTTAGAGACAATCTACAGCTGTTGAAAAAGGAGCAAAATGGAGACCCAGTTCTTCAGCTGTAATGTAGAATGTAACTAATAAAAGAAGCAACAAGAAAATAACAATAAATCTCAAATGTCATTATTTAATCAGACAAAATACAACGTTGATGCTCAAGTCTAGCAGCTACCAAACTTTTGATGGCAGATGGTACTCAAGAGGGTTCCAAGGCCAAGAAAGAAAAACTTTGTTTTCTATTACATGCTGAAAAAAACATCAGGTATGTTGGTAGGCATTTCGTATTTTGTTTCTTTTTTTACGTTCTCGAAAATATGGTAGGAATGCAAACTATTGGAGCGACTGTATTTTGTCACAGTATTCTTTCCTCTGCAGGTAATTTCAACTTCCGCAGGACATTTTGGTTTAGACCTATAGAGGAAGACAACTGATTTCACATCGAATGTATATACTAATTGGTTTATCCCAATGTCTATTGAAACTTTGCCCAGATCAACATGTTTCTGCTCATAATCTTTCGAATCTAGTTTAGAATGATATGACTTGAACACGTTTTATACTATTTCCGTATATTGCGATGTTGTCTTTTCAAGGAAACATGTCAGCGTCTGTTGAAGAAGACAACCAATATTCTAGCTGCTATGGTGATATGCTTGACATTGTCTGAATGGAAATTCAGCTGTAATTGGATCAGAGTGTGGGCAGACCACAGTAACTGACTAATCAGAGGCGTGGTTTCTTATGACTATCATGTTGTACAATATAATAGCAGGTTGATGGATTAATTTAATGAACATAAAAAATAATTAAAGAGCATTTTTCTTTAGGGCCAGTGTGGATATTTTTTGTGAGGGGATTAAAAAACTCTCTGCGGAAGGTCATTCGTATACTCGAAAACAAAGTATTATTTTCCTTAGGTCAAAGCATACTTATTAAGATCTTGCGTAATAAAGAACTGGTAATATTTATTATTTATTATTATGTCTTCAAAACGGTTGCACTTTTTTGTCTCGTTTCATTAAATTATTGTTTAGTTTCTGCAAGCAAGTTGTAAGCTATATTCGAATATTTTATAATCACTGCTCTAGCCTATCAGTTGAAAATTAGAGACAGCAATGTGCAGATAACCATCTTGTAGTTTCAGTTCTTACAACAGAATCATGCTCACTTTATGCATATATTTTTATAAATGAGCCTAAATAAAATAATATACTATTGTTATATCTCTTTTTTAGCTTTTCATAAATAATGCTTCTGCAATGAATTTACTAATATATATTTATTTTAATATCAGTGTTTGTTTTAGTCAAATACATCTTTAGAAATGCATGTAACTTATACTGTTAAACACGTATTGCGAAATTTCCGCCTATTCCCTAAATTTACATAAGATTCTCGAGTGTAAGTGTTTTACGAAAGCATTAGCGTATTGCTGAGCCAAGGGAATTTCCGAGAACCTTGCCTTGACTTTTATAAGCCAACTCATCACGAAATAGGTTTATATTGTTGGTTTGCTACAATTACTATATTATAAATCTCTGAAGCTGTAACTGCGATTAACGCTTATTAATCGATAAACTACATATACTTAACCAGGAACATTTATAGGTTTCGAACATTATAAATCATTTAACTTTTCAAGAATTTACTTACAACGTTAGTATTACTACGAAGATACTAGATATTTTTGTCGGTGTAAGCCAGCTTATAAACTCTGGAGTTGTTCAATCTTCGTGAATCTTCCAAACCAGATGGAATACTCAATATTGTATGTAAGTTCATAAAACATTTCTATATAAGTCATTATTTGTAATTTTCTGTTATTGTTATAAATTGCCTTTTTGTTTGTATATTAAAATACATTTGTGTTAAGAAAGAAAATGTATATATCAATTTTTAACAAATAGCATAAATTTGATGATATCGTCCGAGAAAAATTATAGTGAATATAGGGTACCATAATTATTGGGATCTGAATGTGAAGCATACTAATAATGAATATATTGAATAATTATCTAATATATTTGAAATATTGCACATATAATAATATTAAATTATAATACAAATCAAATCAATTAATTTCCAGAAACCTTAATAAAGGACGCTGTCCCCCAGTGGCACAGCTGTATGTCGTCGAGCTCCTACCGCTAGAACGCGGTCTTCGGTACCCTTAGTGTCAGATATAATAAAATATAATTATTTTCATAAATATTTATATCTGACAGTCTTAAAAATTAAAAGATTATCTATAGCAGTCCTTGGTTTAAGAAATTAATAAGCACTTCCCTCGCCGAAGTTGTCTTCTGAATCGATTTCTTTAAGTACAAAACGTAAGATAATTGTTGAATTATTGACGTAAATGAGCAGTTTGTGTGCACTTTTTGTGTTGCCATATGCTATTGAAATTGAAATGCTTTGTCTTGAATTTACCAATTAATAAAGAGATAGTAAAAATGTATTTTCTATAAAGTTAGCGTAACAATGACTAAAACAAACGAAGTGTGTAAAAACACAAACCATATGTGTCCGATTTCAAGATCAGAACAAATTGTAATTTATTGTGAAATGTTTGAGCTTAAATAAAATTGAATGGCTACTAACTCATCTTTTCTCTATTTTATGGATTTGAAAATTTTACTCCATGTTACACGAAGATGACTAAAGAGAGTAACAACATTAAATTGTGAAATGTCCGATTAGGAATCCATAAAGTGAAATATTACTAAAAGATAAATTTCTTTGTTTATTTTCAACCAAAATCAAGACATAGCTGTACCTGTATTATAAAAATCTTAAAATTTAATAAAAATTGCATTTTCAGTGTAACTTCCATGTAACTTTCTTTAGAAATAGATTTATTTAATTCGTTCTCGCTTAAAAACAGACTAAGATTATTACTATTATGGCGTTTACTAGCGCAAATAAACTAGTATTTTTGCGCCTAAACAGAATACTAAGCAATTAAGGTTTTAAATGGCATGTTTAGAATGCAAAATGAAATGTGCACATAAATACTTGGTGCGTGTAAATTTCAGAGCACTACTGAGGTTAAAGGTTACTGTAACCAATAATACGTGTAAATGGAAAGTTAATCTCAGATTTAATTTGAATTTCGTGCAAATGATAATCTGCGCTAGTCATCCATTCTTAATCTGGTAGTTAAAGACCAGAGGAAAAGAAGCTAGTCACAACCATACACCGCCAACTCTTGGGCTACTCTTTTACTAAGAAACAGTGGGATTGACCATACGTTATAAAGCCTCTACAGCTTAAGAAGTGAGCATATTTGATATAACGGGGATTCGAACCAGCGATCTCAGTATTGCGAGTCGAGCGCCCTAACCACCTGATTATGTCTGGCCTAAATCTGCGAGATGCATGTATTGAAATTTGAAGGTTATCTAGATTCACCTTTACGATTCATTTTTTTTAATTTTACACTTACAATACACAAATAAATAAATGCACTTCTGAAGAGAAAAAATATAAAACAATCAAGTTAAATTATAACAACTTTCACGTGGTTATATCACTGCAAAGTCTTGAATTAATATCATTTTGGACGGCTAAAAATATTTAAATGCATAAGGAAATTCTAAGCACAGTATATACATATTCATATACGACGATATATACCTTTGTTCTGATAGTTTCACTTGTTACCAATCAAAAAAAACATAGAATACTAAACAAGCTAAAATTAAGGTATGTTTTAATAACGAAAACTACATATTAGGCCTAAATAAAAATAGGGGCTGAAATAATTTTCCAGAAATATGTCGATATGCTTATAATCTGTAGAAAGGTTACATATATCTATATAGATGTGGGACGTTGTGAGCTTGAGTACCCACATCTCGCTCTCCTAATTTCTAATTTTCTTATGTGAGACTAGCAAATTGGAGGTTAAGAATGATAAACAGTGTATCCCTACGGTAATGTGTGTCCTACTTTCAGTGGTCACCTCCAAATCCTAGGGTACATTTTATAATCCCACGTTGCAGCTTGTACCCAGGGATTCCTTTTTTTAATAAAAAAGTGTGCTGTGTATTTAAAAAAATCATGTTAGTGAGTTTTCGTTTCTGGCTTGAATATTTTATGATTATAATATAATTATTCAGAGGTTGGAATTTGCTGTTTTTAATGCAGTCCTTCCTCGTGTATTTTGTTTATTCATTTAACTTCATTTAGATATAAATTATGTAATTTCACTTTATATATATATACATATATGTCTGCGTATATGAGATATACATATTAATGTATGTTTACATTGGAAAATTGTCGTTCAAAGTCTAAGGCTATAAGATGACTTAAGAAATTATCAGAACCGTAACTGTTTAAATAACAACTTGTTACTTTCGTATTTACACAACTCTTTATTCGCTCAATAAGAAAACTATCAAAGCAGTTAGTATAAACTGCAATTAGCCCCATATATAACACAGTTCGTGCAGAAATGTATACACGCCTACATATCGACACGTTGATGTGGCAATCAACTGTCAGCATTTTCCCATATATCTACAATTCTGTTTTGAAAAGACAAATTAAACCAAACAGGAACTCGCAAGGTTCCTATATCAGGTACTGGTAACCTTTTTAGAATCAGGAAAAAGTCCTTTATGATAAAAATATTTCGTAAAATATCAGAAGTACCCAGCGGTCTAGTCAGTGACTTCAAACCTGCATATAATGCCATAAACCTGTAGTTAATCCGTAGTTTGTCAATTTCCAAAGGAAAGCCATACAGTGTAATTTATTTCGTTTACTTAGAAAGTATAGCAAAGTGACTACATATAAATTAATATAATATACATATCTCGTAATGATAGTAAGCAGTGAGTTGGTGTTTATAAGGATGAAGAAGGGGGTAAGCATGGCCTGATGGTTAGCGTACGGCATTGTAAATTCAATGACCCATGGTTGTCTTCCATTTGCCATAACATGCATTCCACACTTTGGAACCTTCAATTGTTCTAAGAGTGACAACCAAATCCTAGTATTCGGTTACAGTAGCACTATCAATTGAAACGTAGGAAGAGATAGAGTAGGTATCTATTGTGTACCTCTTACTTAGTACATCGATGGTTCAGCGGTAAGTTTTCGGACTTGGAATGATAAAATACACAGTTTAATTTTACTTGGTGGACAAAACTGGACATGTCACATTGCATATAAAATGATATATAAGCTCGGTACTAAAATCTTAAACAAATAAACAATTACTTTTATATGTTGCTTTTATGCCCATGCTAGTATAACATATGTATAAACTACGTTCTTAAGATTTAAAAATATATCAAATTACAATAAACGGTTTTATAGACAGACACATTATATTGCAATTTTTAAAATATGGAAATAACATTTCACGATTTGCACTATTTTAAAATAACATAAAAATTATATCCTTATTATGAACCTCTTTCTCCGTAGATTGCAATTGGCATTTATTATATATAAATCACAAAAATACTCAACTGAATATGTTTAGTTGAAACACCTGCATAAAATTATAGCCGTATTTGATGTTCAATGAGGCTTATGCTACATCCGGCCAGTGCAAGAAGCTTATTTTAACTGCATGAGCACGCCTCCGCCGTTCCTGACGTCTTTATAGAAGGGAAGAACCAGCAATTCATCATCATTTTTGGAGATTAAATAGCAATTGAAGAGTCGAACGAACTAAGCCTTATTCTCTTTACCACCCAACTCCAGCTCATCCGTTTCGGTTTTCTAAAAACCTTTTTCACACAAGTTGCCATGCAGGTATAAATAAGATACGAAGAAGAAAAACAACTATTTATTGATCTAATAATTATATAGACACTCATATTCTCATACAAAGTAATACTAGCTGTACTTCACATATTCATAACTTTGTAGTACTTGAAATATCTGTTGGTCAGCTTTACGTATTCGCAGTGCATGAAACTTCTCTAGAGTGAATGACAAAACTAAAAACAAAAACATCAAAATATAATAGTGGAAAATGGATCTTTAAAGACAGATTATAACTCTACACTTTAGAAGAATAATTAAGAAGACTTCTTCTAATACTACGAAATAAACTAACAGCTATATTGTATCAATAGAAACATAAGAAATAACGTGAAATAATGTCATTCTTCTTGGATGAAGAGTTAATACCGAAAACTAAAATCTTAATTTGTATGTTTGTATTAATGTTTTACCAGTAACGTAATAAAATAATTAAGAAATGAACATATATAACTGAAAGTAGGAGAAACATAGCCAAAAACACAAATTTCAATAGTTTTAGAGAAAACAGCTGATATAACTTTTTATGTATAAAAAATATAAACAAGACTATCTGCACAACAGCAAATATTTAATAAAATATATATTTCAATAATTACACTATGTAATACAAATTTTGTTTCTGAATAGTATGTGTTATTTCTTAATTGCGTATGTTGTAAAAGTACAGAAAATGGCCATTATTTTCTTTAAACTTTGCTTTTGTGACCTGGATAATGAAATTTAGAAAATAACCTATTTTCTATGTAAAAACGGGAAAATTTGCACATTTTCATTTACATAATGTCTGAATAAAACAACATATGAATCAAGATTTACATGTATTTATACTAAAGTTGAAAAATGTCGGTGACGCTTCCTCTGACTTGCGACTTGCACACTTTAATCTAATAAATCCCACTCTTTGAGCCTAGATGTCGAAAGCTCGGCATTCGATTTTGTTAGACCAAGATCATTGATCCAGTCATTGAGGTCTCTTTAGTTGGTGTAGTATGGGTTTCTCTCACCATCTGCACCTCTGAAATTTTAATCTGGATCTTCAACAACTACCTCCTCTTCTGATTTGCTGCTCTCTTCTGAGAATGGCTGCTTTCTCTCTAGCGCAGTGGGTACAGGGTGCTCAGGGCAGTGTGGCACTGGGGCCGTGGATGATGGAAGGTCCAGATTCATGATAGCAGATGCATTCTTGCCAACCCAACGTTTGGAAGGGTCCACCATGCAGAAGTAGCAATTGCTTGAGTGGTCAGTGGGTTCAGGCCAAATTCTTGGAATAGAAAACTTCGCGTCTCTCTTTTCCCCTCTGTACCATCCTGCAAAGAAGCAAAATAAAATTATTATGAAGAATAAATTTATTTCGTCCACAATTAATGTGTAAGAGGTTCATGCAAAATATTTTATATGTGATGTTTTTGTATACTACTGGAAATTTAAAAAATAAATTAAAAGATATTTAAATCTTAAAAAGTCTAAAATGTATATAATATAAAATCTCACTATTCAAGCAAGCAAAAATTGTCTGTCTTACCTTCTAGTGTTCTTTGCAGTTCTCGCAGGTAAAATGAGGTGCTCAGGGTTTGTCTTGATCCCTGATAGGCATGCGAAATATGCCTTGTAGGCTTCACACATTTTAACAGATGCTGTCACAGTGTACCTTTTTATATCTTGTCTTAATAAATTGGCAACGTACATAGCAGAATGCGTCTGGAGCATGCTTGCAACTTCTTGTTGTCATCTCTGATAAAATCAGATAGATCTGCGTATTCTCTTATGCAGCTGGAACTAAACTGAAGTGGTGAGTGGTAAGCCACTATATATATATTACAATGAAAGTTCCAGACAATTCTAAAAGATTTTTTGACAATTCTCGTACGTTCTACAACATTCTTTTGAATTCTTATATATTCTACGACATTCTAGAAAGTTCTTAAAAATTCTTGTAAGTTTGAGAAAATTCTCTATCAGCTACTCAGCACTGAATCTACCTGGAATGCTCTGGAAAATGAGTAAATTTGAAAATTTCATTACCTAGGTCACAAAAGCAAAGTTTGAAGAGAAAAATAGGTCTTTTCCATTTACTTTAGGCATAAACTATTGGGAAATAACACTTTCTGCCTAGGAGCAAGAAAAAGTAAAAATTTTGTTACATTGTGTTATCACATTTGTTGACTGTTTTCTATAGTGTAAAATTTGTAGTCTGTTTATTTACTTTAAGAAGAATTATAAATCATTTTATCAAGTTTGGATATATAATCTCTACACTGAAGTTGACTTTTGATTATATATGGCTCTGCCTCCTCTCCATTAAAAAAAAAAAAAAAAGCTTGCTCAAACTAATTGGATGGTAACTAGTTTGCAACTTGCTGGGTAAATGGATTTTATTTTGCAGTCAATTTTATCTTCATTCAATAGAAAGCTCCGGTCTCCATTGAAATTCAAACTTTCATTCACACATTAAAAACAATTTTCAGTCAAATTTCTTAGATAATTCACAACACTTTAAGAGACTATGTGATCGTTTGTGTTGAGAGCTCTGATTTCCGTTAAAGAGCTTTCAATTCTTTACACTGAAAACATACATGTCTAAAACATGCGATGAAATCGTTTTTAATTTGAAAGAAAGACTTTTGTTTTAAAGATAAAAGATTATGTGTGTAGTATTTTATTTTAAAGGTATCTAATATAACTTATGATTAACAAATCCTATTAATAACATTTATTAGTTTTATAGTTCACATAAATTATTACACCTTAGACTAAAATATTTAATCAAAAATAATTTCAAAAGCTTTGATCCCGCACAGTGATCACTTCATTACACGAAGCCTATCCCAAATTTAGCCTTAGTTTGAGCACTTTTCAGAACAGCAACTTTAAGTTTCATATGACAGGAAGCATGGGCCATGTTTACCTAATTCAAGGGCAACCAACCTCCTTTAGTTGGACTGGGATTACTATTTGTTTTTCTGGGGCGTAACTATCAATATGACGAACGCCAGAACTTCTGTCAAAAAGAAGAGCTCGCACTAAATAGGATCTAGCTTCCAAAGAAAGTTACTAACCAAGAATCGTCCATGTGATTTCAGTGTACATCAGAAATAATGCAATTTGGGTTTAGACGGCCACGTGTTTTCGTTCGACACCCAGAATAGTTTAAACCTTCCTGACACATTATCTTCAGAACAAACATATTTGACTTTACATTCGTACACTTTACAAATGGGTATGAGAATTTAAATTGAAAAATACAGTTTAGTGTATGTTTATTAAATTGAGCACTATAATTTACATTTTCCAAACATTATAACCACTTCGACATAGATTATGTTAAAAGAAAAACTAGGAAACCAGAAAATTAAAAATAAATAAATAAGAATAAAAAAATACCTGATCTCAGAGAATAAGTACCTTCAATAACATGACTCACTTCCACCCTTCCTGAATAGCTTTACTCTACAACCACATGCCGTAATCAACAATATGGCTGTTGAGCAAATCTAGAATCTTCAGTAGCGAAAGAATGTTTAATGACTGCTGGTTTGAGAATATTTCTCCAGGTCGGAAGTCCATTACTTTTCATAAAAAACAAACAAACTATAACCTAGTATTATACATTCGAGTTAAATGACAAGTATGATTTCCCCTTATCTGTAGAAGAAGCAAGCAACCAAATTTTGCAAATAACAGAATAATATTCCGAGTCCAAAAATTTATTTAGTAAAAGAGTAGCGCCAAAGTTGGCGGTGGGTGGTAATGACTAGCTGCTTTCCCCCTAGTCTTACACTATTAAATTAGGGACGGCTAGCGCAGATATCCCTCGTGTAGCTTTGTGTGAAATTCAAAAAACAAACCAAAAATGTTTCATTCACTTTCGATTGAAGTACTCTACAAAGCTCTGTTACTGCAAACATAAGAAATGACTGTAAAAATAGGGTTGAAAAGAGCATTTAACAAATACCAGAGCACATCGAAATATATATTAAATATTCCATCCCATACATCTTTATTCGATTTTTATAACAATTTGCTGAGTATTTTACACATTTACTTATAGTACGAAACAAACCATAGCCTTCCTAGTTACTTAAAACTTCTGTTCATAGTTTTGCTAGCGACGTTCCATCTAAATATAATCAGTTTAATACGGAATATAATATTATATAAATATAGTTTTTCACATAGGCAGTACATCCATGACGAAAAACAGTAGTTTCTTTTACATTGTAATATATGCAAAACGCTACCATGTGCCTAAACGATGAAACGTTTCATTTCTAACCAAAAGTAACGTCTATGTGATGACTGTAAAAATAACATTGCCCTCCAGCGGCACAGCGGAATGCCTACGGACTTACACCATTAATAACAATTTTTTTCAATTTCAATAACAGTGGTGGGCAGAGTGCAGATAGCCCTTTATGTAGCTTCGTACTTAATTACAAACAAAATTAAAAACAGTTTTGACAGAAAATATTATTTGTAGCTTGACTGTACAAACGTCGTACATTTTGTTTGTATTGTTTTCAAATAACTTGCAAAGACAGCTCTGGAAGCCACATTGTATATGATATAACTACAAGAAATTTAAAGCTAAAATTTTATTAGCCCAGACATTTCTTTGGGACATATGTGAGTCACAAAACTCACTTATTTCATAATTTCATAATAAAATACTTAGAGCATATACATTATAAATTTTCTTCAAAACCCTTGAATGATTTTTGTAATTATAAAATACGACACTGCGTTGCACTGAAACGCACTTATTTCTTCTTGTTGTGAATGCTTAAAAAGGTTGTTTTCTTTCCATTTACGGATAAAGATACTAAGCTTATCATCCGATGTGGTTAGCTTTAACTACTAACCATGAGAGGGAAGTCAGTAAGCAGCATCATACCAAACACCATCTACAGTAAAGAAAGGATTGTCACTCTTATAACACACCCACAGCTCTTAATGTGCTTGTGTGTGTGTGAGAGAGAGAGAGGGAGGATATTTTTCAGTACCACACGTGTAACCAACAGCTTATTCATTTCTATATATATATATATATATATATATATATTCCTTGTATTTGTTGACATATTCATCTTTTCCTTGTGTGACTATGTTTAGGAAGGACTTTGTATCATTTAATGTCCTATAGGAATGTAATTTCCTATAATTCTTTAAGACTGAAACTTTCGAACCGTTTAACGTTTAATATCACTCAATTATATCCATATAAGACAAAAATTAATAACGATTCACATCTCAACAAGTCAATAAATCATCTTAAAATACACACAAATACAGCGTACCACGCGGTTGTGTACCAAAGATTTACAGAAGCAGATATCTTGAAATGTTACGTTCAAACATTACCAGTACTGAACTACTTGCTGGTATGCTTGAAGTTCCACATCCTAATAAAGAGAAATGCATGTAAATAAGTAATTTAGACAGTAAGAATCAAATACGCTATGAAAAATACTTACACGAAATATTATTAGCACATAACGATGTGTGTGAAAAAAAGCTTTTCATGATCAGCTTATAGAGGTTAAAACATTGTCTTTATTCTTCAGTTTTAAGTTCATTTATGTGTAATTAAGGTACAATACACAACCGTAATTATATGAATTTGATCTTCACTTCAGCTAAAAAGTAAATATATTCACGAACAACGTTAACTTTGATTATTTCCAATGAAAATACATTTTATGTATGATATACTCAAACTAATCTTGTAGTATTATCGCTGAATGCTTAAAATCGGTAAAATTTGTTTGAATTTGTAATCAAGTAGGACAATCAGTCGGGGTTATAATGAACCATTTGTGATTTAATTTATACGCTATAACTGTGTGCTCAGGCCATGTGATAACATAATTTTGTATCGAATATGAAGCACTTAAACACAGTGGTTATAACTTCAAAACTAAAACTTCAAATAAGGTATAAGTTATCATCGCCATTAGTAATTATCACCAACACATACACTTCAATAAATTATATCATGTATAACACTCTCCTCCAAACAAAGAAGCTTTTCATATGGGATTTTAAACCTTAAAAAAGACGTTTTTAAGGAAATTGCATACACTTGCCTCCTATGTGCCTCTGTATTTATCATTAAGTTTTAAAAATTCTTGAACATGTCATATACTTTCATTTTGTACTTTTGTTTTTCAAAGATAGCATGTATTAGTACAGAAATATAAGCTTGCTTGTATAAATTTTATAAATAATGCAGTTAAGAGATGTAGGAAAGTTGTGCAACACCAGTATTTAACTAACTGATAGTATAAACACATTAAATTGTGTGATAAACATATTATTTGTTTTAACCACAGACACGATAACGTGTCAACAGAAATGTCAAGCACCTGCTATAGGAAATACTTAAACAAAATTACCGTTAAGATTTGTGTCTCTCAGTTTATTAAGACTGTTCTTATTTTGAACATCACTTCCAAGATCAGTCTTGCTTTTCAAAATCATATCAATGATTTTTATTCATAATCTTTGGCAATAAAACTGGAAAGAAAATCATCTTCAGTTTACGTGAAAGTGAAGTAAGCTCTTTACAACTTACATTTTCCTTTGCTTTTATTATTAAAATTCTTTGTATGTTACAAACCTTTTACAAATTTGACTGCCCTCATTGGTGATATTTGTAATTACTATATCTGTTTAGCGGGCTCGGCATGGCCAAGCGTGCGACTCGTAGTCTGAGGGTCGCGGGTTCTCATCCGCCTCGTACCAAACATGCTCGCCCTTTCAGTTGTGAGGGCGGCGTTATAATGTGACGGTCAATCTTACTATTCGTTGGTAAAAGAGTAACCCAAGAGTTGGCGGTGGGTGGTGATGACTAGCTGCCTTCCCTCTAGTCTTACACTGCTAAATTAGGGACGGCTAGCACAGATAGCCCTCGAGTAGCTTTGTGCGAAATTCAAAAACAAACAAAAACAAACAAACATATCTCTTTAGTTGTCTTAGGCAAGTGCTTTTCATTTGGGTGAATGGTTTACCTCAGGTTAATGAGATCTGACGCATGGTGAATAAATATTATCAATTATATTCCGGTTTAAGGCCCTTTTTAAATGATTGTTTGGAAATGAATTTAATTTTCATGCGTAACGTGGCTAGTAAAACATTTTATCTTTTCTGAAATGAGCCTTCGACTTATGGTTGTCTTTATTATATAAGTTTTGCTTCAAACAGACTTAGTGAAATATACATATCTAATAATTAGCGATAAGAAAACATCTATATTTATTCTAATTTTAGTTTGGTGTATATTTGAGTCATAATAAAAAAATGTGTACTTTAATTTTAGTATGTTCTTTTTTTCTCTCTCTTTCTTCGAACTGAGGAACAGTGAGCTGTTGGGAAAACTTAGAGAGATGAATGATATTGGAGAAAGTTAAAAGTACTTTTATAAACAGAAGATATAAATATGTTTACAGAGAGCTTTAGGAGATTTCTTCATGGTTACCATTTGCTGTTTCTAGTCATGAATAGTAAAATTCTTAAGTTAGTAAAAGTTTCACAAACGCCGTAAAACTTAATCATTACTTCATTAAACAAGAGGGAATCTTCAATAGCAACGGCACTTGAAATTCTTTTAAGCATTATTGAAGTAAAATTAATGTGTGAGACTTTTGTTTTTCCTTTTTTTGCTATATTTTTGTGCACTAGCAATAACAAGCTTATGGTGCGCGTGTTATCTGATCATATTTTATTCCTTCAGGATTTCTAAACGTTTACCATAAAACTTAAATTCTATTAGGGAGGATTAAAATAATTTAGTCTATGAGACCTTGGACGTGATCAACTACATCAATCGAAAGGAGTTTACCGCTTGAGTTTAAAACTGTAACTAAATCTCAAATTGTTCAAGAGATAACAGAGTTATAAGGCAAGAGTTTGTAAATGAAAAAAAAACACGAAAAAATCTACTCTCAGTGTCGTTCTATGAGCTGCTCATCCACAGCTAAATAAATTCTCATTTCATATTTCTCGTACAAAGATAAACACTACTATTTAAGAAATTAAGGTTTATTTGTTGTTACGCACAAAAATAGACAATGAACTACCTGTTTTCACCCCACCACACGCATGCATAATAAGAACAATATATATTTAGTGATAAATCTTTATAATAATTCTTGAATTTAAGGCTTCAGTAAGCTATTTACGAGACAAAACCGTATTCGACATTTTATATTTCATTAAATATAATGGGTTAATTCAGTAAATAACTTGTATGCATCACATACAAACAAACAAAATATTTTTGTTTTTTATTTTATTTCACATAATAAACAAGATATACAAGATTTTTATGTTTATTGAATTTCGCATAAAATTACGCTCGTTGTGCGAAATTATGAAGTGATAGATTAGAGCAAAGGCAAAGAGCCAATACAACTCACCGCCATATCTTAAGCTCAATTATTAAAATTAACAGTGGAACTTTTACTTTCGCTCTTATAACGCACACAAACATATATACATACATACATATATATATATACACACACACACATACATACATATATGTACACACACACACACGCGCTTTTTTTTTTATGCAAATGAGTCCCAAACCATGGAAGCTTGAGTCCAAAGATTTGTTCTTTGACTAGTGGGCCGCACGTGACCCGTTACAAAGAGTGGTTGTTGATTTTATTTTTGTTTATTGAATTAAGCACAAAACTACACAACGGACTCTCTGTGCAATACCTACAAGGGGTATCGAAACCCAGTCAGTTTCTAGCATTGTATGTCCGCACACATGTCGCTGTATCATTGGAGGGCATTACAAACTGTAAATAACACATAAGTTACTTAAATAATAAAAACCCATGAAAAATTGGTATTAAGTTGAACATGATTTTGTTTACAAGAACTCAGTTATGTCCAAAATACTCAATCCTCATTTCAGTATATTGATAATTGATATTTAGGAAATATTTAAACAAGTAACCATGGTTGTTGTTTACAAGATTTAGTAGAATAAAGAATTATAGATTCTCGTATGGATACCAATATGGCTGTTATAAAAATTGTGTAATAATAGATTCTATATTATTTTTGTTATTTTCCGATAAAAGAAATGTGATCTGTGACCAACTAGTACATCTGGAAAAAAAATCATAAGTATTAACTAGATGGAATTGCAATGTTTTCAACTTTCCCGTACTCAGTTTTCGATCAATGTAAATACTTACAAAAAATGTTAGAAGAGCAAGCTAAGTTGAGAATTTACCGTATAGTCAAGCCGCTAAAACTGCGGCGCGTTTTCTCTGTGCTAATCATAATGTTCCACGCGATCAACGCACTTTCCTATCTTTGATGTTGTGGGCCTATGCTCTAAGTATAACTGCCTCTGACATCTATCCATGTCACCAAATCTCAATAAAAAATTACATACACAAAAACCTCTTTTTAACAAATTATGCAAAGGTTAAACAACAATGCACTAATAATGGTTTAACTACAATAACCTACTATTGTTCTATTGTATTGAGACGGCTGGAATTGGTTTTAAAACTTTAATAAAATATTGCATTACCGTTATCGGTCCAGGTATCAACGTACGAGGGCTGTTAAAAAAATACGCGGGCTGACGTCATAAAACAAAATGTACTTTATTTAGAAGTTACAGGTCTGGAACCCCTTCAAAGTACTCTCCTGCCCAACGCACACACTTATCCCAACGGTGTTTCCACTTGTTGAAACAGTCCTGGTACGCTTCTTTTGTAATGTCCTCCAGCTCCTTCGTCGCATTTGCCTTAATCTCGGGGATCGTCTCAAATCTTCTTCCTTTCAAGGGTCTTTTGAGTTTAGGGAACAAGAAAAAATCGCAAGGAGCAAGGTCAGGTGAGTAGGGGGGTGGGGAAGAACAGTGATCGAGTGTTTGGCCAAAAACTCACGAGTTATGAGGGCTGAATTTCGCAGCAACACGGTGCATCTTCAATTTTTCGGTCAAAATCTCGTAACAAGATCCAATTGATATCCCACACTCTTCAGCAAGCTCCCTGACAGTCAGACGTCGATTTGCCCGCACCAGGGTGTTGATTTTGTCGACGTGTGGGTCGTCAGTTGACGTGGAAGGACGTCCAGGACGCTCATCATCTTTAATGGACTGTCGACCATCCTTAAAACGTTCATGCCACTTGAAACATGCCGTACGCTTCATAACAACATCACCGTAAACCGTGTTAAGCATAGCAAAAGTTTCAGTCGCAGATTTTCCAAGTTTAACACAAATTTTCACAGCAAGTCGTTGCTCCTTCAGGTCATTCATTCTGAAATCCGCCAAACGAAAAAATCGCACTTCACATAAAACCGCGTAGCTAATACACAAATGAAGATATCTGCAATCGGGAAATGGCGTCGTAACCAGCTGATCTGTGCAAACCTAGCGACACCAAGCGGATTCCCCTGGAACCAACTGGAGCCGCGCAATTCAAACAGTCCGCGTATTTTTTGAACAGACCTTGTATTGTCACAGTGGATAATGTTTGTGTTAATATCACACATATACGTTGAGAATATCTCATCTATAAGACAAAATCCAGACGCTGATGTTAAACTAATCAGCCGTCATGGAAAATCAAATAAGGGTAATAAGCTTCTACTGCCTTTCACTCGCTATAGCCAGCTGTGGGAAGGCAGTTGCACTTAAATTTCTTAAAACAGAAAGCAAAAAGCTCTAACATGTTATATATAACATGTATTATATATACAAATAACTAATTTTGCCAAAGCGTGGATTATCAACATATGAAAGAATATTATGAGGTTGCTATTAAGAGCAAAATCTATACAAAAGAGTAAAAGAGAAGCATTATGCTTATACGTAAAATAAAAAAAGAGAGAATCATTAATAGATTCGGCACTTAAAATTATTCTAAGCTAGGTTAGACCAAATTAATCTATGAAACCTCTTTTATTATTATTAGCTGTACTTTGGTGCGTTAGTGTGATAACAAGCGCCAACCTTGCATATACACAACTCGATTTTATCACTCATGATGTTCTCTATTAGCCTATCCTTAAATTATTTTAAGCAGGATTAAAGAAATTAATCCATGAGACCTTGAGCGTGGTCAAATCATCAATCCAAAGGATTTGACCTCCTGAGTTCAAAACTGTAATTAGATTCAAATCGATCAGGAAATCACTAAAAGATTGTACTTGAAAAAAAACACCAAAAAATTCAAAGTCATTCTATGAGCGGCTGTGCGACGCTAAATATTTTGTATTAATGGATTTGAGAACTTTGATGGACAACAACAGCCTATTGAATGAAAAGAAGACAATGTTTCTGCTGAAGAAGGCCTCAGTATAAAAGCCGAAACATCGTCCTCTCTTTACTTAACAAGCAGTTGAAGTTATATTAACTTCTCAGACCTAGTATGCTTAACCTGTCTAAAAGTTTATGCTGAAACATAACCTGTTATTCAGAGGCAACTTAAATATCCAGTTTATCACAATAATTTTATTATTTTACAGTCTTCTAACAGTGAGTCATAACAATCTTCATAGATAAATTAAAGACAATCGGATACACTCTCATCAAACCAAATTAAGAATAAACTCTGAAGACTACAGATCACAGCGAAGAAATAGCATTGTAAATAATAATGTAACTGATTTTGTATAACGATCTAACAAGAAGTGTGAACTTCATAAGACATATTTTAAAACATAAGTATGAATTCATTTATGGATTGTGTATCTTCGTGGTCATCAATAATTTTTACCTAATCGTATCAATATTTCACAAGCCCATATTATGCAATTGTCTTATGTACAGCAAAAACGAGTCTGTAATTGTCTGAAATTATTTATCACAAAAATAGGAGGTTTTGGGGTTGGGTTGTTTTATTTTCGCGCAAAGCTACACGAGGGCTACCTGCAATAGCAGTCCCTAATTTAGCAGCAAAATAGTAGAGAGAAGGCAGTTATTCCTTACCATTTACCGTAAATTTTTGGGCTATTCTTTTTACGTACGAATAATAGAAATTGATCGTGACTTCATGACTCCCCCATGACTGAAAAGGCGAGCATGATTGGTGGAACAGGAATGCGAACCCGCAAGCGCCTTAACCCCTTGGCCATGCCAGGCCAAGTTTTTAAGTATGTTCAGTATAAATATAATCAACCTATAACTCTCACAGTAGTATAAACAGAAACATATCGGCGTCATGCGCAGATCACAACTAATAAGCACAAAAGCAAAACATTTTATTTTTAATACTGAGTTGACATTCCTACAAAATAATATTTTTCTTATAATTTGACGATTCTGACAAACTTTTTTTTTCGGCACAATGTAGATAATTATTGATATTGGTTTTAAAAGTCATGGGTTTGACAAAATCGTTATATTTTCTACTTTCTAGAAGAAATAACGTTACAGCACAGGACAGGATCAAATTTTATATCCAAGTGCGCACAAACTTTGAAATCAAACAGGTAGTTTATTTTGACATAAGTATCTTAGGCTAAAGTTCTAAGTATTGAAAATGTAAACTCTATTTTTTTTGTAAATCAAATGTAGCTGGATGTTAAATAAGCTCAACGAGTAGTCTAGCCTGTATGAAAGTATACGAAAATCTGTTTTTGTTTTCATAACCTTTAGATGGTGATTTCTTTGAATGAGTATTTAAATTCTGTTAAGTGCGAATATACATGTGTTTGTGTAAACAGAAATCATTAACCGAGGAGCTCAGAGGTTAAGAATATAATATCAACTACCAACCCTATAATAACGATAAACATAATTAAGGAGATAAGTTTCCAAGCGTACCAAATTAATCTCATAAAAATCTAATGTCAATATGAAAACAAAGCGGTAGCTTATCAGCTCATAATTCTATTAAGTCATTGTTCTGTGGCTCAGACACTAATCGAAATGCACGGATATAATTAAGAGCCTTTTTAATATGCTGTTTCTATTTGTTCTTTTTACATGATTTTGATTTAATATCTTTTTTCTTTTTTTTTTTTTTTGAAAAAGGAAGCGCTCATGTTCATCGACACAACAAACGTCCCCTGAGTGTTCCTTATGTATTTCACTACACATTAAAACAGCCTGCATACATCACACGTTGTGCATGGATAACACATTCTTCCATCTGGGAAATTTACATAGCTGAAAGAGAGAATTATCTAATAGTGGATAAGAACACTTTAACCCTACAGTTCTACCACAGCTTGTATATGTAATATTATCTGCTACAATTTAATATCCAGATTACTCATTCTTGGGTCAAAAGCTACTTTTTCCCAGGACGTTTCCTCTCAGACCATGAGTAAGTGACAAACACGTAGATGAATAAAGTTCACGAATTTACGTAGTGGTATTTCTGAAAGAATAGTTTGTTTTTTTTCTGCACAAAGCTACACAATGGCTGTGTTCTTTCCATCGCGGGTACGGAAACCCGATTTTTAACGGTATAATACCACATACTTACCACTGAACCACAAGTGCGCATGATTAAATAGACATTTTTGTTTCCTGTTTTAAGTCAATTCAGTACAATGTAGATTTTTTTATATAATATTTATGTAAAATATCGAATACTGATACACCATTGTAATTAACTCTTTTATTTTTTTATTCTTTATTATTTCCTATTGGTTTCCGACTTCAGAAGGCCTCGAGTTATATATGTTGGGTTGAAAAATGGTAACTGTATGTTTTTATTACATATTCCGTCTATAATTACATACTGAGGAGTTATCTGAGAAAAGTTATGAAACCGATAGGAAAATAATAAAGAAGAGAAAAAATATATCAGTATACAAGATGGAAATCTGTATGTAGTATGGTAAAATATTACGTTCAAACTGATGGGTGTTCAATGTAGAGTGCAGAGATTTACAGTGCAACACCGCGCATCCGTTTTAAAAATGAAAGTTACATTGTAAGTCACACTGATAAAATGTGCACCACATCAGCTATACATGAATGAACTTGTAACGTATTTAACAGACTGACTGATAGTTTTAACGTCAACTAGATTATTCAAAATCAGTTTATATTTTCGGACGTAAAGTTCAGCATCAAATATATTGGACCAGACGATTCAGTCGTGCCGAAACCTTTTTTTACAATCTGGAAAAAGACTACAACCTTACAATTTGCGTGGAAAAAAATGGTCATCATTAAAAAAAGGAATGAGTGTTGTTGTCCAGGAAACCGTAATTACTTCAAAGTCTTTAAAAAATAAACAACAAACAAGAATCAAAATTAAACGCATGTTTAGAAACTTTTGGATTTTCTATTAGCCGCCTTTCGTTTGTTTTTATTTCAAGCTTTCATCAATAAACCTTTTTAATATAAATTAACCTAATTTCTTATGTGTATATGTATGATATGTGATTAATCAAAATAATGGATGAAAAATTAAAATCCACGAGTTTTTTTTCTAAGTCTGAGTGTTGTGTATGTATACTGTGATTAGCAAGTTGAGCTGTGGATCGAAGCCTCCAAAATCTGCACTTTTAATTGCGTTAAAAAGTGAACATCAGTTCAGTTATTCAGCTCGAAAAGTTGAACAACGCCCTTGTAGCAGTAAATGCATGTTATTAGCTAGCCTCAATTCCTCTGGTCAGTAGTACAGAATTATAAAGAGCTGTACCTGATTTATAGGAATTTCTCTTCTAAGTGTAGTTCAAGCACACATGAGGTACGCTTACATGCTTGAATTATCAATTTCTCTCATAACTTTTTATCGTGTTGTAGTATACATGTTTATACTACTGTATTTCTTCATTTAAAGCACTGTATAGTTTAAACGTAGTGTTGTACAAAGCGAAAAAAGCACTCGCTTAAAAACACTTATTACTCTTCCTGAAATGTGTTGTATAAATTCGATTTTTTTCCTAAAGCATTCATTGATATGTACTATGACTTTATTGCTTTATACAGTAAATCTAAAAATTTGGTTCAAGCTTTTCAACTGACTTACTTTCACCACAAAATATTACACATATTGTCATGAAAACAGAAAAGCTTTATTTTATGCTTCTCTCTGCCTGAATTTAGAGGACTATGGAAGCGTACCGTACAAACACAATCATATTTTCTTAAAATTTTAAAAATGTGCTGATTTACCAGCAGATGGCATCTCCAGGTTAGTTTAGATCTGAAAAATATAAATACAGGCTTAAATTGTGAAGAAAGTAAGAGAAATGCAAATCTTCCTTAATAATTATTAAATGTACAACATTCTATTCTTTCAGTTGTCACTGAAACGTAACTGCAATGCGCTATTGCACTCCTGTACTTAGATTACAACAATATATGTTGTCTGTTTTATAATTGATGCTGAAAAAATAGTAAGATTTTTTAGAACAGGTAACAATATTATTATCAGTTGCTTGAACAGTGATCGCCATTAATAATCCATAACTATATAAATTGTTTGTATTTTCTTACATACGTTTTAGCGTAGAAATAGATACAAAATTATTCATTTACCTTTTGATAGGGCAGATTTTTCCTGAAATTCCAAAAGTCAAAGAAATGAACAGTAAGGAAAAATAGGGAA
This sequence comes from Tachypleus tridentatus, assembly GCF_004210375.1. Classification (NCBI taxonomy): domain Eukaryota; kingdom Metazoa; phylum Arthropoda; class Merostomata; order Xiphosura; family Limulidae; genus Tachypleus; species Tachypleus tridentatus. The sequence continues at coordinate 114,990,092 of NC_134826.1, forward strand.
AGCTGTTTTTAGCAATGTTTCTTACCACAAATTATTGAAACATCGTGCATTTTCACCTTTGTCCTTTGTTATACTATTTCACTCAAGTCAGTGGAGTAAACAGCCCTGACCTTATTATTGGTAAGTGAAAATACTGTCTTCTTTGTTTGCTTTTTTTTTCAAATTACTGATCCAGGCTGATTCACACACACAGTTTGCCACCTGAACATTCTAACTCTTTGTCTAACAACATTATTATAAAGAGAAGGAAGATTAAGTTATTAAAATTTTAACTAAAATAAAAGTGTTTTTTTGATATTAATACATACATAAATGACATTTTTCCTGACGTAAAAGAAAACAACTTGCTGTTCTAGGTGCATAATTTTCATTAAATATTGATGATAATTTTATTTTTAACATAAACCACATCTAGAAATCCTTAAATCAAGTCATACTAAATATATATAAATACACATATAAGTAGCACAGTTATCAAACTGAATTATATATAAATATTATAATATTTAATTCTATTCCCTGGACAGATAAAGCAGAAATATATGTATCCAGTTTCATGAAAATCAAATTAACACATAAGTACATGTGAATTTGTAGCCAATTTTATACCCAACGAAGCCCTCCTAATTACAAAAAAGTTGGATATCTTAACATTTTAATGATTATACAGATTCAAATTGGTGTAAGCAAATTAGATAAACTTTGGTCTGAATCGAAGTATATTACTTTATAAATATTACGAATATTTTGCTAGACATAAAATCATATAAAGATGAGTTTCTATGTATAAATTAATCTCCGAATTGATTGGATTTACAAATTCACATCGATGTACTTACAGATTTAAGACGTGTTCTTATTGCTACCTAAAATCAAGTTGTGTTTAGGAAATAACTACATGTTGTCACTAGAATACATAATAATCACTGAGTTTATTTGTAGGAACATCTGCCTCAGTTCATAGCTACAAAAAATTCATACATTTTAAATACTCACGTTGAGCCCTTCTCACTAAGGAAGTTTTTAAAGCTGACTGTAGCTCAGAAACCATTTATTCACGTGCGAATTTATGAATTTCTTGGAAATTTGATCGTCTTCAAGTAGGATCTATTACACTCTTCTGTTTCTTACTAATTCGTCTCTAGGATGTACACTTAAAATGCAGTATTTATTTCGAACAACGTGGATATAATAGAGATAAACGTTAACAGCTTGTTTCTTCAATGTTAGTTCATTTCTTTAAATAGAACGATGTAATATATTAAAATATCTATATCGCTGTAGCTCTAATACTGATTGCGTATTTAAACTATATGGATTCGATCTTCTCTTCAGGAATTATAGCAAGTATTTGTTCTCTACAATAAGCAGAATTTGTTGCTTTCACTGAGTAACCAACACACAAACTGGGCGTCCACCTCGTGCAGCAGACAGCTTTTTACAATGCCGACTGCTCGTCAGCAATTCTTGGCCGTTTACCCACGCGCGTTAGCTCATTGGTTGTAAAACTCTGAGCTGTTTTATTTAGATTATAGCGCCATCTGTTACGAAATATACACAAAACGCGTTATAATCGATCAAGTTTTCGTGAAGTTAATGGTATTTGCTCTTAAAAAGTTTAATTTAAAACGAAAACAAAACAATTCGAATATGAAAACCTAATTTTACAGAAAGGTAGCATACAGATGTCATTTGTTTTAAACACTCGCACCACTGTGCAGAAGTGTGTTGACTGTCAGTCAGTCAATAAGTACGAAAATGGTGTTAGATAAGGGCGCTTAACGTTGTGATTTGTACTTTCGAGACGTGAGTGAAACCAATGTGTGCAGTGATTCAGGAGAAGAATTATGCACTATGAAGGTTTAAACAAAGTATAACATATGTTGCTCGAAAAGCAAAAAATAAAAGTATTTGTTACTCTTGATTTTCGTTTTATTAATTCTGGAAATATTACACTTTTGGGGATCCTGTGGGAGTACATAATATTCAAATAGTTCTACTTGTAACGCATTTACCGTTTTCAATTTATTCTACTGTCTATGCTTGTTTCTATATAGTTTTCTCTTTTATGTGAAGTATATTCTTGATTGTGTATTGTACAAGACCTGCCTGTTCTCTAAATTTGTAGAACGTTCTAGAGCTTAAAAATCAACAATGTACTAGATGTGTATGTAATATTAGTGATTGACAGTATTATTACGAGCGAACTCTGGTCAATGTTCTAGTGTCTCACATGACTGGTACATAAAAACCGAGGTACTAAGAGATAAATAGAAGATTATTATTATTGTTCATCTACGGTCAGTTTGCTATAGGTCTCGGAAGCTATAATTGTGATTAACGCCTATTAATCGGAAAACTACAGAACTGAACCAGGAACTTGTATAGATTTCAAAAATTGCCATTCATTCAACTTAAATGAATTACTTCGAACGGTAATATTTCTAAGAGAATATTAAATTTCTTCCTCGATAAGAAGTGAACTTGTAACCATTGTAGAGCCAACCGATCTAACTAGCTTAAGCGAGGTGTATGACAATATCAACTCAGAATTAATTTGCTCATCGTGGTAAGGATCTTTGATTTCGATTTTAGATTACATATACGAGACTCATCCGAGATAAATTATAATACGTAACACACTATATAAATGGTGGAATGTTAAAGTTTTCCAGGTTTTAAATCCAAAAAAATGATAAGGGAAAATTACAGTGTATATTTACTTAGTGCAAAGGTGTACAACGAACTATTTACACTCTATCCACTGTGTTGAATAAAACCTCAGATTTAAATGCTATTAATCTGTAAGCGTACCGCTGACCTATTTGAGGACGTAAACATCAGCAGAAATGTAAAACAAATCAGTTGTTTCAAATACTTAGTAAACTATGTATACGATACAACAATTAGCACAAAGTTTAATAATAGTTGTCCTTAAGCAAACGAAATAAACACTTTTACAAAAGGAAAAATAACAGTAGCTCTTATCACAATATCCACAAGAAAATTCAGGCCATACTTTATATTATCAGTCAGTGTTAATCATTCTTCATCAAAAATATCTCGAACATCTTTGTTTTTTTATAAAATAAAAAAGAACGTAACGATGTGAGATTACTCTATTATTAAGCTGTCACAAATGACTTATTATAACTTAAAATCATTTCCTGTAAAATCACGATATTAGCATATATTCAACAAGAAAAGGAGAAACGGATTGAATTTCTTAACATGTTATTTATCCCCTTTCATAGTCAACGTTTTCTTGAAGATTTTGCACCTGTTTATTGACTTGAAAATGGAACAGCTGTGATCCTGTTCGTTCTAAAAAAAAAATTACTCCGATAATTAACCGTCCCTCTAATTATGTGCATTAGTAATGAATCTGTGCATATTATCCAAAGATAAGTTTGAAAAACTTGCATATTACATGCATGTATTTCACATAACTTGTAATTAATCACGATTCATCATCATACAGAGGATAATTTAAAATGTCTCCCTATGGGCAACCCTTCCAATTATTTCTTGTCTTCCAAACATGACCCTTTTATGGTTTCTTTCGAACATGTTTCGTCTGCATACTTGCATTTTCGTTGATAAGCTGTTGTTGTTGTAATATTTAAAACGCCGTTCTCAGTTTTATCTGTCTTACATAAACCCAAATTCATCTCCATTGACTTTGAACACCTAATGATAATAATGATCATACAACTCTATATTTACTTCTTATTGACAACTTCACCTAACTCTCTGTTAAAGTGGTGTTGTCTAGGGTTTCTAAGATAAGGTACCTATTTTGAAAGTTGTATTTATTAATTAATTAATAAATTTTTGAGAAACAAAATTGTTTAACACAAATGCATGCACACTACTTACACACGTACGGTAAAAAAAAATAAAAAGGTATCGATAACGTGTAGACAAATTCCTCTTAAGACATTGCTTTTTATTGGATGGGTGTTTAAAGATTATTCTAAAGAAACAACAAAGTATTAAGCACAAAAGCACGCTGAACAATAAACTACTACAGCTGCGTAATGTTCTCTAATATTGTATTAAACTAATCAAACGAGTGTTAGGAAATAAAACAAAAATATTATTAGTGAATGTCTTTAAAGGTATTGTTTGTGACCTGTGTCATACTACTGAATCCAAATATCTATTTTGTTGTACAGAGAGCGTGAATCAACAAAGTTTTATAAGGTCAAGAAGATATCCTTTGTTTATGGACATGCACGATTTCTTTTGGTTGAAATGCAAGTTTTGCATTAAAGCTATATGTAGACACATATACAAAGATCTGTTTATCTATATGAAACACTGTTACGAACACGTAATGAAATAAAAAATCTTCGTTTTATTACTTAAAGATTTCGCTTCAGAATACACACCAAATGTTTATATTTCTATTGGCACAAAAAAGATAGATGTTTTATTCTCAATTGGAACTACATCCTTTATATTCAGTTTATACCTAAGAGATATCATTATTAATGGTTGTACAAACTCTTCTAATAAGTAAAATTTTACACGTGGTAAAAAACAGTAGATAATATTTATTTGATGATTCTTTTCTGTGAATCTTTGATGTTGCAACTAATTTCAAACTCGAATTTGAGCAAAATTTTGTTTTCATTGCTCCTATCTCTAATCCTGATAAACAACAGAATATTACAGTTACAAACCAAAATATACGACACGCACAACTTACCCTCATCATTTCTTCTTCATTCGTAATCAATACCAAAGATGACTAGTATTTCCTAAAGCCTCTTACGTTTAACATCTATGTCTTTGTTATAACCGGTACAAAAGTGAATTAATATTTAATATCTTTTCTATAGCTAGAAATGCATCAAAAACTTTCTCGTCTTTTCGGTTGCCTCTTGACTTATGATCCCAGCGAAAAGTTGTATTTCCTTTAAAATGGATAAGGCTAGTAACTTCGTCGAAAACATTAGTATATAGGGCTTTCACGTTTTTTTTCTCATAGAATAAGTGTAATTAACAATGTAAAAGAGACAGGGATAACTGTTTGAAAATCATGTCTCGTGTCTGACAATTCTGGAAATATTTACAGCATAAAATACAACTAAGTTAGAATTATAGCTCAAAACTATATAATTAGTTTGGAAATTTTTTGTTTCTTTTTCTGCTTTTCTCAGTGTACTGACTTTTTTCATTAAATTTACATTAGACGGTTAGAGTTTTTAATATGTTACCCACTCATAAACAATATTTTCAACAGTCTTCTTTAGTATCTGGAAAATTACATTCAACAAAAACATATCCTGTATCAAATGAACCAGAATTTGTTTCAGATTTGGCATTAATTCTTTCAAATTCAGGTTTTATTCAAATCCCACAGCTGGTTGTTTATATTATCAGTTCAAATCTGTGAATAAATGAGAGATTCTTATATAACTTCAAAAATAAATTACATTATGATAAAAATCATGCAGATCAATTAGATATTTAACAATATTTGATTATTAAGTACTCGTCACTGGATATGTCATTTTCTGTTAATCAGGATAAACGTTGGACAATCGCTGGAATAAATCTGGTAACTCTGTATTGTATGCCAACATCTTATTTTGACAATAAAGTGCGTCTTTAAACCTAAAACGGATCTGTTATGCTAAGTGTGTAATGCAAACGTGTTAAATTTGTTGTATGTGATAAGTCTAACGCGTGTCGGAGTGTGATCAAACCGCTCAGCTGAAAGACTTGTATCTCTCCCTAGTCTAAACACTTTTATTTGTTGAAATATATATATATATGTAAAATTTCATACCTAGCTGCACTAACAAACCTATATGCAAGTATTTTAGCACTTCCCAATCCGATCCGTTTAGGCTCATTTCTCTGCAGAAAGCGCCAAACTTCATTCATTATTAACTTTTTCCCCACTCACTACACCCTTAAAATCTGAATGCTTTTCAATGCAGCTTTCTCTGTTAAACATAAATCATCAACCACGTCACAGGCCTCTCCACGTTCTGTTTATCAACGCTATTCACATTGTTCCATTGTAGTCCCTGACCTTCTAGAAGCCATTGCAACCAATCGCTGTCTGATGAAGTCTTTTCAATGATCCTACCTTTTATGTACTTATATTATATTTGGCTAACCGCTCCATCTGACCTAGACTTGAATGTGGTAAAAGTTTCTCAACCTGTTAATTGTTATTAATAGAACACACAGTTCTACCAAACATGATTTTTTAATCTTTTCCTCTGATTGTATTGTCCAATTTATTATCCGGTTTTGCTAATTTTCGATTAAACCTCAATTCTACAAGAAAGAAATTACCACAACCAACAAAAGAAAATAAGAGCTGTACTCTTACTTGATTGTTTCTCTTCGTGCGTGCCTTTTATAGATGAAATATTTAAAGTTTTACAAAACGTTCAGATAAGGTGATTAGAGAATATAAAGTACAGTTCATTTTTCCAAATATTCATATATAATAACCAAATGAAAAAAATTAATAAAAATATTGTACTCTTCACGAGGCCTTTGTTTACAAAGTTTTTTATTCTTATGCATATTACATCGTTCTCTCAAACAGGCGCAATTATATTTCATTAAAAAATGTATATTTTTTGTCAGTATAAAAGTACTCAGAGTATTAGTTTTCTTGTTAAGTTTGTAAGAAACAGTTGGCGCGGTTCGTATGTTACGCGCAACCAACGCTTCAAAATACTGCTTTAGCACCTGGAAGATTAAACTCAACATAAATATTTCCTATATGAAGCTTCCAGTGGCTTAGCGGTATGTTTGTGGACTTACAACGCTAAAAACCGGGTTTCGATATCCGTTGTGTAGCTTTGTGCTTAATTCAAAACAACAACATCCTATATGAAACGATCAAACTTTTGCAGAGTTTGACTCTAACTTTTGCAAACTCAGGTTTTAAACGAAATTTCGTTTTATTTAAACCAAATAGGCTAATTGTTTAGGTGGTAAACATGAAACTGAGAAGTTTTTTTTAGATCTTAAAAATAGAAAAACACTTGGATGACAGATCATTTTATTATGACAACGTCACGAAAAACTCTGAACATCTGTAAGTTAGATAGTTAATACTACACGAATATTAAGTACTCGCCTCCCAGTTGTACAGTGGTACGTCTGCAGACTTACAACGCTAAACACCGCGTTTCGAGATCAATTGTGGGTAGAACACATATAGTCTATTGTGAAGCTTTGTGCTTAAATAAAAATAAACAAACAAAACATTAAGTACTCAGTCATTAAGCATGCCCTTTTTTCTGATTTGTTTCTTAGAAAGTACAGTCAAATCTATTATCTTTATGTTCATGATAGCGTTCTAGTACATCATTTTCGCTTTGTTCTGATTATTCCATTCATGTGTATCAAAATATAATGTTACATTTTAGGTCAAATGCAATTTTCATTTTGGAGTACAGTGTAATATATGTCAAATATACCTAATTTTATGTAAAGAAAATAAAAATATATTATTTTATTAATGTCTAAAATTTTAATGCTTTTCTTCAATATTATATAAATGTGCTTTTCTTTGATTTTTTGACAGTGCTATGTTGATTTTACGTAACTGGTTTCGTGGTCATTGGCTTTTAAAGGTTGACATTTTTATCTTTTTTTTTCTTATCTTATAGGGCCCGGCATGGTCAGGTGGTTCAGGCATTCGACTCGTACGTAACGTAAGGGTTGCGGTTTCGAACTCCCGTCACACCAAACATTCTCGCCCTTTCAGCCGTGGGGGCGTTATAATGTACAGTCAATCTCACTATTTTTTCGTAAAAGAGTAGCCCAAGAGTTTGCTGTGGGTATTGATGACTAGCTGCCTTCTGTCTAGAATTACACTGCTAAATTAGGGACGGCTAGCGCAGATAGCCCTCGTGTAGCTTTGCGCAAAATTCAAAAACAAAACTTACACCTTACAGGAACTACGTTTTATAGAGCAGTATGGTCCCCACTTTTCAACTTTATACCAGTTTTCATTGACAATTATAACTACCCTCTTTCTCCTGCCTTCCTAATAGTTTTGATTACGAGGTAAGCTCTTACCAGTCACTAGGTTTTACAATATGTAATAGAAGAGGCCATAAATGTCATCCACTAAGCTCTATATAAACATTTAGTCGCTACTGGCAGACTTTTGCAAAAGCTTGTTGCTTAGTTACTTTGATCACCCTAACAGTTAACGGCTATTATTTTGGTCTTCAGTATGGACCGAGAAAAACCTCCATAGTTCTTCGCACATTTAAAACCACATTTTCAAGCATTTTTCAGACAGGCTTCTGTTGTGAGAAGATCGTAAAACATTGTGTTGATTTACTTACATGACAATCCAAATCTTAGAAACTAATTAAATCTATAGTTTAGAAACATAGTTTTATTGCTCGCCATTGTTTATTGGTATGTTCTTGAAGAAAAAGCAAAAAGTCGTTTTTGGGGATTAGCAATTCATGGACCAAGATTTAGTTACATATGCAATGTGAACACAGTCTCCCAAAATAAACTCCAATTAGAATTTGTCTTACTCTCATTTTTAAACTATTTTTTATCGACAAGTACAAAATTAATTGTATGGTTCACACCAACTGTTTATTACAACTCGTTAATAATACTTTTGCTAGAGATAATGGATACTGTAAAAACTTTCTCATTTACAATAATAAACACTCTATGTACTCTACTTTATCAGTAAATCAGACTTTCTCTGTAAAGCAATAACTATACAAATTGTTATTCACAGTAGGCTATTAATATTCTCAGTTAATGCTGCGTAGATTATTAAGTTATATATCCAAAATATTGTCTGTTAAATGTGCTTTAACATTATTATATGAGGCGTTGATCGCATTCCAACTCATTTTCTATGAAACTTTATTAATATGCCATAAGCCTCTTATAAACAGCAAATATAAGGGATTATATCAACCCATTAGTACATACATTTCTGATGAAAGCTTCTTATAAAGAGTATACGTAATTGATTATATCCTCCGAGCTCTTTCGAAAGGTCCATCTTTGAAAAGCCATTTAGCTGTCAGATTTTGTTTGTTTTTGTTTTTTACTGATATGTATTCATTTTTTAACTTACATGTTTTTTCTAGCATCGTGAATGAATACATCCTTCGTAAGCAGAGCCATCTCTAGACACGAGCTGCGGGTGTACACTGTAATAACAAGGTAGTTTCATAAAAAAAATTATATTGAAACGCGTACTCCTTGCAAGCAGTAAACTTTAAGGACAGTATACTTTCATAAATAGTATAATTCAAGATACGAGAACCTTCAAGCAATGGAATTTATTGCTAATATACTTTTACCAACATAGAGACCTCTAAAACAATATCGATGCAAACTTTACTCTACTCACAGGTTCATCACATTAAATGAGCCCTCGTCACTAATATTTCTTAAATACTTTTTGCACACCATCTTTATACTAATAAAACTAGTCACAAGACGATCTGTAGACGGAGTTTGTTTCATTGCCGATGGAAAAAAATATGTATTTTACATATAAGTGTTTTTAATTGTTCTATTTAAAATTAATTAAATTTGATATTTTAAAAGCATACATTGTAAGATAAAAATTAATAACCAAAAAGAAAAAGGTTACACAGCGCAGACAATCTGGAATATACATTCCAGAAAAACCATCATTAAATTTAGGTAGTAGGACATTAGAATTCTTGTTTTAATAAAAGTCTAGTTTATTCATCTTGCAACTTTCAATATTCGCAAATAAAATTGTGCGTAAGACTATAAGATTATATCAAGAGTATATCACTGTATAGATTTGGCTTTGTGTCAGATACACTTAAGTTGATGAAATTTCACAGGATGTTTATAACCTGTCCACATCTGAAGATCTTGAATAGTAAAAATGAGCCATCATCTTCTTTCTCCATCTTAGATCTCACCACAAATAAAAAAAATACAATCATCTTAATTAAATATATATAAATTTACATGAAAACACTTTACTTACGAATCTTTGTTTCTTTGTTCTAAAGCACAAAGCTACACGATAAGCGATTTGTGCTACTCCAACCACAAATATATCAACACAGCTTTTAGCGTTTCAAGCCTTCACATTTACTGCTTCACCAATGGGAGGAGGGTGTCTGATATAGAAACAGTTGAGAGTGGTACTTAAACAGTCTTATAAAATCACCATGTCGTTACATTCTATGTGAGCACTTGGTCATGCTCTGGCCGTGTCTAGATTTTTTGCAACAGGATCTATCGTAAACTTTCATGTCTGAAGCACACCACTCCTTCCTGCTTGACTTTCCATAAATCACCTAGTGTATGAGGACGACAAGTTCACAGTGCCTGTTTCATCAGTCCAATCATTACATAATTCTTTAGACTATGCGTCCAGATAATGAATGGTATGTCTTTATACAGAATAAAATTAGCATTCATTTAATTCTCCATCTGCTAGAAGTATACGATGGTTGAATGGTAGATGTAACTGGAATATTTATCTTGGTGAACCATAACCTTATGAGCCTAGTTCCTAGATTGATATCCTTCTTCATTATGTTTCGTGCTTTTGTTCCTAACACATCTACGACTTCTATACGTGAATTCTCGTAATTTTGCTTATCATGGCTGAAGTAGTTCTTGCTGGAGTTCTCTTTATGGGTGATACTGGTATCCTAAGTTAATCTAAATTAATTTGCTTTCCAATGCCTTTAGGTACAAGAGATATTCTTATCCTGGAAATTTTAAATACCTTATATAAACACAACTTCATGATTTGAATGCATGAATACTTTTCGCTGGAATAATTGTTATATGCTCTTCCCAAAAGGCATCATTTTTTTATGGCTTTATACTATATATGCGTCATGTCATGCAAAAATATATTTCTGATACATTTTATTTCACCGTGAGTTAATTTTGGCTGAATATGTATTCAGTAGTGTTGTAATATAAATTACTCAACCCTGTTTATAAAAGAAAATATTGCGATACTTAAATAATTCTGTTTTTTCTCTTTTTCATTATTTTATGTTTCATGACTTTAAAGGTTACTCCATTGTATTTTACAAAGAATTCGTAAAATAAAAGTTCAAATACCATTCTAATTAAAAATAAACAGTCTGAATTAAAATTAAATATTAAATTAAATTCAGCTGTGGGGGCGATATAAATGTGACGGTCAATCCTACTATTTGTTGGTGAAAGAGTAGCCGAAGAGTTGTCGGTAAGTGATGATGACTAGTCTTACACTGCTAAATTAGGGAAGGCTAGCGCAGATAGCCCTCGAGTAGCTTTGCGCGAAATTCAAACAAATTGAAACTCAAACATAAATTAGTTTAAGTTTATCACATGCATTTTTGTTCATTTAATATTCTTTTCTTTTATTTTTTAATTATGATTAACCTTGTTAGTAAGGCAGTTTATTACCACAATATTTAGCAATTTAATGACACTTAGTAATATATTTCACCGTTGTGCGATACCAATTAACTTTATTCAACTACTGATATACAATAATTTATTAAATTCTATCCCTGTATAAATCAGATCAAAATTAAGGACTGATTTGCGCAGATAGCCTATTGTGTACCTTCGAACCAAAAAAAGCAAAAAGCAAAGTAAATTATAAAAATATATTATTTTATTCCTCTCAAGACTAAGAGTTTCTTTATATTCATGAATATTTTGTGAGCATAGAGCTACAAAGTAAAAGACTCTCCTTTCCAGAAAAACGAATCAAAAAATCTATTTCAGCTTCTTGATTTCTTGTGGATCAACACACCGATCCAGGAGCAACTGGAATACACTCTAGAAATGTTGGTTGATTTTTAATTTACTAAGGATTCAGCATTTCAGTTAAAACTTAGATCCCTAAGAAAGTAGTAAATTTTGTAACTGTTTCTGTATTTCAAAAATGTACATTAAATAAGTCATTTCCATAGGTTTGATTTTTACTTGTGTCAATCAAGTCTAAATAAATCTTCAAAAAGGAATCATTAAAAGATTTTCTGAAACGATTACACAATTCACCTAGTTTCAAAGTGATACCTAAATATGAGTCTGGAAACAGGAAGGTGAATAATTCACGATTATCGTAAAATAAAATATATAAACTGGGAAAGAAATATGGCCTTACCTAAGTAAAAATCCACGATAGATTTTTTTGTTTTTTATTTTCGCGCAAAGCTACACGAGAGTTGTTTGTGCTAGCCGTCTCTAACTTAGCAGTGTAAGACTAGTGGGGAGGCACTTAGTCTTCATTACCCACCGCCAACTCTTGTGCTATTTTTATTCGTGGGACTGTTCACAACATAATAACGCCCCCACAGCTGAAAGGACGAACATGTTTAGTATGACGGAGATTGCATTCCGCGGCTCTCAGCTTGCGAGTCGAGCGCTCTAACCACTTTGCCATTCTGGACCCGTATCATGACTAAATATAATGTTGTTCTCAGGCAACACTTCTGAAAACCTATAACTAGATCCGTTGCTGCTTAGTGTTTCCTGGAACTAACAAAACAAAATTTTTGCTTATTGCGAATAATTATCACATTTTCCTGATAATTTTGTTTGGCAAAATGACAAAAATAATCTTGACATTACTTCAATTACTCATCATATTACCTGCAATACAAAGCAAAAAATGTTTCAGTTTTAATTATTAATAGTCTTTTCTTTAATACTAAGCCTATATTTATTTCTGGGGAAAATTTAAAAAAGCAACGTATTGTCATTTTCCTGTGTTTTGTGGAGGTAAATGAGGTCCAAAGAAAACAAATGTAGCCCTAAGTTTCTTCTCTCTCACCCCCTGCACAGCAAGAAAAAGCTGCAAAGAATGGATCGGCGCCCATAACTCAGTTCGACTGCATGGTATAGTGACTGCTTTCACCCTAGATTAGTACCTACGGGAATTGGAAGCTTGGCTTGGGGCTCTTTGTCTTTCGGTCTGCCAGATAGAGAAAAGAAGTCCTTCGATAACCTTCATAATTAGCCATCATTACTCTAGACAGTTGGAATACAATTGAGTGCCTCAAGGCTTTCTTCGATAGAACAAACTGTTGTTCTTATAGAACTGTTTTCCCTAGAGCTACTATGTGTAGAAGCATCTCGTACAAAAACCATATATGGAATTTATGTATGTGTGTGTGTGTATGCGTATCTGCTCGAAGTACGTTTATAAAGATATGCATAGCACAGTGTAACAGTATTTTTTTGTTTCAGAGTATCTTTTCCACCCGCTAGAAAGAGCATTAACAAGAGAAAAACAAAAAAATATCTTTGAATATAACATTCATATGCTCAGGAACTGAGAGATATCAAAAGCACTAAATATCAATCAAGTTAGCATCCAACTTTTATCATAGATAAAAGGTAAGTCTGTTATAGATTGTAGATCGATGTTTAGGTAAAATCAATAACATAATTTTTAAAAAGAAAGGCTATTAATTAATTGCATTTTTACGGAACCGTAACAACATCTAGTTCTTTTTGAATAATATATTAGCATAATATATAATCTAAAAACTAAATGGACGATTCGGCGTTGATGAAAATCAATGTATGAATAATGTTATCAACGTAAGCGTTAACTAAATATTGTAAGAAGAATCGTATAATTGGAAAGTTGCTGCCAACAGTATTGATTAAAAGTGTTTATTGGCATACTTGAAGTGTCCCTTGTAAGTTGCTGTATAAATACTAAAAACTTGCGCATTTTATTAATACGATAGCTGCGTTCTTACTTGGTTCAAATATAGAATAAAATTTGTTTTAAGAAAAGGTGTACGTAAAATTAAATATTAAGGTTGACATAATTTCTTACTTTAAATATTGAGTGAATATATTATTTTATTAGAAACAAATATCCTCCGGTACGGCAAAAAAAAAAACGTTATGAAGAAAAAGTAATAATTTGAGACAGCAATTTTAATAAAGCTTAAAAAGTGTTCGCTTATTCGTGATATTTTCTCTCCACAATAAAAATGTGATGTCTCGTCACAAATGTCGATATTCCAGAACCATGATCCTTATTCCATTTTTCTTGTTTAATGCTCCACAGATAAGTGACTTTTGAGCTTTTATATTATGTATTACACACGCATACCATTTGAACTGTTCATATCGGGTACTTTTAACTGGGGAAAACACAATTTAACAACACCAAGTAACTCTTGATTTCTTTGCAGTTGAGAATTAGACTTTCAAGCCAAGATGTCGTCTATAGTTATAAACGACATTCTCGTATCAGCACTGAATTGTACTATGTTGTTGTTTTTGTTTTTTTATGCTAAACTAATATTAATAAAGCAATGACATTCCTATCTTTATGCGATGAGCAGGAACATATTAACGAATCAGAGTATATCTCACAAAGCAATTTTGACAAAAGTACACTAATGAACATGTAGCTCTCATATTTTCTTAGTATCAGATAGGAAAGCAACAAGAAAGAAGTTTATGGTTTCTGTATATTACATTTTTCCTTAAAATAGTTAACTTTATAATATGCAGATAACTTAAATTAACGACCTTCTAACATCATATAGGTATATTACTTTATCGATGAAATTTTAAAATTCTAAGAAATGTTTCTGATTTTTTTATTACAATGTGCCCAGAATACTCCTCCACCCCAAGCAGAATATGTCGTACATGTTTGTAGCTCTATTTGTCTTTTTTTTACACCTGAATAACTTCTGGATAATCATTCAGCTAGTCTTAATACACTTCTGGCACATTAGACATGTTTAGAAATATAGGTAGCCACAGAGAAAAAATGGTCAAGCTGTTGCTAAGATAGAGCTGTTCTAAAGATCACGAACCGTAGCTACATTCTTGTACAAAAATATATGTACCATTAAATAATTTGTCAGTTATTTTCTTTATAACAACTTGCAGTTATTATTTTAATTAATTTCAATGTGTTGAGCTGTGTATAAGAAGTTCTGACCTTTGCAACGCGATTCTATTGAATATGCTCGATGTTATCATCAGCTGTGTATGTTAAAAGAGTGGCAATCAATCCTATTATTGAATTCAGATGCATAAAGCCCGCATGATAGTAATGGCTATTAGCTGGCTGCCTTTAGAAACTCAAAATTAGTGATGGCGATGCCTGAACCCAAGGATTCTCTTAATTACTTTATAATTCATGTGCCCATAAAATTCTTTCTGAATGTTTTGTTATTGCGTTATTCCAAAAAATACCTCAGAAATTAAAGTACGTTTAATCATTTGTGAACTTTGGAAGTATTTTTTGTTTAAAAAGAGCAATGTAACCCTTAGAGTAAGCGTGAAAAAGCTTAAATCCATAATCTTTAATTACGGAAACGTATTTGTAATGATTAAAACCACTTTAAATTCTTTAAACTTCGAAACTACTAATGAACTTCTAACGGTTTGAAAAGTGTTTGTTTGTTTTGAAATCCGTGCAAGGATATACGAGGGCTATCAGTCCCTAATTTTGTAGTGTAAAACTAAAGGAAAGGCAACTAGTCATCACCACCCACCGCCAACTTTTGGGCTACTCTTTTATCAACGAATAGTAGGATTGACCGTCAAAATATAATGCCCCCACGGCTAAAAGAGCGAGCATGTTTGGTGCGACGGCGATTAAAACCCGCGACCCTCAGATTACGAGTCAAACGCCTTAACCCACCCAGCCATGCCGGGCCGTAATGAATTATGAAAAGCATCAAGTGGAATTGACCGTCACCTTATAACGTCCCGACGGCTAAAAGGACTAGCATCTATGAAGTGATGGGTTCGACCCCACAACTCTCAGATTAAGAGTCGAGTGCCTTAACCACGTGGCCATCCTGGTCAGCTTTAACAGTTTAGTACGATATACTTTTCAATATTGCCTAATGACATCTCGTACCAAAAGACTGAGCAAAAGTTCGAATTTTTTTTATTTTGTTTTGCTTTGTTTGTTCTATAAAACCTTATAAATTTTTATTGCTTATAAATATGTGCGATGTTGGTTTTCTATTTAATAAGAATATTTTGCTTCAGCTCATATATACAAGTTGTGTTATACGTTGTTATCTAAAGAAGATTAGGAACTGTAGACACCCTGCAGTAGTTAGAATGCATAGCACGTTGATATTTATTATATAACAAACAGTTCTAGCTGAAAGAGAGAGACGCCTTCTATAATTTTCAATGCTTGCTCTTACAATATGCATGATAAAATAACATCCATCTTAATTTAAGTAAAAAGTCTTTCTTACAAATTTCGTATACACTTAAACCGCATGAATCAGTTTCTTACTCAATAAATACGAAATCTACATAAAAAAGTAAAGTGTTGAATTCATTAAGTCTGCATGCGTGTTTGTTCTTTAAAAACCATGATCCTGCTCTAGATGTAGCACGTGGATTTGAGTGATTCATTCTAAGCTGCTTTTTGTGATATTTTCTGCGTCAGTAATCCTAAGACTTATAATAATCGATAAAATTTCTCCCTGTTACTGATAAGAATTATCCAAATATTGTATTAAACATTGCACGTTATAGAAACAACATGTTCATTCGTAAGTTTTTCTAACAAAGTGTTTAAATTTTACTTTATTATCATTAATTATAGGAGTTCTGTTAATATTCACTTTACTGGGCAAATATGTATAACCAACTAAAAAATTCTAAGGTGCAAAAGTGTTTTAAAAAAAGTAATATCTTCTTATAGATAAGTTGTAGCTACAGAAAATTGCAATTTCTTATGTGTTTGCTTCATTTAAATTTCTTGTTGAAATTTAGATAAATAAAATTCTATCATAAAAAATTAAACATATTCTAATATTATTTGAGATACTCGAAAATGACACTATGTTTGCTTAGGATTTTATAGAAACCTGACTTGAGATCTTAAAAACTTTTGGGACAAATTACTTTGGAATAGATCTTGTAATTCCTAAATCAAGATGACTAGATGAAAAAGTAGAACACCATTACAAATTGAGATGTTTTTCGCCATTTGATTAATATTTTCTCCTGAATTATCTTTTCTGAACTAATTTTTCAAGTCACAAAGCAGAGAAAATGTATTTTAAGTAAAAATCGAGTGTTTGATATCAGATTAGTCGGCTTTATATATTTCAAACATAATACAATTCGAAATTAAGGATAAAACCCAAATTCAAAATAATTTAATTTTCATCACAACAAATCTCACAAAACATTTTGAACTGCACATGATTTTGTATTACATAATGTTTCATAGTTTGAGTCTAAATGATAAGTTTTAATAAAATTATATCATTCACTACAAATACAGGTAACAACATATGTTTCACGCCATATCCAAAAACCCTTACACAAAGAAATATAATAAATCCTATCATCCGTAGAAAATCATTCTAAATAGAATGAGATCCAAAATTTTTGTTCCCCACATGTTATTTTCGTGTTCTGCAATCATTCCAGAGCATTTAGTTTTTTAATAATCAAAGTAAAAAATCAAGATAAGAGGATCAATAGAATTATTGTTTTGACTTCGTAAAATGAAGATAGTTTTGTCGAAAAACACGAAAATATCTAAAATATTGGAGTTTCAGGACAAATGATTGTGGAAGATATGAATAAAAAAGCAAAATAAAATTTCAAACCCAACATTACTAGAATAAAATAAATATTACATGGAACCGCTTGTTTTCAGAGCTAGGAAATTGAATAGAAAATACTTGTGGGCTTTTATTTATTTATTTATTTAAACAGAAAAAGAAAATTTTCTTCGTCTGTTTAAATAATTCTTTATGTAGGGAGGGTACGTTTTCTCTAAACCTGCATTATTGATAAGTACCATATAGCTGTATGCGTATATATATACTTCTATGTGTAAACACTTTACGACATTGATTCATATCATTAGCTTCGATTATGCAAAATTTAACTGAAGTGGGTATCATATCAGTTCAATAGCTTTTTTTAGGTAATAATATGGAGAAAAAACAACAACACGGATCCTGTACATAATGATCTAGGTAGATCCAACTCATGTACCAGAAAGTACCTGGGATTTAAAGGGCACTTGATTTGAAACTAGAGCGTATACATTATAAGCTTCATAAGTGAAGACCGAAATCGGAATAGCCACCTGTAGAGATAACAAGAACTCTGGCTTGAATCTCGTTTATGCTTAGTTGACACGTTAGTGAGGAATCTCTGTTTCATCTGTAAAGTAGAAATACGTTTAAATTGTACGACAAGTCTAGTAATCTATTCACAAATACATACATATTTGTTTACGCTGAGGTTGCAATATTTACAACAAATAACTTTAAAAGGATTACAACCGTTTCACATTTTCATGTATAATAATAATAATAATATAATAATAAATTTATTAAGCAATAAATTAGACACAAAAAATCAAATATCAATATAAAACCATCAACAAAGAGTTAACTCGTCCTGTGATGGTTAAACACATAATAATGTAAAATCAAAACTTACAAAATCAATATAAAGTTCCCAGAATATTATCATCAGTATTTAAGATCCATTGTTTTAAGTATTTCTTTTGATTAACACGATTAATAGAAGATCTTATACTATAAGGAATAAAATTATGAATACGAGGTGCCAAATAAAGATATTGATGAAGTGTAACTGTTTTACGTGGTGTGGGTACATTAATTGGAAAAAAAGATTGAAGTCGTGTAAAATATGAAGTGACTTTAAAAGGCCTATTAAAAGAAACATGCAATGTAGATAAAGCTAAAAAATATAAATAAAGTTTATCATATGAAAGAGGGAGTTAAATTTACTGAAATCAGTATCAAGCCTATGAGTAAAAATAAGAGAGAAAACACTTTTTTTGCAACTTGTGAATAGGAATTAAAAAAAGTCTTATATGTGCCACCCCAAATTGAAATACAATATTGTAAGAAAGATTGAAAGAGAGCATAATATACACTTAACAAAATATGATAAGGAGCACAATGACTAAGTTCAAAAATTAGCATAGAACTATATTTTAATTTATTAACTAAAGAATTAATATGAAATTGCCAATTTAATTTTCGATCTAAAATAATTCCTAAATATTTAACAGAGGAAACTTGAGTCAATTTGGGACACTTACAATTAGGGTAAGTATAACAATCACTAGAATGATAAAAAAATAGAAGGAAAAGCTGGAATGACACCATAAAGGTTAAACTGAAGAAGAAAAGATTTAGATATATTTAAGGATAAGTCATTACAGAAAAGCCAATTTTAATTTTATTAAGATCACTAGAAATAATGGCTTCATTAATTAGATTTGGCTTACTATAAACAACAGCAATATCATCGGCATAGGCTTGGATATCTCCAAAAAACTGTTGGTAAAGAATATCATTTATATAAATGAGAAATAATAAAGGACCCAGAACAGAACCTTGTGGTACTCAACATTAATTGTAAGCCAATCACTATAATTATTATGGATACAAACTGATTGCTTTCTATTGTGAAAGTAAGAAAAAACCAATCAAAAACAATGCCTCTAAAACCATAATAAGATAATTTATTTAACAATATTTTATGATTAACAGAATCAAAAGCTTTGGCTAAGTCAAGAAAAACAGCAATTGGATGAAGATCAGAATCTAAAGCTTCTGTAATACTTCCCACAAGTTTAGCAACAGCAACCTCCGTTCCAAGCCCAGGCCGAAAGCCAAATTGAGAAGGAGACAAAACTGAATGTCTATCAAGAAATGATAAAATTCTAATCTTCATAGATTTTTCAAATAGTTTAGAGAAATGTATTAATAAGGAAATAGGTCTATAATTCGTAAAATCAGAAATATTACCAGATTTATAAATAGGAATGACCAATGATAACTTTAAAGCATTAGGAAACTTCCCTTGAGTAAAAGATAAATTAATTAAAAAAGTCAAAATTGGTGCAAAAGATTAGCATTAGCTTTCAAAATCTTAACCGAAACACCATCTACACCATTAGACGCTGAATTTGATAAGGAGAAAATATTATTCATAGTTTCAGATACAGTAACAGGATATAGGTAACAAGAAGAAGAAGGAGCAGGAGGCATGCCCTGAGAACAAAATTTAGGATTGGAGCAAGTAGATTTAGCAACATTAACAAAAAATAATTCAAATCAGATAAATCAGTAGTACCAAAATTACAAAATTTCTTATTTTTTTTTTTAACATCAATAATAGAGTTAACAATATTCCAATTCTGTTTAATAGTTTTAGCATTCTTAAACAGGTTATGATAATAAGTCCATTTAGTCTTACGGGTCAAGCTAACAACATAATTCCTTAAACACTTAAATCTAATCTTTAGATAAATATCATCAGGAAATTGATGTACTTTCTTTTTTAACTTATCTCTTTTAATCATTAACAAAACCAATTCACTGGTAATCCATGGCTTAATTTTTCTAAACTTTCGTGACACAGAAACAGTAGTAGTACAACTTTGAATACAATCAGTTAACACTTCAGCAAAATTATCATAAGCAACATTAACATCAGAACAATTCATAACACAGGACCAATCTGAAAAATTCAAACAAGAACTCAATTCATTAAACTTAATCTTTTGAACATTTGAGACATGTTCTAGATCCGATAAAATGTCTATACATAAAACAATTGGAAAATGATCGGTCAAAAACTCTCAACAATATAAGAATAACAATTTTTAATAGTATTTCCACTAATTAAAAAATGATCAATACAAGAATTAGTAACATTGGTTATCCGTGTAGGAGAAGAAATAATAATACGAAGATTGTTCTCAGACAAAAACTTAAAATATGCATTTTTATAACAAACATCATCAAATGCCAAAACATCTATATTAAAATCACCAACAAGTATATTAATATCATATTTGTATAAATTCAATTCTAATGAAAGCTCATCAATAAATTTCAATACAGGCAATCTAGGAGATCGATAAACAACAAAGAGATTAAATTTCTTATTTTGAATCATACAAAATAAAATTAAAGCATCAGACTTAATGTACTGCACTTCTTTTATCATAGTCAGTATCTCAAATTTAACAAAAACTGCCACTCCACTAGCCTTATTTAGACCAGAAGATGAAGAATAAAAGGAGTAACCTGGAATCGAAAAGGAAACAAATCCATCCTCAACAAACCAAGTTTCAGAAAAAGCTATTATATGAAATTTAACAATGCTTGATTGTAAAAAAAACAAGAAATTGGTCAAAATTTTGAGTAAGACTTCGAATATTAACATGTATTAAATTTAAATGACCAACAGAAAAACATTTGGTAAATCAGAAAGAGAAGACAAAGTTGGTGTAACACCAACAATATCATCAAAATCATCAGCCATTGCAGTATTTATAAATTATTAAGATCAATCAAGCAACGTAAAACAATGGGCTGAGTAGTTTCTGATTTCCTAATAAGAATATTACCATTCGATACCCAAAGAAATTTATAGCCAAGATCTTTCTGTTTTCGTTTTGCTTGCATGAAAATATCACGATAATATGGGGAGAGATGTTCGTTAACATAAACTGGATAAGATTCATTACAGACCTTAATATCATTAGTATTAAGAGAGCGAAATTTAGTTTTCTTAAGTTTAAGCAGATCAAATTTAATTTGCTTACGACAAAACTTAACAACAATCTGTCTCGGACTCTTATTTTCAGTTGTTTTCTTTCCTATACGATGAACAGTGTCAATATCTGTAGAGCACAGTCAACCCCAAAAGTAGTTGTAATCTTCTCAACAACTTCTTGCAAATTCTCATCAGGCTTCTCTGGAATACCTCCAATCAAAACATTATAGTTATAAGAATATTGTTCCGCTTCACACATCTTCCTCCGAAAACTTGCCATCTCCTTCCACAATTCTTCATTTTCATGCTTTAATGTTTTATTTTCCTGTTTACACTCCTTAACTTCAGCTCTCAAAGTTGTGATATCCTCACTCATAGTTTCTACCTTCTCTGAATAATATTGAAAGGAAGTCACTAATTCTTCGACCTTTACTTTAATTAAGTGAAAGTCATCAAGTCTTGACAAAATTTCAGTAACTTTTGTCTTAAGCCACTTCATATCTGCCTCCCCCATATTTAAATCAAGCTCACTATTCTCAACAAGATTAACTGTCTCCCCTCTAACGAAATGGACACAGTCCTTCTTAATGGAGTTTCACTATTTAGGCTTAACTTTCTTTTCTCATACAAAAAATCACATTCATAACTTTTCCCAATTTCATTTAAATATTCCAAATCCTGTTCAGTTAAGTTCTTACATCTTAAATGATACCATTTTTGACACTCACCAGAGCAATGAAGGGCTTTATCACCAACTTTAATATAAACTTTACATTGAGCACAAAATCTACGTGGCATACTAGTCAGCAAATGTTGTTTGTGATTTCATTAATATTTCCCCTTATAAATGTTATTCCTAAACCTAATTAAAAATGTATTTAGCTGTGTTAAAATTTAAAAATAATACACTGTTTTATTCTTCGTTTATTTTTATGGTTTAATTTATTTACCATTAAACAAAAATTAATAACTAACTTAAAAAAAATGCAAAAATTGAGTCTGTGTTGTTAGTATAATTCCATAAACAGGATACATTTCCTAGTTAAACTAAAAGCCCAAAATAAAATGCTTTAAAAAGCGGATGTATCAAGCATAAAGCTTTAGGAGGATTTTTGGTCATTACAAATGTCACCAATTTGTGGTTTTTTTGGTGCTTGCTACTCAAGAGAAGACTTTAGTTTGAAACTGTCAACAGATTGTTGCAAGTCGCTGATTCTAAAAGAAGCGTCAGTCGGTTTCGACTGCACATAATCTTTATTTTTCGTATTTAAAAGTACATCCTAAGCACAGATACTTTAAGTGCAGTATTATCCAAATTAGATTAAAATGACTTTTAAGGATATCTCCTCTAGTTTTGCGAGATGGTCATTATAGTTACAAGATTATGATTTTGGAGTAATGGATAGACCAGGTAAAAAAACCTTCAAATGTGATTATTAGAACAGAATTAGAATAAGAAATGCAGAAACTGAAGCAAAACTGGTGATATAAAAGATATAAGAATTGAAAGTGAGAATGAGTTAGAAGTAGATTCAGATTATGTGATTAACGAGCAAAAGAAAGATGTAACAATAAACAATCCACCAAACAGAGTATTCCAGGAGAAGATACAGAATACATGTTACTTTCAGCTATATTATGCAAAAGAGTTGATAATGAAAGGTCATTGCAAATAGCTGTGCTATATACTTAAAATATTAAGTTATTTAAACCTATCACGACGCACACTGTTTGCAGCTTTTACAAAAATATGCAGCAGAATAAGTAAAAGATTCTTTTGGCTGAATATGAGACAAGATATTAAAGATTATAGTGATTCATGCATATAATGTAAGAAACGAAAAACGAGCCTGCAGTTATACATTTGTTTCCTTGTTTAGAATTAAACTCAAAACTACACACTAGGCTATCTGAGGTCCCCCTTCCACGGGTATCAAAACCAAGTTTCTAGCAGTGTGAGTCCGCAAAGAAATTCCCAGTTAGTAGAGCGATAATGAAGCAGTATCCCAGTTAGTGAAGATAATGACTTAGGTACCCCAGTAAAAACACCAGCAGATATAGTGATCCACGACTATAACCATACCCCACATGATCCTATATCAACTTAACCAGAAACGACCCCTGCATCTAGAAGGATACGAGTCAGTTTAGATCCTTAGGTAGTTATATATGAACCCAAGTGTGACACAGATACAGTTAATACTGTTTATATTAATGGCAGAGTAATAGAAACTTCATATGACATGATAAACCACTTACAAAATTGTAATTAAGTTAAGTAGAACAAGCTATATCTATGAATGGCTAATGTATGATATATATGTTTTATTAAGTATCCTAATTATACATTTTAGTAGTAGGTATATTTGTAAATTGACCAAGATATTTTTGTTACTGACCCTACGACTCCTATCATCGATCGTAACCATACAAAATGTAAGTATTGTTCCAGTAGGAAACAAGGTAGAAATTTCATATACTTCGTAAATATATAGATAATTGTTGAAGGCATACAATTTCGGCAGAATGTTCGATTATTGGTCAATCTACGAGAAAAACTAGTAACGTTCGAGAATTTATCTAATGTGAATACTCGAGATAGTTTCGCTGCAGGAAGAGTAGAAACTATGACGTTAAATCATATGATATATTGAAGATCTATCTTACAGTAAGCAGAAAGTTCTGGTTAGGTGATATCATGATGAAACAGGTGATGTGTTATTACACATAAGGATATTAAACACAGTGTGTCAATAATGGATTAAGCTCGTGTAAAACATGTTTTAATAAATTCAGGTGGAAACATTTTGAAATTCTTAATCGAAACTAAGACTACTGTCGATTTGGATTAATTAAATGAGAAGGTAGAACGATAAAGATAGGTATCTAAGGAAATTATTAATTTGATATATGAACAAGTGTTTATAATGAACTAATTAAAACAGACAATAGAATTTCATGAACAAGATATTAAGAAGGTATGTAAAGCCCTAGTAAATATTACTGATGTACTGAAACATACCAGGATAAAATAAAGTGAGTTTCATAAGGCAGGAATTAAAATTATAGCTTTTAACACCAGAATTCAAAATAATTTACAATAACTATCTTGTACTCTATGAAGCAGCAGGGCAGAGTTAGCTAAGTGAGTACGAGCATTATATGTAACTGTAAATAGAAAGTTGAGTTCATACTTCCTACCTTCGAGTAAATTAGAAAAAATGTTAGATAAAATTGAAAGGTGACCCTCCACATTTACAATTTATAATCGCCACACACAGTGGTCAGATTTATATGTATTATTTATATGTTGATGCAAAGATAGCTGCCTTGAAGTCAAGAAATAGCATGTTTAAACTATACAGAACAATAGCCTTACCATTAACATTACACCACTCTTTGGCTTTAACTGTAGAGAATGAAGAACCGTACTTTGCTGTTGCCAGTGATCAGCATGCTTACTTGAAAATGACAGAGAGAGCCATCTGAGTATGTGACCCAAGTGTATTCAATTTGATCCACGGCCAGTATATTACCATACCCCTGAGTTCTAGGAGTGAAACTAAGTATATAAGAGCTCAATTAACTATGGAAGTCCCATATCTGTAACAATTATTAACTGAGAATGAACCACAACTATCTCTGAGCATAAATGTAGAAATATATATAAAAGAATTGACAGATATATTAGAAAAAATACAAAATATATCCACTAGGAGATCCAGAATAAGTATAAAGAATTTCTATAGCACGTATATCAATTATATATCTATATATATATATAATTACCAGCTACAGCAGAAAGAGAGAGGTTAGATAAATGGAAAATATCTAATGCAGCATTAATAGTTTTATGCTTAATAGTGGTTAAAGTAAGCATAATATTATAAATTAAATGAGACAAATAGGATTTAATAACCTTGTGAACATTAGATGGGTTGTGTAAATTTAAAACATATTCTTTTATTCAGCGCCAGCCAACGAAAGGTTGTTTTATTCAAAGGCTACTGAAGTAGTCCAACTAGATGATTAAGACACATATAATTAGGACATAGACTTATTGTATAACAAAATTAAGTAAGTTTAACAAGTCGATGAAGTTAGTTTATTATAAAAGGAACAAGTAAAACTGATAGGTTTAAAAAAAATAAAGAATCAACCAAAGATGACGAATGGTTCGAGATTCAAGAAAATTAATTAACTGAAAACACAATATCAATGATGGTGTACCGAGAATGAAGTACGCGACTACCTAAAGACAAAATACGTCGTATACAAGTCGAATCACGTGTCAAAGTATACTGACATGATGGTGTTAGCAACAGTCATGAATAAGACTTTAACTGTGAATTGTGCTTACAGGAAAAGATGAACTAAACTTACGATAATTGAAATTGAAGGATATGGAGTGGTTAGGACTGATGTCATCAAAGAACTAGCTGTCAAAGATGTATATACAAGATGGAGAAACACGTATTGTTTCAATGCTTCATACCCTGAAGAGTCGTAATGAGAGAAGATCGCAGTGCGCAGACGGTTTTCATGTGATTAGATGGTTGGATGACAATTCTAATTTCCATGACTTAGTGGATTTGTATCGGGATATTTGTAGATACACAAAAATCTACATCAAAGGTGAAGAAAAGACCCAACTCCTAAACTTCAAACTAGATGTCAGGTGCATCAACTTCGAAACTGTTAATGTCTGCCTTACATTTGTCTTGTGTACATTGAAAGGATCTATTGTGAGAGACCTGGCATGGCTATGTGGTTAGGGCGTTCGACTCTTACTCTGAAGGTCGCGGATTTGAATCCCCATCACATCAAACTTGCCAGCCCTGTCAGCCGAGGAACGTGATAATTTTACGGTCAATCCCACTATTCATTGGTAAAAGAGTAGCCCAAGAATTGGCAGTAGGTGATGGTGACTAGTTGCCTTCCCTCTAGTCTTACACTGCAGGTAACCCTTGTGTAGCTTTGCGTGAAATTCAACAACAAACAAACGATTGCAAGTACAACTGGTACACACATAAATATTGTGCTAACTGGAGGGTGTGTGTGCCATATGACTGGATCTTTCACAGTGATTGATGGACTTTCTGCTATTTTCATGCAGAATTCTGAAGGAGTGAAAAAGCACTAGAGTTGTTTAAAATGAATAATATATGTATATATGATTTCCTGTACTCTGTTATTTTCTATATGTGTAACGCAAGTGTAATAAATATAATCTGATTGTTCTTTGTGGAATTACTTTAAACTAATAAAACCTATTACGGATACTAGATAAAGAAATATTAATGCTTGGTTATTAACCATGACAAATGTTATGACATATAAAAAGTAATGTTGATAGAAAGATTAAGTGTTGATGTATTGTATATACCTATAGTGAAGCAATTAGAAGTAGTAGAAAATTCATACAATTGACCTGATAATCAGATTAAAATTGAGAAAAACAATAAAGAATGATTTTGTTTTTCATGTCCATGCAAGGAAGATGACATATGAAAAATCGCTTAATTCTAGCTTAAAACAGGCAAAATATAGCTGAAAATCTAGCTAGAAAAAGAGTTATGGAGAAAATCTAATGCTCATAGCCATTACAGCAATGCTTGGTAGAAAGGAAAATCCCAGTGTAAGTAAACCACGAGTTTGACAGTTTTGAACTTGTGATGCTGTTCTTTTAGCACAATGGAAGCTATGAAAAAGTTGGTGTTAACTATCATGGTTGGAACCCTTAAAGCAGTGTTCATTACGGATTTGGTGCAGACATCCGAGTTAGAAGGTTACAGGTTCAGTGCTTCCAAAAAACAACCAATTAATTTCATCATTATGTTAATTACCTGGTATTTGAAAACATTGTTGTTTATATTATACGAACATTTGAAATAATTGACAATAGCCAGTTTTAATCTATCTTACAGCAGCCACAGATTTATTTTAAATCAAAGATAGGCTAGAGGTTTTGTTTGCGTAAACATTTCCATCAGGAGTATCAATTCATAACAATTTCACACAGAACATACTAATTGTCTAAAATATCTAGGAGAACACCAGTCACCGTGTTAATTATAAAAATAAAAACGTACTCTTTTTACCTTCATGTCATTTGTCATGAACAAAAAAATAAATAAATAACTTACTGATTATTCATATATTTTCTATTATAAGCTGATGAAACATTGAAACTGTTTCATAAACGCAATCTCGAATATGTGTCAAAGATGATCACGTGGTCCCTCATGTTGTAAATGAAGATTATGACATCATTGTCTTAATAACGTCAACATTGGTTACAATACAGAGGTTGTCACTGTTTTAGGGGATCGTCACGTATTATTATTATCCAAACTATCAGTTCACTAATATTTAATAAAAATTTCAAAGTTTCTATTTTCTATGGATTATTACTTTAAGCTTAAACCATACCTTACAAATAAAGCACACAAAACTTTGCAGCCATAATTCTATGTCATTGAAAGCCATTAAATAAGAATAAATTGCAAAGTTTTCTTTGATCTGTAATATTTCAGTCAAACTTTGACACTTCTCTATTTTCAGGTGATCATCACGTGATCACTCACGTAATAGTTGAAGATAAGATTGTTCTTTTGTCTAATAACTACTGTATATACTTGTTTATCACATCAATACTCACATAGAAAAAGTACCACAATATAAAAAGTTAGTTCACAATCACAATCGTAAAAGTAACCTTTAGTTACAAATCATGTAATTATTCTTTGATTATTTCTAAATAATAAATATCACCATTTTATCAAGCAGCCTGCTATTACATAGATCAAAATTGGTCATTGTCAATGATTTGAAACCTTCGTCAAATATATAGCAACAATATTTTCAAAAATGAGATAATTAAAATAATTATGAAATCTTACATATTGAAGTAGAATCTTTTTTTTTTTTCTAAGCTGATTGACACAATCTGTCTATTTGCTATATGTTGGGCGCAGTATGCAATAAATGTAGCGAACCCATCCAATATTGAGAATATATAATTAGTATTTTCTATGGCTATGTAATGAACTTAGGTAAATAGACACAATATTTTATCTTTAATAATTACATTTTAGAAACATGTACTTATTTAAATACATAAATTGTATTTAACTGATATGCTTCACTACACATTTACAGTTTTGTAAGTTGAACTACTTTAAATATATTGTAAATGCGTAGATAATAAGAGTGTATTATAATTTATTTTTATATTAATAAAAGTGTTCTCGTAAATGTTAGATATATTATAAATACGTAGATAGTGAAAATGTGTAGTAATTAACTTTCATTTTGATAAAATTTTCTGTAAATACATTGTAAATGTCACACGTTTAAGTAGAATAGAACTTTCATTTAATTCTTAACGGATTTACTTTACTATGTAACAACGGAAGTACAATATAGACTGTACACTAGATTGTATGAAAACTATTTTAAATCACATGTATTTCAGGATGTTATGCTGTTAGAAGGACAATGTAGAAATTTCTTTACGCGCTTAAATTATTATACTTTCAAAAAGTTAATATTATGTGTCTAACTTTGAACGTTGTATATACATAATCGACGAATATGTGAGATCTAGATTGAAACTTAGTATAATAGACGTAACAGCTTATTTAAGTTGTAAACATACCAGATATATCAAACGTGAAAGAAAAGGTATATGTTCTCTTTTAACATCAGAAACTGAAATGGAATTTGTAGGTTGTTTTTCCGTTTTGTATAAACGATCGAAATACTAGTTATTTTTGGTGCATTTCCTGTTTTTTTTTTGTCTAATAGATTTGTTTCATTTACCCATAAACAATTAAATATTCTTTATCAATGTTCTCTCCTTATCAATAAAAGTGTTAATGCCCATACCAGCTGTTTGACATACATAATTAAATATTCCTTAATGTGTGACACTTTAAAAGTCTTGGTTTGCATATTAAAGGTCAGTTTTAAACCATAACTAAAGTGCATGGCAGATTTAGTTTTCAATTTTTTGTATAATTTTTAAAATATAGAAAATTTTGATTACTTGTGTGAAGTAAATATTAATTACAGTTTATTAAAATTATCACAGTAGCCATTACTTGTATAAATGAATATTAATTAGTGTTTATTATCATAGTATCCAATGTTCCTTGTTACACATACTGAATTGTTATCAAAACTTTAATCACTTCGTTCTTGGACGAGCTATGTAGTATTGAAAAATATATTTGTTCATTCCAGATATATTATCTTTCTCCATCACTTGTAATATCATTCAAACACGTTAAGTTAAATAACTTTATTTTAGAATTTAATATATTCATGTCACTGAAATTCTTTAAACATTTGACTCACAATTAAAAGATTAAGTTTAAATTTTTGATAGGCAACTATTTAGGCTAGCCGTTGGAACTTCAACTTTTACCACAGGTCACATTTATTTAAATGAAGGTACAATCGCGAGTGGAACACACAAGACACCAACTCGAGGAGATTGCATAAAGTGTCGATTGTTTGTTTGTTTTTTTAATTTCGCACAAAGCTACTGGAGGGATATCTGTGCTAGTCGTCCCTAATTTAGCAGTGTAAGACTAGAGAGAAGGCAGCTAGTCATCACCACCCACTGCCAATTCTTGGGCTACTCTTTTACTAACGAATAGTGGGATTGACCGTAACTTATAACGCCCCCACGGCTGAAAGGACGAGCATGTTTGGCGCCACGGGGATGCAAACCCGCAACCCTCAGATTACGAGTCGCACGCCTTAGCATGCCAGGCCATAAAATGTTGATCTTTAAAAACATTTTTAAAGAGACAATTACAACACTTACATTAGTTGTTAACTTGATTAATTTCTTAGAAATTTCCAATAGTTCCTTTATTATTCTTAACAACTCTTCAGTTACTGAATTACTAAAGGTATACTCATATGTAGTCAGGTAATTAGCTATATTATATATTTAGTTTCTTGGTTACATTGACTGATTGAGAGAAATAGCATTTGTAACTTTTAAATCAAACTTTATAGTAGCGAACTGGCTTTTTTAAATATTAGTTACCTTCAACATCATGAACATGTTAGTTGCTTTTTTACCAAAGAACTGAACTGCAAAGAACTTTTCAATTAAGCTGAACTTTTGTTTTGGAAACAACAACTGAATTTTAGTTTCCAACATGAATTTTAAATGATTTAACACGACTTTTCAAGTAGTGTTCATAGTTACCCACAAGTAGTTCTCACTTTTTCTTGATTAATTTCTGCAATTCACTATACTTCACACAAGGAAAACCCTAAACTCTGTTGTGAATACTGAATTGATGGCCTTCTAATTTGAATGACGATATCCCAATGTATAATGGATATTGCCTCAAGAGTTTAGACAATGGTAATTTACCCCAAATCTTTCATAATTTTCACTACATTAAGAGGTTAGTGTTATCAGTTCATCATTGCCAAAATCATGGGTTATCATAGTACTGCTACTAAGAGTAACTATGATAACTATGAGCATTGGTAGTTCTTAATAGCTTTTCCGTCTTTCTTTTGTTTGTTGGTTAACTTTGCCTATTTGAAGCTAGAACTAGATAATTTCTTGCATGTCACCTTCCTTGCGTGGATGTGAAGATCAAAATTTTTCTTTGCTGCATTTCTAAATTTTTATTTCATTATGGGAGGAATTCTGTGAAATATGTACTATTCCTGATTGCCTCACTTCTCCCTTCTATATGGAAATATTTATCTCTGGAGAAAAATGTCATCATAAAACTCTGCTGTTCCTCTTCCTTTCTCATGTTGAGAAATGTTTACAATAAACATTCACATTAACCCATAAGTGACCTATAAAAAAAGTAATGTTATTCATCGTGCATAATAATCAGAACATTAATATATATTTATCTGATGTTCCTAATAGGTTTTAATAGATTATAAGTAATTTTACAAACAACCATAAAATTATTTTTTCTTATAGTTACATTACACATATAACAAATAACAGAATACTAGAGGATATATTATTTATCTTAAACAACTTTAATTATTTTCCCAATTCTGAATTCTACTTCAAAATAGCAAAACATACATCTATCACTCTAGATAATCCAGTCATGTAGAACAAATACCTTCCATTTAGCACAATGTTTTCATGGGAATCAGTAATTTCCTCAATGGATCTTTTCAATGAATTAAAGACGATGGTATGGCAGACACTTAATGTTTTTAAAGTTGAGACACCTGGCATCTAGTCTGCACCTTCGGATTTGGGTCTTTTTTGCCCTTGATGTAGATTTTCGTGTATCTACCCATATCTCGATGCAAATCCTCTAAGTCACGGGAACTATTACTGCTATAAAGCCATCTAATTACATGCAGATCATCTGTGCACTATGTTGCTGCAAGTCATCGATTTTGTCTGCAAATGAATATTTAGGATATGGAGTATGGAAACAATATGTGTCTCTACACCCTGTGTACACATCTTTGCCGGCTAATTCTTTGATATATAAGTCTCAACTATTCTAAATTCTTCAATTTCAATAACGGCTGGTTTAGTTTCTCTTTTCATGTAAGCACAATACATAGTTAAAGTTTGATTCATGATCCTTGTAAACGCCATCATATCACTATACTTTGGATTCAGTTTCACCGAATTCGTAACTCGGCACGTACACGATGAGTTCTATCTTTAGTAAGTCTTGCACTTCACTTTAGGTGCACTTTCCTAAGATATCTCGTTCCCAATTTATTAAATTTATCGAATATCGAACCGTTTGTTGTCGTTGGTTAATAATTTGTGTGTTTTTTTTCCAAACCTGTCAATTTTACTTCTTAATTTTAGTTTATTATACTAACTATATAATCATTTAACCTCCACCGATTCGTTAAACTAACTTAACTTTGTTAACAGTATAAACAATCACTTATGTCCAAATAGACGTGCCTTAGTCATTTAATTGGACTACTTCAGTAGCCTTTGAATAAAACAATCTTTCGTGGGCTAGAGATGAATAAAAAATATCCTCTTTGAATTTGCACAGCCCAACTAATATTCATAACTTTATAAAAGCCAATTTGTCCCATTTAATGTATAACATTATGCTTACTTGTACCACAATCAAGCATAAAACTATCAATGCTGTATTAAATATTTTCCATTTATCTAGGCTCTGCATTTGTACCTTCTAATTGATGTACATGCTGTTGAATTTCTTAATACTTCTTCCGGATCTCTTAGGGGATAAATTTTGAATTTCTTCTAATAAACCTGTTATGTGTTCCTACATTTATGCTCAGAGTTAGTTGTGATTCCTTCTTAGTTGATAATTCTTACAGAACTGGTATTTCCACATTTAATTTTGTTACTATATGCATACTTTTGCTCGTAAAACTCGAGAGCAATGTAATACATTGGCTATCGGTCAAACAATTACTAGCTATCTTAAATATCAGTATATTTTAGTTTGACTACTTAAGTTTCATAACCACATTGATGTACTTTTCATACAAGTGATAAGATAGTTCATTCCTTGTATTAAATAACGTAGTCCACGTGGTCAATGGCTTATAAAAATAGAGTGGTTTAGGAAAATTTATTCTCTTTACACACAAATCTGATATTCTAAATTTCTGCAAATATTTCTTAGTTACAAGTTACAATAGGCACTAAATAAAATGGAGTCAGAAACTCAAATGGATCTCTATATATGTATTAACAGGTTTTTATTCTGTTATTTCCAAGTAAGTATGCTGATCACTGGCAACAGCAAAGTACGGTTTTTCATTCTCTACAGTTAAAGCCAAAGAGTGATTTAATGTTAATGGTAAGGCTTTTGTTCTGTATAGCTTAAACATGCTATTTTTTTACTTCAAGGCAGCTATCTTTGCATCAACATATAAATAATACATATAAATCTGACCACTGTGTGTGGCGATTATAAATTGTAAATGTGGAGGGTCACCTTTCAATTTTATCTAACATTTTTTCTAATTTACTCGAAGGTAGGAAGTATGAACTCAACTTTCTATTTACAGTTACATATAATGCTCGTACTCACTTAGCTAACTCTGCCCTGCTGCTTCATAGAGTACAAGATAGTTATTGTAAATTATTCTGAATTCTGGTGTTAAAAGCTATAATTTTAATTCCTGCTTTATGAAACTCACTTTATTTTATCCTGATATGTTTCAGTACATCAGTAATATTCACTAGGGCTTTACATACCTTCTTAATATCTTGTTCATGAAATTCTCTTGTCTGTTTTAATATGTTTCTTATAATAACTTCTTCAGAAATCAAGTGAATAATCTCCTTAGACACCTATCTCTATCGCTGTGCCTTGTCATTAATTCACGCAAATGGCCTGGCATGGACAGGTGGTTAAGGTACTATACTGAGGGTTGCGGGTTTTAATCGCCGTCGCACCAAACATGCTCGCTCTTTCAGCCGTGCCGGCGTTATAATGTGACAGTCAATCCCACTATTTGTTATTAAACGAGTAGCCCAATAGTTGGCGGTGGGGTGGTAATGACTAGCTGCTTTCCGTCTAGTCTTATACTTCTAAAGTATGGATGACTAGCGCAGATAGCCCTTGTGTAGCTTTGCGCGAAATTAAAAAAACAACAACATAATTCACATAATTCTTTGATGGTCACAGTTCCGAATAAGAATTTCAAAATGTTTCCACATGTTTATTAAACCACGTTTTCATCATATTCGATCATGCTAGTTTTACATTAAATCTCTTATCTCATCACGTATTCGTATCAAATGAATTTTCAAACGTTACTCGTTCTTCTCGTAGGGAAACTAATATTCCAACATACTGTGGAAGTGGTATGTCTTAAAAAATTCTCCATTTATATCCCGATAATATGAAATTTCCTTCTTTAACAAAACTATACTTGTCTTTTACTTTAACTCATGCATAAAGTTACTACCTCTAACATCCAGTGAATACTGTGGTATACCGTGTCTAGTTACTATGTTTTTCACAAATTCCTTCGCAATTGCTTCTACTTCCTGATTAGGTAAGCATATTGCCCAAAGAAAATTAAGTGGGTAATCTGCGATCACTAATACATAATTGTTTCTTGCATAAGACGTAGGTAATGCGTCTGTTATATCCACAGCTGCTAAATGAAAAGACAAGGTTAAATTCGGCATTTTTTGTAAGATACCATTCTTTAAGTGCTGGTACCTTCCAGTGGCACAGCAGTGAACTTCCTGCTGTACAAATAAGTGTGAAACTTTTTAATTCCACGCATCAAAATTAAGCAGTCCTGGTCTATCACTGAATAATTTATTTCAGCCTTTCCCAATTGTCTACTCTAATATGCTATAAGATATTCCTTTCCATTTTTGTTGAAGTGAGATAATAATGCAACTATAGTCAAACCTATATCACCTGTGTTTAGAATAAACACTTTACTAAAATCTTGTTAGCTTGGAACTGGTAATGCCAATCTCTTAATTTATCGATTGTCTCCTGTCTTTTACCTTTTCACCAGAATTGTATTTATTTCTCGGTAAACTCACTTAAGGGTTTCGCCAGTAATGCAAAATTTAGCATAAATCTACAAATCATACAAATTCTAGAAACGCATGAATATCTTTTACTGTTTTAGGCATTGAGGAAGTCTCACGAACCACTATTTTTTTATTTTTTTGGCTCAGGTTTAACACCATCTATGGTTACTAAATTACCTAGATATTTTATTCCTTTTTCCAGAAACCAAAATTTACTTAGTTTAGACTTTACGTTTGCTTTCCATTATCTATCAGATACATGTCTTAATCTGTCATGATGTTTTTTAAAACTTGCAGAAAACACCATGACATCATCCAAATAACAAAAGTATTCTGAATTTTGCAAGTCTAATAATTCAACATCCATTAATCTCTGGAATGTTGAAGGTGTGTTGCATAAACCAAAGGGCATTCTATTAAACTGATGTTCGCCTGAAGTTTTAGTTCTCCTTTCCTTTTCTATCTGTACCTGCCAATACTTACTTTGTAAATTCATAGGTGAAAGTATTTACTCTTACCTATCTGTCTAATATCCTGTGGATATTAGGTAACGGATAGATATTTTTTACTGCTGTTCCATTCACTTTTCAAAAAGCCACACAGAACCTTAATTTACCATTCTTCTTAGAAACTAATACAACTGGAGATGCATATTAACTACTACCATCCTCTGTTACTCCTTGTTGAAGCATCTTTTTTACGTATTCCCGTAATTTTACTTGGTGCTTCTCTGGTACTCTGTAGAATCTCTGTGCTCATCCATCTCTTGCGTATGTTTCATCTTATTG
Source organism: Tachypleus tridentatus (assembly GCF_004210375.1). NCBI lineage: Eukaryota > Metazoa > Arthropoda > Merostomata > Xiphosura > Limulidae > Tachypleus > Tachypleus tridentatus. The sequence continues at coordinate 115,025,969 of NC_134826.1, forward strand.
GTACAAACAAACTTTAGGGTCAATTTCTTCTACATATATATCTCTATACTTTTCTAGTGACGTTATCAGATCTTTCTGATGCTTGTTTCCTATGTTTCTTATGAGAGAATATCAAACTGTATTCTTCCTTGTTGTACCTATTTTTGGTATTCTTAACACCATGCTGTCATACCCCAACTAATTTTTCTTTACTGTTAGTCTCACCTATTACTGTATGCTTAAACAGTATTACTTTTTCTTCATTTAAATGTAACACTTTTAGAGCACTGGATCTCTCTCGGACACTTTACTACTATTACAAGCAACTACATAAACTCATGCTTCTTCTCTCTCAATGGGTTCAACTAAAACTATTCGTTGCTCTTGAATTCAGTTACTGTATCTTCAGCGATAAATTGATTTCTAGTAGGTATTTTACTTACTTTAACTAATTTTACAAATACTCTTTCTTTCTGAGGGATCTGATTATTAGTTCTCTGTTTTAACGTCTTATTTGCTACTTTATTCTGTCTTACTTTACTATGAGTTGTTTTACTATTTGTTTTATTACAACTAAAACAACTATCATTTCTGCTAGACATAGAGCTTTTCTGTTTATTTTTATTCGACAGATTTCTTTTTCAACACTTAATATTCCTAGTAAACCAACTGTGTTGAGTGTCATTATACTCTAGCAAATAAGCTCATTTGTATTTAGATATTTGATCTTTAGTCTTGCTAATGCTAGCATTAGATGTCTGAGTTTTAGCTATAGTCAGCAGGAAGGTATTATTTATATTAACCATTGCACGTAAGTCTGAAGATTCAACTTCTTCAAAACTTAAGATTTTCATTTTTACACGTAGCTTACTAAAGGTGAAAGATATTTTAGAATAATAAGTCTTTTAGAAATCCTGCCCTGTAATGACATCTGCTTGCGGATAGAAAGTGAGTGTTCTAATTGTAATTCTTTTAATTTCAACCGAACCTTATATTTACCTCGTGTCTTAACAGAATAACCTGTTACAGAAATTAAAATACTTTTAGAAACTTTCGTCCAAGCATTATTTAGCAATTTTGGATTAATATCCGCCAATAATGTAGTCAGTAGCGAAGATCAAGTGCCTATTTCAACCAATACCAACAATTTATTTTACTAGAACTACTGGTGCTACTTCATTAACACTTCACACATTCAATCTTTTATTCCACACTACTGGAAATAACCTCTATTTTTGCTATTTAATTTCAATGGAGATACGTTTTTTTTTATTCTTCTACGAATATAGGGCCATTATTATTTCTTTAGAACTTTCTTCCGAAAGTTCCAGTCTTTGGGACTCTTCTGCCGTTTATAAGCGTCTGCAATTTATGACTATGTGGCTTTTAATACCAGAATTAAAACACGCTATCTGTTCGTTTCGCTTTTGTTTTAGGAAACTAATCTTTGCTATGAGGCTAGCCTTATCATAGTTATAACGCTGAAAGTCGTCAGACTTACCATGCGTATTTTGTCTGTTTCATTAGATTTGTTATTCCTTACAATACTTATAGCAGGGGATTTAAGCCTGTGTATCTTTTTTGGGTGTTTTTTTTTCGTAGCTTTTCTCAGATAGCTATTTTGACCAAGTTGAGCAAGGTTGCTTCAGGCATATTTGCTTCATTTACATAACATTTTGCGGCATTGCTCAACAACACTTGCTCATAATCAGATTTTGAAGTGTCCTGCATTAATAGCTGATTTAAGTGTACATAAGCTCTGCATAACCTGTTTCCTAATTTCTTTAACTTATGCTAAATACTTTGACGGATTTTCTTCATTTCTGAGTTACATTGCAAATTTTTGTCTGAATCACATCAGGTGTCTCTTGCTTTCTATATTCTTCTTTTAATGGACATACTAAATACTGAAATTATATGGTTTCACACAGTTCTAACAGAGAGCTTTGCTTTTCCAGTTGTTCTCAATAAAAAAAATATATATATTTTATTTTTGAGCATCAATCCAGCCCAATATTCTGGCAGCTTCATTTGAAGCATCAGTAAAAACTTTGACATCCTCGTTGACTTTTCGTCATTCAATAGTATAGTACTCATTAAATGCATGGTACTGCATGAATCTAAGGATATGAGTTGCTCTACTGCAGCTTTGTAATTAGAATCAGTTATATCGATCATAGGTGTGTACCATAGAGTTTATACTGAGATTTTCCTTTTCTCTAAGCATTGCTATGATATCTGTGAATGTTAGTTTTTCTCTATAACTTTATCATCTTTCTATAGCTAGTTGGTTAACATTACTTTACCTAGAACTAGACAATTTTTCGTTTGCTATCATTTTTTTGCTTTGTGCTATTCCTTTTCACTTCGATGCAACATAGTTTAGCTGATTATATAATATTTATTAATAATCAATACTTGATTCATGTGGCATGTTCAGCTGATATCTTTTTAACTGCTTTTAGGATTGGCATGGCCAGGTGAGTTAAAGCGTTTGACTCCTAATCTGAGGGTCACGGATTCGAATCACCGTCGCACCGTCGTTTAAAGCTCAAACGTTGAAAACTACAGGAGGTGTTCCTTCTAATGGATCTCATCTTGGTGGCTCACTTGCCACGAATTGTGCTTTTCGTACTATAAAGCAACTGCTTCCGACTCCCCAGTGAGCTTTTATTCTTAATCATTCAACAGTACAATTTTTGCAACACTACGAAGCACCATCGTTAAGGAAGATGTTCAACTTTTATTATTTATATTTCGAAACAATAATCATTGTTTTCAAATGTTTTCTAGACTGTCTTTCATTCAAACTTTCTATTTTCGTGTCCTGATTATCTGCAGAGGTGTTTTGTATAAATCTATGTAATTTTCCTCTGCTTACATCGTGATCACTGAAACGTTTTGCATATTGTAACTTCCTTGACCAATTCAAAACATTTTTTTCATAATGTAATCACGGGTTTTTAAGATTTATTTCAATAAATAACTTTGTTACCGTAATTAAATTTTAATAACACTGAACAAAACTATTAATTGCTTATTTTGAATCGTAATATTCCATTGGACTTAAAACTTTCTTATTACTTAACAATGTCATTTTAAAATAACACATCATATATTTGAATTGTAAATTTCTACTAAGATTATTTGAAACAACTCTGCTGGTATTACAGACCAATAAACGGGACAGAGAGAACAGTATATATGTAAAAACGGCTGGTATTGGTTGAGAATTTTTTTTATGTAGAGGAGCGAACAACGTTTCGACCTTCTTCGGTCATCGTCAGCCGTTTTTTACATATATATTTTTATCTAAAGGTGGGTTTTCTCGTCATCACAGATAAGACAGAACAGTCTTTTTACTAACACGTTTTCCAGTCACACCGAACATCCTCGCCCTTTCAGCCGTGGGAGCGTTAGAAATGTGACGGTCAATTCCACACTTCATTGGTAAAAGAGTAGCCCAAGAGTAGGCGGAGAATGGTGATGACTAGCTTCCTCCCCTCTAGTCTTACACTACTAAGTTAGAGACAGCAAGAGAAGATAGCCGTTGTGTAGCTTTGAGCGAAATTCAAAATCAAACAATCAACTGTTTTAATTTCTGACTGAATTTATTTATATATTTCGTAAATTGAATACTGTTACTTTGCAAACTAGAGCTTTCAAGATATATCATTTAAGTTTTACCAAAATTTATATTATATTTATTTGGTGTTACATATAATTTATTTGACGAGTCTGAGTTATTATGTTACCCACGCTACGCATTACTATTTCAAATAACCGAACATTTGAATTCGAATTTCTAAGTTAATTAACTGTTAATATTTTACAAATTTATGGTATTTGCTGACAACATTGATACGCACAATTTTCTTTTTTTAACGCAAATATATTTTAATATACACACAAACAAACCAACAATGCAATTTATAATAATGCAATTTGTAATAGTTATTACAAATGATATTTTTATATATAGTGGTTTTACAAACTTAAATACGATAATAACTTTTATATCTTGTCTATAATTGAATATTTTGTCGACGATCCAACTCTGCGAAGAGCAAATTAATTCTGAACTGATTATGTTACACCTCGCTTGGGCTAACGATGTCTTTTCTTAAATAGCCTCACACCGGGTGAAAGTTTACTCCTTCCAGCAAAGATATTTAATGTCCTCGTAGAAATAATAACGTTCAAAGTAATTCACTGAAGATGAACGATTTGTAATATTAAAACTCTATAAACGTTCTATATCAGATCTTCTAGTGTTCCAATCAATAGGCATTAATCACAATTATAGCTTCCGAGACCTACAGCTGTCCAATAATAAAAATAATTTGTCTCTCGGGTAGACATTTCTAATACGAATCATGTGAGTTTGTGGAAATTTCAACAATTTTTAGAGTGCGTAAAACAAATATTGTTGATTTTTAATCTCAAGAACTTTCTAGAAATTTTGAGAACAGGCGGGACTTTCGAAAAACACAGTCAAGAATATAGGCCAAATGGAAAATGAAAACTATATAGAAACAAGCGGTAAATGCGTTTGTTTTATAAGTTTTTTTTTCATTGTTCTTCTTCATTATAAATTAATATTCTTATCAGTTACGTGTGCCTCCTTCCTTCGGTAGGTCTGAAGGAAAATGATGGTGGGCGTTGTATGGATTACCCACTATAGAAGAAAGTAATAGTCATTTCAAACAAGCTAGAGCTGTTTTGATTTGATAAACAAAATATGTTTGGCACTATTTTTAAGGTCTAGGTCGATGAATCCGACCAATGACCTTACTCGACACCATGATAGTCAATCGGGCTCTAAAATCGGAAACTTTCGCTATTAAGTATATATATAGAAAGATACCAATCCTCTCTTCAAGCTTGTTTGCGTGTGTGGCAGTGAAAATGAGACTGATTTGTTGTGTGAACTGAGAGTTCGAATCCGACCTCCAGCGATTTAAACATTAAACAGGTATTTGATTTGGCATTTAATTTGTTTTGTATCAAGTTTAATGGAAAAAAAAATCTGTAAAAATTTAGTCGGACTGGAACATTTTAGTTACATAATAAAGACCATCAGCTTAGACAGCTGGGTCACTCCAGCTTGTAAAAACTATGTGAATATTTCAGTATACTTAATGGCAAATGCTCCAGAATTTAATGCTGAATTTTCTGCAAAAACACTTTATGAAAAAAAACGGTCTTCGGATTGAGATTCAAATCATAAAATGCATCAGTAAAATATTATTCAGGGCATTTTTGGGCGTTGCAATTAATAAGTTATCCATGTATGTTTTATTGTAAATATTACTGTACTTAGTAATAAATTCAAAAAGAAAATATAGTTGTAATTACTAGTGGCAAAATATTAATTCAAACAAATACTTTTATTCTTAAATAATTTTTACATTGCTTGAAGCTACTGGAAAGTAAAATAACAAGATTAAATAAAATACTAGTAATAAAAATACAGTGACACGTAGACTCCATTAGAGCCAATGTACTGTTTGTGGTGTAAATATATATATATATTTAAAGTATTTTATGTTTAAGATGTCATACATTTAGAATATAGATTATTCTAAGCTGTAAACAGTTTAAACAAGACTTCAGAGCAGTATTGTTTCTTTCATAAATATATTTAATTATATCTTCTAAAGTACGTAAACATGTAATTAGTTACACGTTACCAGATTAACATGAAATATTGAGGAATAACATCTGCAGACTACAAATGTCATAAATGATAAAATAACATAGTTTAAAAAAACTATTAAACTTTATTTATTAAATTAACGTGCATGATTAAGGAAATAAATGCAAATAATGAGAATTGGAAATAAAAATAAAACATTCAAGAAGAAAAACAAATTATTCTGTATAACTACAAATATAATAGCTCTTACACCAATAGCACATCTGTTGTGTAAAACATAATAGTGTTAAACCTGCTTTACTTATGTGACTAGAAATAAAGAGGCAAGAAACATAGTCCAAGTCACTAGAAATAATAAGACTAAATCAAATAACTCACGCGAATGGAAATAAACACAAAAAAATTTGCTAAAGTAGTTACCACCAAAAAATTATATAACTTGTTTTATTTTTAGTTTTGAATTTAACGTTAGACATCAGATAAAGAAATAGATTGTCTATACTAGTAACAATCATAAAAAATGATTATCAAACTATGCTTTCAACAATTTATATACGATGTAACTTTTTTGACACATTAGTTTCACTATAAGCTGTTACTTGTTACTTACATTTGTTTGGATACGTAGGAGCTCATAAATTTAGCAAAAAACAAAAAGTTATTTCTATCAAACTTCAAAGCAATAGGTAATTTAAAGTTTTCTCTTAATTTGTTTTCAAAACTCACCGAAGTTACTAGTTTTCACTCTGCACAATAAACTGGTTTTCATAAACTAGTGCAATCATCAATTGCTTCAAAATTAATAGGTGGCGCTCTAGAAGTAGTTTTCAGCTAGCAATTTATTGTTGTTTTATTTAATCAACAAATATCATATTTCATGAAGACAGCTAATTATCTGTTATGAAAAATAATGTCTTAAATTAAAAGTCGTTTCAGAAAACGCATAAATACCCACATTTTGAACGCTTCAAATTAATTGGACTAGTATACCCCACAAATACTGCCGTTTGTCAAACATAAGTTGTGATTTTGAGAAATGCAATTATGTTATTTAAATATAAACACGTTTTTGACACTTAAAATTAAATTTTAATTGACCCATAACTAATTCTTTTACACTATATAATAATGCAGAGATAAACAATATTTAGTATAACTTATACTTAGACTTGATTTTTTCTGAGTTCATGAAAATTCTTTTGTTTCGCCATAGTTTGTATTTTTTGCACAAGAGCTTTTTATTTTTCATATTTCTGAGCAAATCTATAAAAGAGGATTATCAGTAAACAGACTCTCTTAATTTTTAACTGACAGACTAGAGAGAAGACAATTAGTCAAAAGCACCTATTCCAAACTTTTCACTGTCTTTATATGACTCAATTTGGCCATCACTCATAAGGCTTCTACGCCCTAAAATATGAAGCACATTTTAAAGGAAACTTCAGATACACAGCACAGGCATGCTCGTCGCCAGGCCATTCCGTCTGGAATTTGAGCTTGGTTCTTGAAACTAAACTGTATAGTTATAGATGAGGTGCATTTTTCGTAATATATCTACATATCATTGAGTTCTGTGAAGCTTTTATGTAGATTGTCCATTGTGCAGATATCGATAAAAGATCACCATAAAGCAACAACAGCAAACCTTTCTTTAAATATGTTATATATTTTTTCTATATACTATAATTTTCTAAATGTTTGAGTTTAGCTGATTTTTAAAACACCATAGAACACTAAATAATTCGAAGATTTGTAAACGATTTTCTGATTAATGACAAAACAATTCATAAAAACGAATAACCGTACGAGATTTTATTCGGCTGTTATCTGCAACTATACTACTCCAAAATCACTTAAGCTCTTCAATGACACCTCAAGTAGTTTGATATTTGAAATTGAATCTATATTTTCCGCTTGTCTTTCGATTATATACATTTTAATTTATACCAAATATGTTCCCCTTTTCAACATTGAGGTCATTATAACGTTACAGGCAATTCAATATTCATTGGTAAAAAGCGTAGCCCAAGAGTTGGCGGTTTGGGGTGATAAATAGCTGCCTTCCCTCCAGTCTTTTACTGCTGATCTACGGACAACTTGTGCAGATAGATCTCGTGTAACGTTTTTCGATTGTTTGTTTGTTTGTTTTGGAATTTCGCACAAAGCTACTCTAGGGCTATCTGTGCTAGCCGTCCCTAATTTAGCAGTGTAAGACTAGAGGGAAGGTAGCTAGTCATCACCACACACCGCCAACTCTTGGGCTACTCATTTACCAACTAATAGTGGAATTGACCGCATATTATAACGCCCCCACGGCTGGGAGGGCGAGCATGTTTGGCGCGACGCGGGCGCGAATCCGCGACCCTCGGATTACGAATCGCACGCCTTACGCGCTTGGCCATGCCAGGCCAACGTTTTTCGAAATTCAACTCAAACCAAAACCTCCAAAACACGACGCCGATTTGTTGTAGTAGTTAATGTCCTTGTTAATATTTATTCGTATTATTCTATCTTCTATATAACATAATAACTTTTTTAAAAGATGATGCATGTTTTCTAGATATCGCTCAATTGTTTTTCTGTTAACATACATCTGGAAAGGAAAATGACTAATAATATTCTACGAACTCGTTGTAATATATTATTTTCGCCACATTAATTTTCTCACTCGAAGTTGATTCAGCCTTCACAGCTCCACAAGAAATAAAGTTTAAGACCAGCCTCATATAACTATTTGTTTGGCTGACCACTTAAAGATCGTTAGAAAAGTTAATTAAGTTTTCTGATAAAGATGTTTACATCATTCTGTTTTGTTTTAGTTTTTTTAAAGCAGTAAAACAGTTATTTAACTAAATGTTTACAGATCCGAGATCGCCTTATAACTAATTTGTAATTGTTACGAAATGGTGAAGATTTCGAAATGTTTTGTACGCCAAGTGCTAGAGAGCTCAAGACTAGAGAGTATAACGGGTCGATTGGTTGATTGTTTAGAATTAAGCATAAAGCTGCATAATGGGCTATCTGTGCTCTCCTCTCCACAGATATCGAAACTTGTTTCTAACTGCGCGAGTCGGCAAACATTTTGCTGTGCCACTAAAAGGCGTATACAATGAAAAAAACAACAACAACTTGTGTCTGTCATGATAAATTTTCAACGTGTTTGTCAGTTTACTGGTGATATGTTGTCGAAGTGCCCGGTAGTTCAGTGGTTTTATATAGCAGTTTTTGATGTCTCAAAAGTTCAGTAGCAAATACATAATATTGTTTTCAAAAACTATCAACATTTAATTCGTCAATAATGTTAATTACCACGGTTTTAATGCATAACAACAAGTTTCCTCTTGTCACAAGAATAACAATCCATTTCTTTGGAAACATAATTACACAAAATATATCAGTTTTTGTTGAAACTTTATCTTAAAGTCAATGTACGCTACCCTTAAAAATAATTATATAAAATATGATTAGATGCATTTGTTCATTCCAATCTGGTAACTTCTAGTTTCTTTGATGGGCCTTTCTTATATAAGAAAAGTTAATCAGAAAGACTAAAATGGAATAGTTCTTTTAAAATAATGTTATTTGTCATCATAAAATGTCGTGTAGGTTTGAAATGATTATAATTAAGAGAATTTTTTTTATACATTTCTGCATGGTTAGGAATTCTTTATGTTCTTTGGTTATTTTCTATACAGTGTAAGGAACAAGTTGTTCTCTTTAACCAGTTTTATTATCATAATCTTAAAACATGTGTTGAGAAAATTACCTGACTGTTTGTGGATTTTTTTTTCCATTTATCTCCTTTGACAGATTATATATAATAATAACAGGTCATAATTTGCACAATGATATTTTATGGTTGGAAGCAATAGAGTAAATATTATTCTAACTGCTAGGTGGAACACTATTGACGCTTAACTGCGTTTTAATAAATATTTTTCAAAACAATTCAATTTAGTAAAAATGAGCTTTTATTAATTTTATGTATACTAAAATCTATGTAATGCTATTTAATTGTTTTGCATATTGATTAAAATCCAATTGATAACTGTAAATGTATTTTCCAGTCACGAAATACGTTAAACTATTAACAGGTTTTACACGGTATTCAAATATCAATGAGTTCCCATGTCGTTATTTTCAGTAAAAAATGCTTGAGCCTGCGTGACTAGTGGTTAGGATGCTCAAACTTTAATTTGTTGCCAAATAAAACGCGCTCCGCACTTTGAGGTTGTGAATGCTTTATAAAGTGATGATTAAATTGCACTGTTTGACGAAACAAGTGTAGTGAAAGAAATGGTGGGTAGCACTGACTGCTATACATAACTTCACTGCTGTCTAACACCAAAAATTCAAAACTAGGAACGGCTATACGCCAAGAGCTCTTGTGTAGATTTACCTAAAATTCTGAAATAATCTTTTAAATTCAATTATTAATTGCATTATACTAGTAAACTTAACAAAAGAAAATGTTTGTTACATGAAAAATAGAACATATAATACACACGAGACATTTCACTTGTTTCATTATAACATTATCATCGAAACATGTAGGAGAGAGAATGCTGTGGAAACATATTTTCCTACATATTTCTAAATAGAAGGCCCGGCATGGCCTAGCGCGTAAGGCGTGCGACTCGTAATTCGAGGGTCGCGGGTTCGCGCCCCCGTCGTGCTAAACATGCTCGCCCTCCCAGCCGTGGGGGTGTATAATGTGACGGTCAATCCCACTATTCGTTGGTAAAGAGTAGCCCAAGAGTTCGCGGTGGGTGGTGATGAGCTGCCTTCCCTCTAGTCTTACACTGCTAAATTAGGGACGGCTAGCACAGATAGCCCTCGAGTAGCTTTGTGCGAAATTCCAAAACAAACAAACAAACATCTAAATAGAAGCGTAGGTGTCTCTCCGAAGTTTCAGAATGGAAGAACATAAAATACTACATTGCAGTAATTAATATTATTGTATTCTTTTGTTTTATAAAATTTACTTTGTTCTCTTTGTGTTTTAAACAAATACTTTTTTTCAAATTTATGTACACAGATTCATGCATTGGAAACATTAAACTGAATCATCGATACATTTCAATAGATGGAGACACTAAAAACAATAGACAAGATAATGGTCTTCTTACAATAAATAGTCAGTATTGTAAGTTTTGTTTCCTTGTTTTATTGTTAAGCGCAACGTTACACAATTTGCCCTGTGTGAAATTCGAGTATCAGAACCTCATTTTTGGTACTCCAGACATGCTGCTGAGCTACCTATATGTCCCCAGTAGCACAGTGGTATGTTTGCCGACTTATACACTAAAAACCGGCTTCCGATACCCGTGGTGAGCAGAGCACAGATAGTCTATTGAGTAGCTTTGTGCTTAATTCTAAACAAAGAAAAAAGAAAAAGCTACCTATGATGTGTGGTGGGCTGAAAAGACTTTTGCAAAAACCGGGTAAAAAGTTATTTTTCAGTGAGAATGTGTAATCTAAGAAAAATATAAACTTTAATCAGTTTTGAAGTAGAATAGTACAATCACGCAATTAAATAGAATTAAGTGAGCATAAATGATACTTCTCAAATAGAAGAGATTCAGGGTAAGTACTAACGAAACGTTCTTAATTAGATGTCTAATTAATTAGATGACTTTGATACTAAGGATTTTTTTGTTCTTCAAATTTTAGAAACCTTAGTTTACAAGTTGATCATTATACCGTTTAAGAGTATTTTTCACCTTGCTAACAAAACTGGTTATTACAAAACATTGTTAATCTGTAATATGTGCTTATTTTCGTCGAGCTGCATTGGTTGAAAAGAATTGCGGAGGTTAATGTAAAAATCAATTGATGAAATGTGTTTATATTCCGGTATAATTATGGTTCATGCTGTTTTCATATTTCCCAAAAGTTTTAGTCTTATTATTTGTTATACAACATTTTTTGTAGGTGCTGCTAATTTATAGTAGCGAAAAATGATCGAAAATGACATTTCGTAATGGTGTGATTGACTGAATAATCAATGCAACTTTCTCAAGCATCTTAACTGTGCATAAAAAGACTCTGAAATAATTTAAGTGCAAAAAGGCCTCTGCCAGATTACATAGTTGTCGGACAAACTGGTCATCGGTCTCATTTACATCACGCGTGACTTCTAAGTAGCACCTTCCTCTTATCCCACACTTTCTCATCATGTAATAGTAGTCAGTCGTCTTGTGTTAGACGAAAAATATACAAAAGGGCTGAGCAAGAAAAGCGTATAATTGGAACGTGAATAGGTAGACACATCAAATTTTGACCCCTAGTTCTCTATGAATGACAGTAGTTATTGATACAGTTGTTTAGTAAGAAAGGGAAGGTGATTTCTAGGCAGCCTTATGACTTCTCGGTCATTGACCTTTTGAGATATAACGTTGAAAAATAATTTGTTTTGTGAAGATTTTATGTTAAAATGTAAATCAAGTAGCACAATGGTGCTTCTCACGTTATTTTCCAACATATGAGAAATTTCAAAACAAATAAGAGGTTAAATTAACTACAACACTCATATAAACATGTGCTATTTAAATAGGTTTCTGTTTTACACACAGACTAGCATTACAGAAACAGAAAATATAAAAAATCTGGTCTTTCTACTCCTGTCTACACTGCAACAACGTTATGTTTGTTATGTTCGAAAGTTTTATCTAACAAATCACCTTGATTTCTTTTAATTAGATGATATTAAATCTCTCCACTTAACGTGTTGTTGTTCTATTAATCTGTAAAGTAGAGCGAAATAATTTTAATCAGCACAGCAAACAGTATATCAGCATTTTTAAAATCTTATAAACCAAACTAAATGCACAATTAGTATTTACAAGCTATTTCAACTATAGTCACCAAAGTTCCTATATAGCACAATGGCCTTCCCAGTGGCATAGCGGTATGTCTGCAAACTTACATTGCTAGAAACCGGGTTTCAGTACCCATGGCAGCTAGAGCCCAGATATCTCACTGTATAACTTTGTGCTTAAGTTCAAACAATAAATTATCTAAGCACAATAATTAAAACAACATTTACAAATGCAATAAACACAGTTAAACTAAGTAGTAATTAAAACCTCATTTTAACCAAGTTAAACATACTGACATGTTTATAAATAACAATTAACACAATTAAACTCTATGTTGTACTTAAAATACCCTTCTTACCCAGATATAAAAGGGTTTATAAGCACAGCAAACACAGGTACTGCCTACGCAGTAAATAAATTCCCTTCTTAACTTACATACAAAGTATATAAAATGACAACCTAGTTAGTATCGGCATGGCCAGGAGGTTAGACACTGGACTCGTAATCTGATGGTCGCTGGTTTGAATCCTCGTCACACCAAACATACTCTCTCTTTCAGCCATGGGATCGTGGTAATGTTACAATCAATCCCACTATTCGTTGGTAAAGAATAACCCAAGCGTTGGCGATGGGTTGTGATGACTAGCTGTTTTTTTTCTCTGGCCTTAAACTCCTAAATTAGGGACGGCTAGGGCAGATAGCCTTCGTGTAGCTTTACGCAAAATTCGAGAAAACAAATCAGTTAAAACGTATGTTTATAAACTACAATTAATACAGGTAAAGAATATACTGCAGTTAGGAGAATTACCCATTTCTAACAGCGTGAAACACATATCAGTTCTTCCAAACCGTAGTAAACTCAATTACACTTTTAACGACATCTAAAAGTGTTCTTAGTATATTTAAAAAACAGTGCTCTCAAAACATAAAATTTGTGATAGTCTTTTAAACTTTTTATCAAAAGTAAACACACTAACAGTATTCACGAACAATTGTCAGTACAGTTACCTGCTAAATCAGCATTTATAAAATATAGTTTATTATGTACTTTAACTACCAATATTTACCAGCCAAGATGAACTCGGTTAAGCACTCTTAAAATATACACTGCTGGCCAATATCTTAAGGCCAATGAATATAAAGAAAAAATATGCATTTTCCATTGTTAGACTCAACCACTTATTTGAGTAGAGTTTCGAAAGATGAAAATAAGAAAAGGAAAAATAAAAATAAAAAACCTTTTAGCATTTAATAGGGAAAATGTGAACACTATGAAATTAGCCTAAATACTAGCTGGTCAAAAGTTAAAAACCATACTTATTGGCCTTAAGATTTTGGCCAGCAGTTTATATAAAAAACTGTAGTCAGCATCTTTTAGCACTTAATCATTATTTAGAAACTATAATTAGCACAAGTTAAGCAAAGTGACAATCTTTACAAACTATTTTTAAGCCCTTTGACGACATCAGTAAACTCAAATTAAAAGTTTCAAATCCTTTGATAATTTCTAAAATAAACTTACAGTCATAATTTAATCATTTAATTTATGACTATAAGTTCATAAATATTTCATTTAGGAAGTATTTAATATTTTCGTTTATTAATATAAGCGTTGGTTTTACAAACCTTCTTGGTATCTCTAAGCAACAGAAAAAAAAAAAAATGTTTTGGTTTTAGCTCAAAGTTGCTGACTGAATTGTGTGCATTCTGTACACCGAGAGGAAGTAAACTGAGATTTTTCGTTGTAGATCAGTAGACTTATTATTGGCTCACTAGTGGATCAGAAAGAATGGTGTTTATACATATCTATATTTATAGGACTTCAACGTCATTTGATACACTATGGTCAGTCTTTATAAAACACGACTAGAGATAAACTGATTAGTTGATACTAGGTGTCAATTACTGCTATCCTATTACATTAAGCTTGGTTCATTTATATACTGTAATATGTACTGAGTAATTATACAAAAATTTTAATATACATTTTATATTGTGTCTGCATTTACCTAAAGTTACATTTTGTTGTTGTTATTTTATTCGACTAAGACAAAAACAGTTAATATTGGGTCCCAGTCGGTTTTATCATTTCAAACTTTACAGTATGCATATCACGTTAATTAAGATTTAATATAAGACTATATATAGTTTAAACACTCAATCTACGAGTCGATGAGACCAAATTCGGGGTACTGGGTGGGACGCAGAGGAGTGTCATCGTTTCCTGTATTTGAGCTGGAACCAAATAAAAAAGAGTGCGATCTATTAACCTACAAATATATTTCAATAGTGTTCGACCAAGAAGATGCGAATTTTATGGGATTGACCAGGCTGTGTTCCTCTTGTATAAAACTGTAAAAATATTCAAGAAACAATGATTGATCACAAAGAAAGCGCTTAGTAATATTACATTCTGATTGGTCTAAAACAGAGATAGAACCAGCAATTGATCTATAGTTACTCAAGTACTATGCCTTTGATACCTCTCTGATGTTATTACTATTACTGCTACTGTCTCGGCTTTCTGTATTGTAATGTTAATTTCAAACATTACTACTGTCACTCCTATTCATGTTGTTCCGCTGCAAATGCTGTTGCTACACTACTGCTATTTCATTCGTTACACACCAGAATATATTATGCAATGACTTGACGAATATCTCTTGGTAATTCTGAGCAGAAACCATTACAACACAGATAGTATTGACAAGACATGTAGTATTACTTCTTTGGCCAATTTGGCCTTTTCTATGAACATAACTTGCTAAAACCACAAAGAAAATGTTTTTAAAAATCTGTGGAACCAGATCGCGTTTTATGCAACATGTACGCCCGCTCCCACGTTTTGTGTGAGATTTTGGATTAGAATATAATTTTTGTTTTCTCATAGCCTGGAGATTAGTATGAAATCGGTTACGCAGTTGCTCATTTCAGATACCAGATGTACAAGGAGTTTAAATCTATTTTCAGAATCTTAAAAGAAAGAATACTTAAAAATCTAGGTTTGAGAATCAAACCATCAAAAGAATGACATCTTTCTAATTCGCATATCGGGTGTTAAACAATATTATTTTGATATTCTCTTTTCTTGTTTGTGAAAATATATAATAATATTTACAAAGCATTAAAGAGAAAATACATTTAATGTTTTTGCTTTAACAAGAATTTAGATAACTTGGAAAAGTAAAAGCAAAGAAACCGGGTTTCGATACCCGTGTTGGGCGGAGCACAGATAGCCCATTGTGTAGCTTTCTGCTTAATTCTAAACATACAAACCATACAAAAAATCAGTTAAAACCAACAGTACACGAAATAAATACTGCAATTGCAAGATTTGTTTGTTTTCTATTTAAGCATAAAGCTACACGAAGGCTATCAAAACTCGCTTTCTAGCGTTGTAAGCCCGCAGACCTACCACAGTGCCACTGGGAGGCCAACCACAAGCACTACCAAAAAAGTACGAAAGCTGTTATCAGCTAAGTACCCTTGATTTTCTTTACCTACTTCCTGTACTGCTCTTAAATAAGATACCACTTTAATGTACTAGAATAAATATGTGTTGAACTGTGTGCGTTATAAAAATGTTACAGTCATAACATATCCGTGTTGCGTTGGTACTCCTTTCCTCAGATTTAGAGGTTTTTAACACTGCCCACTGTTTACATGTTAGTTTATAGCAACGACTCGTTTTAAGATTCAAAGACAGTAAGGACTATAAATGTATATAAAGATTTCAGTATTTCAAAAATACCACAAAACTCTAGCATTGTAATATAATAAAAATATTACCATTACATTTGTAAATACTCAGATAGAGTATACAAAGGTTTAAATGGCTACCCTGAAATTGTCAAATTTTTCCTACATATTCTAATTAATGTTTCATATAATAATTTTACCATAATTATTGTTTTTTTCAAACTCCAACTTTATGAATGAATAATCCGTATGGGTTAAATGATATATATTATTGTTATATGGATATACCACATATCTTATTACTTATATATTTTATAGTTATAGCATTTTTTCCAATTTCATAGGATTAGAATCCTTAACATAGTAAACCTCATACAGGTTGTGTACTAATTTAACTGCGGGTGTTACTTTCTATATTAGGATTTGACAAAGGAAACCATATACTGTTTCAATGTTGTATTGTATTTCAGTTGACCTACTGAGCACTATTATTATGCGAAAGGTCTAGTCAGTACCTGATATGTTACACATAGTGCTGTTGAATGTGGCGTATTACATTTTCATACTACCTCTGTATATAAAGATGACCTGAGGTTACGCAATATAAACATACAGCAAACATAATAGCATCTGAATATGGGTGCTAGAAACCTAACAATATCTTTCAAACTTATTCTTCTATAAGTGTTGCAAGTAACCCTGTAAATATGTAAGAATAATGTACAACATTTAGTTGAATAATAACAAGAAAAGTACAAAAGCAGGTTACACAAGAAAGTGTATCTTTTCGGAAATGTAAGATAGACAGTTAAGTACATAGCAGTGATTTAAATATGGCCTAAACCTTTGAGTATATGCCATATTATATATACAATAGATAAACATCTTTATTAATTAGCTAGAAAATAATTCGTGTTTTTTGTGTCTTTTTGTTATTTATTTGCGGAATCTATTCGCCTGTAGTGTAAGGATTTGTTATATTTATGCAAAACTAAGAAAAGTTTCCTATCTTAATAGTTACTCTTTTAAAATTTTAATATATTAGAAGTAATAAAAACATTTGGTAAATATAAAATGATGTAGGGATGCCAGTGCCGTAAAGTATGCAAACAAGGATATAGGGATGATACAGCTATACATATATTATCCTTGCATGACTTTTAATATTAAAACTTAATGTTACAGTGTAAAATGCACAAATAGAAAATGATTACGAGATTGACCGACCTCATACCAAGAGTCTGAAGTAATCAAGATATCTTAAGACTCAACTTGATTTTCCTTGTATGTTCATCCTAGGCTTTTCGTTATACTGTATTGATGTCTACCCTGACATGGTCATGATATTTCAATGAAACTACTACACATAAAAAAAGATACAACTTTCAACTGCAGTACGGTTAAAGTCAAATATACATCTTACAGTACAACATCAAGTTTTAATATTGAAAGTCATGTACGAATGACTTATGTATAGCTATATCATCCACATATTTTTGTTTGGATTTTTTGACATTGACATCCCTACAACAGTTTACATTTACAAAATGTTTCAACTATATGTTTTGTGAGGTTTTTCCCCCTTTCCTGAAAGTTAATGTATCGTATAAAGGAGTGGAATAAAATTTAATATTATGAGTATTGATTTTGATTTTCTTTACTCCTTCACCTGATAAATAATATAGAGGTTGGCTCTCTAGAAACACCAATTGTATAGTGTGCAAACCACTGATTGTGTTCTAAATATTAGAATCATCTAACGTTCACCTATTACTGGCTGGTAATTCCTGTTTCATCCTGTACTTAAGCTTTATTTAAAAAAAAACACCAAAAATCTGTAAAAAAGAAAGCTTTAAGGGGTAATGATATCCTCGTTTATACTAGAATTATCTTTTTTTTTAGTTGTTATTAGTTATTACCAGTAAAAGATGACATAACTCACCGCCTAGAAATACATAGAATGGATTTATGTTGAAACTGTTGTTAGTGACAAAATAGTTGTAGAATTAACTCGACTGAAACAAAAGAAGAAACATGAATACTTAGAAGAGATTGTCATTTTTGGCTTGGTGTTTTAGCAATGATTTTTGCCTTGTTTATAGGTTTGTTGAGTAGAGAAACAAGTGAAAATGAGTAGCAATCATTCTTTAAGGTAAAACTCTCTGTCACTGTACATGTTTTAGCGTACATATGTGTATTATACCCATTTAGTGCTCGGGAGGTTTTAATATGTATTTGGTAACTAGTGAAGTGTGTAAGGCTATCGTTGTCATGGCTAGTAGTCTTTGCACTTGACTAAGTATAATTACCTTAGTATTAATATACTTCGTGCACCATTAAAAATAGTCTTCTGTTTGTTTGATGTTCAATTTTTTTCGTTAAAGTTCCCTAAAGCTTATTCCTGAAGGAAACGTTTGCTGTCTTTGACATTTCGTTCAGGCTGAAATCGTTTTACGCTTTCACATTAACTAGCGTATTTACACCGCACTGAGTATAGTGTTTACCTCGTCTGTATTGTCTTTAAACTTTGGAACTATTCTATGAAGAGCTAGATTATCTTATCAGTTGCGAATTTTGAAGCGGAAGACGATAAAGCATCATCAGGATGTGTTAGTGATGACCTTACAGGAAACCACACGTGCTGTAAACGTAAGATTATGTCGTGTTAATCGGGGAGGTATGAATTGAGACTGTGAAAGGTATTATTTACGCCTGTCAACCTCTTGACGAAACTTGTTTTCCTGATTCTAAAATATATTCTTTGGAATGAAACAAAAACGCTTATAATCTTAAAGTCTATTTGGACGATATTAAATAAAGGATGCTAAATTATTGTAATTTAGACATTAACATATGTTTTCTCAAATTATTTATTATGAGTTGTCAGTTCTTCAATTATACTGTCACAAAAATTATTTTTTCGCCATAACTTAACTAATGCATAAAGACTGCTAAGCGACACTTTAAGGCGTGCGACTTGTAATCTGAGGGTCGCGGGTTCGCATCCCCGTCGTGCTAAACATGCTCGCCCTTTCAGCCGTGGGGCCGTTATAATGTAACGGTCAATCCCACTATTCGTTGGTAAAAGAGTAGCCCAAGAGTTGGCGGTGGGTGGTGATGACTAGCTGCCTTCCCTCTAGTCTTACACTGCTAAATTAGGGACGGCTAGCACAGATAGCCCTCGAGTAGCTTTGCGTGAAATTCAAAAACAAACAAAGAAGCGACACTTTAAAACGGAAGTGTTAAATATTTTAATTAATTTTCTAGAACGACTTAGCTAAAAAGTCATTTACAAATCACCGTAGAAACTGTAGTTTCTCTTTTGACATTGGTGAATGATGAGAAATTTTAGTGGATTCAACAGCATGTGTTAATTTCAAATATTTATGTCTAATGACAATGTTTAGTATCGATAGTGAACAGTATGATGCCAAATAACATACAAAAATTTAACAGCCTTTGACATTCGTCGTTACAGTAGCTATTTTCGGTGGAGATGACAAATATGCTTTGATATTTCTCGAGGTTCTTATGGTCAACATTCGTCTTTCCCTGGAGTTGAGTTGCCTTGTATTATGACAACTGGAGTTAGCTGGCAGCACGTCCCTCTAACATACCATAGGAAACAAGTTTTTTAATGTTTCTGTCACAACGGGAATTTTAATGAGCATATTTTTATATTGCTAATACCAATGTCATAAACAAACTAATGAGCTTCTTTTTTTCCTTCTCTCGGGCTTACTAATTTGAGGAAGATGTGGACATGAATGATTCAGGAGTTCATTAATACCAATCCTTCAGTCTGATCACAGTATTAAACCTCTAGGTGAGACGAGGGAAGTCGCAATGCGAGAAAATTACTTAATACCAACACAAAGATTAATGGATTCTTACACATTAATTTTATACAAAAGTCAGTCATATAGGTTGTATATATTAAAAACAAAACATTAATTTTCATCACGGAGTGTAGCTTCTATGTTACATCTGAAACTAACAAATAGGTTAAAATTAACTGCTTAAAAGCTATATTATAATAATGGTCGTTGTTACGCGGTTGCGCCTGCATGTTTTGGAAGACTGTACAGTGTTCTTCACTATTTGAAAAGAAATCCTTTTTTCACACTTGCAGTTGAAATTAAATTTCATTTTGGATTTCACATAACTAAAACTGTCAGTTGTTTATTAAAGTATAGAAAAATATTGACTTCACATTTAACTTGTAACAAATAATATTAACGTTTATTCACAACATACATTGCTGGCTAAAATCTTAAGGCCAATAAACATAAAGAAAAAAAATGCATTTTGCGTTATTAGACTCAACCACTTATTCGAGTAGAACTTTGAAAGTTTAAATTAGAAAAGGCAAAATAAAAATAAATTTTTTTAGCATTTAATGGGGAAAATATGAACACTATGAAACTAGCCTGAATACCAGCTGGTCAAAAGTTTAAAACCATAGCAAAAACAAGACCTAAACAGGATAAGAAATGCCCAACAAGAGGTCTCAGTAGTGAGTTGCACGGCCGTCATTGCGAATAACTGCAAACATTCGCTTTGGCATGGTCGATATAAGCTTTTGGTTAGTTGGCTGGTTGGAATGATATTCCAAGTGGTGAAGTGGCTTTACGAAGATCATGCACTGTTTGAAATTGACGTCCATTTCCATAGACTTCCATTGCCATCCACCCCGAAACAATTTTAATGGGTTCAGTTCGGGCGAATACGCTGGATGGTCAAAAAAAATCACGTTATTCACCATGAAAAATTCCTTTGTCCTGCAGGCATTGTGGATTGCAGCGTTGTCCCGCTGAAAGATCTAGTCATTTCCACACAAGCAAGGGCCTTCAGTCAATAAGGATGTTCTCTCTAACATGCTAATGTAGCCAGCTACTGTTTAACGCCCCGGTATAACCTGAAGCTCTATTGTTCGATGGAAGGAGAAAGCACCACAGATCATGATGGAACCTCCTCCACTGTGTCGTGTAGAAAATGTATCCGGTGGGATGTCCTTATTGTGCCAGTAACGTTGGAAGCCATCTGGACCATCCAGGTTAATTTTTTCTCATCAGAGAACAAAACCTTCGTCCACTTTTCTACGTCCCGTATTTGGTGCTTCTCAGCAAACTTTAACCAAGCTGTTTCGTGGTGTGGAAGGAGGCGTTGCCTTTGAAGACGTTTACGGTTTTAAAGCCTCTCTCTTGTAGATACTGTCTTAGTGTTCTTGAACTGCATTCTGCGTCTGTAAGGGCTTTAATCTGGTTCGACGATCGGCTAGTGTCCTGCCGGACAACTCGTCAAATCCTTTTGCTTAACGCCAGCGAAATTTTCTTGGGCCAACCACTCGAAATTCTCGTTCCGTATCCCTCAGGGTCTTTTAAGAAATTTGCAACAGCAGTTTTATTATGCCCAATCTCACCAGCGATAACACGTTGAGAGAGATCTTGCTTTTGCAGCTCGACAATTCTGCCATGTTCAAACTCTGTCAACTTTTTAGCCTTTGCCATTTTTTCCTATTATAACACAGGAGATGTCAGTGGGAGATGTTGATAACTGCTTGTATTTTCTTGTATCTACACCTTTCTAATATCCTCACATACTTTGTAGAATAGGGGACTAAAATGAAATTCATTAGTTCAAATGAAGTCATGATCAAGTTGACGGTAACCATCTTGCTGCTCTAAGTTCAAAGTTCCTGTAATTATAACCTGGATTTTTTGTAGCTCTTTTAACCACAGCTGAAAGCAATAGGGTTTTATCAGTAACTTTCTGTAAACTATTCTTTTGCTTTTCTATGAAATTGCTGTTACCACTTGAACAAAAAGTAACTTCTTTTTAAATCAACAATTCATTTAATTTAATTTTAGGGAAAATATTACTGATGCTTAAATTTTCAAGGTACTTATACTATATATCTGTATTTTACAAGTTTTCTGATGGAAAGACATATCAGTACATAAATGTTTAAGCAGTAATTGTTTTAATGAAATCAACAGAGGAATTGAAGTACCCCTTTTTTATGCTTGTGACATTAAATTTGTATTGGTAGGAACAGGAAAAAAAATAGAATCAAGACACTACAATTCAAAACTTTCTCAAAAAACATACAAATGTTTGAATACTTTTCCTCTCATATTAAAATTTTTAAGATATTTTTTAAATTGTATTTTTCCTATTAGTTATTTTAGGTTCTTATCTTATATAGTACTTTTTAAAACTTGCTATTTCTTTGCATTTTCAGGAAAAATAATGTTGAAAATGTTAAACATTTTAATATGACCACAATACAAAAAAAAATTGTAAACCCTCCATTTATTTGTATATATGAAAAATGATCATGTAATTGCTTGATCTTTATTGTAATGCAGAAATTGTCTCATTAACCCTTTCAGCGCGTTTGGCGATCGCAGTCGACTGGAAGTCTCAGCGTGGGAGGCAACATTCCTTTATTCCTGTTATTCTTATGTATTGAATTTAACATATATAGTATTGGGTACTATCACTGAATATTTCAGGGACTTTTGTTGAGTTATTGCTGAGATATAATGCTTTTAGTATTGATACCGTAATTAGTTGAAGTATCAAACATATATCTTCAATGCCATGCCAAACATTTAAAGTTGTTATTCAGCACCGAAAGTGTTAAACATTATCTGCAAAATGGTGGGGAACAGGGTTACGATGCAATGTATATATCTAGAATAGAATAATGTTTAAAGCCAGTGACTTTGAAAATTATCCTTACCTCCCACTTTTCTTCCTTTGATTATATCATTTTTATTCATCAGAATGTCTGCCAACCTTCCATTAGGTGTAATTATGTGCTCAAAGTAAGAACATTTTCCAATTCCTTTTTATGTATCCAGTTGTAGTTTTTTTGTACGTTCAAATTCTTGTTAATTTTTCTATGCATCTTGCTGATAATCTAGAATTGTGTAATCTGTTTATTTTAACACAATATGTAGGTAAAAAAACCAGGATCATCAAGGTTTCTGAAAAAGAAAAACAAATACCAGTACAAACGTGTATCATAGATATAAATAACACATTACAAATTAATAAATGTTTATGACCATGGAAATGAAATAAGGGATTCTCATTGCCAAGAGTATGTAGTATATGATAATAGATACTTTTAGCATGAATATCACTAAAAGTTTTGGAAATATGCAAAATACATCTGCACATGTAGTGCAATCTACAGATAAATTTAGTCAAGTGAGCATTGAGTTTTATTTTATTTTTGAACACAAAAACAATTTGTAAATAAAAACAAAATAGTCATATTTTTACTTTATCCATAACAATGTTTCATCTGGCAAAGTTTTACCTCCATGGTTACTGAGTTTCTCTTTAAAACAAACTAACTTTTGAAGTTTCATTGCTATTCATAAATGTAGATTTTTGCAAGAATTTAGTAGTTTGTTGCAAAAATTTGATGGTACTTTGATAAAACATGAGATACATACTTTGTGAAAAATTACAACTAAAAAACTTGAATGCAGTAATCAAATGAAGTCTTCCACCAAACTTTCTCTAATTTTTATAAATATTTAAGAAGTTTTTGAATGATGTTACAATTGCAGGCAATTACTCTAAGTTTTTTTATATGAATTGAATCATCATACCTTTTTGTATTCAGACAAAATTGTTTTTTTTTTTTTTAAATTTTTTAGTCTCTTGTATTTGACTGAAAAATGTGTTTGACAATTGTTTTATTGAAATAGAACAATTTCTTTTCAATGATACACAAATTTTATATAACAAGGTGCTGATTTTTTTGCAATAATATGTAATTTTTCATTTTGAAAAATACAAGTTATAATTACCAAATTATATTCTCAATTTGAAATGTATTTTATAGATGTCTTAAAAAGTAATAAAAAGTAAAGGAAAAGTTAGACAATATAAACAAATATTTGGGTGATACTTTGTTTGTGACCCATTTTTAAAAGTTAACTGAGTAAATTTATATTAAACATTGGTGTTAAATTGTTATATGTTTATCAAAACTCATTACACTATTTGAATGCTAAATAATCTAGATTTAAATGTTTTATTCTTAAAGATGTGGTTTTACAGGAAAAGTGAAAAGATGTACAAAAGGTAATATCCCAATAATGGAAGAAGATATTTTAACTGACAATTTGACAAACCGTGAGATTCAAGATCTCAAGATTAAGTGCCCTTGGTGTACTGAAGTTGTAGACTTTGGCAGTTTTGAGGTAATTGTAAATACTGTAACGATGTCAGTGCTCATTCTGGCCTTTTGTAATTTATAGGCACTGATATTTGACCCACAAATTTACTGGTCAAACCCAAAACAAGCAAATAATCTAGAGCTAGAGACAGTATACATCAAAATGGTTTATGAATGTTTTAAATATAGTGTAACAACTCTGTGTTCATTTAAATATTTAAATTCCTTGCTGTTTATATTGAAGTAAAAAATAATGTAATTTTATTAATTTCATTAACCCTATTAAATGCTTATAAACACTGAAGTATATATTTTTAACAGTTAATTAATGCATACCTTTTCCTCTTGAGTACATGAAAAGCCAGTTGTAACTTGAGTTTGAAATGAAACAATAGATTCTGTTTTGTTGTTCAAATATGTTTTATCTGTGCTTTTGTTTAGTTCTTTGTGGGCTAATTTCAATTTATTAGTGTGTCAGTTGCATTTTTAATAACATGAAGGTATCCATAGCTCAACATCAGGTGTGATAATCTGTATTTTATGATTATAGAAATTAATCACTGATTTGATTATTTATAAAAAAAAAACATTTTGTGCTTTTTGATTACACAATTTGTTTATATATATAATCATTTTTATTGTTTAGTTACACAACTAGGTTAATGCTACAACATATTTGACTGGCTGAATGAGTTATTGGTAGCGTGTTTACACAGTGATGTCAATAGCAATAAGATTCTCTTTCTGATGATACCTACTCAACAATGAAAAAGTTTTATTTCAAAAATTGGCATGCTTTAATGTATGCATGTTTTTATTTATTTATTTATTTGAAATTAACAATAATAAAGAGTTTTAATAATAATTTCATATTGCTTCATGTATATATGTATATATTACTAAGTTTATCAAAAGGTAAAGACATTTTGACTTCCCAGTTCATAGGTAGTTTAAGATATGTTTGCAAATCCTCAGTTGAAGTTAGACATTGCAATTTCTGTACATATGAAACTTGAAAATTAATATCAAATAACATGAATTACTATGATGTTTTGAATGTGTAGTTTTGTAATTCAGTTTTCACAGGTTCAAGTCAAATAACTTTTGAAATGATAGCTGGAGTTTATTTAGTTGTTTTTGTTTTGTTGGTTACAATTTAATAATTATTTCATATGCATACTTCTTCAAACCAAAAGAACAGTAACTGCTTTTTTGAATGTGAATAGTATGTAGGCTGTGCATTTCACTGGTGAATTTTTAAAATAGTTTCTTATTTAATATCTATATTCTTGAATGAGAATGCAAATAAATAAATTTTTGAGTACATTAATAAATTAGTGTAATAGATGTATAGCAGATATCTTAGATATCATATAGTTTGTTTTTGTGAAAAGATATGAACATTGATAAGGAATTGAAGGATATCATAGTTTGGAACAAGATTTGTTCTTCAGTGATTAAAAAAAATATACAGCATTAAAATTTTGTCTGGCATTGTAATATTTTGATAATCTCTGAGATTTTCTCACTTCGTACATAGATTGACTGTTAAACCAATCTTCCTGTTAAATAGTAAACAAAGATATTCTTTGATAAATTGTTTAGGCAGAGTATTTATAATGAAACTTTGTAGAATGGACGGCAGCTGCTTGTTGTGGAGACACTTCAGTAGACAAAAGAATCCTCTTCACTATAAAAATAGAGGAACAAAACAGTCTGTCGTTTCTTGAAATACTCATCAGCAAACAAGCAAGACAAATAACCACAACTGTATACAAGAAACCCACCCACACTGACAGATACCTACACTTCCAGTTCTATCATCCAACCTCGATAAAAGGTAGTTTAATCTAATGCCCAAACAAGAGAGCAGAAAACATTTGCGGTAAAACATTCATCGAAGCAGAATGCTGAAAGGTCATAGAGAGTTTTAAACAGAATGGTTACATTTTCTTTTTCATCAAAAACACCTTGAAGAAAACTACGACAGAAAGAAAAGATCAGAAAGTTACCACCAATACCACCACTTACCTGCCATATCTACAACATTTCAGTGAAAACCTCAAATGCATAGCCAAAAAATTCAACATAGAAGTCTGGCAGAAATCCCACAATACCTTAAGGTCCATTCTGGTAAAAAAACAAATGGTGAACTACCAGAAAGAATCTCAAAAATGTCTATGAAATTCCATGTTCCTGCAATGCTTGAACACAAATGACTAAACTTCGTTACATTTTTACCGATTAACGCTTTGTTTCAATATGGTTTTAAACTTTTGACCAGCTAGTATTTAGGCTAATTTCATAATGTTCACATTTTCCCTATTAAATGCTGAAAGAGTTTTTTTTATTTTCCCTTTTCTTATTTTCATCTTTCGAAGCTCTACTCAAATAAGTGGTTGAGTCTAGCAACGAAAAATGCATATTTTTTTCTTTATGTTCATTGGCATTGAGATTTTGGCCAGCAGTGTATTCATGTAAGTAGGGTCAATTACATTTTGTATAGTTGTATGTCTTATAAAAATCAGAGATTGTTTATCTGGAAATACTACAAAAATATGTTTTGAGCATTCATATTACAGGTTGTAACAATACGAATTTAAAATGTATATGGTTAATGAAGTTTCTTTACTCGTATAATGAATAGCAGTTTAAGCATTCATAAGAAAGGATATTCACGAACACATAATATTATATTTTAATAAAGTTCAAATACTTCACATGAAATTATTATTGTGAAAAGCTTTAATTTCTTCTGAGGAAAGATAAATACCAAAAGCAAATGATTTGTTTACAGGATACAAGAAAAAAAACTATAGGCATCCATACAAGCTTCCTCTCACAGGACTTGACATGGCCAGGTGGTTAAGGTACTCGACTCGTAATCCGAGGGTTCGAATCTCTGTCACACCAGACATATGCGTCCTTTCAGCCGTGGGGGCGTTATATTGTGACAATCAATCCACTATACGTTGGTAAAAAGAGTAGTCAATAGTTGGCGACAGGTGGTGATGACTAGTTGCCTTCCCTCTAGTCTTACACTGTTAAATTAGGGACGGCTTTGCGTGAAATTCAAAACAAACAATACAAAATCTTCTCCCCGACTTGTCAGTAACTCATATGTAAAAATTAATAAACGTTTATGGCATAAGAACTTACGAATTCCGTGCCCGTTTGTATTAGGTTGAGTATTTATGTTTTATTAGATATAATGACGTATATACATTGTTAGAATAATTATAAAAAAAAAACACAACCGTTTCTTATTGTTTTGCTTTTACAGGCGCCGAGAACATGAATAATAGAGAAAATATCCAACGGATTGTTCAAAGTACTGTGGTCATAGAGGTCTGCTGTGGTTTGCATCTTACTCAAAAATAAGACTAATTGCTATTGATATAATTTGTTATTGAATATTTTAATAATTCCTCTGATAGAAGATATTTTACATAACTTAATTAAATCCCTTCTTGATGGTTCAGGTGGAAACTTCATCGTTCAATGTGTTACAATGTGGGTGTGATTGTAGGCACAGCTTAAAAAGTTCAAAAATGCATGACTGAATTTATAAAAATGTTATGTTGGCAAGAATCCAAAATATATAACCAATGGTATACAGAGTGCTCTTATGAATCATTATAAGCAAATGACTTCCTAAAATCATAGACTTACATTATTAAGTAACCCAGTAATTCTATTTTGATGTGACATAACAACATATATGTATATATAAATGTTTATCTATTAGTTCATTCAGAAAATAAGGAAAAATAACTTCAAACTTATGTATAAACAAAGTTAGCTTAGAAACAGAAATTTAAACCTTTATATATAAATGTGTGAATATCTAGCGTAAATATAACAACTGAGACTTCTATCTACGTATAGCTTAGAAACCATAAACTTAAACCTATATACACTAACTTAGGAACATAAGCTCAGGTATGTATATAATAGCTGTGGAACAGAATGTCAAACTTATATGCGTAAACTACATTTAGAACAATAAATGAGACTTATTCTTATACAACCAATATATATATGTACAACTATTAAGAAAACATTGCAAAAGAAAGTACAATATATACCTTTAGAACAGTTTTTCGATGTCAGTTTCATACTAATAACACATATGTCTAAATATTATGTTCTTTATTGTTCTGAAGTTTACCAAGTAATTGGTTTTAACATTTGTATTCCTTGTTTACCATTTACTTAATCATAACGTCACTGAAAACATTGAAAGTAGCCAGTAACTAATATTGCAAATTAAAGAAATTATTTCATATAGATGGTAAATAATTGGGCTATGTGTGTTGTGCCAACCACGAATGTGAAAACCGGTTTTTAACGTTGTAAGTCCGCAGACATATCGATGAACCAGTGGGGGCGGCAGGTAATGTGAAACAAAAATCCAAATACTTATATTAGTTATTTTTAATGTGCCTTTTTTTTAGACTGTCTGTAACGTACCAAATCATCACAAAGTAAATAATCGAACAGAACAAGTTATACCGAAGACAATAATAAATTAATGCCAAAATATTAAATACCAATAGCAAAACATAAAAGTAGTGCTGAGTTGCAATACACAATAATAATAATAAACATCATCTTGAAATTCGATGACTGGGTGGTAATGACTAGATGCCTTCCCTCTAGCCTTACACTGCAAAATTAGGGACGACTAGCGCAGATCACCCTTGTGTAGTTTTGCTCGAAATTAAAAAAAAAGAACAAAACAAAACCATTTCATAATGAAATACAGGTTTTATGGCAAAGCAATAATGAATTGAAATATACAGCAAAGGTTTATTGACGAACGCATGCAAAACTATGTATAAGATGTAGTTCTGTAGATCATAATACTGACTACAAGCTCAAAGGTTTCCAAGTGTTGGTATTTTTTTTTATTAAAATAATACTCATATCACTATGTTGAAAAACATGTATATGTAGAAAATAATGCTTAATTTAGGAAGCAAAAATAAATTGGTACGTAACAAAACGCTTAAAAATAAATAAAGAGAGTAGTTTTGCAAGACTGTATTTAATAAAATAGAGAAAATATTGCAGCTGGTTAAATGTTATCGAAGTCTACGTCACGAAAAAAACATAATATAAAAAAACAGCAAGTTTAGCACTTGGCTTTACAACATAGGATAAAAACGAAATCTTCAAATCAAAACAGCAAACACTGTGGGGTGCGAAACCTACAATAAAAACGTTGTCACGAAACCACGTATCCCAATTGTATTCCAGGATGTTCGGAATTTTGATTCTAAAGAAGAAAATCCCAGCAGGAAACTTAATGACTTAGAACCCCCAGGGATCACGCAGCGTTGTGGCGGTCCCTGTCAAGCATGTCTATCTCTTTCAGCATCGGGATTTGGATTTAGCTTAAACGTTTAAAGCTCAAACGTTGAAAACTACAGGAGGTGTTCCTTCTAATGGATCTCACCTTGGTGGCTCACTTGCCACGAATTGTGCTTTTCGTACTATAAAGCAACTGCTTCCGACTCCCCAGTGAGCTTTTACTCTTAATCGTTCAACAGTACAATTTTTGCAACACTACGAGGCACCATCGTTAAGGAAGATATTCAACTTTTATTATTTATATTTCGAAACAATAATCATTGTTTTCAAATGTTTTCTAGACTGTCTTTCATTCAAACTTTATATTTTTGTGTCCTGATTATCTGCAGAGGTGTTTTGTATAAATCTATGTAATTTTCCTCTGCTTACAACGTGATCACTGAAACGTTTTGCATATTGTAACTTCCATGACCAATTCAAAACATTTTTTTTCATAATGTAATCACGGGTTTTTAAGATTTATTTCAATAAATAACTTTGTTACCGTAATTAAATTTTAATAACACTGAACAAAACTATTAATTCCTTATTTTGAATCGTAATATTCCATTGGACTTAAAACTTTCTTATTACTTAACAATGTCATTTTAAAATAACACATCATATATTTGAATTGTAAATTTCAACGAAGATTATTTAAAACAACTCTGCTGGTATTACAGACCAATAAACTTGACAAAGAGAACAGTATATATGTAAAAACGGCTGGTATTGGTTGAGAATTTTTTTTTATGTAGACGAGCGAACAACGTTTCGACCTTCTTCGGTCATCGTCAGCCGTTTTTTACATATATATTATATCTAAAAGTGGGTTTTCTCGTCATCACAGATGAGACAGAACAGTGTTTTTACTAACACGTTTTTCTAGTGCATTTGTTTTGTTGATGCTTTTCATAACTCATTACGGCCTGGCATGGCCTGGTGGGTTAAGGCGTTCGACTCGTAATCTGAGGGTCGCGGGTTCGAATTCCGGTCACACCGAACATCCTCGCCCTTTCAGCCGTGGGAGCGTTATAAATGTGACGGTCAATCCCACTCTTGAATTGGTAAAAGAGTAGCCCAAGAGTTGGCGGAAGGTGGTGATGACTAGCTTCCTCCCCTCTAGTCTTACACTACTAAGATAGAGATAGCAAGAGCAGATAGCCGTTGTGTAGCTTTGCGCGAAATTCAAAAAACAAACAATCAACTGCTTTAATTTCTGACTGAGTTTATTTATATATTTCGTAAATTGGATACTGTTACTTTGCAAACTAGAGCTTTCAAGATATATCATTTAAGTTTTACCAAAATTTATATTATGTTTATTTGGTGTTGCATATAATTTATTTGACGAGTCTGAGTTATTATGTTACCTACGCTACGCATTACTATTTGAAATAACCGGACATTTGAATTCGAATTTCTAAGTTAATTAACTGTTAATATTTTACAAATTTATGGTATTTGCTGGGCGTAGTATGGATTACCCACTATAGAAGAAAGTAATAGTCATTTCAAACAAGCTAGAGCTGTTTTGAATTGATAAACAAAATATGTTTGGCACTATTTTTAAGGTCTAGGTCGATGAATCCGACCAATGACCTTACTCGACACCATGATAGTCAATCGGGCTCTAAAATCGGAAACTTTCGCTATTAAGTATATATATAGAAAGATACCAATCCTCTCTTCAAGCTTGTTTGCGTGTGTGGCAGTGAAAATGAGACTGATTTGTTGTGTGAACTGAGAGTTCGAATACGACCTCCAGCGATTTAAACATTAAACAGGTATTTGATTTGGCATTTAATTTGTTTTGTATCAAGCTTAATGGAAAAAAAAAATCTATAAAAATTTAGTCGGACTGGAATATTTTAGTTATATAATAAAGACCATCAGCTTACACAGCTGGACCACTCCAGCTTGTAAAAACTATGTGAATATTTCAGTATACTTAATGGCAAATGCTCCAGAATTTAATGCTGATTTTTCTGCAAAAACACTTTATGAAGAAAAACGGTCTTCGGATTGAGATTCAAATCATAAAATGCATCAGTAAAATATTATTCAGGGCATTTTTGGGCGTTGCAATTAATAAGTTATCCATGTATGTTTTATTGTAAATATTACTGTACTTAGTAATAAATTCAAAAAGAAAATATAGTTGTAATTACTAGTGGCAAAATATTAATTCAAACAAATACTTTTATTCTTAAATAATTTTTACATTGCTTGAAGCTACTGGAAAGTAAAATAACAAGATTAAATAAAATACTAGTAATAAACATACAGTGACACGTAGACTCCATTAGAGCCAATGTACTGTTTGTGGTGTAAATATATATATATATATTTAAAGTATTTTATGTTTAAGATGTCATACATTTAGAATATAGATTATTCTAAGCTGTAAACAGTTTAAACAAGACTTCAGAGCAGTATTGTTTTTTTCATAAATATATTTATTATATCTTCTAAAGTACGTTAACATGTAATTAGTTACACGTTACCAGATTAACATGAAATATTGAGGAATAACATCTGCAGACTACAAATGTCATAAATGATAAAATAACATAGTTTAAAAAAAACTATTAAACTTTATTTATTAAATTAACGTGTACGATTAAGGAAATAAATGCAAATAATGAAAATTGGAAATAAAAATAAAACATTCAAGAAGAAAAACAAATTATTCTGCATAACTACAAATATAATAGCTCTTACACCAATAGCACATCTGTTGTGTAAAAACATAATAGTGTTAAACCTGCTTTACTTATGTGACTAGAAATAAAGAGGCAAGAAACGTAGTCCAAGTCACTAGAAATAATAAGACTAAATCAAATAACTCACGCGAATGGAAATAAACACGAAAAAATTTGCTAAAGTAGTTACCACCAAAAAATTATATAACTTGTTTTATTTTTAGTTTTGAATTTAACGTTAGACATCAGATAAAGAAATAGCTTGTCTATACTAGTAACAATCATAAAGAATGATTATCAAACTATGCTTTCAACAATTTATATATGAGGTAACTTTTTTGACACATTAGTTTCACTATAAGCTGTTACTTGTTACTTACATTTGTTTGGATACGTAGGAGCTCGTAAATTTAGCAAAAAACAAAAAGTTATTTCTATCAAACTTCAAAGCAATAGGTAATTTAAAATTTTCTCTTAATTTGTTTTCAAAACTCACCGAAGTTACTAGTTTTCACTCTGCACAATAAACTGGTTTTCATAAACTAGTACAATCATCAATTGCTTCAAAATTAATAGGTGGCGCTCTAGAAGTAGTTTTCAGCTAGCAATTTATTGTTGTTTTATTTAATCAACAAATTATGATTTCATGAAAACAGCCAATTATCTGTTATGAAAAATAATGTCTTAAATTAAAAGTCGTTTCAGAAAACGCATAAATACCCACATTTTGAACGCTTCAAATGAATTGGACTAGTATACCCCACAAATACTGCTGTTTGTCAAACATACGTTGTGATTTTGAGAAATGCATTTATGCTATTTAAATATAAAACGTTTTTAACACTTAAAATTAAATTTTAATTGACCCATAACTAATTCTTTTACACTATATAATAATGTAGAAATAAACAATATTTAGTATAACTTATACTTAGACTTGATTTTTTCTGAGTTCATGAAAATTCTTTTGTTTCTCCACAGTTTGTCTTTTTTGCACAAGAGCTTTTTATTTTTCATATTCCTGAGCAAATCTATAAAAGAGGATTATCAGTAAACAGACTTTCTTAATTTTTAACTGACAGACTAGAGAGAAGACAATTAGTCAAAAGCACCTATTCCAAACTTTTCACTGTCTTTATATGACTCAATTTGGCCATCACTCATAAGGCTTCTACGCCCTAAAATATGAAGCACATTTTAAAGGAAACTTCAGATACACAGCACAGGCATGCTCGTCGCCAGGCCATTCTGTCTGGAATTTGAGCTTGGTTCTTGAAACTAAACTGTATAGTTATAGATGAGGTGCATTTTTCGTAATATATCTACATATCATTGAGTTCTGTGAAGCTTTTATGTAGATTGTCCATTGTGCAGATATCGATAAAAGATCACCAAAAAGCAACAACAGCAAACCTTTCTTTAAATATGTTATATATTTTTTCCATATACTATAATTTTCTAAATGTTTGAGTTTAGCTGATTTTTAAAACACCATAGAACACTAAATAATTCGAAGATTTGTAAACGATTTTCTGATTAATGACAAAACAATTCATAAAAACGAATAACCGTACGAGATTTTATTCGGCTGTTATCTGCAACTATACTACTCCAAAATCACTTAAGCTCTTCAATGACACCTCAAGTAGTTTGATATTTGAAATTGAATCTATATTTTCCGCTTGCCTTCCGATTATATACAATTTAATTTATACCAAATATGTTCCCCTTTTCATCATTGACGTCATTATAACGTCACAGGCAATTCAATATTCATTGTTAAAAGCGTAGCCCAAGAGTTGGCGGTTTCGGGTGATAAATAGCTGCCTTCCCTCCAGTCTTTTACTGCTGATCTACGGACAACTTGTGCAGATAGATCTCGTGTAACGTTTTTCGATTGTTTGTTTCTTTGTTTTGGAATTTCGCACAAAGCTACTCTAGGGCTATCTGTGCTAGCCGTCCCTAATTTAGCAGTGTAAACTAGAGGGAAGGTAGCTAGTCATCACCACCCACCGCCAACTCTTGGGCTACTCTTTTACCAACGAATAGTGGGATTGACTGTCACATTATAACGCCCCCACGGCTGAAAGGGCGAGCATGTTTGGCGCGACGGGGATACGAACCCGCGACCCTCAGATTACGAGTCGCACGCCTTACGCGCTTGGCCATGCCAGGCCAACGTTTTTCGAAATTCAACTCAAACCAAAACCTCCAAAACACGTCGCCGATTTGTTGTAGTAGTTAATGTCCTTGTTAATATTTATTCGTATTATTCTATCTTCTATATAACATAATAACTTTTTGAAAAGATGATGCATGTTTTCTAGATATCGCTCAATTGTTTTTCTGTTAACGTACATCTGGAAAGGAAAATGACTAATAATATTCTACGAACTCGTTGTAATATATTATTTTCGCCACATTAATTTTCTCACTCGAAGTTGATTCAGCCTTCACAGCTCCACAAGAAATAAAGTTTAAGACCAGCCTCATATAACTATTTGTTTGGCTGACCACTTAAAGATCGTTAGAAAAGTTAATTAAGTTTTCTGATAAAAATGTTTACATCATTCTGTTTTGTTTTGGTTTTTTAAAGCAGTAAAATAGTTATTTAACTAAATGTTTACAGATCCGAGATCGCCTTATAACTAATTTGTAATTGTTACGAAATGGTGAAGATTCTGGTCACACCGAACATCCTCGCCCTTTCAGCCGTGAGAGTGTTATAAATGTGACGGTCAATCCCACTCTTCATTGATAAAAGAGTAGCCCAAGAGTTGTCGGTGGGTGGTGATGACTAGCTTCCTTCCCTCTAGTCTTACTCTACCAAATTAGGGACGGCGAGCGCAGACAGCCCTTGAGTAGCTTGGCGCGAAATTCAAAAACAACAATAACATAATTCATTATATATTAAGCATCACCTTCAATTATATGACGAGTAGGTGTAGAACGAATTCAGTTTTTGTGTATTTAAAGTTCAATTTTAGACTGTAGCGTGATAACTGGATTATGGTATATCTATCCAAACGTTATCCATTTTTACTTCGGCTAACTACAGGCATCAAATAAGCAATAGAACACAGAGTATATTGTATAAACATTATTATTTCATGTTTTTTAGTACTATATTTTCTCGTTTCAGTTTTCTAAAGTAATGTTGAGACAATGTGCTGCAATGAAATAATTACGTTTTAAATATTATATCCAATCCAAACGAATATATTAAAATTATTTTTAGTTGTGAACTTAAACCTTTTTCTTTATTTATGTAACTGTGTTACCCGGGAAGGAAAAGCTATAACTATGTGTATAAAATAATAGTCTGGCTTTCTAAATATGTTTTCACTGGTTTACTGTTACCAATGATTTACCTAACACTAAAAATCAAACGCTGGTCAGCAGAAGATCAGGATCTTACGCTTTAACCTTGAGGCAGACATCCAGCCTTTTAAAATCCAAATGTAAGGAAAAAATCATAGTTTTACAATATGTGTTTATATATATTTTTAATTTCATTGAATTTAAACTACTGATGTATTACACTCATCATTGTGATTATCGGCCACAAATTTGGCTGAAAAGTACACTTGACTTTGCATTATTTATAAATTCACTTGTTAAGTGTTTTTAGAGTGCTCTTTGATCAAATTGTTTGTTTCAGGTTAAGTACAAAGTTATAGAATAGGCTATTCTTGCTTTTCTCAACGTGGATATCGAAACCTAATTTCTATTATTCTATGTTCTCAGACATAACGATGTGCCAATGGGGATCTTTGATCAAAATCATGACACTATGAATCTTAATGAAGGAATACTTAGACTAGATGATGTGTTAGTAAATTCAATATATAATGTATGAAATGTAAAAGGAGCCATCGTGTGAAGTCAGACTAAGTACCATGGTCCTCAGGTCAGATGTAAAGCCATGTTCTTCAAGTAGTGGTAAGCCAAGCAAGTAGGCTTGTTCTTCATTATTTTTATTTATCTCCTGGTACGACAGTGTTGTAAGTTCTGTTATTAATGTGTACATGTGATGCACCTTTCATATAATATTACGTATCGTGCATTATGCTATTATTTCAATAAATAAGTTACTTTAAAATGTTTTTTGTGTTATTTTACATTGTATTCGGGTACTAATTTTTTTTACTTTTCCTAGCCAAAACTGTAACTACTTTTTCCTTCGACTTTATTTCCGGTTACTTGAAATCCAATTCGTGTTTAGTTCTTGTCATTTCTTACACAATAAGCATACAAGCACTAGCTTTTTTTTCAGCTGCACTATCAACAAAATGTTTTTCCACACTCTTGATTACAGTTATCGTAGGCAGTAAACGGAGAAATAGTACTTTAATGTTGGTTGCTGAAGTATTAAAACGGAAACTGCTTTTTTAACATACATAACTTTAGGTAAATGCTACTGTCATGGCTATGTGACCAAAATCACTGTTAATATATACTAGGAATAATTTGTAACTTGACCTGTCAATAACAAGTTACATCAGATTTTGATCAAATTGGTGAAAATTTCAGTTCTAAAAAATCTTTTTAAGTGTTGCTGATTTAATTTTTCACCATTGAAAAGTTACTTTAATAACTAGTTAACAAGTTACAATCATTTTGTAAAAACATTATGACACAAAGAGAATTAACCAATACTTACATCAGTTAGAATTATTTATCTGAATCACTTGGTATTTACTAAGTAGTTAGAGATTAAAGAAAATTCACTTTTCTCGAGTTATGGAATTTCTTGGTTAAAACTAACAGAACAAAGTCCACGTCATAATAAAAACGGGATAATGTGATCAGCGTTGTGTTTGAAATCATTACATCAAATTGACTGTGTCCTGTAATGCCAGCTGAACCCATCAATGATAAACGTTAAATTGTACCTTAAATGTTACTGCACCTGATCAAATATAGCTAAATTATACTTTTAATGTTGTTATACAAGCTAAGCAAATGGTTGAATGTACTTTAAACATTTTATATTAGTGTTCCCCTTAAAACCGACAAACAAACTATAAAGCAATAATAAATGTCACTCATTTCAATTTGTCTTTTCATACAATTTGGACTGGACGTGGTCTAGTGATTAGCTTCCTGGTCTGTGGGTCAGTTGGTTCATGGTTTGCGTCCCATTAAAACAAAATTGCTTTCAGCACCTTTGGCTGTGAGGCTTTATAACAGTGACGGCTAAATTCTACCATTCAATCTAAGTAACTCAAGCGTTAGTAATGGATGCTGTTGTTTAGTTACCTTAACTCTTGTCTGTAACCTCAAAATTAGAGCTTTCTACCGTATGCAGCTTTTGTGTAACTTTGAGCAAATGTCTAAAGAGAAAAATTCTGTAAGTTGTAAAAATTAGTTCCTTAATAAATGTCACTTCTTTACAAATATGTTAAATACATAATTTCTTATAGCTCTTTGTTTTAAAGTAATGTATACAAATTCAGCAAACCCAGTATTTTGTTAGATTTAGAGTGGACACATTTTACACTGAAACTAGATATAATGGTGATTTCCATTTTAAGTAAAAAAACTTAAAATATAAAATAAAGTCTAGAAATTTTTCAAACACAAACACTTTAACATAATTTCAGTTACTTAAAAATTATATACATCTTTTGCTATAACACCTTCACAAAAATAACCTTATTATCATTAGTTTTCAACTTGCAACATAATTTTTTGTTATTGAGTTAACTAGTGTAAATGAAAAAAGTTTAATAAAAGTGTCAGAGAGAGTTTATTAAACTTGTAATTTTTGTATATTGTTATTGAATATCACAAACTATAAATAATATTATAATTACTATAACAAAGCGGAAAAGGTGGAAAAAAAAAGTCAAACGATGGCAGAATTCTGCACGATAGAAAATGAAACCCAGTGAAAAGAAAACACATAAAATATTGAAAATTTGTACATATGTAACTTATCAGCAATGAACGTTAATAACACTACAGATAAAGTAAAATTACATGTAATTCTCGCTACATCGTTCCAAAAACATTCGTTATGCAACATTTCTCTTGAATAAGGAAATAGATATTGAAGCGTCTTAATGCTCTAATGTATAATAAATCTTATTTCATGAATAAATATCCAAAATTTACGTAATAGTTATAATGATGCAAGTGGAGCGTGTTTCGTTTTTTTAACAATTGCGTCACTTTTTAGCTCTCACCACATTTGTTTTATTGATAGGTGAATAGATGTACGAATTCAATAATTTGTTATTTTCGAGTTGAAAATATGGCAGTACTAACAGTAAGTAAAAGTCCAGTTAAGGTAACAAAGAAAAATCGTGAAACCTCTTGTATTGACTGGTTTAGATAATTAATTGCTAATTATATGATTGTTTGGACAAACTGAACCAGGTTTCGATACTCGTGGTGGGCAGAGCACAGATAGCCCATTGTGTAGTTTTGTCCTTAATTCAAAACAACAACAACGACAAACTAAATATTAGTAATAAAATTAATAAACAAATTATTCATAATAATTGATTTTATATATTTTGTTAAAATTTGCAGTTATTAGTATTATGTGGACTGGTAAGGAAATTAATTTTCAGGCCATTCAAATGATACTAATTATTCTAGAATCACAGACCCTCTCGTAATAGGGCCCTGCATTGCCAGGTGGGTTAAGGCGTGCGACTAGTAATCTGAGGGTCGCGCCGAAAATGCTCGCCCTTTCAGCCCGTGGGGGCGTTATAATTTTACGGTCAATCCTACTATTCGTTGGTAAAAGAGTAGCCCAAGAGTTGGCGGTGGGTGGTGATGACTAATTGCCTTCCCTTTACTCCAAGGAAATTGAGGTCTAACAGATAACCCAGGATGTTCAGAAACCGATTTCATTTCACTTCGCACTTGATGTTTATAGTGTTAACCGAAATAAACTAAGATGATTTAACATCTAAGCTTAACAAGTTTAGTGAACTGCGTTGATTGAGGTGTATAGAGCCGAAGCAGGTACAGTCTCGAGCCCATAAGAAGAACAGATGAGAGGCCTAGATATTATCTGCCTTTCTATGACTCTTAAACTAAGCCTAACTTTTTAGTTAAACTCTGTACAAAATTTCATAATTATAAAATATTTCTTCCATGGGCTATATGTTTGTTTGTTTAGAATTAAGCACACAACTACATTATGGGCTATCTGTCCTCTTCCCATTATTGGTATCGAAACCCAGTTTTTAGCGGTGTGAGTCCGCAGATATACCTTTGTCCCACTGGGGGGGGGGGGGCTGACGTATGTTATTCTAGACCTTTGTAGTTATTCAGAGTCCTATTTTCTATCATTAATTTAAAATGTTTCTCTTATCTTATGTTTTTAATTATAGTTCAGTGATGATTTTAGTATCTGATCAATTTATTTGGTGCTCTGAGTCCATCATATGACAAATAAAGGTCGGTATTCAAATTCACCTTTCTTGCAACAGTTTATAAGTTCTTTTCGTTTAACTTGTAGAGATCTTTCAATCTAACGAGTGTAGACTTAACCGCAAGTACACTAGTTTCAGGGAATTTCTTGGATGCCTTATTTTTGGTCACTCTTTATTCTTTATTTCTTCTCTTAAATATTTCATCTATTTTGCTATATGGTGTATATATACGAGTATATATATTTACATGAGCATACGATTAGGTGACATTTACATGAATTTTTTTTTTATAATTTTACTACACAACCTAACTTCTGGATGGTATACATTTATGGATGATACATTCACTCTATTCCCCAATAATTATAGTCCATTGACAAATACTACATTCATCTAAATAACGTTGGCTATTTGTGATCTTAAAGAAAACTACGTTAATACTGAAGTTTATACAACACAAAACAGTTTTTATATATTTGCATACAGAACTTCCAACCAACTTATATCACAAGATTTGAAAGTTTTCAAAACAGTGTTACGAAGAATGACAAGAATTTATTCAAAGAGAGAAGTGTACATAAATAGATAGATTTTTTGAAAAGAGCTACAATCTCCCAAAGGGAATATTCATCAATATCACCAATAAATCAAATGATAAATGAATAGAAAACAGAAAGAAATTAAATTTTAAATAGGTTTAAACCGGATACGAAGTAAGAATTATTCAAGTCCATAATGATTTCACCTAAATTAATTTCAATGTACTATTCCAAATGAGTCAACTTTATTTCACTCTTAGATGCTTACTGAATAATCATTCTTCTATCCATCTGTTTTGGTTTACCATCCACAAATAAATACTAAATTATATTGAACCCTCTAACTGCAAGTAAGGATGAAGGATGTCTTTAGTCTTGTTTTATTATGTAAAAAAAAATAAACACCCGTTTAGCTTAAGGTACATGCTGAACCAATTGTTTCTAAAAACTGTTTTATTTAAAATTTATTTTAATAATAAATTTTGCAGCGAAGATCTGTCACAATAAATGTATTTATTTTTATTGTATGCATTGAACATTGTCAAATTGTCACACATCTTTATTTAAAATTTATTTTTATAATAAATTTGCAATAAAGCTCTATCAGAATAAATGTGTTTATTTTTATAGTATCGCAAAGTGGTAATTAAAACCGATTTAATAGGGTAACCTAAAAATTGAGAATTTTATGATTCTTCAGGTATAACTAAGAAAATGTTTGAATGCCAGTTTTGCAAAGTTTGCCTAATGCTATGGATGAAAAAATCATACAATTCTTTCACACTGTTATGTATTTTAATTTATCTCGGACGAACTTCCGATTTAATATGTTACGTATTACAATTTCAAACAGACGGTAATTTTAATTTTACTATAAAAGTTAATTGAATGTGGATATGTATAAAATTTATTATATTTGCCAATTAGATTGATACACAAAATTTTCTTAATACAAATATATTTTAATATACACACAATTATACAATTTATAATCATGGTTATTTGAAATAATGATGTGCATACACAAGTTTTACCAACTTACAAACAATTCTTCCGTCTGGTCTGGAACTGAATCTCTCTTGGCGGAAAAACTAGCTAGCTCTCTTCTTGGCAACCCGACATGGCCAGGTAGTTAAGGCACTCGACTCGTAATCTGAGAGTCGCGGGTTCAGATCTCCGTCACACCAAACATGCTTGCCCTCTCAGCCGTGGGGACGTAATAATCTGACGGTTAATTCCACTATTCATTGGTAAAAGAGTAGCCCAAGAGTTGGCGGTGGGTGGTGATGACTAGCTGCCTTCCTTCTAGTCTTACACTATTAAATTAGAGACGACTAACGTAGATAGTTCTCGTGTAGCTTTGTGCGAAATAGAAAACAAATTATTCTTGGCTGGTTTCACGAGGTTTGTAAACTCACTTTTCACCAAGTGACATTTACTTATGTCCTCGTAGAAATAATAGCGTCCGAATATACTTCTCTGAAAGTGAATGGTTTATAATGTTCGAAATCTATAAACCTTCCTGGTCAAATATCTGTAGTTTTCCAATTAATAAGCGTTTATCAAAATTATAGCTTCCAAGGTTTGTAATTAACTGACTGTAACAAACCAACAATATTCTTGAACCTGTCTCTTGGCGCGTTGATTTATAAACTTCAGGCAAGGTTCTCAAAAGTTCAATTGACAGCAATGTGAAGCATATATTGCTAATTTTTGCTCTAAAGAATATTTTATAAATTTAGAGAACAAGTGGGACTTTTGCAATGTGCATTTCAAAATATAAGTTACATGCCTTTCTAAACTATCGTAAGTATACGATAGTAAATCCGTTGCAACACTTAAAATGAACTAATAATAGTAATCAATAGAAGTACCTCCAAAGGTGTAGCAAATCACTCCCGGGTCAAATTGATATTTATGTCATCTCACGTGCTGGCATGTTTTATGAAGAATTACTTAGTTTCAAGAGAAATGCATTCACCTTTAGTTGTTAATAACAATTATCAAATGCGTGGTTTACCTAGTACGACTAGAAGTGGAAAATCCTAATTGCGTGGTGGTTTCCACCTTGACTGATCATTTTACACACATTTACAAAATGGACAATTCTCAAACTATTATGCTGTTGATATAGCTCTAGCTGCAACTGATACTGGCTTTTTCTTATCTAGAATTTGTAAATATATATGAAGACGGCTGGTATGGGTATTAAAACTTAATAATCAAAATAAAGTAGAAAATAACTTTTCGGCCTTCTTAGGTCATCTCTGCTTTATTTTAATAAAAGTTTTAATACCCATACCAACCGTCTTGAGATACCACGTTAAAGTTTTACTTCAAGAGCCCAAGGGTGCGAGGATGCAGAATAATTAAAGCAAATCATTTTTTATGCCTTTTATATTTAAGTTTCAGGGGTGCGAGAAATGTTCAAGGGGTGCAAACACTGAAAATAAGAACCACTGCTCTAACCTCTAGATAATTCCTGAGATGTTCATTTGGTACACCTTTAATAATCTTTCCAGTGAGTAGGTCTTCCACATCTGTCACAGGTTTAACCGGATAAAGATCACCATAAAGTTGGTACATATCATTAAAGTAGTTAGCCAATTTTTTCTTACATTAAGCTGCTATACGAAAGTTAAACCATTTGTAGACGTCTAGCAGATTGTGATGACATACTCAATTTTACGAAAAAGCATTATGTGCAACTACCATCTGGGACATTCTAGCAAATTCTTTACATTTCTTTTTCCTTTGCTGCGAAAACTTAAAGGCTAATGGCTTAATGGCTTTTTAATTACCATCTACTCTTGACAGTATTGAGTCCTGTCAATCATTCTTGTCCTTCCTGTCAGTATTTTTCACTGAAACTAGTGAGATAATGGATGGAAGGCTATGACTTTCAGCCTTGATACCTGAATTAATTCAATACTTACTTTTTATGCAAGATGTACATTTTTCGAGTAAATGCAACCCTATTGATCTCATTATTAACTCAAATACCTCAGTAAAAGCATGATTGTGAGTTTCATTAAAAATGTGTCTGGTATGTTAAAAAAGATGTAGTTCTTTTGCTGTGGAATTAGCATTTATGAATAAATTTCATCTTTTAATTCATATTTTCAGTTTTCTACTCATATATACCAGTCTTGTAGAGGTGATGGGGTAAACTGCACTATGAATATTAAATCTTCCTAGTGAACCTTTTCCATGATTTCAGCGCACTATAACATACTTAATTCACTGGAGCAAATGTACATCCGATGACCTCATGATGAGTTCAGATGTCTTAAACAGATCTTGAAGATAAGTGTCATAGTTTTGCTTTGTTAGGGATGATATTATAGTTTTCCATGTGGTTTCAACACATTTTAACCTCTCAATGTTCTTGATACAACTCCTTTAATTTCTCCTTTCTGCCTGTACATTTCATCTGGTTGAAGATGAAATTGGTTAGGAAAAATATCTTTTGTCTTATTCTCAACCGGTAGATTGTGGAGAACTTGGGGGATGTTTGGCGGATTGCAATAGAAATAGCATATTGTGAACTTAAATCCTGTGACTCCAGTATCAAACCAGAATGGATCCTTCTGGAGAATAAAAACATGGTTATTCACATTTTGATGGGATATAGAGATAAAAAAAATGAGTTGTATACTAGGGAATTTACATTAAGTTGCACTTCAATTTTGTTAAAAGGATCCTGGTCTTGAAGCCAAAATATATAGATTTTTACCTGAGACTGTCGTCTTTTTGCAGCTAGTAATTAAAATTACGTTAACCATATAAATCTCGAAAAATCAATAATTTGAGAATTCTGTTAACATATTTTATGCGTTGTAATTACAGTAAAGTGGTTAACAGCAAATAGAATAAGATTCTGGAAAGAATGCTGTTTAAAATTAA
Organism: Tachypleus tridentatus; assembly: GCF_004210375.1. NCBI lineage: Eukaryota > Metazoa > Arthropoda > Merostomata > Xiphosura > Limulidae > Tachypleus > Tachypleus tridentatus. Next base: position 115,070,229 of record NC_134826.1, read on the forward strand.
GAGTTAGATAATTATGAAAATGGAGAATACGACGTACGTCTCTCACACACATTCTTCTTGGAAACAAATGTTTCTAACTACTAACACATCTCAGTAGAATAAATAGCATAAGCAGTGTCACTAGTCGGACTCGGGGTATTACTGTCTTTATTTCCTCACACTTCCTATCACACCAATATAGCATAAAATACTTCCTTGGTGCGCATGTCTGTCATCCTTTCAAAGGAACAAGAAACATACAAAATTATGAGAAACTGACCACGTTCAAATTCCATCCGAAATATGCAAAACAAACGTTAAATAAGAGGCTATATCGCCATACTCTGGATCAGCTGAAGTAAAAACAATATATATATATATATAAACCATAAATGGAATTCATGTAGTAGGTAACAGTGAAGCGGGTATACTGGTTGGCAGTTGTAGCTTATTAATGGAGGAAGGAAGGTAATGTGTACTTTTGTAAAGATAACTAAACTTCAAATGAAACTGTGCCTTATACCTCACCATATTTTTGTAATCGATTAAAGCTGAATCGTGTGTTTTACCTTCACTATATTATAATATAAAATAATGTCCAATTTTGTTGTTTTTTTTGTTTGTAGTTAAAGCACAAACTTACTGAATGGGCTATATGTGCTCTACCTACTACGGTTATTGAAATCCATTTTCTAGCATTTTGTAAGTCAGCATACATCTCCGGAGGCGAGCCGAACTCTGTTTTAAATTTGATTTTACCACTTACAACAAGTGTAACTGAAAAGGACCTAAAACTATTATATCAAATAAGCTTCAATAAATCTAAACGAAATGGTAATATTCGGAAGTTTCTTTGATATATGTATTATTTAGTACTATCCTTTTTCTGAACGTGCTATGGATTCAAAATTACATAAAGCTCTTAGATAATTTACTATTTTTAAACCGCATGATCTATCATATCATAGAAGTTTTGTAAAATCTTTAAAAGAAAATAAAATTAATACTAACACGAAAAAAATAGCTTTAATAACAAAGTTTCATATCTGCATTTGTTATGTTTCTCGATTACCTAGAGGCAATTCTAGATACAACGATAAAAACATTTTCTAATGGTTGTATTACATTTATTGAAATATTCTTGAGTTTATGATCACTTAAATTTTTGTCATTAGTTTTCTTATACGTGATCACTTAGAATATTTTGTTTCCTGTTTTTCTCTTATAGGATCACTCAGAAACTTTCATGTGCTTGTTTTCTCTTATATGATCAACCAAAGCTTTTTTTATGTTATTTTCCTTGATTACCCATAACCTTTCAGTTGCTGTTTATCTCTTATGGGATCATCAAAACCTTTCCTCTGGGTGTTTTCTTACATCATCATAAAAACTGTCCTCTGTTCTTTTGCTTAAGTATTTGCAAATATTCTGTTCGTATGTTTGCATTTTCTCTCTTCTGAGCTTTTCATTTTGTTCTGTTTGCTTTGATTATTACCCTGGAAACTTAATATCTTTATACTTAGTGATATGATAATTCAAAATACTCACTTATTATTTTCTGAAACATTAAAATCTGTAGAATGTATTTTTATTACTCTTTCTGATCACTGAAAATATTAGACGTACTTTTATTATGATACATCATAATAAAGTGTTACGTTTCTTGTGGCAATCACATACAGACACATACATTATTTCTTATGCTCCCTTTCTTTGTTGTAAAACATCTAAATCTTTATATTGTATTCCTCTGTACGATTACTCGCAATATTTCTGAAGGCTTTGTTTACTTTCTGCTATTAGGCTGGTCAAACAAATGAAACGTGAATGATATATTTTGTGCTCTGGAGTAGAGGGTAAACGCTATTTCCTGTGTCACCTCTTTTTACTATGGAAACCTTAGTTTGTTACTGTCCATTTAACTAAAAGTTACATAACGAGTTCTTTGTACTCTGTTCCATGCTGGAGACCGAGCCCTAGGTTTTGGCGCTATAAGACCCTAAACAAAGGACAAAGGGAAGAGTTTTCCTTATCATGGAAAATAAAGTTTCGGAAATTCAGAAAATATACTAATACATCTGTTTCACGAAGAATGGAGTTCTCCAGTTGGTTAACAATTGGATAATAGACTTACAGTACTAAAATGTGGGATTCGATTTCCCAGCGAACAAAGCGCAAATGGCCAATTGTGTAAGTATGCGCTTAAACAACGAGTATATAATATTTTGAAAAGTTTTTTTCTGTGCGTGTGATGTTTATTGTTTCAAATATCTCTTCTTCGTTTCGTTACTAAACTATTATTCTTCACAACATGAAAAGAACGAGAAAGCATGGTATTTTTATTGTTTAACGAACCATTTACCACAATTACTTACATGAAACAAGTTACGTTTAACATTAAAATAAACGTATAACTCTCTGCCTAAAACACAATGTCACCAAGTGGATAAATGGTGATATATTTGTGCTTTCTTTATCACATTAAAATTAAATAAATAAAAAAGCCATTAGCTATTGGAATTAATTTTATTTTTTATCTATAGAATCTAGCTCTAGAATTCAATGATATAAAACACTTTTAGCAAAACCGCTCCAATTGTTTGAAGTAATATTTTTCCCCTTTCTAATGAATGTTTAATTGTATACCTATGAAACGACCTGCTGTCTAGAGAAACGTTTAACTAGTGTTTTATGAACGATATTTTATTTTAGGACGATAAATTCTTACTAAGAACTTTACGATACTCTATTATTATTTTACAGCTGAAGCTGAACAAACAGAATCAAGAAACAGCTAACTTTTGGTGGTGCTGCTCGCTTTTTAGTGGATGTGGTGAAATTTCGAAAAACTAAATTAGTAACTATTACCAAGTTTGAATATAATTTGATGATTAGCGTAAGCGCTTTACTCAAAAAATTTAATCCACATAATATGAACATTCAGATCTTTCAAAGTGAATTTATTTTTCCATTCCTTAATTTCATTTTAGTCGAAAATATTATAATTTTTTTTTCATTGTTGATTTGACAAACATAAATTTTACGCACTTTTATTTTATTTTGAATTACAAGAAAGTTTTGCACTTTTCAAATAATATGTGTGTTGAAGGACCTAGAAGAAATATGTGGTAATACTATGTATTTTCGTTTTTCAAACGTTTATGTTAATATAGGTTACTTGTGGTGAGGAAAGATATTATGACCATAGCTTTATTGTTGTGGTCTGTGTGATATGTTGATAGATAAACAAAAGATAGATAAACAGAATTTTGAGTGCCTGTATTACTCCACCAAATACGAAATAAATCTTTATATAACAGCTTTATGATTTAACTGAAATGATTATGTGGTTCCAAAAATCTTAGATTGTTGAACACAACGCATGGATTGTAATTATATGTATATCCTTACACCTGATAGCATTTCTCCAAACTTCTATGGGCATGACCCAGCGCGTAAGGCGTGCGACTCGTAATCCGAGGGTCGCGGGTTCGAGCCCGCGTCGCGCTAAACATGCTCGCCCTCCCAGCCGTGGGGGCGTTATAATGTGACGGTCAATCCCACTATTCGTTGGTTAAAGAGTAGCCCAAGAGTTGGCGGTGGGTGGTGATGACTAGCTGCCTTCCCTCTAGTCTTACACTGCTAAATTAGGGACGGCTAGCGCAGATAGCCCTCGAGTAGCTTTGTGCAAAATTCAAAACAAACAAACCAAACTTCTACTTCATAGAATTATAGTGAAAATTGAAATATTTACTCTTCGTGAACTCCAGTATCAACGTACTCCAAAATCATTTACTTTAGATAACAGGTAATGAAATTTATAATTGTACCTGTGGGTTACGATACTTTCTTAATTACAACTATAATTTTAGTATGCTGGGCGTTGTCTGATTTTGGTCCGCTAGCTAGGAAGCTTGCAATTTAAAGATAACGTTTTTGTCCAATTATTATTGACTTTAACAAAGCACACGCAAAATGAAAACTTTCTTGGAAGTTTCAACATAATTCTTACTACCCTATGGTATTTTAATAGCCGTTTATAGATATTGGTAGACATAAGTTTGCGAAATTAACATCCAGTAATTAACATTTCGTTTGAGAATTTATTAATCCCACGAAAAGAATAATCTATAGATAGAAATATAAGTAATTATAGTTTTAACCAAACCTCTACTCAATAACTGTAACATTTATCAGAAAGTAAAAAAAAAATTATATAAATATAGTAAAGCAAAATCATTCAAATACATTTTTCATTATTTTAAAACTACGTTGCGCATATAATTACAATATTATCCTCATTAAGTTACGTTCGTGAAAAATAGAATCCATATAAAAGGTTTGAAAAATTCTGCATTTAAATGAAATTATTAAGCAATAAAGTCGGTGTTTATAATATATGATATGATATGAAGGTCTAGTGTATGTAATCAGACGTCAACTTTCATATTTTATAGTTTTTATTTGTTCTTTTCTTTCGACTAGTTCACAACCATCAGATGTAAAAAAGAAAAATATTGAATGGTTACAATATCCGATTCATTAACATACAAATAAGTACGAATATTAAGAGAAAACATTTTACCGTTTGTTACTTTTTTCTCCACTTTATAACCATTATTACATTATCTAACAAAATTTTACTTTTTCTTGTTCCTGGGCAAAAAGTGTTATTTCCCAATTGCTTATGCCTAATGTAAATTGAAAAGACCTATTTTTACTTGACACTTTACTTTTGTGACTTGGGTAATGAAATTTTCAAATTTACCCATTTTCCAGAACATTCCAGGTAGATTCAGTGCTGAGTAGCTGATAGAGAATTTTCTCGAACTTACAAGAATTTTCAAGAACTTTCAAGAATGTAGTAGAACTTACGAGAATTTTCTAGAACTTTCCATAGGAATATATATACATAGACTCACCACTCACCTCTTCAGTTTAGTTCTAGCTGCCTAAGTGAACACACAAACCTATCTGATTTCATCAGAGATGGCATCAAGAAGCTGCAAGCATTCTCCAGAGGCATTCTGCTATGTATGTGGCCAATTTATCAAGCCAAGAGCAAAAAAGTACTTTGTGACAGCATCTGCCTTGAAATATTGATGAGTATGGCTAGAAGGTTATCGGATACTTCAAAATCTTGAAAAACTACTCACTTCTGAACATTAGTGTTCATTTCTGTATAACTCTAGTATAAATACATGTAAATCTTGATTCATATGTTATTTTATTCAGACCTTATGTTAATAAAAATGTGCAAATTTGCCCGTTTTTAAATATAAAATAGGTTAATTTCTAAATTTCATTATCCAGGTCACACAAGCAGAGTTTGAAGGGAATAATGACCATTTTCTGTACTTTTACAACATAAGCAATTAAGAAACAACACGTACTATCCAGAAACAAAATCTGTGTTACATAGTGTTATTTAAGGTTTATATAACTCAGTTATATAGAAATATAACTAACTGTAAAAATGTTTCCTCAATTTGTAGATTATGTAATGGGAATATGTTTTATCTAGTTATGTAAGCACACTTCTCTACATTTCAAGGTATATTTGTTTTAAGAAATTGATAGAAATGTCATTGTTGTGAATTGGCCTATGAAACTTAAGCATAATCCTCAAAACAATCTTTCAGATACAATAAGATATTTTATGCTTAAATGCAACAGGGCTTTTGAATATTTTGTGTGGAATAAATCTTCAAGTTTCATATTTTTTAACTGTACTAGTCGCTATATGTACAAATGAATGTAATACAATACAGATATTAATTGTATAGATTAATTATATAGCAGCTAAATTTTCCCGCAAGTAAACCAGCGGTGACGCAGTTTTGATAGGGGTACAATAAGTTGACAAACATGTTTATCCTAAAAACTGTTATGAAACTTACTGGGGATAATGTTAAAACGTGAGACAGACTTTGAACCATATGTTCTAACATAACATGATATGTAAAATATTATCCAAAATGTTTGATTATTTTGTAATAAATAAGATAATCAATATTAAGGTGGAACACAAATACACTTAACGCTGTCAAACTGAGAAATGCATGTTATATAAACATCTACTTATGTTTAATAAGCCAAGATCTATAGACGTAATAAACGAAATATTAGAACAGCTAACAATTTTATCAGACACCTATAAAAAGATGTCTAATTCAATAAAACAAAATATTACCAAACATATATAAAGGGAAAACATAACATAAAACTTCTATAAAAAGCGTATGTAACCTTATGTAAGTTCATATTAAATATTCAGTGCGTGGTTAGTCCACCTTATACTCTAATAACTAACACATGGCAACGTGGTATTTTGTCGATGAGGTTATTGATGTAATTCACCGTGATTAAATCCAAGAAGAAGCTGCAACACAACTAAAATAGATATATTGGGCTCATATTTAACAGTTTTCCCGCTTAGTTCTGCCTAATAGTTTTCAATGGGATTAATATCTGGATATTTTGTTAGCCAAATCTTGTAATGTTCTCCTACTTGAGATAGTCCTGTACTATACGCGCATTGTATGCAGTAGCATTGTCATTTTGAATACAACGCTATTGTTATTGTCAAATCTTGCTCTAGCATATTGGCAGAAATGATGTTTTCATGTGATGCCAGTGGAAAACGCCACTGACGTCATGCCGGAGGGCATGAAGAGAAGATTTTCCACCATGGTGAATAGCTGTCCCAAACATGTGCTGAATCATTCCCCTTGTGTTACACTCCCTGATTTTACACATCTTTCTACAGTTGTCTGATAAAATTGTTTGCTCTTCTAATAAATAGCTCATTAAGTCTATAGATCCTGTCTCGTCATACAAGTTGCGCAAGTAGATATTACATATAACATGCATTTCTAATTTTTTTTAGCGTTAAGTGTATTTGTATTCCATTTTAATAATAATTATCTTATTAATCATGTTCTATAATTGCTATCTGGAAGCCCTAAATCAACGTATTCTGATTAGCCCTTTCATATTTACCTCTAAATATTTAGTTTATTGTATCGTTTGTAACAACTGTGACCAAAGTTACGTCGGCGAAACCAGCCGAATGCACGCAGAATGTACACGTGAACACGTATGCAGCACCTTGATTAAAGACCAAGATAAACCTGTGGTTCGGCACTTTAACAATGCTGATAATTTTCCTGAGCACTTTAAAGTAATTGTCTTAAGTGATACCTCCTAAGCACTAATAATTTTTAGATGTTGTTAAGTCCTTTGGGAATTAACAAAGAGTTCAGTTTTTTTTATAAAAATTATTTTCAGTACTCTTATCTCATTAATCTTAAAGTGTTTAAGTTATTTCTTTCTTTGTTATAAAAAGTTGTTTTATTTGTTTACTTTTGAATTTTCGCACAAAGCTACACGAGAGTTATATGTGCTAGCCGTCCTTAATTTAGCAGTGTAGAACTAGAGGGAAGGCAGCTAGTCTACACCACCCACCGCCAACTCTTGGGCTACTCTTTTACCAACAAATAGAGGGATTGACCGTCACATTATAACGCCTTTACATTTGAAAAGAGGAGCATGTTTGATATGACGGGGATTCAAACAACGACCCTCGAAATTCGAGTCTAGCGCCTTTTCTACCTGGCCATGCCGGGCCCAAATTGTTTTATACTGCTAATACTGTTTTTTTTAATCACTAGCTTTGTTACATTATTTTTACTATATTGTTGGCCCGGCATGGTCAGGTGGTTAATACACTCGACTCGTAATCTGAAGGTCGTGGGGTCGTATCCTCGTCACACCAAACATGCTCGTTCTTTCAGCCGTGGGGGCGTTATAACGTGACAGTAATTCCCACTATTCATTGGTAAAAGAGTATCCCAAATCTGGTGATAACTAGCTGCTTCACTTCTAGTCTTCACTTGCTGAATTAGGGACGGCTAGTACAGATAGCCTTTATGTAGCTTCGAGCGAAATTAAAAGAAACAATATTGTTTAATTCTCGTACTTTTATACCGCTTTAAATTATTTTTCGGGTATTCTTTCATTTCAAAACATTCTTATAATTGTTATTAACCGATAGGTTTGTTTTTGGCTAGAAAATGTGTTTGCTTGAAACGTCGCCAAGTAAATAAATCACAACCGTCGTTTTTAAAAGGCGTTTTTTTCTCTAAAATTCTATTTTTTTTCCTTCTCATTTCTCTATTTTTATAGATATATAAGCTATTTCCGATGAGGCTTAAATATTACCACCAGAATGTATAAGGATTTTCTTTGTTTGTTTTGGAATTTCGCGCAAAGCTACACGAGGGCTATCTGTGTTAGCTGTCCCTAATTTAGCAGCATAAAACTAGAGGGAAGGCAGCTAGTCATCACTACCTACTGCCAACTCTTGGGATATTCTTTTACCAACGAATAGTGGCATCAACCGTAACATCATAACGTCCCCATGACTGAAAGGGCGAGTATGTTTGGTGCACGGGGATTCGAACCTGTGACTCTCAGATTACGAGTCGAACGCCTTAACCTACGAGTGCTAAGAATTATCACAAAAGTTCATGAACCTCATATGTCGATAAAACAATGTGGTAGTTATGAAAAATATCAAAATTAGGTAAAAAATTAAAATGAAAACCTGGAAACTGGTAATTTCAGTAATCAGGTGTAAACTCTCAATTCTTTCACAATAGTTTGTTTCAAAAATTCAATATGAAAAAGAGCCTAAGTAATATGATGCACATCTCTGTTACACAATTATTCAGTTCGCACAAAAAGTTAGTAGAATTTGAATCGCGATTACTCATTAAGCAGTGCAACTTTACAACTAGTTCTGAGTATCACTAAACATCCTATTTATTATATTTCCTGTTGGAGAATATATAATCAGAGTTATCCAATCTTAGTGAATTAATTTTCAACAGTAGGAAATCTTTCAAGGCATACATGTGATAATCTTATTACTTTTCTATTTAAATAGAATATCTTCCTTGAGAATTATTTGATTGTTTAATATATTATTTTAACTTATAATCAAAGACGCATATACTAGTTAATGTGCAGGAGAACAAAATTTATATAAATAAAATTTAGTTGTCTTTCCTGCTTCTTTTCAATTGTTGCCTATAGGTTTTAAAAATAAACAGTTACCTACTGACAAACAGTTAAATAAATCAACGTCTTTTGTATGTCTACAGCGCTTTGTATTACGACCGTTTCTTTGACATGTCATTCTTTATCTCAGTACATGCCGTCCTTTATATATATAAATGCAGTCGTATAGGAATTATGAAAATATGAATCATGTGGAGTCAATACTGTAATATCTCTTTGGCAGTCGGGTTTGGTCAGACCTAAACTCAGTTACTAAATCTAGCTCTTAGTCTTAATCTATAGTTCTTGATTTACTGAATCCATCTTTAATCAAATGTTAGTTTCATGCCATGCCCTCTTATGTTCACGTCCAAGTACAAATACGCCCATTCACCTACTTATTTATAGTGACCTGTTTTGTGAGTTTTATTTAACGTTGCATGTCAGTTAAACGCATTGACGAATCTCTCGGTATTTGAGCTTTGACAAATGAAAAACACAATGACGCATTGTTAGCCTAGACAATAACACTTTTGTATCATAATAAAGGTTATGCTGAGACTATACTGAGTTTGTCGTGTTCAAAATGAACATAACCTTTTAGTGTATATATAAGACACACCCTGAATGTATCGTCTCACCCAGTATGTGACTTTTAAATTTAACTTCCTAATTAAAATTCACACTCATTAATCTCTCTCTAAGTACAACTTTAAATGGATCTTTGACACTACTTCTGAATATTTTATAATATCCTTTAGAGACTGGATCACTGTAGACCTTTTTACCACACCTTTTTATCATATCAATCAAGTGCTGCCTTTTTGCTAAGGTTTTGCACAAGTATGTGGAATTAACATAAAGGAAAATTAATATTTGTAATTTGTTTATTGAAAAGAGATTACTATTTCCTTGCCATATATTTTAACGTAATCACACTCAATACTTACGCTTTCTTCAAACCTCGTATTGTGCAATCTTTGTAATATTTGGAAAATTTCTTCTCAGTGATCTAAGTATTAATACGCATAAACAACATAAAAACTGAAAACCTTAATATATTTATAGAAAAAGTAAGCTATGTTATTTTACATTTTTATGATTTGGTTTGAGTCAGTTACTGAGACCATGTAGATTATGACATAAACGTCAACGCACTTTAATGTTTCTTTTTCAAATTTAATAACTGATTAATTTGCCTTCTTATCCAAAAGATACCTGCTAGGGTATGTTCATTTCATTCTTTTTTATGAGCTTGTGAACGGAGTAGTTATATTGGCATGGTTTGAAATCGAGTGTAGTACAAAATAATTAGTTGAAGATCTAATCTCCACATCTACCAAGAATGAAGAACATGTTGTTTTTTATTTTGTTTTTTTTTGTCATATTAACAAGTACGGACATACGATAAGACTCTGGATGCATTTTTATAAGGTCTTCTAAAGTCGGCTCCGTAAGGCCAGGTGCTATGGGTGCTCGATTTGCAATATGAGGATCACGGGTTCTTGGGGCCATTACAAAGAGATGACCAGTTCTTCTATTCGTTAGTGATGACCAGCTGCCTTCCTTTTAGTCTTGGCCCGACATGGCCAAGTAGTTAAAACGGTCGACTCCTAATCTAAGGGTCACGGGTTCAAATCCCCGTCACACCATACATGCTCGCCATTTCAGCCGTATGGGAGTTATAATGTGACAGTCAATCCCACTATTCGTTGGTAAAAGAGTAGTCCAAGATTTGGCGGTTGATGGTGAAGACTAGATGCCTTCCCTCTAGTCTTACACTGCTAAATTTGGGACAGCTAGCGCAGATAGCCGTCGTGTAGCTTTGCGCGAAATTAAAAAAAACCAAACCACTTGCAGACACTCGGATCTCTGACGTTGAACGAAATTCAAAACAAATATTCTAAAGTTATTGTTCTGCAATGGCTCAGCGTTAAGTCTGAAAGCGTATAACGTTAGTAAAAAGGTTTTCGATTATTCGTGGTGGGTACAGCATGGATAACCTATTTTACACCTATGTGGTTTATATCAAGCAAATCAACATAAAATTATTCTCGTTTACGCACATCATTGTGATGGCAATAATGGCTGACCTGTTGTATGCTATTGATTTTAGAAATTCACCTAGTATAAGAGTGATTAGATTTAGAGTTTTTTAATAATAATATATTTCAAAAATTATAATTCATATTTCTACTTATTTAAATTAAACTAGTGTGCATATACGATGATAAAACCCTACCTATCTAAAGGAAGACTATGCCGTGGTTAAAAAATAAACAATAAAATATTCAGCTTGTTTTCCTAATGAGATACCTGTAAACGTTTGGTTTTAAATGTTATTTTATGCTCAAAACTTATATTTATTAAAAGCTTAAAGTAACAAAAAGTATGATGTTTTTGGAAAACGTTCCTTGCATAGATGGGGCCCGACATAGCCTGGTGTGTTAAGTCGTTCGACTCGTAATCCGAGGGTTGCGGGTTCGAATCCCGGTCGCATTAAACATGCTCGCCTTTTCAGCCGTGAGGACGTTATAATGTGACGGTAAATCTCACTATTCGTTGGTAAAAGAGTAGCTCAAGAGTTGGCGGTGGGTGGTGATGACTAGCTGCCTTACACTGCTAAGTTAGGGACAGCTAGCGCAGATAGCCCTCGAGTAGCTTTGCGCGAAATTCAAAACAATCAACCAATCAAACTTACATAGATCTAGATCCCACCTGAAAGTAGCCCCACCATTAAGAATGAAAGTTTAGGGAAGACAAACACCAAGTACAATCTTTAGCAAAGATAAGTTGGTCACTATACTCATTTTGTTACTGCTTCAAATACACCAGAGGACCTCAGAGTTTATTTAAAGGATGACATCGTTCCAGTCAATAGTCAAGACAAATTTTCTAGTTGACTTAACACTGGAGTTAATTTTCTTGTTCGCTATTTTATTTTCTTACACTTGAATGAGCATCCTTAGAAAATTCTAAGGTAAAACTTTCGTTGCCCTTTACCCACATTGATATCTTAATATTAGCATATATTGGTCCATAGTTTCAAATAAAATTAGGGGAAGTATTAATAGAATTAAGAGTAGATTTATTTATTGCATTGCGTACAAACCCATGTGTAAAAGGGGCTTTTTCTAGGTATACAGCAATGCACCTTAATAACCATTCTTTATTAGACATGTAATCTCTTGATCTGTTTTTTATATAGTATGACGACAAATGGATTAGCCACCCATATTCTCCTTTGTTTCTGTTTGTGTGTTTTTGAATTTCGCTCATTGCTACACGAGGGCTATCTGCGCCAGTCGTCCCAAATAAACAGTTTAAGACCAGAGGGAAGGCAGTTAGTCATCCCCAATCACCACTAACTATTGAGGTACTACTTGGAAACAAATAGTGGGATTGGTCGTCACATTATAACACCCCCACGGCTAAAAGGGTGAGGTTGTTTAGTTGGTAAGGGATTTGAACCCGTGATCCTCAAATTACTAATCAAGCACCAGGCATTTCTCTTTTGTTTATCACTCTTAAATATATTATTTTCATGTAACGACCTCAAACAATCTTGAAAGTATGCTTCCTTTCGAAGTTATAGCCAATTTTTAAAAATACTGAATCATTAAAAAAAATAATCCTCGTGAACAAGACACGTTTTTCAATGGCTCTTCTTCTGATGTCAAACAAAAGTTTTCCATGTCTTTTAATATACTACGTTACACACTTAGATATTGATTGGTCTTCAGTCGTTTTTTTTCAACCATTTAACTGTCAAAATATTATCAAACATCATCTATAAACATTAGATTTACAACTATTCAAGTCTGTAAATTTAAAAGTTTTGGTAGCTTTTCAGTAAAGTAGAACCGTATATGAATCAATAAACACAAAACATACAAATAATGAAAGTCTGGCCTGGTGGTTAGTGTTTAAATCGCAATCTGTGGGTTCAGAGTCGAGAGCCGTTGCCAAAAACGCTCACCGTTTCGTTAGTGTGGATATTATCATAAGATAATTACTTTCACTATTAATTAATAAAGAGAGCGATTCCTCTCCATTTAGTCGGAGGTTAAAACTTAGTGATGGTGCCATCTAGAGTTGGTAGCTTTGCCATAAACGTTTATACTAAACAAGCAGTTTTTTTAAGAATGGTGTATATTGCATTCTAATATGTCAAACGAAAATATGTTAAAATAAAAAGAGATACCCTTTATTGAAATGTACATACTTTTAACAGTGATATATATTTATATAATCCATTACTTCTTCAATATACATTTCTAGTTCTTTGTTGTTACCAAATTAACTGTATTTTTAGTTGTTTACATCTGTTGGGGGAAGAAAGTACTATTGTTCAACAAATTTTGCAATACGAACTTAAGGTATTCAATGAACCATGAAACAAGGAAGTAGCCAGTATAGATACCTATGTTATAGAAAGAAACAGTGAGATAATGAGGATTAAAACTCCATTTCACGAACAACAAAGACTTCTTTGTTAACAATAAGAAATTTTGTAAGATGTAAAAATCACTCAATCTGTATTTTCAAGTAAAACTTCGAGACGGTAGCTAACAAACATTTCAATGAAAGAAATGAATTTTGACAATTTAAAGCAATAAAATACATTAAACCATTTTATAATTTTATTTAAATAGCTTAATTAAAAAAAACAAGTTTATATATACCCGATAAAACATTTGTCCACTGCTATTATTAAATATATCACTACCAAGGCCGCTGCAAATAGGCATACAGAGCCAATGCTCCCTATGTATTTCGCAGTGTCTCAAATGTATTTTAAGATTTTACTTAACTTTTAGTATAGTACAGAACAATTTGATATTTTCTATATAATAGCTGTTTATTCTTACCTTCTCGGTAGCTAACAACAATCCTTACTGCTAAAGTTAATAAATATTAGTGAGCAGAATTTGACACTGCAATAGAACAAAGACTTATTGTAAGATCTTTGTCAAGAAAGGCTGTTACTTAAAATCTTATATTTGAGATCAATGTCTTTCACACATAAACCCGCTAAGTACTGTAAACTGGCATACAAATGAGAAGATAAAAAATAATACATTCCAAGTAGATAGAAGTATATGAATCAAACTAAACCAAACACACACTATCTCTCTTTAGTAGGCAGGAGACTGCTTACCAAAGAATGGTCATCATTAAAACTGGTTTAAGTGGACCAAAAATATAGATAAGTAACATCTTAGAAAATAAAGCGAACTTCGCAGACAGCAAAAGTAAAAACGAAAACTGTTAAAGATAAAAAGTTTAAAGAATTAGTGAGAACAGTTTTGATCCTCATATCTGAAAACTTGCGACATAAATAAGAATCTAACAATATGAGAATGCTTAGAAAACACTAACCAAAATTCATATATATCACAGGACTGCTGGAAACAGTAAGTATTATCCATAATAAAAGAGGAGTCAAATAATTTCCATCTTGTATAAAATTAGGTTCTGGCTAATGAGTTGTGCAAACACTACACTTGCATTTCCTAGCATTTAGAAGTGAGTAACCTGTGACTGTCATTGGTTGAATTTACAGGAAATTTCTCCACCAATCAGAAACAGTGATAATCCAACCAATCACAACATGCTCTCTACAGTCTACCAGGACAATATAAAAGACTTTCAGCACCTACGTCGCGCTAAACATGCTCGCCCTCCCAGCCGTGGGGGTGTATAAGGTTACGGTCAATCCCACTATTCGTTGGTAAAAGAGTAGCCCAAGAGTTGGCGGTGGGTGGTGATGACTAGCTGCCTTTCCTCTAGTCTTACACTGCTAAATTAGGGACGGCTAGCACAGATAGCCCTCGAGTAGCTTTGTGCGAAATTCCAAAACAAACAAACAAGTTCTTGTATGAAATCAGTCAGAAAACATCTTTACTGATGAAAGCCCTCAGCACATAAAGAAAAAAAATTCAAATTTAAGAGTTTTTTTTTCAAGGTCGTCGTCAAGCGGAGCAGACGTGCATGTCGAGAGCTGCGAGAGACGTACTTTAAAGACAAGGAATATTTTCCTTAAGTGCATAATTTTCAAGTTTTGCTTTAAAAGGTTTACCCTTAGTCCTTATCAGGACTAGTAAAACAAATAGGATGAAGAGGAGAAAGGTCGCAACACGATCTAAAGGAAAAGCATTAACAAACGAGGAAATAATAGAAATGCTAAATAAGGTGATCGAAGAACCAGCCTCAGAATCCCTGAGCAGTTCGGCAGAGAGTGACTACTCAGGAGCTGAAGATATAACAAGACAAGAACAACAAGAAGCAAAAGCTACCACGAACAAAAGGAGGCTGAAGAAGAAGGATAAGGTAAATATAGTTTCGGACAATACTACTAACCTTAACCCTAATAACACTACTAACCATGGTACTAACAATACTAAAAATTCAAGTGTCGATAACTCAACTAATGTAAGTAATGTCAAAGCCACTAATTCTAATGATAACAATGCCGCTAGTTCTAGCAAAAATAACGCAACTAACAAGGATACCAATAACACCGCTAACGCCACTAACTCTAATAACACAACCACTGTCATACAATCACACGATTCTCCTCAATACAGAATCCCAACTCTGTTCATTGAAGGAATAAACAACACAACACGCATCCCTCAGATAGTCAAACAACTGAGGGCCTATTACCCAGGCATCCTGTTTAAGGACATTAAACGTCTTCCCAACGGAAGAATTATGTTAAAATGCACAGAACCACAAGAGTTTGCACATATTTTGGCCCACTGGCCCAAGGATGCCTTCGGGGTTCAAGCCACCATCAGTACACCAAAAAACAACACGCCAAAGTTAACTGTCATTATCAAAAGTGTCGATTTCGACATCGAAGATAATGAAATCACAGAGGAGTTAAAAACACAAGGCTACGACATTGTAAAATCAGACCGAATCATCTCCTTTAGAACGAAACAAAAAACGCCACTCATCAAGGTAACCGTCAACAATAAAGACGATCAAGATAAATTATTAAAAAACGGATGCTTCCTATTTTTCAAGAGACACACGACCGAACCGGAAAAAACACACCAAAAGCCCATTATTCAATGCTACAAATGTCAAAGGTTCGGACACAACACATGAAAACTAATTGCATGGCCAAAGACAGATGTGTGAGATGTGGCGGACCTCACGAGGTTGCTCAGTGTCCTAATGAGCGTAACCAAGTGAGATGCGCAAACTGTCAGGGCCCTCAAGCAGCCAGTTACAAAGGCTGCCCCAAATACACTCAGATACGAAACAAATTTATTTTCAAAACCACGAACAATAACAATCAAACCCACGACACCCTCATCACCAAACAACCATTACTACAAACTCCAACAGACACACAAATCAAAAACTCTCAACCAACACGTACTTACACAGACGTCACACGCTCGAAAACAACACAAGCATTCAACCCCACAGAATTCACCACAAACTTAATTAGCAGTGCTAATAGAATTGAGTGATCTCCCCACATTCGAATCAAGGCACGAGTCACTCAAGGCTGTGTGTAGCCTTGCAAGTTATTACTTTCAACTTCCCCACCTCAAACCACACCATCTTTCACTCAAAATTCATGCAAGGGAAATAAAACAGCACAATGATACAAGACATTAAAATTTTACACATCAACTGCCAAGGAAATCTCGAAGACAAAAGAATAGAAATATACAACATAAACAAACATATAAATGCCAACATGATCGGGTCGTTTGAATTCAATTCATGTTCATATTTGCTTAACTTCTTCCTTTCGGGAAGGGACCTGGCCATTCTCTCCGTTGTTGCCTTTGCCTCCGTCCAAGATAACATTTAGAGTGACATCCTCCACCCCCAAAAAAAGAGCCAAAAATAATTTAATAAATAAATAATAAAACTAAACCTAATAACAATTCACGAAAGGGGACGAAGAGGAACCACAACGTTCCTGAACACCCCAGTTGGAGAGAGAACTCTTCTGATTTCTCTCTCTCTAAACTAAACCCCTGCCACGTTAGTTTGCGTTTGCGTTTTACACACGCTGACTCTGATTACTGCGAACGCAACCCTCTACCACCTCAAAAAAATTACAACAGGCCCAGAATCTTGCCATTCGACTGGCATATTGACTCCCCAGTTACACACCGACAGCTTACCTTGAAAAAGCAAGTACCATCTCGCCTCTCAAGAAAAGTCTTACCTATCTAGCATCTAAATACTATAGAAAAGCAAGCAACCGCACACAATTAACAAGACAATTTCCACAACTAGCAGCCACCCCACGAACTTGGCAGCGATACTTCTCTCCATACAATTACATACATGCCCTGAATGTAAACTCTAGTGTCTAGCCATATATGCCCTGAATGTAAACTCTAGTATCTAACCTTATATGCCTTCATACTTTCAGTACTTCAGTACTTTCATACTTTACTTGGACACTGGTGGGGTTGTTTTCTTTCGGCGCCACACTAGTGAAAGTGGGTTTTCTTGGGGTATTCCCGTTTCCTCCCACATCAAAATTATTTTTCTTTTCGGAGTTATAGATTCCAGCCCTGAAAGAGGCCAGTTATAAGGCATCGTAATCATCACTAAATTTTAGTATCAAAATTCTAATTAATTAGTATCATGAGTTTTAACTATGCTGACGTATTGTTTGCATCTCTCTTCGACCACATATACGTCAAAGAAACCTTCGAGTTGATATGAATGGGGTGCCAAACCTCTCGCCGCAGTTTTCGATCTCTCTCCGACTCGCGGGTCTCCTTCGCAGCTGGTTCCGACACTCCTCAAATAGTCACACAAATATGTTAATTTCAGGGTCATCTATGACCACCACTCAGTTTTTAAAAAACTAGCCACTCTAGTACAGTTCACCAGTATCGTAATCCGTTGACAAACTTACTCTCGCCGCGTGTAGGGTGAAGAGAAACAATAGTTTCTGACCGTCCCTGGTTATTTTTCGTTCCCACTTCGGGGGACGAAATAATAAGTTAACCTAAATACCTATCCAGTATCAACACACACTGATATTTTACTGTAGGAGTCAGTTTGAGTACTCTTGTTGGTAGTTTGTTTCATGAGCAGTGGTCACAGAGCAGTCAAACCACAATTATGGATATCAATACATGTGCCGCCTCAACTTCTACTGAATATTTCTGTACGATTTATGAAGAAACACAAACTAAAATCACTAGTCACCACCAAGCTATCCAGACTGAAGAAGACAACAAGCGACTCACCAGAGCCTCTAGTAGACATCTGCAAGAAACCCAGTCAACTCTACCATCCACACATTCTCCCAGACACCTGAGATCATTATCCACCAAGAGGTTGATAATAATGACACCAAGCAAGTTTAGCAACGACGGTCCTCTTGAATCTACTCTACACGAGCCAAGCCTTTTCTAACACTAATCTGTGTTGTTTGATATGTGTTCAAGCTATCTTATGTTGACGTTTGTTAATCCTTGTATCTTTTTCCTTACATATTACTTCCGGGTACGGTCAAAGCATTTATATTCGGCGCCCTGGCCGTGAAAGTGGGTTTTCTCGGGGTACGCCTGTGTCCACTCACAGCAAAAGTTCAGTTTCATTGGATCTATAGATCCTAGCCCTGAAAAGAGGCCAGTCTTTAAGTATCTAAATTTTCACAAACTATAGTCATGTGTATTTACAGTGTCGACGTGCTGACTTTGCATCTCCTTGCTCTTTCTGCTATGACTACAACTACACCAATAGATATTTTCGAGAGAATGTACGCTGCAGGTACTCGTCTGACTCTTCACACGGTATCTGGCTCATCGACCCCTTTCGCAGCTTCGACCGACGCAACCCAAAAATATAATAAACCTATCAATGATAACCAAGGTAATTTACTACGCCACTCTACTTTAGTAAATACGTGTTAATCTAATTCACTTAATAAGTTTCAAATTATGTGCTAAATTAACTCCAGCCTCGTGTGAGGTGAAGAAAAACAAGAGCTTCTGACTGCCCCGAGTTATTTTTCGCCCCCCTCCCCTACGGGAAACGAAATAATAATTTAACCCAAATACCAACCAAGATATAACTAACACACACTGACTTAAAGACGAGAGGCGGAAGGCGGAAGACTTTCGAAACGTCGTCCTCTATACTTGTGTCTCCACAACAGGCAGTTGCCGTCCATTCTACAAAGTTTCATCATGAATACTCTTGCCTAAATAATCTATCAAAACATTTCCTCTAACGGATCAATGTTAGTGCATCAGTTTGTGGAAAGGGCATTTAACAAGGAGAAACGAATAAAACGGCATATTATAAATGTTCTAATTAGTTGGCTTAATGTATTTTGCGATGTAAATTTTAGTTAAAGAAATTGCAACATAAATGAAAAACTATTTTTTATATTTATTATATTCAATGACTTACATTAAGAGACTGTAATTAATATTAAATATATATATATATATATTTAAATATGACTTTAAAATAACTATCCTGTTAGCAAAATATCTACAAAATTATACTTAATTCTATTAGGAGCACTTTCGCGCATGAAATTGTTGGCATATTAATACCAAATCTTTGTCGAAAGCTGAACAATTTTGGAATTATTTATATTACTTAATGTATGTTTATTTTTATACACATTTTAAGTGTAAGTTCGTTTTAATAAAGTATTTTCTTATACGGAAAATATTTAGGCAGTGACTAATTGGAAATAAGTGTGTGCGTTTTCTTCGTATAACAAAGCCACATTGGACTGTATGCTGAGCCCCCCGCAGGAAATTGAACCCCTGACTTTAGCCTTGTAAATCCGTAGACTTACCACTGTACTAGCAGAAACGATGGGAGATGAAATACAGGTGTAAAAACAGTTTTTCCACCCCTCTATCGTAAAATTTATCCTTAATAAACTAATCAGTAGAAATTTAAAAAATAAAACGTCTGCAGCCTGTCTATATTTCTTTTTCAAATAACTGACTTAAGAGTTAACTCTATCAATCTAAGCTTCTATTTTTAAAACCAGATTGCTATCTTGGAAATTGTACTTGTGTTTCTTATTCTCGTTTTTTGCTGCTACAACTTTTATTTTCTTTCTATTAATGAAATCTAACGGTTCGTGCAAATTCAACAGTTCAGTACAACAATCATAGATCGTTTCTTAACTAATACATATTATTATATTAAAAATTGACTTTCATTTTTAGCGTCACTTTACTGTTATCAAAAATTTCTCTATATCTTCTGTTTAATTTAAGTTTAAAATATCACGAAGTTAACTATTATAATTATATTTAACTCTAATTAGCCAGAGTACTGACATGAAGTATTGGTATATTTCTCAATTATTTTATTGAATCGTACTTTTAAGCTAAGTTTTAAAGGAGGGTGACAATGTCTTTGTAGTATGATTTATATTGAGAGAAACAACACCATTGACTTGTTGATTTATCGTCTGTGCGTGTCCTGAGTTTAGTGAAAGTATATATTTCTAGCATCACTGATTCTTTATAGCGCTAGGTAAACGTTAATAGCGAAATGTGTCTGTTTAGATAATCTAAAGTGCACTATACTTTAATGCTAACATATTTCATCAAGAAGATAGCGACTAAAACTGAAAGAAAAACACATTATGTAGATTCATAAATCCTCAAAGTAAAATAACGTCACATTTATTACTGAGTTTACTTTAATGGTTTTATCCGAACTTAAAGCAATATATACTATATACGTATTAGTCTTCTATTATACACCATCTATGAATTACTTTTGTTTACCAAACTGTCAGCTTTGGTTGTTTCTTATTTAACCAATAGGTTGAGAGTTCTCTCTATAAACTGAATTTCATAAATGGCACTTTAATCTTTGTAAATATTGTGAACATGGCTTGTTGATATTTATGCATTATACGACCGACTCTTATGACATAAATTCGTTAACTTTGGTGGAGATAACATTAATACAACAGGAAAAGACCATAGAACAATGTTTTTTTTTTCGTTCTGTTCGAATTGATGATGAGAATAGGTACTAATTTTAAGATTTCTCTGATAGACATGTTGAATAGATAATGAACAGCAGACGAAAAGTCTTACTAGATACCTTTGTTGATGAGATAAAAAAATATGCATTTTCTTTTATCTTTTTCAGAACCCGAAAAAAGTAAAAAAATTGTTAAATAGACTTTTAGTTATTTGAGCCCTTATGAAAAGTTTTGAATATTTTATTTTTATTGCCAGAGATTCTGTTTATGTAGTTAATTAAACACTCACATTTGTTGCTCTTAATTTACCGAGTTCCAGAAAAGACAGTTACTTTGAAAAACAAATTATTACAAAGGTAATAAATAAAAGTTAATATTCATATGTAGCAATAATTAAATGCTATAATACAATAATACTTTGCATAAAAAGATACTTCATTTTGCTCACTTAACTCTATGAAATAATATCACTCTATCGCAGTTGGTCCTCAATATACATTTTCTGTGACTGCTGGAATAATGGGCTCACTCACTAGAAACTAACATATCAGTACCGGAGTTAAAAAACATTCCAAAAAATTATTACACAACAGTGAAATCAATACAATACCACATTTAAACTTTGTATTTCGATGTATTTTATTATAGCAAAGCTACGTTGGGCTATCTGCTAAGACCCTTGAGATGAATCGAACTCGTGAATTTAGCGTTGTAAATCCGTAGACTTACCACTGTACCAGCAGGGGACAACTTTATATTTATGGGTTTATTACTTCCAATTACATTTAATTATAATTGAATTATAATTTAATTATAATTATAACTGTATGCTTTAAAATTACACTTTTACTCACTACCAACGATAGAAAGTTTAGTGTAACACAATGGCTGTAATTTAAAAAAGCATTATAAATCTAATGTCGTGTGTCATTAATAAAAAGTAAAGAATGTAATTTGTATGAACTGTTTACCTTGTGTAACTTGTTTCCAGCTTCAAAGTTTCCTTTGCCAGATCAAGAATAAAGTTTATCTAAATCTGAAGAAAAGAACTACCTTCTAGTAAAAATTAGTCATAAATGTCTGTTAAACAACAAACAAGGTGTTTGTAGACCAAACACAATGACTTTAAACAAAGGTCAAATATATCTATAAAGAATTTATACAAACTACGTTGTCACTTTATATCTATATAAACTATGCTTAAGTTAATAATAAATTAAACATATACTCAAATCTCAGAAATTGCACAATAAACTGACAATCAGTATATAAAGCTTAAACTAATTAGCAGTGGAAATATTCAAAATGAATTAATTATAGATTTATTTAAAAAGTGAATTTCGAATAATCAAAGCAACCAATATATCACAACCATAATAATAAAAATATTGCTTTAAAATTGTTCTAAGTGGTGGATAGCGCACGATTTCTTTCAAGATAATAAAATGATCTTCATCAACTTGTGCTAAATAATTCTGAAGATATCCATAAAGTTATGATGTCTCGAAGTTCGTCACGCTCTCTTTGGACGTCCTGAATATAAACAGATAAAACAATAAGAAGACTATTTTCTAATTCGTCTCCCGCTGGTACAGCGGTAAGTCTACGTATTTACAACGCTACAACCTGGAGTTCAATTCCCCTCGGTGGTCTCAGCAGATAACTCGATGTGGTTTTCCTATACGAAAACACACACATTCTAATTCTTTGATTTAAGTACAATACCTCATATTAAAAATTGTCAACCTGCGTCAAGACAAAAGTTCTATTGAATGAAAAATGTTATGACCAAAGTATTGAGCTTTCAACTGCAATGAAGAAACGTTTAAAATCCTTTATCTGTGCTGTTTTAAGTTATATTTAATACATTGAAACCAGCGACCAAGACACACTGGTAGGTTATAGTAAATGGATTTCATTTTCTCATTAGTCTCAAGTGATGTGTTCATGATAATGTCGTTTCTTGATGCTCATAAACCATAATATCGGAACCGATATGTAAATTATATTTCTTTCATACGAAAACATGGCTCTGGCCTACTATATAACTTTGCAGCATCCAGGAATTACTTCACTCTTAATAAAGAAAAAAATATGTCTTAGTCACAAGTAACTAAAATATTTTATATGCATTGTATTTTGCAAAACAAGTAATATAGACCACTTTCCCCCCAACTTCAACTCTTGTCAATTGTGTATCTTTAGAAACAAGCTATATAATTTTACCAATTAACTACATACACTGAACCTCTAATTTCTGAAGAAGGTTTAACTAGGTAATGAAGAAAACTTTAATGTAAGTTTAATATGATGATAAATGCAGGAAGTTTCGACAAGGATTTGTCATTATCAGGTACAAGTAGTTTACCTCGACTTAGGTGTATATGAATATATATATATATATATATATACATATGGAATAAAGAGGTCAGAGAACTGGACACACTCTCGTACAGGTTTGTCAAAAATCTATCATTTTTTATTATAAAAAACAACAAAACGATTCTATTGCCATAATCTAAATATTTAACTTCGTTAATGGTTTCGAATTATCAGATATGACTTAAACACACTAAAATTAGTCTCATTAATACTCCTATAAGAACAACAGTTTAAACAAACAATGCTTCTTCTGCAAAGATTTATATTTTGTAGATGCTTTTTTATCTTGCTTCAGTCAGTTTTGCTTCACTTGTTATATTGTACATTCCAGGATTCTAGGAGCACCCGCGAGTTAGTCCTGTGGTATAGTTTGAATTTTTACAACACCAATCGCACTTTAAGCTGATGAAGAATTAAAAGACTGACAGTCATATGTTTAACATGTACGGTTGGTGGTAAGATACAACTGGCTGGCTGCTATCTTTCTAGGTAGTACAAAGTTGGAGAGGAAAGCATAAATCTTTAATCATTTTACCATAAATACAGATAAAAAATTCATGAGATGTTTGAGTCCTCTACCACTCACTTACTATTTAATTTAAAATATTATGAAATGTGCTAATTTGTTCAAAATATGTTAAATAAAAAACTTAAATTAGGAAACTTACAATATTTTTATATATAAAAAGCAGTAAAAATAGACATTAAAAGTTGTTAATAGAATAAACACAACTTAAAACCTAGTAATAAAAAATTTGTTGAGTTCAATCAAGATATACTGTATTAATACATACTAAAGTAAAATAATTAAGGTACGAAAAGCATAAAACAAATTGATTTGTTTTTGTTTTGTTTACTTTTATTTCGCGCAAAGCTACACAAGGGCTATCCGCGCTAGCCTTCCCTAATTTAGCAGTGTAAGACTAGAGGGAAGGCAGCTAGTCATAGCCATCTTCTTGACGACTTTTGGGTTATTATTTTGCCAAAGAATAGTGGGATTAAGCCTGTCTGGTTGGACGGGGATTCTAACCCGCGACCCTCAGATTAAGAGTCGAACTCTTTAACCACTTGGCCATAGCTGGTCCGTCAGAAAAGAAATAATAATAATAAAACTTTAAAAGCACTTTTAAATATAGGGGGAGAATTACGTTTATTATTTTATAATTTGTTTCAGTTTTTGAAAAAGTAATTCTAATATTTACATCTTGTGTCTACGTTACACTAAATCTTTCTCCAGCTTTCCTACATTGCCTTGCTACTTATTGAAATTATTATCTCCAAACTATCACAGATTTATGAAGCTTTTAGTACAATACAAAATTATAACAACACATTCTTTTTATCTGAAGTTGATCCTCGGGCTTCAATTACAAATATCTTTTAGTAACAACGTTTAAATCATACACCTTTAAATCGAGCATCTTAGCCACTTGGATGCCGGGCTGCTAATAATTCTGTCTGTTGTATGTCCATGTAAATACTACGCAGGGTTTGGATGGATCTTCACCAAAATTGGTGTGGAGGCTCATTAGATCCATGGAAAAATAAAAAGAAATTTTCAGTTTTTCGTATTGAGGTTTGTATGAGAGTGTTTGCGGTTTTTTTTACTACTACTTCGTCTCTGTTGATGGGTCTTCACCATATTTGGCATAAAGGTTTGTTGGATCCGTTAGAAGATACAAGAAAATTTACGTTTTCAAGTTTTTTTGTTTTTTATGGATGTTTTTATTATTTTTAAATTATACGAAGAAACAGCTTTTCATGCCCTAAGATACATATTATTTCATTAATCATGAATTTACATAACTTCCATCAAGGGTAGGGGGTACCCCAGCTAGTTACAATAGTCACATTTCACCACATACCCATCGAGTCTAATAGTACAAGTTATTTGTATCATGGTGCCATTATATTCTTAAACCTGGTCTTGAAAAGTGATGTCCAGATACGGTGAAGAGTTTCTACCAATATTCTCAAGATATTTAGTCCAAGAATGTTCTTGACTTCATTTGCAGTAGCTTTTTATAAAGCAAATTGCAAAGTCGAGCAATAGCAATAATTATCACCATCAGATTAAGCACAATCAACAACAGAGGAAATAATTTGAAAAGCAGCTGTTATTGTTTGCTCATTTCTTTAAAGTTAAGCACAAAACTACATTATGAGCTACTTGTGTTGTGGCCGCCACTTGTATCGAAAACCCGATTTTTAGTGTGAGAAACCCATATACCTGCTCTGAAACAGAGGGACAACGGCTTCTGAAGACATAGAGCGTTATTCCTACAAAAATGCGAACCTGCTATAAAACCAAACTTCATAAGTCACACATAAATGTAGAAAAGGCTGGGTATGTAAGTTCATTCATAGAACAGAACCCAAAACGTCACTCATAAATAAAACAGTATATAAATTTATCAGGTCATAAGCAATGTCGTTTGTAACACTAAGATATAAAAGGAGAAAAAAGAACTGGGATAACAACTTTAATCAATTACTTATTTTTCCATCACCTTCATCACGTACTAAAAGATTTTCAATACCATGCTTATAAAAATCAGGTGGTTTTAAGACAAAAATGCTATTTCTTTAACTCATACATAGAAGTAAACTGTTTTTCATTCAGATGATGTTGAAAGCTTCTGAAGGAGCGAATAAGAGGAATGGAAGAAATTTCTCTCAGTCAAGCTCTTCATTGTTTCTGGAAGTGATCTTAGCAGTGTGAGGACGTGCATTGTCATGGTGGAAAGCAACTTCTTTCCGATTGACCAAAACAGACTTTTTTTTACCAGTGATTGGTTTGGTTGTAACAACTCAAAGCATATTACGAGGGCTGTTCAAAAAATACGCGGACTGACGTAATAAAACAAAATGTACTTTATTTAGAAGTTACAGGTCTGGGACCCCTTCAAAGTACTCTCCTCCCCAACGCACACACTTATCCCAACGGTGTTTCCACTTGTTGAAACAGTCCTGCTACGCTTCTTTTGTAATGTCCTCCAGCTCCTTCGTCGCATTTGCCTTAATCTCGGGAATCGTCTCAAATCTTTTTCCTTTCAAGGGTCTTTTGAGTTTGGGGAACAAGAAAAAATCTAAAGAAGCAAGGTCGGACAAGTAGTGGGGGGTGGGGAAGAACAGTGATCGAGTGTTTGGCCAAATACTCACGAGTTCTGAGGGCTGAATTTCGCAGCAACGTGGTACATCTTCAATTTTTCGGTCAAAATCTCGTAACAAGATCTAACTGATATCCCACGCTCTTCAGCAAGCTCCCTGACAGTCATACGTCGATTTGCCCGCACCATGGTGTTGATTTTGTCGACGTGTGGGTCGTCAGTTGACGTGGAGGGACTTCCAGGACGCTCATCATCTTCAATGGACTGTCGACCATCCTTAAAACGTTCATGCCACTTGAAACATGCCGTACGCTTCATAGCAACATCACCGTAAGCCGTGTTAAGCATAGCAAAAGTTTCAGTCGCAGATTTTCCAAGTTTAACACAAAATTTCACAGCAAGTCGTTGCTCCTTCAGGTCATTCATTCTGAAATCCGCCAAACCAAAAACTCGCACTTCACTTAAAACCGCGTAGCTAATACACAAATAAAGATATCTGCAATCGGGTAATGATGTCGTAATCAGCTGATCTGTGCAAACCTAGCGACACCAAGCGGATTCCCCTGGAACCAACTGGAGCCGCGCAATTCAAACAGTCCGCGTATTTTTTGAACAGACCTCGTATATCACAATTATCCCATCAAATACTAAGGTGCAAGTTCGCTTTTGGTTGTGGTGTAGCTGGTTTTCCTGTACTAACCCGCTCTCGGTAGTGCTTAACATTTTGATAGAATACCCACTTCTTCTCTCCATTCACTAGGCGGTTCAAAAAAGAAGCTTGAAGTTCACGAGAGTGAAGAGATGTACAGATGTTACTTGTTCTCTCAGATTATCAGCTGAAAACTCATGTGTTACCCATCTTCCCAACTTTGAACCTCTACCAAGTTGTTTCAAATGTCTATGGAAAGTATAAGGCAATGAACTGAGTTTCTGGGCTAATTCTTCAACAGTTACAGCACAATCCTCCTCAAGTGTTGCCAGAAGCAGGTTATTATCAAACTGATCATGCGCCCTGTGCGAACTGCATCTGTCAAACTGCAGTCACCAGTTTTAAACTTATTAAACCATATTTGACGCTTTCTCTCATTCAGAATGTCATTGCCATACGCTTCTTGAATATTTTGCGTAACGTCGTTAGCACTTTTCCCTTTTCTAAACTCGTAAAACATTATATAACTTATGTGCTACACTGACATCAGCATGATAACTGGGACTTCAAACTAAATAAAACAAAAACTAGTAGAGAAACGAACTGGCTTATACTTAATGCTTTCAAGTCATTTCACATAACTTATATGACATTGAGAATAACTTTCTTTAGCCAAGAAATGTGCATTTAAACTTATCCTATCCCAAAAACATTACTTAAGGGATGATCTGATAACTGTAAAACTTGCACACATATAAATATCACTGAAGCTAGCACATAACCTCAGCTGTATAACATAACTTCATGTATCCTACATAAGTATGGCTAGAAAAATTAGCGCCTAACATCATCTCTAAGAAATAGCTTAAGACGTCTCTCATCAGTATCTTACAACCTAGTTAATAAGACAGAATGCATAATGTTACTACAAGGTCTTAACTGTAAGACAGACTACTAGATATCTTTTAAATATGTAAATAACACATGTTAAAAAATTTCTAATAGATTTTCCAAGATTAAATATGAAAGATCGCAATTTCGCCCAAAATCAAAAACTTGAACTCCCTACCAAGTCTTAAAATTTGCATGAAAAATCGCCCGTCATTGTTTCTGCCGTTTGTAATTATAATCAATGAGACTACTGGAACACTTAGAAATCCGTCAAGTATAAGATGTATAATGTTCTGGCATTATAGTTCATTCATTCTATTTCTGAAGTTTTTAATTATATATAATAAAAGATTAATTTTACTCAATTTTCCCTGGTAGTAGTCTCCGATAATAAATTAGACGAGTGGTGCCTCGTAATAAGACCAAAGTGTTGTCCTTCATTTTTGCTCAACGTTATCCTTTGACAAATATGTGTTTCTTTTCATTGATAATGTGAAATGTAAAATTCCTTTTCCAAGGCCGCGTATAGCTAATTAAATTTCAAGTCAATAAATTACCCACTCTATATTATTGTTCTCTCAGATTAATATGGATATCGCTGTTTCAAACAAAGACCATTTCATATATAGTTAGCAACGACGGAAAGCAAAAATTCAGTTATATGCATTAGTTTATTTCACATTTGTTGCTAAGTACTGTGCTACACGATGAGCTATATGTGCTGTGCCTGCCACAGGTATAGAAATCCGATGTTTAGTGATCTTTAGCCCTCAGACTCTCAGCTGTGATATGCATTAGTATCAAGTAATATCTACATTTAGACAAGCACGGGTTTTCTTTATCATAACTATGTATAACAGCACATATATATATGCAGTTTTCTTACGGATAAAACTTTAAGCCTATGATCACAATTTGTTTTATATAATTATTTCTTAAGAAATTCAACAATTGCTGGAAAACTTTAAACTATAAAGAACTCTAAAGTAATTATGTATAATAAATTAGTATGTGCTTTAACGTTGAAAATATTTTATCTGAATTCAGATAATAATACTTTCAATATACAATCTGGAAGATATATAATTGTAACCCTGAACATCTGCTATACTATAATTCTACTATCGATGTTCCTGGAATATAGTTACAGATATCATACGAAAACGATTTAATTAAAGTATTGTGAAATAATCTGTAAATTTTTTGTCATTTATAAAAATCAGAACCTTAATCTTTCACATTAGATATTTCACAAGGATGGTCCTTATCTTCCTATCCATATTAATAACTACTGAGTTACATCGTAAACACATGAAAAAAAATGTCAAACTTGACAGTAATTTTTCTGCAAAGCAGAGAAAGGAGAAAGAAATCAGGAGTATAAATCGAGTATAGTTTGGATTCCACTGTTAAATAAATATTATCTCTTTTAATTTACATTGTCTCTTCAACCACACACAAATAAATTGAAAGACCACATCAGACGACAAATTAGAGAAGAAAGAAAGCATTTATATTGTGATGATGGATTAGCACTTACAGTGACGTAACATCGTCAATGGTAAATAAAAGTTAGAAAAGTTAGATTTGTGCTTCATCAGCTTCTCATTGTTTAATCTATAAAAACCATCTGTTTCTTCATGTACATATGTCAAACAATAAATAACATTATAACCCGAGTTATTTTAAAATATGGATCTTTCTTCTTCAAAAGTAATCTGGGAACATGAATAAGAAAGGTTCTCCTTTCTAAAGCAAAACGCTAGGGTTATAGGTTTTTTTTACCGTTTTATATAAAGAATTATTGAACCTACTTAGAAAATAGCAACTCATTTCACTGACATGACGTACTAAATCAATGCTTTGTAAGAGGTATTTTTAAATAAATTTTAGCATACTAATATTTAGGCATGTATTTTTTCTCTTTTATGTATTTCAAAAACTCGGTTAAAGATTTGTGGACAAATTCTGTATTATGTGATATATAAATATTGTTTGTTATAGTACATACACATACCAATATATATAGTAAATTTATTTTTCTCGTTTCAGTAAAATCGTGATTTAATTGATAAATTAGTTTTATTTGTCAAAGTAACGTTAGCTTATTTGAATAAACTATTTCTTGTGTTATAATGTTTTGATTTATTTTAACGATCATGTATGGTATAATGGTTAAAATAAAGGATTACGGCTGTACTTGAGGTTCACCTCCGCTTACTGTAAAAGTTAATTCCGTATTTTCTAGCCATAGATGTATTATAATAGTGATAATTGAAATAACTAAACGCTTATGTTGGTTGTTGTTGACTAGCTTATCTTTGCTCTAATCTTCAGTTTATAATTAGGAATGTTTAACTCATCCGGCTTTTATGTAATATTGTGTGAAAATTCGAAACTGTCGAAGTATATTTTACATGTAATCATATTTTATTTTTTTATTGGCATATATTAATTTTTGAAAATCTTGTTTAGTCAAATATAATTGCTTATATCAGGGATGATTTTAATTAAAGAAATTCTATATAGTAGTACTTACTGATTCATTCTTTCTTAACCATACGGGTTGTTTAGGCTCAAATATTAAAAAAAAATTCAAAGTTTAATTTTATGTTAACAAATATGAAATATTAGTCAGCAAGATAAATCAATTCTATTTCACCTATCCTTTAGTGTCTCAGATGTAAGTGTACAGACTTATGACGCTAAAATTCGAGCATCGGTACTCATGGTTGGCAGAGCACAGGCAATCCATTATGTAACTACGTTTATTTCTCCTAAAAGAATTGAAATAATAAAAATCTATAACAACATTTTATTCAATAAACAGGTTATCAGTTTGTATCTCAAGACCCCTGGTAGGGATATTAAAGCTTTTATATATATTAAAATAAAAACAAAGTTTCGACTTATTTAGGTCATCTTCAGGTTAACAAAGACAAAGTTTGTCGGACAACATGTCGTAGGGACGAGAGTATAAACAGATACGGGATTGTAGGAGGCGTTGCAATTAGACGTTAGGTTATTAATTAGTATAGGTATAAAGGTGTTCCTTTATATTAGTTTAATTTTGGTTTAAGTTGTTATATAATTAGAGCTTCTTCGATTTTGCGTTTGTTTGTATTTGTTTCTCTACATAGTATGTTGGTGTTTACTACGGTTATGTAGTGTTTATTTCCCTTGCAGTGTACAAAAACGTGTGAAGATGTTTTGTGTGTGTCTGTGTTCTTAGAATCAAGTTTCCATTTTTCTGCTTGTTTCTTCAATATAGAAGCTGTGGCAGTTGTTGCATTGTATTTCATAAATAATATTGGTGTTGAGTTTGTCATTGTGGTTCTTACATAGTATTGACTTTACTTTTGTACCTGGTTTTAAATAAGTTTGGGGTTTGCTGGAATGTTGTGTTTTGTTATAAGTTTCGTCCAACTGTCGGTTATTTTTCGCTGAGGTCAGGAATATATGGTATGCAGCAGTGTAAAGTTTTGTAGTTTGTTATATCTTGGGATTTATTATTGTTTGTTTGTTGTTGATTGGATTGTTGATCTAAGTGTGTGCGTATAATTTTTTCAACGGTTTTTGGAGAAAATTTGTTGATATTGATGAAGTGTTGTTTTATTTTGTTGAGTTCATCGTTAATTGTATCGGGTAAGCATAGTTTTGTGGCTGTGTTTATTTGGTTTCTTAATATGTTGAGTTTTTTTCTTTGTTTCATGTACTTAGTCCCAGAGAATGTATAGTCCAGTATGGGTGATTTTTCTGTAGATTTCTATGTTGAATTTTGTATCGGTTCTTGTTATCTTGATGTTGAGAAATGCTATTTGGTTAGTTTTTTTCCTGCTCACAGGTGGACTTAATTTTGAGGTGTATAGAGTTAACGTGGTTGAAAAAACTAAATATATGTTCTGTAGATGTGAACCCAGCAATTGTATCGTCAACATATCTGCAGCAGTATAGTAGTGAGTGTAGGGCTGAAATGATCGCTTGAGATTCAATCTGTGTAATAAAAATGTTGGCTAGAACTAGCGACACAGGAATGCCCTTACTTAGGCATTTATTTTTGGTCATTGAATATAAAGTTAATTTTGGTGGTAGTGAATTCTATGAGGGTTGCTAATTGGTTGTCAGATTTGTGTATCTTGGGTCTTGGAAATAAAGTTATGCCTGCGGACTTAAAACGCTAGACATTTGGGCAAAGCACAGGCAGCCCATTGTGTAGCTTTGTGATGTATTCAAACCAAACAGAATTTCAAGTAAATCTGTACTAGGGGTAGTTGCAAATAATAATGATAATAAAACTTATTTACATAAGCATTTCTTAAAGATCTAGTATTACATATAGTAATAATCTTTGAAAAAAAAAAGGACTGCCACACAGAATGGTGCTCCAAAATGCAGTATAATTAGTTGAAAATACAATTACGTGAAAAATAGTGTTTATATATTAACACCTTTCTTTAACAGGTCATTCGTATGAAAACGTCATGAAACGATAATCTCTCTTTTAAATATATTTCAAGGATAACGTATCCAATTTAATTGATGCTAATTAACTTCTATTTGAAAGTTATCGCACCATAAAGAATCATTTGATAAGAAAATATTTGGTGTCACTTATAAGAAACTACAAAAGACAATGATCTAGTGACACATATCTGTACTTTTAAACTTACTAAAATTGTACTAAAAATATAATTGCACCCATATATCACTACTTTCATGTGAACTTTGTGACATCTGCATGCAGATTTTTGAACTCAGTAAAATGTACATGTAAAATCTTACCAAATATAATTGACAAAGATAGTGTTTTTCCTTTGTTTTTTTATGAAGTAAATGTTCGTTTATTTAATATCTCATTATGGTTGCCACACACAAAATGTAGAATATTTTAATATTTTCCTCTCGCATTCGTTAAATTACACTTTTAGATGATAACATATTTCTTTGCTTATAGGATATATTTGATACTTAAACATCACGAGATACTTGTGTGTAGAAGCGCATTATACTAATTTAGAACTAAATTAAGAAACAACGATTTATAAGCCAAATGAAAGTGTTTTAGTTTGGGCAATCATAATACTTGCTTTGACAGAGCATTGATCAGTAATCTTCTAAAGAAGATTGTGCTAATACATTACTGTTGTTAATTCACTATCTGTATAGTACCCATCATAGTGACATATTGTAAAACCACTCACTCTGTGTTATATGTATTTCAATATGGTCATACTTCTTTTGGTAGCAATTTTGTAGATACTGTAATTAAGTCAATCGTTAGAACAGATGCAAACAGATCTAAGCAGGTCATGCTATACAATATATTTGTTGTTATGGCGATAAGTTACATATAGTCCCCTTCTGGTACAGAAGTAAGTTTACGGATTTACAACGATAAAATCACGTGTTCGATTCCCCTCGGTAGACTCAGCAGATAACCCCATGTAGCTTTGCTATAAGAAAACACACTGACATACACATTACATATATTGCTTGACAATAAAATCTTTAGAGTTGGCCTCGAAGTTTTAAGAAAACACTTAGTATGTAACAGTGCATTGCATATAATATGCAATAATTATTTTTAAGAATTGACGTACAAAAGAAATTTCAACGATATGATAAAACTAAACGGTTCTAAAAATGTTTTTCTTTCTTAATGTATTTCACTTATACGGTTGATTCTTGAATAAATATCTTTCCACCCCATTGCTGAGTGACCATCCCCATGACATGAAAATGAACCATACCATATTAAAGCTGTCGGAAATTTTGTCCAAAAGCTATATTACTTTTGCAAAAGTGAAACATTCCCCATAACATCTCAAACAGTAATGTTGAAAATGATCATACAGGTAACATCTGTAGTTATAGTAGGTATTAAACTTAGACGTCAACTTTAAAACTTAGAATTTCAAATTACGTAACTGTCCTGTTTTCATCTCCATCCCTCTCAAATACCCATAAAAATTAAATAACTAACTGTCATTAGCCAGTATTTAGAGTTAAGTCTTTGTTCTTGTAGAAGTAGTACTTCACTTGAGCAGAATTAGAAACATTAGGATTTGAAATTAATCTTCAAATGTATTTTTCTGAAGTAAATTAAGTCCAATGGTGCTTTTGAAAGGAATTAATAGAATCTCAGTAGTATGTAAACTCGCCTCACACTTACACAGATATACACTCCTTTTTTTCCACTTTTCTTCCTTAAACGATATTTCTGTTTCTATGCTGAGTTCTTCTTTAAAATCCACTCTTAAAGAAAATGGAAACACAACTGTGTTACTTTATGGTATAAGAATGAAATTATTATTGGAAACATGTCTTTACATGACCCTATAATTGAAAGAGAAAAATTAATACAATTCAGAGTCATCTTGATATATATTGAATAAAAAATGAATGCATATAATGTTTTCAAGAACAAAAACAGATCATAGATTTTCTTGCCTTTCATCTGTGATTTAGACATGAAAACAAGGAAAGACATCAAAATGTGCCCAAATACAGTCATGTATGACTCTTATCTGTTATGAATATAACCTTAATTTCCTTTCTGAACATCCCAGTCTATCATTGTTTTACAAGTATATACACGAAATATTATGCTTATTTCTTCAATATTTATTAGCTCAACATTTGGAAAATACAATGAAATCGAAAACTTATTTAACTTTGAGGGGTAAAACATCTATGCAATAAATAATAAGTTAAATGTCACTAGATCCCATACTTTACTTTGCTATGGTGAAAGGATTCAGTGGCATTGATGTAAAAATGG
This sequence comes from Tachypleus tridentatus, assembly GCF_004210375.1. Lineage (NCBI taxonomy): Eukaryota > Metazoa > Arthropoda > Merostomata > Xiphosura > Limulidae > Tachypleus > Tachypleus tridentatus. The sequence goes on from NC_134826.1 coordinate 115,105,058, forward strand.
AATGTTATCTCGAAGATCGTTCCGTGAATAACACCTTCTTTCAATAGATAATATGGAATTGGTATAATGTTAGATAGGAGCGGATAGGACCTGCACTAGGTACTTTATTTTGTGAATATCATATACACAAGCACCTGAGCATTAAATGATTCTACCTAAGTCCGTTATTACTTGACAACATCTCCATCTATATTATTTTCTGAGTAAAATAAGCTATACATTTTCCCTTGGCAACCAGGATATAAGGATATTTACCACAAATTTTGATATAATTATATATATATATTTACTATTAATCTGTTACTTTAATTGTCAATTACTTATTATTGCTTTACCATTCATAGTAATAGTTATGGCATTGGGAAAAAAACGACCAAAACGGAAATATGAAAATAAAAATTAGTCAAACACAACAGTTCGAGCTCTTTCGACAATTACCTTTTCTTTCTTACTTTTTACGAAGTCGCGCTTTACGTCTTGGGGATGCTAATGCGCTTTGAAAGTAATATGGAAATAACAGTAGTCCAAGAGGTGAGTGTTAATAGCTAGTTGCTTTTTTCTGGTCTATTGTCTCAAAAATATTGACAGCTGTCTAGAAAAGTATAGTTAAAAGAACGATAATACCTGTTAATCTTTATGATTCCTCTATATGTATCGTTTGTGTGTTTCAATAATTATTACTATTACTGTTACTATTTAGTCATTACATCACATTTTTAATAAATCACATGGAAACTAATCATATAATACGCATTTGCAATGCCTTCCTCTAATAAATTTACTTACGTGTTTGTTTTTTTAATAAACGAAAAAATAAGCAAGACAGGTAAATAAACCGTTTTCCGAGCTTCATCATTAAAACGTTGACTCAAGCATTAACTACATATACACTTTTGTATATGAAGAAAATACTTTCTTCAGAGAGAGGAAAAGACCCGGTATGGCCACGTGGTTAAGGCACTCGATTCGTAATCCGAGGGTTTAGCTGTGAGGACGTTATAAATGTGACGATTAATCCACTATTCTTTGGTAAAAGAGTAGCCCAAGAGTTGGTGGTGGGTGGTGATGATTTACAGCCTTCCCTCTAGTCTTACACTGCTAAATTAAGAATGGATAGCGTATTTAGCCCTCGTGTGGTTTTGCGCGAAATTGAAAACAAAAAATTTAAAATCTAGTAAAAATGTTTTATCTTTTTGAAAGTTAGGAAGTTCAAAAACAAACAAACAAAAACAGAGAGAAAAAATAAATAAATGTATAGCCTCTCGCTATTAATCTAATATCAATCAAGACACGCGAATTACTTGAAATGATATATGATGTTATATCTTTAGAGTATGGTTTGTCAAACTAAATCGTCTTATCTTTCCATTAACAAAAACAAATAAACCACAACAAGTTTGTATATTATGTTGTTGTGCGTAATCTAAGGTGAAAGTTTTACTGAGAAATCTTTCTCTTAGGTTTCCTGCCACTTCTCATATGATCAATAATTTTGATTATGTCTTACATAATTCGTTCAGACTAGCTAATATTTTCATGTTAAACTGAAAGAAGTCTTTTTTTTATTATAATAAACAATTCATCGATCAAAAAGGTGTCTATTATACAAATAATTACTTTTAAACATTGCCGTATGCTGTTCAGTCGAAATCATACTTTTTTATCAAACGTTCTTACATTATATAGAGAAAAACAGCAGTGTATAGCGCTAAAATTATCGGTTAATTCGCAGCGATGGCCAGAAATTAGCTTGCTCTTTGTGTAGACTTGCGCTAAAAATTGTGAACAAGAACTTTATTTTAGCACTTATCTTATAATAATAGAATACGCACCTATACTTTAAAGATGCAAAAATATTGGAAAATAGAAACAGAAAAATCTGAAACATGATGCTGTAATTTAAGCAACTTTATATCGAATTGTGTTTATGGAATAATAACAGGTTTCTTGTTTTCCCTTAATGTACTACAGAGAGAGTACCGTGTTTTTAAACAAAAAGAGATAATATTTTATGAAACTTCTTTAAGCATTTTCATTTGTCTAGCTGAAGCAAGACAAAATAAAAGGAAAAAAATCTTCCTTTTTACGCTTATTTTCAACAATATATGATCTAATATATCGTTTGATGCTGGAGTGCCAGACTTTATTTTTACATAATATATCTCTGTATATTTAGGGTTCTTTCACAACTCTAACTTAGTGTGAAAATTAAGATCGATGTGAATTCCTAGAACTTTTATAATGCTTTTAATTTGTGTGATGGAATATCGTTAATGAAAAATAGAAAGTAACTATAGTGAGTATCCAATCAAAAATAAGACTTAAGAAGATTACGCAATCGGATCCTAATAATTAAGGATATAAAAGTATCTGAAAGATTCATATGACATATCCCGGTTAAGAATAAATATATCACTTCCCAAAGCTTTTTACCCTTCAAACCTTCGAATCAAACAGCAGTTGTAAGTACCAGAACTGTGGAAGATGAATGTTAAATCTTTTCTGGTGGACATTTGTAGCCATTTCCCAACTGAATCATCACCTTACATGAAACATTTCGTTTACATTTCTATAAATAAACATTCATCTCTGTAAGCAATAAACAGCACTTCAGATACGCCTACAATGGCGTCACTCAGTACTAAAACCTATATTTTGTAGTTCCATTTCTAAAAGGAAAGCATTTATGTTCTATCTTTTAATATATCTTTTCACCTCTTTAAAAATACTTTTCTCACATTATTTTGTTAGCTTTTTACCTGCTGATTCAGATTTATCTCTTACTACACAGACCAGTTCTTCGTAAACATTATATGTGATTTTAATACACAACTCCACGAGTTGTTGAAATTACCTACGTGCAAGTGTAATAATCAGAAAGAGCAATTGTTTCCTGCAGTATTTCAATTTTATTTTCATTGAAGTACGTTTTCAGGTTGTAACTTGCACAACGTTTAAATTTCTCAATTATACATAATTGTCTTGGTTTATCAAAAGTGTTATCAATATGCGAATAATTACGCTATCTATCAAAATAAACCTCTTTTTCGTGAGTAAATTCCATGTTTGATTATCTCGTTTGTGATAACTTCAAAACTTTTGTCGATAAGCTTCCTGTACTAAAACATATACTTTAGGAATAGATGATTTAGCATTATCATAATCTGTGCAAACTTCTCGGGAGAGAACAACATAAACTTCTTGTGCTTTACCAGATAAAACGTTTCGTAAATATAACGACAATTTTCAATGGGCCATTGCATAGTTTGAGCAAACTTTTATCAACAATATTTATCAACTTCATTTTTATTAAGTGGCGGTAGTTTACTCTATCAGATGAATTCAAAGTTTAAAGTTGAGTCTTATTTCCATTTCTTTCTCGGCTTCGATACGGTGTCGTTTGACCTAAAGAAGTTTACTTTGTCTTTCAGCTTCGATACGAATGCATCCGGTCTCGAGACGTTTACTTTATCTTTCAATACAAGCTTGTTCTTTTCTCTTTTGTTAACTTTAATACGAGCTCGTTCTTTCTCTTTTTCGGTTTAAATACGGGCGTGTTCAAGTTTGATTTGTTTAAATTTAATTTTATCTCTAGCTAATCTTTATCACTCAACTTTGATTGATTAGTAGAGACACTAAAGTAATCCCATAATGCCTCCTCAAACAACAACTTATCATCGACTAATATTTCAGTAATACACTTTATAGTTCATTTATTTTTATTGATTTCTTAATCACTAATTCTAAAGTCCCCAATGGCTCAGCGGTATGTCTGCGGACTTCCAATGCACAAATCTGGGTTTCGATACCTGTCATGGACATAACACAGATAGGCCGTTCTGTAGCTTTGTGCTTAATTCAAACAACTAAAACTTTGGCAGGTTTTAACAACTAGCTTTCGTTATACCTCTCTAGTTGTTTGAGGGAAAGTAATTTATCAAAACTTTGATAATCAGGCATGATCAAATATCGTTGGTAGTGATAAATATAAATTGAATTAATATTTAATTGAAATTGCTTTTTGTTCCTGATTCAGATCTCGGATACGAGCTCTCTCCCCATTTATTACCTTATATTTATAATTTATTTCAGACAAGTATCCAGTTCGTCACGTAATGTATTACAATTTCCAATAACCAGAAACTGATTTAAGTTGTAATATAAATTTAGAAGTTAATTAAATGTGAATATGTATCAAATTTACGATGTTTCCCAGCAAGACTGATATAATAAGTTTCTTTCTCAACACATGTATGGTTTAATGTAAAAATAATAATACAATTTATAATAACTGTTTTAACAAATGATATATAAATGTTTTTCAAACTTACAAAGAAATCTGAACTTCCTTGATATCTTATCGAAAGTTCAAGATGAATGAATTAATTCCGAGTTAACGGAAATACAATTCACTTTACAAGGAACCAGATAACTTTCTATTTTTCTGTGGTCTCACGCCGTTTACAAGCCGACTTCTCACTACTGAAGTTATATAATGTTTTTGCAAAAAATATTGATCTCCAATGTGAATTAACCAAAGTTCAATATTTTGTTATTATCCAAGTCTATAAAAGTTCTTGGTCAAATATCTGTAGTTTTCTGATTAATAAGCGTTATTAACAATAATAGCTTCCAAAGATTATAGTATAATAATTGTAGCGATCGAACAATATTTATTTATACTGTTTCCTTGCGTGTTGCTATCGCTACCTTTTATAATCGTTAGGCGAGATTCTCTAAATTTACGTTGGCAGCAATACTGATGATACGCTAGTGCTTTCGTAAAATATATGTTGTTTATTGCTACACTCGAAAATATTCTACAAATGTAGAGAATAGGCAGAAATTTCGCAATACACATTGATCAGTATAAAATACATGCATTTCAATATATATGCTTAACTGAAACAAACATCGGTATTAAAATAAATCATCATCATCATCATTCACCACTTGATTTCATCAAGGAACATAGGGCCGCAATTGCTTGCGGATTCTTCAACAGGTATTTAAGTGAGTAGGTTGTTAGCCCACTGCACCGAGCCGTCCCTAATTTAGTAGTGTAAGACTAGAGGGAAGGCAGCTAGTCATCACCACCCACCGCCAACTCTTAGGCTACTCTTTTACCAACGAATAGTGGGATTGACCGTCACAATATAACGCCCCCACGGCTGGGAGGGCGAGCATGTTTGGCGCGATGCGGGCGCGAACCCGAGACCCTCGGAATATTTAATAAACGTTTTTTTATCAACGGTTAGGAAATGTATAGAACTAGTGAATTAATGTTAATCTTCCTTTTAAAGATAATTTAAATATAAATCGCCAAAAAATTAAAACAGTGATTTAAACTAATGTTAAATTATGATCAACGATATTAGTGTATCTGCCAGTTTAGCCGCCGATTTGATTTCGTTTCTTTAAGTCGCTTGCTCAATCCTTTTTGGCCGCACCTTTTTTTTTATACTTATGATGTCTTTGGTTAGATATGATGAATTTTTGTCAATCCACAACAAGTAAGAAAGTGACACTCGATAGTAATTAACATTGCTTTAGAACTGCAACCCTGTTATTTAAAAGAGACCTATACTTTAGTAAATCAACCACATTCCTTAAAACATATAATGATAGGTTTCTTCTCTAAAATTTTTAACACCTTTTAATAATATCATGAAATTTTGGTTAACAGTTCTTGTCATCACCTACAAGCATTCAATACAGCCACATCAACCATTATTATTTGCTTTAACTGCCTAACGTGACGTTATACATTTTTTGATTAGGATAATTTAATACAATTTAATACAGTGTTTAAATGTTGGCAATGAATAATAACCATCCATCAATACGATTCTTTTGAAAACTTGAACTAGTCTGGTTTGCTTGGCCGAACCAATACTCATGCACTTCACGCCTGTTAACCTTATAATTATTATGTTATATATCAGCCATCTTTAATTCGAATGACAAAATCTAAGAATGCCCACTTTTACTCTTAGTTTAAGCTGTAGGGAAATGTTTAGACCGATAACTCATGTGACTTTATTCGTAGACGTGCGCAAATATTTTGATTAAATTTGAGAAGTTTTTGTTAGATAACTTTGTACATATGATTTACATTTAGACCAAATGAGACACCTAGTTATAAGTTGTAGATATCTATCAGTGTATGTTAAAAAAAATAAATCAATAAAAGTTGAGTATATTGCTCTATTAAATAAAGTTTTTTATACTTTCAATATGAAGAAAAAACAAGAGAAAGTCCTCAAACGCCGTGGTACTTGAAACTATTTTTAGACAGAATGAGAGTAAATTAATTTACGAGACCATTTTTTTCCTATTTTATTTGCTACATTTTTGTGCACAAGCAATATCAAGAGTGGGGCGAATGCATACTCAGTTCGATTTTATCATTCATTAGGATTTCTACTAATCCACCCTCATATTTAAATTATTTTGGGCACAATTAGAGTAAATTAATCTATGAATCCTTGACGGGGTTAAGTGCATCAATCGAAATGGTTTGACCTCCTTAGTCCAAAACTGTAATTAATTGTTTTTTAAAATCTTTAAAGAGATGATATGACTATCAACTAAAACTTTGTACTTAAAAAAGCTAAAAGCTCAGAAATATTCCATGAACTGCTATGCCGCCGATAAAAAAAAGGAAAACCTTCAATCAAAATTGGAGATTTTATATCTCGTGTAATTCTTAACAAATTGTCTTGAAATTTGCCAAGTAAAATAAGCGCCGTGTAAGTATGTCCACTGAAAATCTGTGATAGTTTGGATTGCCACAGTCTGACTACAGAAAAGGGAAATCCTAAAACTATCACACCTACTAATATTAAACAGCATGTTTTGCAGTATACTTTGACCGCATGTGTCCTGATTTGTTTAATTTGCTCAACTTTCAACTTATTTTAGGACTTATCTTGAAATCGATGGTTTACTGCGATAAGATAATTGAAATATATCTCACAATTTCTTACATTGGATTGAAGGTAAAGAGTTACATTGCGTCCAAAATTGTGTTAAGCGAATGAGAAGCTGCTTAAATGTAAATACATGGTATATAATAGTTTGCGTTGTAAAGTATAACAAAGGAAAAATTTACCGTATTATTAAGACTCCCTATATACATTTGTATATGAAAAGTTTTACTGATCATGTGATATATAAAATGTTTTCTTTATCCCTATAAATGCAGAGATCTAGTCACATATTACTTTTTCTACAGGATAATACATAAAGGCAAAATCTTTTTGACTTTCCAAAAGACGTGATAATGACTGTACATTCAGCAGGAATGTTCTTATATCTTTTCTTTGATATCTGTTCATAGACATCTGTCACTATGATATTTTAGCAATTGCAAGCAAAACTCAATGCAGCTGAAATTAAGAAACACTGTGACTACCAACTGCTAAATAAATTGACAATTAGATTTTTAAGTCTTAACAGACATCAGAATTGGCCCCAAGAGACCAATTTCTTCAGTAATTTTCAAGTTTCTTTTACCTTCAGCCATATCGCAAGAATATTGTTATATAAACTGTCACATATTAGCCGATAACCAGTCTAAAAATAGCTTATCTCAAAGGCAAACAGTAAAGTTATCTTCGATGTAGACAGTGAATGGCTAGAAATTAGTGATATAGCCTAATGAGTTGGTTGTAATTTGTTTTGTATTAAAAGTACAGTAACAAGTAAAAACACATGAGTTACTTCATTATTCTCATACCTATTTTGATGGTACAAACCACTGGAGGTAGTGTAATGGTGTGGAAAATGCTCATGGTAGAATTTGTGTTACCTGATTTCTTTAGTAGGTGGATAGCATTTAGGGAAGTTATTACTAGTCACGTACTCTAAGTAATATTGGATTTATACCCTAATAAACAAGGACTTTTTGAACACATTAGTGCAAAACAGTAAAATAGATTGCACTGTCCACAATCGCTTCAAAGAGGATAGCACTGATTTTAATTTTCTTGCTTGGCTAGTTTAATGACCATACCACATTCCAATCCATATTTTATGAGTTAACTTTGAACATCAAGTTCACCTTCATAATCATCTGCCAATATCTATGAACCTGTTGCAAATCATGCACTCTAACGAATGTGATATAATCTAAAAACAGCTTAAATTAAATTGTATATGAATTCACGCTGTTATAGAGACAAAAGATGTCTAACCTGCGATTAAGTGGAGGTGCTGATGTCCATTCAGTATAAATGATTGTAATGTATTTTGTTTGGGTAGTAGGTAATGCATTACTAAGCATAAACATATTTGCATTATATGCCTTTTTGTGTGCAAGTTTAACAGCATCATAAAATACTGGAATAAAATAATTTTGTCTTGAAAATCCCATTATCTGCAGTAAGCAACTTATTTGCAGTTTCACAGCATAAATCACCTTAATAGTGCTTTAAAAAATGAACCACTGTATTTAAATCTAAGAAGAAAACAGTGAAAATAATGTCCCTCAAGCTATTTACCGAATGTGTGTTACAACTCTTTAGAGTCATTTCTTCTTCAAACAAACCTATTTGAGAAAACACATGGAGGGTTTATTTTAATGTTTAAGTTTCTATGGCAATACTGTCAATCACTTATGCTCCAACACAACTGCAACTTCTTTTGATAATATTGTTAGCGAGTTAACAACACCTTGACTGGAAACACCAACATATCAATTATCTTTTCCCTTATGTGAAAATTTTAGTGGAGCAACCGAGAACATCCAGTGACCTTGTATTAGAACCTATAATTAATGAAAACGATTAACTACTGCCTACTTTTAGCTGGCCTGAACAATATATTTTTTATGAACAGCATATAAAATACTTGCGTTTAATAGGAGAAAACACTACAAATGTGTATTTGATCTACCCGTAACATCAAGTAACTTTAACAAAACATTTTTGAATGACTTTCTCAGAACACAATTTTTCTAAACATTATGCAAAAGACTAATTTATTAAATTTGTTCATTATTAAATATTTATTTTGAATTACATCATTTAATATGCGAACTTCGTTTGGTGTTAACTTTTATCAATATTGCTATCTACTTGGCGTGAACCATATTATTCAATTTAGTGTAAAATTCTCTTGTTGTTATTCACTTTTACACTCTTTTTCTTATGATAAATATTCCAGTTACAAGTAGCGATTTAATATGAACAGTGTATTATAATATTTTATTGTAAAGTACAAAATCTAACAACTATTGTTATGATTAGCTGTTAGAAATTTTGTCCTAACAATGGATATTTTAGTTATAAGTATAATTTCATTATCAGTATATTTAGCCACATAATATAATCCATGCTATAATATTTTCATTGTTAGAATATTCTGTGATAATGTGGTTATTTTAGCTACATATATCAATTTGTTATTTTTTAATATTTTACCATATTACACAATATATATCATGATATATTTTCACTGTTTTAGTATCTTGTACCCATATGAATATCATATTCACATATATCAGTTTGTTATCAATATAATGTTTTGACATTTGGCATAACATTGCATCAATGGTCACTTTATTAGGTACACCTTCTCTTTAACGCATATAGCCAAACATCGAATCATGTGGCTGCAACTCAATGTATAAAGCATGGAGATAAGGTCAAAGTTTCAGTTGTTGTTCGACCGAACATTAAAATAGGGAAGATGCATGTCTAAGCGTCTTTGACCGTGGAATGATTATTGGCGCCAGACGTAGTGGTTCCAGCATTTCAGAAACTGCTGACTTCCTGGAACTTTCATGCACTAAAGTGTCTACAGTTTACTGAGAATAGTGCGGAAATAAAAAAATGTCCAATGAGAGGTAATTCTGTGGACAAAAATACCTTGTTAATGAGAGAAGTCAGAGGAGAATGGCAAGACTCGTTCAAGCTGACAGAAAGGCCACAAATATTCAAGTAACCACTCTTTACAACAGTGGTGTGCAAAAGAGCATCAAGGAACGCACAACGTGTCGAACCTTGAAACATATGGGCTACAGAAGCAGAAGACCACGGGGTTCCACTAATGTCAGCTTTGAACAGGAAGATGAGGATACAGAGGCGGGATTACCAAACCCGGACGATTGAAATTAGAAAGACATCGCCTAGTCTGACGAATCTCGATTTCTGATGACACATGCAGAAGGTAAGGTCAGAATTTAGCATAAACAGCATGAAACAATGGATCCATCCTGTCTTGTGTCAACGGTACAAGCTGCTGGTGGTGGTGTTGTTATAAATCTAACAACAACTTTTGACACACATTAAGCCCCTTAATACCAACTGAGCATCACTTGAATGCTACAGTGTATTTGAACATTGTTGTTAATCATGTGTATTTTTTATGGCCACAGTCTACCCGTTTTCCAATGGCTACTTCCAGCAGAAAAATGCGTCATGTTACAAAGCACGCATCATCTCAAGCTGGTTCCACGAACATGACAGTATATTCAGTGTATTTTAGTGGCCTGCACAGTCCCCAGAACCCAATTCAATAGAACACCTTTGGGATGAAGTGGGACGAAAAGTTCGCAGTAATAAAGTGTGGTCGATAAATCTTAACAAACTGCGTAATGTCATCGAGTCAGCAAAGACCAAAATTCTTAAGGAATGTTTTCAGCACCTTGTTTCATATATGCCGCGAAGAGTTCAGGCTGTTTTGAAGACAGAATGGGGACCTACCCGTTACTAGATAGGTAGTGACTAGATAGGAAGCTTACTGACAGAACATATCATCATGTTAATAACGCGCAGTTCTCCCAGTCACTTGATGTGAAACTGATGACTTGATATGAACAATATGAATATGCATGGACACAAGAGTAGATAACCAAAATAAAAAAATATTAACGTTCTTATTAACAAGATATCAAATATGCGTACATGGCCAACATGAAGTACATGTGAGTATCCCTTGATTGTTTTATATGATGTATGTGTGATTGTTTTTTATCGGTGAGTCATACTGTACCGACATTCTGAAAAATATGGCCTAACACAAAACCCGCAGGAAGATAATGTATAATCATGATGATAATCAAAAAGTTAATAAGTGTTCACTTTTAGAGTCAGCTTACATTTCCTACACACGTGAACGTGTCCCACGAAGTTTGCAACAGTAACTTTTTCTTTCTCTTCTTGTGAAAAACATTATAATACATAGTTTCCTGTGTACTATTTCTTTGAAATGTATTTAGTTTGCTAGCGGAAGTTTAAAAACATAACAAACAAAAAATTAATCATGCTCAAACACTCAGCGGGATGTAGTTCGTATCTCATCCGTCATGTGCTGACAACCAGTTGGTGCTGGCCTTCAGTTGGAAAGTTGTCGGAAACAAACGGGAGGTTTCCTTTCCATCACAGACCTTCTGATACTGAGCTTGCCAGTGTAGCTAGAACTATACTCTGTATAGAAGATGATGGATCGCGAACACAAAAGAAGTAAAGTATCGTCCAAGAACCCGTTAAGAGGGAAGGAACCTGTCAGCCGGATAAGTTGGTGGTTCAAATGTTTTTGTTTTGTTGATTAGCTTGCAAGGTTTTTAAGACAGGCGAGAACCAATGTAACAGGATGTCATGGTACATGAATATACACATGCCACTTTGGTTGTTTTGTTTTTTCTCTTTAATAATACTTTGATATCTTAACTGCTTTTCTTTCTGTACTAAGTCATTGTCATTGGCCTGAGAATTTTAAGTTTCAAACTTCTGAACTTGTTTGAGAATTCTCAAAAACAAATCAGCATAACTTTAGAAGCTAATAACTTCCATAAAGATGAGATGTGGGTGAAATTAATTATAAATGCCACTCAACATATATACATTACAACATTGTTTAATTGAGCACGCTTTTCTACTCTTAATCAAATATATATATATTCAAAGGAATAATATATTCCATATGTTTGATACGTTGTTTCTCAAAACTGTTAAAGGTTAGGAAATATGCATGCTTGAACAAGAGAAAAAAAAAAAGGCAAGAACCTTTTCAAGGACTAAAAATTTAATGTAAGCAGTTCCCTTACTCATTTCTGTTAGCCATCACAAAGGCTCTTTTTCTCTGCATGTACATCCAAGTATTAAGACATGCACTGTGTATTGTATCATGTAATATCCAGTTCAGCTCATTACAAGCTAAGAAAATGTTCACTACTATTCAATACAGATGAGTAGAAGTTCGATTTGTCAAAATTATCACATTTGTTTCTCTCCATTTTCATTGTCAAACAAAAGTTTATTGTACACCACGTCTAGATCACTACGAATAACTCACTTTGTCCTGGTTCATATCCACACAAATAAATATTGGTCACATAATAAAATAAATAAAAGAAACATATATTCGAAGCTTAAAAAGTGTGTGGCCTGAAACTTTCGACCCTCGCTAGTACAGCAGTAAGTCTACGGATTTACAACGCTAAAATTAGGGGTTCGATTCCCCTTTGTAAGCTCAGCACAGAGCCCGATGAGGCTTTGCTATAAGAAAACAGGTAGACAAACACACGCCTTAAACTTTTTTATTTTTTTTTGCATATTGCAACAGATTTAGAACCCTGTTTAAGGTTTGGCAAACATGTTAAGTATCTTTCATAAACATCTATTTTAAGTAAACGTAAAAGAGAAAAATACTTACTTTGAAAACACAAGAGTATTCAATATCCTTCGCCAGAGGATGAGCTTTTACAGCTTACCCAAATATTTAACCTGTAATAATTACTTAAGAATGGTTTCTCTTTCCTATAGAGCGTGAATGTTAGGAAATTTATAACAACGCACCCCTTTAGTCTATAAAAACGTATCAGTTTGGAATAATAAACTAATCACATAAAGTACAAATCTAGGTAGACGATTCCATGAAGTTATTTTATTGCAGTGCAATATTTCTGAGAGGTTCCCTCCCAAGTGATATCCAGCAAGAATTATTATTTTATTTAAAGGGAGGAGACGGTTGTAGGGCCATTAACTGTTGTGATGGCTAACCTTGTAGAACTATATGTAACATACCTTGAAATATTTTGTTCGTAAGGGCTGTTTTTGTTACAAGTGTACTACATTGTTAAAATAAAAATGTATAGGTTGCTTAACAACAATGTGATTTATTGTTTCCAGTTGTTCATCAGTTCAAAAGTTAACACTAGCATTTCTTGCTACATGTGTTTGTTTATTTTACTTTGCTACAAGTACAATAATAGTTACACATGTTTGATCTGGCACTATTCTGTTATATGAAAGATATATTCCTTTTAAATGAGTTAGCGTTTTATATTTCTAAAGTAAAAGAAAAACACGAGATATTTCGTTATTCTGTTTTGTTGTCCAAAGTTTTCTCTAATTATTTTGTTTGTACTTTTATTAACTTTTAATGAAATATTGAGGCCCATTTCTGCTCACCTTAGAATATACATTATATAATTTTATATAAGACGAATAATATAAATTGCCCTAATTATTTATGAAAGTTCGGAGATTTCTCATCTCATTATTGGAGATGTGTTATTATGTAATTCCAAGTTTATAGAGTAACTTGTTGTAGTGTAATAATTTTCTTTCGTCTTCTTCAGAGATTTTTTATATTCAATAATATTATAATGTTACTACTCAACGTACATCAAACATGTACATACCTATTTTGAAATAATGTACAATTGAAATACCCATTTCAAAATAATGTATTTTGAATATGCACGTATCCATTTGAAAATCATCCATATTCAACATGCATAACCAATATGAAAATCATGTATTTTGAAACCATTTGAAATTAATGTATATTGAACACACATAAAGATATACTTTTATCTAAATACATTAGAAAAATTTAATCAACAAAAGAATGAAACGTGATATTACAACTTCTAGAGCAGAATACAGTAACTGTTATATTATTCTTATTTGTTACAACTTCGGCAAAATTAGGCATATCTCATACCTGAAAATGTTTGTAACCATAATATTTGTGCAGAAGAGACTTATGGTATTGATAATTCGCAGAATTATGCCACTTTTATTCATATACTAAACTATACTTCACTTTTAACCATCAATCATCCAACCAGATTTAGCACAGTTAACCAAATATACTTATTTATCTATGCATACGCACATTTAATATAAGTGTGAATTAAGGAATTATTTTTAAAGGACAGCCAACATTTAAATAACAAAGAGGGTATATAACTGATTAATACATGGAATTGAAAAGGTACCACGACGTTATTCATAATGTTTATTCATTACAGTAAATAATTAAATCAAAGTTTACTTAATGATTATAATGTTAAGATATTATCTTGGCAAGGTTGATACTACTAACAGAACTGCTAGAATAGCAATGCTATTTTTTCTCTAGATACTAAAAGTCTCCAAATCATATTTATTTTTCTTTTTTGTAAACTGTGGTGTTCGTCTTCCATTTGAAAAGCTGCGCACGTAGACATTGCTCAACATTCACTTTGAAATGATCGAAGAACAGGCATGAATAATGTTAATCCAAAAATTTATTTCACAAGCAGGATATTCTACACAAAGTTTTAAGAATTAACCATACTATCATTCACATTTCGAAATGTGACGTAATTTAAAGAGTAAATACACATATGCAAATATAAATGATCACATTATCACATTTACTTCTTTCATTTACAGACAGCCTGTAATAAATGGACTAGTAATGTGTAAGATTTCTGGGGCATCAAGCATGCGCCTTATGAGGGAGGGTACCTTTTTAATGCTTATACGAATATTTGTATTCGCATACTGGAATAGCGTAAACTTGTTCTTTTTGCATTTAGTTTATTCTGCTCTTCATCACTGTCTAATTTAAGTTTGTTTTTATCTCAATTAAGAGTAAAAAATCTTTTAGCAAAAAGTGGATCGCAGATTTTCTAAATTACAATTTTGACCATTTGTGGCTATTTATTTATTGATTTTAAAATAATTTTGAGATCCAACTGTACTTATTCTGTCCAAAGATGATGGCACATGCATGATATGATTTCGGAGGAAGCTTTTGAACTCGGTAAATGTGTAAATCATTTTAAACTTTTAAATGTCACATAAAACATGCTTGCCCTATCAGCCGTAGGGAGGTTATAAAGTGTAATCAATCCCATTATTCGTTGGTAAACGAGACGTCCAAGCGTTGGCGATGGATGTTGATGACTAGCTGCCTTCTACCCTATTTTAAATTGCTAAATTAGAGACGGCTAGCGCAGATAACCCTTCTGTAGCTTTGTGTAAAAAAAATATTGTCTAAGCCTTGACTTTTGTCTAATAAATAAATATAATTATATATTTTACTTTTAATTTTACATTAAAATATCTTGTGTATTCCCGTGTTTTGAAAAAAATTAAATTATAAATACTATATACAACCATGAAATTTTACAAAACGCACCTTAAAGTGCTTTTTTTATATTATTCCTCTTAAACAATTGGCTTGATATGCGTTTATAAGAATGGAACTTTTCTCAAAAAGTTCAAAGTTTTAAGGCTTGGTGTATCAGAATATTATAGACAGAATATTTTTCCTTTCATTCTGAAAAAGACAAGCAATAGAAAGGCTTCAAAAATAGGAATCCTTATTGAACATTTCAAAATCTAGGAGTTTTTATGACTTCTTTTAATGTTTAGTTTACCTTTAAGTATGTTATTATTCTGGGTAATAGAAAATTGTTTTTAGCATTGATATTCTTTAAATTCCTAGTGTTTTATTTTTAAATTGTCTTCACAATTAAGCTCATTTCAAGTCTTATTGTTTATTTCTCCTTTAAAATAAGCAATTTTTGGGCTTGAAAAAAGAATTCTCAAAATTAACAAAGCTTTGTATTTTTTATGAATTTTATGAATATTATTTTTGTATGTTATTCTTTTCGAAATGGTATTCTTTTTCCCAAACTCCCAATAATTAAATCTTTTTTCTTATAAATTTTTCGCTAGCTTCAATCTTACTTCTGATGAAAAGAACAATTAATGAAATATATCCATAAATAGGAATTTTCAAACAAACTTTGAAGAACTAAAAGATCATTAGATTTTCATTCCAGATTTAGTTTACCATAATTATTTTTAATCTGGACAATATCTTTTTTTTACAATTAGAAACAGTATGATATTTTGCTTTACACTGCTAATGTTTTATTCTTGAATTGTTTTTTCCTGTGTAATGAGCAAAGTTATATACTTTTCTCTTAATTTTGCATTAAAATATTTTGTATTTTGTCTCTTTAGAGAAAATTTGTGCTTTGCATAAATTACCAAGTCTACTACAATTAGACCCAGCATGGCCTAGTGATTAGTTGTCACTCGACTCGTCATCTGAGGGTCGCGGGTTCTAATTAGCATCACACCAAACCTATTCTCCTTTTCCAGCTGTGGGGGCTTTACAAAGTATCCGACGGTAAATGGTGAGTGGTGATGATTAGTCTTCAGTCTAGTCTTTAGTTGCTAAATTAGGGACGGCTAGTGCAGATAGCCCTCATGTAGCTTTGCACGAAATTCAAAACAAACAATCTATTGATTTTTTTCAAAACTTTCTGAAAAACGCAATTTTCTAATAATTTTCTAGTAAACAGATGCACTCGTTGTAGATTTCTCAAACGGAGCTTTCTTCCTCAAAAACACAAAGATTTGTCAAACTAATTTGTCAAGGATATTCTGGATAGCTTAAATTTTTTCTTTATTTCCTAAAACAAAAACAAGAAAAAATATGAATTTTCAATCAAATTTCCTAAGTTTGAAATATCAATAAAACATTTTGCTACATGAAGAACACGTTCTATTTTAAGTATAGATAAGATTAATATCTTTATTTTAACTTTGGAAGGGATATAATATTTTAAAAAAGAAGCACTAATTTTTAGTCGTGGGTTTTCTACGCAAAAAACATAATTGCAAATTCCACACTTAATTCGGATTTGAAATACAAAAGTTTATTGCTTTCTTCAATATATTTATACGTTCATAAAATACTCTTTTCATTTCATTCCAGGATACACTTGATAACGCTTCCAAAAATAGTACTTTTTATCAGATTCATAATATTTAAGCTTAAAATGTTTGTGAATATTTTTTCGAGTTTCAGTTTTGGTTCTTCTTTAACAAGAAAACAGCCAATAACAAAATTTCAACAATAGCAATTTTCCATCATGGTTACTAAATTTAAACGATTTCAAGATTGTTCACTGCTTTCCCAATTTTCGTCCACTATTAAATTTCTGTGTATATCAGATAAAAGCAAGTTGTGTGTCTTTTATTTTATCTTTTGAAATGATATAATATTTTCATTTAAGGTTTTAATGTTTAAGAATTGAATGTTTCTATAAACACAATGGTAGATTATTTACTTGGTTTTCCTAAATCTAAACGATTTCACGGATTGTTTCAAAATTTACTCTACTTTGAAATTTCTTTTTATTCCACATAAGAATATTTTTTTTAGTTTGGAAACGATTAAATTTGTAATATATTTTACTATTGAGTTTTTCTAAAAAATAAACAAAGTTACGTATTTAACTCCTAATTAAAATACACTGTATCTTGCATGTTTAAAAAAATTAATTTAATGCAAATATTGCCAAAGCTATATGCACCATGGGTATTTTTCATAACCTTTCATGAAAATGCTTTTTCAATGTTAGATAAATAAAACAACAGATATCAAAGGGGCTTTCTAAAAGAGAACTGTTTTTGTAAGAATATTATGTATATGTTAGATTTTACTCTTCTGAAGTGAACACAGGCAATAGAATAGTGTTAAAGAGAAAAATTTTCAACTGAGCTTCCTAAGTCTAAACTTTAATTTTACCTGCTTTTACAAATGTCATTCGCCATTAAATTTCTTTTTTATTTTAATGAGAGCAAACTGTGTTTCAACTTTTATCTTTGAAGCGACATACTGCTTTTTATTAATATCTTATTTTTTTATTGTTTCTATGAAATAAATACAATCGTATATTTTTTACTTGATGTGGCATTAAAATAGACATCTTCTTGGTTATTTAAATATTTGCTTTTTTCAACAAAATCACTAATCTTCCTTGGTATTTTAGAAATCTTCAGGTAAATGTATTTTTCAGGATAGTCGACTAGAAATATGAAATTGATTTACGTTTCTCAAAATATACTTCATTTCGTCAAAAATACAATAATTTAATCTTTCATTTCTCATAAATATTCTGTCTAGCTTCTATTTTATTCTACAGTTGTAAACAAAAACAACCAAAAATAGGAATTTTCAATCGAACTTCCTAACTTTCAAAAAGATAAAACATTTTTACTAGATTTTAAATTTTTGTTTTCAATTTCGCGCAAAGCTACACAAGGGCTATCTGTACTAGATGTCCCTAATTTAGCAGTGTAAGACTAGATTACACACTTTCTTGCTTATTACAATCCATTTTTTTATTAATCCAAATTACAAATTCTACACCTGGAACTTTTTTTTCAATTTTCCTTAAAATATTTGTTCATGTTATTCAACTAGAAAGATACTCTTGACATATGCTTTTGAAAATTATACTTTTGTCGTCAATATCCTAAGACTTAAGCCTTAATTTGTCATGATTAGTCTGACTAGATTCATATTTATTTTATTTCTGAGGGATAAAATGATTAATGAAAGGGTTTCAAAAATTAAAAATTTCAGTTATACTTGTAAAGATTAGAATATCTACAAATGGTGGACAAAACGACTCTTTTTTAACATGTTGTTAATTTGTTCTATCTTTTATTAGATAACAGACAAATATTCAAAACTATATGTGTGCACTCTACGACATCTGTTGAAATATGACATCAAATTCTAATTTTAACATTAGATTTCATAAACACATAAACCTTTATATATTCAGTTACATTTTCTCATAAAACGTTCTGCACCCACTATAGATTCTTAGATCTTCTCACTTCAATTAGCCTACAAAATGATAAAATAAGCTAAATAATAATTAAAACAGTGGTGAGCTGCGTGTGTCCAAGCTGTTAACTTGTCGTTTTGTGAATCCTATGGTCAGTGATTTAAGTCTTTTTTTTTTTTTTTGCAAAATAGCGCTTCACTCTTGACGCTTAAATGCCACTTTTCAATTAAGATAGTGCCAAAGGTAACAAAGATACCTTTATCTAGCTTCCTTCCCTCTAGTCTATCAATTCGATGTAGTCTAGCATGAATAAGATAAATAAAAAAATAAACAGAACTATTATTTTTCTGTATCTTAAAGTCAGCTATTAAAACTTTAAACAAAATAAATTACAGAACAATGTTTCGACCTTCTTAGGTCATTTTCAAGTTAACAAAAAATGGAAAAGTATTCTGAAATACGTGTTACCTATCGTAATTTATCTCAGTCGAGCCTCCAATTTTTTATATTAGCTGTTACGAGTTCAATTGTTCTGAAACTAAATTAAATTGTAATTTTGACTCAGAAGTTAATAATCTTCATCAAATGTTACGAGTTCAATTGTTCTGAAACTAAATTAAATTGTAATTTTGACTCAGAAGTTAATAATCTTCATCAAATTGAATATATTTGACAGCGAGATTAAAACAAACAATTTTCTTTCTTAGTACAGATGTATTTTAATATACAATTATACAATTTATAATCACGGTTATTACAAATAATGATTTACATAAAAACTCTACAAACAATATTAAACCTTCTAACTGGTCCACAACAGGATATTTTATCAATGCTTCAAGATGAGCGAATTAATTTTAAGCTGATATCGATACCGTTCTCTCAGCAGGTAGCTAACCAGCTCTTCACACGTGATATTTGCACTGCTGAAATTATATGATGTTTTGAAAGAAATATTAACGTTCAAAGTTAATATACTGAAGTGGATTAGACATAAAACAGAAAACAACATCCTGGAATATCCTCACATTCTGAAACAATCATGAATGTAATTTAGTTTTCTTTATCCTTATGCAGAGTGGATGAATAGATATGTTTTTTTTAATGTTTACTGACATGCAACGTACTCTAATTGTAAAGCATATTCTGTAATAACAGTAAACGTGATGAGTTTATAAAATTTGAAAGAATCATCTTTTGTTTTAGACCATATCTTTCATCATATGAAGCAACAAAACTGAAAAACGTTGTAAAGTACTTTTGTAGATTTCATTTTAAAAGTTAAAATGTAGAATGTATGCACATTATTTCTGATAATTCGTAAATCAACTTTTCTTTTTCTAAATTACAGTTTTGTTAATAAATGCTTTAGTATATTTAATACTTGTTACGTGTGTTATTTTACTTACAGGTATTACAGATATAATTATATCATGTTGGGCTAAAATGAAGGATAAGTTTTATATAAGAAATGTAAATGGAGACTTCTACTAGTTGTTCAAACACACTTGTTAAAAAGTAATTTTCATGAGTTGTAATTTATCATAAAATACTAAGTTAAACATATATTGATTAGTATTTTATAATCTAAAATGTATGTAGTTTTTGTAAATATTTTATTAATGTAACTTGGTGTTTTGTTAATAAATGTTTCAGTTTCAGACTTGTCAAGTCTGAGACCTTACTTACACATAATAGTATTTGCTTAAAACATTATAGACTATAATGAAACGTGAGTATAATACTGTTACGACAGAAGGTGTTCAAACCCCTCCGTCCCGAGTGCTTTTTGCTTATAACTTAAAAAGTATCACGAGTAGGCTAATAGAGGTATAGTGTATTATAAATATTATAATAACACACATCTACATAATTTTTATGTAAATTAAAAGACACATAAACTGTTTATAAACAAATAATCAAAAATACGAGGAGCAGAAAGTGTTCCTACAGTTCAGAACGAGTAAAATACTGATATTCCCGTAAAAATTTTTAATTTGGCGAATAAACTACATTATACCCAGAACTAGACACTGTGTTCATAATTATTGGAATTTAGCCAGCAAAAAATTTACTTCTGACAATTTAGCGCCGTCTCCGTTACTATCTGCTTGATCATCAGGGCGAATAGGAAACAACTGTCCAGTGATTTAAAAAACCGAATTATTGCAAACTACAAGTGTCGTGTATCTCTTTCCGGTATTGCTACACAATTTAATGTGCCGAAATTTACTGTTCAAAGCATAATTGCCAAGTTTAAGCTTACAGGATCAACTGCTAACCTCCCCCGTTCCGCACGCTCCACCAAAATTCCATAGAGAACCAAGAGGAAGGTTCTCAGAGAAGTTAGTAGGAACCCTCGTTTAACACGTATTGAGATACAGAAACTGGTAAGGGAAACTGAGGTTGAAGTAAGCACCTCTACAGTTACGAACATGTTACGCTCTTCTGGGTTCAAAGCATGCCGTTCTCGTAGAACTCCATATTTAAAGCCTGATCATTTAGAAGCACGATTGAGGTATGCAAGAAAGCATGTAGATAAACCCTTTACCTATTGGAAAAGTATTCTTTGGTCAGACGAGACTAAAATCAAACTTTTCGGTCACAATAATGTTCGCTATATTTTCCGTAAGAAGGGGGAACGAAAGCTTCCAAACAACACCGTCCCAACCGTTAAACGCGGAGGTGGCTCGGTCATGCTATGGGGTTCCTTCAGCTCTTCTGGTGTAGGCAGCCTTCACCGCATCAATGAAATCATGAAAAAAGAAGAATACGTTGATACATTAGGCACTTATATCAAGAATGATGCTCGGAACTTACGGCTTGGGCGTTATTGGATCTTCCAGCACCACAATGACGCTATGCACACATTGAAATATGTGCAATCCTAGTTGCAGAGGAACTATATAATCGTTCTGGAGTGGTCATCGTAGTCACCCGATCACAACCCAATTAAAAACGTTTGGCATGAGTTGAAGATCAGGGTTCATCAGCGTCATCCGAAAAACTTGCAAGAGTTGGAGGCCTTCTGTAAGGAAGAATGGAAGAAAATACCAGTCGTGTACTGTCAAACTATCATGGAGGGCTATGAAGAGAGATTGTAATTCACCTGAAAGGCTACACAACTGACCATTAAAGCAGACGCACGAACGCATTCTGCCCCTCCTATGTTTGGTTATTTGTTTATAAACAGTTTATTTGTGGTTCAATTTACATAAAAATATATTTAGATGTGTGTCAGTATACTATTTATAATATACTATACTTTCATTATCCTAGTCGTGATACTTTTTAAGTTATGAGGAAAAACTATTAACGACGCAGGGGTACGAACACTTTCTGTCGTAACTGAAAGTACAAAACATGGTGTAAGATAGTCACAATGGCTAATATGGATATTATAAAAATAAAGAAATACAAAAGAAATGTCTTCTCTTTCTGATAAATTCTACAAACGTGATTGAATTCAACTAAAATCGGATCCAGACTGAGATGAGACGATTTACTCTGAACAAGTAAAATTCTGAAAATTAATTCAAGGCCAAATTGCAACATTAATGAGCATGACCTAAATAGGATATGTGATACAGTAACTTATTAATGGCCAATTAATGAAAAACACACCTATTATCAATATTGCTTTAGCACAAACTATAGATATTCTAATAATGCATATTTATGCCAATTGTGATATCTAAGTGTCAACATCTCTGAAGTTATAAGTTCAAAACCACTATAAGAATGTCATTTTTAGTTTTCTGAGGAAATCGTGTCTGAAAAATTGGCATAAATTCTCATTTTAAGGGTCTTTGTCTAGTTGTGCAAGATGTGAAACTTACGCCCTGAATGTGTTTTGGGTATTAATTAGCTCCTGGAGCATATTTTCTTGCCTTTCTTGGACTCCTTAAATCCTGTTTTTGACATTTCTTATTATCTGTTATTATTTTATTCCTTTCACTGAAGCTTTATTTTGTTCTTCAGATAATCTTTTATTTTCTGCATAGCAAAGAATTTGTTGGTGAAACATTTATCATTGATGTTAAGTAGCTTGAATACCTTCTTTCTTGACTTCAGTCCATCATACACCAATAATTTTTACCAGTGGAGTACAAGTGATGCTGAGGTTTGATGTCAGTTTATTTTATGGTATCAAGTTGCCCAAATTGTATTTGTCGTTCTTTCCACGTCGCCTTTGTTTAAGCACATAACTTTCCCATAACAATTCTGGAGACTATCAATAATCTTTTCAGTGAGTCTGCCAGCATCCATGTTATCATTGGTGAGTGTTTCCTTTTGTTTTCAAATTTAGCAAATTTGTTTCTAATTTTTCTGAACATGTTCTACATATTATTTTTCTCTACAATTTTATCTCCATATAGTGGTATTCACTCTTTCCCTGTAAAAAAAAAAAGATTTATTGTTGCTATCACTGATGTACCTGAGGCCTTTTTTTTTCTCAGATCTTTAAAATATCTTCACCGTAGTGGTTCTATTGAAGACACAGAACCATCATAATTTGCCAAACAAACTCTGTAATTTTCCTCTTTCCCTCTTTGTTGTCCTATTTTTGTCTTAATGCTTCTTCATTTTATCCAGGTATCTATTTTCAATTCGACAATGAATTGACTTCTCTCAGATACTTCAGTCATAATGATTAATCTTACAAGTACTCTTTTTTTATTCGTATTTCCTTTTGAAATGCTCTGGCATGTGAGTAGAGTTATCTAAAAGATCTAAATTACTATTTACCTTTTAAAATTTTCTTTAACTACCTTAGTTTGCCTTGTGTTACAACCACTTTGGTTATTCTTCTGTAATACTGCTACAATTGTGAGTACATTTTTCTAGAACCAGGGCTCTTCTCTTTACTTCAAGGAAAGGAAATAGTCGGAGTTTTTCATGAACACTTATTAACCTTATCATGTTGACTTTGCCATGTATCACTATGTTTAAAAGTATTAGTGCATTCGTCTTTTGACTTATGATCTTTAGTTCTGGTAATGTTAGTAGTCAGTATTTGTGTATTAAATTAAATGCATAGCAACTTATGACCCTACTAGTGTTGGTTGATATGTTGCAACCTGTAATTTTGTATTGACTCTTCTGTCGTTATATTCTCACTGGCACTACAGAAGCTTCCTTCAAAATCATATCATGCATATGCGATCATCTTTGGACAGAATAAGTACAGTTTTGTTTAATTGATAGTACTTTATTTCAAAATTTATAACATAACTTTGGTAGTATTAGCTGATGTAACGCAAAAAAATATACAGCTTTAGCCACAAGTGGTCAAAACTGGAACTGGATCATCATAAACTGTACTGACTTTAGTCTCACACATTTTACAAATTACAAATAACATATTCTACCAAAACAGCGTATGTATATGTGGTACATTTGCTTATTCGTTTTCAGACCTTTCAGTACAATTGACTTTTATTAAACCATAATATGTACAAATGGAACTTATTTCTAGTATATACTGATAATATTTTAAATGAATTTCATGACTAATATTCCATTTTTATGTTGTTTCATTTGAAAAACAGTCATCAAAAAAGAACTCATTCAAAATTACAGGATTCAGTCATGGCCTGCCAATAATTACCTGGAAAGATAACAATTGATTTCGAAATACGGAATTATTGAAATTCTTAGTATTCAGGACTTGCTTGAAAAAGAATCGAATTTTTATAATTGTTCCCACTGTAAAATATTATTTAACAATGGTTTAAGATCTGCAAATATTGTAAACTATAGTAACTTGTTATTCCTAATCGCTCTCAGACTGCCACATTCCGATATTTAGTTTTTCTTACCCATTTATATTTCCTTAAAATTAACAGCTCTGAAAATATTAAAAAGTCTCTATGTTCCAATCAAATCATGATATTTTCTAATTACGCTGAGTTGATATACGCACAAATCTAGACCACTGAACAACCAGAGGTAGTTCAATGTTAAAACTGTTTTAAAGAAACAATCTAGAGATCAAAAAACAAACCTACTTTAGTGAAAAAGGCTGAGTAGTAGTGGTATAGTACTGAAGTTAGAAATGGAAATCATATTAAAGAAACAGTTCAGTGATAAAAAACAAACCTACTCTAGTGAAAGCTAAGTGCTGGTGGTTCAGTGCTGAAGTTAACAGTTGATTTTTTAAGAAGTAGTTTAATAAAGACTAAATGTTACTCTATTATTTCTATTAGTACAAATATTTGGTTCTATTTCATAGGAAATAAATCGGCGAATTAAAAACACAAATGATTTTTCAGTTACATTATTTATCGCACGTTGACTTTCGTTGTGTCTTAGCTTTCCATTTTCTCCTCATGTCTTTTGCTGCAGTTTTCAACACAATGATACAAGTCCCTTTGGAAGGCATTGTTTCGTAAAGCTCTGCCAGATGAATATTCCAGGCTTTCTGTCCGCTGGCTAGAACGTATTTGCCTTTCTTATTCATATGCCTCACATGAGGAAGTCGAAAGTAACGGTAAAATAGAGAGCGCTGTATTAGTGTAGACTGAAATAATATCCTTTCTTTATGGTTGCAACATTTTATCCGTTTGATTTCATGGTGTTCATGAAAATAATCCAAAAATACGATGCTCTGTAAAAACAGATTTTCATGTTAACTTAATTCTCTACGACAATAACTTGGAAGTTTACAAAAATAAATTCATATTTACACATTTCGTACAAGATTCATAAATATTTTGTGAAATAGTTATGGAATAGCCTATACTTTAGAACACTGTTTCTAAAAGTGTGGTCCGAGGTCTATTTTCATATTATATGTCCTTCAATGAAACGTTTTTGTACGTTTTAAGCCGAGCGGGAGAAGAAGAGTAAAAAACGCAAATAACGTTTTATTACGTTTTGAGACTTTTGAAAAGGAATGTTGTGTCTTCAAGTTCTAAAATTTGTTCTCATGTTTTTTGCAAATAAGTGAATTTTAATCTGTATCATCAATAAATTTGGACTTTTCTCTATTCTAGAAATAAATACATATAAAAATTATATATAAGCTTAAATAAATTGAAATCTAGCATTTTAATAGGAAAATTTGGAAGAAGAGATATAATTGCAGAGAGAAATCAGACGGCGAACAATTGTCCAATAGTTTGAGAAGTGAGTACACTTTGTTGTCTTATTTTGCAATAATATTTTTTAAAAACTTTGAAACTTTTATAAATTTTTAATTTTTTTAGCTTTTCTAAATATTTAAATTTTGTCTAAAATTTTGATTATTTTATAATTTAATTATATTTAATTCTAAAATAAAATACTTTTCTTATATTTAAGGATGGATGAGTGTTTTTCTCATAATAAGGCCACATCGGATTATCTGCTTACTCCACGGAAGGGAATCAAATGCCTGATTTTAGCATTGTAAATCCGTAGATTTACCGCTGTACTAGCGTGGATCATTTAAGGAGGGACCGTTGGCTTAAAAAAAGGAGATTAGAAGACTCGCTTTCTCAACTCACAGTTGTACCGTCTACGTCCAACTGACATAACAAAGTTGTTTGACTCATGGAAGAGAGGAATCCTCTCCAAAGAAACTGGGCAAAGCTATCTTTCCCTCGGCTTTATAGATGTTAATAATTTACCTTATTGTATCTTATACAACAGAATATTTTCAAATACTTCCACCGTCATTTTGAGACCAATCATTCAGAGTTTAAAGAAAGAGGAACTGAATATTTTGAAATTAAATGTGATCAGCTCTTTAAAAGTCAAAAATTATTTGTTACAGCTTTTCAAACTACAAATGAAAAAAGCCACTAAAGCATGTTACAGAGTATTTTATCTTATTGCATTGGCTGGAGAAGCGCACACAATAGTTAAGAGACTAATAAAGCCTTGCACAGTTAACACTGAAGAATGCATGCTCAATGAAAAGTCAGTAACAGAAATCACAACAGTGCCACTTTCTAAAAATATAGTAACTCATCGAATTAAATAATTAGCTGCAAACACGAAGACTGAGTTAATATCTCGTCTGCAGAATTGTAATTTTGCCTTACAAATGGACGAATCTACAGAGGTAGTTGGACTTGCTGTTTTGCTTGTATTTGTCCAGTATCAGCACCAACTAACCATCGAAGAATATATTTTATGCAAATTCTTGCCAACAAATGTAACTGGTGCTGAAATATTCAATCTGTTGAATAACGTTCCTGAAACTCATGGTTTATCCTGGAACAACTGTGTTGACATTTGCATTGATGGTGCAAAAGCAAGAGTGGATAAAACTGCTGGTGCTTTATCACAAATCAAGGCAGTGGCACCAAACTATGCTATTTGTCATTGTATTCTTCACCTTCACGCACTCGTGGTAAAAAAAAAAAAAAGCCAGTTTCATTTAAGAATGACATTGATGAAGCAGTAAAAATTATTAATTTTATTAAATCTCGATCCTTGAGTACTCGTCTTTTTAACATTCTGTGTGACGAAATGAGAAGTTCGCCTAAAACATTATTGCTGCATACCGAAGTACGATGATTGTTTCAAGAAAAAGCACTTGTGCGATTGTTTGAGTTGCGAGCTGAACTAGCCGCTCTTTTCACGGAACACTATTTTTACCTGAAAAAAACGACTAGCCGACAAACTATGGTTATTATGACTTAGATACCTGGCACACATTTTCTCGAAAATAAACGAAGTGAGCCTGTCATTTCAAAGAAAACAACAGACAGTATTTTCTGCTAATGGTAAAATTCAAGCCCTTAAGCAAAAATTAAAATTTTGGACAATTTGTGTCCGCCATCGTAAACGTGACAGCTTCACAATACTTAAAGGCTTTTTTTGACGAGATCAGTAGTGAAATTAATGAATGTGATTTTTTTTTATATTGTATAATGAAATTTGTCAACATTTTGGAAAATCTACGTAACTCAGTGAACCAGTATTTTCCAAATGACTAATGCATGGTGTTACAAAATCATACATGGGTAAAAAATCCATTTAAAGTGCAGAATAGACCAATGGATTTTAATGTAACAGAGTACAAAAGGTTCATTGATATCGTTTCAGATTCCACAAAACTACCACTTGTCGAGTTTTGTTGCAGTATCAAAGAAGAATATCCACAATTATCTGAAAGAGCTGTTAAAATACTCCTCCCTTTTCCAGCTACATAATTATGTGAGGCCGAATTTTCTTCATACGCTTCAATCAAAACAACATATCACAACAGATTGAATGCAAAAACAGATATGAGAATCCAGCTGTCTTCTATTAAGCGGTTCGCGCCCGCGTCGCGCTAAACATGCTCACCCTCCCAGCCGTGGGGGTGTATAATGTGACGGTCAATCCCACTATTCGTTGGTAAAAGAGTAGCCCAAGAGTTGGCGGTGGGTGGTGATGACTAGCTGCCTTCCCTCTAGTCTTACACTGCTAAATTAGGGACGGCTAGCACAGATAGCCCTCGAGTAGCTTTGTGCGAAATTCCCAAACAAACCTAATCTATTAAGCCAAACATTAAAAAGATTTCAAAAAAATGTAAAACAATGTCACTTTTCCCAATAAAAACGTTTTTTGTTTTGGAAAATATAGTTCTTTTTCATGTTATGTTTAACATGTAATAGGTTTATTATTGTTATTTTTAAATGAATTAATAAATAAATATTTAAAAAAGTTCTCAGTTTACTTTCTAATACAGTAAATATCGATTGATATAACTCAGATATACAAAAGCTTTTTGAGGGTCCTCAATCACTTTTAGAAGTGTAAAGAGATTCTGAGACCAAAATTTTTGGTCATGTTTTTGGTCATTCATGCTCGCCCTTTCAGCCGTGGGGGCGTTATAATTATACGAACAATCCCACTCTTCGTTGGTAAAAGAGTATACCAAGAGTTGGAGGTGGGTGGTCATGACCTGTTGCCTTCCCTCTAGTCTGCTAAATTAGGGACGGCTAGCACAGATAGTCCTCGAGTAGCTTTGTGCGAAATTCATAAACAAACAAACCGAAAAGTTTGAGAACCGCTACTCAGAATAATAACAACCACATGAAGTTTTAACAAACCTTTCACTTGTAGCATTAATCTAACACAATCAATACTTTGCCGCCATCTATTGTGAGCTATTATTAATAAAGATTTCAAAGGATTAAGTTTCTAATACAACACTAAATAATTATGTAATTAACTAGATAACTTACTCGGCAGTATTATACTGGCTGACATGTTAAAACCAACGTTAAATTGTATTCATAGTTTTCTTTCTTAATTTTATACAATTACTAAAAATAATTGTATAAAAATTACAGACAGTTTTGGGTTTGAAAATTAATCTGTGAAACTTAAGCTCGCAATTCATTAATTAGTTTAAATAACGAGAAAAAATTCGAGTAGCTCACAACATAAGTTTCTAGGAGAAAACCCGCAGTAACATTAGCCCAGTGGTTTCGGTTTAATGTAATACGCAACACGCCACACAACGATGAAAGTGCTGCTGCTAATAACACTAGTAATGGTTGGAGTGGACGGGACGTACGCAACATAACAATAGTGTGAAAATAAACCTGGAATATTGTACAATAACTATTACATATGTATCAGTAGTTTAAAAACTTTACGCTATTTCCTCTACACAAAAGGAAAGAAAAAGAAAAATCTGAACGTGAGAATTCAACTAATTTCGCCTTCAATAGTGACTTCAGTTGCCTCTTTATGTAATTTGTGCTTAATTTGGTTTTATTAAAAACGTTGTTTTGATCGAGACATTTACAAACTTTGCTGAACTACCTTCCTTAATCAATATGTTTCCTACCTTGTTTAACATATTAAAAGTGCTGCTTGTTCAGTTAAAAAATAAGCAACCTTTTCTTCAATTACAGAAGAGTTGTACTGTAATCTTTGAATCACGATTTTTCTTTTTGGTTTTTTACCCATTAACAATTTTTCAACATATACATATCATTTTCAACTCCTATAAATCTATAGAAAAGTTTTAAAACATTATGATAAACAACATCACCACTGTCAAACAAAAATAAATAAGCTTGATTTTTTTTGCTATAATTTCCAGCTAAGAATTTTCTATAAAAAAACAACAACACTCAATTTATCAAATGTAATAACACCACAGTGGTATCCATATGGAAGATTGTGTGTGTGTGTTTTCTTATAGCAAAGCCATCTCGGGCTATCTGCTGAGCCCACCGAGTGGAATCGAACCCCTGATTTTAGCGTGTAAATCCGAAGACATACCGCTGTACTAGCGGGGGGGGCCAAAGGGCGAGCATGTTTGGCGCGACGGGGATGCGAACCCGCGACTCTCGGATTAAGTCACTCACCTGGCTATGCCGGGCCCCACATGGAAGAAGCTTCTACATTACAATACTGCAGAGAAATCTCAGCTGACTTCATAACACCGCTCAAAATAATAAATAATGTTCATTTAAAGCTAGAATAATTAAATACTTTCACCTCTGAAAGGAAGAGCAGGTGGAAATCATTTTACTAACCATGATAAAAACTGCTGCGTATGAATAAATCGAAGCATAAGAAAACGAAAATACTATTCTGAAAAAGAATAAGTTATAAAAATGTAAACGGCAATAAAGTCAGAACCATAGCAAAATTTTCAGTAATATTTTGTCAAAAACCCAAAAATCGTTTCGTTCCACAGATTACTTACTTTACTTTCTGATATTTGAAAGAAATAACATAAAACTTATTTTGAAAAAAAAAATTGTTTTAACAAACTACGAATGAATAAATAAACATGTGAGGTTTAACGAAATTATTGTACATATGTACAAAGAGGACTGCTATACACAGTTTTCTTAAGTGTTTATGACAGTTATGATATTTTTACTAGCCAATACTTTCACCAACATAAGTTATTAACTAGTTACTAATTTCTCATGATTAGGTAACAAACGTCTTTTTATTAAGACAACCCAGGATCTAATTCCAAGCACTGCCACTGTATTTAATCCTTCTCAAAATTCTCCTGAATTCAGTAGTAGATTAGCAGCTCAAAGGCAAGAAAATAAGTAACTAACTGCTAATAAGACCTAGTTGATAGTGTAAGCTATTGCTATCTATTCGTCAGAGCCCTGCTGTGAAGGCTTGGCTTTAAATTTCTAATTATCAACGCATACTCAGTATGTACCCAAAAACTGACAAATAAATACAATTTTACCTAATTGTTGTTTTCTTTATACATGTTAATAGTTCAACAAAAAAATCGAGCATTTTATTTGATCTACTGGTGATGATTCTTATCTTAATGTTTTAATATTACAGCATGCTGAGTTGGACATGAGTAGAAATGCAATATTGTCATCAAAAAATTCGATAACAATAAGTCAAAAATTACAGACGGCGTTTCCATAAACTTACAATCTTTACAATGAATTACATTAAGTTACTTTGTTTGTTTGTTTTGGAATTTCGCACAAAGCTACTCGAGGGCTATCTGTGCTAGCCGTCCCTAATTTAGCAGTGTAAGACTAGAGGGAAGGCAGCTAGTCATCACCACCCACCGCCAACTCTTGGGCTACTCTTTTACCAACGAATAGTGGGATTGACCGTTCATTATACACCCCCACGGCTGGGAGGGCGAGCATGTTTAGCGCGACGCGGGCGCGAACCCGCGACCCTCGGATTACGAGTCGCGCTTTTCCTGTTTTAGTAACTTAACGGGCCCGGCATGGCCAAGCGTGTTAAGGCGTACGACTCGTAATCTGAGGGTCGCGGGTTCGCATCCCGGTCGCGTCAAACATGCTCGCCCTTTCAGCCGTGGGGGCGTTATAAAGTTACGGTCAATCCCACTATTTGTTGGTAAAAGAGTAGCCCAAGAGTTGGCGGTGGGTGGTGATGACTAGCTGCCTTCCCTCTAGTCTTACACTGCTAAATTAGGGACGGCTAGCACAGATAGCCCTTGTGTAGCTTTGTGCGAAATTCCAAAACAAACAAAAGCGTCTTTCCATCAAAGAAAAAAAAAAATTTTTACCAATATCATTTAATTAATGACCTTTACGAAGATAGTAATAAATTAATGAGGCAGAGATGTATATAGATAAATAATAGGTAACAGACTTTCTTATCACCTTGCTAAATGTAGTTCTTGTTTCGAGTCACGACAAATATCCACAGAGACAAGTTGGTCGGGCGGACACCAAGAATGATTACATGTATCTAAAAAGCATGGTCTCAAGTGACCCGTGACCACTTTTAACACAGCCGTCAATACACTTGTACACAAAAATCCAAAACAGAAACGTTTCTAAGATAATAATAGCATAAAGGTAGTTATTTCTTAAACACAATTCATTATAAATTAATAGACCAAAACAGTAAACACAACCATAAAACTTAAATTATGATTGGCAATCCTTCAGCTAGTTACTCAGTAATTGAATACGTATCCGGTTTACAAAGACATTGAGATAATAGGAATCTCATAACGAAATTAACTATGAACAAATGTACATGTATATATCGGTCATCCCATAAGTAATGTCCGAAAATTTAACGCAGAAAGCGCGTCATCATTTCTGTCTTTGTAGAAGGCTTTACTGACTAAAATATGTAGTAGGATGTGTTTAAAAATGTTCAGACAAATAAAAGAAACTAACCCAACATCACTTTTTCAGATCATTAATCAAATAAACATTTATGAAGATGGATGTGTATTAGAAACACATTAGGCGTATAATGCTTTATGATTAAAAAAGGCAGAAGCGCAGCAGAAACTACACGAAACCTTTAAGGTGTCTATAGTGCGGAGTCTCGCAGCGAAAGAAAATGTCGAAGGTGGTTTCAGAAACTCAGATCAGGTGACTACAGCTTAAGTGATTCGTCCTGTTGAGTTTAATGATGACTTGCTGCTGGCTGCACTTGATGAAAATTGTGCTGTAACAGTTGAAGAATTAGCACAGAAGCTTAATTTGACCCATTCAACAATTCACCGTCATCTGCGACACCTTGGAAATGTGTCCCCCATGATTTGACAGAAGCCAATCTGTGAGCAAAAGTGGACATTTGCACTTCTCTGCACTCTCGTGAAGGTAATTTACCTTTTTTGGGACAATTTAGTGACTAAAGATGAAAAACGGATTTTTATAAAAATAGCGCCGCAGTCAATTGCTCAATGCAGGTAAACTGGCTAAAGCACAGCTCACAATGAACCTCCACACTAGAAAAGTCTTGTTAAGCGTTTCATGAGACATTGTTGGTGTGATCCACTTTGAGTTTCTGCAACTCAGTGTAACGAGTACGTCAGACTTCTATTGTCAAAAGTACGAGCACTTGAATGTTGCACTGAAAGAAAAGAGGCATGCTTTGATCAATCGTAAAAGTGTTAACGCACGGCCCCATACAGCAAAAATCACATCTGCAAAGATTAAAGAACTACACCCTTGTGCAAATTAATTGAAACAAGACGGAAAATTACGATTTTTTTTCAATTTTTTGCGTTTTATTTCTGAGAATCTAAAAATTACTCACAAATTAATACATGATATAACCGCCTCTATTTTTCAGAAGATCATTAATCCGCTTTGGCATCGAGTTCACGAGTTGACTGCAATCTTTTTTTGGACTAATTTTTGGATCGCGGTACCACACCTCAATTATGGCCTCAATTAGCTTATCTTTCGTAGTACAGTCTTTTTTTCGAAGTCTTTCTTTACAAATCGCCCAAAAATTTTCAATAGGATTTAAGTCCGGAGAGTTTCCAGGCCAGTCCAGCACCTTTATTTGCGTTGCAGTCATAAAATTCTTCACAAGTTTCGATGTGTGGCACGAAGCTAGATCTTACTGAAAAATGCCAGATCCATCTGGAAATCTCTTTTTCAATTCTGGAACGACTCTTCTCTGCAAAACTTCGATGTACTGTGGCCCTCACATCATACCTTATAAGATATGTTAGCTTCCGGCGCCATAGTAGCTGAAAAAGTCCCAAAACTTCTTCTTCAAGGGATGTTTTACGAACTGATTGATGTGAGATTCTCGAAATTTCTCACCTGAAGATCTGCGAACATACAGGCTTCTTTGACCCTGTACGAAGAAATGAGTCTCGTCACTAAATAACACCTTCCTCCATTGTGCTTGCGTCCAATTCTTATATTTCAAACTCCATTGATACCGTTTTTTCTTCATTGAGTTGGTAAAAAGTTGTTTTTTGACTGGTCTCCTTGCCCTTTTAACGCAATCTCGAATGACGTAATATTCCTCAAAATTTCGTCATATATCGATCATACTGCAAAACACAGCTAATGACACCGTCTGTGTGAAAAAATGACTATTAAAAAAAATCAGCGGGTCCAGCGAGCCTACACCGGCAGCCATGCTGAAAATATGGTAAAATGACCATTTGTTTCAATTAATTTGCACAAGGGTGTAGATGTAAAAAACTTCCACATCCTCCTTATTCTCCATATCTTGCCCCATCTGATTATCATCTATTCCGAAGTTTCCAGAACTATCTTTATGGAAAAGAGCTTGGAACATGTGAAGATATTAAAACTACCCTGTCTATATGCTTTTCCTCTAAACCCCAATGATTTTATAGAAGTGGCGTCCAGAAGCTTATGAATCGTTCGCAGGAAGTAATTAATAATAATGGAACATACATTATTGATTAAATCACATTATACACGTTGAAATACAAAATTAGAGGTTGCAACATATCAACCAATACTAGTAGAGTCATAAGATGCTATGCATTTAATTTAATAGACAGATACTGACTACTAACATTACCAGGACTAAAGATCATAAGTCGAAAGACGAATGCCCTAATACTCTTAAACATAGTGATACATAGCAAAGTCAACATGATAAAGTTTAATAAGTGTTCACGAAAAACTCCGACTATTTCCTTTCCTTGAAGTAAAGAGAAGAGCCCTGGTTCTAGAAAAATGTACTCACAGTTGTAGCAGTATTACAGAAGAATAACAAAAGTGGTTGTAACACAAGGCAAACTAAGGTAGTTAAAGAAAATTTTAAACAGATAAATGGTAATTTAGATCCCTTAGATAACTCTACTCACATGCCAGAGCATTTCAAAAGGAAATACGAATAAAAAAGAGTACTTGTAAGATTAGTCATTATGACTGAAGTATCTGAGAGAAGTCAATTCATTGTCGAATTGAAAATAGATACCTGGATAAAATGAAGAAGCATTAAGACAAAAATAGGACAACAAAGAGGGAAAGAGGAAAATTACAGAGTTTGTTTGGCAAATTATGATGGTTCTGTACCTTCAATAGAACCACTACGGTGAGGATATTTTAAAGATCTGAGAAAAAAAAGGCCTCAGGTACATCAGTGATAGCAACAATAAATTTTTTTTAACAGTGAAAGAGTGAATACTACTATATGGAAACAAAATTGTAGAGAAAAATAATATGTAGAACATGTTCAGGAAAATTAGAAACAAATTTGCTAAATCTGAAAAAAAATAAAAACTCACCAATGATAACATGGATGCTGGCATACTCACTGATAAGATTATTGATAGTCTCCAGAATTGTTACGGGAGAGTTATATGCTTAAACAAAAGTGACGTGGAAAGAACGACAAATACAATTTGGGCAACTTGATACCATAAAATAAACTGACATCAAACCTCAGCATCACTTGTACTCCACTGGTAAAAATTATTGGTGTATGATGGACTGAAGTCAAGAAAGAAGGTATTCAAGCTACTTAACATCAATGATAAACATTTCACCAACAAATTCTTTGCTATGCAGAAAATAAAAGGTTATCTGAAGAACAAAATAAAGCTTCAGTGAAAGGAATAAAATAATAACAGATAATAAGAAATGTCAAAAACAGGATTTAAGGAGTCCAAGAAAGGCAAGAAAATATGCTCCAGGAGCTAATTAATACCCAAAACACATTCAGGGCGTAAGTTTCACATCTTGCACAACTAGACAAAGACCCTTAAAATGAGAATTTATGCCAATTTTTCAGACACGATTTCCTCAGAAAACTAAAAATGACATTCTCATAGTGGTTTTGAGCTCATAACTTTAGAGCTTATGACACTTAGATATTACAATTGGCATAAATATGCGTTATTAAAATATCTATAGTTTGTGCAAAAGCAATATTGATAAAAGATGTGTTTTTCATTAACTGGCCATTAATAAGTTACTGGTTAATAAGTATCACATATCCAACTTAGGTCATGCTCATTAATGTTGCAATTTGGCCTTGAATTAATTTTCAGAATTTTACTTGTTCAGAGTAAATCGTCTCATCTCAGTCTGGATCCGATTTTAGTTGAATTCAATCACGTTTGTAGAATTTATCAGAAAGAGAAGACATTTCTTTTGTATTTCTTTATTTTTATAATATCCATATTAGCCATTGTGACTATCTTACACCATGCTTTGTACTAATGTATTTCAATAAAATGTCATACAAAAACCATAATATAAAGATTTTTTTCATAAATAAAATCCAAACCTAGATAACATAATGTAAAGCGTAAATATAACCTTAAGAGTGGCCAATTTGTTGTTGATTTTCAATTGCTAAGATGCTAATGAACGAATGGATTTGTCAGTTTATAGTGCTTTCCCCTGAATATAAAGAAGT
The DNA here is from genome assembly GCF_004210375.1 of Tachypleus tridentatus. Lineage (NCBI taxonomy): Eukaryota > Metazoa > Arthropoda > Merostomata > Xiphosura > Limulidae > Tachypleus > Tachypleus tridentatus. Next base: position 115,141,512 of record NC_134826.1, read on the forward strand.
TGGAATGTTACCTTTATTTTCTGTTATTACCAGAAACACCAAGTCGTTATAACTGAAATATTAAATTTGAAACTGACTTACTGGGAATAAGAGCCACTCAATTAGCATTTATTTTCATTTTTTCACAATGATTTAATAAAATTATTAAATTATTGAACGTTTCATCAAAAATCTTACCAATAAAATGGATGAACCTCCGAAAAAAAAATTTGCATTTTACACCCAACACACCTATTTGGACTACTTTACATGCCTTGCTGGGAAACACAACAAACCCAATCTCTTCAAGGAACAGCTGCATTTAATAAGAATACAAAAGTATAATAATGTAGTAAATTCTACTCGGAAAAGTACTGAAATATATATATATATAATATATAACATGCATAGCAATCTATGATGTAAATACACGCATGAAATTACTGCCTCAAATTAATAGCTATTCGTCGTAAATAAACGTCTAAGAATTACATAGCATCATTTCGTAAAAAAATTTAAAGTTTTAACATTATTATCACATCTACGACATTAAGTTTAACATGATTTTCATTACAGCACTTAAGTGACTCACGTTTGCTTTTATTACGACACATTTTTCTGAACAGTAATAAGGTTAATTGAACTAATATGTATATATATATATAGAGAGAGAAAATATTCAGTAAAAATTCAGTTTTGTTGTTTATGCATTATGAAGCTAAAAGTTACAAAGATTGGTTGATTTTGGTAAGAGTATATAACAACTCTGGTTAAGAATAGGAGAAACTGGGACTGGTTGACTTACTTTTGTTAAATTTTTAAATAAAAGTCATATTGTGAACTTGAAAATAGTAAATTTGGATACCAACGTAAACAAGACACCTTCTATATTATATGGTGAAAACAAATCATTTACCTAATTGCTAATATTCTCAGAAATAAATATAATAGAGGAATGTACATTGTATGTCATCCTACCTTGAGTATGGGACAAGTTGACGTACACTCTGGGATAAGCTAACTTTGATGAAATTAAATCAAATACGCTATATTTATACCAATATACTTAATGCACATTTAAGTAAATAAAATAAAGGGCACTTTAACTGTTTCTCACCATGGTACCTATAAACACAATTTGAAACGCTAAATTTAGAAATATATTACAAGTGAATAATGGAACCAAAGCAATGAGGAGTTTGCAAGAATATTAATTAGTTTAATTAATTTTCAACGATTCAACATTAATTATAATTTATAAAATTATTTAAATATTTTATATTAAATCTATTTTTGTTGTAATAGCATAAAATATATGCAAATTCCTCGTTCTGGGCCTGGTTAACATCCGCATAAATCTGCCCCAAGATAAATATGTCAATGTTCCCCAAACCACCATTTTCCTACCAATGACTTGTATATGTCGTCCTTGTCACAATTATCAAATAAAATTATCTACCATTCTTTGGACGAAATGCTGTGTAACGTAAATTCTCTTGATAAAATATTGAATATAATGTTAAAAGAAATTACATTAGAAAATATTTACTTACGTATGCAAAAATAAAAATCAGCGTTTACTTCTGCACAGCACAGAGGCTTCCAATCACGATGAAACTATAACAGCAAGTGACACGTGTTTGGATATATTAGTGATCATAATATCACAGGTACAGACTTCTACATATGAAAGTTATCGACATTGTGTTAACCTGCCCCTGCGGCCGACAGGCCCTGGTCGTCTGTGTAGGTGAAAGGTACTGCTGATTAAATGCCTTCTCTCCGGTCAACAGTTCAATTCTAAATCACGACTAGATACGTCTAAACCTTAGGATCTTTAACTTGATTATTCAGTTATTATGCCAAATAAGGCGCCAAATGATTATGTACATTAATTAAGCTTACATTTAATATTCAGAAATTGTGTGTGTTTGTATATATATATTAATTTATTAATGGAACAGAACTGCTTCTAATGCAAATCAACTGCATTTCTAGTGAAAAAGTGACGGGACGTTTACTTGGAATGGAATATGACAACGCAGTAAAAGTACATAATATAAACATGCTCTTCATCTTTATCCTGTAAAAGATGTTTAAATGCATATATAAAACCCACTTTATAGTGAATATATATCTTATTTTTGTACCATGTTAAAAATTATACATACCAATAACAAAGACATGGTTAAAGAAACACGATACATAAGAACAGGAGAGAAATCCAAAGGATTGGTAGAATTTTATAAAAGTGGATTCTTTGGGTAAACTATAGCTTCATCATTACAAACAAAGTCTTGACGGAGAACCGGAAAAGTTGTCTCAATTCTTAACAGAAACAATTCAGCATCATTTTTAGTTTAAATTCATTAAAAAATATTTCGAAATTCTCTATTCAACATTGACTTAGTTTTAGTTTATCGTGCTTTATAGTAAATAAAACCAACTGGATAACTCCACAACTGCATCCTCCAAAGTTGTTATGCTATTGACTTTCACTCTTTGCTTCACTTTTAACGTCTTCAAATATTTTGAAATATCATTTCAAAACTTCAGTAAAAATAATGTTTTTACGTTGGTTTAAATATTTGGCGTTTTGCTTCAATTATTGACGGCTTATTGGATAAATAAGCATTTTCGTACTATCTATATTCATATAATGCAGTGGTTTCCAACCTTTTTTATGCCCCGAAGCCCTAAAAAATTTTAATATGTTCTCGCACCCCTCACAGTAATTATTTATTTGAGAATAAAGGTAAAGGTGGCCAAAACAAATGTTATCTCGTACTCCCTGGGACGCTATCTCGCACCCCTGGTTGGGAACCACTGATACGATGGTACTGTCTGTTAAAATAAAATGCACTGTTACTTAATACACAATTCTATAAATACGACAGTTTCCAATCTCAATAGTACATTACAATGCCAATAATTTTCCACACAGAATTAAAATCAGCAAAAGCCCGATGAGACTGGAAAACATTCTCACACACTCTAGATGTTTCGACGCATATCAATGCGTTACTCTCAGGAATGTAATGTTTTACAAAATATAACCCTTATTCATACAATTACCGCCTCCTGCTAGTACAACGGTATATCTTCGGATTTACAACGCTAAACTTAGGGGTTGAATTCCTCTCGGTGGACTCAGCAGATAGCTCGATGTGGCTTTGCTATAAGAAAACACACACATACAATAACTAAATCACCAATATGCATGTTAAAGAATTTCATACCATCTACTAGCCACATTTCCATTAGGTCCATCATCTTTATTTACATTTTTATATTTCATGATCTCAAATGAAATTTAAATTATTAAATAAGGATGAAGAATCTGATAATAATGTTGGCGATAGATGGCGAGAAATTCTTTAATATGCCAATTGATGATTTGGTAATTGTATAAATAAGGGCTATGTATGGAAAACAATATATTCCTGAAGAAAACACATTGACATATGTCAAAACATATAGAGAGTATGAGACTTTTTTCCAGTCTCATCGGGTTTTTTTCTTATGTTAATCATACATAGAAGGTTATGGGTATTTTATTGTATTTTTGAGACTGGAAACTGTTATTTTTAGAATTGTGTATAAAAGAGTTGGGATTATTTTAAAACATTATACAAGCGTCGGGGAACTTTCAAAAGTATTGTCCGTTGTATGTCCACGTAATTACTTTGCCAAAACTCGTATGGAGGTTCATCATATCTTTCGGTTTGTTTTTATTGTTTATGGGTGTTCTTGCGTTTAGTACCACTACTTCGCCTCCTGTCGATAGTCCCTCGCCAAATTTACGACAATAGCCAGTGAAATTACTCGAAGGGACAAAGAAAAAATGTTTCAAAATCTACTATGAACACCGATGACACCATTCTACATGCAAATAAGGATAAGGCAACGAATTGAGTAACGTATCGACTTTTTTTGTGTGAGCAAAAAAAAATGTGAATAACATGACATGTAGGCTATATTGAAAATTACTCATTTATTCACGTTATAAAAAAGAGCAAATAAAAACATTAACCTTTAAGAATAAACACGAAAATTAAGTTTTAAAACATAAAGTAAAACGTGCAATATGAAAAATTTATATAATTCATTAACTTTCTTGCATTATGCAAAGTGTATCCTATAGTTAGGGTGCACATTAATAATAAGTATCACGTTCACATCGAATTTTTCGATATGCTAACTCCTAGAGTAGTCAAATATTCTGATCGAAATCTCAAAAATATGTACCTGAGAAAATAAGCCAAAGCAGCTGAGCTTCAAAGAACGAACACCTCTAGCGCAAAAATTGGCATTATGCTCACGTTTATCTTGTACACCTTTTTTTCGTCGAAGGACTTTGATTCGTCACCAGTTTGTACCAGCTCAATAATATTGTTGCCTGGTTTATGACTTTCTTTGTACCTCACGGTGGGGCAGCGCTGGCTTACGCTTCCACTGGACATCGTCTTCACGACCCTTCTTTTATGGTCTTAGATGACTTAGACTTTAACCTAGAACCATCAAAATCATCTTGGATAAAATTCATAAAAAATATGAGCTTTTAAAAGAAGTTTTATGATAAGTAACTTCAAACTTCGAAGATTGAAAATAGAGGTCATAACTTCTAGCTTTGGAGTATCATATTTCTGAAACTTGGAGAGATGTATTTGTGTAGTATGCTACCAGGAAGTCGGATCTTCTCTTAGAAGACTGGAAGGTCTACTTAAAGGAAACTTTAAAATAAAAACATTTTGCTCTAAAGGCCAGACTTTTTAAAACACTAAACTTATATTGGTTTAACTAAATTTTGCTAGTGGGATGAAGATAAACTATATATTCTAATTGTCCCTAGCTATCTTTCAAACCCCTTGGGAGGGGGGCTTGAGAGAGTTTAAACGAAAATAACTAAAGATTGGATCATCTGGGTACAGTGATAGTTCAAGCATTGTTCGGTATGTATTAAGTGAATGTGATGTGGTTCCAATCCCCATTATGTTGAAATTAATTCATAAAGCTGAAACAACTTTGCTACAGGTAAATAGACTCTTCTAATCCTTCAAATAAAGCCTATATTAAACAAACAGCTACTGAACGTTTAATCGTAATTAGGTAAATGAACTGCATTTAAACTTTCAATTTTATAAATAATATATATATATGTTCTTAAAGTTTTCTTCTTTGTTTAACGGCTTGGCATAGCCTGGTTTTTAGGGCGCTGCTCTCGCTATATGTGGGACATCAGTTCGAACCCTATCGCCAAATATTCTCGCTCTTTCATCCTTCAGAATGTTATTATGTGAAGATCCCAGATGTAACCATAGCTATAAGAGCTCTACAATTTCTTGTCTGAGATTAAAATACTCGAAAAACTAACTATTTTTCGATATGCATTAGAAAACTGCGACGTTCTTCCTGTTGTCTACGATTTTGGTATTTTAAGGAATGTTTCTTGTGAAAAACGTTAAGAGCTGAAGAAACTGAATACAAGGTCACAACCAGTAGTGACTAATAATCACTCTACATTGTTTTCCCAACTGAGGTTCCAATTGGAATTTTCTTTGTACCTAAGGATGGTAATTGGAAAATGCATAATGATTGGAAAAAAGAATGAATGTTGAAAGTGTTTATTAACATGTATTATTTGTCTAAAATTAAGTATTTTTAGATTAGTTTTCAATCGCAGATCTATTCACGTAAATTTAATGTTAATATATTGTTGAAAATGCAATTCTATACTAAGATATGTAGTGTTTTAAATATCTGGTATTAGGTATGCTGTCTCTTTGTTCTTCTGAATGTGAGATTAGGATTTCTAAAGGGGTTCAAATTATTAGGAATGATATAAGGCTGTTTTAAAGAGTTTTTGAAAGGCCTTAATTAAAGTTGCAAAAAATAATTACATTTTAAACTTATGTACACAGTGTAATTTAGCAAACATTAACTTAAAATGAAAAGTATATATCTTACGTTTTTCGATTAAATTTACAAAAAAATCAAACGTGTTCGAAAACTTGAACGAAGTCGTCTTGGAATTGGATTTTATAAAGTAACATTGTTATTGAATTTCAGAAAAACAAGATTCTTGTTTTTTTGGAATTTCGCACAAAGCTACTCGAGGGCTATCTGTGCTAGCCGTGCCTAAGGCAGCTAGTCATCACCACCCACCGCCAACTCTTGGGCTACTCTCGTACCAACGAACAGTGGGATTGACTACACATTATAACGTGACACACGGCTGGGAGGGCGAGCATGTTTAGCGCGACGCGAGCGCGAACCCGCGACTCTCGGATTACGAGTCACACGCCTTACGCGCTTGGCCATGCCAGGCCTCAACAAGATTCTACCAAACTGATATATTTAAAAAAAAAAAGAAACTTTATATATCATATAAAGGTCAAAACAAAATAAAGTTTCGTATTTTATAGCAAATCCACATTAAATTATCTGCTGTATCCACTGAGTTCAGCGTTGTAAATCCGAAGCCATACAGTTATTCAAATTATCAGTCACTAGGATCTGAAAAAAAACATCGTGAGTACTATCACGAGGTCTAACATTTTCAGTTTCTTAGGAATAATTATTGTTATTTTAAACAGCTACTAAAATTTTGTCGTTTTTAAAGATTTTTAACAGATTTTGACCCGTTATGGTCAAGGGATTAGGGCGCTTACCTCGCAATTTCAGCGCAGAGTGTTCGAATTTCCGTCCTACCAAACATGCTCTCCATTTTGACCGTGGGAGTCATTATATTTTTTACAATCAATCACACTATCTTTAAAAAAGTAGGCCAAGAGTTGGCGGTGGGTGGTGATGACTAATTTCTTTTAATCTACTGTAACTGTTAAATCAGGGACGACTAATGAAGAAAGTTTTTATGTAGTTCTGCACAAAATAAACCAAACCCAGCTCTTCGTTGGTGATGACTAGTTTCTTTCCATCTTCTTTCACTGTTAAATCAGGGATGACTAACAAAGAAAGTTTTTATGTAGTTCTGCACAAAATAAACCAAACCCAGTTATTTGTGCCCAATCTCACCAGCGATGACACGTTGAGAGAGACCTTGCTTTTGCAGCTCATCAATTCTGCCATGTTCAAACTCTGTCAACTTTTTAGCCCTTGCCATATTTTTCCTATTGTAACACAGGAGATGTCAATGAGAGATGTTGACAACGCTAATTCTTGAACACAAATGACTAAATTTCGTTGCGTGTTTACCGATTAACGCTTCGTTTCAGTGTGGTGTTAAACTTTTGACCAGCTAGTATTTAGGCTAATTTCACAGTGTTCACATTTTCTCTATTAAATGCGAAAAATGTTTTTATTTGTATTTTATCTTTTCTTATTTTGATCTTTCGAAGCTCTGCTCAAATAAGTAGTTGAGTCTAACAACGCATATTTTTTCTTTACGTTCATTGGTCTTACGATTTTGGCCAGCAGTGTATGTACAGAAACTATTATATATTTAGAAATACTGGACACACAAACACATAGGAGAAAGTTAAGTTTACATAATACTCTTGCCGATTAAAGTTGAAATTATATATTCCAATAGATGTACATGCAATAATGTTCAAATTTTTAAAGTACGTCATCATTTCTCATTTTACGAGTGTTATACACGGACTTCTCATTGGTTTGCCACAGATATTAGTTTTTGGAAATTAAATTTACTACAAAATTGGAGCATAAGTAACACCATTAAGTTTCTTGAATCCTAGGATTTAATGTGGCTACTTTTGACATCAATAACAACTTAAACTTTCTGGCATTTTTTTTCTCACTCTCTGTAACTTTGTTTCATTTTCCCTGAAAAAGGCTGTAGACTTTCTTTATTGCAGTTTATATTTATTGTGAAGTGTAATGGAGCAACCTGTTAGATTTATGTTGGTTTGACTTTGCTCGTTACAAACGAATTTATTTATATTTCAGGCTACACGGTCGCGAGCGGAGTACACAAACCACCAATTCAAGGATATTTCTATGTGGAATAAAGAACTCGCACATAGACAAACGAATAAAAATCAAACATATTGTTTTATATACTGTGAAATAACTTGTCTATGTTAAAACTCTCAAGTTTATTTTAATACTACTAATTCCAGAACAAAACCAAAGTCTGATCATTCTCTAAAACATCCAAAACAGTTCACTTAGATGTACAGAAATAAACTTTGCAGTTTTTGTCTTCACAAATACTACTCCACTCATGAGTTTTAATCAAAATCCAATCAACTTTTTATTACATTTCTCATCTACTTGTAAATAATTACAATGTTTTCTCAACTCATTACGGTCACTTTGACGCTAGAACTCGTAGTTGTTAATTTCAAGATCTGGAATACATATCTAGCTCACCCGTGCAATGGGCTTAAAGCCATCCTTCTCTTTATTTGATACTGGAGATCACTAGTTAGTGTCCGGGTTTTTATAACATGCCTTAATCTCTTGTTTTCCTTATACTGTGTGTTATATATAAAACAAAAGTGTATTCCTTAAATACTTAATATTTGTATTCCAAAATACTTCACAAGCAGTCTTCCAGATTTGTTATGCTGGTTAAGGCCTAAGCTTTGTAGCGACCATTCCATTTACTGAATGCCTCCTGAGCTTTTTTCTTTGTTAAGTAAGCTTGACATTTCATGAAACTGTTTAGTGTCTTCTTTCAAAAATATGACGTTATGTCCATCAGATTCACTTCATAGTGCATACCATAGTGGACTTGTATACTATGATATTTATACTGATCCATGATTCTATCGTTTATAGAACTCCCTGCATAACTTGTCAATTACTCTTCAGTAAATGTGTCCAATGTAACCACACGTTAGCCTGTCCATTGCAGTGGAAAAATTATCAATGCACATTACCGTGTTCACCCATCTAAATTGAAAACAGAATCTTTGTTGCTTCCTATTTCTGATAATCACTACTGCTAATAGCAAACACTTTATGATAAGTGTATAATTTTATTCTGCAAAAACTGCTGTATTCGAGCACTGGCTATATCACGAGTGTTACGATGAAGCTTGCATGGCAATTATTTTATCACATTTGCATCATATTTTTGGTGGTGAATTATTATTGCTTAGTCCAAACAGCCATCTAGTCTCACAAACCATTTAAGCAAATATACGAATGAGTGCCTGTAATTACAAAGCAACATACGAATAACGCCACCTCTCTGACAAATAACGATCTGAGCAAGAATAGTTTTCTTTTAGAAGAAACACAATGTTTCATGCATTGATTCTATCACTATGACATGTTTTGATAATGTCCGTCCTCAACCTAAGGGACAACTATATGGAATATACTACTGTTGGAGGAAAAAGTATATAAGCTTCTAAGCCATAATGATGGTATAGAGCTGTGGAAACTTTGGAAACATTTTGCAATATTCATTAAAGTGGTGCATTTTGAAAACATCTAAGGCTGCTTTCAGATCTCTTAAGTACGTGTTATACACGTACGTATGTAATTTAGGATTATGATTACAACTTTCACACTCGCCTTACCTAAATGTATCCATAGGACACCATCTGTGCATTTTGAGGTATTATCATTTCCTTCTCAATATACAATCAAGTAGTCCATTGTTCCTGGGAATAAAATCTGGCTGACAATTTCCACAATAGGTTCATCTGCAAAATCCTTACAGTAGAAATCAAACCAAACACAGTATTCAAAAACGTGGTGTCTTTTTGTGTTCTCTGAACCTGGTTTCAATTTTCGGCTTGTTTCTCCAATACAGAATCCGACCGACAATTAGGCAATGAAGAGATACTTTTCTCAGCAAGGGACTCAACTTCGCAGTAAAACCTAGATACTCCATCCATCGAAATGAAAGCCTGTCTGGGAGACCTAGCTACAAGATTGGTGATCCATTATACGCAAACCGAAAACACCAACAAAACAACAGAAAACAACCAGAAGAAAAAACACAACATCAACAACCAACAATCTATCTTTCCAGGTAGAACTGAAAACAACTTTTTCAAAAACGTTTCACGCAAAACCATCAACATAACTTCACGGAAAAGAAAACTTAAAAAACAAACCTCACACGGAAAGATATTAATTCTATAAACAATTTAAACAAGACATCAAAATTCTTAAAGCAGATAAAGGCAATGCTATAGCAATAATGAATACATTAAAAAATGAGCAACATCTTATCACATACAAATAAATTCAAACTAAAACACCACTTCAAATGAAAAACAACAAAATCTCAGAAAACCTTTATTATTACCTACGCAGTACCGACTCACGCACACCAGATTGTTCACCGCGACCCGTCCCCTGTTGGCAGAGCAGTAAGTCTGTAAATTTACAACGCTAAAATCAGAAGTTTGATTCCTCTCGGTGGACTAAGCAGATAATCCGATATGGCTCTATTATAACACACACACACACGTACTACGACCCATAATGTCAACCTATGAATCGTTTAACTACAACTTCGGTAGACACATAGTATTGGCATTTTTAAAAATATTTAATAGCAGTCTGCCCCTTTTTTAAAGATTCTTTTAACGTTTATTCTTAATCAATTAAATCATAAAGAATTAATGGCCAGTTTTGATGTAATCTCCCTCTTCACAGAAGTCCCAACCACTGAAGCCTACAAGATAACTTTAGAACTTTATATCCACATCCCCAGCAGCCCTTACAGAATTCACTACCACCAAAACTTACTTTATCTTCAACGACCAAAACTACCTACAAATAAATGACCTAAGTAGGGGCAATACCATGTCAGCAGTTCTAGTCAACACTTTTATTACACAGATTGAACCTCAAGCGATCAATTCAGTCTTACACCCACCACTATACTGGTACAGATGTGTTGACGATACAATTGCTGGATTCACATCTTCAGAACAGACTTTTTTTTTTCAATTACCTTAACTCTATTCACCCCAACATTAAGTTCACCTGTGAAGAGAAAAAACAAACCAAATAGCACTTCTCAACCTCAAGATCAAAAGAACCGATAAAAAATTCAAAACAGAAATCCACAAAAGAATCACCCATATTGGACTATAGATTCGCTTATACAAAGCACATGAAACAAAATAAAAATTCAACATTAATAAACCAAATAAACACAGCCGCATAACTATGCTAGCCTGATAAAAATTAACGAAGAAATCAACAAAATAAAATACTTCATCGGCATCAACAAATTTCCTCAAAAAACCGTTGAAAAAATTATACGCACACACCTAGATCAACAACATAATCTCACATTGATAGTGAAATATTCGGATCAGATTCCTCTTGATCCTGAACAAAACATCATATAACTTCCTGTTTTTATCTGGTCCATCCACTGAAGCTTGAAAAGGTTTGCAACATTAATTTTAAAAGCTATATCTTAAGCTCTCCAAGAAAATCCTTAGATCTTGATGACGAGAAACCCACTTGAGATAGAAATGCATCTCAGAACGTCTGGTATGGGTATTAACACTTTTATTTATTGAATGGGAAAGAACAACGTTTCGATCTTTCTAGGCCATCTTCAGGTTAACCAAGGAAGGTCGAAACGTTGTTCTCTCCTTATCAATGAAAGTGCTCATACCAGCCGTTCCGAGATACAAATCCTTAGATCTCGTATGTCCATGAATTACGTAGTCAAAACGTGTTTACAGCTCTGTGCTTTTCTTTGCCCTAGAAGCACACCTACGAGTCCATTTGTATACTGCAAAACTTTATTCAGTGACTCATCACGTAATACAACAAAAACTGTTCCTACCTATTACACTTATCAAATATTCTTTAAAAAATGACAAGTTTAAAACAGTATTTTGTTATGCTACAAGTAAATCTCTTTTTAAGTACCTGGCCAGTTTTTAAACTTTAACAACTGTAATAATGACGCAAAATGTTTTTATATTACCCATAAAAATTTTGCTCTCAAAAGGCGAGATGGGTGTAACCCCTTGTCCCCGTTGCTGCAACTGTTGTGCTAGTAGAACAACTAAATGATCTTTCTCAACCTCTACCTCATCTTGGTTAGTCAATGGCTCCGATTTATTCCAGAAAATATTTAAGATGCAAATGTTTTATGTCGAGCACTTAACTGTACTGTGGTCTTCATACTTTTTCCTTGTGCATGGATGGGTCTTAAATGCTCTTTTCTCCTAGTTCAAAATAGCTGCTAAATAAAATTCACCAACAATTGTACTTGAAACTAGATCTTTTTCTAATCATGAGGAAAATCCAACCACTTTTTATTGAATATTGTTTGCTACTCAATTTGTTAGTATTTTTTCACTTATAAAATGAATAGGTATCTACTCTTATAAATTTTGCTTGTACTTAAAATATAATTTAGACAGCAAAAAGTACATTAATTAGTACATTTTAACAAATGCTCAAAACTGAACAAAGCTAGCTGACAGAAATTTAGTGTTTGTATTTCCAAGAATGCTGAGAAGTTAGTTTCTATGAAGATTTTTGATATTAGTTCATACTTAAAAAAATATATACAATTTCTAAGGTTAGTATAAGCATAAAAGAACATATTTGCCACCATTCTACAGCAGTAAACTGAAAAGAAAGTAGTTCATGAAGAGAGAGGCTCAAATCACATTCAACTTCTCTCAGTGTACATCTTTGTGAATTGTAGTATTGAAATGCACCATTGAAGTTAGCATAAAAACAAAGTCAGCAGTGAAAAAAATTACAGCCATGCATTTTACAGCATGTTTAAAAACAATTGGGGTTTTGTAAATTTTCCTGACCAGCATCAAAGTCCCTTGATGTTGAAAGAAACTAAATTACTTGACTTACAGGAACTCTATTACAGTATGACTGTTCCATATTTGCCACTATTATGTGCAAGAGAATATCGGTTTTTCAGTTTGAAAATTCATAAATCTTGTCAATTTCATAAAACCATGTGTCAGTAAATAGTAGGAGTGGGATTACTGTATTTGTAATTATAATTTAAATACAGGTATTCTATTAGGTCAAGTGTTTTATCTTCATAAGCATTGATAACCACTGTCAGAACTAACAATAATGTATTTATAGGACTTATTCTTTTTAGCATTACAACAATATTTTTTCAGTTGTTTTAGTAAGTTGGGTTCAATGCTTCATTATATATTTAATTCAAGGATTAGTATATAGTTAGTTACTTCAGGATCAATTCTTTCTGCTTGTCAAACAAATTGTAAGTTATGTCAGTTCTTAATGTTTTATGTTTTAACTATAATATTTAATAATCTATTACATAATTAGATTCTCAAGTTTTCCTATTCACCAAATGTTTTTGTAGGAAATGTACGTAGACAGGAATATTTGATAATATGATAAATTACTGAAGAAACACAGATCCAAATACTTCTGGAAAATGTGCAAGCTAATTCAGCTCTCTATCTACAAATAACTTTATTTACACTCTCTTAACTTCTATAAATTACAACAGAAGTCCATAATATGGATTAGATTGTGCAAAACCCTAACTAAATATTCAGGAAAAAACACCTTAAATAATAAAATTTCAGTTCAAACAACTCTTTAAAACTCTACTGACTGATAAAATTGTACACGAATAAAAACCAAGTTATGTTAGATTCACAAAGAAAAGAATACCCATTCAATGACCTTATTTTTAGATTTTCTTATTAGTGTGTTCTTTCCAGCCTTCAACAAAAACAGCTTATTCTATTGCACCCAAACCTATTATACAATACAAATTAATATACTGCAAATGTCATAGGAATATTGAAAATTTGCTTTTTCTGTGTTGTATATAAGATAAAAAACATTATAATTCTACTTTAAACAATGTTATTATTCCTTGAAGTTATCCTTCTTACATTTGATATTCCTTTAAAAAGCTTTAAGAACAAAGTAAAATACGAATTACTAGTCAATAATTTGATGTGCATTAAACTACATGTAAATACTCAACACTCTATACACTATATAACCTGTCTTTATGGAGCTAGCCTATATTATTTATAAAAATACAGGAGTAAAAACAAAGTAATATTTTATATGTGCTTAGGGAGGTAGTGTCTTCGTGCAGGGCTCTAGGTAGATATTTTTATATTGCTCTGCATTATTCTTAGAGAAATGCTCACTACATTCACAAACAAATCTCCATGATAGTTTAGAACTGTAACTTTTTAACATTTTACATCTCAACCTAAGCACACAAGACTTGTGATACTGCAAGTTTAGTAAGCTACAAAATGCTTTTTTGACTCCACCAAATGTAATTCTTTGTTACAATATGGAATCAAAATAGGGACTTATAGTTTAATTGAATAATCTTCAACCTTGTTTATGATCTCTATTTGCAGGTTTTTAAATTCATTTTTTTTTTATTTTGTGCACTCTCAATGCTTTATGGAACCTTTTATTTATGACCCATTTTTTGAACATTTTACCTCATATCCTATATTTATATAATCAAAATGTACATAAACTGCAGAAGTTACAAATAGGCATGGTAGTGGTTAAATCTCTTAGAATAGGGTAAAAATAGTTAATCTGACCTGTTGCTAAAATACTTAAAATTATACAGTCTTTCCAACAACTTCTTATAGTATAAAAATTCTGGCTACATAAGTTGCAAAAGGTTATATTGAACTCCCCCACCATAAAGTACAGGTGCATATATTAACAACATGAAAACATATTACTCTTCAAAGTTTGATACACAGTTTTATTCCTGTGTTTAGAACTTCAACAAATAATCAGCAGATGGCAAAAGCACCAATTGTCACCGCTTTCCACTATATTGGATGAAGTGATAAATACAGTTAAACTCTAAAAACACACTCTTTTTACCATATATTTTACTTGTTAAAATGGGATTCATAACCATTCAATGGAGAGAAACACAAATTATTCCTACCATTGTAAGTTGGATTGGATCCACCCAGCTTGTATCCACCAAAAAAGTATTCATGTGAGTAATTATACTATGATTTTTGGTAATTTGGGTATCCATATGTTGACTGTCTAACATGGAAAGGAATTTTGATTTTACGATTACAAATACTTTTATGCATCTGAACACTTTCAAATTTGACATGTGATATAACCTACAGATTAACAAATGTTCTTTTTTTTTTTGGAAAAACCTGGTATTTTATTCTTACCTTACCTTTCTCTACTGTACCTCTGGTATGAGTTCGGTTGATTTTACTGACCTTACAAACACCATTAAAAAATTAGAAAATAAATATAAATTGTTTTTTCATTCTATAATGAATAAAATTATAATTCAAAAAATACATATTTTTAGTCTAAAGACCTTAAATCTTATAACATTTCACATATACATATTGATATTATTGTTATTATATTGACCTTTCAGCCATACCTGGTTAATGTCACACAGCTTGCAATCATATTGTGCAAATTCACTTACATTACCATATCCAATGATATAAAAATGGCCTTTATAAAGTGGCCAGTCTTAACTGCATTTTAGTTGATTAGTATTTTATAATATACAGTGACATTTCAGTTTTAATACATTATTATTTAAAATAAATTCTTGAACTTATTTTCTTTACACAGAATTGTAAACAAAGTTTAGCAAACAATTGTATTTTCCAGTTACAATGTTTGTACTCGTTTGCTGCTAGCCATAAATTGCTGAGCCTTATCAAATCTCACACCTATAGCATATGAAATGAAATAACTTTTTATAGGTTTTATATATACATTTTGAAATAACAGAAAATATATACTACTACAAATATACCATAAAATTTTATTATAATTTATCAAACTTAGTAACTAAGCTGTATTTGGGTCTAAAAATTATGAAATATTGAGCTCACTAAATCTGCTGTGGAAAGAAAGGGTTTCTAGTATAAGTACTTTGCAAAGACTCAGTGATCCACGTGGGAAACATTCTGAGGATTTGATTAGTATTTACATCACAGACAAAACTAAGTGTATAACTAGCAAGTGTTTCCTAACATGAAAAGAGCTGTGTGGGATCAGTGTGTTTGATTCAGTAAATGCAGCAATATCTCAATAAATTTAAAAAGACAGAAGGTTCTTGTGTGGTACTTTAGATTGTCAATATCAGTAATTTGAATTCTTAATTCTAAAAAAAAAATATAGACTTTGTATGTGGACATCAAAAACATCTCATTTGAATGAATGCAGATTTCAACATACCATGTGACACACAAAAATGGTATTTAGGACTTCTTTCTTAATATATACTTTTAAATAAATAAATGAATGGATCATACTAAAATTTGAATTAGAATTTATAATTGGATACCAAACTTATTGACATACTCTTAAAAAAATAGTTCAATAAAATTTTGAATGTGAGTCAACAAACATGATATGACATGGTCTTTGACCAGTGACCTGTAAAGACAGGGTTAAAACATGGTTTAAGTTTTCTAATTATATTTATTAAGCAAAACAAAACATCACTTCATACTATTGAAATACCAAAACCCATCCCTAAGCATATGAAAACAAAATGGTGTTTTGTCATATATTACATGAGAAATAATCAATCACTGTATGATACAAGTTTTCATGTTCATTGAACACTTACAGAAAAGAAAAATTTAAGCTCTGGACTTGTTTTAAAGAGAAGCATAGAGAAATCTGAATCTCAAAAGCAACTGCACAACTTCCCACATAACTTTGTTTTTACTAATGATGTTATAAATGTTTAAGCAAACTTTCCTTCTGCGCACCTTTTGTTTTTCGGCAGCAATATGTATCTGAAACTTTTATGAAATTTTAGTTACTGAAGGAAGCATTTGCAGCAAATACATTTCAGGATGTAGTAATGCTTACTGAACAAGAATAAAAAAAATTAGGTGTTAAGAAGTTGCTAACACTACAAGTAGTTGGACTGAATACCACATGTACTAACAACAGTGATTAGTTAACAGTACTTACAAATTTCAAAATCTAAATATATATAATTTGAATTAGTCTATAAACAAGTATAAAGTAAAAACATGATTTTTTATTACCCTATATATCCTAACTGTTTTTTACTGAATGAACAAATCAACGTTTTGTACTTTAAAATTTCCATACATAATAAGATAAAGTGGGATAATCAATGTTTTAACACACAAGTGATTTTAAACATTTTTCCATCATTCACCATAAATTTCCTTAAGATTATCTCCAATTTTAATGATTATTTTCTGAAAACCATGTTGTGTGTGTTCATCTAATACATAAATCATGCTCGTGCTAAAACTACAGTTTAACATAACTAGAGACAATGAAAAATGTGTATCAAAGAAATTTCTTTTTAATGTAACTAATCTGAATAGAAACAAACTCTATTTATCAAATTGATTTTGGAGAGTTATAAATCTACTAATAAAATGAAAATAAAAGTTATAAACATACTAAAATAATTGTAAAAAGGGGTTACAAATAATAAAATGCCAAATGTATAGAAGATGACACTGACCATATCTCTTTATTTTTAATTCTGGATAATAGTCTTAGTACTAAAAATAAGGAGGTTAATACCATATTATAAGTCAAAAGTCTTTATTTACACTATACATAATTATCAAAAGTACTTATATGATGTGGTGACACATTTGAAACAGGGAAAGGAATGTTAAAATTTCACATAATTCTGTAATTATTTGAAGAATTCAAAATGTAAAAGTGTCGCTGAGGTTTTCAATATTTGTGTCAAAGAAAATTTTAAATTTGTAGCAAAAGGAAAGTTGCATATCTTTCCACATGTAATTTGATCAGAATAATTCAAGCCAATATAGTACAAGCACAACGAGCACTTCACTTCACTAAGGGCCTCATTCTGCTGTCATCTTCACATGCATGTTGTTTGTATTTCTTCACCTCTTCCAAGTAACGAGACCAAGCATCTGTGGGTTTTTCTTCCTGAAATAAAATTAGCTGGCAGATAAGAAATTTTCACTTGTCTTGTATGCCAGAAACGTTTTAGGCTTATGATGTACCAAATATATTTCAAATGGAAGAACTAGTTTAACAATTTTTCAGTTTATTTTCTATTAATGTTTTTAGCATAAAGGAAAAACAACTGAAGTTTTATATTTAATATATCTTTCATCAACCAAATTTCACTTTAAACTTCCACATTTGGTTAAAAAATAACAACAATCTTTCACCTTTATGTGAAACTTTGACAATAAAGTGGTATCCAAGTCACAGGAACATCACATAAAAACAATTATAAAATTCAAATAAGCAGTAGTGTTAATACAAATCAAAACAAATTGCATAAAAATAGTAGATGCTAGTAATTACATAGCTCAAGAAACATATTATAAATCTAAAACTTAAAGGTAAGAAGGGTTGAATTCAAAACAATTACACCTACTCTTTTACATTTACATTGCTAAAAATATACTTATTAATTTTAAACCACCCATATTGATGTTAAAGTACAAGTCAATGAAGATGCAAGGATTTCTACCTAAGACCTAAATTACTAGACTTCTCTAACTAGTATCAACAGAAAAAGACCACCACCATCCTATTTATAACAACTTCTAAGTTCTAGCTTCCAGATCAATCAATAATGAATATTCAGTCTTAAGCAACTCAAGTCTTATTATAAAAATGAGAATGCTAAAGTAGTTGACCTTTGAAAATGCTAGTATATCTCAGTATCCCTTCTGTACAATTTTAGTTTATATATATGTATAAGCATACTGTACTGTTTTTCCTTTTTTATGTTACATAATGTGGTGTATTATTGCAGATTATGAATGTTTGTCATTTTGAGATGTATAGTTATCCTTATCTAAGTGATGTTAACAGTAACTGCTTCAGTACATGCATAAAAATGTTTTTTCTTACATTTTTATTCTTGAAACTAAATCTGAAGAATGAAGAAGTTCCAACACTAAACAAATTGTAATTAAACGTAAAGAGAAACAATTTAATGTCTTGCTTTAAACATACAGTCAGTTAAAAAACAAAATAATATTTACAAAGGCATCAAAGCAGTTAATGTTAACATCTAAATACCTAACTGACTGAAATAAGAAAAGTTAACTTAAAAAGAGCAGAAATCTGGCTATAAATAAATAATAGGACTTTTCAATAAAAATGTTCCTAAAATTAAAATAAACTGAAGTTCAGGAAACCTCACCTCCTTCTTAGGATTAGTTTTCAGTTTCTTGACCATGCCAGTTTTAAGGATTTTCCCACCTCGCCTCTTACTCACCTGGAGAGAAACAAGTACTTACACCTTTATAAAGAGTTCTATACATCTACCATAATCAGAGACAGGTGAATACCAAGGACCGAGTGCTGTAGTATACCTCTGATGACAATTTCCTCTATAAAGTTTGTTCAACTATGATAATCATAGCTTAACAGTACTTGTACAAGAAAAATAAATTTTTGAAAAAACAGAATGGCTCATATAAAAATTTATATATTAAAAAAGGTTTAAGATAAGAGTTTTAAAAATAAGTAATGAACATATTCTCAAAGCCTATTTAAGGCCACATTCAGTAAAAATCATCCATTGAAATTCAGACATGCAAACATTTAAGTAAAAATTTGACTTTTGTTATTGCTGCAATTTTAAGAGGTCAAAACTGTATGCTTCTAATTCACATTGTAGAAAATGGGTTATCTCACTGTTATGTAGCTCAAACTAGAGGTTTCTTACAGATGTCATTGAAAGGAAAAAAATTATTATAACATGTATAATGGCCTGATAATTTTTTTATCAATACAGAAAAAAACTTTCCATATGAGTAGTTTATTATTTAAAAATTCTTAGCTAATACTTTTTTTTTACAAATTGCACATTTAAACATATCTTATAACCTGAGTATTTTTAAAAGGTGGACCTTTCAGTATAAAGAAGTTCATAAAAAAAAAGAGTGACTGATTCATATTAATAGCTTCTATAGTGAAAATAATGATATTGTGAAGAAATAAGATAGTATCAGAGAGAATAAATCTGGGTGATTTAACTGAAATTATTAAAAGTTTTAATATTCATTTACTAAAAATACATATCCAATAAGTACTTCTCTCTTTCCACATCAAAGATTCCAAATGCCTCCCATTTGTAATCTCCTTATCGCTAGGAGAACACAACTATCACATGTGACTCCCACTATATGCTTCTACCAAACCATCACTTTGGCATAAGATGTAAGCACTGGAAAATTGTGGGGAGGAAGATGGAAAGTGTGAGAAGATGGATGTACCTATGAAAAATACATTTGAAGTATAAGAAAATTATAACTTTCAATACAGTAATTCCTTCCTCTCACAAAATTAACTAGAACCCCACACTGAAAAGGATGAACGAAGAACAGACATACCCCCTGAAAGTGAACAAAGGATACAATTTTAGATGAGAGATTGCTTGATTGGTTGTTTAGCATTTATTGGCACAAAGCC
Organism: Tachypleus tridentatus; assembly: GCF_004210375.1. Taxonomy (NCBI): domain Eukaryota; kingdom Metazoa; phylum Arthropoda; class Merostomata; order Xiphosura; family Limulidae; genus Tachypleus; species Tachypleus tridentatus. The sequence goes on from NC_134826.1 coordinate 115,161,888, forward strand.
ACTGGGCTATCTATGCCAAATAACCAATAAAAAGGTAAAAAGTAAAACCATTAAAATATGTAAAAAGGAATCATACTGAAACAAAACAAAGTCCAAAAATGTGTTTGAAATGGTGCCATCACTCTCAATTGTAATGACAGCATAACAGTGAAATGTGGGCTATTGTAACCTGAGTGTTACACAGACCATATGTTGGTACATCAATACCAGAGAACAGAAAGTGACAAATTAAACTGTGACCAATGTGTAACATAGCCAGAACATCTTCCTCTGTCCGATCCATAAGGAAACAAGACAGCCAAAGAGCAATAGAAGATTTGACTTGGAAAAGCTTGTCATCACATTGCTCACTCCAAGTCAACTGCCAACTTGCATGGAGCCAAGCCTTGGATACAGGACTGTAGTGGTGATAGTACCAGAGCAGACAGACTTAGCTGCAATGTCTTGAGCTCATTCTGCTAATACTGATGTGGCCTGTACTCCAGAAAAACCAGATAGAACTGACCCAAGAAGGCATAGTGAACCAAAATGCTATTTAACTAAGTAATGAAGAAGAAGGTAGAGCCTCACACATATTTAAGCTAAAAATGTCTGGTTCCAAAAGGAAGGACTTCTGTATATTGATCAACCAACATGTTTGAGCTGCTACAAAAAGTAGCTGCTGAGTAAAGATGTTGATGCTAGTTTGTAAGGAGCCAGAAGCCACAATGTCATACAAAAAAGAAATCACAGTCCCAAACCATGGAAAGACATGCAAAACCAAACAATTTGACCTAATACACAAGTTGTCGAGGCATGTCCAATGAAAATGCCTGAAATTGATTATCTAACCTAAGAGGGACATGAAAGATGTGATATCATCATATAAGGTAACCACAGGGGACATCCACAAACCAGGAGAAGACACCTATCTCAGAGAAAAAAGGACTGCAAGGTGAATTTGGTAAAAGGTTGATGTGAGAACAATCAACTGCTACCAACCAATACAAAGCTACCTTGGTAACAATGAAAAGTTTAGAACAAAAATCCCAGGAAGAATGGGAACAGGGTTGAATGCCAAATGCCAATTACCAAACCACTTCTGACAGATATGGTCAGTTGCAAAAGCTCAAGAAGAGGGTAAGGAATGGGAAAAAAAACAAAAAAACACAGGGGATGATTTTTTCTTTTAAGGCTTCAACAAAGAGAAATGGCTACAATGTAATGGAATTTAAGAGGGATGATGACACCTGAGTGAATAATAATTAATTAACATGAAGAAAACATCACAAATCTGAGACATAATTCAAGAAAGACTGAGTTAGGCTCAGGAGATACCATGAAATAGGAACAGTAATGATCAGTAAATTCTGGAGAAGAAAAAGATGCACAAAATCCTTGTCAACCAGCAAAGGCTCAAAAGTATTAATAGAAATCATGGAAAAAAAGAATGGACCATGTAACATTCAATCTAATGATGCATAAAAGCAAAGAAATCAGTCATCAGACCAACTGCACCCTTGAGACCCATAACCTCTGAAGTGATAGGGTGAACTTCAAAATGTATTGGACAGAAAGGTTAAGCCAAACATAAGTGTAAAAATAAAGAGACTTAAATTAACTTATAAAATCAGTAATTGAATGGAAAAAAAATTAACCACTTTGGAAGTAAAACAAAGTTGAACATGTGGCAATGAAGGAACAGAAGAGCAGTCCCAACTTAAATACTGCCAAATGAAAATTACTAGTTCAGGGGTAGGCAATTTATTTTTCATAATGACCACAACTGTGGCTAGTGAAAACAACATTGGCCACAGTATTAAAAAAAGATGTTAGTTCAATCAGAACAATTGCATTTTAACTAACCTTCAATGACAAAATTGATGGAGGCTTTCATCAACAAGTTTCGTGAAATGTGGCTTAATATCTATGCTCAATGGCATCTTAGTTCTGTCTTTAAATTTATGTCGGTAAGCTGAAATCTATAGCTAGACTTAAGAAAATCTAGTATAGAAAATATTGACTCATGCACCCATGTGGACCCAAACATAGAAAATAATTTTGAAATTGCTATCTTTAAATTTGGAAGACTTATTTATCAGAATAGAGAGCCACATCTCTCAGGCAAAACATTTTTGTTTACCTTTCATGTGTTCTACACTTTTAAGGTTAAGCATCTCTTCTTGAAATCCACCCTTAACCAAAGACAAAAAAGACGTAATTTCCTTACTGAAATTGAAATGGATCATGTAAAAATTCAAATATAAATTTCAATTTTTTAAATATGGAGAAATGTGATTCAAATTTTTGAGATAGATTTTGATCCAGTCTACATAGAGATCATTTTTAACATCAAAGAAATCGTAGTCATTATTATTTTCTCTAAAAATATTTAACTTTGCAAGATGTATCAAGTCATTCTTTTGTAATTGTTCCGCAAGAAGGTTTAGCTTTAATTGAAATTCATGAATAGACTGTGATTGCTCATTTATTATTTTACCTTTTCCCTGAAGCTTCATATGCAAATTATTCAAGCAAGCCATCATCTGGCACTGAAAGTGCAAATCACACTGCCAAGAGACAGTTTCGATTTCTGGAAAATTTTCAATGTTACCTTTTTCAACAAGATACTCTTTTATTTGAGAAAATGAAGTGTATTGTTCCAAGACTTTTCCTCTACTTAACCATCTTACATTTGCAAAATCAGCAAGATCATCAAAATTACAGCCACTGCTTTTCTTCAAAGACTCAACAAACCGTCGATGGATGAGAGAGCTTCCACTTCTAATAAATTCACAATTTTTACAACAATGTCTATCAGATTTATCAATTCATCACTTTTAGATATCTAAGCACATAAATTTTCCTCATGCAAAATGCAAGGGAAAGATGGCAGCATGGACTTCACACTATTTTTAATTAAATGCTGCTTTAAAAGAGAAACAAATCCTAATTTCGCCAAATTCATGGCTGGAGCACCATCTGTTGTGACAGAAACCAGTTCTTAAAATCCAGACTAAATTTTTCTGATGTTCCAAAAATTTTTTCAAAGATGTTTTTTCCACATGTTCAACTTCATAATCAACAAAAGCCAAGCATTTTTTCCCTCACATGAAGATCTGAAGTTGCATACAGAACCTAAAATATCAACTGTGCAGTGTCACTAACATCTGTTATCATGTGCTAAAAAAATGCAAAGTCTTTTAGTTGTTCAGACAAGTGAATTTCTATGTCTTTTGCTAACTCTGGCATTCTGCAGACTATTGCTCTTTGACTTAGTTGCAAATTATTTACCTTTTGAAGAATATCTTTTATTTTTGAGTCATAATTCTCCAACAGAGTTTCAACGATCACAATCAGTACTTCTTTTACTAGTTCAACATCAAACATTTTCTTTTTTTAAGCTAGAATCCAAGCTACTTAAAAGCTAGCCAATATAACTAGTTCTACTGATGATAAAAATCTTTTTAGGCCTTCCTTTAGTTCATGAAGTTGTGCTTTCAGACAGCTAATTTCATTCATACGATTTTTGCTATCAGTTGGATATTTCACATCAAATTCATTGTGAAAATTGTAAAAGTGTTGCTTAAGGTTGCATACTTTATTATCCCTGAAAACGTTGTTACATAAAAGACATGCTAGCTTATTATTTGCTTCAATCACTGCAAATTTCAACTCCCAACTTTCATTAAATTTTCGTTTCAAGTTTTTCCAGTCATGCACCATTCTCTTTTTGGCAGTAATGCCAGAATCAATCTTGTCTTTATTTTCTGAATGTTCACCATCATCTGGATTCTTTTGTTTTTGAATTATCCACTTATCCATATTATGGGATTAAAAACAAAATATATTTATTAAACTACAAGTTGCACAATAAAAATATGTTTGCATGGCATGCAAAACAATGCACACTCAATAACAAACATCTAAACCAGACTGATGTCACAAAATGAGCCTAGTCTGTGGCAGTGATGAAGCTATGACATGAAGCAGTGCAGTTGCTGATTACCAAATTTGAGATAAAAAATAAATGATGGAAAAAGTTGATTCCTAAGTTCAAGCTGGCCACAACTGTGTTATCCACTGGGCAGATACTGCCAGTGGCCATGGAGTTGCCTACCCCTGTACTAGTTTGCAGTGGTGTGTAGAGGGAGCAACAAGTGTTATGCTCCAACTAACTAAGAGGCAAAGCATGACAATTTGCACAAAAGACATTTCCACCAAAAGGGGAAGAAAAAAGCATGTGCAATAAAACAGTCTGCATACAGACCAGTGATGGCAAACCTATGACATGTGTGTCCAAGATGGCAACAAAACAATTTTGCTGGTGCATGACATGCAGTGCTGCCTCATGATTCTTTGAACCATAACACTAATCCATAATAAATAAATATGTAATGATTATCATTACTGCCAAATGCAGCGAGAAATAATTTTCCAACTTGGAAGCAGTGAGAAATGATCACAGTAGATGTTTCACACCCTCTTGGCTCCAGCTTTGCAGTTGTAGGAACATGCAACATCAGATGACGTTTTGAATTCCTTGCAGACAAGGGGTATAGATTTATTTACACCCAATGGTGGGATGATTTTTGCAACCACTTATGTGGACTGTTCAATTTGCAAGTTGGTAATCTGATTACGTTAACCTGAAAGCTGTGAACGTGCAGTCACAGAGTAATCTTGTTGCCACAATACTTGCATGTATACTTAGGCCTACTGACTAATACTTACAAACTATATGTATATTGCTTCGATCGAAAAACTTAGAGGCAAGCCTATATTAAAGACATACATTCTGGCTACAGAAAAAGCCTACATCTAGGCCTAATTATGTAATTTGATTGGTAAGAACACGAGAATCACAAAAACAAACACACAATTTGTAGGCCTGTGATGCAATGAAACAATTTAACAGACCAAACTGTAGGGGGGATGATTGTATGCACCATACCCCCACCTGAAATGAAGGGGAAATGGAAATGTATACCCTCCATCTCCCCAGGATCTACGCCCCTGTTGCAGACCCATTGTACATATCAGTATTTGAGTAAAAACAGACGTAAACTGTTGATAGTGGCTTTGCTCTGCTTATATTTTTCTTCTGTTGTTTGCAAGGGAATACTGGATATTTAGAGATAACAGTAAATATGCATTTATTTTTTGCAGTAAATATATGAATTATATTGTTAAAATTATGTTATTTGGTGTGGCATGGGTATATATATTTTTTATCAGTTGTTTAATTATAAATTTATTTTTATATCAATGAGATAAATTTCCACTGTTATTATGTTATGGTATGTTAAGTTATCATATTTAAGTTAATTGGTGAGATTTTTAAATTGTATTTAGTCTTGTCAGAATGTCAGCTCAACCAGCAAAGAAATAAAAACATTCAAATGGAAGGAGCAGCAGCAGGGATTTTCAAGAATTGTGGACTGAAAGATTTGGCCTGATAAAAAAAAAAAAAAAAGAGTGATAAAGCATTATGCATATTATGTTCTGAAACAGTGGTGTGCAGGACTTCCTCTATAAATTGAAATTATGAAATTGTTCATAAATAGCTTTGTGATGAAGTATGCAAGAACAAAAAGAACACATTTCTCAAGAAGTCAGGAACAAAAACATGCAGTCAAATATTTTGATGAAATTTGTTTCAGGTAGTTACAACTTAATTGCAGCCAGTTTTGAGATTTCAAGAATTATTGCTCAATATAGAAAATTATTTAGTGATGGGGTGTTTTTAAAGAATCATGGCTAGAATGTGCTCTTTTCCTTTTTGTTGGTTTCCCAGAAAAAGGGAAAATTATTCAGCACATTAAGGAATCACCAAAGAGAAGAGACACAGTAAAAGATAAAATACTAAAGATGGAAACAAATATAGCAGAACAACTAATAAAATATACTGATTAATGTAAATTCCTTTCCATTTGTCTTGATGAAAACACTGATGTTATGTCATCAGCTAGGCTAGCCATTATTGATCAATTTTGTAGGCCTCATGAAACCTGCAAAAAGCAGGTTAACTTGTAATGTTAACTGAACATACAAGAGAGGTTAAAATAAGTAAGGCAGTAGTAAACAAATTATCCAATTGACAGGTTAACCTTTCAAAAACAGTTTTCATGACAACTGATGGTGTAACCAGCATGATTGGTAAAGGAGCATATTTTGTAACCTGTTTACAAAATATGTTGAACATCCACTGGTAGGTTTTCACTGTATTATACGAGGAGGATTTGTGTGCTAAAGCGGACCTTAAAAAGCTTGAAAAAGTGGTGGATATTGTAACCAAAGTAATTAATTTTATTTCTTTGCATGTTTTGAAAAAAATACAATTTTAGAATTTACTGAAAGAGGTGAATTCAGTGTACATAGGACTAATTATTGATGACAATGATCATTGGCTAATTAGAGGTTCTGTCCTTAAATGATTTGATGAGTATTTGGATGACATTCATCTTTTTCACAAATGAAAAATTTTCTTCTCAATAATTATCTAATGTTGTGGATTTGTAGGTTGATGTTTTTCACAGATTTCTCCTCACTTTTAAATTACTTGAACACCAAATTGCAAGAATCCAGCAAAACATTTGATGTTATGTTTGACAGAAGTTTTTGAAATTGAAATGAAAGGTTTCAAACATGATGCTAACAATGATATTTTTAAATATTTGAAATATAAAAATTAAATAGCCCAAATATATCAAATGGCTATATGTGCAATGAGTGATAATAAATGTAAAAATAGGATTAATAACTAGCTTTTTTGAAACAATAACAAAATGTAAATTATTGAAGCTTCTGCTCATTTCAAAAGTAAATCTTATCCAAAAGAAATTATCATGCACTATTTAACCATGTTTTGTTTCAAAAACTATTTGCACACACATTTAGTCTCACATTAATAGAAACAGTTTTTGTAGAGCTCTTAATGCAAATTTAGTTCTCAGGAAAAACTGATAAAAACAAGAGTAGATTAGTCCTTTCAGAATTCACCTAAAAACTCATATACGCAAATAGTAGTAATTAGTTTGTGTAGGATTATTACTTTCTATTTCAAGGTGTATTATAATCTTGTAAGAATGTCTACATAAACATCTTTACATAAAATACATCAAATAAAAGTATCATTAACCCCCCAAAAAAAAAAAACGTAATTAATTTTCCAATAATGAAAATATATTTCCAAAGGTTACTTACCATCATTCACACTTATAGCTATTCCTATTCAGTACTACCTCTATATTAAAAAAAAATTGCATATGACAAGCTTTGCAGCTCCACTTACCCATGATTATTGTAGTTCTACTGCATTTCGTGTACCAATTGTCATACTAAACCCTCTGCCAATGGGAGTGAGTCACAACTTCCCAACATTTGGTTCTCTCTACCAGATTTTACCACATTATAGCTTCAAGTTTTGGCAAAAAAGGATGCACTAGGTTTAGTCGAAAAATGTTGGAAGTGCGAGTAACGTAAATATCTATCAGAAATATATTTTCAGCATTGGAAAATTATGACTTCCAATACTGTACATTACCTCTTTACATACACAGCCAGAATCCCACATGGAATAGGTGGAAGAGCTGATGTGATGATATAAGGAAGCACCACTTGAAAACATCCAAAGAATAACCCTACACTGATGATCATCAAAAGAACTGTGGTTCAGACACCACAACACTTATGGAGGAGCACAACCAAAAAGTAGAGAAAATGGTGGAAATGGTTGGTTGATTTTGTGTTTTATGGCACAAAGCAGCTAGGCTATTTTGAGTCAAACATCAGATAAAAATTTAAATAGCATTAATAGCATTGACAATAAATTGATTCGACTTTCAAATGCTACAGATATTCTAAGACTTATTAGAACAGAATTTCAAACAAAACAACATGGTTGGTTAGTTGGTTTGGTGATTTATGGCACAAAGCAGAATGGCTATCTGCATCAAACATCCGGTAAAAGTTAAAATTAAATTAAATTTAGTAAAATTCATAAAAGGAAATTAAGGTAAAACAAAAAGTTTAAAAAACAACATAAATAGCATAAAACCAATGTTAAAATCTAATCTACAGCAATAAGATAGAACTACAGTAATACAAGTTGTAAAGGACTTTCTGTAACATAATTAATTATCATAACTTGCCAGGAAGACTAACAGGTAAGTAAAAAAACCACTGTCAGTAACCTGAAGTTGGCCTTTCCAGTCCCGGTTCAGAGTTATTTGATGTTATGGTCATTTTCAAAAAGTAAAAGTAGTAAAGTTCTTAAAAGACTTGTAGCACAATTATAATAATAACTCACCAGGGTGACTAACTGGTAGTTCAAACAGCAGCATTAGTCACCTGAAGTTAACCTTTCCAGTCCTGGTTTCAAGTTATTTGACATTACTGCCATTTTTTAATTTCAAATCGAACTAGATGGACTGTAATTCTTAAAAAGGAATCACATTAAAAAAGGTCTAATAAAAAATTAAAAAAACTTAAATGGCATTAAAAAGATTAATGTCCATTAAAGAACTAAAAACATTTCCAAGGTGGATAGTGTCATCATCACCAATAACACTAATATTATGGACAAACCGAGAGACAGAACATGTTTAAAATGGTGCCATCGTTGAGAGTTCACAATGGCAAGAAAGTAAAATGTGGCTTATTATGACCTGAGTGTCACACAGACTACACACTGATGCATCAGATAAAAGAAAATGATGAGTTAAAAAACAATGCCAAATGTGTAGTCTAGTTAGAAAAACTTCCTCTTTCCAATCCTTACAGAAGATGGCCAATGTCCAATACAGGGTTTATTTGGAAAAGCTTGTTTTCTCATTGCTCCCTTCAAGTTGACTGCCAACTGGCATGAAGCCAACCTTTGAATATAGAACCACAGCAGTGATAGTGCCAAAGCAGATAGATTAAGCTGCAGTCAGTAAGCTCATTCCTGTAAATACCAATGTGGCCCAGTATCCAGAAAAACTGGATGGAAGTAGATGTTAAAGAGAAATAGGCCAGTCAATTTTCAATATTGGTGAGAACAGGGAGTAAATTAATGTGAAGCGATTTCAGGGCCAGAAGAGAACTAAGCAAGCCAATATAAATAGAGCAGTTTGAGTACTGCTTAGTTTCTGTGATCCAGGGCAAGAGAAATGGTGTACTATTCAGCAGTGAACAGAAGATGTAGAGGGAATTCTGAGTCCAACCACCAAACCACGGCAGAGCCCACACAGTCGCATGATTTTCAAACATCTGTATAAATAAAAATGAAAGAATGATTTGAAAGATGTTCAATGAATAACAGACAGTATTTCCAACAGGGAATGTCTGCTTTTCTCAGATGACTCAAGGGTAGGTAACATTTGGGGACTGTAAAAAGCCATGGTGGGATGGGCTGACCAGTGGATACAGCAATGTTATCCAATGACAGACCCAATTTATCCAATTGTGCCTGGATACGAAGGCCAAAAGGAGCAATGGCAGATCATCTGTTCTAAAAAAATTATGGCCCATGAAGGAAGGAAAAAACAACCACAGGTGAGATGCTTTGGTAAGTAACAAAGTTTCGAAGCATATAGTAAAGATAGTTGCAAATGGCAGAGCTGCAAAGAAGATTCATGAGACTCCATGTATAAGCTTTGAACTGGAGAGATGCAGAAAGCCCCAGTGCAGAGCCAAAGTTCTTGATGATGAGCAGGTTCTGGCATCTTTAAGGTTGATGGTCTGGCAGAGCCATAGACCAGTGATTCATAGTCAAGTTTCAATTGAATAAGAGCACAATATATCTTTAGCATAGAACATCAATTTGCTCCCCAAGTGGTAAAAGAGAAGACATGGAGGATGTTCAGTGCTCCTGTACATTTGACCCGTAGCTGCTTGATGTGTTTATAAGGTTAGCTTACAGTCAAGGATAAGCCCCAAGAACTTTGTGTCAGAGACCACTGGCAGCACAACTTCACTGATACGGAGGTCAGAATAAGGGTGAATACCCCATTGGTAGCAAAAGTGCATACAAACAGTTTTAGAAAGAGAGAGGAGTTAAAGCCATTTGCTGTGGTCCACTTCAGTAAACGATTGAGGGTGGTCTGTAGCTGCCACTCAGTATACCTCATATTTGACAACTGACATAAGATGTGAAAGTCATTGACATAGAGTCCATTTAAAACAGTGAGGGGGAGTTCTTCAGTGATGGCATTAATTTTTATACTGAAAAGTGTGACACTCAGAACGCAGCACTGAGGGACTCCAAGTTCCTGTAGAAAAGAACAGGAAAGTGTCAAACCCACACGAACCTGAAATCTCCTGTCCATTATAAAATTTTTAATAAAAATGGGCAAAAGGCCAAGTAACCCATATATATATATATATATATGATATATATGGAGGTCTCAAGTTGTATTATAATACTTCTCAATGTCAATGAATATTGATACAAGATGTTGTCAACTGAGAAGGGCTTCTCTGATTGACATCCACGGTGAAACTCTATCATCAGAATACACACTGAGTGGACAAGAGGAGGTTGTTTGATTCAAGGAACCAAACAAGATGAGTGTTAACCATCCTTCCTAAGATCTTAAAGAGACAGCTCGTCAAAGCAATTGGACTGTAGTTTGAAGGAATCTTGGGATCCTTCCAAGGTTTAGAGAAAGGTAGGACAATAGTCTGGCACCAGACATCAGGAAAAACATTCTCCTGCCAGATCTGGTTAAAAACAATCAGAAGAATAGAAAAAAAAGCAGGAGATAGGTGATGCAGAATTTCATAGTGTACATCAACAGGTCAAACCAATGAAGGGCCAGTTTGAGTTCCACCAGTGTAAAGGGACGATTATAGTCATAGAGACAATCAGCTCAAAAGGAAAGAAGTGATTACTCTGCCCGAGTCTTGATGACTAAGCAGGTGGAGGATAAAGCAGAAGTGCTAGATACCTGGCAAAAGCTTTAACATAGAGTATTGCCAATGCTCAAGGTATCAGCTACTTGCTGGCCATTAGAGAGCAAGATTGAAATGGGGACAGAATTACATTGCCCACTTACCTTTCACATCTTGTCCCATATGACTTTGGAACTGGTGGTAAAAGATATGCTGGTTGTAAACTTAATCCAAGAGTCCTTCTGGCTTTGACATCTTACCCACCAAGCATGTGCACGGGCCTGCTAGAAAGTGATGAGGTTCAAGAGTGTGGCATATCTATGGAAAGTATCCCAGGCCTGTTTCTGAGCCTTCCTGTGTCATGTGGCAGGCAGGATTCCACCACGGATGATGATATAGTGGAAAAGGTGTCGAGATTTTAGGAATACATTGAGCAGCAGCTTGTATAATATGGTCAGTTACTGCTGCCACACAGTTGTCTATTGATGACTTGCAGATGATGGGAGGATCAAGTTCTGTGAAAGGAGTGAAAGAGGGCCAGTTTGCCTGATCCAACTTCCACTGGGGCACTCAGGTCAAGTGGCATTGACCACAGCCAGTCTTTCTCAAAATTATAAGAAAATGATGACAGCAGTTTTTAAGCCTCAGGATAAGTAATGTTATTAGTAGTTTTCAAATGCTGCACCTCTTTTTCTTTCAACCCTTCAGGGCAAGAATGAAATTAGGATGGATGAGAGCCATTGCAATTGGTGCAATAAAGGTCTGTTTCACACTTGCAGGCATCATGGTCCTTGCCACTGCAATGAGCAAACAGCAAGGAACCCAGACAGGATGTCTTCAAGTGACCAAAGGAGAGGGTTTAAAATGTATGGTTGTACTCTGCAATTAAGATAACCTGCCTTGATGGTGACAGGTGGATGTGGTGATGTAAATGTGAGAATGAGGACATTGGTCAGCATCATAATTCCATCTTTGTGAGTGGATATATGCCTCACTGCAGAAACTCCTTGGGTGGAGAAACCAGTAAGAATCTCTGGGATGTTCTTCAAATCCCTCTCAACAATAACTCCTCGTGATGAATTCAAAGTAGCACGAGGTGTAACCTCAATAGGTATATCTCCAATTGCCTTTGAATGCAAGAGGAGTTCGCTGTGTTGAAATGTGGATGTTTCCACCAATATGTCACCAGAGCAAAGGTTTTGACTGACTATGGAGCCAGCAAGTCCCTCTTATACATTCTGAATGAAAAAGGAATACATCTGCCCTAAAGGTTTGTCTGAAAGGGAATGCAATACAAGAAAATGAGGTACAACAGGTGATACAGATGGTGAGGATTGCTGCTCAGAATCTTCAAGATGTGAACCATTTACCTGTAGTCTGTTTTTCACTATTTTATTAAGATTTTTAATTGGAGTATCCATAAAAAAGAAAGGGAAATTTCGATGCCCAATGACCCAACCCACCATGGAGCACAACAAGGAGATGCACTACAATGTCAAACAAGGACACCGCAGCAACGCCAAGGTTTCTTGAGCATTATACCCAAATGCTGCCATCAGTGACAATGTCCACAACACCTGCTGAGAACATTCAACACCAGTACTTGGTTGACCATAGCCTGAGCGGACCAGCCGACTGACCCAAGGGAGGCCACCCGTCTACAGGAATTCAAGGCCAAAGTGGTGTGTTAAGGTTGGACCCTCTACCACCATGATCCTCTCCTCCCCTTCATGGGTTGCCATACATATCAAACACATGCGTTGATGTTTAGATCACAGAGGAGATAAACTCAAAGAGCAGAACTTTCCCTTGGACGTCCCCTCATCATGTACAGGAATCCACACCGAGTGAAGTCAACTCAGTTAACGAAAAATCTCCTAATGAATAAAGACCAAAAATCCATCAGCTGAGTTCTCCTGACCAGAAACCTATGTAAGTGTGGTGAGAGCAGGTGATATATCCTCAGAAGTGGTGACATTAACTTCAGTGTTCATCATACAATGATGAAACTTCGAAAATCATTCATATAAAAATGATGAATGTTTGCACAAATACCTATATATTTGAAAACAATAGTAAAATTTAGAAATGTTTTTTCCCATTGCATAAGATATTAATGAAGAGAACACAATCATAACAAATACTAACTATACCACTACCAAACAGAGGAAGCCACAAAGCTGTATTGCATTCTTATTGATGGAGGGTTGTCATTTGACTTGCATGCAAGACACAGTGGAATCACAATAATCGTGGGTAAGTTGGAGTGCTAGGATTGTGGTATATGAGAATAACTTTTCATATAAAGTGCAGCACTTAATGGTATAGCAATATATCCAATAGGAGGGAATGTACCGTATCTAAAATACAAAATTTATTTGGTCACTAGCATGCAATACTGAAAAAATGTGGATTTCATAAACAGTCAAAAGTATGATATTATTTCTGATGTTTTCTTTTTTCAATAAAATACTGAATGAAAAATGTGATGTTAACATGATAAAAATAAAATAAATGTATTGTTATTGGATGACTCTTAGTCTTTAGAAATCAGTTTCAAAAAGGAAAAAATTAGAGACTAACATTTCAAGGTAAATGTAACATGTCTTTACTACCAAATTCCAACATAAAAAAATTGTGAAAAACCAAAAATGAAAAATTGTCTGTAACACTGCTAAGGATATTCATGAAGGTATTTTTGTATCAAAGCTTAGGTAAATTGGCTGACATACACATAAACAGTATCTGAAAACCCCCACATTGTGCTTTCCTCACTGAAAAATTGTGCAAAAAACAATTTTCATGTATCTGTTTGTAATCTGCTAAGATCATCTATGTATTAAATCCAACATAAATTGCTTCAAACATGGCTAAATAATTGTCAAAACCACCTAAAGTTACTGGTTTATTTAACTTTTGTCCCCCCCAAATTAACAAAAATGGATATATCCCACATTTTCAATGTATATACATATAGAACCTGTAGAAAAGTTTCAATCAAATCCCAAATAAATTAGTCAAAATATTGTTAAGTAATTGACCTCAAACCCCCAACATTACGCTTTTTTTTTGTGAGATCTGATCTCTCTAATAGGACTCAAAGTAAACAAAATAACTTTTTTGTTTTTGAATATGTTAGGTGTATGAAAATGTATATTTGTATCAATTTTCATCCTGATTACTCTAAGTATGACCACACAGGAGCACAAAATATACATTTTTGGATTGTTTGACTTTTGACCCAATAAGATCATTAAAGAAAGTAATTCATAAAAATGAAAAAAATGTTTCTATGCATGTTGGACTAAAGTTTAACCCTAACAACTTACAAGTCACTCAGTTCAAAGGTGAAGGAACAGTAGTTGACTGCAGTGTTTGGAAAATGAAAAAAAAGAAAGAAAAACTGTGTGCAGACACAAAGAAAAATACAGTAAACAAAATGAAGTTATTTTAAACTATGTGACTTCTGAAAATGTACTTCAAAGTGTATGCCATCACCTTTTTATAGAGTTGAACTATTCTATTATCAATATATGTCAATAAAATTGATGCAAAAATAATTTATATTTAAGAATTTCATATTATCTAAGTTTTGATTTCTTTGCTTCAAAAGGAAATATTTAAAATTCCTAATCTTCCCTTTACTGATTCACAATACTTTGCTCTGAAATGCACAACTGACACATTCTTTACATCCCTCTTTGAGCTTCTGAATTTTAATACATATTACACACAAAACAGATATTGCAAATAAAATCAAAATTTGTAATCCCCAACTGATTTATTAACTTATTAACCAGAAAATCAAACCCACATGATATCCTCCTGTTACATCCAATGTTTAAAAAAATGTCAATAATTAACTTTGACTTATTTGATTATTTGTAACCAACATTAAGACATCTTAATGGTTTGTTTATTCTGACAACAGGTTGTGAAATAATTTGCCACCAGTGTCATTCTTTCCTTGTGCTGAATCACACCAACCTGCCAAAAAATATAGTTAAAATCCAATAGCTTAACTATAAAGTCAATTAGGTAGAGAAAATATAATATAAAGTTTTGATAATAAGTAATGTTTAACATTAATTCAGAAGGTCATGCAAATTAAATGTGAAACTGTATGATGAAAATTTTTTATTCATACTATGGAAACTGCTTACCATTCAGACTAGTTAGAGTAACTTAGTCATTATAAGTAAAATCACAGACAAATCTTTACTAAAAATATTTAATTAAAAAAATCTGACTTTTTGTACAGAACAGGTTTGTAATATTTACCAACAGCTTACAAAATTTAATGCAGGTACGTTTAGTAACTTCAGAGTCACAGTATATATACTTTAATGGTTACCTGATGGTAACAAATTAAACCACAAAAAAAACAATTAATAATGCTAAAAACATGCATCATGTTATGAAAATAAATGACATCCTTATTGATACGCGTACACCCACTGCAGATAGTCATACTTACATTCATATTAAAAATCTAATTAATTTATAAAATCACTTTGAAATTTATACAAATCAAACAAAAACAAATCACTGAAATAACAGCTCTCCCATGAAAATAGAATAGTTTTACTTTTTTGTTGTTCATGTTATATAATGTTTCATTTTACCAATATTTAAGAATCTGAAAATGCATTGAAACAAAATTAGTTTTTTAAAGTATTATAACTCAAAAAATGTATTTGGTCTAACACTTATAAAAAGAGAAAGTTCAATGTGAGTAATGTACATATATACACTAAACAGTTGCTTGACTGATCTTAAAATTCTAACTGCATCTACTAAACTGTAATTATTAAAAATATAACTTTTAATTAGCTAGTTCACTTTTGCTAACATCCTGTCTTAACATTAGTAAGACTTACTTGCATTCTTAGATTACAGTAAACAGAACTTGCTTTATAAATTAAAAGTTAACCAGACAACCTAATTACTACTCCTCATCAGTATCAAAAATTTGCAGAATTAGAAAGTCATGTTATTTAAAATAAAACACCTGATCTAATACAGAAAAGCATAATTAATAATGCCAAACAAAAAAGCATAATTAATAATGCCAAAACTTGTCATATTATGAAGTTATACACATGCTTAGACAGAACCTATTAGTAATAAATAAGTACTGCCTATAAATTGGACCTACAGGCCATAATGGCCTTATACGTTGTAATATTGTATGCTAATTACTAGTTTACTACATGAGTAATTTGGAGGGTTTGTAATTTTAGTGCTAAAACAGTTATTTAATATACAGCAGTGAAACAGAAAGTAAGGAACTACATCATAAAAGGGGAAAATATTTATAAATTAAAATGTTCCTAACTTAAAGAAAAACTTAATATCTTGTATTCACTGATGTATACACAACCCTTACAAATGTTGGTCCTGTTTTTCTTTCTCCGTTTTTTTTCTTTTCGCCATCTTGAGATTGTTCAGTACCACTACCATGGCCATAACGAGCCTCACTCGCTTCACTTTCTTTTTGTGAGGCTTCTTGCATCTTTTTGAACATTTCTAGAAAACTTCCATCATTAGCATACATATTTAAATTTGATGGTCTAGAAGAATAATAGCTAGTATTGTAAGTTGAGATATTTGCACTAAAACTGCTTCTGCTGTCTTGATTATTATAACTAATTTCCCCATCAGAACTCGAGTTGCTTTCGCTACCGTTCTCCATCTTGGAAGCAAAATATTCGAAATAATACTCGCTTACAGCTGGTTGTATTTACGGAATTGAACCAATCAGTGCTTGCTTTACTACTCACTATCACTACTATTAGAACATGGCATCATCGTCTGCCGGTAGATCTATATTACGTATGATTATTAAAAACTTTATTGAGTCATTAACTCCTAAAAAGAGAAGAGGTGATTTTGTCGGAACGGATAATTTGGGGAATAAGTATTATGAAATACCTGCTGGTAAGTTTTCTAAGTATATATAAAGTTTAAGTATCTTCCGTGAACAGGATCGAGCCTGGTATTTCTTGCATACAGTTTTAGTTTTCTTAGAAGTTGATTGATTTATAAAATGAGATTGCATTGATAGTAGTGGTTGACATCTTATCATGGAAGTTTAAGAGACAGGTCAATGATTTCCTGTGAAATAGAGGGTATGTATAAATTTAACTCTCCAAAACCTGTCTTGACGGACCAAATGATTATTTGTTACTTGTATGTAATTTTATACAATATTATTCTTCTGAGGTTTTCAAACAAAACCTTTCTGAAACAATTCAAAGTTTAAAAATTGAGTTAAGATGCATTAAATATTTTTATTTTTGGCAAATATTAAAGAATTCAATTCTTACAACAAGTCTGACGTGACCTAGCTATTAGGATGCATCAGTTGCAATTTGTGAACAATGGGCTCAAATTCCAGTCAGTGAACACGTTCTCCCTTTCAAACGTGGAGGGTTGTTATAGTTTGATGGTCAATCTTACTATTCATTGGTAAAAGGGTAGCTCAAGAGTTGGCAGTGAATGGTGTTGACCAGGTGTTAACTTTCTAATCTGTCATTGCTAAATTAGGTAATGCTATTACATATAGCCCTCTAGTGGATTTGCACAAAATTCAGAACAGGACAAACCATTTCATATAAGGACTGTATAATTGTATTATAGATCCTTGTAAGGGCAAAAGATATCCTGTCAGATGGTATGAAACAAAAGTTTCTGATGACTGGGAGCAAGAAATTCCAATAGAATGGGAAGGTAAGTGCTTTGTAGATATAAGCTGATTATTTTCATGAGTTATGATATTAATTGAATAAGTTGAACAATCTTCAGTTAATTTAAAATAATTGTGACAATCCATATGGAAATATTTTGATAACTTGGATAATTGAAATTATTGAAGCCAGTAATAATCAGAAACACTAATTTAGACTCTAACTTATTTTTATTGCCTATTTTGGAAGAAGCAGAAAGGTTATCTAAACATTTAGTGTAAAGAGATCATACCAGTAAAGATTCCAGTTTCAAGTTAAAATCAAAATGTAATTTGAAAAAATCAATAGAGATTTTTTTTTACTTCCAAGTACAATCAATTTCTATTATTTCACAGTACTTTAGCAATTTTTGTTGCATTTTTATTAAAGGATGGGATTTTGAGAAATTACTTTCTTAAATGAAACAACAAGTAGTGAAAAATTAATTATAATTTACTATATATGATGAAATAATTTTGAAAACTTCAGCTATAGCAGAGGAATACATTTAGAATATTGTATTCTTGATATATATTGAGGACAAAAGTATAATGTTTAGCAACTTGTATGCTATTTATTAATTTGGGCAAACTTTCAATAATATTGATATTTAGAGATTGTTCAATAACTTAGAAGTTTAAAATAAAAACTAAATATTTGCTTAACCCTTTCATGATGGGCTTGTTTTGATATACATGAGTTCATCTATACACTTGCACCTGTTAAGTATTTACACTATTACTTTTGATACAGTGTGTGTATCTTCACAAAATTTGACAGACTTTCAGTAAAGGTTGCAAGTATTTTGTACACAAAAACCAGTTTTTTAGTGAAATAATTTTAGTAAGGATTTCATTGTGAAAATATTGGGGCTGTTTAATTACTAGTCTGAGTGCAAAGTGATTTCATGTTATGATTACAAAAACTATTCTTCATACTGAAAACCTCAGATATTATTTATGTAATCTCTAAAACCTTGTCACTGCATTTCAAAAGTTTGTTTTGAGTAATACTTTATTTTCTATATTCTTACTATATGGGGTCTATCACATGACCACTCTCATACCCATCAAAAAAAGAAAAAGAAAATAAATATAAATTGTGCTCTTTTTGTACTAGAACGACTACCTATTATAACACAAAAATAAAGATGTTTAGTGTAAGTTTCATAATGCTGTATATTTATATAAATATTATTATATTAACCTTCCAGTCAAGCCTAGCTAACATAATACATAATATGCATTGACGCAGTGCACGTGCATTTATGGCACGTATCTAACAAATAATATAAAACTGACCTTTAGTCTTCCCTGTATTTTAGTGAACTAGTATTTTATAATATATAATCACATTTCAATTATTATACTTCTTTTTCTTAAAATATAAAACAATGAATTAAGAAGCACAGCAAACAATAATCTCTTCTTGTTACAACCTATAAACTTAGTTGATGCTTGACATAGGTTGCTAAGCCTTTTAAAATTTTGCATGTGGAAGATATGAAACAAAACTTTTTCTAGGTTTAATATAGATATATGCATACATGAATAACCAAAAAATCATAACTTACTATTCTGATACCACAGAATTCTATTATAATTTAATAAGCTTAGTAACTAAGATGTGTTTAGGTTTAAAAAATATGAAACTTCAAGCAGACCACAGACACAACATGCCTTTTTGAAATCTTAATTTGAAAGAACATAGTAGCCTTTTCACAGATAAAAATGGCCGAGAAAACCACTGGAAGGACATTATAAGCTGTCGATTGGTTATTCACACATTACATGTTGAAATAAATGTATGTAAGGGACCATTTTCAACAATGAAAAGAGGTGAATGGGGCCACTGTGTTTGATTCAGTATGTAAGCTTATCTTGGCAAAATAAAAAGATATGAGGTTTTTATCTTATATTCTAGCTTGTTAATACTAGTAATTTTAGTTCCTAATTATTTAGATGTATTCTTTTAATATTTACTTTTAAAAATTGAGAAATTAACTCATATAATATTAAAGTGTAAATTATAATGTATAATGTGATTCCAAACTTATTGACGTAAATTCATAAAATAGAAGTTTAATAAAATTTTCAATGCAAGTCAACACGTGGTGACATGACCATGACTCTTGCCCCATTGTGAAAGGGCTGATATACTTTATGTTCATTCTTAATAATTTGTTGACAATCTGTAAGATATACTCCTTATATGGATAAAAATTAGTCATACACTGTAATATGTCAGTATGGTCATATATGTTGTGGGTTGTTCATTTATGTAGTAGAACTACGTAATATTGTCTTATCCATTGTAATTTACAAATAACACTGAAGGTTTGTCACATATATCTATAAACTGCTAACATGTAAATAATTATTTAATGTATTTAAATACTGAAGATATTTTTCTAGAAAATTCTGTGAACAAAATATGTATAAGGAGTCGACACTTGAGCAGATTAGACTCAATAGAATTTGAGAGAACAAAATGAGATATAAATTGTAAGTTGTGCTGTAGAATAAATTAGACTTGAGAAACCTGATAAAACCACAATTACCAGCAATAATTTTTTGATTAAAATTATAATTGTAGAAACAACTAGAAGAAAGGTTTCTCTGTGGTTTCTAGGAACAGTAGAAACAGAAGTAGCAGGAAGTAAATTACTGTAAAAAAAACACAACAAAAAACAGGTTTTTCATGTTGTTCTTTGTTTTATTTTATTATCACAAGATATTGAAAATAACAATCTGTGAAACTGCAACAGCTGTCATCAGAGAAGTTTTTTTTTTATCCTGGAATGAAGATACAGTTTCAGCACAACCTGAATATCATACTATCAAATAACTCTAAACACATTTTCATAACTAGGGAATTTGACTAAAGAAAAATTCCACTAAACAAACAAATATGCAGAAAGCCAATAAATTAGCCTTTACTTACCAACTAGATGATTTAGTTGATATTGCTCATCAAGAAATCCTTTCACTAATCAAGATACCAAAAGACAAAGAATTTCATTCTGTTCAGAGAAAGAAGGGACACGGATGTATGGGATCAGTGAACAATGTACTTACTATAAAGGATTTGAGAGCAACAAAAAGTAAAGATTGATAAAGTAAGGAGATGGCAACAAGTTGAACAAGAAGAGAAAAGACTGAATGACAAAGTTGATTAGAGTGATGACAGTACTGAAAAATATTATACAGATGATGTCTTTGCAGAGAGAAGCAGAATAACACAAGAACAGCCTTCTTCTCAGCCTAGAAAGGGCAAAAAAAAGTACTGTAGATCATGAGTTTACTGCTACTATGGACAGAACCAAGCAGTTTGTGAGAAAAGAGACATTCATGCCTACTGTCATTATCAAAATCCTTGGTCATGTTGTTCATAATTTGACAGTTAATCATACATCAATCCAGTGAATGTAGCATAATATTTGTCAGGGCATTTCCAAAAATCTGAAACAGTTACTGAAATCAAACACCCCTCCTTAATTGGTTAATGTAATGGTAATTTTTTGTAGCAATCTTACTAGAAAGAACAGGTGGGTTGCTTGCCAGTTATTATGTTTGGATTAGAAATCAATCAACTCCTGTGAGTAACTAGACTGGAAAATACACAATTTCCTTAAGGCAGTGTGTTTTGATAGAGCAGTGGCAAATACTGTAAAAAAAAAAAGAAAAAGGCACATGGGCATTAAAATTAGTAGAAATCTACTGTACTTTGCATGTCAACATTACATACTTAAACTAGTTTTTTTATATGTGTTCAATTCCTTTATGGGACTGACCTCGGGACCAGATATTGCAATTTTGAAGCAGTTCCAGCAATTAATTGATCATTCAAATTTACAAACTGCAGAAAACAGTATAGATCTAAACAATACTATTGCAGACATTAAATATTTCACCACAAAACAGCTTCAAGAAAGTTAACCAAGAGATTACTACGTAGAGTTTCTGGAACTTGTTTGTTAGTGATACTCATCCATGAGGTGTTATTTTTATGTCACCAGATGCTATACATCGTGTCTGATGGATGGCCAAAGCTTTGTACATGCTCAGAATCTACATGTTCAATGATCAGCTCAGACTGACTGCACATGAAAGTAGAGAATTTTATGATGTTGTTATCTTCTTAATATGACTGTACATTAGGACTTAGTTTACTGCTCTCTGATCCTTAAAACTATCTGACATTTCTTTGGAGTCTAAATAAATATAAAGAAATCAACCCAGCCACATCTAAATCAGCATCAAAGAAATTTTCTGAATATTTGTGGTATCTTAATGAAGAGTTGATAGCCTTGGTTTTTTTTGCCTAGATGTGTTGGCAGTCACAAAACTAACTGTGATCAAAGCAATGAATGAACATGAATTTCATTAAAGTACCCAAAATCCACCAAAGCAGACCAAAATCAACTTCAACACAGTTCAACAAAAGCCCCTATCTGATCTGTGACAAAAAAAATACCCTCAACATTTTTAGCTGCCTGGAACTTTCAAGAAATTTCTTTGATGTGGATCATGAATAGTAGAATATTGGAAATGACTATAAATGAGCACTAGTTGTGCAGAGTCTGAAATTGATCAATGATACAGCTGGAAAGGGTGTTATGATTATTGAAGAGTATGATTCTTTGCTTATCAACAATGAAGATCAAAAGCAGTATTTATTTCAGGTTCTTCAACATCATAAGCATCACTTTCTTGATTCAAACAAAGAAATCCTGACAAAGTAACTGGTATTATGGCATAAATGCCATGATTACTAAGACATTAAAGTGTATCAAGAATTAAGACGTAAAAGATGTGAAAATGGGTAACATCAAAATTTTAATTTGGTCATAAAAACTGATTTTTTCATATTCTATAAAATTTTGTTCTTTTGTAAAATAAGAATACCTTAAAGGAGCCAATAAAATATTATTTTTTAAGCTTTATTCTTGTTTTACCTTGTTATCATCCTATAATAGAATCAAAACAGTCAGTGAAGTCATATTCTAAAAATGTTTCAATGTCTTGAGTGACCACTGAATATTTCATCCCATGCTTTAAATTTTGCTTGCTTAGTTTTCTTATACAGTCAAAGAAATTTGAAGGATGAGAGTTTACAAATTCTGAACTTTAAAATTCTATCCCTATTTAAGGACCACCCTAATATATATATAAAATTAAAAGAAAATTCTATGAGGAAAAATCTGAATATTTGTTTTGTTTTTTCATAAAATTTTCTTTAATTATATTTCATACAAGGCATGGTTATGCTGCATAAATTTCCTGCTGTTCTTTTTTCTGATTATTTTTTCTTTTCTTTTTTTTACTTTTTAGGTTTCATAAATAATATATATATGTGTTAAGGTATTGTTCTAATGTTGTACTGTTTTTCTGGTTGTTTGCAGCATGGCTTAGAGGACGAAGAACTTCTCCACCTGTTATGGAGGTAATAACAACTCAGCTAATGTATTTTGTACAAGTTATATATTTTTCACTCAGAAGGAGATATTGTACTTGTAAGCTAACTGTATTAAAAGCTTTTTAGAAAATTTATGAAGGACTGTATACTTGAGCATTTTCTAGGTTATAAACTTGCAAATCAATTGCATTATTTCATCTACTGTGTTTCAGTTAGTCTTTTTTCAGTTTATTTTACTTGCACATTGTACAGAATATTTCTGCTACCTGGATATAGAGCTTATTATAACAAACTCAAATTTTTGTCCCATTTTTGGTTTTTATAATGAATTTTTTTTTGGTGTGACTTCTCATTCTAAACTTTTATTATAGTATAAAAAGATTTATAATAGTACTTTTATACACCTTTTTTTTCCATGTATTCTCAATATCCATTTTATCTAAAAGTCATTCTGCTTCACTACAAGGAATGTTCTACTTTTTATATTATTTTGAAAGACATGCTAAATGATCCATCAACCTGAATTAGTACTTAGACTGAAGCAAACTTTTGGCTGTGATCCATCACTTCTAGAGGTATTGTTGTTTAATGCACATGTACATACACAAAAATAGTTTCATCAATTTTAAAAATATCTTGCATACCAAATATTTCTTTTTCTATAAATTGTAATT
Organism: Tachypleus tridentatus; assembly: GCF_004210375.1. Taxonomy (NCBI): domain Eukaryota; kingdom Metazoa; phylum Arthropoda; class Merostomata; order Xiphosura; family Limulidae; genus Tachypleus; species Tachypleus tridentatus. The sequence continues at coordinate 115,185,562 of NC_134826.1, forward strand.
GTTTTTAAGTCTCTTGCAACAGTATCAAATTGATAATGTTGAACAATATGTGCATGGTATTACAATAATTGGTAAATGCTGCCCAGAACAGATAACAATTACAACTGTGTCATTTACTGCTAATCTTGATATTTTGATTGACAATAACAGAAAACATAAAGAACATTTTATATGACAATTTTTGAAACACCTTTTCTGAACAACATGATCTTCAATATGCCTCTAGTATGTTGTATTTTGTCTTTGTCACCCATGTCATTTGACCCCTTCTTTATTAACTCTATGAGGAGTAGTGCCATTTCACATTTCAAGACCTGGCTACTCATATTACATGTAGGTAACATTGCTGTCATCATATTTCATTCCAAAAATTAAAATGATTAATAAAATTGTTTGAAATTTTATTACAACCTTCCTAAAAATATGTAATTTCAAAAAATATTTAATTGGTACTTTTTGTATTATTCCTAATAAACAAAACATTCATTTTTTCTCTACTTATTTGTACTTGGACTCTTAAAATAGTTCACCTGAAAAGATGATTTTCATTTTGAGTATCAAAATACTATTTATTATCTTTGAAGTTTTTTATATTTTATTTCCATAATCTGTAGAAATCATCAATAAATATCAAAATCTTTTTAAAGTAAATGTTTATACTTTATTTTCCATTTTATCAGCCATATCACTAACTCTAGCTATAATCATAAATATCTATGGTGGATTGAAATGTTTAATAAGTTTAATATTCATACCTCTTATTGCTTCATGGATAATTTTAGAATATTTTCTTTGAGTCATATGCATAATTTCTTGTTTTTGCCTTTTTACTTAGTGTTTATTTTTGAGGTTTTATTTTCCTTTCCAATTCTTTGTCTTTTATTATTTATGTCAAAATGTTAACTGGTGCCTGTGGGCCATTATGGTGTTGTGATTGGCATTGGCAGCAAGCAAAATGATGTAACCAATTTCTCAGAATCCTAGCCATTGAAATGTGAAAATAATGCTTAATTTTGAACTTGTACTTGTAGAAGCTCATCATCTAGACTATTACTGATGTACTGAAAGTAAGCAACAAAGAAACATAAGCAACTAAAACTGAGATACTGCAACTGCATGCAGTCATGACAAGAAAACTGAAGATTTAATTTTTTCAGAGGTTTCTTTTGAAATAAAGGAAAAAATAACTTGGACAATATAAAACTTTGAATTATAAAATACAAGATAATAATTCTAAAACATACGTTTGCTGACATTATAGCTATTTTTGACATTGGTTTTATCTGTCTAAGCATTGGTCTCACATTCTCCAGTCTTTTATACCCCATTTAAGTGTCCTTTGCAATATCTAATTTGCAAATCTTTTCATCTAAATCAATGCACCCTCTATCCTGCACAAGATATAAGCACCTCACTAAAATAATGTAATTGCTTTTCCTCTATAGAGTATGGTCACAGGTTTCTCTAATGAAGTGCTATGCTTTGTTTTATTGTGCTTTGCACCATGAATTCCTGTATTACTGTTGTCAATGTGGTGAGTAATCTGACCTCTCCTATTCCTCCTTTGTTACCTGGTATCTCTTTATGCCAAGGGTGGAAGAACTTACTTTCAATGAGGCTGTCCATGTTTGGATCTGTTAGGAAATAGAGATATACATTTGGTCTGGAGATGTTTTTACCTATAGCATTTGAAGTTGCTTTTATTGATTCTGGTTTTTCCATGGAGAACTTATTCTCAATTTTATTATGCCTTTTTTTTTTTAAGCTGGCTTCTCCCAATTCTGCTTTGGATCAAACTCCTTCAATTAGTCAGTTGGATTTGAGAGATTTTGGGGCTATCCTCTGTTCTCTTTGGTTCTACTCCTCCCTTGTTGGTGGAAAGGTTGGGGTACTATTTACTTTTTGTCCTTCACATGGTATTTCTGGTATATTGTGGGAGATTTACAGATTTATTGTATGACAGGATAGGTAGATAAATCTCTTTTTCTTATTTGTCTGTTTGCATACTTTGGCTCTCCTCTTCCTAGTTGACACATTGATTGCACTGACTAAAAACGTTTTTGGATATTTGAGATTCCAAGATGGTTTATGTGATCACTTTGAACCAGTCACATTTTCTTGTATTTGTTTGATCTTATCTTGCTCTACAGTGTTTTGTCCCAATAAAAATGGCTCCCATATCAATTTATGCATGAATGGGATCTTCATATGACTTCTGTCTTGATCAGATTAACAGCTTCTGTTTCTTCTGTAGAGAAACCTTGTGGAAGGAGTCTGTCAACCTGTTATAGCTTCTGTGTGTTACATGTGGTTTTTAACCATCACTTGATGTCTGCGGGTGTTCTAGAGGTGTTTGTGTCATATTTACTTCACCTGTTTGCTTTTTGTTGCTATTCATCTCTATACCTTTTTTGGCTCCAGCTGCTGGAAAGATGCAGCACTTAGTTTTAGGGACACTCCATTAGGGTCAGTGGTGTCAATATCTGCCTAAGTGTTGTGGAGGAGAGCAGTTAGATTGAGTTACAGCTGTTATTGAACACCTGGTATTCCTTCACTAAAGATTCATTTGCGTACTTCAAATTCTAGTATCAAAGTTAATCTTTCATTCAATTCTTTATCTCCATTACCCTCCCATCCTGTGGTATTTCCACCCCTACCTGAACAGTTGGGTGTAGATTTTTATTTCATTCTGTCAGAGTTACTAGTAACACAAGTGGTAGTAAGAGTTGATCCTATCCTTCCAGGATGTTATTCTTGTTTTCTTGTTGTACCTCAGTCAATGCGAGGTTGGCAGACATTTGTCATTTGCTCTTATATAAACCCTTTCTACAATCCTTCTAAGTCCTCAATCGTATCCTTTCTCACCCTCTGTTGGCATTCATTTTCAGGCTTGTAGATGTCCAGGTATGAGAATGCTCAAGCATTTCTCCTTACTTTCATATTGAATTCATTTTGCCTAGAGCTACATTTAATGTACAGAGATCAGGTTCTACAGTACAGGGATCTAGCATTTGGTCTAGCATCAGCACCACATATCTTCTACTGAGTTGTACAAATTTTCCTTGATTTAAGCTTGGCTCACCTATTTCCCATCCAGCTTCCAGCTATGGAAAAGGCAATCATGTTATTAATTCCAGTGATGTTTGGGTTTGTGGGGTTCTCTCAAATCACATTTTTCAAGATAAGGACATATGTTGTTTTTTCAGTAAATCCAGCACAACTAATGGATCTGGAACTTCAGTTTATTCCATATTCCAGTCTCTTTCATCAGGACCAACATCTTAGTTTTGAGTGTTGGTTGGTTTGGATGAACCCTATCATTATTAGCATGCAAGTGTATATGTGTTTGTGCATTTGTGTATTTCCAAATCTATTGGCCCTATGTTCCAAGTTTCTGTTCAGTTATTTCTCTACAGCCCCTTAGTGTGGATTTCTGTATGTGGAAAGGAAAGGTTCTGTTCCCTCAGTTTACCTCCTCTGGGATCAAAACATCCACCTATGTGTTTGCCATGTGTAGTAACCCGTGAAGAGGAGGAGAGGATTCTGGTGGTTCAGGTATTGAACCCTAACACTCTACTTTGGACTTCCTGTAGACGAGCAGCCTTGGTGTGGCTCCCTTGGGTCAGTTGGCTGGTCCACTTGGGCTAGGGCCAGCCAAGTACCAGTGTTGGATGTTCTCAACAGGTGTTGTGGGTATTATATCTGATGCTGGTGTTTGTGTATAGTGCTCACAAAACCCTGGCATTGCTGCAGTGTCCTTGTTTGGCATTGTAGTGCATCCCTTAGTAGGGCTTCTTGGTGGGTGGGGTCAGTGGGCACCAAAATATTCTTTTATATTATGGATCCTCCAAGTAAAAACTTAAATAAAATAGTGACAAACCAGTCCATAGGTAAATGGCCACATCTTAAAGATTCTGAGCAGCAATCTTCAAGATCTGTAACACCTGTACCTCATTTTCTTCCACTTTATTGTTTTTCAGACAAATCTTTAAGGCAAATGTCTTCCTTTTTCATTCAGAAGGGACTACAGGGACTTGCTGGCTCTCCATAGTCAGTCAAAAACTTTGCTCTGGTGACATATTGGTGGAAACATCCACATATCAACACAGTGAACTCCTCTTGTATTCAGAGACAATTGGGGATATACCTATTGAGTTTACACTTTATGCTACTTTGAATTCATCACAAGGAGTTATTGTTGAGAGGGATTTGAGGAACATCCCTGAGTCAGAGATTCTTGCTGGTTTCTCCATCCAAGGAGTTTCTGCAGTAAGGTATATCTCCACTCGCAAAGATAGAATTATGATACTGACCAATGTTTGCATCACTGCATCCACCCACCACCACCAAGGCAGGTTATCTTAATTGCAAAGTATGGCCATACATTCCAAACCCTCTGAAATGTTTCCAGAGTCAGCAGTTTGGTCACTTGAAGACATCATGTCATGGTTCCTTACCGTGTGCTCGTTGCAGTGGCAAAGACCATGAGGCCTATGAGTGTCAAACAGACTCTCATTGCATCAACTGCAATGGCTCTCACATGTCCTACTTTTGTTATTACCCTAAATGGTTGGAAAAAAAGAGTTGCAACAATTAAAGACAATTCAACACATTATTTACCATTAACCTTGAAAGTTCCTGTCCACCACTTCATTTTGGATGTATGCTGCTGCACTTTGTTCCACTACTACAGTGGGAGTGCAGATAGATCTCTTTGTGCCTTCTAAAGAATCATTCTCATACTAAATGAAAAGTCTTTTGACATCCATGGTTAAAAGTTGATGAATCATCATCAACACCCATCTCTGTCCCTAACACACATTCCAGCAAATCCCAAGATCCACTTCATTTGGTTCCAGATACAGGCATTTCCTTGGGTACATCTTTTTCTCCCACTGTAAGATGCAAAACAATCATTTGTTTACTTCCTTAGTCACTGGAATCCTCTTCCAACAACAAAGATTTGCCCAATCAACCCAGGGCAGGATCCATGGAGGTCAAAAGACCTCCCTCGAATAAAAACAACAAAGAAAAAGATGTGGTCATAAACAAAATGGCTCTCAACCCAATTCACCTACACATCAATAAAAATGGCCACCTTGATACAATTTAACTGTAGAGGTTTATGTTCTAATCTGGATTACATCAAAGCACTGATTGCTTCCCACCATCCTGTATTTCTTTCTTTACAGGAAACATTTCTGAAACCTGCCAATACAGTCATCTTTCAGCAGTTTTCTTTGTATAGAAATGACAGGCTGTGTCATGGATGAGTGCATGTAGAGGTATCACTGTTGGTTGATAGCATTTGTCCACCCTGTCTTTGCCACTAGACACGCCCTTGGAAGCAGTAGCCATACATGTTCCTTTCCGTCGTACCATCACTATTTGTTCTCAATCAGGCCTTGATGCTCTCATTGAACAGTTGTCATCTTCTTCTAAGCCTGGCAAGGATCCTAAGGTTCCTTCACACTACCATCCAGTTGCTTTTACAAGCTGTCACTGTAAGACCTTAGAGAGGATGGTTAATGCTTGTCTTGTTTGGTTCCTCAAATCAAACAACCTCCTTTTGTCCACACACTGTGGATTTTGATGACAGCACTCCACCAGGGACCACCTGATTTGACTTGAAATGTCAATCAGAGGAGCCTTTCTCAAATGACAACATCTTGTATCAGTATTCTTTGACATTGAGAAGACTTATGATTTAACATAAAGGTATGGCATTTTGTGAGACTTCCATTAATATGGGTTACATGGATATTTGCCCATTTTTATCAAAAATATTTTTAATGCACAGGTGATTCCAAGTTCATGTGGGTTCAACACATTCTCTTTCTTTTCTACAGGAACTTGGAGTCCCTCAGGACTGTGTTTTGAGTGTCAATCTTTTCAGTATAAAGATTAGTGCCCTCAACAAACAACTTCCTCTTACTGTTGCAAATGGGCTCTATGTAAACGACTTTCACATCTAATGTTAGTTGTCGAACATGAGGCATATTGAGCGGCAGGACTGCCCTCAATCATTTACTGAAGGGAACCACAGCAAATGGTTTTAACTTCTCTCTTTTGAAAACCATTTGCATGCACTTTTGCTGCCAATAGGGTATTCACTTTGCTCCTGAACTCTGTGTTGGTGAAGTTGTGCTACCTGTGGTCCATAAGACCAAGTTCTCAGGGCTTATCTTTGACTGTAAGCTGACCTTTATACCCCACACCTCAAGCAGCTACGAGTCAAATGTACAAGAGCACTGAACATCTTTCATGTCCTCTCTTCCACCACTTGGGGAGCAAATCAATGTTCTGTGTTCAAGATATATCGTTTTTTTATTTGATCGAAACTAGACTAAGGATCACTGGTCAATGGCTCTGTCAGGACCTCACCTTGGAAGGTGTTGGACCCCATTCATCATCAGGGACTTCAGCTCTGCACCAGAACTTTCCACACTTCTCCAGTTCAGAGCTTATGCACAGAGTCTCATGAATCTCCTCTGCACCTCTGCTGTATGCAACTGCCTTTACTGTATACCTCAAAATTTCATTCCTTACCAAAGCATCAAACCTGGAGTTGTGTTTTCCTTCCTTGGTGGGCCATGCTTTTTCAGAATAGATAATCTGCCATTGCTTCTTTTTGTCTTCATATCCAGGTGCAGTTGACCTGTTTTTAAGTCATCTGAGAACAGGAGACATTTCAGAATGGAAATACTGTCTGTTATTTGCTGAACATCTTTTGAACCATCCTTCAATTCCTATTTATACAGATGGTTCGAAATCAGGTGACTCTGTGGGTTCTGCCATGGTTTTTTGTGGTTCAGTGGTCACGTGCAGAATCCCCTCTACAGCTTTTGTGTTCACTGCTGATCTGTATGCCATTTCTTTTACCCTGGATCATATAGAAGTGAAGCAGTGCTCAAATTGCACTATTTGTACTGACTCTCTTCATTCTCTACTGGCCCTGGAATAGCTTCATGTTGGTTCACACCTTGTTCTTGCTGATATTCAAAACCTACTGGCCCATTTCTCTTTAACATCTACTTCTATCCATTTTTTTCTGGATACCAGTCCACGTTGGTATTTGTGGGAACAGGCTTGCTGACACCACAGCTAAATCTGTCTGCTTTGGCACTATCACTGCTGTGCCTGTTCCATACATGGACTATGCTCCTGTATTCAAGTCTTGGCGCCATGCCAGTTGGCAGTCGACTTGGAGTGAGCAATGTGAAAACAAGCTTTTCCAAAAAAAACCCTATATTGGACGTTGGCCATCTTTCTTGTGTAAGTATTGGAAAGAGGAAACTGTTCTAATTAGACTACACATTGGTCACAGTTTTTTAACTAATTTTTTTGTTTTATCTGGGACTGATGCACCAATGTATTGTCTATGTAACACTCTGGTCACAATAAGCCACATTTTACTTTTTTTAAACATGTTTTGTTCCAAGGTTTATCTCTAATGTTAGACAGTATTATTTGTGATTATGATACTGTCCACCTTATAAATGTTTTAGTTTTTTATAGGCCATTAATCTTTTTAATGCTATTTAAGTTTTTGTAATTTATACATTAGATCTTTTTTAATGTGATTCCCTTTTAAGAATCAAAGTACATCTAGTACAAGTTGCAATTATAAAATGGCTGTAATGTTAAATAACTTGAAACTAAGACTGGAAAGGCAAACTCAGGTGACTAATGCTGCTGTTTGAACTACACGTTAGCCATCCTGGTGAGTTATAATAATTAAAATTTTGCTACAAGTCTTTTAAATCTTGTGTTACTTTAGTTTTTGAAATGGCCATAAGGTCAAATAACTCAAAACCAGGACTGGAAAGGCAAACTTCAGGTGACTAATGCAGATTTTTGAACTTACCTGTTAGTCATCCTGGCAAGTTATGATAATTACAGTTTTGTTACAGCAAGTTCTTTACAAGTTGTATTACTGTAGTTTTTATCTTACTGCTGTAGACTAGATATAAAAATTGGATTTAAAGCTATTTATGTTTTTAATTCAAAAATTAAACTTTGTTTTGTTTTACCTTAATTTCCTTTTATGATTTTTACTAATTTTACTTTAATTTTTACTTTTTACTGAATGTTTGGTGCAGATAGCCTAGTTGCTTTGCACCATAAAATACTAAATCAACCAACTTCTCTTCATGGGTGAGATGTACTTATATTAAAGGTCAAGTAATCCAGATTATGTGAATGGAGAATGCATCTTTTTTATGCATAAATAATTTTTATCTTCTTGCTGTTCTAAGAGGCAGTAGTGCAAGGTCTAGACCTCCTGTGCTGGAATACCTTCATTGGAAATTTTTCATCAGTTCCACAGCAGACTCTTCCCTTTACTGTCACAAAGACACACTTTCAGTGCTGTTGTTTTCAAAATTTTGTTTTTTGTCTGTGGTGCTTTTTTCCAATCATATCATTCTTCTGGCTTGCCATTTTCCTGGGCTGATGAATTTCTTAGCAGGTTGTAAGCCTCAGCCTTCACTTTCTCCTGACCAACTGTATATTGTTCAGTTCTGAATGGATAGGACTGCACATCTCTATCATTTCCCAAATTGATCTGTTACAGAGCATTTTAGCTATGTTGATCCTCTACATGTGAGTTGTTGCTAGTCCCATTTTGACTGACCTACTTTTTGCTTTATACATTATCTTCAAGTGAGTCAACTTCATTTTACAGTTTGACTATCTTCATTGAAGCATTCCTAATCTTTCATTGTACACCAACACTTTTTCAAGCTCATTGTTGTCCTGGGTGTGCTTCACAAAGAGTTTGTGCTCACTTTATCAGTAAGTCTACCTTGTCTTGATTTGAATTGGTTTAGCTTTGTCTCCTTTTATTTAGGTCAACTTTTTCAATTACTTTTGGACTCCCCAGTATTACCCAATATTTTTTCTAAATAGCTTTTTCAGTTACTTAACCAGAATATTAGGACATGCATTGTCTCAACAACAATTCAAGCCTCATGCATCATTATCACAATGTCCTTAATGGGTAGACTAGTTGTTGATGGCATAGGTTGGAGTTATTGGCATGTTTGTATGACATTTTATCTCTTCCCTGATTAGTCCTTTCTTTCCAAGTCTCTGGCAATGAGGGAAGGGGATACATCCCTATTCACAGTTCTTTTGCAATCTGTTTCTCAACTCAGCAGTCAGTTTTGCACTGATTGTTTGTTTTGTCCTGTCAGGCCCAGGGATGCTATATAGCTTACTCTATTTTCATTGCCATACTTCAGTTTTCTTAGATTTTCTCCAGTTCCTTAGAGGTAGATATGGAAATATTTAGGTTGCATATTCTGGACATATATAGGTAAGTAATCTTCTGAGTTACATCTCATCAGATTCAGCACATTTGTCCTTTGCTGCCTGTTTAATTTATTCACTGCAGACATTTTTTTTGCCAATATTTTGACTTCTCTCACCATGGTCGTTGTAACATCTGCTAGGTTATAAAGAAGAAGGTGTATTTTTGTCATTATCTTGTCTTTATTTTCCTGGATCCTACTCTGTGGTGAGTGTTGCCCATCTAATTAAGGAACCTGTATTCTTACTACTGGTTGCAACAGGTTCTAGAATAAGGAAATGTTCCATAAGACCACCTAGTTGCTTACCATATGGCATTACTATGTTATCATGGATTGCCACTCATGGACTATTATTAGTAAAGCTAAAGAAATTCTTTTTTTATCATTCATTAGATTAAATAAATAAAAATGTAATGTTCTATTGTCTACAGTGAAGTTACAATGTTCTCTTTTGAAGAACTTTCTCTTTAGTATTTTTTGGCATGAAATAATTATGAAGTTTTTATTACCATTTATAACAAGATTGCAAGCTCTAAAGTATTGAGAAAATGGTCAAATATCAATGTATTTAAGATACACACAGACACATGTATACTGGGGCATAAAGGACTAAATGCTATTTGACTGGATCTTTTCTCTTTCTCTATTAAATATTAATACAGTGGTACCAATTTCTGTATTTGGTAAATAGGATGACCCACTTTTTAAATTTTTTTTTACCAAACTATGCCAGAATTTTCATGAGCTGGACTCATCCAATAATACAAATAGGTCTGTATGTTCTAATTTATTTCAAATACTCAGTGATGTCGAGAAAACCCACTTGTAGAGAAATATATATGCAAAAACTGCTCGTTTGGGTTGAGAAAATATTTTACGTAGAAGAGCGAACAATGTTTCGACCTTCTTAGGTCATCGTCATTCGAAGAAGGTCGAAACGTTGTTCGCTCTTTTATGTAAAATATTTTCTCAACCCAAACAAGCCGTTTTTGCATATATATTTCAAATACTGTTTTTAAAATATAATTTTAGAAAGTTATTGAAATCATCAAAAGGTAACAAAAAGTATATTGTTTGACAAGTATTTTTCAACAAATAATTTTAAAGTTTAAACAGTAGAAGCATATTCAAAGTAACAAGAATTGGAAAAATTAGTTTTTTCAAGGTTTATATCTTTTATTTGTTAAACAAGATCTAATGACAAGAAATAGAATGCTCATAACATAGTCTTTATAACTAATGAATATTCAATATAATACTGTATGCTGTATATGCATTTAACTACTTTGCAGGGTGGGGATAGAGGTTCATTAGACTCTTGTAGGGGAATACAAACAAATTTTCAGTTTTACATTTTGTCGCATTTAGGGATATTTTTTACCATTGCTTCACATCTTGAAGATGGATCTACCATATTTGGTGTGGAGATTCTTTGGTTCCATGGGAAGTTGTATATTTTTTTTTACCACATCCTTGCCTCCTCTTGATGGATCTTTATAAACTTTGGTATGGAGGTTCATTAGGGTACATAGGGCAATACATATAGATTTTCAGTTTCATGTTGTTGTTTTTTTTTTGTGGGCATTTTATTATGTTTTTTACCTCTACTTTGCCCCTTGTTGATGGATCTTTACCAAATTTACCATGAAGGTTTGTTGGTTATATATAATTGCAAAAATGCCTATCAAAACTGGATGTATCTTTACATAGAACCAACAAACCTTCATGGTAAATTTGGTATGAAGGTGAATGAGACGATACATACAAATTTTCAGTTTTATGGTTTTTGTGAGCATTTTCATACTTTTTACCACTACTTTGCTCCATGTTGATGGATCATCACCAAATTTACCAGGAAGGTTTGTTGATTTTTTCTAAAGATACATCCAGTTTTGGATAAGCATTTTTGCAGTTACATGTAAGGGAAGCAACCTTTAATGTTTTAAGATAACAGTTCATTAGTCATATATTTGCATAACATACATCCAGGGTACAAATGCTCCAGCTAGTTAATTATAAATTATTAGTGTGCATTAAAATTTTTAACTTTGAACATTTACAACATGTTTATTTTTAATCTTGCTCTTTTGGCTCTGCCCTTCAAAAAAATTAATTTAAAAGTTTTCTTAGAATGGTACATTAAATATTTGGTGGTAGATGACTGTTCAGTCTACTATTGTGTTTGTTACTGAAGGAAAGAGAACTCGAAAAACAATCTGAAGAAAACAGTGAAACCAGGAAGTTACAAAAAAGTAAGTTTTTGTTTTTATTTATAGCCCAAACTAAAATTTTTCTTCAAATATCACCCACTAGTATTAATTTATAACAAATGTGTATGGAAATATTTAGGTGTAAAGAAATACTTTTCTAACTTCCTGACAATAAAAAAAAATCAAAATTTATATATTATGCTGCCTCTGAAACATCCTTACATATTTTGAGAATAATAAAGTATGTAGTCATATGCAGTACCAAAGCCATTTTTTTAAACTGTGAAAGGTTTTCAAGATAATAAAAAAATAAATAAATCATTAAATAGTAGGTATGTTATTACAAAACTAAAACTGATCTGAAAGTCTTGTAGGCTCTTCAGTACTGCTTTAGGAATGATGCAATTATTCATTATTTTAATTTGTATTGAAAATTATGTTAATTAGGTGAGTAGGTTCATGTTGGTTAGTCAGTTAAAGTATATACTTATACAAACTAATGTAACATTTCAGTGAAATCAGACATTAAAAGAATCAAAAGTAATTATCTAACAAAAATTGAAGGTTATGTTTTACTAAATGTGGTTGGATGAGAAAAATTTAATAAGTAAAAGGTTCAGCATCATTCAGACATCAAGTTGTTCAAGTGTTGCCTAAAGATTAATCAAATTGGTAACGTATACTATCATCTAAAGACAACTGTGGTTAAGTATTATGTAGAGATTGGTAAAGTTGTAATTGTTTTAGTATTATTAAAGTTGATTTAAATAACTGTACATTTTAATGTATAAAAGTTAAAGCAGTTGGTTAATTAGCCAAGCCCCCAGTAACACAATATGTCTGCAGACTTACAACTCTAGAAACAAGGTTTCAATACTCGTGGTTGGCAGAACATGCAGATAACCCTTAGTAGCTTTGTGCTTAACTACAGACAACCAATAATTAGCAAAACTGGTTTAAAGCTATGACTATACTAGTAATAAAATGGAAATTGAAGGATCTTCAGTCATATTCCATTTTTAAGTGCAATATCAGATATCAAAGAATGTTTCGATACTGAAAGTGTTGAACTTGAATTTTCAATTATAGCTGAATTTGCTTATTTAATTTGTACTCTTTAATTCTAGCTTAAAATTTAATATAATGAAAATGAAATCAATGTTAAAAATTGATTGCATGCTTTGCACTACTTTTTTCATGTAAAAATGGCTTAAAATAATAATTTAACTAAAATATTCCAAATATAAAATCTTGGTTAGGTTACTGTTACATTAAAAATGCAGTTCCAGTAAATAAGTTATTAACCAAATAGTATTATTCTCAGTAAGTCTACAAATATAATATTAAACAACAATGAAGATTATCCAAGAAGCAATAATTAACTGAAGTTTTATAATTTCTTTTTTAAAGCATTGGAGTTTTCTGTGTAGAAGTGCTGCTATTCAATTAACACACACACACACAAAAAAAAAAGAGGGAGAGTTATAAATCATTGTGAAAATGTAAATTAAAAATTTTATGGCATACTGTAGTCTTTGGTAGACAATGATGCAAAATGATTAATGGACCTGAAATTTAAAATCGTCTTTTGTAGAACACTGCCTTGAAATGGTTTAAGATATCAACCATTATAGTACAGTGAAGACTCCATTGTTTTTTATATGGGTTCTGAAATTCTCATTGATTAACATATATTCAAAATATTAGATTTTTTTCTTTCTCTGAAATATATTTTTCTGTTATGCAGAATCTTTTCCAGTATATGAAGATTATGAAAAAAATCCAGGTGAATTCTTTGAAAAAATATCCAGAGATAAAAGTTAACACCTTTATAAGCTTGCTCATTAGTTGTACTTGCCCAATCTTAGTTGGTAAAAGTAAATCGGTGTTGTTGTTAGATTTTCAGTTATTAAACTTGGTTCCAGCATCTAATAACTTGTGCCTTATTATTGAAGAATGTTTTCAATAAACATAAAATCAACTTAAATAACAATTTTATGTTTATTTAAAAACTAAAGTGCCACACAAAGCTGACACATGAAGAATAGTTAAGTTGTAATTCAGTATACAAGTTATACGTGTATTTTCAAATGAAAAATACTGTACTTAAAAGTTATTAAGCTATACATGATTATAAAAAAAACTGCAATTTAAAGTAATACAGGTTTAGACTTGTTTACCTCCTCAATCCTGATTAGGTAAATACATCAAGTTACTTGTGTAAGATTAGTAAACTTGAAGTTTGATATTTTATATTTACATGGAAGCTTGAACAAACATTTAACTGCTATAACTCTCAAGGAAACTGCACTCCAATTCCAAATTTTATAGTACCAATTTCTTTCACTAATGTAACTTACACTAGTCAAAAGATTTAGAAACTTCAAATAAGAACAAATCACAGGTGGGGTGCTGTGAATCAATTATTTTCTATAATGGCATTATTATTTTACATCTCTTATCTAACTTACTTTAAAATTTTCATTACCAGAATGGTACTCTTATTAAAATGTTCAATGATAATATACAGGAGTATTTCATTTTCTGTCTGTTACTTATGTTCATTATGAAAGTTTACTGCATTAGCTTTCATGAACCAAATTCAAAATATTAATAGAATAATATCCAACTTTATAATAAGATATAGAAACAAAAATTTGTAACAAAAAAAAGCTTACCAAATTGTTTCAGTTTTAGCCATATGTTTAAATTCATGTTCAAAATTGAAGGCACTTGTAGTAACAAGTGTGTGGGCATGTATGTATCTGTGTATTTATATAGTGGTTCATATTGTTTTCAAGTGTAACATGTTTGTTAGGTCTTTTTGGAGTATCTTGCACATTATTTTCTGTTATGGTAAAATGTTAAATGCTCTTTTTAAATATTTCACACAATGATATGAAGAGTTAATATTTTGTAGTAGAAGCACAAATGGGAGAAAAATTGTATATCATTGTATGTAGGATGTTTCCTTGTTTTGAACAAGAAGCAGTGAACTTGATTGTAATTATCTAGTGGATACTGTTGGTTTGGTATATGTAGAAGTCTGACCATTGGTTCTATGATATAAAAAAATTCAGAGCTCAGGAACTTTTAAAGACAAAGTCATATGTTTAAGACAAACAATTTTCTATATAGACTTAAGACACAGCTGATGTAACTTTTAATGTTTTGTTTTTCATTAATAAGCTTTCTTAAAAAACAAGCTGTTATATTTCAACCTACACAAAGAAGTTTCTTTTGTTAACCTTCAGCAAATACTGATGTTTAACAATACTTCTGATCCCTGCTGGTACAGTGGTAAGTCTACGGATTTACAACATTAAAATCAGGGGTTTGTTTACCCTTGGTGGATTCAGCAAATAGCTCAATGTGGTTTTGCTATAAGAAAACACACACAAACAATAATACTTCTTTAGCATAAAGTTAAGACAACATAAAAGTAGGATTGTTTCTTTTTATTATAATAATAAAATAACTAAAGCAGACCATCTTTTATTAGTAAAATGTATTTATTGTTTTTAACAATTATTTTTGCTCCTGACAAGTATATCAGTATGTTAGATTTTCCTTATTTCTACTATTGGAATTGTGTGTTGGTGTCCAGTAAAGGCTCCAGAAAGAGAGCCAAAAGTTTGAAAATAAAATTTTACCAAAGAGAAAATTCTGTGTATAATTCTATATTAATTTACCTATGTTAAGTCTTAAACATCAAACACACATTAAAAACAAATGCTAGTGATAACCAAAACTGCATCAAAGATAAAAAAAAAAAAATTATGAAAACCTTGTTTACGTGATGAGAAAACACCAAACCTGCTCCTTTGTTTTTTTTTGGTGCTTCTGGCAAAGGGTTGCACCCCACCAAATAGGGGGAACACCTTGCCGTTTGGGAAAGTTTTGCAAAAAATTGTATTTAGCTGAATTTTATATACATACTTCTTTGAAGTGAAAATGTAATAAACTTTTGCAAAGTTTATACATCCATCTTTTGTACTGCTTTTTCAATATTTTAAAACATGTTCTGATAGTCAGTATAAATATTTAAGATGTTGAGATTAAAGCTTTAAATTAGAATTCTGATCCTATAAGAAAAGTTAACATTTGTCTAATTTGAAAATATATAACCAATAGGTATTCACCACCATGAACAGAAATGTTACCTTATTTGTTTGCTTACAAGATTTTCATAGTACAACCCATAAATCCCACCTAAATTCATATCTTTATCTTTAAGCAAATTTCCCTGCTGCATGATAATGTTATCCTGTAACAATAGCTCTCCATCAACAACAGGGTGACATGACCTTGCATTCATGACAACAACATTCTTTTCCTCAGCATTGCATTGCATAGGTGTGTTCAAATTTCTCACATGAGTTCAAGTTGATGAGAACTGCATCTAGTCTCATTCAGGGTGTACTCTTTGACCTAAATGAAAACGAGGGAAAGGCAAAGGAGCCATATCACAGATAATTGATATGTAACATTATCACCCAAGTATCTACACACAAGTGGTCAGTGAGAAGTACAATGTAGTATGGTTAGTTCTCAATCAAATTGCATGATGTGAGCTCACTTTGGCTCTACTTGACAGACTCTGGCTGCAAGAGGAGAGGCACAGCAGCTATTTCAGGAGTGACCCATACTACATTACCCTAAAACCTAACCAGTGAAGATTCTCCATAATTCATCACTTCAGTAGTTAGGAAATAGTAAATGGTAAGGGTATCCCATGCTCCACTTGAAGAAGTGAGGAATGGGGAATTTATGTTTGGGAGACTATGAAAAGTGCTCAAATCCCAATCACACCACCAATAAGAAAGGTCTTACTGAAGACAGTATGATAGGTTACCATGAAATTCTTATTTTCAAAAGTAACCAAGTGCAAGCGAGAGAAGTGGGCAGTCATTTCCCTCCCACTGTAAGAGTATGCAAAACCATATTCACCCATAGGAGTTACGCAATGAAGGAGTGGAACAGAGTGGAAAGGACATAAGAAGAAAACACCCTGTGGTATCAAGAAAAGAGCTTCTCAAAGCCACAGTAGAAATAAAGTGTGTGTTTGTAACATCACCATCCACAAAGGACAATGTTAAAGTCACTGTCATTTGAGAATTAATGATAAAATTTAAAGCTTTTGAAACAAAAGCTAAACAGAACAAAAAATCAAAAGTATTTTAACATGTGGAAAGTGAACGTAACAAGAAATTCAAAAACATCTGTCTAATGCAAAGGCATAGAGGAAATTACTGAACACAGTGGCTGTGTTACCCTCCTGTTGATAGAGGGCTGTTATCAACAGTACAGCTCACAATAAATATGTAAATTTATATAGGAATTAGTTTAAGGCTAGTGGTATAGAAATCTCATGAGCAGATATGAAAGGGAAATGGTACTTTTGTGTTAGGATGTGAATTATCTTCTTTATAATTAATTTCAAAAGAAAATGTGATTTTAATGATTTATATATTATATTTCCTTGTTATTTAGTATTTTGTGTAATTATATAACAGTAAAGTTATCATCTTTGTAACATATGTCAGTTTACTGACAACACCAAAGTTTGACATTAGGTTACAACTTCACTGATGATATTTTCAATACAACATAATATATTTTTGATATTTACCTTGATTATCATTACCAGTATTCAGAACTTTACCTACTGTATCATGCACTAAAATTTAATCCACAGGATTCTTTGTTATCAAATATACAGCTACACAAGGAGTTACGTGTGTTCTGCTATCATGGGTATCAAAACGAAATTTTTGGTGTTACAAACCTTTACACTTTCCAAAGGAAGGGAAGAAGTTAAAATTAATTTAAAAAAAACAATGACAATGAATTATGGGATGATGCTATCAAAAATAACTGTGTAGAAATAAGAACTAATTTTGGATATTGTGTAAACAAGTAAAAATAAGCAAATACAAACATGACTTTTGTTTCCTATTTAGTACTATAAAATCGTTACTAAGAGTTGTGAATAAATCTATTTTCACACCACCTACATTTTGGTTTATTATATTTGGGATATGAAATCTTTTATGTGAATAGTTTCTCTAGAAATATTATTAAAGATACTCTAATAATGTATTTAAAAATTTAATATGTTTATCTGTACAGTAAGTATCTGTAAAAAATACAAAATAATTGAAATGAACTCCAACTAATATTATAAACAACTTTTAATACAACATTAGCTTTAAACACAAATAACAAATTTACAATGCACTTAAGTCAACAGAGATGCTCACAATAGATTTGTAGCTCTAATGTTTTATTGTATTTTTATCAATGATCTGGACTAGAGTAAAATGTCACCTTCATATCTAGACTATGCCACTCAAACTTTTTCAGATAGAAAGATATACATAACATTTGTACAATAAGATTGTGCTGTTGCCTTAGTAACCACTCTTTAATACAATTACTGTATGAAACATACAGAGAAAGAAAACAATAATACAAAATTAACTTTAAATATTTACTTTTTAGAGCTCTAAATAATTATAATTTTAAAGCTTGAGCAAAAGAATGAAATAAAGAAATTTATTATTATTCTAGTACCTTCTTAACTTACATCAACTGACAGATAAGCCTTATGAATGACCATCCACAGGTTTATCAGAGATGGCTGTCATTTCATACTTTAAATTAGAGGTAGGTAACTAGGATTATGGCTACACGTGCATGTATGTGTGCATTCACACACACACGTATTATCCCACACTTTATTACTTATATAGAATTCTTTTTGTGGACATAAAACACAATAAAATAAAAAAATGTAAACAGCAGTTCATCCAGTTTATTTTCATTTTTTAAAAACTTGTTGACAGAAGTTATCCAATAATTAATGGGAAAAAACTTTCCACAGTTATTTCTCGATTAAATACCTCAGCAGTTACTGCTTCTTTTTAACTGTTCTTCATTCTCAGAAACAATTAAAATCACTATTAATCATCTTAATGGCATGTTCACTTCTATACAGACACACACTGTTAATATCTTTAATAACCAGAACAATGTGATGTCCTTTTTAGACAACTTTATAAGATGTAGTTAATGAAACTATTTACAAACTATAATATAGGGTATTAGGAAGAATTAGTTTAGGATATCAACAAGGAACAGTACAGCACACAGAAACATACAGTAATACATAAGTTACAAAGTTTTCAACTCACAGATGTAAAATATAGCTGGCCATAAGTTTTAAACAGTTAGCAATCTTTATCATAACAATATCTAGTTACTACCATGATATATCAGCAGGAAAGTGCACAGGTATTCAATGGTTTGAATGGTTATTTTCTCCTTAAATGTAATTAAAAATACATGACAATTTTTTATGTTATTTACTACATAAATTTCATCTAAAACTGTTCAAACCAGTCTTAAGTTTGAAAACCCACCTTTTCTATATAATTAAGCTTTATGGTTAAACTTAATGATGGAAAACATGAGACAAAATCCATACTTGTATTAAAAGACTTTAAAAGTTCTTGGCTCATTATATCTACTTAATCCATAATCTTAAAGCCCAGCCTTTCCATAAATGAGTACTATGTTTACTAAGCACACCACCATTATTTAACCACATTATTCAATCTTGTGTATTTGTTCTTAATGTAACTCTTTTCAGGTGAAAAAAAAATTCTGTCAAAGAATTAAAAGGTTCAAAAACTAATTTATAATCCTCATGATTAAGATATTTGCAGTATAAATAATGAACTTCAGTAATGTTTATGAACAATTAGTATCCCAAAGAAATGCTTAGTCAGTTTTTGGATTCAAATAAAAAGAATGCACAAACTTTCAATGGTATTTATAAACAGGTTAGGCAAAAGAAACTTTGTTTAACCAAGCACAAACTAAAACACACACACACACATATTCTATGCAATGTTCAAGCTCACTTTATTTCCACTTACAGCTGTGCTTTTGTTACTCAGTCATATTCAGGCTGAATTTCATAAGACTCTGCAATTCTGTTCCTGGGATCACTCCTGGACTAGCAAACTAAGTCTGTGCTCTCTTCCGAAAGAAAACACCACAGCCTGCCATATTAGCCACAACAAGAATTACCTGCTGTAAACATTAAAAATCAGCAAACTCTTTAGCACACTTTTCAGTAGATGATATGTGCAAAGCTTCTTCTTCATAGTCATCAAAATTACTTGTGTCTCCTGGTCCTTTGCACTTTGGTAGAAAAGGTGCTTCCACCTACATAGTAAAACACTAATTACATAAATAGGGTTTAACTTCAGAATATTACCAAAACATATGGAATTTAAAATACTCAAAAAATGACTAGAAAATAAATATCACAAAATCTCTACTTCAAATTCTGAATTACTTAAGTAGATAGGATACAATATAATTAAAAATAACAGAACAAGTTAAAGGTTAATCAATATAGTAGAATAAAATATAGAGCCATTAAGACTGTATGAAAAAAAAAAAGCTGAAGAAGAAAGTACTTTGTTATTTTATTAAGAAAAAGCTATAAGCACTAACCCTTATTTTACTCATCATATTTTCAAGAAATATTCTGATTATTTTTCTCATAAATGTTCAAATAAAAATCTCAGAACAATGTCATGATATATCATAGTTAACAAAGGATTTGAAGACCAGTATTGTTGGCCTTCATATTGCACCCTACTTGAATCTTTCATGTCTGAGTTGTAAGAGAATACATTTTATTACCTCAATAATGATTCTTTTAAACTCATATAACATTGCCAATATTATTTATTATTGACTGTTCTGTAAAACAAAGGAGACAAATAATTTTAAAGAGTTTATCTGAAACATTACGAGGTTTTTTTTTATGTTTAGGGAATAAAAAGAAAAAAGAGAAATAAAGGGCAATAATAACCTACTAGTGGAAAGGTTAGTAAAAAAAAAAAGTAGCAGTTAGAATGATTCAAACTCTACTTCATAAGCATTTGTTAAGGTCCGGGCGAACACAGTTTTACTTTCTTCATAGTTTTCAAAATGGCGAGTATCTCCCTGATGAGTTATCCTAGGAATAAGTTGTGCTTTTTCCTAGTAAAAAGATCATGCAAGAAATCATGCAAAACAAGAAGAAAAAAAACATCCACTCCTTCATTTAGCATGAAAAAAAATCAAATATAAAAATCTAAATCATAAAACAAGTCATTAAGAGTGCATATACATAAACAGGTGAAGTAACACAATGAAATTAAGTCATGCAGAAGTCAGTGGCAGTATTCATATTATCTATGAAAAAAGAACTTTACAACTTAAAACATCACAAAAAATGGAACAAACTATGATACATAAATTACATACAGACTACTTTTAGAACTGGGAAAATAAGACTCACATCAAAATCAAACAATTGAAACAAAAACTAAAGAAATATAAGAAAATAACACTTTATTTACAATTAAAAGGAATACAACATTAAAATCATGAAACAATAAATAGTTAATAAAAAATGGGACTTGCCCTGAAAAGAAAAGACTACACGTGTTTCAGTGTTCTATGACACCACTATCAGGCGTAACAGTAAAGATATGGTTGGGACTTACTCTCCACAATGTCAAAAAGAGACAAATTTATCAATTAATTACATATTTCTCCTCAAGATTTTATTAACACAAACTAAATGAATTTTCTAGTGTATATTCACGAGAGTTCATTAAAAATGAAAATCTCTGACAAATTCTGATAAAGGATAATTTGATGAACCTGTATTGTCCACAACTAGACAAAAGGAAATATCAATTCTGTGAATTTTAGGTATAGCAAAAAATTAACCTTGAGAAAAAAGGTTTTTCTTTTCTTGTGCTGTCAAAATAGTACAGTTTTTAATTTCAGCTTTAACATGTTATGAATAAATGGAAAGTAAGAATTTTTTTTCATGCAAGATGAAAAAATTTTAAAGTTTGCCCATGAATGTGTGTTAAATGCATATTTTAAAGTGAAAAATAATTTTTTTAAACAGATTAAAGGCTTAGCTGTGGGGTTTTCCCTGTCCCACTCTTTATCCAAATTATTTATCTTAACTACTGAAATGAAGATGTTTAACACACTTGAGGCAAAACCTTAAGTTGGGACTTCATTAGAATTTGGAAAAAATCTTAACTCTCTGATAATGGTCTCAGTCAAATTGACTTGATATGACTAACTTTTAATATAGTGTGTATATTTTCACAAATTTGGCAGTCTTGCAGTAAACATTACAAGTCTTTCATATAAAAGAAAGAAATATTTTTAGTCAAGTGTTTTTAATAAACTAAAAAGATATTTGTCCAAGAACATATCAAGCATTTGTTTTGAATAGTCCATGTACAAGGTAATTTTTCACATTGAGATTAAAAATATATTAAATATTTCAAATTTATGTAACCTTTAAAATCTTCCAAACACATTTCTAATGCTTGTTTTTAGTAAAAATTGACATTTTCTCTCTTATTTTCTCAATCAAATTTAACCAATCTCATAACCACCAAGAAAAATTGAAATAAATCTGAATTACCTTCTTTTATCTCTCTAGAATGAATTCATATTGTAACATTAAACTACATTTATTTATCCTAAATAACTTTAAATTCATCATAACAGCATACATCTATTTATAATGAAATTTTACTGCCCTTTAAACTATATCTAACTAGTGTTAACA
This sequence comes from Tachypleus tridentatus, assembly GCF_004210375.1. Classification (NCBI taxonomy): domain Eukaryota; kingdom Metazoa; phylum Arthropoda; class Merostomata; order Xiphosura; family Limulidae; genus Tachypleus; species Tachypleus tridentatus. The sequence continues at coordinate 115,207,755 of NC_134826.1, forward strand.
CATTATTCATTACAAATCAATTTGGGAATGTGCAGCTCACAGTATGCTATCAAATTACATTATCCACAAGCTACTCCAAGCTGCTTGTATGCATGCCTCATATAACAATTTTATTAAATTATTATTATTTATTTTACCTAATCTAACTTGAAGTAACATAACAATTTTCTCTAACAATCACAATTTTTCTGACTTTATAAATATGTGACAAGAACCATTACAAATTCCTCCAAGCTAGTCATCATAATTCCTGTGAGAACATAGCTTATACTAAAAGAAAAATTGCAATTCTTTGTTCAGAACACAGTGCAATATAATACATTATTTGGTAGATGAAAACACTGGCCTTCTTTTCATTACAGGTGTTAAAGAAGTAAACATAAGCCTTTTCCACATTTATGTCCTTAAATATATGCAATTATAATTGTGATGTGAAAGTAGAGTTATGTTTCTTAAAACATGTTGCCAGAGACAGGAGGATATAAACCTAAAATTATTGACAAATTATATTATAAATGCATCAATAAATTAAGAATGTTAGCATGTACAAGGTCAAAGAGAAAAATGTAAATAACATGACTGTTTACCATATGTTCAAGGCTTATCTACAAGAATATGTAATATATATGGAAAAAAATATGTATAATGTTTGTAACATTTTCTGTACATTGTAAATTAAATAGTCTCATCAGTACAAAAGATAGAAGAAATTGATAAATGCAACATTTAAAAAAATTCCTTCTACCTATAGTCAAGTTTATATTGATCGAACATACAGAAATTTAAAGTTGAGATCAAGGAAAATGAAAATATGGTAGAAAAACATGAATCAGTATCAGCAGAACTTGTAATGGAAGCATTTCATGTTATCAACTGGAGTAACACTAAGTCAATAAATCAGGTAGAATTTTAAACTGAACTTCATATTATAGAAACTACTGAAATAGAAAATAAAACAAAGATATTGTATTAAACAAGGAAGCTGGTACAGGTCTAGCAATAATAAAATATGGAACAGATGTTTTATAACACTGTTTAGTATAAGCTACGATGGCATTATCAAAATGTAAATGAATATGTAGGTATCCAAGTCCCAACCATGCCTTTACTGTTACTCCTGAAAGTGGTGTCATAGGACACTGAACACATATGTGGTCTTTTAAGGCAAATCCATATTTTTAATGACTGTTAATTTGTAGTTATTACATTACAACATTTATTCCTTTTAACTGTAAATACATGTTTTACATAAATATCATTTTAAGTAATTTGTTTACCATAAAGGTATGTACAATTTCTTAATACCTATCAAATAAATACAAAAATATATGTATATAGGTAGATGTTTACTTATACATTTAGTTTTATAATTGCTAACTGACAGATAAAGAAAAGTAGATATACAAAAATAGGAAGTATACTAATCTATTTTTTTTTTTTTAGAAAAAATGCATATAAGCTCAAGTGGAAAGTAAAAACAAAGTATATCATTCATTAAAAACAGAAATAACTATTTTTTAAAAGAATTATAACATTTTAAGCTATCAATCTGATTAATTCATAATATTTGAAATAGGAATAGGTTAAAAAATTATATACCTTCTTCTGGTAAATAGCTATCCAGTCTGCTGAAGCAAACCATTTTTGATTTTTGATATCATTAACACCATTTTTTAGGTTTCCATATCGCTTGGTGAGATCCACTTGTAGTAGACTTCTCAACAAGTCCTTCAAATCTGATGTGAAGTGCGAGGGATAGCGAACCTAGAATTTGATAAATACAAGATATGCCAACATTATGACAAAATACTTTTTCAAACACTTCAAGTCTGAAATAATTATTAAGAGATAATCCAAGAAGCTGAGAAATAACATCAAGATTTTTTTCAAAATTGGGTGATTTAAGATATAAAAATACAAATTTATATTGTAATAATGTGTTCCAAACCATTAATTTCCAAAAGGAAAGTATTTACAAAGAGCAGGATACTTTTGACAGATAAAGTTAAAAGTTTAAATCTCAGTCAGAAAATAAACAAAAACATCAAATATGCTTGTAAAGTTAAACTAAAAACTATACCGTTGCTGAATCACATGTGTAACAATACCTTTCCTGAGACAATTTTTTCATATATCTGTATCGGCTGATCTGCAAAAAAGGGTGGGTAGCCAGCTGCCATTTCATAGATGAGAACACCCAATGCCCACCAATCCACTGCTTTGTTATAACCCTATACAGTAAAAAAAACAAAAGTTACAGACTACACTATAATGAAGAAGTGTCCATATGTTATCTAAAAACATTAATCACACTCATATTAAAACAATACGTTTTACAGATTAGTAATTTACTATTATAAAACTAAATATTCAGTTATGTTTAAATCTATATGTTGGTGTGCTAAATATAATGTTCAAACTGCTTTTGTCGTGACTTACTCAGGAAACCTAACTGCTCTGATCTTGTAGTTTTCTTAACCCTTTCATAACAAGTACAGTATAATATATATGAGTTCACATACACATCTGCACACTTACTATTTACCCTGTAACTTCTGATACAGTAAGTGTATCTTCACAAAATTTGGCAGATCTTTAGTGAAGATTACAAGTTTTTCCTATACAAAAAATGAGATTTTTTAACAAAATATTTTTAAAGAACTTTGTTTTTGAAAATATCAAATCTGTTCTGTTGAAGTCCAAGTGCAAAGTGATTTCATGTTATGATTTAAAAAATTATACTTTGTCCCAAAAATATTAAATATTATTTGTGTAATCTTTAAAGCCTCCTAAATACATTTCAAATGTTTTAATTTCAGTAAGACTATATTTTATGTTATTTTCTATACCCTATGTTTGGTCTGTCAATTGACCAACCTCATAACCATCATAAAAAAATAAATTGTTTTTTTATACTAGAATAACTACTTACTATAACACCAAATTATTAAAGTTTATTCTATGTATCTTAAGTCTCATAACGTTATATATTTATTTTTTTTATTTTATTAACCTTCTAGTTGTGCCAAGCAAACATTAGAGTCATTCTATGCTAAAACTCATCTAGGACTTCCCAGTTCATGTCAGTTTTATTTGAAAAAAATGTAAGTAAAATCTTCATTTTGATTTATTCAGCCATGCAGTACAGCTTTAGGATTTTGCTTGGCTAAACAAGTCAAATTGAAGTTTTTGCTTGAATTTTTAAGAAAATCTTTGGTTGTGTTTTAATGGACTAATATTTTGCATTATACAGTAACATTCTAATTATTATACATTATATATGCATATAGATTATTACTGTTTATAAATAAGTTACAAAACTTATTTTTCTTAAATATAGAACAATAAATAAAGAAGTAAAGCAAACAATTATTTCTTCTACCTATGATCTTTGAACTCAGTTGCTGCTGGAAATAAGTTTCTAAGCCTTTTAAAATTTAGGTTTTATATATTTATAGTTGAATAACCAAAAAATTACAAATAACTATACTGATACCACAGAATTCCACTATAATATAGTAAGCTTGATAACCAAGATGTATTTAGATTTAAAGAAGTTAAAAACTTTGAGCAGACTAAAGACACAACCCACCTCCTTGAAATCTTGGATCAAAAGAATATGGTAGCCTTTTCACAGATTAAAATGGCCGAGAAAAGCACTAGAGACATTCTGAGCTGTCAACTAGTTATTCACATATCATATATTGCAGTAAGAGTATATATAAAGGGATGTTTCTAAAAATGGAAAGAGGTGAACAGAGCCACTGTGTTTGTTTCAGTATATAAGACAGATCTCAGCAAAATAAAAAGATACAAAATTCGTATTTTACATTCTACCTTATAAATATTGATAATTCGAGTTCCTAAGTTTCTACAAAACTATAGATTTAGTACTTTGACATCACAAACATCTACAGTGGAACCCCTCTAAGCGACCACCTCTTGAAAGCGGTCATTCAATCACAGTCCCTTTTTATGTTTACATAATCTCTAATTATGTACAATGGAACCCCTCTAATCAGGCCAGTTTGTCTCAGTCCCAAAGGTGGCTGCTTTAGAAGGGTTCCACTGTAATTTTAACCAATGCTGCATTCAACACATATTACTCACTAAAATCTATACTTAGGTGGGTCCCTTTAATATTTATATTTACTTTTACATTAAAAAATTAACTCAAACTTTAATATTATATATGAGTAAATTTTTTTAATGTAAATGTAAATATAAATATTAAAGGAACCCACCTAAATATAGATTTTAGTGGAATCAAACTTACTGATACAAATTCATAAAAAGTAGTTCAATAAAATTTTTAATGCAAGTCAACAAACACAATGACATAACCTTTGACCCATGACCCATTGGGAAAATGTTAATGTATATATTCTAGACTTTTATATAAAACAGAAACATCACACAATTTATTAAAAAAACATAATCTTACATGTTTGTACAACAAAAAAAATTAAATTTCTTTCTTGGTTCATATATAAAAGGAAAAATTAACTAAGCCTCATTCTCTTCTCAGACAGAAAAAACAATGAAGTTTTAGTCTCTGTTCAGCAGTGCAATAAGTTAATAATAAAATTTATTCTTACATAAAAAATAACTAAAGAAATGTTAATATCACATGTTTAACAGCAGTGTCAACAATTCTTATTTTCTTCTGATATATATGTACCAGAAAGTTTAGGATAAGGCATGATTCTATATCTTACAGTTTTTAACAGAATTATCAAATTTTCTGTCCTACTTAACCATGAAGAATACTTATGTTTTTCTGCCTGTGTAATTTTACAACAAAATCATCAGAATATTATTATTTTTGGATTATGGCTGTAGAATATTTATCTTTTGTTTTGTTTTTTATTTATCCATTCATATATGAAAAGCCTAATGCTGTATCCTAAATACACTCTACTCATGATCTGAGCCTGATCTCAGGGTATTCTCCAATCTACAGAAACTTAAATCATACTTGTGCTCTCATAACTTTGTCAAAAGAATAGACTTGCTTTCCATTTGAAACAGTAGCAAAAAATAAAAAATGTTTATTCTTCACTTATATTACTTGTTAAAAAAAATACATATAAGAGGCAAAAACAACATAATTTACTGGAATTCCTTGCATGTAAAAGTACGCAGCTAAAAATAATATAGCTGAATGATACCAGCATCATATGAGCATATTACATAGCAAACGGAAATGAACAGTAAAAAAAATGCCACATCATAATAATGAGATGAGCACTAACAAAAATTATTGAGCTTCAACTTTTAAGTTTAAAACTGTTTTCATACTATTGAGTTATGCTTAAATACTTTCAAAATGTTTAAACTATTTTTATGTCAGACAGTTAACATCAGCAAAGAAAAAAAATTGTTTACAGCTTGTTTATACAATAGTTTTCAACATTATAGATATAAATGACTGGATAAAATAAATACCAAAATAATCAGAAAGCAATTTTTACTTTAAAAAAAAATGTAAAGGTAATCATAACATATTCAAAATAACAGTGTTTATTAGCTAAAAAGTTAAGAATTTAACTACATTTACATTTTTATACTTAGGAAAATGGCTTTCCATTCACTCAAGTAACAAATAATTACACTTTCCACCAGGGTCTGGTACCCTTGAGATTCTAAAAATAACTGCAACTATTACTAAGAAGTGTATTTTTGGAAAAAGAGAACGACAAAGCAATCCAAGCTTGTTCCAAATCCTCTTGGCTTCTCTTCTGACTCTATAATTTACTGCACACAGAAGAAATTTGTAATGGTTAAGAAAGAAAATTATCTTATTATGAAATAGCAAAGAAACCAATGGCTGGCTATGAAAATTATAGCAGAGTTTATGATTAAAAGAAAAAAAAGGCATGATTCCAGATATGCTTTTAAGCCAATAAATAACTGGCTCTGCATTCATTAAAAACACGTAAAAAAAAAAAATATTGTATAACTTATGAAAACCAAAAGTGATTTCTTTCAAAACAAACCATTTTAGATCTCTCAGTTGAATCATTTGCCCATGAGAAATTCTTACAATGTGAAACTTCTTTAAAAATTACTGAGTTATTACCTTACTAAGTATGATTTCAGGTGCCAAGTACTCAGGAGTTCCACACAGTGTCCAGGTCCTGCCTTTCACTCTTTTTGCAAATCCAAAATCTGTTACCTTTATACAAGAAAATACACTGAGAAATGGCAAAAAATTAAAATAAAAAATAGAAAACTGGAAAAAAAACTTCCTGTATAATGTACATTTTATTAAGCGTTTTCTTCATGAAATAAACCAGATAAAATTGATTTTAGTCAGTAAATAATCTAAAAGCACACAAAAATGAGGCATACAGGGTTAAATACAAATCAGTTTAGAACCAAACCTTAAATCCTTCATTGAAAAATGATGATGATGCAATTGCCATAAATCCAAGCAGTGTCAATCTAGTATAAACTGACTCAATTATGTCAAATAATTTTAAAGAGAATAATAAAAATTTGTGAACAGCACTGAAGAGTTTACATTTGTGAATAAAGTTCACAGCTGATTGTTCCATTAGGTTACTGAATATTTTTAATAAAAGACCAAATTAACAAATACTATAATTAAGTACCTTCAAAAGGTAGACCTTTTGTTGCAAGTGCACTTAATGCTACTTAAATTTATCAATTTCTAGTATACTTTTTTCTTTAACAACAAACTCTGAAGAGCTTTTATTGGTTTACAATCTACAAACCATAACTAGTGTAACCATTATGTTTAATTTTTTTTTTCACTGAATACCCTTTGTTTATAAAAACCTACTAAAACATATATAAAAAGAAACTGATCAAAACTACTTTACTGAAGTACACTGGTACAGAATATTGAAGTTATGCCAAGAGCTTTTACTCGGTTTAAAAATTAGCATTGGTGATTACTTTGTTTTGACCCATATATAACACATTTTCACAATACCAGTCTTACCTTAATATATCCTTGTTGGTCTATGAGTATATTTTCTGGCTTCAAGTCTCGATATATAAGATCTAATGAATGGAGATACTGAAAAGCAAGCACTATTTGTGCAGCATAGAATCTTGCATGAGCCTCACTGTAAAACAGCATGACAATGCTCTCATTCCTGCCTATATCATATAAAATTTTCTACTTTGCAATAATCAAAAAGCTTCTGCAATGGTCTCAGAAAAAACATATTCAAGTTTCATTGACTTGAAGGAGAATTAACAATGATTCTTAGAACTACATCTATGAATACTGGATAGCAACTCTCACAGTATATTTCACTTTTTCAATAAAATTGCTATTAAGCATACAAAACATTTATATAAGTTAATGAACTTGTATAAACCAACTAGCTAAACAAATAATAACACCTTTCAAAGACTTAACATCCTTTTAGGAAGATTACTTACAGAAGATTTCCCCATAGATAATTTTGAATAATCCAATATTTCTAACAAGACTTAATACATTAAAAATTAAACTAAAGTTTCTGGACAATTTGATAATTGTTAGTTCTAATTAACATTTAATCACAATATAGCTGATTGCACTCAATCTTTTTATCAACTATGATTAAAATTCAAAGAATACCTAACCACATATCAAGATTTTATTAAGATAAATCTTTTTCACAGAACAAAATATTTTTAAGAGCTCTTGGATTATATGATGAATATTAAATGTACTATCATTTTAATAACATAGTACAATATTTAAAAAACCAACAGATTCATTAAAAGCATTCTTTTAAAACATGCATACACAGTAAATAGTAAAGTATCTACTACAACAGAGAAATAACAGCAAATAAATAAAAACTACATTGGTTAATATTCATAATAATGTGGTAAGTAGCATGCAGAATGTATCTGAGTTATTTACAGATGATGATAAAATATTTTGAAAGTAATTAACTGCAAAAGATGAAAAACAAGCAAAAGAATAAAAACTATGCAGGTTATTTACATTAGTGTAGTAAGTTACATGCAGAATGCATCTGATTTATTCACATACAACAATAAAATACCTTGAAAGTAATTCAATGCAAACAATTACAGCAATGTTAGTGCCATTTTTCTTATTTTGAAATCAAGCAAATGTTACTTAGAAAATATAAATAAGACTCCTACTTAAAGGTTTTAGTTATTAATGCTTCAGGTGCACACATGCAGTGTTTAGCAGCATGCACCTTACCTAAATCGTCCACTTTTTCTCAGGTGTGAAAACATCTCACCACCCACTACATATTCTAGAACCATGTACAAATTGGAATTGTCCTGAAATAGCAGAAAGAAAAATCACTTTTACACAGTGGCAACAAAGTAACCTTACCTAAATTTTCCTAATCGCCTCAGATGAGAAAACATCTCTCCACCAGGTATATATTCTAAAACCATATAGAGGTTGGTATTATCCTGGAAAGGTTAGCACTGTTACTAACTATAATACACTAAAGTTTTTCCAATGTGTTAACAAAATATCGTGTAAAACATGTAGCTTATTAAAAAATTAACCTTTTCCTGAAGAGTTCATACAGTTAAAGAGAATAAACATATATAAACAAGTAATACTACTGTGTTGTTCCATACAAAAATAGGATCACTACTGCATTCCAAGCAAACTTTTAAAATGCTACCATAATTTTACCACTCAACTATTATATAACAAGTACAGATACTTCATTATACTTCCACTTGTTCATTAGTGGAACAGTTCAATTAGCAGTGTTTGCTAAATTATGGTCCAGTAAATTAAATATGTTACTCAATTAATTTTAATTTCAATTAATCAGTTAGTACAGTGTTTCTCTCTCAAACCACAATTCATAAAAGCAAAAAAAAAAAATAAAGACTCAGAGAAAAAGCTGAAACATCATAACATTTTCATTCAGCATCATTCCATTACAGTTCTCAAACCTATAATACTGTTTGCTTTAAATTGCACGTATAATAACTAGTGAATATATAAACGAAATTGGCCACACCATTTCAAGTGAAAAAAAAAAAGTTAAATATGTAAAGAAAGTGTTTATCATTACTAAGTGCACTTCAGCATTTCTTCTGACATACAAACATACTTGCTTGCATTACCTGTAGATAGTAACCTTGAATTTGGCTACTAGCCAACTTTCCACACTCAAGATATGTGGAAAGTCATCTGGCCATGAAAATTAGTTTGCTTAAATCAACTTTTTCATATTCAAACTACAAAACTTCTAAACTGCAAAGTGGAACTACTATATCACATGGAATTATATATGAGAGCAACCTTGGAAAAAGAAAAGTATCACATAATAATAAAGTTAGATCCCTGTAAAATCTTGTTCGATGGAACTGTTTAAGGAAAAAATAAAATTACAAACACACGCACACATCTAAACCAAAAACTAGACAATATAATTGAAATTCAAAAATACTCCTCTGCTATCATTTCTTACTATCATCCTTAAGTCATAAAGGATAATGTCTGTAGTAATAGCACCCAAATGCCTAATAGATGAAATATCCCCAGTACACTTGGGTGTTATGACCACAGACCACAGGCATTATCGCTTTTGACTTAAGAACAGTAAGGAATTTCAGTGAAGGCATAGTTTTGGATTTCAATTATATTCTGCTATTTCTGGTTTATATTAAATTTATTATTGCATAATTTTTCGTAGAGCTGATTTTAATTGTCTATGAACAATTAATATATTGCATAGTATTGAATTACGTATGCACACACACACATTGTACATATTTATCTATGCTTTATACATATCTTTCCACACATTTGTTTCTTTAAAATAAGCTACTCTTCAAAATTCATTCACCTTGAAATGATAGTCCAATCTGACCAGGAATGGAAATTCAACAGCTTGAAGGATTCTCTTCTCATTCAGTGTGTGTTCAACTTGTTTTAATTTAACAACCTATGGGAATTTGGGGAAATACAATTAAATTACTTTACAATAATCATACAATAAGTATTTTATTCTATAAAAATACAACTTTTGTATAAGATATTAGTCTTAACAATAAATTTATGACCAATATGTACCAATATGTACCACCATGTGCTTAAGGACCTAACATTCCATTTAGTTACTTTTATAGATAGATAAAATACCTATAAATATCACCCATTAACTTCTTTATCAAAGTATCTATCACCTTTGCAGTTACTTATATTTTAGTACATGTTATAAGCGATATTATCTACACGCACCTACTTAGAAGAAAAATCCAAAACTATATATACTGCTCTTTATCCTGAAAATGAAGTTAATGGACAGTAATAAGTGCAAGCAAAAACAATCCTGCTATAAATAGTGATCTTCTAGAAAATAGAGTAAAATACAAGTTCAATACATATTCTACATTAACCTTATATGCAAACAAAAATTTAGTCTTTTCAACATCTAAAACACAATCTAAATCAAATACGTTTTTCAAATGTAAAAAACACAACACACTCCATGTATAATATATATATATATATATAAACACTCTAAAATAAATAAAAGTAGTTAAAATTTATCAACTATACTATATTAGTGCCAACATACAGAAAAACATTACATAAAGAGCTTTCATTAATTCATATCCACTGGTAAATATTATTGATGATTTCTTATATATATATATATATATATAAAACCTAAACATATACAGCTAGTTATTTCTAGATTTTATTTACTTAAAAAAACTAAAATAGATTTACAATTGTAAAAACATATTTGATAAGAATTTACCTTTTGTTTGTCAAGTATTTTCATAGCATAATACTCTTTGTTTGACTTATGTTGGACAAGCATAACTCTTCCAAATGAACCCGTACCTAAAGTTTTTAATCTATCAAAGTCATCCAGACTTGCAGTGTTCTATAACAAAAAATACTTGATAAGAAGTCATTCCTTAACTTATGGAAAATGCAAAATATATACAACATTAAAAAGGAATGATATATATATATATATATATATATATGAATGTTTGCACACAATACATAACAGTGAACATATGTAAATACAGGCTTTGACAAATATTTTTAGATCTAAGAGCCAGCCCAAAAACTTAGGAGCTTAGTGTGGCTAACTTCACTACTGTGTTATACCATGAAATAGGGACTATGTATAAATTTAATTACTTTCACAGCAATGAGTGCATGCTAATGACCACATGATATCAACAACCACTTGATAGTATTACCTGAACTATATGCCTTTGGTCCCATCAGAGTCTAAAAACACACACACACATTGATTAGTTAAATTGAGAGAAAGAGAAAAAACAAAACACCACAAAATTATTAATGTATTGTGTAACTGCAGCACTTCATTCCTGAAAAAAAAAAATGCTGAACCTACCATTAAAATCCAAAAAACAAAGTTTAATTTAGGATTCAAAGAGCCCAAAACTGTTCTAGATTCAAGTTCTATTTAGTACAGCCCTACATACAAATAAGATAGATTAAAATATTAGATACCTCAATGAAAGTTTTAGTCATTGTGATGACCATGATTTGTTAATGTCTGTATTGACAATAAAAACTTCTAAATCTCTACCATCCACACTGAAGTATATTTAATTTCATAATAACTTTACAAACACATCAGTTGTACGAAAATTATTTTTAAACAGAGAAAAAATAATAATTTAGTGTTCAACAACTTAACATATTTTCAGTAATATTCCAAGTTCTGTGTATTAAATAAGATTATATCATTGGAACTTTTTCACACACAGGCATTCACGACTGCAATAACAAATTATGCACAGATGCACAAGCATGTTAACAAAAACATATTAAGAAAAAACATTTTAAGAGCAATTTTACAATTTCTTTTTCAGTACAACTTATCAAAAGACACATTTTATCATATGAAATATATTTTTAACAGTCTTAAAACACACAATACAACCTATCCAGTATCAATCTCTTCAATATGTAAAAATCTATTTCTTCCTACAAAATTTTCACAACTTATAAAAATATAATAGATTTTTCAAACAGAATTAAAATAATTTAGCTTACTTCATACTTTTACACCTCACAAAGATAAAGAAAATAACCAAAGTATAAAGTAGGTTTCAATTGTGCGAGATAATCAAAAAGTATTTTACTTTTAAATTATCTAAGCATGTAACTTTTTAGAAGTATTTGACTTTATTTTAAATTTATTAATAAAGTATTAATCAACATAATTTTCTGCTGATTCTAAATAGGACATGATATATTATTATTTGGATCCATCATTTATATCAACGTCATTAAGTGAAAAAAAAAACAGAAAATATAGCAAGTAAAAATTAAATTGTCTATATGCACTACAAAATACACATTAAATTATTAAATTAATATTTTGTAATTATTAATAAATATAATCAATAATTTTCTCAACTCAAAAAAGTTTTATTATAACCAAGCTGAAGGTAAACATTTATTACACAATGGAATTTTGCCATTACCCCATACTACTTTAAGACATTTGTTTAAAATATACATCACTGTAATATATACAAGTATGTGTAGAATTACATTTTTTTTATCTTGAAACTACTAGTAATATGTCATCCCTCTCAAATAAATCTTACATGAAGATGTATCATATTTCAGTCATGACATTAATGAGGAATTATGCTTCATGATTAACAGCACACCAGTCATACATTCAACTTCTTTAAACCTGTTTGTAGCCATGCGAATTTAATACAGCATTAGTGAGCATGCCAGTTTCCTAACAATTCTACTCCACTTAGATATACACACAACATAAAGCAGAGAGTAATAGCGATATTATTTTAACTATGATAAGGCACACTAGCTGCTGTATAACAATATCAATTAGCCTCTTCTCCTTTTATTTTTTATTCAAATCAAACATCTGAAATGCAAGTTAATTGGTCATTCAGCATATAATTAATACATCAAAATGAACATTTGGTGCAGGTAGTTTAATATCTTTACAATTTAATACATTGTACTTCAAAATGGAAATAACACTGTATATGCATCATAAGCATTGATAAAGTTCTTAGATATCCTACAAGTACCATGTCTAAGTAAATTTCATTGGTGGAATACAACACATCCATCCAAACCAATATATACAGGATTGATAAGGCTGAAGTCTGGTAAATATGCAAAACTCTGTAGTTGCAATTGCAACATTTCATTCAGCCTTGGAGAAGATACCTGACAATAATTTTACTTTCCTACAACAGATCTAAACCTTGAATCATAGCATGCTGGACAGTAAGAAGTTCTAAGTTATTGATGTTGAAGGAAGGATTCCTGATCTTCAATATACACACCCCATCCCTGAAGTGAGGAATCTCTGAAGAAACAAAAATTAGAACAGAGGGGAAGTACAGGTTAGAAATGGTAGTGTTGAACTGATCCAAACACCACTTGAGAACTAAAATTCAGCTCCTGATGAAGGACAATGGATGATCCAATGGATTGGAATATCTGATACACTGGTTGTACAGTAACCACTGAAGAGACTGCATGTGTACCTTGTCATGAAGGAATCAAATATTCGAGGAATATCAACATTCCCTAAACAGATTAAACCATCCACATAATTAAGAGCTTGATTGTCCATTCCATAGCCTGGAGCTGGATGGGAGTCAGCTGAGTCCAGCTTAAAATGTAAAAAAAACTTGTACACCCTGCAGTAAGCATATCCTTCAAATGGCAGACCAATGGGTAGATCCCTAAACAGCAGAACCCAACCTGTATGAATGAAACTCGCAATACATCAGCAACATTCAACTTAGTCATCCACAGACATGGTGAAAAATGCCAACACAGGTTGAAAAAAAATGACTCCATTGTGAACCTGGGAGGATCAAAGAATTGGTTGAGATAAGAAAGATCAAAGGTTGTCAGTGAATCTTCATTCATCTTAGGCAAAACAAATAAATGGGAATAAAATCTTAGAAAACTGGGATCAATTCTCTCTACCACCTGTGACCAATCACATTCAGACTGGAAGGAAAATCCACATTCCACTGATCAGTCAGGAGTTGAAATACCACAGATTAGAAGGATAATGGAGGAGGAAAAATTGGCAGAAAGACCAACCCCGATGACAAAACCTAAAGTACAAATGGATCTGCAGCGAAGAAATACCATCTGTTCATCAAATGTTGTAACCATACTACAACACATCCCACCCAACTATAGTTGACATCAATACTCTTGGTAACAGTTTATCCAAATAGAGGAACCTTGAAACAAAGAATGGAATATATTCTGATTATCCATAAAGTGAAAAACAGAAGCTTAGGACTGAGACACGCAAAGCATAATTGTGCCCTGACTGCCAGGAGGAGCCAAAGAAAGTCTAGAGGTCAACAAAAAAAGCAAACAAGAGACATCATTTTGTGATTCCAATACCTTTGGAATGCCCACAAATATCAAAGGATGAAATAAAAAGCCTCATGTAACTCATGAAGGGATACAGCAGGCATACAAAGTCCCTCCAACAAAGATTCTCTAATCAATAAATCCCAAGAACACACAAGTCAGGAAACCACGAAACAACAGAAGCTGACAATCTAACGAAGGTAGAAGTCAATCAAAAACTGTCCAGGACAGATGTAGATGAAGTGTGTCACAAGGCAAAAAATCACCAAAGACATTTAAGTGCAGTATAAAAGACTGGACCAAGCAAAACCAATATATAGATGGGAAAAATAAAGGTCAAGGAATAGCTGTGTCAGTAGATGGTATGTTTTGGAATTTGGCATACTTTCAGTAAAAATTACAAGTCTTCTGTAAACAAAGAAACAGCTTTTAAAATCAACTATTCTTAGTAAAAATTTGTCCATAAATATATAAGAACTCAAGAATGTTGACAACTTCAAGCACGAAATGATTTTCATGTTAATATTAAAAATACTTTTCTTCACCCAAAAACTGTCAATTTTCATTCGTATAATCTCTAAAAAAAAACTCCCAAATAAATATCAAACTTTTTTAGTAAAACTTTATCTTTCATCTGTTTTTTTCTTCTACCTTAACTCTATATGCATTCAGTTAATTTGACTGACAATTGTTATCACCATAAAAAAAATCTAAATTACCTTTGTTTTTCTTTCTAAAATGACTGCAAACAGCAAAAGGAAACAAAATTATTTATCTTAAAATACCATAAAGCTTATAACAGTATACATCTGTTCAGACTTTTATTTATTTTATTATCCTTTGACACGTCTAAGTAGAAATTATTCGGCAAACATAGCTCAAATTATTGTATTGAATTGCATGATGCATGAGCATACCACATGAAGAATTACTATTACTAGCTGAAATGCTACCCTACAGGTGTCTTTTTGTGCTAGCAGTTACTAAATGTAGTATTGATACCTCACTGAAAAAACTCTTAGATGGTTAACATTTTCCAAAAATAGGATTTTTTCTGGGAAATACGGCACAGAAAAACTGCTTGGCTTGTGAGCTGATATAAACTGTACTTTTTTTTACACATTAAAGGAAGTATCTTGATTGAAAAATACCTCTTTAAGAACTCTAATTTTTACCAATATATTTACAAACTACATCAAAAAACGTACAATTAAATCCCCATGTACAGTCCTTATGAAAGTCATTCTTGTTGTGAAGAGAGTACTTTTATTTAAAATTGTGTTCTGTGATAAAATAGTTGTTCCAAATACTATAGTTATTTTTCAAATTATCTGAATCTTGAATAATCAGAGCATAAAATATTTGTTCTAGACTTTTTGTTTGTGCTGCTAATTACCTGATGATGCCAAAATGTTGCTAATATTTCAAAAATGGAACAGAGTATGATGTGAAATACTATTCAGTTAAAGTGTTAACACTACAATATCTTTGCACAGAATAGATGTAAAAAAAATAATATAGTTCCATCAACACAAACCATTCAGCCACACATCATTCAACACACCAAGCTCCTTTGCAAGACACAAGTGCAAATATAAATTCATCCTATACAAATTCCATACATCTTTATGTACTTCTACGTCTTTGAACTTCTCACTCAAGCTCTCAAAGTTTGTCAGTTCATGGCTGATAAGACTTCAAATTGTATGTAAAGAGGAAGGAAGTACAAAATTGATATTGGTGCACTAAACAAAAGCTTCTTTTAGTAGAATACACATTATAGTGCAGATATCCGTAATCAAAGCTATCACACAGAATAACATCAATAATGTAAGAAGGGTTTTTATGGCTTTTGTATTCATCCTTTTATCATTTATAAAGATCACATATTCCTTCATATAATAGCATCTAACTCAGATCATTGAATGATAAATAAGTTTAAGTGAACTATATTTTTAGGCTTTATTGTTACCTTCAAATAAATTAAACTAACCATACGCATGTATCACTTTCAATGTCTTCTAGATATATTTCTGTGATCTCAGTATTTATTTACAAACTTATTCCAAAATGCAAAGTTCCATTCCCTTTAAGGGAGATTGTCACTCCTACTAATCAAATAAATGATACATCTTTGATAACAAATACACATCCAGTCACATCCATAATCCTAGCATATCACCACTTAGGAAGTGCTAATTTTCCACACATTTTATATTTTTCTCTGTCACTCTCAAATGAGTTTTACTCATACTGGATGAGAGTACTCTTTAAAAAAAAAACTGTATATTCCTTTTCTTGCACCTTTTATTATTAAATGCCTAATGACCTCATTAGATGCTAAACTGCAACCCCCCCTTTTTTTTTACTCAAGGTAACAACCAACTCATTTAATTGAATTAAGAATGTGCATCTTTATACAGAAATTCAAAAGTCTACAAAGAAATGGAAACAAGTCCTAGTTTAGGATTTTTTTTTATATTCCCTTTTAAGCAAAAATACAAAAACAAAATAACTAATATACAACACTGGACAATTTCTGGTTACCTTATAAAGGAATTAAAGAAACAGAGCCAGTTAACATACATAATGGATCACCTTTGTTGTAAGATGCATATAAATATAATAATTACCTAGTAAATTACTCCAACAAATAAAACTACATTACAAAATTTGACACCAAAAGTCACATAAAATAAAGGGAATAAAAAAATCAAAAGCAAAATATCAATAATCTGAGCACTTCCTTCTTCAAAGTTAGCTGGGAATGAGTAAAAAACTTTCAATGATTTTATATATACGTGTATCTATGATACCCCACCTTGAAAATATAGGACTTACGCTGATTTGGAAATTTTATTTGTAACAGTTTAATAATATGTGATTTAAGAATATCTACACTTAGTTATGTAGATACCCTGCCTTCACAACTGAATTATCACCCACATCTTTCTTCATCACTTAATGGTACTTTCACAACAGATATTACAAATGATTTGGTTTCAATGACTAAGAAATCTTACAAATGTCATCTCAGTGTCGTGT
Organism: Tachypleus tridentatus; assembly: GCF_004210375.1. NCBI lineage: Eukaryota > Metazoa > Arthropoda > Merostomata > Xiphosura > Limulidae > Tachypleus > Tachypleus tridentatus. The sequence continues at coordinate 115,225,168 of NC_134826.1, forward strand.
TTAACTATTTATAAATCAATGAAATTTACAGATTGTTTAATTCAGTTCCAATATCTCTATAAACTAAACTGACAAAACAAGAAAGTAAAGAACTAAAAAGATAAGGAGAAAATTAGCCCATGAAACTCTCGAATTTACTTGGTCCTTTAAAACTATCTCTGTCCTTTCAAGAATCTTCATAATATTTACCTTGGATGGATTATTCCACTTCTTTTCAAACTTTTCTTTAGCTTCCTCCAGGAACTGCTCAACTGCAATGCAAAATAAATTAACATAGAAACATAAAACAAGAAGTAAAAACTGAAAAATTATAACCAGTTAGAAAATAAGAAAACCTATCAAGCAATACCGAAGCCACAGCATCACATTAATGTCTGTTGCACAAAAATATTGTTAATTTGATGCAGTTACTGACAGTTTGACATCTAAAAAAAAACAATCCAAGATGTGGCAAATAAATTAGTGGAAAAAAACAAAAAAACTCTTGAAGTACTCTTTCATGGCATCTTAAGAACTGAAAATTCCTATTATGGAAAAAACACATGAGCCTCAAATGTAATTATAAAATATGAAAGATGACTACCTTATAAACTTCTAAAACTTAAAGTAATTTAAACATACAGTAGTCTGTCTGAATATAAATACTACATCTGAGAGGTAACCCGACTATTAGCATTAAAATGTTATCTATTAGTACATTTCATCAAAAGTTACATTGGACTACCATTTGTGTAAAACAATATTGATGTCTGTTCCACAGGCAAAGAGGTAAAATCTGAACAAAGAAGCATTGATAAGAGAAAAAAAAATCTGATTGTTTCAGTGCATTTTATTTGTATTTCATTGTCAAAAAATTATTATTAATAAAATAAACTAAATCTCACTAATAACTACAGACAAGCAAATGGTCATTTCTTGTTAGAACAAACATTACTAAAATATGTAGCCAGATAAGTCTTAGTTACTTCAATCACAAAAACTAATATGAAAAATCATCATGCATTTTGCAAGTAAGTTGAAAGCTAACATTTTCTTCAGTAGAAAATGCATATTTAATAATACTTACTTCCTTTCAAACTATAGCTAATACTAAACTGCTAGGGTTTCTTTCCTTTTCTTCATCTAAGCATTGGTTTGATTTTTTCTTGCTTACTCCAGTCTTTTTATTCTCAACATAACTGCCTTGGCAGTATGTGTCTCATGACAGTATCCACCTACATCAGTGCACCAACTAACATAATAATATATATAAGCACCTCATTCTGCTAATGTTAGCACACTCCAGTATTTTTATTCTCCACATAATTGCACGGCAATATCCATCTTACAACACTATTCACCTATATCAATACATCCTCTTTCATGGTAATGTATATAAGCATCTCATTCAGATTCAATCCTATTTTCTAACACAGGCTTTTTGTGGGTAGGAAGTGTGAGTTATTATTGGAAATACATTTTTGTTGTTAAAAAATTGTGACTTACACTACAACTAGAATCTCATACTGATATGTTGGAGGAGCTGGTAAAAACATTATCCATACAGAAAGCATCTGAACAAATCACGGTCACGTCAACAGAAGATTAACACCCTAGTAGGGGAACTGCACTACATCCAGAAGAAGTGTGCTCTTTAACTGGAATCTAAATCTTCCACTGTTGGTGGAATTGAACATGATCCATCATCAACAGGCCCTAACTAAATAGCTGAGGTCTCACTATCTGAGAGTGAAGTTATAGATCCATGGCCCTAAATCCTTCATTGGTAGCTAAAACATTTGGACCACAAATAGATATATTTGTGAGTGAATCCAACCTGTAGCTATAGAATGATGTTTTTTGAGCCACCAGGATCACAATAAGAAATTAAGCAACATCAAATAGGGCAGATCCTCTTCTCAACATGTGAAAGTCTGAAAGGCAACACCTCAAACTTGGAAAGATAAGATCCTGTATGCTATACACAACATGAAGAAACAGGAAAACTCCACTTGCTCATGAAATTATGGGGAAGATATGGAACAAACAATATTCAACTAAGGATCAACTAGGATGAGACCATTCTGCATTTGAAATTAAAGAGACAACAGATCCTTTCTGTGAATAATGTAAAAAATCATTATTGATTGAAAAGAAGGGCAACACTCAACCCAACCAGATTGTTCAGCATCAAATCTGAGCTAGTATTACAAGCAGACTCCAACTAACATCTGATTAATACATGTTGGGAAATTCTGAGGAATAATGCTCTGAAAACAGTGCAACAGGTAAACCAAGTTCCCTAACCATTTAAAAGCAAACACACCCCAATTCATTCAATCTGATGATCATCAGGGATGGGCAGGAACCCCTTATGTCTTACACATGATAATTCATGAGTGGCAGTCCAACACAGTACAGTAATACTACCCAATTTGCCTTTAGGTAGTCTTGTGAAACACCTTATTTCTACAGAGCCAGTGCAGATTTGGTTTGATAAAAGCATACCTAACTGGGCAACACCCACCACAAAATGAAATCATGAGATCAGTAGTGAGGGCTAGTTTGCTTAATCCATCAGGGCATTTATGTGGGGTGGCATCAAACACAACCAGTCTCTCTCAAAATTATAGGAAAATGATCACTGCCTCGTGGATTATTGTCAACCCTCGAAGAAAAATGGGTGAATAGTAAAGAGGAGCAAATTGAGAGATCAGTAGCAGTAAGAATGACTAGGTGCATGAAAATAAGTAAAAGAACCAGTATTGAAAAGAGAAAGATTGTTATCAGAGAGCATATGCTCTATGGAGCAACCCCTCCTGTCAATATCAGCACTTCCCCAGAGGGGATGATGTCCATTAAAGTCCCACAAGATGAAAAAGAGAGAGGGCAACTATACAATGACAGCATCAAGGTCTGATTGTTCACATGTCTCTCCAGGCAACAGGTAGAGAAAATGAACAGTAATGGTATGACCTAAAGAAACACAGATGGCTACGGCCTCCAAGGATGTATCGAGTGGCAAAGACAGGGTTGGCACATGCTGATCAACCAACAGTGCCACCCTTCCATGCACTCATCCATCACACAGCCTGTCATTTCTGTACAAGAAAACTGCTGAAAAGTGGCTGTATCGACAGGTTTTAGAAATGTTTCCTGTAAAGAAAGACATACAGGATGATAGGAAGCAATCAGTGTGTTGATGTCATTCAGATTAGAACGTAATCCTCGACAGTTCCATTGTATCAAGGTGGCCATATTTATTTGTGTAGACAAATTGGGTGGAGAATCCTTCTGTTTACAACCACATCTTTTTTCTTTACTGTCTTTATTTGAGGGAGGTTTATTAACCTCCATGGATCCTGCCCTGGGTCAATTGGGCAAGTCTTTGCTGTTGGAAGGGGATTCCGATGACTGAGGACGTGAACGAATGATTGTTTTGCACCTTGGAGAGGAAGAAGATGTGTCCGAGGAAATGCCTGTACCTGGAACCAAAGGAAGTGTATCTTGGGATTTGTTGGAATGTATGTAAGGGACAGAGATGGGTGTTAAAGTTGATTCATTAACTTTTTATCCATGGAGGTCAGATGTTTAATGTGGTTTGAGAACAATTCTTTTGGAGGCACAGAGAAATCCATCTGCACTCACACTGTAGTAGTGAAACAAAGTGCAGCAGCATACATCCATGATGAAGTGGTGTACAGAAACAAAGCCTCAGGATAAGTAATATTATGAATTGTTTTCAAATGCTGCACCTCTTTTTCCTCCAACCCTTTATGGCAAGAATGAAAGCAGGACAGGTGAGAGCCATTGCAATTGATGCAATGAGGGTCCGTTTCACACTCATAGGCATCGTGGTTCCTGCCACCACAATGAGCAAATGTCAAGAAACCACGACATTCCGCCTTCGAGTGACTGAACCTCTGACACTGGAAAGATTTGAGAGGTTTGAATGTATGGCTGTACCTTGCAATTAAGATCACCTGCCTTGATGGTGACAGGTGGATGTGGTGATGTAAATGTCAGAATGAGGATACTGGTCTGCATCATAATTCCACCTTTGAGAGTGGAGATATACCTTACTGCAGAAACTCCTTGGATGGGGAAACCAGCAAGAATCTCTCACTCAGGGATGTTCCTCAAATCCCTCTCAACAATAACTCCTTGTGATGAATTCAAAGTTGCATGAGGTGTAATCTCAGTAGGTATGTCCCAAATCACCTTTGAATGCAAGAGGAGTTCACTATGTTGAGATGTGAATGTTTTCACCAATATGTAACCAGATCAAAGCTTCTTTACTGACTTTGGAGAGCCAGCAAGTTCCTCTAGTCCCTTCTGAATGTAAAAGTGGTAAAAGAGAATGTAGTATAAGAAAATTAGGTACAACAGGTGTTACAGATGTTGAAAATTGCGGCTCAGAATCTTCAAGACGTGGTCGTTTACCTATGGACTGTTTTTCACTATTTTATTTAAGTTTTTACTTGGAGGATCCATAATAGAAAAAGGAATATTTCAGTTCCCACTGACACCACCCACCATGAAGCCATATGAGGGGACACACTACAGTGCCAAACAAGGACACTGCAGCAATGCCAGGGTTTTGTGAGCACTATACCCAAACACCAGCATCAGATACAATGTCTACAACACCTGTTGAGAACATCCAACACTGGTACTTGGTTGGCCCTAGCCCAAATGGACTAGCCAACTGACCCAAGGGGGCCACTCCAAGGCCAAAGTGGTGTGTTAAGGTAGGACCCCTCAACCACCAGAATCCTCTCCTCCCCTTCATGGGTCACAAGCATGGCAAACACATGGGTGGATATTTAGATCCCACAGGAGGTAAACTGAAAAACAGCACCTTCCCTAAGAGACCCCCTCACCACGTACAGGACTCCAGTGAAATGCTGTTCATGATCCATTTGGTTGCATATAGACCACTGAAAGAATCTCCCCAAAATATAAAGAACCATAGGAAAAGGAGATGGATAGGAGTCAGCTGAGCTCAACTGATAGATATGTTGAAAAAGACCCACAGATGGATAAAATATTCTATTGGAGTGAGACATCTCAACTCTGGCAATAAATCCTACCTTGGTTGTTTTGGAAAGCAGTATCTGGGTGTGATATACCACTAACTGATGAGATGGTTCCAGCAGTAGCCAGACATTCAGTAGAATGGTGTAAGCCAAAGGAATGGAGGTGATAAGAAAAGATTCATATGATTCAGTAGAACAGATATGGAGATGATGCTAGTTCAAAGGGCAGAGCCCTGAACTGCAGCACCAGGTCCTTGTAGACATAAGGCAGATAATAATGGTACAAATCTGCTATGGAAATTTGCAGACAAGTGTTTGCAACAAAGAATTTCATTACTTACATCCCTGATTAAAAATACTAATGTACAGAAAACAATGACTTCATTGTGAGCTTTGGGTAAAACAAACAGGCAGCAATAAAAACCAAGGAAAAACATGAATGGCTCTATCCACTGTCCCCTTGACCAACAAATTTCTGATAGCCATAGAACAAAGTTCCAATTTCCAAGAATCTGTGGGAGACAGAAATACTACAACTTTGGAGAATGACAGTGGTGGAGACATGAAATGAATGACAAATTTTGATGAAAGAACTTGTTATACTTATGGATCCATGGTAAAGCCTATCCACATTTCTAAAAATTCTTGAAGTCAAGCCACCACAGGCCCTAAAGGCATACACTGCCAGTAAAAGAACTCCAATCAAGTGAAGAAACCTCATGGATACAGAAAAAATCTATTCTTGGTCTTCATGGACCAAGGAGATGATGTTGGAGCACTCAAATAAGGGCAGAATTATGATCCCCGTGTAAGAACAAAAGAAGTCAAGAATTCAATGACAGCAAGGATGAATGCAAACAAATTACATCAACTGTCAAATCCAAAGACCATGGAATAGTCAAGAGTTTGAAAAAAAGGACCTTATGTAACTCAGGGAGGGTGGCAACTGGTAGACAAATGTCCTTCAACAACTCGTATATTCCCAGTAACATACCAGCCAAGAGGCTAGAAAAAGTGTAAAAGTTGAAATCAAGTCAAGGAGGATGCTAACAATGATCCCTGTTTATCAATTACTCCAGAATGCAACCCAGAGTCCCCTGAAGAAACCTCACCAGACTAAATGTATAACTCCATCTCACCTCCTCCATTTGTAAACAATGTTAGATATGCTGAAAACATTAATCTTAGAATGCAAGGCATATCTAGCTTTTCAAACTTTCTTTTTAACACAAAGAATGCTCAAAATATCTCCAACAGCCATACTAGAGAAACTCATTGATGAGTGGGTTTGCCAAGAAAAAGTGATAATATTATCTGAAGCAGGTACTTATGTACAGCACCAAGATGAAGAGAGGTGAAGAACATCATGAGACATATCACAAAAGGCAATTAAGTGGGGAATAAAAGACCAGAAAAGAAAAAAATTTAGACCAATACTTCGATAGGCTATGAAATCCTAGTAGTCAAGTAATAGATGTAGTGTGAGAGGAGGTAAGTATGTTTTGAAATTTACAATTTAAAAATTGTGGTGTAAAATTAAATGAATCTATCCATATATGTTACCATGAGAAATAAAATAACTTTATTCTTATTATATGCTCATAACTTCTAATTCACCACATCATAAAGCAAATCTTCTTAACCATTTGTATCTCAAAGCTCACTTAATTATTTGGCACAACAGTAAAGGCTCACATATGTAGTTGATAACTTGTTACTTTAAAGCACCTATAAATATACTGGCCAACGATAGCTTACAGCTTTATGTCTCATAACCCACTAGTGGGCTTCTACACAGCAGTTGAGGATCACTGCTGTAGTAAAGTATTTGACAAATTTTATATTTGAAACTAGGTACAATACTGAACATTCAAATAGTAATCAAAACAAAATAAATTACATTTCTTTTCACCCAAAACAACAGTTTTCAGTTTAGTCGAAGCAAATCTGATGGTAATAATTTTTAAACAGTCCATTGGTATTACTGTAACAAATACATATATGAATAAGGTTAATATCTCCTAATATCATGGCTTTATAAAGTTCATTAGTAGGAATGAGTAGAGAGAGCCTTTGGATATTCACGAGATTTAACTATTTTAATGCATAAAAATTACTTCTCTCCAGTGAACTGTTTCATAGCAAAACTAAATTTATTACCATCTTGACACTCTTGATTTAAAATCTTATTCAAATTTTAAGGATTAATTCATAATGAACATTATTTTAACTTGCATGTAATAAAGAGGAATATAAATTTAAAATTATAGAAATAAAGACAAAGTAGATTTTATAGGTTTCAAATGTTTCACCAATCATATGGAACTAGATCTACTGCCAAGCCTACTGTTGCCTTGTATTACAACACAGCATTAAGCATGTCTTCCATCTAACAGCATGACAGCCTTAGTCTCATGCCATCATATGTAACACAAACCAATCAACCTAACTGTAAAAGTCTTTTTTTTAATTGATGATTAGCAAATGAGCAAAAAAAACAAACTACATTTTTAAAAGTGGAAAAGAAACTGAAATGAGCACAGCCCCCACTTCAGAAATGCATTAAAAAAACACCTGCTATATTATAAGAAACTTTAGTTTTCCTTAACATTAATCTTCTCAGACAAATCAACTTTTCAAAAATGTACTAATATAAATAATTAGAAATTCACATATAAGCTACTGTAGTAGTCCAAGTTTGTATGTGGAAAGTCTTGTTCATACCTAGAAATTATTTATGTAATGAAGAAAAAACTTTCTGTAATATAATATCAGTTTTTATGCTTATACTTGGAAAAAAAAAAAGTGTTCATGGTAACTAAACATAGAAATATTCTATACTTCGTCTGACAAACTATGCAAATAACAAGCAATTAAAATTTAATAAATAACAATATATGAAGACTAATGTACGAGTTAATAACTAAATATACATTCTGTAAAAAGAGTATCAATTACAATTACCAACATAAGGAAATGTAACTAAGCTGGTTATTAAAAAACAAAAAATCTTAACTGTACCAAACTGTGTGTGATGTTGAAATGACTTTAAAACAACTTTCCCATAAAACCTAAACAAATCAGAATTATAAACAGATAGGGAAAAATCAACATATGCAGTTCAAATAAACACTACACTAAACACAGAAAAGAAGAAAATTAAGCCTTTTAACTTCTGACCTACTGTACTTCAAACTGCATACTTTATTGGATGACAGCTGTAAGTCAAATCATTTTTTATTTATTTGTTCATGTTTAGCACTACTATAGTTACTTGTTATTGTTTGTTTTCTTTGTTTTGTTGGGTGCACTGGTGGAAATTATTTTTGTTCTATTTCTAATAAACAAAAGTATTATTCATACAAAATAATCTTATTGTATATGGAAGTTAAAATATACAAAAATACAAAGTATTTGAATTTTTATCTGTCTTACTCTTGTACTTAAATTATATATGTACAATACCAAATATTTATATTTATTACATAAATTTGGCACTTGGTGTATGTATTTCTACTTATAATCAATTAGATAACACAAAAATTTAAAGTGGCTTTATACACAAAAAAATTCAACTTAGCTTACATGAACAGTGATGTACATTAGCAATTAACAGCTTTAGTTTCTTTTTTATCCCTGTGTTAGCCTTAATAACAGTTTTAAACTAATTTCATTGTACTTCTAAGTATAAAAAAAACAATTATTTTACTTAGTTAAAACTTTTTCTCATGTATAAGGAATTTAAAAAAAAAACACATAACTGTTTGTTTTAGAATTTCATGCAAAGCTACTCATGGGCTACCTGCACTACCTATCCTTAATTTAGCAGTGTAAGACTAGAGGGAAGGCAGTTAGTCATCACCACCCCATGCCAACTCCTGGACTACTTTTTTACCAATAAAAAGTGCAATTGACCGTCACATTATAACACCCCCATGGCTGAAGGGCGAGAATGTTTGGTGCAACAGGGACAGGTAACAGATTGACAGTTTTAGTACTATTTATTGTTCAAGCAATTAAACATAACATATAAAAAAATATGAAATCAGTTTCTGAGAAGAAATTACATACTGTTAATAAATAAGAAAACGTGGCTGTCTTTGACCTGTAATATGCCATGCACATGACAAATATACATCATGATTAAGTTTCAGTAGCTATAAAGGGGTCATATGTTTACATGTTGAAGGCTTCATTACTGTGAAGCACTTTGTACTAGCTGAACATCTAAAATAATTTCAATATTTTAAGAAGCTTGTTTATTGCAGGCATTAAAAGTAACTAAATGTCAAACACTTTTTATGAAATAATAATAAACTTTTTAATCTAGTGGTGCAATAAAAAATTACTTGTTTCTAAATATTGAAGTAATTTGCTAAGGCAGATTTTAATGCACAAATAATGAGCACATCAAAGAAGCTTTATCATCAAAGAATTTTTATCTCACTTGTTTTCAAGCACTTTTTGACCAAAATGAATATAATTTGTAATTACATAAAATCTTCAAAAAACTGTGATGATAAAACATATTACCAAAGCAATAAAGTCTGTCAACAAAATTAAGAAAAAATACTTTCAATAAGAAAAATAGCCTACATAAAATTAAAAAAAGAGTTTTATATGTATTTTAATTTGATGATTACAGTAATTTTTTTCAAATATATTCATGGAACAATATTTAGTTCATAAAACTTGATTACATCTGTCTTTACTGCTGATACTTTTATGTTAATATAAAACAAAATAGGTTTAATTCTACTAATCTAGAGTTCATATCTGAACAAATTCATTCATTGTAATTTTTTTAAGGCTTCTAGTTCACAGTCTGTCTTATTTATGTTAACATGTCATTAACAGTTTTATCTAGTAGTTCAGAAATGAGAAAATTATTAGTGTATATAGCGTATTTTCTTGCAAAGCCATATCAGACTATCTGTCATGTCCACCAAGGGGAATCAAACTCCAATTTTAATGTTGTAAATCTGTATACTTACCGGGGGAGAAGAAAACTGTTAGATTTTACAAACTGAAGACTTAAATATCAACCATCTGTAATTAACACTTTGTTGTTTAACTAAATATATATCCAGTAATATATGATGGACAAGTTTGAATGATGACAACCACAGTCTTAACAAATACAAAATTTTTGGTCTACTTCTTCAGCATGTAATCAACCTACAAGAATAAATCACTAGACCCTTTCATTCATAATGTCAGAAAAATAAGCATGTTCAAAGAAGTCTTAATATAAAATGATAAAAACCCCATATCCCAAGTACTTTTTAAAAGAGACCTTCCTTCACTTTTCCAGTTCTTCCCAGTTTGTCCCTGAAGAAGAAAGATCCACCTTTTAAAGCACTCCACTAACAGATCCTTTTATTAATAGGGTTTATTCAAATTACTTGTACCAGAACCATATGTCAGGCAGTGCAGGGCAATAAGATAAATGTGAGCTATTGTCAAGGTCTAAAGAACACAAGAAGAAATAAATGCCAATGTGGTAACAATAGAGTCACAATTTAGACTATAAACTAAGAGTTAAAAACAATTATTTATGATAAATATTTCTAAAAATTAAGAAACTTTTTATCAATGTGATAATATTTTTAGTCATTACAATATCTTATGTACAGACTATATTAAACAACAAGGTTGCTAAATCCATAATTTAAAGATAATTTGGGTCTATAATTTTCAACAGTTACTTTAATATTTTCTGCTATTTTGTGACACTATAGCTTTTAACAGATTAACATTGGTTGATTAAGCAGTAGTTGGGCACACTACACATGTGTATCTGAAAATAACAACAAGAAAATAATGGTGTTTAATATATATATATCCAAATAACTAAAACAATGATATTTATCCTTAGTAATTTTGACACAGTGAGAAGACGTGTGAACATATAACAAAAAAAAGTTATATTAACATTATATTGCATTATGTTAAATTAAAAGGTACATGCATTTCATAACAATTGAAAATATCTATATGTGAACAACACTAATGTTTCATCAAGAAACCTACAGATTAACTTGTACAATAACCTACAAATTAACAGTTTGAAAACATCTCTATTTTCTGCTGTCATACAGATTGCTGCATGAACATTTTCTTGCTTGGAGTTTGGTTGGATAGCATATAGTATAAAAATTCATTACAATATAGCACATTACTTAACACATATATGGTCTAATAATAAATACAGATACAAAGTGTAGTCTTAATATTTGTTCTTGATACATTCAAAGAATGTAAAAACATTTTACCAAATTTATCCAATCTTTTGAGTTCTTCAAAAAATAGTCCAGTTCCAAAGAAAAAAAAAACATCCATAAGATACAAGAGATTTAAGTGTTTACTTAAGTGTTTATAAAATGATGAGTCCATACATAACAAAATAAACCCTATATATATAAGATAAGCTAAATGTCTTCTAACTTTGAGTATCAAGTAATAGGGGTAGTAGAGGCTCAAAAATAAAGGAATACAAATTCGGTATGCAATTAGTCCACTGAAACATAACCTACAATAAAAAATGAACAAAATAAAATTAACTTGAATTCAGCAAAAAGCATTAAATATTGCTGTTCTAATCTTAATTTTGGTTTCTTGAAAAGTTTCATAATTTCCACACACACATAAACCAAACTGATAAACCACAAAGACTCTTGAAGAATGTATATTGTACTGCAGTACTAATCTATAAAGTATTATATACAAGTAGAAATGGTAGCAGTTAGAACTACATTATAAACAAAAGTGGAAAGACCTGATTTTTCATTTAAATTAGCATATTCCTAAAAAACAGGTTTCTCAATGAATATTAACAACATTGTAGCAGATGTACATTAAATTATTTAGCATAAATATATATCTTAATGGAGAAAACTGTGGATGAGAAACATATTGCTTTGTGTGTGTGTGTGTGTGTGTGTGTATTTACACTACATATATTGCAATTTTTCATAATACGGCAATGTATCAAGTCTATCCACATTTTAGTAGTTGCAAACAGTATTCACATATAGTTCTGATCATGAAAAGTTTGTTATAAAAAGGTAATTTCAGGAATTAACATCACAAGGTCAAAAACATCCATACAGATTACATGTATGTAAAAAAAAATATTTAGTCTGTAAGGAACAAAGCTCTACAAAGCATGAGGTTATATTTGTGCAAACAATGTTAATAATGTGAAGTAGGATTCTACAGCAGTGGCTGGGCAAGGTCATGTGTTTGTCAAATCAGAGACACTGACCACTCTTGCAATCTGACTGAACTGACTACTTTTGTGTACTTACAGTCTGCAGGGGACATTTCACTGCTAAGAAGTGATTTCGTTTGATTTCCTGTAACTTGTCCGTTACCTGAAAGGCATAATTTATTCATCATTCAAAGTCCCATCAGCACACAGGCCAACTGGTAATGGGTTCTCCTTTCCTTACTTATGAATGTAAATATGCCATATGAGAAAACAGCAGAGACAATTTAAATAAATCAATAACAGATCATGACAATAACTGGTATTTTTTTTTTTTTACATATAATAAATGAACCCTACATGTGCCAAAAAGTACTTGTCCAATGATAAATATTAAAACTTAATAATAAAACAAAGATCATAAATCACTTGTTTATGTATTTCAATCCTCAAGTACACATACAGTAAACAAACACAAAAGAAAAGACTTATATTAAACAATACTTATTTGCAATCCTTCAAATACATACAAACACTACATCTTTTCATACTTTATTAAAAGTCCTTTATTATCACTGAATATACAATAAGTTTCAACACTACATTGTAGCTAAGTTGATAGACACTAATACATATATATGCATACACTTCCTGTTCTTTATTAAGCACATCTCATCAAGTCAGTTGAAAAGATGATGAAATTACGTAATAAACTTAAATGTGAATACATGCAAGCCTAATTCACTTACTTCTTAATATATAAATAACTTGAAAACAAAAAAAGTTTATTTAACTCACACTTTGATGACTTTAATACTATGTGTGTAATAGTTAACTAAAGGGCTAATTAATGCTTAAAATAACACGACATGAAGCTGTTTCTTAATTTGATGGTTAGTAAGTATGTTGCTTTTTTTTGGCATTTATTACAGGTGTCAATTATATCAATATCACAACTTCATTACAAATAAATCAGAGGATAAAAAATATTTATACCCTAAAATATTATAAATAGGATGAACTGAGTAATCTTCAGTCCAAAACCCTACTATAACAACTGCTGCTTCTGCTACAGTATAGTAACACTTAACAGTGAATGAAGTTCAATATTACAATTTTACTGTCATCTTACAATCACATATCCACCCTGGCTAAAAATTATTAAAATTCTGTTTATGAACTTCAAATTTCAATATGTAAAACCATTTAATACATAGTCTCATTAATTATCATTAGAAAACTGTAAACATTTTCTCTAATAAATAAATGATGCACAAAATATTTACTATATATGTATTTAATATCATTTAATCATGACAACTGCAAACTTGAGTCATTATTCAAACCTAGATTTTAAGTAAAAAAAATATTTTTCATGTCACATATATTTCTGAAGGAATATGGCTACATGTAGAAACAAGCAAAAACTGTACTCACTGTAATGTGCCGATAAACATGTTTCAAAGGAGAAACTAAAAGCTGATATTACTTGATAGTTATGTTATGGCTATAAAGTTTGCTACATATATAATTTATATTTATTTTAGTGTTAATATATGCATTAAGACTTACACATTTTCTATTCTTGGTTCATTAGAAGTTCATGTTGAATGTATTTTAACTCTAAAACATAAATGTTACTAAGTTAATGTTGAAACATTTTTACTGTCAAAAATATTTTAAATAATGAGGAATGTACATGCAGTAATTTATCAATGACAGAAAATTAAATAATTCATTATAATTGCAACCATGGTGTTTTTAAATTTGTGAACTGTATATACTGTTGAATGCAAATAGGTACTAAAAATACTATGCATTTTTTATTCTGCAATTGTTACATTGTGTTTTTGTGTATGTGTATGACCATGACTACATAAGAGTATAGATATGTACATGGTGTAACTACCCTAAATGTAAAGAGTAAAACTATTGAAATGTTTTTTCTCAGAAGCACAAAAGACAGTGTTGGATTTATCAAGTCACACATATATGCACATGAAAAAGCATGAACAATCACAAATGGCACTTTATCCTTGACAAACTGCAAACTGAAAGTAATGGAAAAAATTAGGGTAGATGTACATATGAAGGTATATATATATTTTAGTGCTTATGCACACATGAAGTGTACATTGCAAGTCAACAAAAATATTTACTAGATTTGAACTACATATTTTGTTTCACTACTTTTTCCAACTTTCATAAAACATAAAGGATCTGGTACTTCATAGTATATGAATGCATGATCTGTTAGTTTTATTCTAATAATCTAGACAAATTTCAACCAAACAGCAGCAATAAAGTAACAGTGGTGCAAAGATACCATTGGAACACAATCTAATGCAACACTTTCAGTAATTATTCTACAAACATATATTTCAAGATACATCCAGGTATCTCCTTGAAAACCTTCAAAATACTAGTCTTTATTCTTACCAGTAATATCTCAATTCATGTTCATTATATCATCACTTTTTTTTTCTTATTTAAGAAAAACACATGCATTATAAAGAATATTTTAATCTTAGTTTTTAAAAGTATCTATTTTTACCATGATTCGCCTTCTCTTTGAACCAAATTTTACTCCTCAAATTCTTTCAAGTGCTAGCCTTTGGCTCTTAGCCATACTGAATTCCAAAATATAAATGTACTTATTAGTTACGTAAAAAATGCCACTCTCACTTCACTGTTCTTGATCTCCCAATTTCCATTAATAAAAAAATGAACTATAGTTATTATGAGCACCAGCAAGGTAATAATTAGCCATATATGAAATCAACAGAGAAAAATAAAAATAAATGAAATACTGTAAATGTGAGGCATAAAATACAAATCTGTTGTTAAAATGATCATTAGTTATGTTAGTTGGGCTGGAAGCAGCCTTTGAATCTAAAAATCTATGATACATGTCCTAGAAATATCTTTTTACACAAAGGAATAATTTTTGTTGTATCAAGTCTTTTGAAAGAAGAATCATTGTTACTTTACAAGAGTTATGGTCAAATTACACTGTTTGATTATTATAGACCAAGAATTAGAAGTGAATTCTAGTTATCTCTCTTTGCTCTACTCTGTCAGTTCTAAAGTGGAGAAGGAAACATTTTAAGTAGCCCCTGTGGAGTTTTGTGAGGATATTCAAAATGAACAAACTTGCAGCAGTCCATAAATGAGATGCAAATTTAACAAATGTTACTTAGTAAATCTAGATAATTTTCAACCCAAATGATTTTTTCAGTACAAAGAACTTTACTGATTTACCTTTTACATGCAGCAAAACATTTGTGCAAATGAATAGTTCAAACATGTGATGTTATAGTACACACTATATTATATAAAATATTTTATGTAAAGTATAAAAGGTTAAACAGAAAGTTTGTTTCACCTTAATAATAATAATGTGAAGTAATGGTCATAAACAGAATTTATTGAGAGGCAAAAGTATTTATTTACTGTAAATGCATGAAAAGTATGACACTGTAACCAACTTGTACCCCATTCTTTTACAAAAATGTTAAGATTGTCATTTTTTTAAATATAAATATAGTAAATAATTTAAGCAATGAAATGCCAGTATAAAAGCCATTTCATTCATACTTTCATGTACATTTCTAATGAAGAAAGAATTATTAGTTCAGTAGTTTAATTTGAATGTTATCTGTATGATCATTAACAAATATTTACTAAATATTATATACACAAGAATATTTAAGAATTCTGTCACTTATGATATAGGCCAACAGAGGACTAAATGGGATTTGCTGGGTATTAAATGTGATGTTTTCTATGGTGAATCTCATTATTATAACTTAAAACTGATTTGTTGTGTATATACATTAAGCCTTTCATGACAGGCTCAGTAAAATATACACTAAGTATTTATATTTAACTTTTGATGCAGCACATGTAGTTTTACAAAATTTGGTAGACTTTTAGTGGGGATTGCCTGTCTTTTGAACACAAAATATTTGATATCTTTATTGGGGATTTGTTTGTGAAAATAGAGTCTCCATCTTTACTGGTCCAAGTGCAAAGAGATTTCATGTTAAGAATTGAAAATAACTACTCTTTGTCCCAAAAATCTAAAATATTATTTGAGTAATCTATAAAAATTCCTAAATAGATTTCAAATGTATATTTTTAGTAAAACTTTACAAATTTTCTGTTACTTTCTGAATCCTAGCTATATAGGGCCTGTTAATTTGACTGACCTCATAACTGCCATAAAAAATAGGAAATATAAATTTTGCTTTTTTTGTTCAATAATGATTACAAACTATAACATAAGAACATAAACATTTAGTCTAAATAAGTTAAATCTCATTACATTAGACATTTATATATATTTATTATTTCTATTATACTGAACTTCTAGTCATGCCTAGCTAACATTACAAAAGTTATCTTTATGAGGAAAATATGCAGTCATGTTACCATATCCAACTTATAAAAAAAACTGACATTCAGTCTTTACAAAATAACCTGTTTTGGCTGTGCTTTACTGGACTAGTATTTTGTAAAATACACTCACATTTCAATTATTATATATTATGTGTGTATACAAGTTATTACTATTTACAAATGTTTAAACTTATTTTTCTTAAAACATAGAACAGTAAATAAATAAGTATCGTAAACACTTATATCTTCTAGTTATGAGGAACTTTATACTCATTTGCTGCTTACCATAAATTGCTAAACCTTATCTTGCATGTGAAAAACGCAAAATGAAATCAGTTTTTGTTTTATATATAAATTTGAAAAAATCAAAAACATAAATAACTATATTGATAACACAGAATTACAATATAATTTATCAAGCTTAGTAATTAAGATGCATTTTGTTCAGAAACATATGTAATTTCAAGACTAAAGGCACATCCTACTTGAAATTTTTATTCAAAGACACTCAAGTTCTTTCAATTGGTTATTCACACACTGTATACTGAATTAAGTGTATATTAAGGACAGTTTTCAAAAATGGAAAAAGGTAAGTATGGCCACTGCATTTGATTCAGTATACAAGCCATATCTTAAACAGAAAATATACAAGGTTCTTATTTTATATTGTATCATACCAACATTGGTAATCTGAGTTCCTAATTCATATGAAACTATACATTTTATATTTGTACATCACAGACATCTAATTTTGAATCAGTGCTGCATTCAACATATCACATGACAAACAAAATTTGATATTTAGGCATATTTTATAATATTTACTTTTAAATTTAAAAAGTAACTAATGTATAATACTAAAAGTTGAATTATAACCTACAATTTGATACTAAACTTATAAACATAAATTCATAAAATATTAAATCAATACAATTTTAAATGCAATGACATGGCCTCTGACAAGTGTTGATAAGGCTATGACTGTTAACGGAATCAATGATGTTGATGCATCTTTTTTTAATACTTAATTATGAGAATGATGGAAAGAAATACAAATTTTTGCAAAGCTTGAGTTAAAGCTGGTTAATAGGATTTGATTTTTCTAACAAGGTTATTAGGCTTTGGTATGGGTTGCCTTCAGATGTGATGAATAGATCTGCATTAATGTTATCAATATTGTGATGTTTAGTCAAAATGTCAGGAAAACATGTTGGTCCAAAATTTGAATTAAAAACAAAATATAACAAAACTTATAGCCCAAAAACCTTTAAAATGTGGACCTATTATCATTAAGGAAATTAGAGAAAAATCATCAGAATTTCCAACCTTATGTGAGCTCTCTCAATTTTTAAACATTAATGATTGTAGAACCATAAAAAAGAAAGTTGTAGCATCTCGAATCTTCTGCTATAAACAATGATAAAAAATATGATAGTATAAATTATATATTAACACAGCATGAGAAAACTCCTTGCAAAAGCTCAGGAACTTAGTCAATTATGTATCAATCACTTCTTTTACCACTCAACTTCTTAAAATATTGAGTTGATTCTGAGAAGAACTGTTTCCTAAAGAGGTAACTATTCTGTTGTTTCATGAGCTCACACACAATGGAGTATTCTCTACAATCAATTTGAAGCAATTTTATAACAAATGTGAAACATACCAAGGTATATATATTGATCTTATTTATGTCCAATGTCCAAAAACACTAATGGATAAATTACAAATGCATATTTCTTATGATCTCCACAGATCAGTCCATCTTGATGAAAATGTGCAGAATCAGCAATCTATTTGTGTTATTTACAAAACAATCTGTTCTGTTCCTTGTAGAAAACATATTTTAATTTAACATAAGCATTTTCCAATTTTATTTTAGTTTACAACCTGAATTTTATTATAACAGCATTTTACTGATTTCCTTATAGAACTATATATTAAGTTTCTGTCTTTGAAATCATAGCTTCAAATTAAATAGTTGAAACTTGTATAGTAAGCTGTTTGTAAACAGTTTGTTTCTTCTGCAAATCCTTACAACACTTTAGTCTGCAAGCAAGGTTATCTTTACACAAAAATATTTTAGGATTAATTCTGTAATTCTAAAAGAAGCAAATGCTCCTGGTATCTGAAATATATTTGAAGTGTTCAATGTGTGCTAAATAATTACATATCAGTCAAAATATTGTGCAAAACTGTATATTCCATCTTTCATTTTCATTTTTCATTACTGAAAATAAATTATCATTGTCATTTACCATTTTACAGTGTTGCAGTTATCTTGCACTTTTATCCTTTTGATCTCTATGAAGACATATGTATCAGTTTAAAGGATTTTAACATTATTGAAATGACAAAATCAATAACACTTAAATTCTGCAGTATTTTGGAATTAAAAAGTGCAAAAGCTACCATAGAATTTTACTGTCACTGCTTATAGTCTGCAAATATGCTTCTTGAATCTCTTATCAGTTCATTGGATATGCATGAATAATTTCCATACATTTTATCCAGATTTACATTACCTTTTAATATGCAATCCTCAGAATTTGAAATTAAAGATGATACTAAGTACACATGTTACTTCTTTGAAAGTTTAGACAAAACAAGCTAAGATCATCTGACCAAACAAGCAAAGATTTAAAAATGAACCTGGTACCCATTAGTTCATCAATGTAAGTACTGGTTATAAATGAGTTAGAAGCAAAAGATGTTTTAAATTCAAAATTCCTTTTCAAATTTCCTTGTAAAATATTTTTAATGCAATAAAAATAAAAGTTGAATTACTACAATTGATTAATAATAGTTCTTATATAAGACTGAATTAAACACTTTTCACTGCCAGGTGGTATTTTAATAGTGATTATAAGTATGGCAAAAAGAAAAGGCATAATGTTCTTTTTCTTTTTTGCATTCAAAATGGAAAAAGATAGGTCTTTATCATTATGGTTAATGCTAATCATGTTATGATTTTACTATATCCATGGAACACAGATCTAGAGGAAGTTCCAAAAGTCTAGGCCCATAGGGAAAATGTACATTATACTCTTAAAGTAAAATACCTATGCAATGTCAGTTGTATATATTTAAAGAATATGTGTGCCTGGTGGCACAGTATTCCAAAACTTTGTGTGTGTATGGCTGTTAATAGCATGCAATTAGAATAATAAATAAATTAACAATACACTTTCTATTTTTACCTATGGGTCCAGACTTCTGAAACAGTCTATATTAAGAACTCCCATATAACTGTGACTAAAACATCAAACAGAATGCAGAAAAAACTAATATTTAATAAATTTGATTCATATGTTGTTCTGCACTAAAAATTATTATAAAACATTAAACTAGATTTGTGCATCACAAAATATATTACAAATACTCAACCAAGTTCTTAAATAGCCTTTTTTAACAGATCAAATTGCATTAAATAAAGCAGATATACAGTAATAATAGTTGTCCGAAATAATTTAATTTTTGCCTCAAATAAATACTTGATTAATTCCATGCTACCTGAGACCCAATGGGAGTCTCACCAATTCTCTAGTCTTGTGCCTGTTGAAAATTACCTCAAGATAACGTGGTTCCTTTTAACAGATTTCAAACTGAAAGCCCACACATAGGTTTTGAGCTTGACAACCTTATATTATACTGTTCTCTATTATTAGATTCTAAGAAATGGTACTGTGCAAAAAAATATATATACATATGTCCATACAATCAAGAGAAAACAATTTTAAGAATTCTTTGTTAATAATACAACAGCTAAGCATTTGAAGGAACTGTGAAATCTTATTAACTGTAGCAACTTGTATAGTTTATTTTATTATTAATTAAACTGGAAATTAGCAGGGAAAAAAATTGAAAGATCATACAAAACTATGAATATCACCAAACAACCCAATCTTTTCCCTATGTTAAAAATTTATTATCATTTTTCATAGATATACAAGTAAATACTTTAAATTTAAATTAAAAGGTAAACTCCACAAACTTAGATAACTACATGTATATTAACACAAAACAGTTTAAGACCTAGTATAGTGTACTAAGAACTATTTTAGATTCTTAATATAAATTCATTCAGATGCCTTTCACCCTAATTAAAACTTCACATTTATGTTTCATTAATGCTGAAGGACACTAAAACCAAGCCATCTTTGGTCTTGATAAGCTCAGTGTATGGGACACGCTGATGATTTGGGTATGTGCATGCTACAGAGAGTCTCAACTTTTTGATTTGGTTCTTAAGTTATATTGCTCACATTCTGAGTTTGTCTCTATTATTTTTTGTTTATTATTCAGTCCAAAATACAATTAGATGATTAGGAAAATAAGGAGCTATAGCAAAAAATGTTTAAGATTAGGTCTCTGGATTACATTGTCACTGACTTTTACTCATTTTTGTACTGTCTAATAAAGTAGTATGCAAACCTTTTTATGAAGCCTCCGTATCTAAAGGTGCTTTTTGTTACACTCCTTGCACCCTAAATAACCTGTTTGTGTAAATATTGTACATGACATTTTTTCCATATTAATTGTTGTTAGTAGTAGTCATAATGCTTATATGGTAGTTTTTAAAATTTCTTTATTTTCATATCTGTACTTACAAATGTAAGTTACATGCTTGAATAACAATAGCTATACCTCTCCCCCTCCAATTACTCTCTTTGTCCCCCTTGGGGTCTTACCTCACAGATTGCACATCACAGGTATAATAAAGTAAAATAAATATCAAGTAGATCAGCTTACAACTAATTTTTATGCAATTTTGTTATTGATTTATTGCTCTTAACAGCCTAACAAGTCTCACAGGAAAGTTTTAGATAGCATCTAGGATAACAATAACTTAACATTAAAAGAAAAAAAAATATCAGAAAATTAAAATGATTAATCAAACTACTTTCAACATCCCTGCGAAATGAAGATTTGAACTCAATAATAAATGGGCCATTTTTAAACATATGATTATTCAGGTAATTCTAGTAATTTAAAAGGTTAGCAAATTAAGCAAGTCTAACATTACAGAAAACCACTTATTATCACTGTTAAATAAAAAAAGGGTATCAAAATGACACCATACAATGTTTCACCCAATTACTCTTTTAGCATCCATTGCTAAAAATACACAAACATTTTTCAGAAATAAAAACCTTGAAACAGTTCCAAGAAAACATGTTAACTAAATGTATACACATAAAAAGAACTAAAGTTACTTAACAGTTTGCAATCAAAATTTCCTTATATTTGTTTTTATAATTTAGTACAGAATCACTCCCATAAATGGAATTTTGCTTAACACATTAACTAAACAATGTACTGTATTTATGAAATTGTAAACTAAAATACATATTTACCTCCATTTACAGGTACACACATATCCACTTCCATTCTAATTCTGAATATTTTAGTTGACAAAATCAGATGCTATTTATGTCAAACATTATGTATAAACTATCATACAATTTACAAACGGTGTCACAAATACATGTAAATGCTGGACTGTATAAAACGTGTAAAGTACTGCACCTTTTACAAGACAGCAGGTATATTTTTGAGGGGACTCAATCCCAACTCCATAGTCACTGCACGTTATTGTTCTCATGACACTTCTGCTATTTAATAAAGCATTACTGGTAACACCCGTATTTTCTGTCACATCTGTACACCATCTCTCTACGACTAGCTCATCTGGTCAGTTATGCAACAGGGTTCTTCATGTACTTTCAGTATTGTGGGTGGCATAACCTTGAATGTCAAATTTTGAGATTGAAGCTTTGAAATCTTTAAAACAAGTGTAACTAGTAATCACATGTCTGGGTTGGCATCCTTTAGTCTAACAGTCAGGTTGACTGTTGATTATTGCTCTTCGAAGAAACAACTCATGACCAATTATCAACTGCCTAATGAATAACCAACTTGTCAATCTGATGAAAATCAATCTTATTCTTAGAAAAGACAAACTAATTGGACATAACCAGTTAAGAGGTCATCATCCACAAATATAAAAATCAATCCAACAGCACTCTCTCATTTCATTGACAGTTGCATAACTAAGGTCTAAACAGGTAAGAAACAAAGCAACATCCACAAACTCAACTACTTTTTTACGAGTCAAGCCAAAATTTTCCAAGCATAAATGTACCCACATAATACAACATTTGTGCACGAACTCCAGAATATAAGAAAGAAATACTTGAGGTTCTGAGTTATCAAGAAATATACATTTTATTGATAATTGTTAAACAATTTGCAAACAAAAAAAAACTATTCATAACACTACTAAAAAAATAGAATTCTAACTTGTAAATGTGGGAGTTCACATGTTGTACAAACTTGTCAAAGATTATCAACCTGATTCTAAAAGCATTATCATACATACATATAAATAAAAAGCAATTACATGTTCTTAAAATAAACTGTAAGAACTCACAGAAGATGCAATGTAAGTATATCCACTGCATACATTTTGTGAAGCTTTTAAACTTTCTTAATGTGAAAGCACAAATGTGATATTAAATGTTTATTTGTTGCATAATATTTACACAAAATTACATAAGGACTATCTTTGCTAAATGTCTGTAATTTTGAAACAATGGACTATAGAAAAAGCAGCTAATCAACAGCACTCATCCATCACCAATGACAGACTACTTTAATCAAAAAGTGAGATTTGACTATAACACAATGTGCCCACAGTTTCAAACTACACAGTGTAATTTTAATCAGTGATGTCGAGAAACCCACTTGTTGAGAAACTTATATGCAAAAACGGCTCGTTCGGGTTGAGAAAATATTTTACATAGAAGAGCGAACTATGTAAAATATTTTCTCAACCCGAACGAGCCGTTTTTGCATATAAGTTTCTAAACAGTGTAATTTTGTAACAATGAAATACAAATCAAAATAAAAAACTTTCAAATTCATAGTTGAGCATGTTAACCACTGGGCCAGGCTTGAGCCATTTATAAACATTAGCTTGCCATTCACAAAATGCTCTGCAGCTACATTTAAAAGGTATGTACGTGACACATGAAACTGTACACTTCATGACTTTTACTGCAAACATTTCCATTTTTTTATCCATAAATACAGTCAAACAAACTTTCTTCTTAATAAAAGTCTTTATTACATGAGTTAATTAGAAACCATATGGATATATATTTTGTTTTGTGTTAATATGTTCTGTTTATATTTTAAACATTTATGGTTATAATTTTAAATAAAATTAATAAATTATTCTGTAATAAACACAAACATATATTAAATAAATACAAAGAAAGTAAAAACAGTGGAATTCTACTAAGAATTACCTCAAGTTAAAAATAAGGTCATCTGAGAACTTGGCATTATTTTATGCAGATATACACCTTGAGCTGCATATAAAAGCATGACAGTCACAGTAAACTATCCCTTTACTGATGTCATATTAATTATTGCCTCTACCATATTGGGGGCAGGAATGCTAACTTCAAGAAGCAAGTTCTATCTTACTCACCCCTAAATGGTAGTTTTCATTTATTATTTATTTATTCTTTCATCTTATTCTTATTTTAACTTGGGAGAGCAGTCACATTCCCACAACTGTCTGCAAGCAGTGAAAAGTGATATAGATGTGGGATGTTGCGAGCTTGAGCATTTACATCTTGCTCTCCTAATTTCTAATTTTCTTATGTGACACTAGCAAATTGCAGGTTAAGACTGACAGACAATGTATACCCACTGCAATGTGGGTCCTACTTCTTCAGTCACCTCCAAAACTAAGATACATTTTATAATCCCAAATTGTAGCTTGTACCCTAGGATCCTTTTTAAAAATATGCAGTGTATTTTGTTTCATGTTAATGTGTTCTGTTTATGGCTTAAAAATTTATGGTTATAGTATAATTAATCAGAGGTTGGAATTTGCTGTTTTTAACATAGTCCTTCATCATTATTTTGTTTATTTATTTAGCTTCACTTAGATGTAATTATTTTTATATATATATATATATATATAAACTTCCTTCCAAACAGAAATCTTCTACAAAGAGAAAGTTAACATTTTCATGAACTTGAAAATGTATTTCTGATAGATTCTTACCTCCGCTCATAGACACACACATACACATCTTTTCTTGAATTGTAGTGTCTTCTGCATGCTATCATGTACATGATCTTATAGCAACTATCCACTAAGAGGAATGAAACACAACTTCTATCATCACTAGCACCATCTCTTCCATGTAGCATAAAATCACTTCAAGATTGTGAAGTACATCCAAAATTGAAACCACAAATGCAGCAGTCAGAAAAAGTAGGTATCTATCAGAATTACATCTTTAGTTTAGGGAAATGTTAACTTCTGATAAGATATCATACCTCTACTTATAAAAAACTAGAATCCCACAGTAAGTTGGTGGAAAATAATCCCCCTTTAGAAAGAGCTCCAAAAAAGGCCATAGGAAATGCAAATGAATGAATAGCAACTCTTCTATGAGAAACTACATCACTTCTGAGCCAGATATATTCTCTGCCCACATGAAATTATGTTACAATAAGGGCAATGGAAGAACAAACCCAGCTGTATCTTGTGTACAAACATTACCATATCCACTAGGAACTGACATCCAGGAGATTGCAGAAAGGTGGACAGCAAAGGAAGATGCATTTCCAGTCCATCACTAGGAAGCATTGAGAATACTGTACATTCTGTTAGGAGGAAAATACCTGGCCACACACCCATAAAATAAGAAATGACTAGGTGGTGAAGATAATGAAAAGTATGGTATGGGTAGTGGTCCATATATTGACACTAATGATGACCCCCAATGTATGAAAGAAATGAGAAGGTGACAAATTTGAAAGGAAGATACACAGGAAATACAGCAATTATTGGGAAAATGAGAAGAATAAGCCAGGCAAGGCAACTGGTGAATCCAACCTGTAAAGGTACTGGGAGAAAGATCATGGAACTGGGAAGGACTCCAAAGAATAAATTATTGGAAGTGGAGACCCACAGAAGGAACCAGTGCACACCACATCCAGACAGAATAGAATAAGTAATTAGGATTGGAATGATTATAAAAGTGAAATATGGAAGGAAGGAGGATAGGTATAAAGGTGAAATTACCCTCCCAAGATGTTGAAGTTTAGGGCAGAAAAGAACAGCTGAGAAAATGACCACATAAGAAATGTGAAACAAGGTGCAGTGTACATTAATAGCAAACACATCCAAATGTCAACAAAAAGAGGAAAAGTCTTTCCTTGAAGATATATATAGCAGATCAACTGGGGTTCAAAAGGAAGGGTAAGAGAAATAATCCTATCCAGGAGAGAGGCAGGATGAGGAGGATGGATGATACAGAAAGATCAAAACTAACAGGAGCAATGAAATGAATACACAGGTATAATGTCCAAAATGAAATGTGGCTAATGAAGCCAAACAATATTCCATGATAAAGGAGACCATAAAGCTTCTATCAAAAAGCTAGATTTAAAAAAAAAAAGTGACATGGGAAAGGGTAGTAGGACAGGGAACAGGATAACCATAACATACTGAACAATGACTGTGTGTGTACCATTTTCTTTGGTACACTGCCACAGATGAAAGATGGTACAGAATAGGAAATCAAGAATGTCACATACTGCAAATGTTTAACCCCACAGATCAGGGTTCAGACATAAGTTATATATGACGCCTGAATGTAGGAATAAATCAGTGATGAATGATGAATAGGAGCTTACAAGGGAGGGTGGGGAAAGAGGAAGAAAATGAGACCCCTGAAGTCAGTGAAGAAGTGGAAACTATTGCTAAGTGAGCCAGTATGAATTGGATAGTAGTTTGAAGGAATCTTGGGACCCTTCCCAGGCTTAGAGAAAGGTGGGACAATAACCTGGTGCCAGGCATCAGGAAACACATTTTCCTGCCAAATCCAGTTAAAAACAATCAGAAGAATAGTATGAGAAGCAGGAGAAAGATGGTGTAGGATTTCATAGTGTACATCATCAGGTCCAACTGATATACTGCCAGACCCATAAAGGGCCAGTTTGAATTTCACCAGTGTAAAGGGATAATTATAGTCATAGAAACAATCAGCTCAAAAGGAAAGAGGTGATTGCTTTGCCTGAGTCTTGTTGGTTAAGCAGGTGAAGAAAGAAGCAGAATTGCAAGATACCTGGCAAAAGCTTTCACTTAAAGTATCAGCTACTTCCTGGCCATCAGAGAAGAAATTTGAGAGGGGGTCAGAATTATAGTGCCCACTGACCTTTTGAATCTTGTCCCATATGACTTTGAAATTGGCAGTAGAAGACATGCTGGTTGTGAACTTAATCCAAAATTTTGCTTTTTTGCTTTGAATTCTTATCCACTAAGCATGTGCACAGGCCTTTTGTGAGGTCATTTACCTATGGACTGTTTTTTCACTATTTTATTTAAGTCTTTATTTGGAGGATCCATAATAAAAAAGAATATTTCGGTACCCTCTGACCCAACCCACCTTGGAGCCCTACAAGGGGATGCACTACAATCCAAACAAAGACACTGCAGCAATTCCAGGGTTTTGTGAGCACTATACCCAAACACCAGCATCAGATAGAATGTCCACAACACCTGTTGAGAACATCCAACACTGGTCCAAATGAACCAGCCAACTGACCCAAGGTGTAGGCTGCCCGTCTACAGGAATTCAAGGTCAAAGTGGAGTGTTAGGGTTCGACACCTGAACCACCAGGATCCTCTCCTCCCTTTCATGGGTCACCAGGCATGGCAAACACATGGGTAAATGTTTAGATCCCAGAGGAAGTAAAATGAAAGAACAATCTTCCCTGGGAGGTGTCCTCACCACGTACAGAAATTCACACCAAGGGGAATCTAAGTAGATTCAGTCTCATAACATGATATACTTTTGTGTGTTTTATTATATTGGCCTTCCAGTAATGGCTAGCTAACATAACATAACTTACATTGGCACAGTGCACTCATATTACATATCCAATAATATAAAACTAACATTTAGTCTTCTCTGTCTTGGCTGTGTTTTAGTGGACTAGTATTTTTTAATATTGTCACATATTCAATTATTATATATAATTTTAGTGAAAATAAATACACATGAAAGGACTTCATTAAAAACAATAAATCCAAACCTCTGACTAATTATATTTTATTTTTTTTATTTACATTGATTCTTTACTCGGGAGAGCAGTCACCTTTCCACAATTGTCTGCAGGCAGTGAAGGATGATACAGATAAGGGATGGACGTTGTGGACTTGTGCACCAACATCTTGCTCTCCTAATTTTTATCTCTAATTTTATATCTATTCCTACTCTTTATTTCCTATATGAGACTGGTGAATGAAGGTTAAGACTGGTAGATAGTGTATCCCCACTGTAATGTGGGTCCAACTTCTTCAGTCACATCCAAAACCTCGGAACTATTTTATAATCCCACCTTGTAGCTTGTACCCTGGGATCTTTTCAGTTATTGCAGCATGTTTTGTTATATATATACACACACACACACATATATATATATATATATATATATATATATATATAGAGAGAGAGAGAGAGAAAGATTATTACAATATAGCAATAAATTATTAAACTTTTGTTTTACAATATAGAACAATAAAGCAAGAAGTAAAGCAAATAATTATCCCTTGTCACTACAACCTTTGAACTTGGTTGCTGCTGGACATAGGTTGCTAAACCTTCTGAAATTTCACAAATGAAGGATATCAATGAGTCAAATAACCAAAAAACCATAAATAACTATACTAATACCATAGAATTCTACTATAATATATCAAGCTTAGTAACTAAGATGCATCTAGATTTTTAAAAATTTGAAACTTTGAGCAGACTACAGACACAACCTACCTTTTTGAAATCTTAGGTCGAAAGAATACAGTAGCCTTTTCACAGGTTAAAATAGCTGAATAAACCACTTGGGGACATTATAAGCTGTCAACTGGTTATTCACAAGTCACATATTGAAATAAGTGTGTATAAAGGACTTATTTCATAAATGGAAAGAAAGGAATGGAGTCACTGTGTTTGATTCCGTATATATGCCATATCTTAGCAAAATAAAAATACATGGGCTTCTTTTACATTCAAGCTTGTTAATACTATTAATTTTAGTTCCTAATTTGTGCAATACTATAGACTCAGTATTTTGACATCACAAACATCTAATTTTAAACAGTGCTGCATTCACCATACTACATGACTAACAACTTCTCTATTTAGGTGCAGAATAACTCTATTCTGTTATTTACTTTTAAATGAACTTGTATATAATACTAACCTTCATCAGTACATCTAGGGTTCATATGGACCCCAATGATAAATATTTTTTAATATTTTTTCACTGACCACTTATATTTTTATTTATTTTCATGTAATTGTCACATTAAAATCCTCTAACACAAAAATAGTAGCTTTCAATGTTTTGCAGTCGAATAATTTATGTGAATAAAAATTGCATGGGGTATGTGTGGACCCCAAGTAATGTACAGATTTCGAGCTTATGTCTTCATCAGGCATTTTGTGTATGGACTCACAGAGGTTATTCATTGTGATAAACAGTGATTACATATTTAGCTCTCTCATGAAGCAAAGTAATGCACACAACCTACTTCAAAGATGTTTCCAGAATCCCCATGCAATTCAGAAAGGTGTCAAATCTGCCTTTGTAGATCTAAGATTGCTTAACACAAGACAGCATGCAAGTCAAGGTGTTTCAGCAACAAAAACATGATATTATCTTTGCCCAAGAATCACAGACAGGAAAATAGATCAAACCCTTACAGCATGTGGAAACCATGTCTGTGCTGATCACTCCACACCCAGTGTACTGTGTGATGAGTTTGTAAAATATATGAGAAACACTATGTTCACTCACAACAAGTTCTGCTTACATGTTGTCCAAAATTTGGCATTAGTTTAGCTCTGAAACAAAGTTTAATGTAGTTTGACCCCACCAAGTCCATTCGGACCGCAAGCACATTTTCGTACAATGTGGTGTTTTGGTTACATATTCAAAAAATATGTTTCTTCAGTCAGTATTTAATTAGTTTCAATTGTGAGATGTCAATTAGAGAAGAAGTGTCCCTATATTATTGAAATATACCTCAACAATCACACTTTTTGTCTAAATACGAGAAAATGGATACAAGTAAATTTCATATTTTGAAATAATAAATCACATATCACATAATTACGTTACTCAAGTCTTTCATATAGTTTCTCTGGATAATGCTATGAGAAGCCATTATGCTAACTTTTCAACATGTAAATCATAGCTGCAACATTATGATTATTAAATATATGTGGGGTTCATATGGATCCCAGGTGTACTGAAAGGTGGATATTTTAATATGTGCTGATGAAGGTTAAAGTTTGAATTATTATCTACAATTTAATTCCAAACTTATTGACATAAATCTGTAAAATAGTAGTTCAATAAAATTTTTAATACAAGTCAACAAATGGAATGTCACAGACTTTTACTATAGATTACAGATTTTGACATCACAAACACCTAATTTTTTAACAGTGCTGCATTCACCATACCACATGACTCACTGAAATCTATATTTAGGTGTGTTATTCTATTATTTACTTTTAAATTAACTTGTATATAATAGTAAGTCTGAATTATAATCTAATTCCAAACTTACTCAGATAAATTTCTAAAATAATACTTCAATAAAATTTTGAATACAAGTCAACAAATGGGATAGCATGGGCTTTGACCAGTTGTGAAAGGTTTAAACAGCTAGTGTTTCTTTTGCCTTGGGATCTTCAAGGTCTAATTTCTTTGAACATTTTAATGCTTGAAGCAATGATAGCTGCTTTGGTGCATGTTTTTTTTTGTTTCTAGCCCTGCTTTTTTCTTTTCCTTGATCATCTTTAGAAAGTCATTGCATTCAACAAGGGTGCATACCTTGTGATGATGTATATTGTTGTGTTGAAATCCTTACCATTTTACTTCCAAGTGAAATTTAAGTAGTAAATGGTTTGCAATTAGCCATCTTGTTGTTCTTTCACTTTAAAAAAAATTCTGAACTGTTTTTGAGAAACATTTATAACAGATATCAATTGCACACCATAGCACATTCATTCCTATTTATGTTTTGCAGTATTAATCAAAACATAAGCAAAAATATCAACAAAGTTTTAGCTGTAACAATAAAAATGGTTGTAACCTGCTCCAAGTTTTTCTTATACTGGTGTCAGTTCAATAGCTTACCCCTATTATTTCATCTTTTAAAAATTTTGTTTGATAATTATTTCTATTACAAAATCCTACATTTCACACAAAAACAAAGTTCTGTCCTAATTTATCTGATATTTTTTAGCTTTTTTTATACAATGGATGTTTATTTCTTTTCTCATTTCAACATGTAATACATTTTAATGAGATACTTAGTTGTTACAATATTTTTTTTCTGTCTCAAAATACTAATACACTGCATACTTTTTACTTAAATTATTATTATTGTTACTTATTGTATAAATTATGAAACAAATTAACAACTAAATTCTTAGGGACAAAAGTTGGCTTCATGGAAAATATTTCTCAAGATTACTGAATCCCTTAATCAGTCAATTTCAATTAACTGTATCTTTCTCACACTCCCAACAAACAAGTAAAAAAATTGAGGCAAATTTAAGCATGACATCCAGAACTTTCTCTCTTTGATTAACAAGTGTTCAGGCTTACTAATGAAGAGTGGAATTCTCCAAAACCAGCATAGCCCAATAACTCATGTTGATCAAAGTGTAGGCTGAATTGGATCTCCCTTTTACTTAGACTTTGAGATTAAACAATTTTTGTAATACAAAGTTTATTAATTTATCTGGAACTACATGTCATATATTAATACTATTACAACACTAAAAATATTCACTTTGGTTGTTTTTGCTATTTGGAAGTTCTATACACAACTGAGACTGCGATGCTTATTTGTATTATCTTACAATATTGTACAGATAAATTGAAGATAAATAGTTAATGCTCCACGTTTACAGCAGTGTATTAGAAATCACTGAACTATATAGTTTAAAATAAGTCACATAATTCTAATGTATGTAAAGACAAATGTGTTACAAATATATAACAAAATTACTCCTTGAATGGTCAGTTTGTTCTCTGAAGTTTATTTTTACACTTATGGGACACATTGTTCACTAAGTATTCATTTAATAATTTTATTCCATAAAAACATTTGAAAATAAACCATCACACTTCACTTTTCAATCAGTGAACTGGACTGAACAAGTTCAACTTGATTATTCAAAACACTTTGTAGCTCTCACCTGATAATCTTGGTATAACAGTATATCTATTTGTAAACTGAAAATATACCCTTTTGGTATGTATTAATTCCAACATTAATTTATGTTTAAGTTTATATTTATTATTATTAAGGTTAAGTCTAAATGTAGATTTAACAATATTAATAACACACACACACACACACACACACACACACACACACACATGTACATAGGCCTAAAACTAAAAAGTATAAGACTGTAGTCATAAACCTAACTATAAGCAAAACAGAATTAAACTCCAGATGTAAAATTATTTCTGCTCTTCACTTATATTGAATAATGGACATAATTTAACTTTTCACTTGACAACAAAATGTAGAAAACAAAAACAAAATTCAAGCACATGGGCTTAGCAGTAACATGATAAATAACACTAAAACCTTTAATTAAAGTGAAACATTAACAATAATAGTAATACTGTTTATAAAATGAGACTTACTACAACTTTGT
The DNA here is from genome assembly GCF_004210375.1 of Tachypleus tridentatus. NCBI lineage: Eukaryota > Metazoa > Arthropoda > Merostomata > Xiphosura > Limulidae > Tachypleus > Tachypleus tridentatus. The sequence goes on from NC_134826.1 coordinate 115,257,579, forward strand.
TACATTATATGCAGGCTTTTCAAACTTAAAACATTAAATAACACAATACTAAACAAATTTCAATGTAGTCAAAGTTTCAAAGGGAAAGCTAATTCACAGTTTTCTCTGAAATTTAAGATAACATTTATGAAAAACAAGGTGCCCATTGGTCTATCAAAGTTGATATATACAATTTTAAAACAAACGAATTAAGAATAAACTTCACAATACTCAACCTTGACCATTTAAATATTTATTAATCCTCCCTTAAAGTTACTGCATCCACCATGACTGTTTTCAACATTATTATATCACTGGCTTTAGATATTACAAAAGTTAATGCACAGATATTATTAATTCCCTTAATAATATTCGACACCTAAGTAAGATCTATAACTCTTTCTTTTTTTCAAAGGAAAGCAATTTTAGAGATACTAACTTGTTTTTGCATAAGAATCTTTCCAACCAAGATTCTCAGGCATCATTTTATTTTTAGTATCCCTCTAGTGCACCTTTTTCAGTGCTAATAAACTACTTAAGCCCAAGACCGAACACTATCAGTTCTAAATTTAGGTAATTCTTATTTAAACAATTTTAAATATTAAATTTAAAGCCAAATTTAAAACAATTTCAAAACATATTCAGGTCGATAAATGCTCAAGGGTAGCCTATATTACAGTAAAACTATAATTCTTACACACGTATAAGTTGAAATAACACTACTTATAATATACTTGAATAGCTTAACTTTAAAATTAAGCACACTCTTGAAACTAAAATCACTGGGGTATATTAAGCTAGATGATAATGAGAAAACTTACCATTTTCATTGCCATCTCCCTTCTTTGTGGTGGAAGCATTTCCCATCTTTCACTCAAAATGCAACAAACGATTTTGAAATACTTACAAGATTAATTAATATAATTTCAAACAAACAAGGAATGTCTCAGAATTAACATTTATTTCCTAATTACAGCCAATACCCCTAGTGAAAATAACTTTGCCCTCGAGAAGAGCTTAATACCAAAATCACTATCTGCACCCAGTTACTAAGTGGTAGTATCAACGGCGTAGCTATAACTGAATTCTAGTAGTTATAATCATCCGCATCGCAAATCAGATCAAAATTTTAAGTTACAAATAGATCAAAACATCTGTAAATACCGTTCACAAAATATGTTATGCCTAATATAACTTATAAGACAATACTAATAGTTTGTATTGCTGTCCTGTGACAGCGTTATTTGTTACGTAGAAGAAAGGACACAACAGTACAAATGGCGAATGAACTATTATGGGATGTAGGTCGTGCGCTCGCGCTGTCGTGTTCATGCTACGTTCGCTTTCATGTTCGCAACAAATAGAGCGATGTATCAGAAAAGTTGCGATATCAGTTTCATTCGTATCATTTGAGATAATGTGAGACGTCAAATGGTTCGCTATTGTTAACCGGTTTGTAGAGAAAAAGAACAAATCTTCAATAAGCGCGGAACTTGAAATTATTTTAGGGAAGTTTGGAGTAACTTAATCTACGAGTATTTTCTCCCATTTTATTAGCTATAATTTTGTTCGCCAACAATACCGAACTTTGGTCGCGTTTATATCTGATTCGATTTTATTACTCATCAGGTTTTTAAACAGCCTACCCTGATGTTGAATTCTTTTAGAAAGGTGTCCCCTAGTGGCACAGAAGCATGTCTGCGGACTTACAACACTAAAATTCAGGTTTCGATACATCTGGATGGTAGAACACAGCCCGTTTTGTAGCTTTATTCTTAAATACAAACATATAAACTTTTGCGATAAATTGAAATAAAGTAATCAATGAAACCTTGGATGTGTCAAATGTACCAATCGAAAAGGTCTGACTGATTCCAAAACTATAATTAAAACTTAACTCTGTCAAAAAATAATGGAGGAATGAGCTAAAGGTTTTACTTGAAAATCCAGAGCCATTCTATAAGCCGATACGCCACGGCTAAAAATTCACTCAATCAGGTACATTTGTTGCTCAATAGTTTCAAAGACAATGACATTTTTTCTTCTACCAGGAAGTACGTTTCTCATGATTTTATTTCAAAGTAGGTAATTTCACTGTCATTAAATATTCATTTATTTAAAAAGCTTTATTCACAATTCAAAAACAGAGTGTGTGTATTTTCTTATAGCAAAGCCAAATCGGGCTATCTGCTCAGCCGTCGAGGGGAATCGAGCTCCTGATTTTAGCGTTGTAAATCCGTCAAAAATAGAAAAGAAAAAGGCTAACTTTACCAACCTCTTTACACGAGTTTTGTACTTCAATTTTTGCTGGGTTTTTACATTTACAAATTGAATATTACAAAAATGAAATAAACATCCAACACCAATTTGTTAACATACTTATAAATAAATGTAATAGTAGTTTTAAAAAGTAACAATGATTAAATTAAATTAAAAGATACATCTCGAAGTTAAGTTGTAAACCCATGTATTTGTAGTTAAACACAAAGCTACACAATGGGCTATATCTGCTCTGCCTACCACTGGTATCGAAACCAAGTTTCTAACGCTATAAACTCGGCATGGCCAGGTGTGTTAAGGCTTTGACTCGCAATCTGAGGGTCGCGGGTTCGAATCCAGGTCGCACCAACTATTCTCGCCCTTTCAACTGTGGTGCGTTATAATGTGACGGTCAATCCTACTATTCGTTAGTAAAAGAGTAGCCTAAGAGTTGGCGGTGGATGGTGACCTCTAGCTGCTTTCCCTCTAGTCTTACGCAAGCTAAATTTGGGACGGCTAGCGCAGATAGCCTTCGTGTAGCTTTGCGCGAAATTCAAAACAAACAATCTAACGCTATAAATCCGCAGTCATGCCACTCTGACACTCATAATTATAGACTTAACATATCAACCCCAAAGTAACTTGTAGTATCATCTATATCTGTTTATAGAATGCAATTAAAATCTGTATGATTAGTTCTAGCAAAAAACACTCACGACGTTTTCTTTTAAACGCGACTTACCGTGCTTGTACACATTTTTCAACATCCATTCGTGTTAGCGTTGATAGGCCTAAAACTTTCAAAATTAAAAAAAGGATAAAATATTCTTAAAAGTCACTATGACATATTAGGTAAACAATCTTTGTAATTATAAATAACTTATGAATTAAATTTTAAAAGAATGTAGTAATGCGTCAGCCATGCTGTAGTTGCTACATCAAGCCCCCCCTGAGCCCATTTCACTCAATACCAGAGTTCATAATGTTGTTGCACTATTATAAAAGACAAAAATTGTTTTATTTACTCGGTACTTTAGTGTTATTTTTAAATTTAAGTTTTAAACTTTGTGTTTTCACCAACATATTTTATTTCACTCTTAATTTAGTAAAGGGACACTGTTTTCTGTTTTAACTTTCAGAAAATATTCAATCAGGTCAAAATTTAAACTGTGATTGGCTACAGATTGATGCAAAATTGCAGTAAAATTAAACATACTTATAATTATTTCGCAGATTAAACATCGTTTATTAACAACAGTACAAACTGTGTGTTTTATATATATATATATATATACCGTTAACAAGGATAAATCATTATATGAATGAAAAGTTGACACTTTTAATTAAAAGTTTCTTGGAAGTTATGTACGCAAGACATATCTTATGATTTAAATTCGTAACAGCTTTATAATATTTGGAAATCATATCTGCAACAATCTTAATAAAATTCACAAATATTATTGTTAGTTGTTCAATATACAGTTCGTATAATTCGTTGGAATTAAAAAAAAAAACTCAGAAAAAATTTAGTTTAACTTTCAATCTTAAAATAGATAAAAAGTTTCTGTCACTTTTTTTTACAACACGTCATATCATCAAATAGGAATTAATAAAAGTTATGCTGTGTACATACGTATCCACGCCTTCAAAACATTCGATAGCATAAGTTCTAGTTATTGGTAATCTTGAAAAGTAAAGGAAGAACTGAAAATACAAACAAACACCTTACATAGAAATTAATTTATTACCATTCTCTGTTGTATATAAATTACGTGTCTTATCTCCAGTATGTGATTTAGAAAAACCGAAAAGTAAAATCCACAACTCGTGGAAAACTCGAATATTTAAGATTTATTATTAATAACTTTAATCGAAATGTATGTTTCTTTCCTAACATTAATGTGAATGTTTGTTTGAATTTAAGTATGAAGTTATACAACAGACTATCTGTCCTCCGGGTTCGGCATGGCCAGATGGTTAGGGCACTTGAGTCATGATCTAAAACCACGGGTTCGAATCCAACTCCCACCAAACGGTGGGACGTTATAATGGAACGGTCAATTTAACTATTCGTTGATTTTAAAAAAAAATTTGGCGATAAATGGTGACGACCAGCTGCCTTTCTTCTAGTCTTACACTGCTAAATTAGGGACGATTAGCGCAGATAACTCTCTTGTAGTTTCGTGCGAAATTAAATAAAAACAAACTGTTCTCTACTCGACACAGATATCGATACCTTGTTTCTCTCCTTGGGAGTCTGCAGACATACTGCTGCGCCACGAGGGGAATATGTAAAATATTTTCACGTTTTGAGCATTTAATAATGTAATTTAATTTTTAAAATCGATCTAAGTAACTTTGTCATTCCCAGATTTTGTTATCTTTCTTCTTACTATTCAATGTGCATAACACAATATATATATATATTTGTGTCATCATGCGTGCATGTTCATTACATTCTTAAATGAGAATATTTTTACATTATTCATTCATTATTGTTCCTTATCAAACGAATAATAACAGCATTTAAGATAAGTAAAAGTACAACATTTGTTTCTTTTTACCAATAAACATATTGTATATTTATTTTGATTAATGAAGGTATACAATGATAAATTAAAAATGAGAGATTGTAAATTACTGCACTCTAAGATTATTTACATGATATTAAAATAATTGATGACCATCTCTTAATAATGGCCTCGCGAATTCAAATGTTAGAGAACAGAGTTTCTCATAACGCCAGATTATTGTTAATGTCTCTTTTCAGTGATCGTAGTGATTAGGATCAACAACAAAACCAAACAAACAAAAAGTAACTCTGTGACCTTTTGATTTATAGAGTAAAATGTGTCACAAAACTCTAGAAAAAAGCTAAGTACTCTAATTACTAGGAATGGTGCCTCAGCTCTTAAGAATTCTCAAACTGTTATGTTGAAAGTTCTCTCTTCTCAGCTAATCCAGACGATTTCACGCCGAGACCAATTCTATATAATATTATGTTCTAGTGCCATCTATTGACAACTATATATAGCTAGAACTAGATTTAAAATGTTATTTCTTAATTTTTGTAGTATGAGTGATGATGAAACCAAAAATATTGAATGACAAATACGATTTTTAAACAAGTCACTAATGGTGCTTAAATATGTTTTTAGAGTTATAATGTATCATAAAACTATAAATTAAATTATGGCGAGCATTCAATATTTTACTAGAGCCTTTATCAAGATGAAAACTCGTCATAGATAAACATTGCAATACAAAAAAAATATAAAATGTCTTTAATTAAAACATTTTCTTTCGTTAATTTTAAGGTGAAAATAATCATTCATCAATTGTGTATTTTAATGACACCATTAACATTAAATGTTTCAGTATTCTTGTTTTCTCTGACTCAAACATACACGTCGAAACCAGGAACGGGGACACATGCCTCAAATATCTTTAAACTGGAGTTAATATCATCTCCCCTCCACAACATTTTGCTGATAGCAGTTTTTCAGTTTATTTTTACAGTTCTTTGATAAATTCTAAACATTACATTGCAGCTTTTCGTCTATTTGTATAATGTGTAAACCGGTATCATCCGAAACATCAATTGTATGACATACAATTTTGCAGCGTACAACAAACAATTTAATTTGCATTTTGGATATTTTTGTATGTACAATAAAGTACTTGTTACTGTGCAAAATCATTGAATAATATTTACAAACTTTTTTTACTGATTGTCAGACAATTTCTATTTAATTCTGGCGTACCAGTTCGATGTCTGATGTTTTATTTTCTTTAGGGAGTAACATGTTTCCAAAATGTTATACCTTTCAAAATACTTATTTCTATATTTATGTGTTATAATTACTTTCCAGTTCGTCGTTAAAAAGTTTGGTATACAGTTTCTTGCGCTTGTTATTGTTTCTTTAAAAAAAATACAGTCAAAGATGGCCTTTTATAACTCATTTAAATATATGTGTACGTGTGCGTTCGCGTATATGTATACCCAGAACCTTCTAACAAGACATCAGTGGCACAGCGGCATGTCTGCCTGGTGGGAAGAGCACAAATAGCTAATTTTGTAGTTTTGTCCTTAACTTTGAATGAATAAATATACGTTTTAAGTTCCTAATAGTTGTGTAAGAAGGTTTGTTTGAAGTTAATCACAAAGCCACGTAATGGACTATTTGTGCTCTGCCCACCACAGGCATCGAAACCCGCTTCTAGTGGTGGAAGTCCATAGACATGCCGCTGTGCCACTGGGAGCCGAAAACGTATATCAGTGAGTACTTTCAACCAAATATAGCAACACATTATTAAACTAAACAGCTTTCAGGAAAACTTTTACCATCTGTAAAATACATAAAAAACTTCTTTTGAGAATATGGAACAGTCTATAATTATCAACCACAACAGAGATGGACTTGTACTCTTCACAATCAGTCTTGCGTGACCCTACATCCTAACAAGTGGCGTGTTTTCTAAAGTGGGTCAACAAAATGACTTAACGATATGGGAAAACTGTTTTAATTATTGACTCTCTATTATATGATGATAAACATGTTTATCCAGAAGATTCGAAATAAGGCACGATTAACTGTTTTATAACACGTTTTACACATGTTCCATTCCACGCTGGAGACAAAACATCCACTCTGAGAAATTAAACAGAAACTACAGAAAACGAAAATTTACACGGTATATTATATGGTATATTGCTAAATATCTGGTGGAAATTAATTTGCTTACTATAGTTCAAGGCCTGGTAAGGCCAGGTGGGTTAAGGCGTTCGACTCGTAATCTGAGTGTCGCGGGTTCAAATCCCGGTCGCACCAAACATGATCGCCGTTATAACGCCGTGGGGGCGTTATAATGTGACGGTCAATCCCACTATTCGTTGGTAAAAGAATAGCCCAAGAGTTGGCGATGGGTGGTGATGACTAGCTGCTTTCTCTCTAGTCTTACACTGCTAAATTAGGGACGGCTAGTGCAGATAGCTCTCGAGTAGCTTTGCGCGAAATTCAAAAAACAAATAAAAAAAAATCTATTACAGTTGAAACTGGTACAATTTATTGATTAACTAACTCATTAATCACATTCAAATTACGAATAAAGGTTTAAACAATTACTTGCTATTCCAGTAAATATCCCGAACATACCAACCGTGAAGGAAAATGTCAAAAAATAATAAATACAGTATATTACCAAAAACGAAGCACCTTTAAAATTTTACTTGTCCTATACCAACGTTTTCCACATTCATTTGTCAAGCGTATTAATAACAATATAATATATATATTATCGTGGCATCGCTTTTGACTAATAAAATAAACTCTTCTGTTATTATTTACAAGGGCTTTATAATAATTATTATTACTTGTTTAAAAAAATGTCACCCAATGGCTCAGCCGTAAGCTTGAAGTCTTATAATGGTAGGTTTCGGGGTTTAATTTCCATAAGGAACAGAAAGAGCCCGTTCCCGTTAGGTTAGTGGTAAGTTTGCGGACTTACAATGCTAAAACCTGAAGTTCGATTCCTAGTGTGGACAAAGCACAGGCATCCAATTATGTAGCTTTGCATTAAAATCAAATAGATAGGAACAGATTGCTCTTTCTACCGCTTATCGATAAAAACGGACAAGACAGTGTTGATATTTCGTAACTTAGATTATGTTAACATTTCAATTTACAAGTTACGTTAGCTGAAAAATAATTACCAGAAATAACTTTAAGTAAGTAACAATATATTAAACTTCTTTGTATATTATCTAAAAATATAATTTTAACGGTAAAAGTAATTCAGTTTGTTTTTGCCAACAGGCAAGCTGTAAGTTTACAGATGGACTTAAATTTTTTGAATCCGGGATTAAATTTCCTAGGTGAACAGAGTGTCTTTGCTCTAAACAAACAATGTGCTACCTTTATCAGAAGAAAGAAACGTTAAATTTATTATGGAGGTAATTTCTAGAAACAGCTGAGATATTAGCACGCTTGAATAAGTGTATTAAGGTGTCCTGAAGACACTTCATGGAACGTTATTACCTGAAATAATCTTCCAACATATTTTGGTTGGTATTTAGTATTTTTAACAGGACCGACATTTTACGTGGAACATGGACTAAATAGTCAGATCAAACATTCCAAGGTTCACACATATTAATCTCTAATTTAAAACTTCTGATCAAATGAAAGACAATCCGTCGCAAGGTTATTCTTGATCGGACACTGGAGCGTTTTATAAGCTTATTTTGGCTCAATCTTAGATCTCCTGGTACATAGATCGCTACGCTTCTCAGAACATTTCAAATTTTGACTGACCCCCATAACCATTGAATTTATGAGTACTGAATACTTTAGTATTGTGTATTTTGTTTGTTTGCTACAGCCCCTCTGAAACGTTGTTGAGGCCTTAAGTTTCAAAATCTCTGAATTAAATACTCTTACTAGAGTATTTAGCATTTTCAAACCTGGAACATCACTTTCACAAAACAAAAACATGGATTAGCTAACTAATAAAAAGTAACAAAACGCAAAATCCTAGATAGTTAATTCGACTAACCTGATAAATGCTTCAGTTACCTAATCATTGTTATTACGAGACAAAAAATGCTTTCATCTTTAACTACGATTACTTTCAGTTGTTGAAGGAATCCAGAGCCATAATTAATTTCCTTGTCTACATTGGTTATCCTCTACATTTCCCCAATATTCTCTTCTCTATCAATGAACAATTTTCTTTAACTGCTATTACATATATGGAAGACGACCCATCACCCAACTCATTTTCCTAAATAGACTTTCACCAGTGGTAATCTTTGCGTTACATCGAGTTTGTTGTACTGAAAACATCAGGTTGAATAGTCTCTCTACATACTAAAATTAAACTGAATAATCAAATTATCCATGAGCACATTATTAACTACCTTAATACTGGTACTCAGTGCGTTTTCCTCCAACACACACATTCTAAATCTGTCAATTACTAATAGTGTACTTTAGTATCTGTACTCACCCTCTGCATGTACAGTCATGTGAAAATGTTAGGACACCCTATGAAACCCTAAGTATTTTTTTAACATTTTTGGATATATAGATATTTAAACTGAATTTCAACGATACTGAGTGATTATAGGAATATAACTGAACAATTAAAACTGAAGAAAAGACTTTTCAAGATCTTCTGTAAATGTAATTCTACAAAAATGCATAATCTAACTGAGGAAAAGTTAGGACACTCTACCCCCTAATAGCTAGTGTTACCCCTTTTGGCTGAAATAACTGCAGTGAGACGCTTCTTGTAGCCATCTACCAGTCTCTAACATCGGTCTGAAAAAGTTTGTCCCACTCCTCAATGCAGAATTCTTTCAGCTGCGAGATGTTTGAGGGATTTCTTGCATGTACAGCCCGTTTGAAGTTACCCCACAGCATCTCAATAGGATTAAGATCTGGGCTTTGACTCAGCCATTCCAGGGCTTTCCATTTCATAGTTTTCAGCCAGTTCTTGGTGGATTTACTGGTATGTTTTTTTGTCATTGTCGTGTTGCAAGGTCCAGTTCCGCTTCAGCTTTAATTTTCTTACAGATGGACTCAAATGTTCCTCAAGCACCCTCTGATACACAGTAGAATTCATGGTGGATTCTATGACTGACAGCTGCTCAGGTCCTGTGATACACCTGTGTGTGAGTTGAGCCATTTTAAGTGGGAACAAATGTGGGGGTGTCCTAACTTTTTCCTCAGTTAGAATATGCATTTTTGTAGAATTACAAAATTACAAAATAGAGACATTGAAAAGTCTTTTCCTCAGTTTTACTTGTTTAGTTATATTCCTATAATCTCTCAGTATTTTAAATATTGAGATTAAATATCTATATACCCAAAAATGTTACAAAAATACACAGGCTGTCATAGGGTGTCCTAACTTTTTCACATGACTGTAAGTAACAATATTAGTTACTATTCATCCCAAAGGGAATATGTTTATATTTTCATTAATTTTCTTTGTTTTATTACACGTTTCTCACAATCCATTCATGGTCTTCTATGACATCAGCTATTAAAATTATGCTTTCCTATTGCTGAGCGGTAGGAAACACAGTGGTGACCCAGTTCTTGGCTTGCGTGTCATTTTCAAGAGTTTGTGTTATGTTATTAATGGCATTAACATCTGTCATTTCAGTGAATTAATTTATTAACCAGATACCCAATTTGGCAGAGTGCTTCATTAGAAGCTTCGGTGCATGCTTTTGAGCACACAAACTTCTAGCAACCTTTTTTTTCTTCAATTGTACCGCCGTCTCGTTTTTTAACAAGTATAAGACCTGGCATCTTCAGATTCATCAAGTGTTTATTTTCACGTTTGCAACTGATTTTGCTGATGTATTTTCATTTAAAAGGACTCCTTATGTTTGATTCATGGGTATAACAGTGAGGTCTTTCCACGTGTTCCATATTTGAGCATTCCTCAAAGAAACAAGTTTTTTTAATTTTTGCAAAACAATAATTTGCCAAATGAGTATTGTCTAATTTGTCAGTGCTTTGTAGTAAATTCCTTCTTCTCTAGAGTTCCAAGTCATCCAGCGATCATTATCTCTGATGATTCAGTGCAATTTCAAAAGTTGTCTCATGGAAACACAATCTACCCTTAACCTTCAAACGTTCTCATACAAGCAATGCATGAAACGCTTTGCAAAGACGACGATTGTCACTAATATATAAATTTATGATAAAATGTCTTTTTCAGTGATGAGAGATAGTTTATCTATGATCACCCGAGTATTAAGCCCCTTCAACAGCTTTCCCAAATAAAATGTCCCTTACTGAGTATTATTCTCACCAACTCAAAAATATTATGCATTGTATGTAACAGAATAGCCTACCCAAACAAAATACTCTCATGCTTATTCTTTTTTGAAAGAAAGACAATGTTCTAATACGACAAACTACCTTCTTCTCTTTAACAGCCTTTGTATAAGGTAGTACAACACAAAAGGCAGCATCTCTATTTTCATTTGGGTTAACTATATTGAAATATTCACCACAAAGTATCAGTAAACCACGTACATCTTAAAATACTTGGTATATTATTTCTAAATTGTCATTTAGTCTCATTCAGTTTCATGAATGTCGCTTCTTAGGTAGAGATGACACTTTGACCAACAATTTTCCCACGAAGGTCAAGCTGCATGGATGCTGTGTTTATGTTAATTCAAGCCACTGGTGAAGTTATTCAGTCTAGGAAAGAATAATATTATCTAACTCCATTTGCAAATACTTATATGTATAAAAGGCGTTTAAACACGCTGGAGTCTGGTGAAGTAGAAATATTTCTGTTTCAATGTTGACTTTCAAAAATTTACATATAGCTTTAAGTTGGCCTCTTTTACTCATAATTACAAGTGGCAGTCATCAAATATTCCTACAAGAATGAGTAACTTTATGTAAGATCATCTTTTTCATCTTATCCTTGGCCATTTCTGTGGTCACCCAAAAAGTTACTTGAAATTACCAGTATTCTTGATTTCATGGGACATCCTAACTATACTTTACTTCGGACTAACAGGGTTACCAAATATTTCTCTACCATTTTTATGTTTACTCTAAATCAAGATGTCATCCATTAACATAATTCTCCATTAATATAACAGTGTCAGTAATTTTGTTATTGTATCCATTCTACACTGTTTTGCCCTCATTGGCAATAGCCGTAATAGCCGGAGCTCTTATTCATTAGAATTCATAATTACTTAATGATCTTACGTTCAAAAATTGCTATACAAATTTTGTATATTGAACACCTACTTTATTAGAAACAATTTTGGTTTAAAATTCTTACTTTAAGGTTATAGAGATCTGATACCAATTGTTGTTATGATTAATAGCCTATAGAATCACTTAAGTCTAATTCTTAATTAATTAGACCTATGTGATCGCATAGGTTACTAACCTTGACAACTATTTGTATTGTTTTGATATTTAGTCACAATAATATCCAACAGAATGCAATAAGTCCAGGAATCGTTAACAAGATGATAATTTCGAACACGAAAAGCAAATAAACACAGGTGGCTAAAGAAACAGAAACTTGTTTCGCAAATAAACAAATACTGAGTTTTTGGCAATACTGACCGTCTTCAAAATTCGTTATTACGATTGCATTGGCTATTGGGAAAGGTCAGAAGCGTTTATCGAAGATAAAAACAAGAGCAATAATCTTGATATGTTAAGCTGTTTAGTACAACAAAATGTTTAGTGCGGTATTTCACAGTCTTTTATTCCCTACTTCAACAATAATTCTCTTCATACACATTCAACAGAGATAAGCCCTAACTCATATTAAAAACTTCTTTAAATTAATATGACGTCACTCCACAGGTGCATGACACAGAAATAGGGCAAAGTAAAGTCAAATCGCAATATGTGGTTAGACAAGAGTAACCCAGGAGTTAAGAAGCTATCTTTTCTCTAGCCTATCAACTCAAAATTAGGGACATATAGGGCATATACTCCTTGAATAGCTTGGCACGAATATTGTAAAACGAACTTAACTACTGTTGTGTCTGCTTGTTTTCCCGTAATATCGATGTTCAACTTATTATTCGCTTACCTATCATGAATCTGCATTTTCCGGGAACTTTTGTTTTACTAGTGTATCAATACGAGTTTTCGACCTTTCTATATTCTGTTTACAGGGAAGTAACTATCTACGCCCAGAACCCCTGCACAAGATTTAGCAAAATATACCTAAATAAAGATACATTATTTTCTTGTTATGGAATAGAAAAATTAACAGGTTTCTAACTGCAATATTCTGATGTTTATCACAATGCTTAAAGGAATTGTTAAATTTGAATTAAGAATTAACAAGTAAATGAAAACAATTATCAGTTATGAATATATATAAAATAATTATATAAATGTGTATCTATACAAATGAAGTTTGTGAATTCAGTAGTCATCAATTACAGTTACTCATATTTCAACAGTAATTGAACAGGAAGAACGACGCTGGAACTAGCAGGATTTATTAAACATTTTTATACTTAGGTGGACAAAATGCATTAGGTTTCAAATGGTTTATATGTTAGGTTTTACTAATAATTACAGAACCGTTATAAAACATCCAATATTTAAAACAGTTATATCTTAAAGACTGCTTTTCCTGAAAAAAATTAAATTGCATAAGAGGAACGTAATGATCACAAATGTTAGTCAATAAAGTTTAAATATTTTACAGGATGTTTCAAAAATTGTCACATAAGATGTTAAATATGCTTCTATCGTATTAAATAACATGATCAACACTGTTCTTAAACAAAGCCGATACACGAATTATTCGTTTGAGCCAGTGCTCGCGCAATCTCATTTCAAATCTCTTAAAGCTCATAGGCGTTTTCAATAGCAGTTAACTTTAAGAAAATCCTACAATCAAACACCTACAGGTATAATGTTCAATTTTCTAGGTGAAATTTTTTGCCATAATGAGCAAATTTATGATCATGGCTTTGGTTAAAGGGGCAGTTAGAAGCCTTTTAATTATTTAAGAAATTTTCTCGTCGTATTGGAAGATAAAGTTATCACTGCCTCGCTCCTCTATGCATGGAATAACGTAGTCTTCTCAACATTTACTCAAACAATTTGGAAACGACCAGTTTAATCAACAACTTCAAAAAAGAAAAAGCAAAAATTGATGAAAACAGTGCTGTTGAAGCTGCACAATACAATATCATAAAGATTACAAGCAGGCTCCTGACAAACTAAGGTCTGGTTTTCCTGAATATAGACGATGACATTTCTCGAGTTGAGTAAGACGAAAAGCGGATCACTTTTCTATTTACGTTTTAATGACATGCAGACGCCTAAAGCAATAACATTTGAGCTTTAGTTTTTCTTTTTGATATGATTCCTCACACAATAGCTTTTTGCAAACCAGGTTCTCGAAAAGCACCTTTATCACATGCCACTTTGAAAAGATATTTCTATGTTTAGTTTTGGATATTTTGAGCAACCTTCTTTACTGCTCCCACGGATACAGACAACTCCAGAGCAGAACAAACTAATATGGCTTCAGTTGCCTAGAATATATGAATTATTATTTGATATACTTGGGATACTTTTAAACAAGTGAGTATTCATTTTCGTTTTTGTAATTACATTTTGACCAAGGTAAAAATAATATTATTTTGATGGCAAGGCTGATTAAAATGGCATACACAATGACACCTGTTCTATTCATATAGTAGATCTTGAATTGCTGAGGGAAATAAAAGCAATACTAGCCACAAGAGGCTAAGCTATGTAGTCAAGCAGCAGTATTTTGTTTTTAAAATACTATGATCAATTCCAAATTTTCTAGAATCAAACGTAAGATTTTTAACGTGTTCTAGTGAAAGTTTGTTCCTTTGAGAAAGTAATTTTTAAGATGTTCGAGTATTTCTCTATAGTTACTTACTTCAATTGTCATTTTAATTTATTATAATGGCTTCCATTTCTACCCTTATACTTCTTTTGGCTTTCAATGTATAAAGTCTACAGAATTGAGCCTCGAGACTGTTAAGAAAGAAGGGGGATAAAAAAAAGAGTGCACAATTTTCGTATTTACCTTAGTCAAACCTAAAGTGTGCAAGTGAATATAAAGTTATATTTGCGGTTTTTTCTATCAAGATCAATAAATGCTTAGCAGAGTTTTATCAACATTTTACGCAAACGTGATATGTTATTTTAATTTTGCGTTCAGCTGTACCTGAATATTTATGGCAATCATGATAAAAGTTTAACTTCGTCCAGTGTTTCAGAATTACTTTCTCATGATGACTTATTCTTTATGAAGTTACGAGGGACGCAGATTTACTATTATGACACGACAATTTTTTTAATAACTACACAAGAACAGCTGATTCTCGTGTAATGGTTTCAAAGTTCGCAAATGTTTCAAAACATGAGAATCTGAGAATTTAGCCAGATGTTAATTTTTTGATAGCAAGAGTTAATAGTTTTGTAACTATATATATAAAATCTACATTACCGTTTGCATCTTTAGTATATTAAGATAAAATCTCCACGATTTAAAACAGCTCTTTTCAGGACTAAGGAACTTTTTAAAACCTGTACAACTGAAAAATGAGCCGACTCAGTAAGAAGAGAAAGAAACCACGACTGGCCACCCGTTGCTAGGGCCAACCGCTAACATTAAGCCGCCAAACGACTGAACATGCTATCAAATGCTCAAGCTACCGTAACACCCGTATGAGGAACGAGCCACTGACCTGAAAAACGTCTTCCAGCTCATGCATTTAGACCATTACTTTCGCGTCAAACACGTTTTCAAACGCCTGTAGAAATTAAAATTAACCAAAAAACAACGCTCTGAAAACAACCAACTATCCACCGATAGTGGAAATGACACAACGAACACACAACAAACCCCCTTGCCATTATCGTAGAAGGTATTCCTTCCGACGCTGATGCAACCTCAAGTTGACGTTAAGCAACGCCGCCTGTTCCCAGACATTGACTTTACAAAGTCATAAAGTGTACCGCTCTGTGCTAAAGGGCTAGAAGTGGCTTCTCAAAATATAACCCTTAGAGTCTCTATTGGTAGCCCCACTGTGCCCACTGAAAGTCACCCAAGGAAGACCGTGATCATTTGCGATTTTCCTCTTGAATCAACTTTAACTGAGCCGCTCAACTGCCATATCACCTCCCTATCTATACTTCTGCCTGTTGTGTTAAAAAATATTCTTACTTACCATCAATCGGAACTCGGTTAATTGACTTTGCAACCAAATACTAGAAGAAAGTCACTAGTCGCAATTCAATCACGTCTCTCTTCCCTATTACAGCAGCTATCCCCCCGATTATGGAAAAAATACTTATCCACATAATATTTTATTCATCGGGATAACATTACACCTTAATTAATATATTCTGTTCATGAATTTAACCTTTGTTTTTCAAGTAATCTCATTGCAGGTCCTACGTCAACTGCTTTATGTCATTTTCATCTGGGGCCCTGTCAGGCTTAAATTCCGTCCTGCCCAGTAAAAGTGGTTTCTCTATTAGGGGCATTCCAGCTATGGCATTTGGATTTATAGATCCTTTCAGGGCTTGTTCAGATCCGTTTGTTATAACTTTGTCGACGACTTCTCTTCCTTTTCGCTCATCTGATCGCTGAGACACGCCTTGCCTTCACTTTTCTATCCTTTGCCTGTTTGGCTTTTTGGGTCTATTTTTGCCCAAACGTCTATAAACGCTAATACCTTTAAGCAACTCCGCTATGTTAAAATACCTGATGTGTAGGTTTGTTTGTTTTGAATTTTCGTGCAAAGCTACACAAGAGCTATCTGAGCTAGCCGTCCCTATTTAGCAGTGTAAGATTAGAGGGAAGGTAGTTAGTCATCACCACCCACTGTCAACTTTTGGGCTCTTCATTTATCAACAAACAGTGGGATTGACCATTACATTATAACATAGGAAGGGCGAGCATTATTGGTGTGACGAGGATTCGAACCCGCGACCCTCAGGTTAGGAGTCGAGCGCCTCAATCAACTGACCGTGTCGGGCCTATGGGGAGATTAAATAATCTTTGAACACTCCGGACGCTGAGTATTTGCAACTCCGACTATTTTTCCATTCAAATACTTGCCCAAGTTTGTGTTTTTTTATTAAAGTTTTAAATTTAGCTGCAATAAATATTTGTGATTACCATACTTTCAATATTTGTATTATGATTGCATATTGATATATGGCTTATAGATATATCTGCAATTTATGCAACTTCAATTAATGTGTATAGTTGGACATAAAAGTGAATAAGCAAAATTAAGCGAATAAGATTCCCCAGTTATTTAAATAGAATTGGAAGAAAAAACGAAACAGATTTATTTTACCAAGATTTTGTGAATCATTATGTATAAAACAACACCATTTGGGATTAGGGTAACGAAACATTTCGTTCACTACTTTGGTCACTTAACAAATTTTATTATTTCAATAATTGTGTGCTTTACAAGGGACATTTATGTTTGTTGTTGAGTGCAAATTTACAAAAATTATTATATATGGTCTGCTAACTGTGAGTATCGAAACCAGAATTTTAATTGTATAATTTCATAGACTTACTGTTCATGGCCTAGTGATAAAGTGATCGAATCGTAATCTAAGGGTAGCGGGTTCGAACCTTTGTCACAGAATATGTTTACTCTTTCAACCATGGGTAAGTTATAATGGGGCTGTTAGTTCCACTATTCGTTGGTAAAAGAGGAGCCCGTATTATAATTTATTTCGGACGAGTATCTGATTTATTACGTTACTTACGTTATGTATTATGATTTCAAATAGCTGGAAAACTTAATTTGGATTTGGAAGTTAATCGAATGTTGTGTAATGGATTCGCTAATGTATATTTATTTTAATATTGATGAAAATATCTAAGATCCTTGTGAGAATACCAACTTTCGAAGTTAATTCCCTGAAGTTAAATGGCTTGTAATGTTCGAAATCTGTAAATGTTTTTTGGGCAAATATCTATAGTTTTCCGATTAATAACTGTTTAACAAAATTATAGCTTCCGAGGTTTATAACAATAATATAACAAAGAATATTAAACTATCTCCCTGCGTACTGCAATAGTTATCTTTTATACTCATTAGGCGAAATTCTTGAAAATTCAGTTGACCTAATAATACCGGTATTTACATAGATATATACATTGTCGATTCTTACGCTCGAGAATTTTGTACAAATTTAGGGAACAAGCTGAACTTTTGCAATACACATATAACGATATAAGTTACAAGCATTTCGAAATGTACATCAAACTAAAACAAACATGAGTATTAAAATAAATGTGCATCAGTAAATCCATTACACCCAAAAGTGTGCAGTGAGTAGTGTTGACTAGCTACCTCCCTTCTGGTCTATCACTGCTAAATTAGGGAGAGGTGGCGCAGATAGCCCTCGTGTATCTTTGCGAGAAATTTAAACCAAATCAAACTTACCGTTGAATCACCGGAAGGCCACAGTGAATAGGTTTGTTTTAACGCAAAGCTAGACAATGTACATCTGTTAACTGTTTATCACACGTTATCATAACTTGGATTTTAGTGATAACCCATTAGTAAGTATCGTGTAACAATAAATATTGTACTCTGCAGCTTCTTGTTATGTAATAGTATATCAAACTATAATTGTATTTGTAAATGTTTTTACAACAAAAATGTAAAACAACAGTATTAAAAGCTACTATGTGCTTTGTTTTGCAGTTATATGCATACCAATCTTTTTCAAAGGGTATATTCAGCCTGATAGAATTTTAATCACATTTTGACACAGCCTGTGATTATTTATGTATAAAATGTTTTTGTAATACAAAATGGCTCGTAAGTTTTTAAAAACACCCATTAAAGTTTATATGTTTGTTTAGATATATGCGCAAAGCTATATAACGGACTATCTGTGCTCTGTCCACCATGGATATCGAAACCCGGTTTCTATCGTTATAATTCAACAGACATAATGCTGTGCTACTGAGGGAGGGGAACCCTTAAAATCAAGGAACAAAAGGTAGCATAATTAAAAATTTGTTGAAACTTTATTCTGGTTTCAATTAATCAAAAGTCTATTTTACACTTTGTCAGTACATTAAACGAAACATAGTTCGTGTGAATTAATTTCTATGATTACAGTCTACCTAGTGTATAATTATTATTTTGTTGCAATTAATCACACTCGACAGGAGACATATAGATTATTACACAGCTTTGTGCTAAAACAAAGCAAATAATTTATATGTAAATCTTAGAAGGAAATAGAGCTTCAAAACACTGGCTTGTTTTACTTGATAACTATTTGGCAAAGTATTTACTCATTATTCAGATTATCTTGTATTACTTTGAGTCTTTTATTAGCTAACTATTACTTCCTAAGTAATTTGCTGAAAGCCCACAATTTAACAACTTAAGCCATATTTTGGTTGTTTTGTGAAGCTTTTAAATGAAAAATATCGAACACATATACGTATATAAATTTTAATCAACCTAGATTTATAAACATTCGAAGAAAACTAAGAAATTTGATTCTTTTGAATTTGAAAGTAGTCGAATAATTGATTGTTATAATGGTTCTTAACAACAGAAAGTGTAATACTATAGCTTTTAGATTGATATAAAAGTTTATATTAATTATAAAAAGAAATAAAAATAATGGATCGTTTCGTTAAAGTAAATAGTAATTAAAAAAAAGCCTAGAATTCAAAATTATATCGCTTCAGGGTCTCAAAACTTTCAATTTTTAAACTTTAATCATAAGTTGATATATTTTTAAATTGTTAGAATATCGCCTTTCATAAGAGTCTATCAATTAATTCATATTTGAACTGACGTACAATCCTGATTATATTCTGAGGGTGCAACTTTATACAAGTTGAGTTAAAAGTGTGTAGTGCCATCTACAGATAAAGTTAACAATTAATGTTTCCATAAATTTCAGTAATTCTATATTCAAGCATTTCTTATAACATATCTTCACCTATGATATATTGAGACTTACTGTAATCGGAAATTAATATTAATAACAATTTAAGTTAATTAATATTGTATAAAATTAAAATAATCTTGTTATAATAATAATGGTCTATATTTATTACAAGTACTGAAATATTAAAAAATGTGCGTTGCCTTGCTGCTTGTTGTGCTGATACACTTGGAAACGTATACGTGTAATGCTCATTGCATCTGTAGATATTATATAGTTTACAGAACAGTTACATAATATATGTATACCTTTATTCAAACGTTTTAATATTTTCCAGTTCGTAATTTAAAAACAAAAATATGATTTTACAGTACAGTGAATACCAGTGAAATACATACATGCACACACAGTCACTTAAAAAACAAACTATGTAGCTGTGTATAAGTCATTTCTATGATTGTCAGTTGATATATTTTTAAACATTTATAGTTGGCTGGGAATACAACTTTAAATTGAGACATAAAGTCAAATTATGCGTCTATATCCCATGTATATGTTTAAAACTGAAGGGAAGTTTTAATTAAAACAAGTGAAACCAGAATTACATGTAATGGAACTAGCAGAAGATTTTGTAATTATATATGGCGATAGAATGTAAAGAATTACCGTGCTTTTGAATTAACGTGAGAGGCTGTCGAATTCGATTTGTATATATATGTATAGTCTTAAATAAATCTATAATATAAAATATTATAAGAGTTATATACATATGTATGAATATATATTACCCGTGTTTGTGATTTTTTGTATATCGGAAAATGAAAAATATACAAAATACAATATTAATTACGTTTAAATCATAGAAACATTCCATGCTGGTAATTTTACTTTTTTGTTTCTTAATAACTTATTTTAAATTGATTCTAAACAGAGCAAGTATCATTATTTGGAATGGCAAATATAACATAAAATCTCGACTTACAGTCAAATCTTTCTCCGGTTGCCTGTACTTTTTCCTTGTGTTTGAAAGGCATGATAGACTCCTCAGATCGTTTTTTAGTATTACCTTGAAGAGACACCACCGAACTTTTCGGTTTGTTGGAACTGGCGGTTGAAACTAACGAAGTTGGTGACTGTGACCCTGATTTATTCCAAAGATTTGATGTTCGGCTTTCTTGCTTAGTGTTCAGTGTGAAAGTCGACTTCTCTTCGGTTGCTCTTGAACAAACTAGACTGTTAGTTGTTTCAGTATGGTTTCCTTTGCCTTTTTTATCACCTCGTTTATCTTCTTTATTTCGAGAATGGTTGGTTAGTGATATTCCAGACTCACTAAGTGCGGAGGATCGAGATGAGTGTAAATCAGCGTCAATGGTATCCCCAATGTATTTATATTTCGTGGACTGGATTGGTGCTACACCTAAGTGTAACAAAGAGAAAGATATGAAACTTTATGTAAATAAAAGGCTTATCTTATTTATATAAGAAAAGGTTTTCGTAGAACAAAGCTGCATCACACATTATTGACATAAAAATGTATTATGACTTTGTCTTGACGTGATTCAGATTTTACGTCAAAAAACAAAACATAAAACAAATAGTAGGTGTAAAAAACACCAAGCTACATTAATACTGTAAAACTTGTGATGTTGTTATTATGATAAATTATGTGTAAATTAATTAAAAAAATTAAACATCTATATTCAAAACGGAACATTTTGGTGCTAAATGCACATTAGGCATTGTCACAGGAAATTGGTTTAGTTTGTTCTGAATTTTGCGCAAAGCTGTACGAGAACTATCTGCGTTAGCAGTTCCTAAATTAGCAGTATAACTCTTGAGCTACTCTTTTACCAATCAATAGTGGAATTGACCGTAACATTATAATGCCTCCACGGCTGAAAGGGCGAGCATGTTTGGTGTGGTGGGGATACGAACCCACGATCCTCGCATTACGAGTCAAGTGCCTTAGCCACAGGGAATTACAGACGTAAAATATTGTAACTCTCTCTCCATTTCAGTGAACCTATTCAGTATAATAGGCAAGTAAAATGTTTTTTAACTTAATTACTGCATTTACATAAATATAGACAACAGTAACACTTTTCTTTTTGCAACAAATGAGTTCATGTTCTTACATTTGTCTAATCAAAAAATCTAACAATAATGAAATATTAGAAATTAAACAGACACCACTTTTGAGTAAATACAGTATAGATAATTACAATAATAATAATAATAAAATTGGTATAGTTATCAGAAACTGAAGAACTTAGAGCATTACATAAAGCAAACCTTCGTATCAGAACAACGGCGACATTCTCATTTATACCTCTTGTCTCGTTTGCGCACAATTAGAAGCGACACCTGTTTCGATCAGATCAAACACACCAGAGTTTACATGCTGTCTATTTTGAGGATATCTAAATGCGGCTTAAGTTTTATCTAATATAGCTACATGTACCTTTCCGTTTAGAACCGAAAAAATAAAACACTAAATGTTTCGCGACTATTAATAATGTTTTTTTTTTAAATCGAGAAAGTTAATTTTGTTTATGTTTTACAGTCAAACAAACTAATCAACGAAAGATACAAGGTTGTAGGCATTTTTCAGAAGGGTTTGTTTGTTTGTAGTTTAAACAAATAGTATCAGAAAGATATTCTATAAAACACTGCGTTTGTATTCTGTGTTTGTAGTTAAGCTCAAAGCTACTCTATGGGTTGTCTATGCTATAATTCCTTAGACTTAATGCTGAGCCACCAGGAGTGGGACAAAACACATCAATCGTGTATTTTTGGTAAAACTAATTTCACATTAAACTTTTTTAGTCTTTGTATAGTGGTATCTTGATTAAGAACAACGATAGAAAAACGTGTTATTGCATTATACCAGTGTGAAAAATGTCACTAAAACAATCTAGTTTCCATAGCTCATCACACTCTTTGAATTAGTCAAAATGTTTCTTGTATACGAGGCCCGGCATGGCCAGGTGGGTTAAGGCATGCGACTCGTAATCTGAGGGTCGCAAGTTAGCATCCCCGTCACACCAAAAATGCTCGCCCTTTCAGCCGTGGGGGCGTTATAATGTGACAGTCAATCCCACTATTTGTTGGTAAAAGAGGAACCCAAGAGTTGGCGGTGGGTGGTGATGACTAGCTGCCTTCCCTCTAGTCTTACACTGCTAAATTAGGGACGGCTAGCACAGATAGCCCTCGAGTAGCTTTGTGCGAAATTCAAAAACAAACAAACTAATTGAAAACTATTTAACGCGTAAATTCGCTTGTATAATCTTTAGGTTAGGATGAAGCTGAACACAAAATCCGTTTACTGAGCCTTCCTGTGATTATTTCATGCTAAGTTGTAATAATTAATTTAAACGCATAATGAAATTGGTAAACAAACAAAATGTAAATAACTAATAAAATAAACATGTAATGAAGTGTTAAAACTTTAAATAGATATGTAATAGCATAATAAAATACTTAAACCTTATGCACATGATTAATAAATCAAAAAGAATATTCAACGCTAAACTGTTATAAAAAATGAAAGTAACAGTCTTTGCTCAAAACTCCTAGTACTGCATCAATGAACGTAATATTACTGTTAATAGTTAAATATAATTGAAGATAGACTCATTCGTTAAACTTCCGTTTCAAACGTAAAGAAGGTTAGGCCCGGCATGGCCAAGCGCGTAAGGCGCGCGACTCGTAATCCGAGGGTCGCCGGTTCGCGCCCGCGTCGCGCTAAACATGCTCGCCCTCCCAGCCGTGGGGGCGTTATAATGTGACGGTCAATCCCACTTTTCGTTGGTAAAAGAGTAGCCCAAGAGTTGGCGGTGGGTGGTGATGACTAGCTGCCTTCCTTCTAGTCTTACACTGCTAAATTAGGGACAGCTAGCACAGATAGCCCTCGAGTAGCTTTGTGCGAAATTCCAAAAAACAAAAAAAACGAAACGAACAAAAACCTACTTTAAATTAAACCTAACGTAAACATTGTGAGTCAATGTTTAGTCTGTTGATACAACTAAAAACAAAAAACCTTAAGAAACAGTGAATTTTCAAATTGTTTTGAATACTGCTGAAATATCTATAAAGATTAAATTTACAGCTTCTTCTTAACATTTTAAATAAATAAGTCAATAATTCATATCATCCTAATTGTATATCCATTGTAAATATGTTTTTGTAACTCTAACGTTTGTCATCACAACCATGAATAATACTAGATACTGAGTAACGCTAATCTTCATGTATATTTGTATTATACAAAGATATAACTAATATATTTCTCTTTTTTCACATTTTCATAAAATATGAAAAAAACATCGCATACAATGTTTCCAGTCCAGAGAGAAAGAACACATAAGTTTTCCAGATGGAAAGATCATCACAACATATAATTCTTTAGATTGTACGTTAAACGACCGTTCTATTTTTAGTTCGCTTAAGGGCCCTTCGTTCTCATACCCCTTTGTATTCCTACACTTTTTGCAGTACACGTTTGAAAGGTATGAAAAAAAAACATCTTATGATCATGATCTAATTTTGGTTATAAGAGAGGCTTAACAGTAGCTCGAGACAGACCAGGACCAATACATTGTTCATATCCATATCGTTAACACAACGATATGTAATTAAAACTTACAAGTAAAGTAAAATAATATTTTAATTTATTTTATAAAATATTTATATGTAATTTGTCTAGCCGTTCATGTGTTTAGCTGTCGGGTATTCATATGGTGCTAAAAAATAAACTTGTGGGTAGAATGAACCTGAGTTAAACAAAGTATATGATCTTATTTTGGATTCAAAACTTTGATAAAATGGTTTTCGTGGTCTTTATTTATAAGGAATTTTGTGTAGCTCGAAAAGTACTGGCAACATACGACAACACCTAAATGTAAATTGTGAATTGCCTCATGCTTACAAAGTGTTAAAATGTTTAATGCATAATATTTGAAGTAAATAATAATTTAAATTCTAATTTGAACAAAAAATCTAAATGATTCGGTTAGTTCTATCTGAAACCAAAATTAATATACTGCTGAATTCTAAGTTAAATAAAATCACTTGTTCTGATATTAAAACTGAACGATGCATATGGTTTTGTTTTGCAATTGAATTAGAAAATGCACGTTTTTAAAGACTAGATTAGTCTGCAGATATAACTTACAATTGGTGAAAAATCAAAATAAATGAATAAATATATGAACAATTAAAGTGTAAAATGAAAGCTCTTTCTTACAAAAGAAGACAAATTGTATATATAAAAACTCCCTGTAAAATCATAACATTAAGTTCTGGAACAAAGGGTGTATATAAAAAAACCCATTGACATTCCTCCGAATCATGTATTTTTCTGCGATCGACGAAAAACTTACTATTTCTTTGTAACACAAAACGTCCAACAGCCTTAAAACTGAATGTATTATCCTTTATACATCTCTAGTAACAAATAATTTTATTTTTGTTTGTTGACACCAACATTTCATATCGTTATACTCTTTTTAGTCGAAACTATTTTTGATTATCATGAATCTCCCTCAGCTCTAGGAAGTAAACTTTAAATATAATCGACGTATCCCCTACTTGCAACTACTTGTCATGGCCATGAATCTTCCCCTCCACGTCTAGCAGTTACACTCCTGTTGTGAAGACTAATCGATTGTTTATAATCAAAACTGTTTTTGACAGGCATGAATATTCTCACAATTATAGGAAGCAAACCTTTTTCTTGAAGTTTAGTCGATAGTTTCTAATCGAAATTATATACAGCTGTTCATGAATCTTCCTCCCTACCCTCAGATTTACATTTTAACAGCAATGAATATTGCTTTGATCCAGCCCTCTATTTTGTTTGTTGTAAAGCACAAAGCTACACGTCAAGGATCAAACTTTGAATTTTAACGTTATAAGTTCTCAAACATATAGCTGGACTACTGTGAGCCTTCAGTCTTCTGACTTAACTTTCTAACCAAATTGAGACCGAGAGAAAAATATATTGTTTTAAAGGGTAGGTCTAAATTGAATTCGAAATGAAATAGGCACTCATTACTTTTCTAAAACATTTTAAAGACACTTCTTGCTTTCTTACTTCTTTAAAGTACAAAGCTACACAATAAGCTGTCAGTGCTGTTCCAAATGCAGGTGTCTAAACTCGAATTTTAGCGTTATACGTCTTTGGGCTAGTAGGCCACTAGCGAAAAAGTAGGGCGGTGGTTGGGTTTATAGTCTGGGCATAGTTACTAAGCTATAAAATGCACATGCAAGTTTTAACAAATATATGCTCCTTCAATAAAAAACGCTTACTTGTATTACTTACAGAAGGGTATCAACACCAATTTTTCTGGCAAAACAAAGCATGTGGCACAACAAATAAAGAAGCAAAATAGAGTAGGTTAAGGAGTTGTTATGAAATAGCTTGAAAATAAAAAATAAAGTAACTGATCTTCAGAGGATGGCAATCTTACAGAGAATAACTCGAATATGGAGAACATAAATTCGCTGCAGGCTTGTGAAAAATAAGAAATAAACAATATAGAGGTCGGTCCTTATTTTTTATTTTAGCTTTACATTTCATTTAACATGACAATAATATACTATGATCAATCTTCACAAGAAATTGCGAAATATTTTAGTGTTAATATATCTTAGGTAAAAGGTTTTATTGTATATGTATAAACAAGTGTAGTTTAATGAGGAAATGACTACATTCAACAGCTGTTGTAAGGTCAACTTTGTCATGTTTGTTTGTTTAGAATTAAGTATAAAGCTACACAATTTGGCTATCTGTACTCTGCCCACCACGGGTATAGAGACCCAGATTTTAGCGGTGTGAGTCTGCAGACATGCCGCTGAGCCACTGAGGGACAACTCCATTGAGATTATATGAACTAACCTGCTCACGAGTCAATATATTTTATCATTGTATTTTACTGAAGAGACGTCCGTAAGTCAAAAATTAATTTAAAATGAGAAAACAAAAACGTTGCGATGGCAGTAAAGTTAATAACAATTTTTCAACAAGAAGTGACTTCAATAGATATGTCTGAATTTAATAGAAATGATACAACTTTTGTGAGTCCTGAAGAAATCGCAAAGTCTGTTTGGTATACAGTCAACTACTGAAGCTTAATTTCTAGGAAACAGAATGATGATTTTTAACCTGAAAATTTAGAAAACAATTAAAGTCATAAAGCTCTCAGAATTTATTCTCCCTCATGCAACTTACCGTAAAATGCTTGCATCGTATAATGTCAACAGCAGCTAAATAGTTAATTATTTGAGTAAAGTTACTGTTTTTAACCTTCATGTTTTCATGTATGACGCACCAAATGGTTGAAGTCAAGTCTATGTTAATTTATACGCATTATGATTATTATTTTACAAATTTATAAATTTAGCGTGTTTTATGCAGTTTAGCCTTGAAACGTTCCATTTATGAAAGTGTAGCTTTTGTAAACTGTGGTAAGTCGTGGTGGGACGAAGATAACGATTTTTTTTTTACTTACACCACTGTATTCTTATCAGGGATTTGTTCGAAATTCAGCATTTAAAACATGCAGCAACAGTACCATACAGAAAGAAACAGGTAATAAATCGTACCCAGAAAGTGCTAAGCAAAGTGTGGCTCTGATGTTTTGTAACAGGTTAAAAT
This sequence comes from Tachypleus tridentatus, assembly GCF_004210375.1. Taxonomy (NCBI): domain Eukaryota; kingdom Metazoa; phylum Arthropoda; class Merostomata; order Xiphosura; family Limulidae; genus Tachypleus; species Tachypleus tridentatus. The sequence continues at coordinate 115,284,939 of NC_134826.1, forward strand.
CCACGAACGCAAAGGTTATCTACAAAAACCGTCTATGTGTCCCAGACAACACTACACTAAATAATGAAGAAGGATTTGGAAACAAGATGAACAGAAAACAGAGTCACGAAGAAAAGGCTTCCAATCATACTCTTTGTTCAAGCGTCAAACATGTCCGTCAGTTGGAGAATAAAACGGATTTTTATTTATTTCATGTGAAGACATACCCGTCAAGTCGTTGGATGCAATGTCTATGGATTTTTGTGTAAGTGGACTGTTGAAACTCACTGTAGGAAATCACCGTTGTTGCACTAAATGAGTTGTGGAAAGCAAGCACGAAGGAGGATTGTTCCTTGGTAATAGTAGCTTTACAACTGGCCTTTTTTCCAATAAAAACTATGCTGAAGAACTATTGTCAAGATGCACAGTCGTGAGACAGAACTTGACAAGATATGAAATATAGACTATAATAAGGTTGTAAGGTTCCAACACCGGTTTAATGTAATTTACTCTCTCTACACATGTTTAAAATATTGTGCTTATAAACGTATTCATTACAGTTACAGAAGTTATGTCCTCTGTAAAAAATGTTTAATCTATAGTGCAACGTGATGAAAACTTCATATCTTCATTTAAGATTCGCTTTGAAAGTTCGAATTCATTGTAATCCAAATTCTTGTGTTCCTAAAGTAAACCGCAGTTTACTTTTACTCACGATATGGCGTGTTTGCATGTTGTTCAGTCATTAACAAAATTATGATTTCCAACATTAGTTTTGGCGGATAAAGTTAGCTATGTACTTTGTGATTTATAAGCTGGGTACCCTTGTCGAATGAATATGACGGTATGTAGTAGGTTTATTAACCACTGTTAGAAATAAACAGAATGGGAATTTTAGTGTCGGATACTTGCTTACACCTTAAGAGCAGCTATTGGAAATTTCTTGTGCAAATCATTCTTTCACATTAAGCAGTGTTAATATAAATGCATATTTTAAGGATGGTGTTTTTAACATATTCATAAGAATAGTTTATTTTCGTGATTTCTGTAATCACTAATTAAAATAAAATAATAGAATAAGTCTTTTCAGATATAATGAATCAGTTACATGTAATCGTTTGTATTCTTTAGTAACGTCTCATATATATCCAAACTCTTAGCATCAATACTACTCCTGATCACTTTTCTCATCCCTCAAAATTATGCTTCTATTATTAAAAAATAAAATCTATGAAAATTCTGAAATTAATTCTCACTAATGATCAATTTGTTTGAAGTTTTTATTAATAAGGTGGACTTGTTTGCTTCAAGTATTCTCTAAAGGAACCAACTAATTATTTGAAAATACATCACCGAGGTGAAAATTGTATGCATGTTTATAGGTATTGCAGATTATCCCTGTCTGAAGTACTCTGCTTCAGCAATACATCAGTCGAGTCAGCTTTCACGATATTTAAGCGTACCCTCATCTCTTGGATATGTATTGTGATTTATAAGTTGTATACCATCAGTACACGGAGTTGTTTCAACTGACTGGAAGCATAGAATGTATTGAATACTAAAGTACACAAATTTGTTGTATATATATGGTACTTAACTTTGTGAATGTTTTAAAAAGTTATAACTAAAGTACAAATCGATTATACGGATATGAGAGTTAGAGGTGCTAGTATTGCTAGTAATAAGAGTTCCAATAAATATACTTCTGAAAAGTTAGTTACGTTTCATAGCAATTATGGTAAGGATTTTTGTCATACAATTTAACTGTATCCATTGAGTTTTTTTAATTCAACTCGTTCTTTCAGGTCAAACACTTGTTCAAGTAAATACCTTTTACTGGATTTCCAGTAATGAAGCCCAATAACGCTAAAAACCGGAATTCGACACCCATGGTGGGAACAGCACAAATATTCTATTCTTTAGCTTTGTGCTTAACAACAAACAAAAAAAATTAATCCTGTTTATAACTTTAGAAAAACTAACTGTACTTGGCCATCACACTTACCATTAACATCACTAAACCTTGAGTAAATCAAATAACGTACTATACATATATATACTACAAAAATATCATGATGAGTTTTGTGTTCGAAAACTAGATAATCAGAAAAAGATATTCGAAATAATTAAAAAATATTAGCCAAATAGAAATAACGAGAAAATGAACTGAAATAAAAAAGTGGCTCCTGAAATGTCCATTTAGTTTTAAATATCGTTCATATCCTTGAAGAGTGATATAACGAATTTAATTTATGAGAAGTTGACCTTAAAGAAGCTCTATTCGTTTGTGTTATTGTTGAATACAAAGCTATACAATGGGCTACCTGTGTTATGCTCACTGTTGGTATGAAAATAGAATTTTAGTGTTATAAGCCCTCAAACTACCGATTATGCACTGGGGGTGAACAACAAAGAAATTAGATTAATATATTATCATTGAGTTCTGACTCTGCAGCAAAAATACGTTATCAGGTTGTAAAAAAATTATCTTAATACTGTTGAAGTTTCCGTGGAAATTAATTCAGTCACTGGTTTTAATACTTTCCTGAAGCAGGAACCAATAATATATGTACATAATGATTAATATACAAAGCTTAAGGGTTGGTTCTTCTTGTTATTCTTATTAAATTGCGCTAGGTACGAATGGATACCACGAGAAACTAAATTTAAAAGATTAAAGTTTTGGGGATAAGTTTATTAGCGTTAGAAAGCATGTGTTATCAAAAAATAAGGTAAATAACTATCAAAACGCCTTACCGTTTCGGATAGAATACATTTCTTCAGCAGAGGTACAATTATTATGGAATAAGTTTTTATTTCTAACGCTAAGATAATTAGATGTCTTATTTTTACCCATAATACGATTGGTGAATTAAGTTTATTAAACGATAGGTTCTCATTGCTAACACCTTGTCTGTCAAAGATAGATGTTTTGAGTTGACATTCATACTTCTGAGCAAAAGATGCATAGCAGTTTTTATTGTAACTGGTGTGTGGGGGAGACATATCCCCAAACACACGAGGAGTATGATGGAAAGGCGGTTGGTGAAAGTTACATTTTACGGTGAGATGGGCAGACAGAGGAGGAGGGAAAAAATCGATAAAATATTTCTCACTTATTATTTTCTGCCAAGCTGCTCGAACGATTTAATTCTGCTCTGGCTTTCTATTTTTAGTAACGTTGCTGCTCATGGCTTTTTTCTTGGTACTTCATGTGCTTAGTAGCAGACAAGGTTCTAGTTCTACTTTTCTGAATTTGTTCATCTACATCTTTATTTGGCAGCTTAACCGCATACACTTACACATGCGTCGGGAAGATATATAGTGTGTAATCCAAATTTGCCATTGCACCTGTTATGTTTTTCTTCTCTCTGTATGATCACATGAATAAGTCTTTAATCATTTCAACATGTCACACAAACGTTAAAGTAGCTCATATGCTACAAAATGTGACGTAGCATTCAAGTCACGTCGACGATGAGATGGATGAAGAGTGAATTGATGTGAGTTTTGTGTTTCGCGCTCTTTACGCAGAATATGTGTTTATTTGGCCATGTGGCAATTGTCAGCTTTTAGCGGCAAGTGAAGTGGCTGTGCGAATCTGTTATTTTTACAAAACATGTTACACCTACAGTTTAGAATAGCGATACTCAGACACTTTGGATGATTTAAAGGATAGGATACAAATATATTGTGAATATTTCTGTCTTAGTTCTACCGGTAGAGTTGTTATATTTGCTATTAATGAAAAAAGAAAGCTTTAAGTAAAAAGATCTACTCGATTTTGCAAACCACTGCAGTTGTTTAGGCCTAGGAGATTTCGAGAAATATAATGAAACGTTTAGGTTAGAGAAACATACGATTGAAATGAAGCACGTATGTTATGTTTAAAAAGTATAATACAAAATATTGAAAGTCCATCATGGTTAGGTGGTTAAGGCACTTGACTTCTAATCCGAGGGTCGCGGGTTCGAATTCCTATCGCACCAAACATACTCGCTCTTTCAGCCGTGAGGGCGTAATAATGTTCGGTTAATCCCACTATCCGTTGGTAAAAGAGTAGCCCAAGAGTTGGCGATGGGTGGAAATGACTAACTTCCTTCCCTCTAGTCTTGTACTGCTAAATTAGGGACCAGTAGCGCAGATAGCCTTTGCGCGAAATTCAAGACAAACAAACAAACTGAAGATATCTAGGAGTAAGAAAGTTTGGTTCACTAAAATATGTAACTGAATCGTGAGTCTGCAAGTTGAATAGAACAATGTAATAAAAATTGGATTAAACTATTTAACATCTATCTACAAACATATTTTTTACTAAGCGTTCAACTATAGAATACAGACTTAAACACTGTTAACAGCTGGTAAGCCACGTAACCGTAAGTAGTATTAGAAAAAATACTGTTTTTCCGATAAATAAGTGTGTTTTTTGGTGAGATAGTACAACATTATTTAAAGTTTGCAGAGAGGATAAATTAAGGTTTCGGAAAAAGTTTAAAAGTTATTAGATTCAGAATAGTTTAGAAGTTGAACTGGTACCGACTTTACATCAACAAGGTGAAGTTCATGCACTCTTTTTTTACATTGTCCTTCAAACACGTGTAGTGTGTACATACCAATATAAGTGTGTGAATTTCGCACAAAGCTACTCGAGGGCTATCTGTGCTAGCCGTCCCTAATTTAGCAGTGTAAGATTAGAGGGAAGGCAGCTAGTCATCACCATCCACCGTCAACTCTTGGGCTACTCTTTGACCAACGCATAGTGGGATTGACTGTAACATTATAATGCCCCCAAGGATGAAAGGGCGAGCATGTTTAGTGCGACCGTGATTCGAACCCGCGACCCTCAGATTACGAGTCGAACGCCTTAACCCACTTGGCCATGCTGGGCCACCAGTATAAGTAATGTTTATTTATCACCATCGTAAAATATTTATAATATCGTATATTAAAAGTTTTAAGGAAAATAAAGTAGCGAGGCCTGTTTGTTTTGTATAAATATAAACACAACAATTGAAAGAAAATTTTATAATATTTACGCTTTAAATAAGGTGGCTCCTGTTACGATGAACAAGAAAAATGTCTAAGATAAATAGATCAAACAGCTAGTGTATTAGGGTAATATATGAATATAATATCCGTAGATTACGATTGTAAACGTGTTTGTTTATCACATTCTCGTTGTTAAAGAACAATAAATAAATAAATACGAAAACTAATATATATCGCAATCGCTTGTTTAACACAAATTATAGTAACCATAAACGTGAAAGTAACATTTGTTCAGACCAGCCTATGAAAGAAAACCACGAATAACACATTCATATTTTTGCTATCTATTTAACCTGGAAGTTAATTGCCATGATTCCATGTTAGATGCAAACTGTTATCATGGCTGTAACAGCAGACTGATCGAAAGTTATGACTATTAGCATTTGAACAGATATAAAAAAATGAAATTATTAATGGTCAATCCTTATGGTATTTTTCGTTATAAAAAGTTATTTTATGTATTGAATAACAGCACAAGGCATACGTAATCAAAATATGTGTGTGTAAGAAGAACAAAATAAAAAGAATATACTGAGAGGAATACAACTTAAATACTTTCACACCTTGTACGTGCGATTAAGACAGTCGTTTTTTATTGCTTTAAACTAAGATACTACTTATATACTATCCTGAGCGTGAGTGTCTGATAGATCATTAAGAGTAATTTTATAATTTACCCTTTTCCAAAAACATATTTTTTATTTAAAGAAAAAATAATTGTATGTAATTGTGTATAAAAAGGTGTATAAAACTGTGTTGAAACAACTGTCCTCTGTTGTTGCACGTTTGCACATGCACAATTTCATGCAATATTTCGATATAAGTTTCAAAATGCAATTTTAAGTATAATAATTTTAATTTAGTTGACCGTGGATTTTAAAAAAAAATGTATTCTCTAATTACTAGCGTTGAAAATTTTGAGTAATTACTTAAACATTATAATGAAGCTAAGTGAGGGAAACTGAGTTACCTTAAACAAATGGTTTTGGTAGGCTCTATGAGAAGTAAATCAATAATGGTATTTTATTAAAACATAGTAAAGGGAGACTAGCTTCTCTCACAAGATGAATTACTGTTGGCTTAAAGTTAGAGGAGTTTATGTGACTTTCTCAATTATCTGAAGTTTTGCTTTGTTCCTCAGGGCACCTACTGAAGCTGACAGTTTACTTGACGTTTAAAGGTTTCTAATTGGATAATCTTAACAGCACTTTCCCGTTTACTCAGCTGATCTGACCAAGACTGTCACAAATAGCAGCTGTCAGTTCCAAGCTGGAGTATATAGCTGTACATACGTACAACAAAATGTTTTCACAATTAATACACTTATTTACAGGAAATTAGCTTGAAGCGAAATTTACCTAATCAGACCGTTTTCCTTAAAAAGCGTTACCTAAAATAAACAACTGATAATATCGTTATTAAAAAAAGCTAAAAGAATGTCACCGAAGTGATTCTATTACTTTGAAGTTTTAACATGTTAGATATTTATTTGTTTGTTTTATTAGAGTTTAAAGTAACGCAACGAGTTACTGTGCTCTGTTCACTAAGAGAACAAAATCACGGATTTTAGCGTTGTAAGTTCATGAATTTACCGCTGATCCATTGCTGGACATGTAGTGTGGGGATAAAAACATAAATGAGAAGAGTCGTTTAAATTTGAGTATTTAGTGAAAAAATTGTTCATTACTTAAACTTCGTTTCTTGTATACATGAGAGCTTCAGAATTTTAGTTACTTCAAAAATTTAATGTAAGTGACCACAATTTTTGGGGTATGTGAAAGAGATAAAACTTAACTATCTGCAACGATTTATTGTTGTTATTCAGAAAAAATAAAAATAGTTTAATTTCCCAGACTTCAAAAACACTTTTTTCTTTACTCTCGTATGATTGACTTTTTAAAAGTACGTATCGCTTTTGATATTGTTGAATTATGGTTTAGAAATATTCTATATTATACCGATAGTGCTTTCTACGTTATACGTCCTAAACATTCCGATACAGAATACCCAAGATAGAGCCTGCTATCGCATTCCAGGATGCTCACCATTCCAAGAACGCAAGCTAAAATATTGGGCAAAAGGCCTTGTCGGCACTTGATGTAGCAGATGTTGTGTGGTTGACATATTATAACACATAATCATTTGCTTTTCCTTCATGATATTTTTAGAATTTTAATAAGATACAAAGTATTTTAATTTCTTAGCAATCAAGTTTGTATTTTCTCTTACGCTTCAGTTACTTCTCGTTCCAAAACTTCAAGAGAGAAATTCTACCACATCATGAAACACTTCTCATTCTTAACATTCAAATTGGCACTTTGATCACACCCAAAAATACTTTTCATTTTCAACACCGTAATGTACATCCTTATCTCGTCTAAAAATATTTATTATTAAAAATGTCCAACTGTAGATTCATACCACACCACAAATATTTCCAATTTTGAACATGTGATTTGCATACATATCACACCTAAAATTAAATTTACACCACACGCTACAATATTGGTGTTCACTAATATGCCAGATAATAATAATAATAAGATAATGAAAATCGTATGAAAACATATTTGTTAAAATTTGTGTCCAATGCTTTATTGAAACATGCAAGCGCTTCATGTAACCAGGTGTTTACTTTGCTTATGGGCCTGGCATGGCCAGGTGGTTAAGGCACTCGACTCGTAATCTGAGGGTCGCGGGTTCAAATCCCCGTCACACCAAACGTGCTCGCCCTTTCAGCAGTGGAGGCGTTATAGTGTTACATTACAGTCAATCCCATTATTCATTGGTAAAAGAATTGGCTGTAGGTGGTGATGACTAGTTGCCTTCCCTCTAGTCTTACGCTGCTAAATTAGGGACGGCTAGCGCAGATAGCCCTTGAGTAACTTTGCACGAAATTCAAAACAAACCAAACAAAACTTTGCTCATGAGACACTTACATGTTTTCATTCTAGCCTCCATCGCAATCGAAATTTATACATACTAGCCTACTACCATTACTTTAAGATAACTCCTCCGCTGCAAACTCAAACTTATAGGGTAGAAGGTGAAGTAAAATAACTTGTTTTTGTCGTGCCAGTTCTCTTAGATATGTGTTGCCATAACAACGGACTCAGCGTTGCAGAAAACAGTCTTATTAAAAGTTTTAAGAAGACAAAGTATTCCAGTATAAGCACAACAACAAGTGTTCATCATCAACAAAAGCGTCTATTTTGAGAAAAAGTAACAAAATCATGACTCTTAATTTAAATTTAAGAGGCTTTTATTTTGCAAGAAATTTTTTCTGAATAAAATATTTCTCAAGAGTTGATATTAAACTTACCATACTTTCTTTGAAATATTTATTTATTTCAAGTAGTAGTTTGAACATTGCAAACAAGTTGCTTGTTTGTTTGTTTGTTTTTGAATTTCGCGCAAAGTTACTCGAGTGCTATCTGCGCTAGCCGTCCCTAATTTAGCAGTGTAGGTCTAGAAAGAAGGCAGCTAGTCATCACCACCCACCGCCAACTCTTGGGCTACTCTTTTACCAACGAATAGTGGGATTGATCGTAACATTATAACGCCCCCACGGCTGAAAGGGCGAGCATGTTTGGCACGACGGGATGCGAACCCGCGACCCTCAGATTACAAGTCGCACGCCTTAACACGCTTTGCCATACTGGGCCCAAAAAGTGATAGATAGCTAAAAGCACAAATTAACATTCAGATATAAAAGGAACACTGTATCATAAAGACATTACTGATTACGATCAAGTTTATCTCCTACAATTATTCTTTTTTTTAATAATAACTTCATTAATACTTAATAATTCTGCGCTTAGCATATTTCCATATTGGTGGACCTTAGGTTTATTACTCTATCTCGTGCATTGTTCGTAAGTTTTTGTCGAAACTTAAGACAAAGTTTAATATTGAGAACGTTTTCGGGTGAATATATACATTCGGTGACTTAAGCCTAGTTTAAACTTTACAACGACTTGGACCAGGGTTTTGTCGTATGCGATATAATCATCTCGAGATTAGTTACTAGAAAATTTGATAAAAATACCAACATGATGTTTTACAAAATATATCTTTACTCTTACTGCAACAGTGAATTAAAATCACAAGTAGTCTCTTTTTGACATTCTTATATGCATTTTGGTTTTGCTAGAAACTGTTTAGTAGGAATAAATACCTTTTGTCGTATTTATCAGTGGCTTTGTGGAAGAATTTGAGTAATTGTTTTTTTTTCCCTTATTAACCTTTTTTTGTTAATATTGTGCATACAGAGAAATTTAGTAACGGTTATTTTCCTGAATTGTTTGTTTAGTAGTAATACGTGACACCCTTAGTAATTACATGCATATACTTTTTATACTTGTTGTTTGAGATTATTCTCGAAAATTCAGCTGGTAATAATACTGACAACCACTATTATTTTACATACACACATCGTATATTGTTGATTTTTACGCTCAAGAATCTCCTACAAATTTATGAAATAGGCAGGAATTTCACAATACGCATTTAATAATATAGGTTAGATGCATTTTAAAATACATATTTTAGTGAAACAGACATTGATATTAAAATAAATATATAACAGTAAATCCGTTACAAGATGATAAACAGTGCAAGCAGAATATACAGTCTTTTTAAATGAAGTTCTGTAGGATAAAGCTCGAGATCAGCAGTTGTCTGGATAAGCTAACAGAATATCAATCTCAATATTACAGCGTTTTCAATTTACGTTTAACGTTTGAACAAATGTTTCAAGACTGAACTTCTCAAGTACTGGTAGGAAAATGTCAGGGCATCTTGTGAATGGTATTCTCCCTCTTAGATACTTATTGACCATTTTCTTGTTCTTTAAGTAAGACCAAAATCGTTTAGTGTAATTAGTATAAAGTGGTTGAGGGAAATAGCAGAAATGACAAGCTTATTCTTTCAGTGACTTATCGCATTTTAAATTTAAAACTTCATCGTTAACTTATTACTTATTATATTGTAAAGATATATTAACGGATGCTTGGAGAATCTTAATAAAAACTTCTTCAGTAGAAAATGCAAGAATTATATTATGAACGTTTGTTTTTCTGAAACTTTGCGTATTTTACTTAATTGTAACTTACTAAAAAGAACTGTTGAAAATTATAAACATTATTTTTTATCAAAATTGAAGTTTTATGCTTATATCCACTTGTTATGTTATTGACCTTTCAACTGTTTACAATAAGATTGGATGTCAGTTTTATTAGCTTATTTATAGATTCAGACAATTCGTTGACTGTCATCCTACTATGTTAATACGATTAATAAAGGTGAGATATTAATCCTAAATTGCACCACACGCTCAGTTAACTGTTGGATATAACGATCTGTGTTATTTGTACCATACTATGATGAAATATTTATCGATTTCTTATTTGCACTTAATAAAATCAATAACGGAGTTATAGGGCCAAGAGGAAATTGCTGAAATCAGTTCGTAAAAGTAAAAACAAAAAACCTTATATTTCTTTATAATGTAGATACACACCTTCTGAAAGAATCATAAATATACTTAGTACACGGTAACATGGTAGCTTTACTTAATTCATAATAATGTTTACTGCAGAAAATTGAAACTGATTACGAAGTAAGTTATAAATAGAACCACAACTGAGTTTTATAAAATGTACTTCTCAAGTAATTTCCGGCCCTGCATGGCCAGGTGTTTAGGCGCACAACTCGTAATCTGAGGGTCGCGGGTTGAAATCCCCGTCACACCAAGCATGCTCGCCCTTTCACCCGTGGGTGTGTTATAAAGTGATGGTCAATCCCACCATTTGTTGATGAAATAGTAGCCCAAGAGCTGGCGATGAGTAGTGGTGACCAGCTGCTTTTCCTCTAGACTTACACTGCTAAATTAGGAACGGCTAGTGCAGATAGCCCTGTGTAGATTTGCGCGCAATTCAAAAAACAAACCAAACTCAACTAATTTCCTAAGTACAAATCCATCCATTTCAAATTTTAATTTAGCCAAAAAATTCGCAGGCATTGATAGTAAGAAGTAGAAGTTTGTGTGCTGTACTGTAATGTAGATGATTATATTATTAATGTAATTCTAATAAAATTGTAAGAGAGATACAGCAGGAAAAGTAAATAATTATCTTACCTGGGTCATTTTATGAACAAAAGGTATCATCACAATGCATTTTAAAATTTCATCGGGTACCTAATTTTTAAGTAATGCATGGGATATGAGAGAATTTCTATCATTACATACTTTGAAGAGAGGCTACAAAAGCTTGTAGTAAGCAAATAATAGAACCTGCGATTATTTTAATATCTTGAAATTTCTCCCCTTTCACACTAATTCCTGTTCTTTAAATCCGTAAATAATATTCATTTTTCTCTATTACGTACAGATTTTTCACAAAACATGAATCATTTGCATTAAATCGGATCATATTTTGTTATGATTAACATGTTGACAATCACTGGCTAGAGATTTATCTAGACCAGTCGCGGCATGAGAGTCTTAGCAATCGTTATAGAACCCACGAGAAACACACCGCTAGAATAAAACGATTTACAGGGTGCATGACGTGTCATTTCTGGACAGTATTGGTTTGTGTGTGCACTTTTACATTATTTTTTCTTTTCAATATTATTTATTCGTCGCTATGACAACAAGAGGTTCTTAATTGATCCAAACATTTTCTGCTATATTTTGGTAAATTTGTTCTAAATAAACAAATGCAAAACATTCCCAAATTCATAAAAAAGTATTAAGCGTGTTTTGGAATAAAACTTGAGGACCATGACAAATCATGAGCTCCACATAAAGTTTGCACTGTTTGTCTTAAAGAGTTGAGACAATGAAGTAAAGGTAAAAAAAAGTATTTGCCTTTTAGAATTTCAATAATCTGGCGTGAGCCTAGAAAACCAGGACATTATTGTTATATTTGCTAATGTAACGTACAAAGCTGCAACACTCGAAATAAAAAGGAAATCTCTTATTTGAACTTTCAGTCTGCTATAAGACCTGTTGCTCATGGACTTGATGTACCTGCACTTACACTACTGGTGACCTTGAAAGAGTTTCATCTGGTTCTGAATCTGATGTTAATAAAATGATGATAGGTATTGTTTTCAAGCTGAAACGTCTGGTGAAACAACTTTTCACACAAGATGAACTTAATGACTTGGTGAGAGATTGGAGCCTTCCAAAGGATTTTTCAGACATTTTGGGGTCTACGCGTCAAGCTAGAACTTATTGTTTTCCAGGGACAACATTTTAGTAATACAAAAATCGTGAGAAAGAGTTTATGGCATACTTTTTTATAAAAAAAAGGTTCACTGGTTTATTGCTACAGTATTGATGAATCATTACCAATACTAGTAGGTGCAATCTATGAATCAAGTGAATGACCATTGTTCATTAGTTCATCAAAAAAAGTCTAAAAGGTGTTCTTCTTCAAATTGATAACATATATGCATCTGCTCTTATAACTCATTTTGTGCACATGAAGAAAACGTACGAAAATATGAACCTTCTTCTTAATAAGATAAAATACAAAGAAGATGGTTAGGTCCTTTTTGGAGGCCTAAAAGTCTTTAGTATGTTGTTGGATCAACAATTCGGTTATACAAAGTTTCATGTTTTTTGTGTAAAGGGAGATGCAGAATACGAAATAAACACTGGATAAAAAGCAAGAGTCACACAGAGTCAGCCTGATAATTGGATTGAAAAACATTGAACGTGAAAGTCTGGTTGACACAAACAAAGTGAGCTTAATGAAGCAGTTTGTAAAGGTGTCAGACAAAGATAGCGATTGCTTCAAGTATCTATGTGGACAATTTACAGCTGTTTCAGAAGAGAAACTTAAAGAAAGGATTTCTGTTAGGCCTCACACTAGGAAATTGACTTCGAATAAACAGTTCAAAAGGCCAATGAGGAAAGTTGGAAAAGAAGCTTCAGTTACTCTTAAAGATGTTTTTGCCAATTTTATTGGTAACCACAAGACCCAAGTTACGAAAATATTGTCATTTACATGCTCAATAGCTTCAAAAGTTGGGTTATAATATAAGCTTTGAAGTTCGTTTTTACACTTACATATTGACTGTTTCTCTGCAAATCTCAACGAAGAACAAGGGCGAATGTTTCATCAAGATATCAGGGAAATAGAGAGAAGGTGTCAGGGAAGGTGGTACATCAGCATAACGGTTGATTACTATTGGTCATTGAAATGAGATGTTCAAGACGCAATACGTAAAAGAAAAATCACAGCACAGTTTTGAGATTAAAAGACGTGGATTTAGCACAAAAACTCGGGACAGGTGAAGATGCATATGTATTTGACATCAATGTTTTTCCCTTTTCTTCATTTTGTTTGGATTTTTGTTAACAAATATAATAAGAATAATATATGCCAAAAGTGGTAAACGAAATAATAATTTGATCCAAGTAACAGTTTTTTCTTCACAATTTGTAAAAATCCTTATATAATAGAAAAAAATGTATATAAAACTGAATTATGTAAAATCCATTATTAAAACTAAACTTTTATGAAGTTTAAATTCGCAGACCTGTGTAATCAGCACCGTAGTTTCACATGTATGTTGAGTTGAAATCATTATAAATCAGTGTTTATAATTAATTCTAGGCTCATAAGAAACTCTTCAGCAAGCCTATCAGTCTTAACACTGGAAGTGTTCTATATACCTCGATAAAAATCTCCTGATATGGCAGTAAATTGTGATAACTGATTCAACCAAACCAATAATCAATAAAGGTAAAACAAAACTGCAGCTATTTCCAAAACACCTTGAAAAATAAAAGAAAAACATAGAGAAAGTAAATATTCGAATTGCAGTTCCTATAAGTACTTAACAATTGTATTAAGCACATAAATTATTTTTATATCGAAAAGAGAAAGAGACATCTATTTTTTCCTGAAATAAACGACTTTTGTTCAGTGATTGATAATAAGTAGTTGGAGTGTAATAATAATTTTATATGTGTATGTTATATAACCTGAATTAAAAATGGTTGGTGCTATATAAAGGTTCAACGCTTTATAGTTAAATTTTGATGTAAGAAAGCTAGCATTCACAACTACTTTGGACCAAATCTCACTTTTAAGATATATTTAAGCATGTGGATTGTAACGGATTTACTGTCACATATTTATTTTAATATTTGCGTTTGTTTCAGTTTGATGCATGTGATGTATATTGTTGGATGTGTATAGCGCAAGTTCCATCTGTTTTCTAAATTTGTAGAAAATTCTCGAGAGTAAGAATCAACAATATAAGTTTTATAAAAACATCAGCGTATATTCGAATATTGCTGAACTTTTGAGAATCTCGTCTTAAAGTGTATAAACCGACCCGCCGAGAGACAGTAATAGAATATTGTTTTGTCACTACAGTCAGTGTACTATAAGTCTCGGAAGCTATACTTGCGATTAATGTTTATTAATCCGAAAACTACAGAATTTGAATAGAACGTTTATATATTTTAACATTAAAATGTTCAGTGAATTAACTTCAGACATGAGTATTTCTACGACACCATCGCATTAACTTCAGCAGAAAAAACTCACGTACTCAAGCGTGAAGAATATAGAGCTAGTTAGCATTCCCGTAAAATGAAGTGTATCTGTGTATCAGCATAAAAGTAATTAGCACATTATAGACCGAGACCACTGATAAAATATTTAATTTGTAAAGCTTTTATATATAAATAATTATTTGCAATAATTGTTATTATAAATTGTATTGCTATTTGTATATTGAAATATATCTGTGTTAATAAAGAAAATTGTATGTATAAATCTTGTTGGCGAATATCATAAATTTAATACGTATCAACATGTCTTTAACTACTAAATTCAAATTCAAATTTCCGGCTATTTGAATTGTGATACGTAATGTACGTGATATAGCAAATCGGAGACTCATCCAAGATAAATTACAACATTTAACAGTATTATATAATGTATTAATCCTGTTCGAAAGTAGTTGAAGAAATTTTCACAAAAATAAATTGTATATAGACATATATTTACGTTAAAGTTGAGATTTCGTCTTTTAGATAAGGTGTAAATGGTTAACTACAGTAGAAAACAACAAAGAAACAAATAAAATAAATAAACTATCTTACGGTTGAAGATAAGTTAAAGGAGACTATTCTACTTTCTTATCCGTGAGCTCGGCATGGCCAGGTGAGTTAAGGCGTTCGACTCATAATCTGAGAGTCGTGGTTCTAATCCCGGTCGCACCAAACATGTTCGCCCTTTTAGGCGGGGTGTTACAACATCACTCTCAATCCCACTATTCATTGGTAAAAGAGTAGCCCAAGAAGTAGCGGTGGGTCTTACACTGATAAATTAGGGACGGCGAGCGCAGATAGCCCTCGAGTAGCTTTGCGCGAAATATAAAGATACGAATAAAATCATATCCACCATATTGAAAATGTTAAAATAAAAAATCAGTCAAAACCTCAATAGTTGTTGACATTATGATCATTATTTTTATTTTCATTATATTCTATTATATTACATAAACTATAAACAGATTGGTAAAAGTAAGTTACAATGAATATGATTACATAAAACATTAAAATGGAGGCTAATGTGTACAGTGATCTGCCATCTTAAAGTTTTTTTTATTTTCAAAGATTAAACATTGTAGTATAATTTTGAGAAATTAGAAAATATAAATGAACGTTAAAAAAGGTATTCAAAATTAATTAAAATACGGTTCTAACTCTTATAAATTATTAACCTTTCTATAATTAGTAGATCTCTTAATTAAAAAGTATTTTAGAAATGCCAATAAAATGATAAAAAAATATTTTAAAATGTAAGTTACCCTAAAATATTTACACATACAATTACAAAACAAAATTAGCGTATTGATTCACACAGTAGTATTATTCTGGAAAAAAATGCGTAGTCTCTTTCATACAGATTTGATAAGATTACTTTTGTCCTTCTATATGCTTTCACTGTGTTTCGTTACTGAACAGAAACCATGGCATTTTTACAAGTTACGAATACTTGTTTTTGTTGATATGGCAGAGCTACTAAGGTTATCGTCTGCCATCTTTAATTTTGAGATGTTGGTCATGGGGAAATCAGCCATGTAGCAGCACTCTACCACAATTATTTATATGCGATGAATAATTTTCAAATTATTAGTAATAAAAAAATAAAATTTACAACTCCTCTTTTTCAATGTATTAATAATTATCATGAGCTTATATGTTAGTTACAGAAAAATGAGAATATACTGTAGGACGCCGTTTTGAAAGAAAGTTAAGATACAATAAATTATAAGGCTAAACTTTGCAAAATTTTTAAAACTTGTAAGACATTTTGTTAAGTTAATCAGAAACGATATTTGAAACATATGCTTAAATATTTGTGAAAACTTTTTAAACATCTACTGGAACTTGTGAGAAAATTTTTACAGAACCTGCTAGAGTTTTCAGTAATCATTTTATAAACCATATTTTATTATTTTTATCCTTAAAAGTCATTTACAGAATTTGTATGACTGTGAAATATCAAACTATAAGATCTTTTAGATGTTTCAACATATACAGTTTCTCATCTTTTAAACGAATGGATCGATTATAAGATTTCTAAAACCTTTAAAAAATATAGTGGAACTTTAAAAGTATCTTGTTATGACAGAAGATTTCAGAAATTATAATAAACTATCTTTCACCTACTTTATCTATCAACAAATAGGATTAAAACCTGACTAGAGCGGAAAAATGTTTTTGATTAAATATTAATTTCTTATTTAATTAAGAATTTCTTTAAATATTAATAAATTCTTGTTTAATTGATAATTTCTTTAAATATTGATAAATTCTCGGACATTTCGTTACAGTAAGCATTAGTTAAATATATTCTGTTCTTTTTTTTGCCATCGTTATTTCGGGGGTCGCTATTCGTTTGTTTGTTTGTTTGTTTTTTGAATTTCACACAAAACTTCTCGATGGCTACCTGCGCTAGCCGTCCCTAATTTAGCAAAGACTAGAGAAGGCAGCTAGTCATCACCACCCACCGCCAACTGTTGGGCTACTCTTTTCGAACGAATAGTGGGATTGACCGTCACATTATAACTTCCCACGGTTGAAAGGGCGAGCATGTTTAGTATGACTAGATTCAAACCCGCAAACGTCAGTTTACGAGTCGACCGCCTTAACCCACCTGGCCATACCGGGCCATCGCTATTCGAAAGAACGATTGACTGTACTTTTGGTCGCATTTGCTGATGGAAAAATAGAAAAACCATGGGTAATAGGTAAAAGTAAATATTCGCGCTGTTTCAAAAATTTAAGGAAGAATCAACTTCCTGTGGAATGAAAAAAACAAATAATAAAAGCGTGGATGACAAGTACTATATTCGAGGAATTTTTTAACAAATTAAATAAAAGAATGGAATAACAAAATAAGAATATTCTAATTTTCCTAGATAATGCAACTTGTCACCCAAAATTTCAACTTTAAAATGTTTCTACCTCCATGTAAAACATCAGTTCTACAGCCACTAGATAATGTAATTGTACAGTTTATAAAACTGAAACGCAGAAAATTGATGCTTCAACATATTATTGCAAACATGGACGACTATAAGAGAGCATTTGAAATGACCATGAAAATTGACGTGTTAGATGCAATTGCATTTTTAAATCATTCAATCAAATGCGTAAAAGATGAATGCGTAATAAAGTGCTTTCGAAACTGTGGATTTCTTCTTGATAATGGCGGAGATTGTAGATAATTTGTTTGTTATGATGATTCTAGTGATATCCAAATTAATTGAGAAGATTGATGCAGATAATTCTGTGAACGCGGAAAGCTTTGTGAACGTTGGCAAGAATGTTTTAACAGAAACTGATGAAATTGATTTAAAATTTACAATAGAATCGCAAGATGGTAACAATGTGAAATATTCAGAAGATGAACAAAGTAGAAAAGACAGTAAGGAAATAGAAATTCCTACTTCATCGCAAGTGTTAAGTTGTATTAACGCTGTCAAATTGTGTGCAAAAATGAAGGGGGAAAACGAACTTCATGAAAAGACCGTAGAATTAGCGTTTTCTTTTAATCGCACGAGAAAGCCCATTAAAAAACGAAATAGTTGAAATTGGACACTTTCTTCAAATAAATTTGATTAAGATTTTGTGTACTTATGTATATTTTGAATGTCTATTTTTGTTTTAATTGTAATAAATACAGCATAAACAGTATAATAACTTTACTCACAAACGTCTTACTTCCCTTGAGTCAAACAAGTATAATGTTCTGCTCAAAAATTATATATAATTAAGGAAATGCATGTTCACTGTCTAATCCGGAATACTTGCTTAAGCCGGAAATTTTACTCCGTCCCGTGCCATTTCATCTCAGATACGTTTTACTGTATGTATATATATATGTAAGTAAAAAACGGTCAAAGGTGTTATAATAAAGAAATTCGACTTTTAGAGAAAGACCACATTTAAAAACTACGGAGTAATTTATTTTCTTGGCAAAGTTTCGAGCAAATGTTCTTTTTTTCAAGCCAGAAAGAAACCTGTCATTTAACGATAATTACAGAAACCTTTTCAAATGAAATAATACAAACACACATACACACATAAAACAGAATATAAGGCGAGATAGAACTACGAGAAACAATGTAAATATACTGCTAAAAAATTAAAGGAACAAGTACATATTTCAGTATATTTTTTGTCATAACTAAATTTATGTATGAAAACATATCCATTCGTCTACAAGTGTATTTTATAAGCTTGTGGGTGAAGTATGAAGCAACTCAAACGAAACTCGCCTCACTCAAGGTACCCTATGTAAGGCTGCAACGTGAAATTATGCATTCCTCATTAATTCTCGAAACAAACACCAACATGGATCTCGTTTTGTAAGTGTGTATCTTCGTCTTCTCTACCTAAGTAGTCAGGCGCCACCTGACAGAGAACGAGGCCAGGGCGGTCCAGGTGATTGAGGATGACCAGACCCAAAGTAGGGTGGCAGAGCTCGTTGGTGTGTCACCAAGCGTCATGAGTCAACTTTGGCGACGCAACCAGGAGATGAACTCTTGTGGCAGGAGAGCAGGTCAAGGCCGTCATCGCTGCACAACAGCCAGAGTGGACCGCTACATCGTGACTACCGCACTGCGGGAGAGGTTAGCTACTTCTCGATCACTGCAAATGACCTTCACCATTCCACTGGAACCCTTGTGTCGACACAAACAGTTCGCAGTTGTCTGCACGAAGGACGCCTCAGAGACAGACGGCCTGCAAGGTGCTTTATTCTGACAGCGCGCACCGTGCAACCAGGTTGGAGTTTTCTCGTCAGCACCTGGACTGAGAACTTCGTCAATGGGCTCTCGTTCTGTAGACAAACATCTCTCGTTCACTGTGTCTCGTGATGATGGACGTGCGAGAGTGTGGAGACGCCGAGGAGAGAGATTTTCCGCCTGTAACATTCTGCAAGTCGACATTGATGAAGGAGGTTCTGTAATGGTTTGGGCAGGTATATGTTTTGGTGGTCGCACGGACTTACGCATACTCGACAGGGCTGTTTTGATCGCAAGACGATATAGAGAAGAAATTCTGGAACTCATTGTGAGGGTTTTGCTTGTGCTGTCGGCAATGGATTCATTTTCATGCAAATTAACGCGCAAGCCCACGTCGCCAGACTGTGTATGTATTTTGTGATGACGAAAAAACCCAATTGTAGAGAAAATTATAGATTTAAAAACGGGTGGAATGGGTAGAGAAGACACAAATAGAGGAGCAAACAACGTTTCGACCTTCATGACCTGAAGATGAAGGTCGAAACGTTGTTTGATCCTCTATTAGTCTGTCTTCTGCCCATTCCAGCCATTTTAAATATATAATGTATGGACTTTCTTGACTAGAGACATTTGAGTGGCTCGCCAGATCTCCCAATTTAAATCCGATTGAACATTGTTGGAATATGTTGTCGAGACGAGCCAGTGAATTTTATATATGTAAAAACGGCTGGTATGGATAGAGAAAGCACTATGTAGAGGAGCGAACAACCAGCAGTTTTTACATATATAATTTTCTCTACAAATGGGTTTTCTCGTTATCACGGATCGTGTTAGTGAACGCCAGCACACTCCTCAGAATGTATAGGAACTCGGACAATCCCTGGTAGACGAGTGGGCTGCCATACCCCAATCTAACATCGATAGATTGATTCGAAGTAAATCGGTGTCAGAAGTGTGCCACAGCCCGTAGAGGTTACTCTAAACATTGAATGTTTCAAACATTTCTTGAATAACGCGTGTAAACTGTTTAAAGTATTGTTTTGATATGGGATATCACTTCTGATGGTATTGATCATTTTCAAAAAAATTATTTCTCCATATTTTACTCTTCATCACACATTAAAAAATGGATACAAGTGGAACTGAAATGAGGCAAATTACCTAAAAAAAATAAAAATATTATCGCATAAGAAACGTACTTGTTCCTTTAATATTTTTTTAGCAGTTTGTAACGTGGATAGAAAACTATATTATAAGCTAATACTTTCGTAAAACAAAATTACTGAGTATTTTCCCATATTTTTAAGTAAGTTACTATGAACATAATGATTTAAGATATTAAAATGAAAGCTATGCGTACAATGGTTTGTCATCTTGAAGTTCAATTTTATTTTCAAAGATTAATCTTTATAGTATATGTAAATATCCGAGTTTGTAACTAATATATACACAAATAACGAAACATCTCTTCACAAAAAATTCATAGTAACAAAAAAGTGAAAACAATTCATGTTACTAAACTAGAAATTGGAGAATAAATGTGTTGTTATATTTATCCACTGGTAAAAAAAATAAATAAATAAAAAGCCCCCCGCTAGTACAGCGGTATGTTTTCGGATTTACAACGCAAAATCAGGGGTTCGATTCCCCTCTGTGGGCTCTGCAGATAGCCCGACGTGGCTTTGCTATAAGAAAACACACAAACACATCACTGGTGAAAAACTTATTTGGGCTTTAGTTGTATGCACAAACACACAAATGTATATACACACATCAGTTATAAACTTGAATACACAGTAAAATCTGTCTAAGCCGAAAACTGCATGTGGTGGGAACCTGTACAAGCCGGATATATCAAAATTTTGCAGCATTATCTTAATATTTTTTTTATAAAAGGCCCTCTATATGGCGGAACCTGCGTAACGTGGACAGAAAACTATCTTTCACCTACTTTATCTATCAACAAATAGGATTAGAACCTGACTAGAGCGGAAAAATGTTTTTGATTAAATATTAATTTCTTATTTAATTAAGAATTTCTTTAAATATTAATAAATTCTTGTTTAATTGATAATTTCTTTAAATATTGATAAATTCTCGGACATTTCGTTACAGTAAGCATTAGTTAAATATATTCTGTTCTTTTTTTTGCCATCGTTATTTCGGGGGTCGCTATTCGTTTGTTTGTTTGTTTGTTTTTTGAATTTCACACAAAACTTCTCGATGGCTACCTGCGCTAGCCGTCCCTAATTTAGCAAAGACTAGAGAGAAGGCAGCTAGTCATCACCACCCACCGCCAACTGTTGGGCTACTCTTTTCGAACGAATAGTGGGATTGACCGTCACATTATAACTTCCCCACGGTTGAAAGGGCGAGCATGTTTAGTATGACTAGGATTCAAACCCGCAAACGTCAGTTTACGAGTCGAACGCCTTAACCCACCTGGCCATACCGGGCCATCGCTATTCGAAAGAACGATTGACTGTACTTTTGGTCGCATTTGCTGATGGAAAAATAGAAAAACCATGGGTAATAGGTAAAAGTAAATATTCGCGCTGTTTCAAAAATTTAAGGAAGAATCAACTTCCTGTGGAATGAAAAACAAATAATAAAGCGTGGATGACAAGTACTATATTCGAGGAATTTTTTAACAAATTAAATAAAAGAATGGAATAACAAAATAAGAATATTCTAATTTTCCTAGATAATGCAACTTGTCACCCAAAATTTCAACTTTAAAATGTTTCTACCTCCATGTAAAACATCAGTTCTACAGCCACTAGATAATGTAATTGTACAGTTTATAAAACTGAAACGCAGAAAATTGATGCTTCAACATATTATTGCAAACATGGACGACTATAAGAGAGCATTTGAAATGACCATGAAAATTGACGTGTTAGATGCAATTGCATTTTTAAATCATTCAATCAAATGCGTAAAAGATGAATGCGTAATAAAGTGCTTTCGAAACTGTGGATTTCTTCTTGATAATGGCGGAGATTGTAGATAATTTGTTTGTTATGATGATTCTAGTGATATCCAAATTAATTGAGAAGATTGATGCAGATAATTCTGTGAACGCGGAAAGCTTTGTGAACGTTGGCAAGAATGTTTTAACAGAAACTGATGAAATTGATTTAAAATTTACAATAGAATCGCAAGATGGTAACAATGTGAAATATTCAGAAGATGAACAAAGTAGAAAAGACAGTAAGGAAATAGAAATTCCTACTTCATCGCAAGTGTTAAGTTGTATTAACGCTGTCAAATTGTGTGCAAAATGAAGGGGAAAACGAACTTCATGAAAAGACCGTAGAATTAGCGTTTTCTTTTAATCGCACGAGAAAGCCCATTAAAAAACGAAATAGTTGAAATTGGACACTTTCTTCAAATAAATTTGATTAAGATTTTGTGTACTTATGTATATTTTGAATGTCTATTTTTGTTTTAATTGTAATAAATACAGCATAAACAGTATAATAACTTTACTCACAAACGTCTTACTTCCCTTGAGTCAAACAAGTATAATGTTCTGCTCAAAAATTATATATAATTAAGGAAATGCATGTTCACTGTCTAATCCGGAATACTTGCTTAAGCCGGAAATTTTACTCCGTCCCGTGCCATTTCATCTCAGATACGTTTTACTGTATGTATATATATATGTAAGTAAAAAAACGGTCAAAGGTGTTATAATAAAGAAATTCGACTTTTAGAGAAAGATCACATTTAAAAACTACGGAGTAATTTATTTTCTTGGCAAAGTTTCGAGCAAATGTTCTTTTTTTCAAGCCAGAAAGAAACCTGTCATTTAACGATAATTACAGAAACCTTTTCAAATGAAATAATACAAACACACACACACACACATAAAACAGAATATAAGGCGAGATAGAACTACGAGAAACAATGTAAATATACTGCTAAAAAAATTAAAGGAACAAGTACATATTTCAGTATATTTTTGTCATAACTAAATTTATGTATAAAAAACATATCCATTCGTCTACAAGTGTATTTTTATAAGCTTGTGGGTGAAGTATGAAGCAACTCAAACGAAACTCGCCTCACTCAAGGTACCCTATGTAAGGCTGCAACGTGAAATTATGCATTCCTCATTAATTCTCGAAACAAACACCAACATGGATCTCGTTTTGTAAGTGTGTATCTTCGTCTTCTCTACCTAAGTAGTCAGGCGCCACCTGACAGAGAACGAGGTGGCCAGGGCGGTCCAGGTGATTGAGGATGACCAGACCCAAAGTAGGGTGGCAGAGCTCGTTGGTGTGTCACCAAGCGTCATGAGTCGACTTTGGCGACGCAACCAGGAGATGAACTCTTGTGGCAGGAGAGCAGGTCAAGGCCGTCATCGCTGCACAACAGCCAGAGTGGACCGCTACATCGTGACTACCGCACTGCGGGAGAGGTTAGCTACTTCTCGATCACTGCGAAATGACCTTCACCATTCCACTGGAACCCTTGTGTCGACACAAACAGTTCGCAGTTGTCTGCACGAAGGACGCCTTAGAGACAGACGGCCTGCAAGGTGCTTTATTCTGACAGCGCGCACCGTGCAACCAGGTTGGAGTTTTCTCGTCAGCACCTGGACTGAGAACTTCGTCAATGGGCTCTCGTTCTGTAGACAAACATCTCTCGTTCACTGTGTCTCGTGATGATGGACGTGCGAGAGTGTGGAGACGCCGAGGAGAGAGATTTTCCGCCTGTAACATTCTGCAAGTCGACATTGATGGAGGAGGTTCTGTAATGGTTTGGGCAGGTATATGTTTTGGTGGTCGCACGGACTTACGCATACTCGACAGGGCTGTTTTGATCGCAAGACGATATAGAGAAGAAATTCTGGAACTCATTGTGAGGGTTTTGCTTGTGCTGTCGGCAATGGATTCATTTTCATGCAAATTAACGCGCAAGCCCACGTCGCCAGACTGTGTATGTATTTTGTGATGACGAAAAAACCCAATTGTAGAGAAAATTATAGATTTAAAAACGGGTGGAATGGGTAGAGAAGACACTAATAGAGGAGCAAACAACGTTTCGACCTTCATGACCTGAAGATGAAGGTCGAAACGTTGTTTGATCCTCTATTAGTGACTTCTCTGCCCATTCCAGCCATTTTTAAATATATAATGTGTATGGACTTCCTTGACTAGAGACATTTGAGTGGCTCGCCAGATCTCCCAATTTAAATCCGATTGAACATTGTTGGAATATGTTGTCGAGACGAGCCAGTGAATTTTATATATGTAAAAACGGCTGGTATGGATAGAGAAAGCACTATGTAGAGGAGCGAACAACCAGCAGTTTTTACATATATAATTTTCTCTACAAATGGATTTTCTCGTTATCACGGATCGTGTTAGTGAACGCCAGCACACTCCTCAGAATGTATAGGAACTCGGACAATCCCTGGTAGACGAGTGGGCTGCCATACCCCAATCTAACATCGATAGATTGATTCGAAGTAAATCGGTGTCAGAAGTGTGCCACAGCCCGTAGAGGTTACTCTAAACATTGAATGTTTCAAACATTTCTTGAATAACGCGTGTAAACTGTTTAAAGTATTGTTTTGATATGGGATATCACTTCTGATGGTATCGATCATTTTCAAAAAAATTATTTCTCTATATTTTACTCTTCATCACACATTAAAAAATGGATACAAGTGGAACTGAAATGAGGCAAATTACCTAAAAAAATAAAAATATTATCGCATAAGAAACGTACTTGTTCCTTTAATATATTTTAGCAGTTTGTAACGTGGATAGAAAACTATCTTTCACCTACCTCATCTATCAACAAATAGGATTAGAACTTGACTAAAGCGGAAAAAATGTTTTTGATTAAATATTAATTTCTTATTCAATTAAGAATTTCTTTAAATATTAATAAATTCTTGTTTAATTAATAATTTCCAGTCCTTTTATTACCTCAAAATTTTTAACTGTTGTCTGTCCACGTAGCTACTTCGTAAGGTGTGAAATGATCACCAACAAAATTGGTATGGATGTTCATATTTTCACTCTGGCCATCTTCAATACGTCAATAGTAACATTCCCAACTCACAACCTAGTAGATTACCTAGGCTCTGCAGTAACGACCAAGATTATAATAGCAAACCTGTAAACATGCTTCACTTTTTCGAAAAAACGTGGCTACCCTTCTTCTCTTCTTCTACACACTAATACAAATGTTCGAATTTAGCTTCCCAGGAATTGCTTAAATAATATCATTAATTTTAACACCAATATCGTAGAGAATTCAAATCTTCAAATGATATGCGCCTGACCATGCTTCAATCTACACACTCCTACTTCAACACGTTCCTCTTACATTAACATTTCACCCATTCAACACACAACACGTATAATAGTTGACAACTTACAAGTCATGACACAGGACAACACCATTGGTCACATGTTCCCTAACAAACTTCTAATTCCTCACAAAAAGACCCGGTATGGCCAGATGGCTAAGGAACTCGACTCGTAATCTCAAGGTCGTGGGTTCGGATCCTCGTCACACCAAACATGCTCACCCTTTCAGCCGTGGGGGCGTTATAATATTACGGCCAATTTGACTGTTGGTTGGTAAAAGAGTAGCCCAAGAGTTGGCGGTGGGAGATGATGATTGCTAAATTAGGGACGACTAACGCTGGTAACGCTCGAGTAGTTTTGCGCGAAATTCAAACCAAACTAACTAAACCTTAATCTCTTGCTCCAACTCTCGATGAAAGCACAAAAATATCAACATAATCATTGTTAACAAATGATATCGACTGTTTTACTTTAATTAAATTTCACTTTAGCCTTCATGTTTTAACCGTGTAAAAATTATTCCTTTGTATTCAGGTAATCTAATTGTACATACCTGAATAACGAAATTTCAATGTTTTAGAAAAATAAGGTAATTTTGATTTACTCTAACTAACGAGACACTAACATTAAATATTTACTCGTCCATACTCAACTTCCGAACAATATACAACTGTCAACTGATACACAAGTTGGTACATACAATTGTCAGTGGAACAGATGTAACATTTGTCATTAAATTGATTATGAAACATCTAATAGAGGCCCTAAATCAACGTATTATGTGAATTTTCATTTCAGCTGCACATCTAAATGTTTAATTTCTTGTATTGTTTGCAACAAATGTGACTAAATCTACGTAAGAGAAACCAGCTGAATGTACGTGAGAACACTTATGTTGTATCTTCATTAAAGGTTAAGTTAAATCTGTAAGCTTGGCGCTTCAGAAAACTTTTCCTGAGCACTTTAAAGTACTTGCCTTACGTCATACCTTTTCCAACACCAATTTAAAAGCACAATAAAGCAAGAAATATTTTTAAAATTGGGTTGTTAAAGTTCTTTGTGTGTTAACGAAATATTCAATTTTATATATATATTTAAATACCTTTACAGTCCTTTCATTACCTCAAAATGTTTAACTTCTTTTTTTCTGTGTAAAGTTTTCTATGTTGTTAATAATTTTTGATACTGTTTTTTAATTACAAGTTTTATTATATTATTCTCACTATATTGTTTAATTCTCGTAGTTCTATTTCACGTTATATTCTGCTTTTTGTGTATTGTTTCATTTGAAAACGTTCCTGCTATTTTCATTAACAGATAGCTTTGTTTTTGACTTGAAAAAGAACGTTTCCTCAAAGTGTCGTCAAGTAAATAAGATGCTACCATCGTTTCTATGGGTAATCTTTCTTCAAAAGTCTTATATATATATATATATATATATATATTCACGGATTGTACAAACTACAATATACTAACAGGCTTATGCATATCACGTTTCTTCATTATTTTCTAACACGTTTCAATAGTCCTAACACAGTTGTATGACAAGCAGCAATCATGTTTTAGATGGTCTAATGAAAGTCTACGTGAACAGCATGTGGGAAGTGTAATTTTTAATATAGGAATGTATATAACGTTAAAGCGCTCTAGAATAGGAGTTATTTTGCTGTATCTACTAGAATTTGCTCTGTAAAATTGCTCTTTGTGTGGTTTACTAAACTCCTTAAAGGATTTCAACCAGCACCAAACATTAAGTAGTTTGTGACAAGTTGAACACGAGGTTCATAGTTTTAATTCTCTCTGTCAACTGAAATTACTGTAGTTTATTTCCTTTAATCAATTATTTGGAGAATTCTCCTGCGAAGTAGGCTGCACCTAATCTTATTGACCACAATGTAAGACACATGGTCATTGCAACATGTTTACTTTTTAACCCTCTGGGTAAATAATGAAAAATAGAAGAATAATAAGGAAAAAGAGTAATTACAATTTTACTATTGTAAAGTAATGCTATGCGTAAACTTAGAAATTCATATATTCATAAAGATTTTAAGGATAAAAAAAATTGAAAGATCTTTTTATTTGTTATTCAGAAAGTCAAATTATTTGATACTAGCTGGAATACTCATACTCTGGACGGAAGTTATGTAAATTCATGAATAATGAAAGGTTGTGTTGGGATATGAAAAGTCGTTTCCTTTACACATAATTTTTAAAAAATCAAAACACCCATAAAAAGAGCAAAACACAAAATGTGAAACCGTAAGTTTGAATGTATCTCCTCATGGACCCAACGAAACTCTATGCCATATTTTGTAAAGATCCATCAAGAGGGGCGAAGTAGTGGCAATAAAAAAAACCCGCAAAAAACACTTATAAAAACCGCATAATGCAAAATTGGAAACTTGTATGTATTTTCTCATGATTCTAATGAATCTACATACCAGTTTTGGTGAAGATCCATCCAAACTCTGCGAAGTATTCACATGAACGTACAACAGACAGTACTATTATATTTATATAGATGGTACCAGTGCATAAGATCTACGTGTGATGTATTCATGACGTCATATCTGCACCCTTAGAATGGAGAAAATTAAAGTAAGTTCTCCGTGAGAGGAAATGGAAGCGAAATGAGAAAATTGTGACCCTATTGCAAATTTCCGAGTACACAGGAAAAATTTTACGAAGTTGGGGGTTGCTCATCGCATAATAAAAATGTTTTTCCAGTATCATTCAGGCAACAGTTTCAATATAGTATGATAATGAATTTTTGTTAGCTCCTTAGTTTAAACATAAATGGAACTATTAATGTTAGAACACTTCCAAAATTAAACTTATCTTCAAATCTTAAATATTACAAAGAAATAGTTCTTAGTTGGTATGGAGTTTATAATTGAATGAAATAATAATAATCATTATTATAGTTTGGTTGTTGCCAAGTGCAAAGCTACATAACAGGTTATATGTACTCTGCTCACCACGAGTATCAAAACCCAAATTTTAGCATTGTAATTCTGCTGATTTATCAGTGAGCTACCGTTGTGTTCATTATTTTGGAAAAATTATATGAACTTCTGTAAAATTGTTGTTTCAAATCAGTATATTATGTATCAATTTGGAAGATAAAACGAAAAAGCAAAAACTTATGTTATATTATATTTTCAACTTCAAGTGATTTCATATTGGAAATATTACACAATCTAGTCTAAATATTTTGTTTTAAGTACGTTATGGATAGTATATAGCATAATATTCAGAAAAATACCTTAATCTCTGGGCCCGGCATGGCCAAGTGTGTTAAGGCGTTCGACTCGTAATCCGAGGGTTACGGGTTCTAATCACGGTCGCACTAAACACGCTCGCCCTCCCAGCCGTGGTTGCGTTATAATGTGACAGTGAATCCCACTATTCATTGGTAAAAGATTAGCCCAAGAGTTGGCGGTGGGTGGTGATGACTAGTTGCCTTCCCTCTAGTCTTACACTGCTAAATTAGGGACGGCTAGCGCAGATAGCCCTCGAGTAGTTTTGCGCGAAATTCAAAACAAACTAACTAAACCTTAATATCTTGGTCCAACTCTCGATGAAAGCACAAAAATATCAACATAATCATTTATAACAAATGATATCGACTGTTTTACTTTAATTAAATTTCACTTTAGCCTTCATATTTTAACCGTGTAAAAAGTATTCCTTTGTATTCAGGTAATCTAATTGTACATAGCTGAATAACGAAATTTCAATGTTTTAGAAAAATAAAGTAATTTTGATTTACTCTAAATACTTATATACATTTTTGGCTTATTTTATAAAGGAATTAATTTTTTCAAGAGTTTTCAACTTATAACGTCTATTTTTGTGTTCACGCCACAATACCGTTTTAAATGTTGAAGCAAATCCTAGGTATGCGAAATTTTAGAAAAACAAAGGCACTAGCGACATAAAAATTAGCCAGTGAACTCTGTAAAATTTGTTATTTAGTTATATGCATGTACCGCAGTTGCCAAAGTTATTTTTATTGCCACTGTTCTCTTCCTTTAACATTTAGTTTCAAAAATGTTGTATGTTTTAGATCTATTTGAAGAGCCCCGCAATTAGAAACAGCTGATAAGTTTCTTAAAATAGAATGTAGGTGTCGTTTCTACATAATCAAAACAACTGCCACCTATTAGATCTGCTTATAAGAAACATAGCATTACGAAATTTTGTTTGTTTGTTTTTGAATTTCGCACAAAGCTACTTGAGGGCTATCTGTGCTAGCCGTCCCTAATTTAGTAGTGTAAGACTAGAAGGAAGGCAGCTAGTCATCACCACCCACCGCCAACTCTTGGGCTACTCTTTTACCAACGAATAGTGGAATTGACCGTAACATTATAACGCCCCCACGGCTGAAAGGGCGAGCATGTTTGGCGCCACGAACCCGCGACCCTCAGATTACGAGTCGCACGCCTTAACACGCTTGGCCATGCCGGGCCGTTAAATGAAAAAAAGTTCCTTAGAGTGGTCAAGTTTGTTCTGTGAAATACAATGTACTTTATATGCACATCCTGGGGAATACATACAAAAATAGTTTCAAGACATAAGATTAGACAAAAGAACTTTTTTAATATAGACTGAAAGTATTTGATGGTATTTACACTGATTTAATTTTTAATTTCTCTAATTTTCAGTATTGTTCTTGTAAAGGATTTTCATCTTCAAAATGCTCCTTCGTTATGAATATGTTGATGTTGTGTTCCGTGATTACTTAATATTTATTTGAGTATAGCTCTAGAATGAATACTTTATGACTGAATAAGCAAATAACTTTTTATTACAGAACACAAACCATGACTTCAAACTCCACTAGAAAGTACTTAAGCATTTTTCCAAGATGATTGTGCCATTTTGCTCGATCGATAATAGGTAAAACTCTACCACATTTTAAACTTTAGTCTCGGTGTGCGTTGTTTTATTTACTTTGGTAATTCTCATAAAACAATAATAAAGCATTGCTTATGAATAGGTCAAGATATTAAAAATGTAATGGATCTTGATGAATATGCTTTTAACATGTGTAGTGAAATTATAGATACATCAAATTATTTATATACGACACAGAGTAAATTGGACTATCTGCCTAGATTTTGACGTTGTAAGTCACTAAACGTACCGATACTGAAGTAAATGAAACTCGAACTAAAGAAGAACCATATTTATGTGAGAGATCTGACTTAATAACAGCTACTTTAAAATGACAAATAAATGGCGAAAAGTGAAAAATTTAACAATGGGCATAAGAAATGGCAAGAAAAAATTACTTCATTGTTATTCAGGCAAAAGCTGCTGTTGTTTTATAATAGCAAGTTTAAACACAGTCTTGTCTGCGCTTTGTCAACCACAGGGACTCGAATCTCGGACTTTGACATTTCAATACTTTAAATTTACCACTGTCCCACTACAGGACAAATAAGTACTCATTTGGAAGAAAACTTATTGATGATTGGGGCATTTAATGAAATTAACTAAACCTCAAAAAATAACCTTTAATTGGAAAGAATAATTTTGTTATCTTCGAATACTTTAATTGATAACCTCATGCTTGTACTCACGTGCTTTTCAAACAATAATCTCTATCGAATATGTTCCAATATATCTTTGTCAGCAGTGTGATAAAAAACCGGTAATAATGGTATCATATCATAAAAGAAAGGTTTAATAAAGAAGTCAACACTAGCTGGATCCTCATTCAGAGTGCGTTGTAGTGGTGCGAGTTTTAATTTTCTCTGAAACGAGACAGATGTAACACGCTTGATAGTTATCTAAAAGCGGATATACTTGTATCAAAATTAACAAAAGCGTACGTAACTCACTTAATAAAAAACATATATATTTTCAAAGCTGCACAATTTGTAATAACTCATTCTTCAAGTCTTAAGTGTTTTTTCTTATATATATAAAAAAAAATACCAAAGGAGCGAAGCTACCAATGATAAGTGTAAAACACGACCAGATTAAAATAGAATTTCAAAGCTTCTTATGAAAATACAGAAAAAAAAGAGTATAAAAACTTAATCTCCAGGTGTAATAAGAAGAAGACTATTTCGATGTGATTTAATGTAACTGATGTTGTTTCCGGAGACACCGATGAGAATCCATGTGGATCCCATCGGCTTTTATAAACGTATTTTTCCAAACTATTTATGTACCAAACTGTTTGTGTGTGCACGTGCGTGACCTTGTGGTGGCAAGATCGTGATATCGTGCGAGACACACACATAAATATGTAAGCAAAAATATTGAAAGCATGGCAATTAATACAACTGTTTCTAATTATTGCTTCGACTTCCCATGTGTGTTACACATGAAATTAGTTACTTTTTCCAATGTTTTTGTAAGTCCCTTACACAAAAAACAACATAAAATTATTCTGTATAATGCAATATGCGGTCCCCAATGGTATTAAATGGTATAAACTCTATTTGATTATTTTAAATAGCCTAGATGTTTTATGTTTACTTGCTTGATATACAACTCGTATACATGTACACACACTTTGAATGATTATAACTCACTCAAACTTTCACCTTTTACAGGTGCTACTGATTTGAAGTAATGGCAGAAGCAAGACTAAGCTTTGAGAAGAGGAAATTTATTTTAAAGTGTTACTGGAAATGTAAGAACGTTGAGAAGACGGTTTAGAAAGAAGTTTCAAACAGATCCACCAACGTGACTCACCATTACTCGCATCAGGGATAAGTTTGAAACAAATGGAACTGTTCAAGATGTCCATAAAGGGTGTTCTGAAAAACCGCAGTCGTCCAACAGTCACACACGAGAAGCAGAGCTGTTGGAAAGTCTTCACCGATCTCCAAGAAAATTTTTTCGGCAAACAGCACGTGAGACAGGAATCCCAAAATCGAGTGTCTATGGCATATTAAAGCGCGTTCATTGGAAAAGTTATATTCCGGCATTAATCCACGCCCTCAATGAAGACGATCCTGACCGGAGAGTTGAATGTTTTGAGTGGTAAAGCTAATAATGCTTTAACAATTGCTAATAATAAAACCCAATGACAGAAGAAATGAAATAATCATATTTATAATTCGGAAATTAGAAGGACCAATTATACGCAAATAGGCAACAAGCAGAGTAGTGATTTTTTTTTAATTAAGAGTCCAGATAGAGGCAAATTATGTATGGAAACCAGTATCTAGAAGAAATTAATAAATATTAAATAAATAAATGAGCCACTCTGCTCTTACACATGAACCGAGGAAATTAAATACTTTTTTTTTTAAATAAAACTCGATAGCTAGTTAATTTAATCATGAAGTTATCAGGCAAGTAAATTACTTCAAATAGCTAAAATACATTATCTTGATCTAACATTAATCGATAAAAGAAAACTAGATTTGTTTGCGCTGACGTAATAATCAATGCAACATGGCTTGTGTATTAAAACAGCAAATCCAAACCTCTGACTAATGTCAATTTGTTATAAACAGAAACAAGTTCAAACAAAAATAAAAACGCTATCTAATCGGAAAGATCCCCAGGGTACAGGCTATAATGTGAGATATAAAATGTAACTCTGGTTTTGGAGGTGACTGTGGAAGCTGGACCCACATTGCGGTAGGGATACACCATCTATCAGTCTTAACCTCCGTTCATCAGTCTGACATGAAGAATAACAAAATAATAAAAGAATAGAAATGAAAATTAGGAGAGCAAAATGTGGGTGCTCAGCCTACAACGTTCCACATCTATATCACCCATTACTGCCTACATACAGTTGAATAAAGGTGACTGTTCTTCAAAGTAAAGAAGAAAAAATAAAATAAACAATAAAAAATAATAAGTTATAACAGCTCGGGGGTAAGTAAGTTAAATAAACTTACCTCTTGAAGTTGGTATTCTAATTCCCATTATGGTGGTAAGGCACTAACTAGTAGCCTAGTAAACAAATAATACTAGTATAAAAGGTTCTAGCCAGTTTTTTAAACTAACTGGTATAATTCCCAACCACTACCTATTAAGTCCACTGTGATTACCAGTTTTCAGACTGTAAACAAGCTTATATATGCGATAATGTGTTCATCCGCATAAAGTAGTGCCACATTGTTTAAATGACCTTATTAACAACTTTAAATAGTTATCAAAACTTTCAGCAAAAAACTTTTGTTGTTTTTTTATAGTAAATTTATATATATATATAAGTTACATGTAAAACGCAATCCTGTACGATATAAAAATTATAATAACAAATAATGTTGACACATTCTCATACAAACAAAGTGATGTTGTGAGCGTAAACATTACTGTAGGTTTGTGCATCAGAATTTTTTCTTATATTAACAAATATGAGAACAAGC
This sequence comes from Tachypleus tridentatus, assembly GCF_004210375.1. NCBI lineage: Eukaryota > Metazoa > Arthropoda > Merostomata > Xiphosura > Limulidae > Tachypleus > Tachypleus tridentatus. The sequence goes on from NC_134826.1 coordinate 115,318,945, forward strand.
TTTTTATGTAAGAAAATTTAAAAGAATACTCATCGAACTTCTAGAATTAATATATAAGCCACTTCGTGCATTTAAAGCAATTCTACTACAATTATAAAAACTTATTATTATTAAATTTTAAGTAATTCCAGCATAACGCTGATACGAATGTTTAAGCAAACTTACGAGAGTTGGGTTTGGTTTGAATTTCGCGCAAAGCTACACGAGGGATATCTGCACTAGCCGTCCCTAATTTTGTAGTGTAATACTAGAGGGAAGGCAGCTAGTCATCACCCCCACCGCTAATTCTTAGGCTACTCTTTTACCAACGAATAGTGGGATTGACTGTCACATTATAACGCAACCACGGCTGAAAGGGTGAGCATTTTTGGTGTGACGGGGATTTTAATCCGCAACCCTCGGATTACGAGTCGACTACCTTAACCACCTAAGCATGCCGGACCACGAGAGTTGGGTCAGGCACACTTATGTATTATTAAATATTCTAAGCATAAACTAAAAATTTTAACAGTTAACTGAGTATAGGTATTCGGGTTGTATTTACATTTAAAAAATAATTTCTTAAGCATATTTATTAGTCCTAAACATTAGGCAATATTAGAATAATCAAATGTTTTTGAAAGTAAAAGGCTGAGAAAATTAATTTTTATAAAAAATTGCGATTCGAAAAGTTCAAATCCTTCTTCAGAGGAGAAGACAATAAGTATAACTAACTTATTCCACTGAACACAATTGAAATATTACGAGATAAATGCAGTATTCTTAAATAAACAGTAACACTCAAAATTATTTATTTTAAAATAGAAATAACTTGTCATTAAATTAATAAGAAAAGAGGGCATTTCAATAATTTTTTACCAAAATTAAAGGAATAAAGTTTCTAAACAATTCGTTTTCAAGTGTACACAAGATAAAAACATTGTAAAACGGCAAAGATACTCAAATTATTTGGCAGGTTAAAAAACAGAAACAGTATATATTTAAAGTAATTAAATTAACTTGTATTAAAGTAAAAGCAAATGGAATTATTTTATATTAAACAAACGTATATCATTAAGAGGAGTAAGTGCTCCAAAACAAGCATCGCTAAAAATATTATAAGAGAAGGTCCTTGTGTAAGAATTACGTTTGGTTAAGAACTTCACTTAACTGTAAACAATGATTTGTACCACCACGGCATACAGATGTAAATATTAAAACAATGCTATTATACTTAAGCAAAATTCAACTTTATGAAATAAATAATATATTTGAAACAGGAAATTACTGACAACGAATTGACTTCAATATTAACATCAATCACAGACCACGAAGTGTGAATGTGATTTTTTTCTGAGAATAATTTATTGAAATTAAGATTTTCTTGTCTCTAAGTAATCATTAGAAACCAAGAAAATAATCAACTAAGAATCGTAATTTTGAGTAGAATGCGCTCCTATTAGTCCGCCTTGCATCATGGTATGATATAATATTAAGTGAGAGATTTGAATTGGCTTTTAGGTGGGATGACATATCACGGTGTTTATTGATGAATCAACCTGACGTGAATCGTCAGGTTCACGATGACCGAAGAAGGTCGAAACGTTGTTCGCTCTTCTATGTAAAATATTTTCTCAACCCAAACGAGTCGTTTTTGCATATATATTTCTCAACAAGTGGGTTTCTCGACATCACACATATACAACTGTTTTACATGAAATGGTGTGCTTTGATATAGTTTTCTATATCAAAACAGATTAGTGTTTTGTTCAGACAACTTATCTGTACTTGATGTAGAATCATGTCTCGTCATATGCTAGAAGTTATACAGCGTCAAATTGTTCTACTGTCCAGAAATGGCATGAAACAAACGTACACTGTCAGAACAGTAGAGTACCTCCAGTGTAATGCATTCATGATTCTCAAAATATCGCTACACTAAAAGAAACGTTGTTCCAGGAAAGTCTACTGGTAGATGTCGAGATGACTGTATTTTGATCAAATTAACATATCAACGTCGAAAAAGTCTTGCAACACCTCATAACTTGAATGTCATAAACACATTCAATCCAAAGTTTCCAGAATAATAGTTAATAGCAGACTTAACAAAAAATGTATCTTGAAAAAAAACTCTGCAAATTCACCGCCATAACCGTGTTATTCAGCAAGGCATCATGTCAACATACAATTAGGACATTGGTAACATATCATCTTTTTAGATGAGTCCTGCTCCCAGCTTATTAAAGTTGAAAGTAAGATTCATGTTTGTCATTTGACTGGTGAAATGATGAGAGAAGACTGTCTTCCCTACAGGGAATACACAGGAAATGGTGCAGTACATGGTTAGGCAGTTATTTACCATGAAAGAAAAACTATCCTTCATATCCTCCAGGGAAATGTCAATGGCGCATCCTACAGGTTTAATCCATATGCTAGAGCAAGGTTTGGCAATGTGTTTATGTTCCAGCATGGCAATGCCACTGCCCATGATGTATTGTACATGATTACCTTGACTAGTATAACGTTAAAAAATTGCCATGGTCGGTCTCCAGATTGTAATCCCATTGAGAATTTTTGTGCAGCGCTTAGACTGAAAATGGCTAACCACGACTTTAGATCAGTTACTTTAGCTGAGTTGCAGTGCATCTTAATGTCAAGTTGAGATGAAATCACTGTGGATTAAAACAATAACTTCGCATAACATGTTATTTTATGCAGGTTATTAGAGTACGAGGAGAACCAACTAAGCACTAAATGCTTAATATAAGCAAATGTAGCTATAGACGCTATTTTATATTGTAAACAGTGGTGTCTATCCGAGTGTTCGTCTGTCTCCCTTTTATGGCGACCACTTTCCACATTTCATCTGAAAAACTGCGCACGCAGTCAGTGCTCAGAATTCACTCTCGAAATGACAGGAGAACACACATGAATTATACAAGTAGAATATTCTGCACTAAATTGTAAGGAATTAATTAAATTTTTATTCACTCTTTACATACCTGAAATGCTCAACAGTTACTTTACACGCTGGGCAGTATAATTAGCTTTGGTTCGGAGTGAAACCAAGAGTACAACAAAATTTATCATTTTAAAGTCCTTGAAATAATCTAAATTGATAGATTAACTTAAATTTTTCCCATTACTAAGACGAGTAATTTTTCTGGATTAAATTAAATTTTTCCTGTCACTGAGAATGGTTACTTTTGCTTTTTTATAATAATTTGATTTTATATTTTGAAATTATATATGTTTTGATAAGGTTTAGTTGGGATAGGTGAAATGGTGAAATATGCATCTTTCTACAGGTATCTCATAAAATTGTTCGCTGTTCTAATAAATCGTCCATGATGTCCACAGAACCTGTTTAATTATATAAATTACGTATATAGATATTTAATATAACATGTACCTCTCAGTTTAACAGCTCTAAGTGTATTTGTATTGTATCTTAGTAATGATGATCTCATTTCTTACAAAATATACAAACATTTTGGCCAAGACAGTAATTTGTTATATTTTGTGAACGATATAATATGTTTTCCTACAATTTTATGTAGAGTTTTTCTTGAATAAGACTAAAATAAATGAAATTGATAATTGGTGCGTTATTTATTTGAAAACATTTTAACATCTTAAAGAGTCCATTTCACTCTGAAGACTTCGAGCTTAGTATATCAAGATGACGTTTCCTCATTTCAGAATGTTCACTACATATACTCTAAACTTTAAGATTTTTGTAATTAAACATATTAATTGACACAACCAGATGGTGCTTTTGACATTCCTACTGCTTTGGTTTATTATTAACCACAACAAAACCTCATTCTAATTACTCATAGTCATTTAATACACTTTACCCATCAGAGACACGATCTCAGATTTAGATATCTATATTGTAAAATATTCTGAAATTATTTCAGCTGAAAACAAAGATCGGTAGGTTTATTTAAACTAAAGTTCTCTAATTCGCAATTTACAAGTAGTAAGTTAAATACTACCTGTGACAGGTAATATTTAAAAACACTTGAGTTGTATGCAACATTTACAATATACGTTTGCAAGAACAACGTATGATAACCTCTCAACTACGTTTTATCTGTCGTACTCTGAGACATGATATCCTGCCAGACTCTTCATGCCAAAACATATCGAAAGGAAGTAGTTTTTTGCTGTTACGTTTAATGGCACCTATATATTACCATGCATACATTTAAATACCTTTTCAATTTGCATTTTCATTAGCTAGACATAGGTGGAAATAATTTTCTTTAAACACTTGACGCCTTTATTTCGTGTGTTTTTCGATCGTGTGATGTACTGAATGTGTTGTCCACAATACTCCCAAATTTACAGTGTTTGATAAATAAGTATATTAAGAAATATCATGAAAGATTATTCAGAATCAGAGGGTGGGAAAAACACGAGGTGAATGAAAAAGGCTAATTCCATGATTGCCTTTACTGGAGTTTTTCAAAACAATGTTTAATCTTTAAAAGCTGAAATGAGCCCATTTTACTACGTGAACTGCTGTATAACATTATCCGATATATGTGTCTCACCTCATTACGATTATTAAAAATAAGAGTTAATAAAAATAATTAATCATGAAATGAGAATGCCAGAGGCCTGTGATTCGTGAGAGGAAGGGGAATTATAAAAGAAATACTTTGTTGTTAAGCGCAGAGTTATATGATAAAGATTACTGAATGTGAAATCTGATTACAAAGCTCCTGAATACGAGACACATCATTTACGCACAATGTGCGCTCTGAGAAAATTCTAGTTGCCAATGAATTTCTTGAAACGCAGTACATTTCGGTTACGTAAGAGCAACAATAGCATTGTGTAAATTAACTAAATGTAAACTATTTTTGGGTTATAAATGTAATGAAATCTCAGAAAATTAACTAAATATATATTTTGATACTTCTTTCTTATCGTGTTCTCGTGCAAGTTATTTTAATTACATGTTATATCTTGTACTAGTAGCCTAGTTGATTGTTTGATCATTATCAAAGCTCAATAGGTAAATTAAGTCTAAATGAATAAATTTTTCTTTGAATTACTTCTTATATCAGTCATGCAAAATATATCAATGCTTTCAGTGTAAAAATTCGAATAATGTTACCACTCATACTGGAATGTTTCATTAAATTTCAATTCTAATAGGATTCATATTTCGCCAATTCTCACGCTGTACACTGTGAAAATAACTTACAATTTGGCTACAAATGCTGTGTGTGTTTATCTGGACACAGTGTGAACGTCTGTTTGTTTGTTTGTTTTGAATTTCGCGCAAAGCTACTCGAGGACTATCTGCGCTAGCCGTCCCTAATTTAGCAGTGTAAGACGAGAGGGAAGGCAGCTAGTCATCACCACCCACCGCTAACTCTTGGGCTACTCTTTTACCAACGAATAGTGGGATTTACTGTAACATTATAACGTCCCCACAGCTGAAAGGGCGAGCATGTTTGGTGCGACCGGAATTCGAACCCGCGACCCTCGGATTACGAGTCGAACGCCTTAACACGCTTGGCCATGCCGGGCCCTATGAACGTCAGACTAGACAATTGAATGATAGACAAGAACAGTGCTGAGTACTGCTGAATGTTTTGTTGTTCTGGGTCGAGTGTGACTTAATGATTAACGTGCTGAGGATTCACGATTCACGTCTTCTTAAAATCTGTAGAAGTAAATCCTAATTACTAAATTGAAATTTCAGGTAAACGTTGGAAAACAGGTGTAAATAGCCTACTCTATATGTACATTTTTTCAGTGATAAATAAGTAAAACAATGTTTCAAAAGTATATTATTCAGTTAGAAGCCATTTAACTTGCTTTTTATTTCATTATTTACATATCAACTTAAAACATATTTACAAAAAATTACAAGCCCATAACGAATTATGAATACTTATTAAACATCAGTGTTAAGAAACACTTTGCAAAATTTTATTTTACTACTGTAATTATGCAAACTCTAGAACAATGTATGCTCTGTTAAGATTGTGTTAACAATAGATGTTTCAGTACAAACATTTTTATGCGATTAGTAACGAATTCCTAGTGAATATACCTTGCATTTAGCCACTGTTTATTACAATCACTAAGTGTATCAGAATCTGTTTGTGTCCTTTTATTTAATACGAAGTAGGTTAGACCTGCTAGTTTCAGTGTTGCTTGATGACGTTTAAGCTTTGATATCATAATATTTTTTTGATATAATAAAATTGTTTATTTTTGAGTATGGTATTTAATCGTCGTTTCTGACGCAAAATATTCATACATTCGATCATGAAAAATTGTTCAATCCAAAGATTTAAAATTTTTAAAATGGGGACATCTGTTTTACATAAGGTGTTGGAAATCAAAGGAATATGAATCAACTTGGGAAACCGGAACAGCTCAAAAGGTGAATTGCAGCGTGAAAAATGAAAAGTCTTTTAATAAATTAGAATCCAGGAGCACGAATATAAAATGGAAAAAATTCCTCATCGTGTTCCAGGCAATAGTATGAAACATAATAAAGAAGGATCTCCGTTTGGAAAATCAGAAGAAAGCAGAGGTATTAAAGCTGCTTTTACAGTGTATCATTTAATTATTGTATACATAAAGCAGCTTACCAAACGCAGTGTCTATTCATTTCTCAGTAATCTTGCTGATGAAATAAGTGGTGTTTTTTGTACATAAAGAGCCTCTTGCAATGAAAACTATGATTTATGACTATTGTCAATAATGCAAAAGGAGGTTCCAAAGTCGTTTTAATATAATGTATTCAATATATACAAAAGAAATAAATTATGAATATTACAAATTATTTCTAAAACTTTAGTTTATTGACCACCATTTGTTTTATCTACAGACAATTTTAGTTCTTATGTGTCGTTAATATCAGCTGTATAACAGTTCCATATGTATATTATAACTTGAAGTCGTCAGTCACACTAGCTTTTGTAAATTACTTTCTTTGCCACATTTACGACTGTTGTAACTTTCCTTCCTTATTTCTATCATCATTTTGAGCTTTATCGAGTATTTTCTCGCTTACCCATCAGTTTGACAAGATATTTAACTTCGTTTCTTTCTTCCTCTGTCTGCTCTACGTGTGTTCATAAGTTACGTCTCATCAGCTTTGAAAGTTTAGATTTGCTTTTCTCCTCAAATTAATTTCTGAGCAATGGGTTTTCACATAACCATTTAGAAAAATAACACAAAGTTAGGGTTTCGAGTATTAAAAAAAACGTAAAATTATTAATTTAATAACAGGTGCATTGAGTAGTAGAAAAAATAATGCTAACGGGAAAGGAAAAAATCAAATGGTTACAGTAAACATCAGCTAATACATAAACTATCACTGCCATTTAAGAAACTCAGTTAGAGTATGCTAACATATAATAACCTAAACAGTTTAACCTTATCGTTTTCATACTTTTAAACACCAAACCTTTTTCTACAACAGTACAATTTTGGAGGTTTCGCTATTAGAAGTCTATTTTCTTCATTATAATAGAAAATATACTTGTTGACAAGTTCCAAATATTTAGTTTTAATTCTTTTGATGTCATAATTCTACGTTTCTGTCTGGGTCTACTGCACTGAGTTACACAATCTTAATTAAAACATTATCCACTACTACAGCATTCGCTGTATTCGCCTAGCATCCGCTTACAATATGAAAATATATTAATATAAAAGGTAAATAAAAAGATCTGCTTTAATGACACAGTTTGAAAATTTATGTACACGTTTTTATACGGAACTACGTATATCTATACTTACACATATAACTTCGTGTGCGTATATAAATAAATGATCTTCAAACAAACTGAGATAAACTGTTGTTGAACAATTTAACATTATCCTGGTAACTACATGTATTATGAAATATCAATCTTTTAATTTCCTTGCTCCCCAATTTTCTTGCTATTTTGTATTCATTATTAATGAAAGTCAAAATATTCTGCGCAATTCAAAATGCCCCGTAAATTAATATAATTTATGCCATTACATCTGATTTACATGCATGATAGATCATAATATATACCCGCAAGCCATTTTTACGTTTTCTTACTGCTCTTTAATAAGGTTTTGTGTCTGGTTTTTGATGACAAATAATTCCCACAGGGTACAACAAATATGTTGATCCATATTTGTATTAAATTAGGTCAAAAAAGTCAACAAAGTTGTGAAGTAAGAGAGATTTCCCTGCAAGGAAATGTGGAGTTTTACACAAAAGGGTACGTAGCGACGAACTTTAATGTTTGTGATGCAGCGGTATGCTAAACATTTATAACTATTTTACATAATAGGGCCCATGTAAGTCGTGTGATAATGAAATTTAACACAGTGATACACACACTTTAATACTCTTCAGTGCATAGTGAAGTTTAATCTTTAAATTAAGAATATGTAATGCGAGATATGATAAACAGTAATTTACTGCAAAGTAATTACGTTTATATGGATAGCAAATTACACTGAAAGAACTTGTTCTAAATTTATATCTTTGCATTTCACACTTGATAAGAGTTTATACCCAAGTTTTGATTTCAGTGTTTTTAATGAAACTACTTAATGAGGATTTTGTGAAGTTTTCATGCCAACAAGATACGTTTATAAGTAATGAAGTTTTAAAACCATTCAATTTAATAAAAAATTATGATAAATATGTTGAAAAACTTTATGGTTATATTTAGTATTTGCTTACCCAATGTTATAAGTGTTGTCTAAGATATAAAAAAAATAGTTGCTGTAATTTTCTTTAAACCAATTTCTAATTTTAAACACATCACACATAAAATGTCATTTTATTTTATTTTATCATTATATCGTCATCTTAGATAAGATTTGTTACTGTAGACTGAACTAATTTATATTTCACAGTTATCTTACCTTAATAAAGTACAGCCAGTTTTCGTGTTAGATTGATGGATTATCTTAAAAGTGCGTTTTAAGATTCTTGCATTACAGTATTATTTTCAAACTTAGTTCATAAGAATGACGGGAAGAGATTTTACTTTTATGATATGATACAGATTATTTATACAGTTGCATAGCGATATGATAAATCAGGTGTGTTGTCAACATATGTACGTAACTTCAGTTTATCCGAGGTTTAATTACTGTCTAAGTTATTAATTCTACAAAGATTTGTATTTATTTTAATTTCACCAAAGCATTATCATTTCTTTTTCGACCTAATATAACTATAGTTAACTTTTCAATTCAAAGGGAAACAACCTGCGTAAACATAAAACATTAGGTGATGTGTGAAGTAAAAATCTGATTTTTAATATTTTCCTACTGCTCCTGATATTTTATAATAAATTTCATCAAGACATCTACGAAAAACATTAATACTGCCATTGATGCATTTCTTAAAGTAACCTTTTGAGAAAATGTTTTCTAGCAGACTGCAAGAAATGCATAGGGTATTCAGTTATAGAACCACCATAATAACGTTATATAATATATTTTAATACGCTACATAGTCACTTAAACACTACGTGTAGTTTTAAGCAGTACAAAGCTTTGAACGTGTCATAAAAGAAAAAAATTATGTAAGAATTTGATCATTTTCTCTAGGGTTAAGTTTCTGTGTAAAAACTGTGACAGTAGATTCCGCTATTCGGTTAAAGCTAACCTCTAGCTAGTCAACAATTAAAATTAATGATGCTTATACCTGAATCTTAGGAATTTGTGATCTGTGACTATTAGTTTCTGTTGAAATTAACGATTATTTTCGTTTTTCTGTTCCTGCTGTTCGTGTCATGGTTGCTAAGGCTGCCTGCAGCAGTCCGTATATTTAAATTGACGACTGGAGGAAAGACAACGGGCAAACAGAACATACTTCGAAATTTTGAACTACTCTTTTAATAATGACTAATGGGCTTGAGCATTGCATTATAATGCCCTGATAGCTGATAAAGCTAGCACGTTCGACGCCATATTTCGATACCGCAACCTACTAAGTTGTGAGTCAAGTGTTCTAACAAGCAGACCATGCTAGGCTATTTCCGATTTTGTGTAGTTTTGTATATTTTATCTTTAAGACTTTTTATTATCATAATATCTGATGTGTTTTTTTCTGAGAAAATCTAGCGATATCAGTTAATGAACTGATTACCTTGTGTGATTATATCAATAAATAGGTCACAAAATTAGATCTTTAACTTTGTAGACGTAGCAAAATGTTTCGTATAATTATAATAAAACACTGATGACAGTAAGTGTGTATTATGTTTTGGATGATGTTTTTGTGCTATTTACTGAAGCTAATAAACCTATAACATATTTGATTTTACGCACTTACAGTATATGCTGACATTTTTGGCAAGAGTAAAATCACATTTGGAAGAAATGAATGAACAACCACCTGCATGCACTAAAAAACATACATCCTGTAAATGTGCCGCAGTACCAGTTCACAAGTAATAAGTGCTTAACAGTTAATATAGAACAAGAATTTTGTTTACGAACATGACACCGAAACAAATAAACGTATGTTTTGTGTATTTAAATGAAACAATATGTGAGAAACAAAACAATACTGTAAATACAAATCAAACAAACAATTTTGCAAACAGAAAGCTGTATGTGTGTAATTCACAACAAATTTCTGTAAAGCTGCTTGAGATCTCTATTACAGTGCTCACAGATGTGTGATATATTGTCTTGAAAGTTACTCATAACGAAATAACTATGCAAAAGTATAGGCTGATTTCCAAGTGAACCGAGATTTCAAACTTAAGAAACTACGTTCTCTGTACTGTGTGTATTTCGTGATGTATAAAAACATTTCTATATGCCGAGAATAGATATCCTTCCATGTTGTAGATCTTCATTATAATGTCTAGCTATAACCTACAGTAATATATTTTCAAATGCCTACAGGCAATTAGTTCATAAAATATAGGACAGTAATTAGTTTAGCGTTTATTCATTTTTTTACACCCACACAGCTGGAGTGTAGTATCCCCTCCCTCTACTTGTGAGATTAAATTTTCTCCAAACTTGGAGCTTGATGAGGTTGTGTACTGGATTTACATAATTTTGATTGAAAAAAAAATGTTATTTTATCTTTTTCTTGCAAAGAAATAGTTTGACAAGACTTGCTTCGAGTTTTTACCTAACAAAACAAACTGAACTATATAGAGACAAAATACCTTTAATGATATGCATGTATGCAGCTCAATAGATGTGTAAGTAGTGAGTTAGAAGAAGCTGCTGTCCATACATATATAATAATTCAACGCTACGGAGGAATAGTTGCAACCATAACAAGACTCTACTACATATACTTCGCCATCATATATGGATAAACAACTCAGGACTAATAGAATTTGTTATATAAATCGAACCATACTTTTACCCATGTTTCTAAGGTAAACACCAAAAGCTTTTATTCACATTTCACGTACTGGTGTTTGTGCTTTAAGTATTTCTAGCCTTTTAAATCATCTTGTTTCATCAAGCAGAGATTACATCTACAAACTTCTTAATGAGAACTTGGTAAATGTTATTTTAGCATATCAGCAAGGAAATCACGGTAAGATTAAGTTTCAGTGTTTGAAAAATTTAGAAAAGTTCGTTAAGGTATAGTACCTATTTGTTTCAAGCTAGGCGAGTTTTAAAGATTGCTTTACATAAAAGTCAGCACTATTTCTCAACTGTTTCAACTTGTTTATTACATCAAGCGCTATTTAAAATTTCCACCACTGTGTATGTCAGGCGCTGAATACTTGTTTGCAATTAAATTTTGTTTGTAATTAAGCACAAACAACAATTGATCTATCTGGGCCTTGCCCACTACGGATATCGAAATCCGATTTTTAGCGTTGTACGTCTGCAGAACTATCGCTGTGCCACTGAGAGCTCTGAATACTTCAAACGCTAATTATGTCAAATTATGCACCTGCAATCACTTACCGAAATATTTGTTATGTCTGTGGCGTAGAAGTAGAGGAAAAGATATTCACTATTTTTTTGCGAAATAGCGATGTAAAAAATGAAGTGCTATGTTTTAATGCTAAACAATAATCAATTCAAATACATATATGCTTTCAGACCAGACAGAGATACAAATAAAATCTAAACGAATCTGTAACTTTATGAACCATTTTATTTATGCTTGATATTGCACTGTCAAAGTGTTAGAAATCAATTAAGCATATTCGTTAAAACTGTGTGTAATTGAAAGATAAACAACCGTAGAATATAAAAGTAACAGATTTTTTTAAATATCTAGCTATGTGTATGTGGGTGTTCTTACAAAGGTCTCAAGAGTAAAAGAGAAGGGAAATAATAAATGTATTGGTACTATTCCATAAAGTAAATAATTATTTGATGAAATATGCACTAACATGTTTCTACTCATACAGATAATAATACAAGCATTATTATGTTCTAGGAAGCCCAACTGTGCGTAAATATTTATACCTAAAACGATTTTATATTCAATAATTAACTGGAATACTGCTATTTCGATTCTCCACAATAACAAAACTTTCTTTCTAAAAGTTTTAAAACTAAAAAATTAAATTACTTTACATCTACATAGCTAGATCAACAATGTTTTAATAAATTTTATTAAATTTATGTTTTACCAACTTAGATAAACCTAGTTAAAAAAGACAAATTAACAAAAGTTGATTTTATATATTGACTTAAACTGCCCTTCACTATCAGTATTCGTTTATATAGTTCACCGAAACTAAAAAATAAGTTACTTCTTTCTCATCACAAAACAGCAATTTTTCAATTTACCTTTCATTAAGAACAAAGAAAGACTGAGTATCAGTTTTTTAAATTGATAGATAATATTATTAATATGTAATAGTAATACACATAATATAAGAAGATGAGTTATACAATGAAATCACTGGTGCAAGATGAAATTTAATTATGCTCTTTGATTGCTATTGTGTAGAAGATGGATGATATCGTAGTCGCTAGCGTCACCTAAGGAATTAATTTGGGTTTTCAAATAAATGATTTTCATCAAATGCTTTAAATGTTTTAGGTAATATTTGTATTACTCAGTTTGAAACGTAAAGGAAGTTTTACTTCGCAAAATAATAAATAATTAGGTCATATTTGTATTACTCAGTTTGAAACGTAAAGGAAGTTTTACTTCGCAAAATAATAAATTGTTTTATGAATCTTGATATTATAAGGTACAGTGTATTCAACACCAATGTCATGTTATAAATTTTTTATTTCACCAGTTAGTAATTCAGGACAGTTAATCCCAGGAGGCAAATTCTAATAAGTTTTAACTTCTCCTCAACGCAATATTTATGATCACGCTACTTACGATTGCCCCCAGTCCATATAAGACGTTTGTGAAATGTCATCACTAACAATGGCGAAAGTTAAGAGGTATAGAAATTAGTTAATTAAATATTAATGCATAGGAGATATTCAAAATAAGTATATCATTTTCTTTTGTGAAAGAAAAATGTACGTATAGTAATCAATAGTCTTATACAAAGGCATACACATGAGAAGGAATAAAGCCTCATTAGTGATCAGATATATGCAATGGAATTAATTAGCTGATATATGAGTCATTTGCTGCAGAATATGATAATTATTCGTAATCAGAAGATATAAAGATCATGGGTAGTATAATAGAGTTATAAAGGTCGATATTAGCGTATGGATCATTAACTCCAAACTGAAAGTAGATGGGAATAAGTATGAAGTATGAAAATCATTAGCAGTATTGGTTGACTCTAAATACTCGTACGTAGGAGATATGAAAGCCGTTAAGAGTTGCTTTAAAATAGGGGTATGAGGATTACTATCAAGAGGCTCATTATAGACAGTAGAATATAAAAGTTTAAAGAACGGCTAATTGTAGAGCCTGCTTTGGTTATTTAACAATAGGCTTATTCATGGTGTGCTAAAAACACGTAGGTCCAATAAGTTTTGATAAAATTGAAATAGAAACCCTTACTAACCCGATCGCTTTCAAAAGGCGGACCTTTCTTTTTCAGATTTCTCCTGAAGAAGAAAGATCCACCTTTAGAAAGCACTCGGGTTATAAGATTTTCTATTTCAGTTTTAACAATAGGCTTAGGCGGTAGATATGAGAATCACAAATAATTTAACCTCATTGTGAAGGAACACTTAATATATAAAATGAACGTAGATTATTAACCTACAGGTAGACAGCACAAAATATGCGATATACAGGAAAAAACAATTACATGAAGATAGACAGTTCTAGCAAGACAATACTGAGGTCATTAACTGTAGTCTGATCGTGGATAGGAATAAGTAGGAGATCATTAACTGAAAAGTAAACTTAAAACTAATATAATACTGGATACAAATGTTAACAAATAAGATGGGAACGGTTAAAAACTTGATATTGGACGGAATGGTTGATATTATTTAACTCTCATCTCACCTCTTTCTTTTAGAATATCCAATGTAATGCAAGTATGACCATTATTTAATAAAATTTCTAAATAAATTTATAGTTAGTTAAGAACAAGCAGTTTGAGCTAAATTTGTAACGGTCAGCTCTAGTATGATAAAGCCTTTTTATTCGCTGTTTCTGGAAAATATAAAATTATGAAGAGGTTTAAAGAATTATATGAACTTTTACAAACTAATTGACGTATTTACTAATTAAAAGCTACCAATAAGATGCGCATACGAACCAATGACATTTGACTGTATTTACTCTAGCACGTAATACAGTTTAATGTGTACATTTTCCAAAATATAATTACTTGGATAATTTAGTAGTGTGAATGACAGTGACAGCTGAGGTGAATCTACAAAACAGTAATGAAATTGACACTGTAATCATTAAAGCCGTTCTTTATATACAAAACATTTTTATAAATGTTTTACATTTGTAAAAAGTGACATTTTCTTTTTTTGACAATTTAAGTTAATTGTTTATTTATTATCATTATGTACAGAACAATCTCACTTTAGTTGGTATTATATTTCAGTGACAAAGTTTATTGCATATTTAATGTAACGTCATCAGGTGCCAATATTTGTGTCCGTTCAATCTGATTGACTAAAATTCAGTTAAACCCAAAGATACAGAAGCTTTCATACTCACCAAAAACAGGAACTCGGTGTCTTTTCAGGCTGCTGTCTTCGTACACAAAGATAAAGCAACGTAGATAAGTTATTTGATACAATTCTGGATAATTTATTAATTACTCAGTATGCAATTCATATAAATTAACGTGCAACACTTTAGAATTTCTATCGACAAAAATATCTGACGAAATATGTAGACTTAATTACCGATCTTTTCACACAGTAGATAAGGTCTAAAGCAAGGGTGCTTTCTGTGTGATAGTAACGTAGTTTGGTAGTAAGCACCCTAGTTTGTCCGTGACGAGAAAAAAAATGTATGATGAGCTTACAGTCTGAAAACAAATGACGACATTTATTAGAAATAATCCCTACGATCAAAAAGTATCGTATTACTATAAGTTACAAGCTTATTTCTATCTGATTAAATGTACAGTGAATGCAATCAGCCAAGGAACACTACAGCTACAAGGTCTGGTAGTTTACCGTAGTCTAACTCTCGAGTCAGACTCATTACAGGTTCGTGCGCGCGTTCCCAGCTTCTCCAAACAAGAGCAAAAGCCATCATCGAGAGGTTATTCTCCATGGGTGGCGTGCGCAAGAAATAAATGCAGTACAAGCGTAGTTTGAAGAGATCAAAGAGCAAAAGAGATCCTGTCCGGTTCTTCAAACCTACTCACAAGAAACGAATTTCTAAGAAGGAAATCCAGGTCACTAGTTTACCACGAATATAATGGCTTATTCTACAATTCTTTAAGTAAACTAGTTTAGAATGATACACCTACCTCTCATGCAAGTACGATATCAAAGTGCAATACCCTACAGGAATGGCTAAATAAGTGAAGGATATAGTGAAAAGTAATTGTTAAACCATTGTTTAAAAACAATTTTATATTTTCATCAACAAAATTCCATGGATACTTTCAAGTGGTTGTTATTATAATTTGGAGATGTATTTTATAAAGTTTCGATATACAAAATAACATAATTAATACTGCATTTCTCTTAAATTTGGTACATTTATTCATTTTTACACACTGTAACACGCAAATCTAGCAACATATTTTTCTTACAGTGCCTTTCTGGCATTAATCTTCTTAAGAAGAAAGAATGTTAAATTATTGCAAAACCAAAATAATCTACATCCCATTTATAATTAACAAAAGTTAAATTATAGTAAAAGTATTTAATTTCTTCTTGGGTTGTTTAGAAAAGTAAAATGATGGTATTTGTATACTTAAAAATATACATAACGCTTTCCTTGTTCACTGAGAAGAATATGTAATGTTATCCCTCTCTTTCTTCTCTTTTAATAATAATATTTTTTTATAATTACCTTTGTATTTTAAATTAATCTGACATTATCTTTATTGTACCTTCGCTTTCATTCATTGCATTTCATTTTCCTGATTCTCTTCTTTTCTGGAAGTTTTTGTCATGACTATGTCTACAGTTACAGATTTTCTTTCGTCATTCTTTTACTCTGTTTCTATCATCGAAAGCTACAAGATTTAATGAACCGGAAACATCTAGCAATCTCCAGTTTACCTACGCCTAAGAATGCTTTGAGACTGCATTGGTTTGTGGCTTATATTTTCCCGCAATAATGTTTAAGACCAAACTGTTTTATTTTATGGCTTGTTTGATCGTAACAATGTTTGGGACTAAACTAATTTGTGTTATGGCTTATTTGAAATGGTCAACATCCAATATATTTAAACATTATGTGCTTTTTGTTTGTTTATCTTTGGCAATGCTTCTGCTTACAGTAAGTTGTTCCGTAAATTATTTACTTTTGCAAATTTGTGATTACTTTGACTTATCTTGTAGTTTGATTACCCCTGACAGTGTTTGTGACTACAATTGTGTATTTCACATCGTTTTTCTCACCTGCAGTTCTTTTTATTATAACAGTTTTTAAGGGGTTGATTTACCCCTGAAAATACTTCTGATTGTGTGGCTTCCTTCTGTAATCTGTTTTGTCAGATATACAAGATAACAGCAACGTGTTTCTTCATACTTATTTACTGTTTTATCTTTACACTTAAAATATTCTGTAGTTATAATACTTTCTTGTCAGATATTTCTATATTATTTAAAATTATATCCACTGATATCCAGGATCTGTAGAAGCTCATTAGTTAATCATAAGAAAATTTATCACTGGTTATGCCAGTTTTGCAACAATAACTTATACATTCCATTACACCATTTATTTTTACCTTTGAATTAAATATTATAGGCATTCTAGACTAGTTCAAACGTCACTCTGAGATACAGAGGTTCCATCATTTCATATGTATATATACAACTTTAAGAAGTCAGACAGTTTAGCTGATGATTTTCTCAATTCGTAAAAAATACCAACGTTTCGATAGGAAAATAAGTCTTCAAAATATTTTACTTATTTATTCTTAAGTACAAACCTACTTAATGAGTTATTTGCGCTATGCCAAACGCAAAAATGTAGCCCCGAATTTAGGCGTTATATGTTCTTGAATCATCAGGGATTAGTTTTTGAATACTCTATGCAGTTTTTGAAGGTCATATCATTTATTGAAGCTGTTTTAGAAACCGTCAAAATACAAAAAATAGTAGAATATTAGTAGGATAATAAAAGTACCTTTGAAAGAATGTGAATATCGATATTTGAAGAACATGTCTATCGAACAATATAAAAATTTAGATCTGTAAAATGCAAATTTGGAGAAATTCGAATTAAATTTGGTTTTAAGAAGCGTGTGTGTATGTGTGTTTTTCGTATAGCAAAGCCACAAAGAGCTATCTGCTCAGCCCACCGAGGGAAATCGAACCCCTGATTTTAGCATTGTAATTCCGGAGACATACCGCTGTACTAGCGGGGGGCCCTTTAAGAAGCACTTTTCTATTAATTGCCCAATTGGCTAAGTCTTTAATTTAAGACTTGCATCGTGGGTTCACCCAATAACATGATTTCCTTCATTTTTGCCAGTTGATAAGAAAGATCCATAGAAAAAATACTCCTTGTCTTTCATATAAGTATCAGTATTTGAAAGGTGCTTAATGTTCAGCCTATAATATTGGATAAATAGTGTATTTCAGCTTCTGTGGAATCATTTGAAAAACAAGTAGCTGAGAGCTATTTTACTGCAGACAAGGTCTATAATTCGAAATATGAACGTTAACAAAAATGTAAATTGTTGAAGGATCATTCATGATATATGTAGAATTACGTTCAAAGCCTCTAAGGCTATAAGTGCTCTTGAAAGAGTGTCTTCTAAACAAATATGAAATAAATAATAGGTTGCACTTTACATTATGAAGCCATGGGCGCTTTTAAAGAATGACTGTCAAATCACACGAGCAGTCTAAAAGTTAGCGGTGGGTAGTGTCGATTGATTGCCTTCCTTCTATTCTATCACTTTAAAAATAAAGATGGCTTGCGAAGACAGCCGTCGTGTAGCTTTGCGTGAAATTCAACAAAACTATATTATATTAAACGTTTTGCTTAAGTTTGGAATGTTTGAATTTAGCGCAAAGCTACACGAGGGCTATCTGCGCTAGCCGTTCCTAAGTGAATGATTAGAGGAAGGGCAGCTAGCTTGTCATCATCACCAACCCTTGGATTACTCTTCTTACAAATGAATAATGGAATTGGCCATCACTTTATACGCCTCCACGTCTGAAAGAGCATGTTTCGTGTGAGGAGATTCGTACCCGTGACCCTTAGATTACGAGTCTAGCCTGCTAACCACTAGCCAAAATTAAGATTGAACGAGAAATTAAGAAACGGATAATTTTCCCACTACTTTTACACAGCAAGAAGTATGTGCTTTTATTTATTGCATATAAACTAACAGTTTCTTTGTGTGTGTGTGTGTGAGTGCTTTCAGAAATGAAGAAACGACAATTATTTGTTAATAAAGTGTTTGACATTTGAGAACTAATGCCTACTATTCATATATATGTTAGGTTCATTATCAAAGAAAATGTGTTTTAACATGTTAAATCCGTAGGCTTTCATTTCATACCTACTACCATCCCAACTCTGAAGACACTTATTTTCTACGTGTCTAAATGGGATATTATTAACATCAAACAAAGGAATTTAATACCAGGTTTTTGTATTTGTAGAAGAACAAATTGACTAGTATCGTTATTGTTAAGCTGTTTTGCTTGTTTTTTTTTTCTGTTGGGAAATAGTAACATGAAAGTTGACCTCCTCAGGTTGTTGGCCTGACATTCACTTTAAATAACAGTGTTCTGTAAACAATAAAAATCAGTTTAAAATACTTTACTGAAAATATCCCTTTTTAAATTAAAGGTTAATGAGAGTTTATGTATACAAAAATAGGTCAATTACATCTAAAAAATCCAATAGTCAAATACTTGAGGTCGACATTTCCAATAAATAAAAATCCGTCTTTAATGATAATGAAGTAAATTCTAAAATATATCGTACGAAACGTGGTAGCTTTGTCACTAAAGATTCTCTTCAGTTAGTAAAGTCATGAAATTGAACCCTGCCTCAGCTAACTTTTCAAACTTCTTTCAGAAAAAACTATAGAAATAACTTTATTTAATTATTAGAACTAGAAAGAGTAATGCTTTCTTTGTGGTATCTCAGGTCCAACCTCGGCACAACACGTTTCGAATCGTAATAGAAAGAGATAATTTTTCATGATCTCAACCAAGGCTAAATACCTTTGCAATACTGTCCTTTCATGTCGATATTTAAGTTCGGTGATTGCTAACTCAAGATTCTCTACACAACACAGCTGACTAAGGAAACACGTTACACAACTTAAACAACCAACTTCAACATCAATAATTTTCTTACCTTTTTTCTCATTAGTATGTTATATTTCAACTTCTCATATCCTTCTTATTATTTCGTATTTAACTTGTATTTTCTTTAAAAAATATTTGTCTTATTTCCTCTGAATTCATTCATAATACTATATAATTTATCTTTTCAAGATATTATTACTATTATACAGATCTACCAGATACTGTATGAAGAAACGTCTTATCAAGTATTAGATCTGAAATGCACCAAATACTATACCATATTAAACATCTCTAAATATGTGTCAACTATCATATTAAATCGATAACGTCTAAATGCCTATTTGATATGGTATTAAACTGCATGTCTGCTATTATGTCAGTAAATAATATCATATTTGAATACATACCCACTACTATTATTACACAAGTTTGTATATATGAAGATGTATCTTAAACTATAAGACATATATATTATCTCTAAAGACATATCTATTATTGCTGTTACACAGGAATGTTATATCTGAAGTTGAGTCTATTACCACTGTTACAGAGGTTTATTATCTCTGAGATATATAAACTGCTGTTACATAGATCTAGTATTTCCGTAGGTATGCATAATACTGTTACATATGTTCATTATTTCTGAAGACATGCCAACCACATTATACAGATCTATTACTTCTGAAGACATGTCTATAACAATTACACACGTATGTAATCACGATTATGTAAATCTGGTTTTTAGCGTTATAAGCCGTCAAATCTATCACTAAGCCAATAGCTACGGCTGTTGGCTCAGTGATAAGTTTGACAGCTTATAACACTAAAACAAGATTTCGACAACAATAATGACAGAAACAAACGTACCAGATCTAAATTTGTTCTGAAGACATGTCAATTGCTTTACAGTTTCATCATTTCTGTAGCCCTTTAATTAAATCGATCAACTCTAACAGTGTATCTACTGTTATAAACACCTACAATCTCTTAAAATGTGTTTTACTTTACAGATCAGTCGACCTTGCAAACTGTAGGTTTCTACTACATTTTAATTCTAAAATCTGTAAAGATATGTCTGCTATTATATTAGGTTTGTCACCTCCAAATTGATAAATAGCATTATGCAGATCTATCACATTTAAGATTATTTTGAGACCGGCATTGGTTAGTCAAAGGGGAAAGTTGATATATTGTCGATAATTTTTATATGATGAAACTGGTGACACCGACATCGTGAGATTAACGTATCCAAATACGTGTCACTTGCTGTTGTAGTTTCACGTGATCGAAGCTTCTGTCATGTGTAGAAGTAAAAATTGATATTTGCACGAGAGGAAGATAATATTTTCCACTGAGAAATATTTTGTTATATTATATGTTTTATTAAGAAGATTTAAATGATCTTACTGACAAAAATGGCAATTTGGAGCACAGTGACACATTTTTACTTGGGGAAGATTGACAAGCGTGTTAAATAGCTCCACCATAAGGAATTTTAATGTTTTTCAATGCTCTTCAAACAAAAACATATATAATACAAAAGTATCTGAACATATTTTGATCAATTTTGAAATGCTGAAAAAATTAACAAAATGAAATAAAATTCTTGCAAATTCTTCCTTATGTTTCTGCTTTTCCATTATTTTGTTTTCTAAACGAATTTTAAACTGTTTTTTAAGTATTATGATAAACAAAGATTTTAACAATGTTTTACACTTCGTTTACTTAAATTTAAAATGATCATACCAATATAAGTAAAACGTTTTTTATTTAATTTCATCCATGTGATTTTACCAGAGGTATATGTCAATTTGTCCTTCCTCGGGGTAGGTTAACAAACAGAGTACACTCTTCTATTTCTCATTTTTGAGAACATTTGCAGAAAGGTAAGTGATTCGTTTTTGCTGTGTAATATAGGAAGATGTCTAGGTTATGCTAGTATCGAAATTTTTTATCTTGAAGTTTACAGGCGACTTTTATCTAAATATAAAAAAGTGAGTCATCCACCCACGGCCTTCCATAATATGTATTATAACTGCCACCTTTGAGTTCATATAGTTTTCCATATACTGTCTATTATATTTAATTCATATGTATTTCTCTATCCAGTGTTATTAAATTAATGTCAGTTTCTTATATAGAGAGAGATCTATCATAGTAGAAATTGAGTTAAGCTAATGAATCAAGAACTCGATATATTTCTAGCCAGCCACGAAACATTACTGTAAAATGTGGTCATTGTGCGAAAAAAATTTAATGTTAAATGTTCTGTTTTGCATGAGCAAACGTCATGCGACTGCATCATGTTAATAGAAACATGGGCTTTGCATTCTTACTTACAAATGACATAAAATATGTTTAACAAGTGAAAAATGAATCTTTGTATACATACCCACGCTCATACGGCTGCATATGCAGACAAACATATTTAGTATTTTCAAATCAAATTAATATTCAACCATTTTATCGCATTTGAAAGCATTTGGTGATGAAGTCCCAAGTACATTAAAAGACAACAGCAATTATTTGTAGGAAATAAAATACAATAAAAAACATGGAATTAATTACTCTTCGTTTGTAAGTGACATTCAGTCTTATCACACTTATATCCCAGATTTTTACAAGCATGTTGTATGGCGTGGACAGTAAAGTTATTTGAGATCAGGTTAACAGGATGTTGAGTACAACTTAACTGTATAAAAGCTAGAGTGTCAAACTTTTACAAGGCATCAGTCTTGTGAACAAATGTGAAGTCGATCTTGATTAAGTGGACTATATAGTCAACCATATAGCGACAGAACTAAAGTAGAGAAAAACAATAACAACGTCACCCGCTTCTTCTCTAAGATACTTTCTTGGCTGTCAGATTCACTATCATCTCTTTGGACTGTCTTAAAAGCTTTTCCGCTACCTAATACAAATACAATTATGACATCTACGTATGCCTATCAAAAAGACAAGTAAAGGTGCAGTTAAGCAAAACAAATACAGTGAAGTAGTGTACCTATGCAAGTTAAAATACGCCTCCCTTGGAGACAGAAAATATTTCGTGAGCACTCTGAAAGCTGGTGTATAAAAGAAAATGCTGAGTAAAATATGATGTTAATGGATTTTCATTTGAAGGACTACATATTGGAAAGTCTTCTTTTCAGTAACATCAGACAAAAAAAGTTGAGACATTTTGGTCAAAACAAGCTCCTGCAAGGGACATTTGAAGGGCAACATGCTTGTGAACGACAGCCAAGAAGATGGGCGGACGACATTAAGGAGTGGACCGGATTGTAATTGGCTTAATGTACTAAGGGTAAATAGCAGGAGCTTGTAGAAGACTATGATGTCATAAACTAGAGCTTTTGACCCTCAGCAATGAAGAATGAAATAGACGAGACTCTAAAACTTACATTACTTTGCCAGCATTATAACACATTAAAGAATGTGCACAAAGATTTGGGGGATTACTAAATATCGAGAAAAACAAACAAGAACTAATGAACTGTATTTAATTCCTCAAAAATATGATTTGAATAAATAAGTGTATTTTTTTCTATTTTGTATTGTAAGATGTACAATAGATTTAAAAATTGTACAAAAAACATTTAATGATTGGCACCAATTAACATGCATATCATCTTTGGGGTTTCTGATACATAAAATAATTTATATTTTTCTTTCAATACACATGACTATTGTGAAATGTATTTTGACCTTCTCTTTTCGTGTTTCATTAATCAGTTTTCATTATAGACAAATTTTATATGTTATAAACTATTCTTGTTTGTAGGAAACATTTCTGCTGTTACGCTTTTTATTGTTCTGAACCTATATAAGCTGTTGTGGGTAATGTTATGTTGTTGTTTTTTAATATGTAGACGTTTGTATACAAGTTATCTAGAGAGATTGTTTAGGTCACATGATCAATGTGAGACTAAATGACTATAATTTTCTTGAAAGTTGAGAAACGATTTGAAAGATATTGAATATGATTTAGACAAGACCAGATGAGACTAGCCATCCCTAATACAGCAATGTAAGGTTAGAGAAAAGATAGTTAGTCATTACCATGCATCGCCAACCGTTGGGCTACTCTTTTACCAAGGAATAGTGGAATTAACCGTAACATTATACGTCCAAACAGCTGAAAGAGAAAGCATGTTTGGCATGATGGGTATTCGAACCCGCTGAACCCCAACCTCAGATTGCGAGTCGAATTCTTTAACTACCTGTCCATGCCGGGCCAAATTAACAAGTAACTGTTTAACATTATTTGCGAAATTTAGTCTAACATTGGTTTGCGTAAGCGTTTATTTCTAGGTCTTGCAGGCATATTAACGGAATGATCTTGTATTGCTTTCTGTAAAATAGTCTAAATAATATTTCCGACAAAAGAAATTATTACAACATCATTTTCACTCTCTTATTTTGAGTTTCTAGCTTGTTTCCAGAAGTTTATTTCCATGGTACTAGTTTAATTATTCTTACTCTAGTTGATAAATTGATTTCATTTTTCTAAAACAAAAATTGATATTATATATTTTTAGATATTTCCATCTCTCTCATCATCTTCACTTTAGTTTTTAATCAATGTTGGTCTTCTGTTATCACATCTATTGTAATCACGCTCCTTTCAGTATTTCAATAATCTATATTTACATTACGTACTATCCATTTCAGATAAATATATTTCCTCATGCATTTTGCAAATACATTTTCTTTCTTCTACTTCCAAATAACTTGACAGAGTCAGTTAATCGGAAGAAGAACAGCGGGAATCCATAAAGATTTCTAATTAATCGCTCCTGAAAAAGGGGCTTCCTGGCTTTATGAAATGTTATTGTTTGTTTGTTTTCTTTGATATGACTAAGTAGAATATGCCGTTTTAAAAACAAATGATAATACTAAAAGTAAACGGTATAAAAACTGATTATTGGATATGAAACCTGTTTTTGAATTTTGTTTTTGTGATGATATAGCAAAGGAATTAAAAATAACGAAGTTAGATTACAAAATGAGCATTTTGTGTTATTTTTGTGTTGTGAGTTGCGATGAAATTTCCAACAGTATCAAAGAAGCAAAGCTTATTATATTAATTAAAACTATATATGCCACTGCTCCTAAGCTTCTGTTGTTTTTATATAAAAGATATTTAATGCGTATAATACTTTACGATAATTAAAATTCATACAGTCATGTGAAAAAGTTAGGACACCCTGTGAAAGCCTGTGTATTTTTGTAACATTTTTGGATATATAGATATTTAATCTCAGTTTTAACAATACTAAGAGATTATAGAAATATAACTAAACAATTAAAACTGAAGAAAAGACTTTTCAAGATCTTCTGTAAATGTAATTCTACAAAAATGCATATTCTAACTGAGGAAAAGTTAGGACACCCCTACATTTATTCCCACTTAAAATGGCTCAACTCACACACAGGTGTATCACACCAGGTGCACATGATTAGAAGATTGTTACTCAGCATTTTGAATGAGACTTGCCCTATTTAAACCTCAGACATTTAGTTTGGTATGCTCCTGACTGTTGAAGTGAGAGTGAGCACCATGGTGAGAGCAAAAGAGCTGTCTGACGCCTTCAGAAAGAAAATTGTAGCAGATTATGAGTCTGGTAAGGGGTTTAAAAATATCCCAAAACATTTTGAAATCAGCCATTCCACTGTCCGGGAAATAGTCAACAAGTAGAGGGCTTTCAAAACAACTGCCAACATGCCCAGGTCTGGTCGTCCAAGCAAGTTCACCCCGAGAGCAAACCGCAAGAGACTGCACAAGTTTAACTTGCATGGGAGATGTGAAAGGAGGAAACCTTTGCTCTCTAAGAAAACATCAAGGCCAGACTGAAGTTTGCCAGAGAGAGAATGCAGACAAAGACCGGGACTTTTGGAATAATGTTCTTTGGACAGATGAGTCCAAAATTGAATTATTTGGACAACAAAACAGAGGACATGTTTGGCGTAAACCAAATACAGCATTCGAGGAAAAGAACCTCATACCAACTGTGAAGCATGGAGGTGGAAGTGTCATGGTTTGGGGCTGCTTCGCATCAGCAGGACCTGGACAGCTCACAATCATAGAATCCACCATGAATTCTACTGTGTATCAGAGGGTGCTTGAGGAACATGTGAGTCCATCTGTAAGAAAAGTAAAGCTGAAGTGAACCTGGACCCTGCAACACGACAATGACCCAAAACATACCATTAAATTCACCGAGGACTGGCTAAAAACTAAGAAATGCTGTGGGGTAAGTTGAAACGGGCTGTACATGCACAAAACCACTCAATCATCTCACAGCTGAAAGAATTCTGCATTGAGGAGTGGGACAAACTTTCTTCAGACCGATGTCAGAGACTGGTAGGTGGCTACAAGAAGCGTCTCACTGCAGTTATTTCAGCCAAAGGGGGTAACACTAGCTATTAGGGGGTAGGGTTCCTAACTTTTCCTCAGTTAGAATATGCATTTTTGTAGAAGTACATTTAGAGAAGATCTTGAAAAGTCTTTTCTTCAGTTTTAATTGTTTAGTTATATTCCTATAATTTCTCAGTATTGTTGAAATTGAGATTAAATACCTATATATCCTAAAATGTTACAAAAATACACAGACTTTCATAGGGTGTCCTAACTTTTTCACATGACTGTAGGTAAGAAATTAATTACGGATACTATAAGTAACAAAAGTAATAAACCAGTTCCAGTAGCAGCAATGACATACGAGAGTGTTTTGTTGATATCTGATGTCATT
Organism: Tachypleus tridentatus; assembly: GCF_004210375.1. Lineage (NCBI taxonomy): Eukaryota > Metazoa > Arthropoda > Merostomata > Xiphosura > Limulidae > Tachypleus > Tachypleus tridentatus. The sequence continues at coordinate 115,345,518 of NC_134826.1, forward strand.
ACTGATCTGACCATGTAAAATTGTAATTATATTTTCAATTTAAATCATATTTAAGAAAATAGTAAAACAAACAAAGTTCTTCAGAAACAATACTTGCAATGGTTCAGAATATATTTAGAGATTGAGCTTATGTGACTTCTGATTAATATTTTTACTTTTTAATGTTTTTAATTAGCTGTTCATGGAAGTGTAAACAAAAAAGCGGAAAACATGTCCCGAAACATGGCAAATGTTATATAGATATTTTAATGTTCACAATGTTTTGGGCTGGGACGCTCTTCCTTAAGTGATTTCAAACATTAAATTTTATAATTGAACATTAAAACATGTATTTGACCTTAGTCCTTTTTCGTAGTATAAGTTTTCAACTTTTTAATTGAATAATGTTTTTTAGCTTTGTTCAACAGAAATATGTTTAACAATGTAAATTAATAACATACAGTAAACAGTGTTAAAATAGATATAATGAAATTAAAATTTGATTTAAAGAAATGTTAAGCCATGTTCCAAAAGCAATTTATGAAGTTCACAACAAATTCTTAAAAATTGTGTTTAATTTCTCTGTAATGTAGTTTACTAACTCGGAACTGTAATCGCTGATTTCAACAATGAAAAGTAAACTTCTCGCAACTTCCTGCGATAGCATAACCAAGGTTCCCGATTTTCATTCATCTATTTATCCATTTAAATGTTACAAACCAACTATTGACTAATATCAATCAAAACGTTATTACTAGTGAATAATTTAAGAATAAAACATGTATAATTTTTGTTCAATACTGACTTTACCAGTTCATTTTTCTATTCTATTTTTTATTTCTAATGAAAGAACTACATAAAAGTATTAATATGCTGCGTTTTTCTATATTAAATAAAATAATGAATTTGAATACTGTTGGACGAACGCGGTTAAAATGTCATACAATAATTACGATTCAATATCGCATGGATGGTTCCTAGAATAACTGATTGATCATTAACAAGATGACCAATTTGTGTTTCATCTTATTTGAATATCTAGTTACATTCAGTAATACAAAAATATATATTCCCGATCTTTTATTTTTATCAGAAATGAGAGACATTTCATGTAAACATACATTTCTGACATTTTACCAGGCCTGGCGTGCGACTCGTAATCCGAGGGTCGCGGGTTCGCGCCCGCGTCGCGCTAAACATGCTCGCCCTCCCAGCCGTGGGGGTGTATAATGTTACGGTCAATCCCACTATTCGTTGGTAAAAGAGTAGCCCAAGAGTTGGCGGTGGGTGGTGATGACTAGCTGCCTTCCCTCTAGTCTTACACTGCTAAATTAGGGACGGCTAGCACAGATAGCCCTCGAGTAGCTTTGTGCTACAAACAAGACATTTTACCCTAATACACTCTTCTCACGGCCATATTTAAAATTTAACAGTATTAAATTCTCTCCTTATATAAGTAAATATAACAAATTGTCAATAAATCAAATTTTTAAAAGAAAAATATAATTTCAAGATATATAATACTATCTTACATAGTACTTAAATGAGCATGGAATCTTAGCTCAAGCACATCTTTGACTCACATAAAATAGATATTTTTACAAACATTGAATTAATTCTTATTTAGCATTTAAGTGAGCATGGAAATTTAATATATTAGTGGAATAACACATGATTTGGACCACAAGGTCATTATTACTTACAAAAGGTTGTTTAATACGTAATTTCTAAAGTTCTTGTTTAGACTTAATTGTATCGATCATCAAGTAATCACATATGTTTGTGTCTTCTTAACCCACTTCCCACTGGTTTATATGATCAACAACGAGCCTCTTAACGTCAGAAGCTGACATGTTAGAGTTATTTTTGGTAATGAAAAAAAAATAGACGGCTTGTAACAAGGTACTAGTCTAGACAACCCGAGCATCGGCACATATTTCAACAACTTGCAGCTTCTTTCAGACATAATTAAGGAATCACACGTGGAGAGATAATCTTTCTCAAAGACAAATGACCACGTAAATTAGTATTTACACAGTTACAACTCTTGAGTAACTTTTTCTTTCGATCTGAGAGTCAGCTGAAGGTAAAATCTTAATACGGCTTGAAAACTTAATAATAATATTGTTTTTATTCTGCTTATCGGTACAAAAAATATATTAATAGGAATTTGTTCTAACAACCAACATTTCCTTTCACAATGGTAGAACTATCCAAGGGATCTATGTCATTTAAAGTACATATTGCAGTAAATTAATTGAAATACAAAATGTGAATGTACAACTTCACTATTATTTTAGTTTATTTTCTCTGCTACAGTTGGAACCTGTGAAGAATCTACACACACATCTTCCTTTAGAAAGTTCAAGTGACTAAATTAACGGGAAATAGTCATAAGAATACCTGATACATATTAACCTTAAATTTAAATCCAGGATGAAGTCCATTTTTTTCTTACCATATTTTTGTAATTTGTTTTTATGTGCCAGATTTCTTGTGAGTCTATGGTTTTGTTGGTTTTAATAGCATCTGAGCTGAATAAAAAAAATGTAACCAAATAGACTCCAAATCTTGAAAGTAATTCCAACCAAAAATTAAACCTGGATCTCTTATTCATTTTACGTTCTATAATCAATGACTCATTCAAACTCTTCTGATCGCTTTTTTGCATTGAATGTTCTAACAAGCAAATACATAAAATTAACTAATATGATGGAATATGGTCAATCCTTTGATAGCGAACGATTTTTTAAAACTCATAAATTTAGAGTTACTTAATTTTTGAGATGCTAGACAAAAAGGATTTATTTTTGTTTGAAAGAACTGTTTGTGAACAAAACCAATTTTAACAATTCTTCTAAACTATTCACGTTTTAAGTGGAGTTTATGACGATTTTTTTTCATTTTGTAAAGATTTTTTTGCTTAAGTATATTTAAATAACGTATTTTAATTTTTAATAACAGGAAACCAGTGTGTTTGTGTTTAACGATTATTACAATTAGCTGGTGTAACAGTTATAATTTGTAATTAATTACACACAGGTAACAAGAATGTTTAATTGTAAGAAGATTAATGTTTAGTGTACTTGACTGAAAATCCAAGGTTTTATCTATAGTTCGTGCCTCATTACTGTTGAAAAGAATAAATATCGCACCAAATGTTGTGGTTCTAGCTACGTTATATGAGTGATGGTCAAATCCAACTATCCAAAAATAGTAGTTTTGTTGCTGTTTTAGCCGAAAGCTACAAATAGGCTATCAGCACTCTGTTCATTCCAAGTAATCAAATTTCTGATGTTAGCATTCTAAATCCATAAAGCTGACCCACCGGAAGAACTCGATTAGAGTAGATGGAGCTCTCCTCTTTCAAGTCTGTCTCTTCAAAGTTACAGAGGGCTAACGCCAAAGTAAAAGTTTTAGCTATCTAAAAAAGGCACAAACAGTTTTACTAATTGTTGTGTTATTGTGATAATGTATTGAAAAGGTAATATGGTTAAGACAAGCTTGATAAACCATGAAAATGCAAGTTTTTTTTCCGCATATATTATTAATAACTGTATGTTAAACGACTATTAGACAGAACTTTATTAATTTGAAGTGTTTTGCAAATGAATTTTTAAAATTATCAAATTAGTTGTTTTTTGAGTATAGTGACAACTTTCTCACAATGTTTGTGCCTAGTAGTAACAACAAAGTATTGACTAATTAATAGAAACATTTGTTAAAATTACAGACAAAAAATAGCAATCAGTCTAGTGTAATTATGACTTCCATACTCTATATATTATATTCACAACACAGAACAAATGTTACAACTATAAATAATTATACTCCATTAATACAGAGATTTAATTTCATACAAATATTCATAGTAAAGTAATATTACCCATAAACATTAGCACAATAAAAATAACTAAGTTTTTGTAAAAAAAATCTGACAATAATCCAATATCTAAATTATCTCTGCAAATATTGCTTATTAATTTTTCACAAAATTAATTAATAAACATTCTCTTAGAACATGTTTCTGCTTTCTTTTCACAGTTATCAAGCAGATAGTAGCACTTCCTACATAGGAATGGCTCAGATTATTAATCTAAATGGTATTATAAATATCTCTTCAGTAGATCATTAGAAATTTAGAATACTATATACAGTGTTTCCTTTTATAACAAAATCCACATAATGACTCAGTTACAGTAATATCTGTAAATAACACAGTAAAAAGTCTGAATTTCTTGTTCTTCTTTCTTCTGCTTCTTTTAAATTACAACTTAACTCAAAAAACAAAATCATGGTGTCAACCTAATTCACTGAGGTAACATACTTTTACTTTTAAAAAGAGTATCCGCTTTTATAATTATCAGTAACTAAGTATTAATTTTATTTAAAACATAATTCTAGTGTGAACGAGGTTATCAATAACCTCTAAAATTAGCTTTTTCACATAAATCTAGTGTTCCTTTAAAAGCGTAAGTACAGGATGAAACAGGATTCAAGAGCTAATAATAGATAAAGATATATATTACAATTGGAACCTCATTGTATTTAGAACTTAGTTAAAAATAAAATATTCGCATATCTATTAAAACACTATAATAAGATGAATCAAACATACCCCTTACATATCCCCTATGCCATCCCTACGATCTTGTTTGCATTGTTTTTGAAGGACTGATATTAGTCATCCTTACATTTACTTTCTTTTCAAAAAGTTTTTCTTTACTTGTGTTAACTGAAGTTCCCTATTTACAAGATACCGCCTTCATACTTCAGTATAGAGTAAGATGATATTGGAAGTTTGGAAAACATTTCAAGATACAATTCTTAAATATTACATGGTTTCCTATAAATATCGCGCTTTAATACATCGGTATTCACTAAAAGCTAACTTTTCTCTTCATTTAACAATAAACAAATTATTTTACAAATTACGTTTATCAGCAGAATTTTTACTTTGAGATTTCATTTTTTTATAATACTAGCCATTAATCCCCTACAAGATTAAATTACCGTTATTGCAGTAGTTATCGATTAAAAATTAAGTCTCAGCGTCTTAGAAACTAGGAGTATCATATAAGAAATATTCAAAATTATAAATAATTTTTCAGTATAATACACATCAACTTATACAGCATGCTACAAATGTTTAAAATATAAGTAAACATCGATGTATCACTATTCTAAAATGTCTCCCGCTAGTACAGCGGTATGTCTCTGAATTTACACCGCTAAAATCAGAGGTTCGATTCCCCTCGGTTGGCTGAGCAGCTGGCCCTTTGTGGCTTTGTTATACGAAAAACACACACACTATTATTTTATATGAAAATTATATTTAATTAAATAATTCATAATAATTGAACTTTCTAATAACCTTTATAAATTTTTATTAACATTATTATTGTCCACAATGAGACGAAACTGTATATCACAGTTTGAAAATTCACCACTGCATTTTGACATAGCTTTAGTGAACAAACAGCAACACTTAGGGAAAGTAAAATGACCCTTCTCTTATTAACTACTACACGAATTTTCAGGCCCGGCATGGCCAAGTGTGTTAAGCCGTGCGACTCCTAATCTGAGAGGGCGCGGGTTCGTATCCCCGTCGCGCCAAACATGCTCGCCCTTTCAGCCGTGGGGGCGTTATAATGTGACATTCAATCCCACTATTCGTTGGTAAATGAGTAGCCCAAGAGTTGGCGGTGGGTGATGATGTCTAGCACAGATAGCCCTCGAGTAGCTTTGTGCGAAATTCAAAACCAAACAAACTGCACGAATTTTTATAATGAAATTGCAATTACAACACAATTGAATAATACATGTGTATCAAGACTGTTTATCATTTTATCTATGCAGTCTTGAACCTTCTAAGAAATAACCTGGAAATCATTTGTAGGCCCTATTGGACAAGTATCCCTTAATATTACAACCATCTGGTATTATAATTTTTTATTAGTATAATTTAAACTTTTTTTTCTTAGATACATGCAAATTACATCTATTAAAGTAGGGAAAATCAGCAGGGAAAAATTAATGTCTTTCGAATAAGATTTTGAATAAAATAAAGTAAGAAGCCTTATAACACTAAAAATAGTGTTATTCCCTTGGTAAACACAACACAGATAGCTTATTCTGTATCTTTCTGCTTAACTACAAAGAAATAGAAACATTATGACTGAAACTAGAACTGATATCTACATTACGTATCTGCACATATTAATTTACGTTAAAGAAAACTGTTTTTAGTAAGTGAAACTCCATTCATATGAGTTTTATCGACATTCAATTAACTTAAAATACATTACTATTACGCACTTCAAAACAACTTAATATCTACGCATTATCATCTTGTTGATCATTTTTTGCAAAAACTTCCACATGAAAAAAGGAGTGTATAATTAAATAAATATAGTTAATGTAAAACATGCTTCCATTTTGAAATAGTTTTGAAAAAGCATCAGAAATTTGTATCACATCTGTCAAAACACGAAATTAGGAAAACAGCGTTAATCCAGATAATACCATGTCTGGCATAAAAAAGTGATTTTGCAAATAACATTTTTAATTACAAAAATCAAAAGTATAGTGACCTAATGAAAGAAAGCATAGACATTTTAGAAAAGTTACAAAAGGTGTTAAAATGTTATTCCCTTTTGAACAGTACCAGCTTCCACTTTGTATCAGCTGAAATATAAACAGAGTAAACCAACCTTAAAACAGCCTTCCTCGCTATATATCGATATAAAATCAAGACCTTTCCTAGATTATTTTTTAACATTCAGTAAATTCTCTTCCACGCAAATGAGAAACTGTACAAGGAAAAAAAAATGTTTTTGAATCAAAATTATATCACAAAACCTATGCATGAAGTCCGATAAATTTTGAAAAGAAAAATGTATACTTCAAATTTTACAAAGTTTGAAATAAAGTTTAAAGATACGATTTTCTCTAAAACAAGAAAGGTTTTGTTTACTTACTTGTTGAATTTCGCACAAAGTTACTTGAGAGTTATTTGCACTAACCGTCTCTATTTTGAAGTGATACTCTAGAGAGAAGACAGCTAGTCAACACCACCCATCGTCAACTCTTGGGCTACTCTTTATCAACGAACGGTGGGATTGACTGTCACATTAGAAAGTTTCCAAAGGTGAGGAGGTGAGCACGTTCAATGAAAAAATTCGAGGCGTAATTCGCAAATTGTAAGTCGAGTATCCTAGTTAATCAGGCTATACCATAACTTGCCAATATCTAGACAGAACTGCTCTGTTCTTGGGAGCTAAAAGCAAAAGAGCTTTTATTTTATCCAATTATTTAAGGTTTTAAACCTTATTGTAAGTCTTATAGGACGCACACACAACTGAAATACATCATGAATACCCTATAAAACATTAGACTGGTAAAGACTTGTGTTGCTATGACCAGTTTGTCAGTATAAATTGAGGTTCTTTTGTATTTTGTATTGGAAGTTCGCACAAAGTTATTCGAGGGCTATTTGTGCTAGCCGTCCCTAATTTAGCAGTGTAAGATGGCAACTAGTCATCACCACTCACCGCCAACTCTTGGGCTACTCTTTTACCAACGAATAGTAGGATTGAGGGTCACATTATAACGCCCCCACGGCTGAAAGGACGAGCATGTTTGGTGCGACCGGGATTGGAACCCGCGACCCTCGGATTACGAGTCGAACGACTTAACACACTTGGCCATGCCGAGACTTGAGGTTCTTTTCAAAGCTATGTCAAAAACAGGCATTTCACAGAAGACTCTTGATTGACAACCCAGGAGAATATATGATTTTATTTTCAACTCATAATGTAAACAATGTTAAAAATGACTCTTGTAAACATAATTTTAACAAACTAATAATATAAGACCGAATCAAATAAATATTTAAATCAACAAATACCGTTGAGTTAAAGTTTAGTAAATATTTTATCCTACCGAAGCTATACATTACCAAGCTCTTTATCTTATTACCAAATTAACTCAATTACTCGCCCCCCAGTGGCACAGCGACATGTCTGCAGACTCCCATCCTTCTAAACTGGGTTTTGAACATGGTTGGTAGAGTTCAAATAACCCCTTGTGAGGAACGTTTTGCTTAATTCTAAACAAGCAAACAATATTTTACTTAATAAACAAAAGTTTAAAATAACCCTACATAGATGGTTCTCGTGACTATAATAATTTTAATTTATTTCCAAGAATATTATTGACGATATAGTAGACAAACGAGGTAGATCTTACAGTTACCAAGAAGTTTCCTTCTCTAACAAAAAAGAAAAATTAATTATGTTTCTCATGTTAACAGATAACAACCTGTAAGTAAGCCATTTTTGAAAGACAAATAGCGATAAATGTGCCAAGGCCTTGCAGACGTTATCTAATCTACCCGGGAAGTCCATTCAGGAGACGTGATTTCAGTTTAGGACATTTACAGCAAAGTGGCATAACTATTTTAACAGATGAAGAGTCTTTCAGTCTTCTGATGTTGCTGTAAGATGGTAAAACTAACTTTACGTTAGAGCTTGTTACTATTAACTTATTAAAACTAAATATCTAAAAATATAATATGAACAGCGCTATTTGTTTCTTCCAAGGCACATTAAAAGACGCTGAGAAAGATTATATTTCACTTTTTGGAACTTGAATTAATCAAGCTAAGAAGTTTTAAAGCATGGGATATTTAAAAGTTAAAGTATTTTAAAGAAAAGTCACCATGTACTTAAACTGCTTTTTTTATTCTAGTACAATATTACCTGTTCTATTTAAAGATGATCATTGAAAATCAAAACTTTAGCTTTAGATTGAACTCATTCTGCTTGCCCATAATAACCTACATTTATTCACAGTTCGTGTAATTTCACACCTGTAATCATGAACATGGCGTTGACATTTTCAAGATTAGCTTTCAGAGGTCATTGCTCCGATGTGTATGTGTTATCAGAAACAAAATTATCTAATACCCTTTCCCTATATATTTACAATGTTGGTTCAAGCAACAAGTTGAAAAGCTTTATTACAGAACTAACTTTAACAGCAAAAGATTAGCTGTTACTTTTATCCTTTGCTACTTGATTATCTTAATTAGTGATTTCTTGAAGAATGAATCACCCAAGTTATTTTCTTGCTTTTAAAATTTGTTAGAGACCAGACACGTTATTTGAGGTATCAAATGGTACGGTTTCCGTTGAGCCATTTTATATTTAAGTACCAGAAGACACCAACAGGATAAGTGCAATTTATGTAATTTAATTACGTTATTAGCTACATTTTGTTTCCCTTTGTTCTAAATTAATGACATTTCTTATAAACACAACCATATTAGGTTGACATCGCACTGTAATTAAAAATCTCATATTGTTATTATGTTTGTATACATTCTCTTTGATATTATCTTTAGTGCTTACTTTAATTGATTAGGTAAAGGACCTTCAATTTATTATTACCTGCTGCTATAATCCTTAATTTCCAGCTTATCAATGCATTTATATAGTACTGCTGGGAAAAGTTCATGAAACAAGGTAAAGAAATGGAAACATAAACCTATAACTTAAAGAAAGATAAAGGAACGATCAATGTTCTCTTTCTGAATACTCGTATATGCTAAGATACGAGTACCGGCAAAATATACACGTGATAAACCTAATATTACATTATTGGACACGTGGATAATGTAAAATGTGTAATTTGAGCAAGTTCGTATTACAAACAGATGCATATCTTAGCTTAAAAAATTAAATAAATAAGATGTGTTTTAAACAGAAACAACAATAAATTTATTAAATAATGATTAAAACACAAATAGTAGCAAAAGCAAATATGTGTATGTAGTGGAACTTTGTTTTTACTTTATAAGTTTCAATATTCTGTTGTGGAACGACGAAAACTATACAGAAGAACTATATATTGTACTAAATCTTCGGAAATTTCCCATTCTGACGTAAAAGATATTACCCAAAAAAGAGTATGTGTGTGCGTGATTTCCTGGAGAACGACAAATCGAACTATTTGCTGTCTCCACCGAGGAAAAACGAACCCCTGCTTTTAGCTTTGTAAATCCAAAAACAACTATCCCCCAAAAATTGGGCTATTTTAAAAATTATCAAATACACCTAATTATATTTTTGTTGTGTGTGTGTTTTCTTATAACAAAGCATAACCTGACTATCTGTTGAGTCTACCGAGAGGAATCGAACTCCTGATTTTAGCGTTGTAAATCCGTAAACTTACCGTTGTACTAGCATGGGTCTTCATTTTTTACTATTTCATTTTCACAAACTATGTCAGTAGAAAACGAGAAAATGTTGCTATTGAATATAATTTAAATACCTTATTTTGTCAGATAATTTCGTTAGATTACTATACATACATTTTTGTTGGTTTTTTGTTTTGTTAAAACACCATTATCGTCATTGAAAGTTTAAAAAATAGTCAATAAAACAAAGAAATCGATATTAATTTTGCCAATGTTTTACTTGTTTGACCTTAGTATATGATTCTATTTTAAGATTTTCAAAACTCTCTCTTCCATAGGTAAGCATAAGCTGACACAACCCGCAGTTGAGAAACAACAGTATTCCTTATTTATATTCTGATAAACCTTTGTTTGTGAGTTAACCCGGTCACACATTTATTTTTATGGTTCAATTGGTAATTTTGTTAAAAGTTTTTCCATAAGCCAAACCGTAGCAAAGGAATCAGATAAGATGTTAAAACAGAAGTATCCGAGTAAATCGGATTTGACATTTGAGAATGGAAGTAATTAAATTAGTGCTACGTAATTTGGAGTTCATAGATTTGACACAGATAATTACAGTAGAATAATAATAGTTCAGAAATAACATTTAAAACCCAGCATTAGGAAATCTTTTTCTGTACTGTTAGTGTTTCACAACTGAAACGCCACGAAGAGGCTGACTCTAAACTTTGTCATTTCAAATATGAGCTATTAAACATGTACTGTTTACGAACCACTCCTTCCAAATGTCAGTTTTATCACTTTTCTATATCAAAGTACAAATTCCTTACATTACAAGGCTTGAAATATCCTGTTTTTTTTTCTATTCAACATCAAGTAAAACCCATGCATTATAACAACCACTAACTTTGCTTCCTGTCCCCCAGTGGCACAGCGACATATCTGCAGACTCACCACTAAAAACCCGGTTACGATACCCGTGGTGGGCATAACACAGATAACCCATTGCGTAGCGACGTGCTTGATTATAAACAAACAAACAAAACTTTTCTTCCAATAAAATTACTTTGTATGGGATTTAAAAGAAAGATTTCAAGGTAAAATATTAACTAATGCTCATTTATCTAAAGAGTGTTTGAAAAGGTACTTTGTAGTTCTCCATATTTAATCTATCCCTTTATTTACTCTCCCTTGTTAGAAGTGGCTAAGTTATACAGGATAAATTCGTGACGATGAGAAACCAACTTCAAGTCAAAAGCCTCTTTTAACTTTAAATGTATTCTTGACCAACTAAACTGTAAAGCCTTAATGACCAGGTTTGGTGTAATCTACCTCTTTATAGAAGTCCCAACTACCGAAACCTACAAGATAGCTTTAGAAATTTATATCCAAGGCCCCAACCCACTGATAGACATCACCAGGAGCCAATTAGCAACCCTCATAGAATTCACATTATCACCAAAACTAACTTTATGTTCAATGACCTAAAATAAATGGCTTAAGTATGGACAATCCCGTATCACCAGTTCTAGCCAAAGTTTTTTCACACAGATTGAGTCTCAAGTAATAAATTTAGCCTTACACCCCCACTAGACTGGTGCAAATTTGTTGCCGATACAATTGCTGAATTCACATCAATAGAACACACATTTAGTTTTTTCAACCACTTTAACTCGATACACTTCAACATCAAGCTCATCTGTGAACACGAAAAAAAACTAACCAAATAGCATTTTTAAACCTCATGATCATAAGAACCGATACACAAATTAAAACGGAAATCCACAGAAAAATCATCCATACTGGACTACACATTCCCCGAGATCCATCCCATGAAACAAAATAAAAACTCAACATACTAAGAAACCCAATAAACACAATCACAAAACTATGTTCACCCCATAAAACTGACTATGAAATGAACAAAATAAAACAACACTTCATCAATATCAACAGATTTCCTCCAAACGCCGTTGAAAAATATACACACCTAGATCAACAACATTGTTAACAATAAGCAAACAGTAATAAATCTCAAGAAACAACAAATTATAAAACTTTACACTGCTGCATACCATATATTTTTGATATCAGCAAAAAATAACCAACATTTGGAAAAGAAAACCTTTTACAAAACATAACATTCCAGTAAACACCAAATATATTTAAAAACCAGGTATAAAATTATAGTTCATACTATGTAAAAACTACACTGAGAAACACAACACCAACAATATTTATAAAATACAATGCAACAATGCAGAAAAATGGAAACCAGATTCAAAGAACACGAAAAAAATACCTTCACACGTTTTTGAACACTGCAAATCAAATAATCACAACATAACTACAAAAAACACCCAGATACTAAGTAGGGAAACAAACATAAACAAAACAAAGAAGCCCTACTTATACACAAACTCAAACCAAAATTAAACCAATATAAAGAAACACCTTTATACTTAATTGATAACCTAACATATATTACAACGCCCCTTATAATCCCCTACCCATTTACACTCTCGTCCCTAAGATATGTGCCAAAAAACGGTCAGTTGCAAGCTCCTTTAAACTTGAAGATGACCTAAAAAGATCAAAACGTTGTTCTCTACTTTATTTTAATAAACGTTTTAATACCTATACCAGCGATCTTCAAATACATTTATACATGAAGTATAACATTATTTACTGCTTCATAGGATAAGTGACCCTATAGCATTATGTTAAATATTCTGCCCTGTTAAGATACCAGTTTTATGTATCTCAATAAGCAGAAAAATTCTGATAGTTACAGGTAACTGCAAATATTGAAATATGTGTTGTGATTTTAACAGACAAGAGATGCACATTTGGTTACACATGCATTTCCAAAACTCATTCAATGGATCGATTTACAATTCAAAACGTTCGTTTATTTTAATATTTCAAGCTACTTAGTTTATTAAATTAATATAAATAAATTCAAAATATTTTCTGATGTTACGTTTCACATATATAGAGATCCCCTTTAAAGTTTTTGGAGAACTTACAGTGAATAAATAAATATATATATCTGTATGTGTGTGTGGATCTGTGTTTTTACACATTTTGCCTATTGTCCAGTCTGTAATTTTGCTGTGGCTTTAACTGGCTCATGGCAGTGAAATAATGCTTTTTTTTATTGCTCAAAGACAAATAGAAACGTTTAAAGTGGGATATACTAGAATACGATGCTTTATACGTCACATAGTATTCAAAATATAATTTATAATGAAGATAATACTCCATGGCCAGGTAGTTAGGACGCTCGATTCGTAATCAGAGGGTTTCGGGCTCAAATCCCCATCACACCACCGATGCTCACTCTTTTATCTCTGGGTGATGACTAGCTTCCTTTCCTCTAGTCTTACGCTGCTAAATTAGGTTCAGCTAGCGCAGCTATATTATAAATATATGTGATTCATTCTATTTAGATGCAGTTAAACAATGTGTAAATGTCATTTCATATAAGTTAGTTATTGTTTGAAAGAGTATGGATGAAAGAACAATTAATAGGGTAACTGTGTTCATTTATCTCACCAGCTCGTATAATCTTATCATTTATAAAAGACACCAGTGTCACATTTTCACAATTGTTTAATATGCATGCTATCGCAAGTTATTTTCAAAATGTTAATTTAAAGTATTAAAAGTGATAAGTATAGTGTCAATCATCTGACGTCATCGGGATATACTGGAGTAACCTGATATAAGATTTAAGCTATAGAATGAGTAGAGTTTATCCGCTAAAACCCACATAAAAGAGAATTTACACTGGGAGTATTGGGATGACGATATTCAATAACTAATTATAACATTTATTCTGGTTGCCTACACAGTTATCTATTTCTAAGTCTTGTTCGACTACTAGGTTTGCAGACAGGTGTAGAAAATTAATTGACAACATTAACACGCTCTTATTTCTTTCAGATCTACCAAATCAAGTGAGGCCAAATAAAAAATTACGAGACTACTTGTCGTCCAGATCTCTTTGACTGACAAACACAAATGCTACTTATCAACTTTCGAAGAAAAAGTGGTTATTCTCTAATAAGGTGATAAGTTAATTGTAGACATAGCAATCACAGAAATATTAATTTCGACGTTTTTAACTCTTTGTAGTTGTATAAAGAATTGTATAGTGGTCTATGAAACCATTCTTCGGTTTCATTATATGTCGAGAATTTCATATCCCAAGCAACATTCAATGTAACCAAGACATACTGAACAGAATCATAGAAATGACCCGAGTTTCAAATAATATGCTTATTTTGGGGGAGGAGAGAATGGAATGTATTTTATAATCTATATGAATAATATGCTTGCGTTTGTCTGTTTGGAACATTTTTCTCACAAATCTCGATTAAATTAAATAAATCTCATATCGCCATAACTCTCAAGTAGCTTTGCGGGAAGTTCAAAACAAACAAACAAGAATATATATGTAACTGCCTCCGCCAAGTGGACGCTAGTTAAATTAACTGCTTCATACCGCTAGAGCTGGTATTAGTAAATATATCGTAAAATGTGCGAGAAATAACTTAATGACAAAAAAACTAGTTTGATAACTCGCGAGTTCTTCAGATTAATGGTTGATTAAACGAAAAAATAAATAATAATAAGAAGTGCTTTAAAATAAAAAAATATTATTAGTTACTATCCTAATTTGTATTTGTAAATAACTTAGATAAAACTGGTAAAAATTACTCCTCACCGGCTTCATTTAGTTCATAGTATAACAGTTGTTGTTCATACAGTTTGATGACATTAATAGTGTCTCAACGATACCTGTGTTGGTTATATCCTACACGGCCTGATGAGCCCTAGTAACGGACAAAACACCTCTATGGTACTATATATAGAAGATATAACAGGGTGGTTGACATAACTTCTCATATTCTGCTAGCTGTGTCACTAGGTGCTCGCATTGCAAGTGCTTAGTCCATAATTTGTGATTTTGCTTAGAGTACTTACTACTTTTTCAAGTTGCTTCTCTTAGCAATGAATAATGAAGAAATACAAGTCATGTTGGATACCATTTTGAAACAAGTTTAACATTCTTAACAATCATACCCTACAAAAGTGTGCACACTTGATCGTCCTCATCACATTCACACCACTAAGACAAAGGATACTTGCACCGTCTTTTTATTGCAGGACAAAGATTAGAGTATTAAACATTTGAGAACTTTCTGGAAAGTGTTTCGTTGGTCGAGGATTAAAAGAGGATAAAGTTGGTGAATGTAGTGTTATAAACCTATTCTAGATGTGTACAGTGTTTAGAATAAAGTTTAAAAAATCATTTTTTTTTGGTTTTAGAGAAACGTAGTAAGCATACGTATGTTATGCTTAAATAACAAGTTATTTAATGACTCGACCGACTTTATAAGATAAGGTCATAAACTCAGAATGTGACGAAAAGGAAAAGCTGAGTTTTACTGATTTGATACCAGCTTAAAAATCGTAAGATTTACTCATGTCAGGGTGTGTGTGAAATGCACACTTTCAAACCTAACTCCCATCCTCACGTGTTACAATTTCCTGCATGCACACCCAGAAAAAAACAAAGAACGTTAATAACAGCCCTACTGATTACAATAAACTTGTCAGGTTGAGCTACAATGTTACATTTATGCAATATGTGATGACTTATATTTCACGTATATGTTCGGTTCGTGTTTGCACATATTTTTGTACTACACTGAATAGCAACCTTGTGCTGAATTATACAAATTCCTTTTACGTCCAATAATGTGAAAACCTTAAAATTACACTGTCGTACATGAAAAAGAATGAATACATCCAAAATGTTTTATATTTTAAAAACAGTGACTTTGTGAAATGCGTCGAGAATGGCAAATCATATATTTAATAAATGAAACGTGACATTAATAACGAAAATATGGTTTAACAAAACATGTTTTACTGCTAAAAATCCACGTTTTATGATTAACAAAAATAATTAGCATCAAGTTAAGGGGTTTACATGATTGCACTCACTATAACTGGTTTATTTCAAACTATCATGGAAATCTAACAGAATACCTAATTACCTAATAACCATTCCTCTAAAAATGCCAATTTTGCTCACTTTTGAGGTATAGCAGCAAAGAAATTTTTGTTTACATTATTTACATATTAAATATCCGATTATAGATTCACAACATATTATTCAAGACTGCAAATTCTGGAACTTCATAATGTTGCTACGATATGAATGTTTACCACACACCAACATTTTCTAGAATGTATGCTCACTTAAAAAGGTTTATGCCTTCTGCCCTTAGGGCCAATTTAATGAAAATGTTATCTAATTTATATCAGAATTTCAGTTTCAGATTGAGTTAAATCTCTGTTAACTTTGCTTTAAATAATACAGTTCAGTAATATTAAAGCAAAGTTAGTACTCTTCATCCTTTTTTTGTAAAACTATTTTTAGACTTAAAAATACAGTTTTCAAGGGTAAGAACTCATTCAATTTATACAAATTATTATGTCTTTGTTCCGTATGTGGCTTCTTGCGATCTATCACTTCGTAACTATTCAATAGAGTAAAAGATAACTCGTCAACACGGTTGTAAAATACATCTAAGAAGGGTACTTTATAACTGAAATTGGGAATTTTATTACAGCTAGCAAAAATTTATGTATATTTTATGCAAATTTTATCTTAGAAGTAAGCTACAATTCAAAATATTTGTTAATTTGAAAAATAAATTTAAAAATTGAACTTTAATTCATTTGAATAAAAAATGATTATTCATACTTATAGCTAGATATAAAAACTGAACTTGTATAAAACAGGTTTGTTTTTATTTATTATAAATAACTTCCAACATTATAAGCAAAAATATAACATATTACATACATGTGGATAAACTATCTCATCGACACAGTGAAAAAGAAAAAGAGCTACTTCACTTTTTAATTTGCATCAAAGAATGAACAGAGAACAATTTCCTGTATTTTGTTACTATGGCTAAGAATCATTAATAAAGTTTATAACATACTTTTAGATTGTTTTGGCATAATAACTCCTTTTAATTATTCTTTTAATACATAGTGTTCCTAATTGTAACTATTTTATCATATATCTGATACAGCCATTAAGATTCTGTATGTGCATACCTGAAATATCTAACATTATCTGCTTAACTATAGAAACTTAGAAAATAAATAACGAAAATTTAAAACACATAAGCTGATTTAATTTAAGTAACTCACGTGCTTCTGAGCTTTTTTTAAGAAAGTTGTTATGTCATTGTCTACACTAAGGCACTTAAATTCTTATGCTGGTATATGATTAGACTGTCTTATACCAGAAGGTATAAAAAGTATTTAGACACTACAGTGTTTATGATATTTTAGATGTTAAGGAAGCTCACTGAGCTTGAGCTACGTAAAATATAAGATATTTACCACAAAACACAAAATATAACTCTTACTTTCACTCTTCTTTCCCTTCCAAAGAGGCATCTTTCTTTGCTTTTTCTAAGGAATCTTCAGAAAGAAATCTAACTTGAAATCTGTATGGAGATATAAAAAAAATTTCATTCAATTTCTATTACCCTGATTGTTTTGCTTAATTAAGGTTTATACAAAGGTTAACTAAATAAATATTAACATGATATTGGAGCATCACCATGTCGTTATTGTCCATGTCGTCACATCCGTTCATGTTATATATGACAACCGAGTTTTTTGACAATAACCTTGCAGGGTAGCTTCTATTACAAAAACTTAGTTTTTGATACTTTCGTGTCCAGATCATGCCCATCCCATCTGTAACCTTTTGTTAAACTGTGTAAAGCAAGAGTATGATGTTATTCTTTAAATATTAGTTCCAAAAGCTTAGTTGTAGAGAAATGTACTTGTACTGTATCCGAGATCTTGAAAACTGTACATTAAAAATGTGCATTAAAAGATGCTGCATTTTCTCTATTCTGTCTCCCTTAATCTTCTGCTGTTTATTTCTACATGATTTGTAAGGAATAGAAGATCCTTAATTCATGGGATTGAATTACTTTTATTCGTTTTTATTGTGCTGAGAAGGATCCTATCATTTCTTCCAATTATTAACTTATTACTTTTAACAGGTCAAATCACCGTCCACTTCAACACTATTATGAATTATGGAGACAGTGACAAATCTTTAGCTACCTGACATGATTTGAAATGTTAATCAGAGAAACATTTCTCAACAAAGGCATCGTGGTTTTAGTTGTTGTCTCACAAATATATTAAACCATATTTTTGTTGTTTATATACGAGACCTTCATTCTTTGGAATTACCATCTACTCATTTATATTCGTAACTTTTAGCTGATAGGATTGTTTGTTTGTTTGTTTAAAGTTAAGCCCAAAGCAACACAATTGGCTATCTGTGGTCTGTCCACAATGGGTATCAAAACTCGGATTCTTACATTGTAAGTCCACAGACGTACCGCTGTGCCGCTGTGAATTGACAGAGAGGAATTCTGTCATTTGGAATCAAAACTAACCTGATAATTCAAAGAGAAATTTAAATTGCCCCAGAATTATGTGTTGAGAGTCACACTTTTTAGTACTGAAATCCATAACTTGATTGAATAACTTCCTGAATACGATTGCAAGCAGTATCTATATTACCGAATTTCAGATTTTCTGTTAGTATCAAATATAAAACACATTGAAATATTGAAAAAACACATAAAATTGTCTTAAAAACTGTTAATATTGACCACTGAAAACAGCTGACAATTCTCTTCATCTGAAACATTTATATTTATTTATACCATTAATAAAATTCGCACTCTGTTTCTGAGCTAAATGTGAGATGTGCATAAATTCTTCTGGTTGCTGAAACAAAGTTCTTAGAGTTTCTCTTTGACACTAAACTGGATTTATTCTACACATAAGCATGATACAAGCGTACAAGGGAATAAAAAACACCTTCTGTATCCTCTTTTACACTCTTGAAGAGCACATAGTTTTTCTATGCTGAAAATCTATCATGTAAAAATACGATTTCCAGTCTAGATCATGTTTTATGAAGCTCTATGAACCTCAGCTTCATATTTGACCTTCGCAATTATTTTTGTGATGAACTGCAGGCTCTAATCATTGGCAAAGCATCCCATATAGCAATGTTTCCCGCTGCCTCTTTGGGCTCTGTTTTGTGCAAATAAAAGAGTCTGCCATTCTTACCTTTAGTTTTTGTATCCAAGCAAAGTTTAAAGTGATTCGTATGACATTAGATGACATGGCTGAATTTGATGATTGGCCTATTCCTACTTGTATTACTATCATTCCTTGATAAAATATTTCTTTCACCCGAATAATTCAAATGGTTTGGACTGGAATTACTTAATCCTCTTTCATTAACACTTCTCAAGCCATTTCTAGGTACCAGGTTTCATGGATGGCTGAAAGTGAGGTTATTCTATAGACTCGGACATGGTTACTGCAACTTTGTTGTTTCCCACAGAGCTCTCCATATAGATTCAGTGTACACTGTTAACTTTTAAGATAATTGTTTTTGTTTTGTTTTTTCCTGAATTACTTTGAAGCTAAGTGGTACACTTTGTCTTTCATTTATATTGAGTTGCTTAGTTCTTTGAAGGCCCTGTAATTTCATAATGTCTGTTTACATTAAGTTTTTTGGATCTTCAGAAATAACCGGCACATCTCTCTGTTATTTTTATCCATCCACTTTTTCACTGGTCTTGTTGATAACTGAGAGGATAAGCTTACTGCTATTATAACTAAATCGCCCTCCACTGTCAGCATTAATCCTTCACTTGTTCCACATGTAGAACTGACTTTAGAGAAATACTTAGTTTGTGCAGTGATCAGGACATAGCCGTCTTGAAAAGGTTCTACAATGGCCATAGTCTTTCACCCAGTCGCTAAACCCTGCGAGTGAATAATGTTTTAAGGAATATTACAGTCAAGTCACATGTTCCCATATTTTGATTTCATGATTTTGCAACGGCATTTAGCGAATAATATTATTTTTATACATTTTAGGTTATAATGTCTTTTTGTTAGTGGACACTGTCGAAATGGTTAATGACACCGTTCAAACTGACTACTATGCTTTTAGCGGTCGTAGGCTTTAACTATACTTGATACATTAACTTTGAATTAATATATTTTATTTCTTGTTCTTTTTATTTTATAAACTTTTATTTTAAATTTATTTTATTCGGTTGTTGCTTAAATACAAGAAAAGGTTATTCTAGATAGCTGAAGCAGATTTAGGAAAAAAATCAACAACAATTTTAACCTGGCCTAATTTAGTCAAGTTTTTTTTTGTCCCATTCGATAGTCAAAATCAAAAAAATAAACAAGTGAATTTCCTGTTGTCGCACATAAACAAAGGTGGCTCACTACAATACTAAACTTTTGCAGAAAGGTCTTTCAATTTTTACTTACCCTTGTACGTATCTACGATGCTGCGTCTGGTATACTGTTATTTAAGTAACTCAGGTGCTTCTAAACTAGGGATTAGTTTTAAAGAAACGTGGTACGTCATTGTCTACACTTAGGCTTGGTGTGGTTTGCTTGAATTTAGCACAAAGCTACTCGAGGACTATCTGTGCTAAGTCGTCCCTAATTTAGCAGTGCAAGACCAGAGGGAATGCAGCTAGTCATCATCCCCACCGCCAACTTTTGGACTACTCTTTAACCAACGAATAGTATGATTGACCATTACATTATACGCCCCCACGGCTGAAAGGGCAAGCATGTTTGGTGTAACGGAGATTTGAACCCGCGACTCTCAGATTACGAGTCGATTGCCTTAACTACCTGGCCATGTTGGACCTCCCGAGGAGTAGCTTTTCGCAACATTAAGCACAACATACCACTGATTGTATGTAGTTGATAAGTTAAATGAAGAATTAACTTCTAATACTCACACAAAATATTTACTGAAAGGTTCTAGCTAAGATATTACGTATATTGGAGTTTAGAAGCATATTGTCCAGACAGCCTGTTATTTTGAAGTTCTTGTAGCTCTTATTAATATTTGCATCGCACTATGAAAATATAATAACCATGTATCAGATATTTGGATGTTACGATTATCTGTTCATAATACAATAACACTTTACTCACAAAATATCGAATACATATGTTGAAGTTTTAAACTTAAAAGTAAACTCTAATATATGTCAAATTTGCATCGGTCATAAACTCTTTTGATATTTATCTCTCATGCAGTCATCAACTACGTATGCTTTATAGTTAAAGTAGTCCTAGCTTATAACAGTGATATTTGAAATTTACCAAATTTTTGTTAAGGCCTGGCGTGGCCGAGCGCGTAAGGCGTGCGACTCATAATCCGATGGTCGCGGGTTCGTGCCCGCGTCGTGCTAAACATGCTCGCCCTCCCAGCCGTGGGGGCGTATAATGTTACGGTCAATCCCACTATTCGTTGGTACAAGAGTAGCCCAAGAGTTGGCGGTGGGTGGTGATGACTAGCTGCCTTCCCTCTAGTCTTACACTGCTAAATTAGGGACGGCTAGCACAGATAGCCCTCGAGTAGCTTTGTGCGAAATCAAAACAAACAAACCAAATTTTTGTTTGTCATACAATAAGCTCAGGCTCCCCTGTCTGCTTTCCATACCCACAGTGGCCACAGCACAGATATCCTATTTTGTAACTTTGCGCTTATCAACAAACAAACACTAAGTTTTGTTTGATTACAGTAGGACATGATTTAACTTTTATATCTTAAAGGTGTGATGAATTTAGTTGATTTTATCACTCAAAAATTAAAAAGCTTACACAAGAAAGTTGCATCTATCCAACTGAGGATTCTTATAGTTATAAGTAAGAAACATAAAAATCCCAGACTGGCCAAATATGTTATGTTCCTAAAAAATTAAATGGAAATAGATGACCGAAAGAGCTCAGATACTACGCTGTCAGATAGTTCTCCGATTCAGTGATAAAAATAAGCAAAAATTTAGAACGCGTTCTGTAAACATTATTACACCACGACAGGAACGAATTTGTATAGCATTATCAAAATGTATTTGAAATTGAAGAAAAATAAACAAAAATTTTAAATTGTATTTTAAAACGGATCAATTTGTTTATTGTAAAATTATTCTGCCGATATTCTGTGAGCAAAAAATATTGATTTCTGTATAATTTTTGGCTTTCATAACCTAAACTATTCGTATTATACGAGTTTGATTAGAAGACTGATCTAGTATAAATGGTTTATACTTCCACATCACTAAAATAATCACTATCTGCGAAATGTTTGTTTTCCGTTTGTCTGTTGTTGTTTTTTCTTAATTTCGTACAAAGCCACACGAGAGCTCTCTGCACTAGTCGTCCCTAATTTAGCAGTGTAAGACAAGAGGGAAGGCAGCTAGTCATTACCACCAACTCTCGGGCTACTCTTTTTACCAACGAATAATGAAATTGGCCGACACTTTATAGTGCCCCTACGGCTGAAAGGGTGATCATATTTGGTGTGATGTGTATTCGAACCCGTGACCCTAAAATTACGACTTAAACACCCTAACCACTTGGCCATGCCGGGCAAAATGGATAAATAAATGCTTTCAATCTTTCATGAAATTTCAGGCAGTATTTAAAATTGTGATAATTTATTTTTGTAATTTTTTTTGTCATTAAATAAGTCAGATGTTACTTTTAATACTATTATTACATGTGTAACTCAAAATTTTTAGTACTTTACGTAGTTTTGTGTTATACGTAAATACACACACACACATATAAATATACATCTTTAACTATATGTGTGTATTATTTATTACCTGTTTTTTTCTTACTGCTATATCTCATACGTCGTTCCTCTCTACTTTCAATTATAATCATCATGTTTAGTAATGATATCAAGAGTAATTTCAAATTACTTTTATCTAAAGCAGTGTAAGTTAAACGTAAGTCAATGTTATTTTGGAATAAAAGCAATCGTAAATGTTGATTTTGTTAGACAAAATCTTATTGGTCGTGTTGAAATAAGTATTGTATGTTATTTACTGAGTGTTTGATACTGAATTGATCCAGTTATTGATTTACCTTTGACCTATATTGCAACGTATGTTATCACAATAAACACTACCATTTTCATTATCCGAGCATTTTAACTTCCTCGCAGTATTTTAATGGAACAAAATATAATCTCTAACTATTTCACTATCAGACAGTTTTTGTTGTTTTGTTTCAATATTAGAATATCAACGAACATATGCACATCTTCGAACGGTCCAACATTCATACGATAATGTATGTACGTATTGGCGCCTAGATGAAAGGAAAGACATCTAACCAGCTGATATTCCTACTAAACAATACCAAACATTGTACAGTTAGCTCCACAAATAAATTATTTGTTGCACTAGACTAGTTTTTAAGAAGTAACTGATGAATGACGTCTTTATTTTCGAATAGAGTTGACCTAATATTACTTAATCTTTGCTTAATAGCCATAACAAGTAGTTGTTATCCGAGATATATATTTATTTTTGGGGTAATCTGATGGCTCTGATGAAGAATGTCTTAATCTTTACTAAATAGCCATAACTGAAAGTTAAAATCCAAAACCAGACGAAAGACAAATAAAACAGATGGTCATTAAAAAGAGACAGAATATTAAACTTAACTATAAGACAGAGGCACATGAATGCATTGAGAGATAAGGCAATAAATAAGCTAGCATTAAAACACCTAAATGAAGAAAAATAAATAAAGTTCAAATAATTTAATAAATAATACACGTCCTTAAAGTCTCTGGAGTCAATAAGGTAAATACATTATTATGTTCTTCAAAAATGCAACATTTACAGCAGCTTTTGCACATGTCCAATAGAGTAGTGTTATGTACCGCATATCATTTGTTGGAATATAATTTATAAAATAAATAAAAATATGTATTACATCAAAACTAGGGTAACGAATGAGTCAATTTAACTAGGACATTTTAGCTATCTTGTAAGTCCACTTTCTAGTGTTTTTTTTTAATTTTTATCTGTTTAAACATCTATTCCTTTACGTTTTCTTTTGTTATGACAATACTCAGAGAATTAGGTTAGAGAAATTGTAGATTGTGACGTTTACTGGAAGAGTAAAGTCTGTAGTTAGTATCTGTTAGAGTGAAGTCTGCAGGTTGAGTATGCTCTTCCTCTGAAACGTCGAGATGAGCTATTTCACTTGTATTACTGTCCTTGTCATATTGCAACACGCTTCGTTATATATGTTGTGTTAAAGTCTTTGACAGACTACTTTTTCTAAGAGCGAATGTTTATACAGTATATACCTTATACTATAATAACAAATTAACTTGCATGCAAATTCTCCAAGAATTCGCAAACAGTAAGTACAGTGTTAAGGTGTTAAGAGAGGTGTCAAAATATTCTTGTTCTTATCTATAGTTTTCTGACTGCTTGTATGCACCATTTGAAACTAGTTGAAATCAGCACTTTAAATATGGAAAATCTATTGTCTTTTATTTTACCCATGATGAGTGTTTAGTGGCTCGGGCCCAAAAATTATTACCAATCTACCCTTTGTTTTCATGTTTTCTTATCACATTCTAACGAAACAGTTTAGTAAGCCAACACAGAGATGTGTCCTTTCTAGATTACGATGAAGTTAATCTTCAAGGTCACTGTTAATTGTTGTTAAGTGTTTCTGTGAATGTGGTGTGACCATACTACCTGGCTTTAAGTTTATGTATATTACATTACAAACCATTATTATATCGGGTGTTTACCTTTTACAAATGATTCTATCAAAAATTGTAAGATTTAAGCGATAATAATAAACGCTCAAAATAATTAACAACACTTCATGTTTTGTTATTTCATATAACACTAAGATATATTAATTCAGTAAAATACTTTAATTATAAAAATACGCCCTCTAATACAGAAAAAAAAAAAGTCTACATACCTCTCAAAACTTAGCCTAATTGCAGCGCTTCTAACTGCTTCCGATAAATAGAA
This sequence comes from Tachypleus tridentatus, assembly GCF_004210375.1. Lineage (NCBI taxonomy): Eukaryota > Metazoa > Arthropoda > Merostomata > Xiphosura > Limulidae > Tachypleus > Tachypleus tridentatus. Next base: position 115,370,688 of record NC_134826.1, read on the forward strand.
TAACTAAGCAACAAATTTGTGTTACATTCAAAGCGTTTCACGTTCTTATCAGTGACGTTCAATACTTGTATAAGCTTTCATCAGTTTCCATAGGAACAATCTATAGTTTAAATACTCTTATCTTGCGAAAAAAGTAATCTAGAATTTTATCTCTCATACTATTTGTAATAGAGGGGACGTATCGAAAATGTATACAATATTTTTGATATACCCTATATTTAGAAATAAAACATTCGATAAAAGTGACTGTACTAGTTACTTTGGATTCGATAATGGACCTTTATTGAACAATAAAAAACAGACACTGTAAGAAATTAAATAAAGGAAGCTCAGAGAAGTATAATTTAAAACCATCCAATATTTGTTTCACATAGAAAAAAAACATTATGATTAAATGTATACAGACATACTAATACGGAAGAAACTTTGGAATACCAGAATACCTATCCCAACATGTTGCGACTGCTACTAATACAACTATTGTGATGAAGCGCAAGACAAGCTGTTTTATTAGCATACCTACTATAGTGAGTTATACGACAATCTGTTTTATTAGCAGAACTACAGTAGTGAATTGCATGACAAATTGTTTTACTAACATTACTACGATTAATTCCACGACAAGCTTTTTACTGACAGAACTACTTTGGTTAATTGCACGATAAACTGTTTCACTGACAAAACAACTGTGGTGAAGTTCAAATCAAACTCTTTTACCGACAGAACGACTGTAGTGAAGGGCGCGACAAGCAGTTCTTGTTTACAGAAATACTGTGGTAAAGAGAACGGCCAACCTTTTTACTGAGAGCATTACTGTGGAGAATTGCACGGACAGGTATTTTACTGACATAACTGTAATGATTAATTTTGCAACAATTTGTTTTACAAAGAAAATAACGATGGTTATTGGTTACAAGACCACTGTGGCAAGCTTTTTAACTGACGTATCTATTATGAAGAATTGTAGACAAGATATTATTCTGATAGAACTACTTTGAAGTAATTTTACTGACAGAATTCTTGTAGTAAATTACACGATAGCATGTCACTGACATAACTACTGCAATGAATTCTTTAGTAACCGGTTTAACTTACAGTTTTATATGAATTTATATGATTTCGTGAAAAGAAGTTGAGGTATTGATAACCAAACTAATGGTTAAGTGGAAATTTTCAACAATAGCTTTCTTGTAAAGTGGGCATTTTAAAATATTTCTCTTACGTCCTTATTCAATATTATTCTATTCCTCAACTTTTGGTTAAAATACGTTTCAGTACCCATTTAAACATCTAAACTATAGTGAAAATATATTAAGACACTTCTTATTTTCTTGTATTATTTCAATAATGTTCCAGGCAAAGTTATTCAACATTTTTTTGCGATTTTGTGGACAATGTTTACTATTTGTCTGCTCGTTTCAGAATTCTCGCGCATTGCTACAGAAAGAGCTACCTGCGAATAGCTAGATGTTCCTTATTTTGAATTAATACATTAAGTGAAAGCAGATAATCAAGAGATTAATCATCAGTTCTTGGGCTACTTTTATCTGGCGAACAGTAGGATTTGACTGTGCCCCTTACAACCCAATCGCAGCCCAACAGTGCAAAGTATGTTTTTTTTTCTCCAAAGGAACCCGGCTAGTGAATCCTTAGTTTGACAGTTTACAGTCCCTAACCATTAGGCCAAACTCGGCCTCTGTCTAACATTACTCTTGATTATTTTATCCAAAATACCAAAAATTTAAGTTAAATACCCCTAAACCGATTTTATTATTTTATTAAGTGTGTTCGAAATTTGTAAATTGTTCTCATACCTACCAACTACAGAAGAACAAATGGTATCCAATATATAATATCCTACTCATCCTTACAGAAGTCAAAGTAAATGCTGTGGAAGATTTTATGGAAGCTAGCGTTAAAACTGTAGTTTCTTTATATATATATACACATATATATATATAACTAGAAAATGTGCAAAACCACCATCTTTTACAGACCTTCACAAAATGACAGAACACAAGATCATAAGATACACATTTATTTTCATTTGATTATAGCACTCATAGCAATACCTAATCATAAGTTCTATAGTAAAGTTATGAAGTTTGGTGCCGTTCAGCAAGGTTCGAATCTGTACAATATCGAAAAGTATTCTCCGAATTTGAAACTGTGGGTGTGTTGACAGCGATCTTGTGCGGTATGATGCTGTCGACTAACTATTTTATCTGTAGCCAGTAGTTTAAAATTAAAGACGGAAGATGATAAGTTTAGTAGCTTTGATATATATACAGAATATCAGCGAAATTTCTCGACCTAATCTGTTTTACAACTGCTTTGAACTATATACAGTATTCACACGAAACGTATGCACTAGTAAGATGCTATTGTTACTTATAATCCCAATGTTGTATCAAAATTGTATATAGATATGTAATCGTTATGTCTTCTTTCAGTCTATAAAAAATTAATATGTTGAACTGTAACATTTAGTGAGATTAGGTTGAACGAAAACCTAAATCAAACAATGGAAGGAAATCTGCTACGCCATCTTCCAACTGAAATTAGTGTTCTTGTAGATCGAAATTATCAATACTTTGAATACAAATATATTTTTAAACAAATGTATGAATTTTAGTTTTGTCGTTTGCAAAGTATCTCTGTAAACTTTCTATCTTTAATACTTGAAGAGGATTGTATATCTTAATTTCGTTATCTACTATTATTGTTGTTTTTACATCATCTTTTCTACAATCGCGCCCCCTAGTGGCACAGCGGCATGTCTGCAGACTAAAACCCTAAAACCGGGTTTCGATACCCATTGTGGGCAGAGCACAGATAGCCAATTGTGTAGCTTTGTGCTTAATTCTAAACAAACAAACAATCGTGGTTTATGTAATAAATTTTAACACGTGGTTCACACAAAAAACGCATTTGATTTATTATATCTTATGGAAAATTATTTCTCCAAAATTACCTTTATTTTTACAATTAACCATAGACTTTGAAAACATTTAATTCTCAGAAATATCTCATACGATAAATGACTACACTGTTAGAAGAATGTTTCAATGTGAAACAAAGTTTGCATTTAACTGCATTTACAAAATGCATTTAAAAACGTTATTACGGACAATTTCTGTTTTTGTTTTGAAGTTAACCACAAAGCTACAGAATGTGCTGTCTGTGTTCTGCTCATCACAGGTATAGAAACCCAGATTTTAGCATTGGAAGTCCACAGACATATTGCTGGACCACTGAGTGGCGTTCTGGACAGCGAAAAACAGAAATTATAATAAAGGGCAATTCAGAACTGGTACTCATCTCACATGTTAATTTATCTCTACATAAACTATAATTAAAATTTTCACTCATATTTACCAAATTAAGTTCTAGCAACCTTGAATTTTGAATAATGGATCAACCCTGTCAACCAGTGAAGAATGTTTTAATTTAGCATTATACAGTTCTTGGCTGTGAACCAATAACATCAAAGCTATTACGATAAAAACGATTAGGACAAAAGATAGCTAAACTATATTTAAATTTATTATGGTTGGAGTCAGTAAATCTTGCTGTAGAGCATGATTTATAATTTCTTTGGAAATAATTTATAATGTCTATATAAGTTAATATTTACACTTTACCAACAAACATTGCTGTTTCGCAGAATATGCTTAAAACTGTGATCAACTAATTAGTTTTTAAGTAATATGCGTCCCATGCTTTATTCATAACTTCATTACACGTTATATAATTTATTTACTGTGTGTTTATGATTATTTTCAAAACTCTTATGAAGTGTGTTATGTTTTCGTATTGCAAAGCCACATCACGCTATTTACTAAGTCTATAGAAGGGAATCGAACCCCTGATTTTAGCGTTACAAACCCGTAGACTTCCCTCTGCACCAGCGGAGAACGACTATAGTAGAGTCATGCACAATTTTATTTTGGAGATATCGTTATGCAAACACTATTGAATTACATTAAAGCCTCTTCAAATCAACTAAAATATTTTCAGTAATATCAACAGAGGAATAATTTTCATGATGGGAATATATTACCCAAAAGCTTTATGACAGGCGAAAACGGTTTCACTAAATAAGCTGTTAAGGAAATAAATATTTTGAAGAAACACAGGAACAAATTATGCGTGAAACCAAACCTGCTTATAGAATTTCTTATTAAAAAATAATACGATCCATAAAATATTTTCAGAGAAAACATTACATGCAAGACAAAGACTGTCTTTAAATATATCTTTGGATGCAAGAAACATAAATTATTTTATTAAACGTTTTGTTTAATAACCCCTTCAGACATTTGTTCATATCCTTAACGATAGCTAGAAAGATGTTTAATTTCCTCTTTTTCTCTATTTGATTTGGAATAAACAGTAAAATAAAAAGCTAGTATTTACGTTTTTGTTTCTTTCAAATATTGGTGGGTTTCAGTACCACTCATATGCATTCTTCTCAAGACATTTCTCAACTACATCTAAAGAAATTATGCTATACTTTATTTTACAGCTAAAAATTAATTTTTTAGTGTGTCAAGTACCACCTTCTTGTGAATCAGTTGGAAAATCATATAAAAACTGTGAACAGTCCTTTTTGCATTGCTTTCAAACAAGAATTAATTTGATATTTAAATTATATTGCATATATTTCAGTTTGTGTTATAGAGATAAATGTTATGTGAATCGTTTTTAATCAAGTTGGTAAAAGTGTTAAAGCTATATTTTGGTTTCCATTTTAACCCATCGGGAAAACAGTCTGTTAAATTAATCTTAAAGATAAAGTAAAGGTAACAGTATTAAAATTCACGCTGAAATTTTTTAAACACTAGAACTGCGTTTACTACTGCACTACTACACTATATAGTAAATGTAATTTCTTATTACAAAGAGATAACAATGTGACAGCCATGACTATTTTAACTGCTAGTCTTCCCATAAACTATTACTATAATTAAAAATTAGGTAAGATGTACAGACTTTGTTGACTACAAAATTTAAGCGATGACCAATATAAACTGTATTTTTAGACTGTAATATTTTTCCATCAGATAATAGTTTTGCATTATTTCTTTGTTCTTACGGTATTGTTGCTAGCCCTACTTCCCATGCGAGAATACAGAGACGTCCTTCTGCAATGCTGTGTTTGATTGGTCAATGTTAGGGAGAAAGTTATTTCATCTTTCTTTGGCTGATATGTATGTATGTTTGAGCCGCTGTATTGGGTCAGTGTTTTTGTTGTTTTGCTGATAGCCACATAATTCTTCTTCATAAAGCAAAACCCCTTTCTTCTATTGTCGAATTAACTGATACAAAAAAAAAAAAACAAAACAGTTAGTGAAATAAACAACGTTATTTTAAGTTCAATTGTGTTGGCTTGTTCACTATTTTTGTCTTCTTCGTAATGCACAGCTTAGCCTTTTTTTCTTTCTTTTTCTTTACATCTTAAAAATTCCCAACAAACGTCAACTCATATACTGGAACAATTCAACTTTCATTCATCAAACATCATTAACTGACTACAAACAAAAGCCTAATTTTTCTCTTGTTATTTTGGTTGTAATTTATTTATACGTAACTCTTTACAGAACATTATAAAAGTACTAGACAATACAATTATGGTTTGAATAAATTTACTGCAAGTATGCAAACATAAATTGAAAATATATAATTCATTTTAATTAATTAAAATAGAGGAGATATTACCATTACAATTTATGAAATATCGTGTCATTAATGTATAATGCATCAGTGCTCATTATGAACATAGTTAATCATATCATCATTTAAATTCGTATATATGATTAAAGTTGAAAATCACACTCTCTCTACGAAAAGCAATAAAAGTTGTAAATTATCCTTGACAGATGACAGCACATTACTTGTGTGTCTTTGATTTACCAATTTCTTGGTGTTTATCAAGTCGTAACTCCCCAAGCACAGAGGTAGTTTGAAATAAAGCACACTGTGTGTGTGTTTTCTTATAGCAAAGCCATATCGGTCTATTTGCTCTGTCCACCTAGGGAAATCGAGCCCTTGATTTTATCATTGTAAATACGAAGACTTACCACTGTCCCAATGGGGCCTGAGTGTGTGTTTTTCTATAGTAAAGCCATATTCGGCTATCTGCTGAGTTCACCGAGGGGAATCGAACCCCAGATTTTACCTTTATAAATCCGCAGACAGGGAGCTGAGATTAAGTACACTGAACACTGAATTGGGGTACGATAAATCCGATGAGCAGATCTCAGTAGTAACGTCACCAACAAGTGTTGTTCTGGTTATTTGTTTATTTGTTTAGAATTAAGCACAAAGCAACACAATGGGCTATCTGTGTTCTGCTCATCACGGGTATCGAGATCCGGTTTTTAGTGTGTAAGTCCGCAGACATATCACTGTGCCACTTGAAGCTGTTCTGGTTATGACAGCTAACAAAACTATTTATATAATTGTAATTACAAAGTTTTCATCTACTAGTACAGCGACAAGTCTGATAGCTTGCATTGCTAAAATATTGGGTTTCAAAACCATCAGTGAAAAGAGCATAGGCAGCCAATTATATGGCTTTCTGCTTAACAACAAACAAATAAATCATGCTATACTATATACCTACGAACAATAAAAGTATGTTACTTCACAGATGGAGACAATTGACCGTGAATATGAAAAACTTATTCTTTTGTAAACTCGGTAATTAGTTGTGAAATTATGTGTGTCGAAACATTTTTATTTCTTTGTATTTTTCTGGAGACCAGAATAAAAATTAAGACAACTTTATATACAGTGAGATTAAAAAATAGGTAAAATAGGGTGTTATTTTTGTTGTATGTTTTTATTAATATAAATATTGAGGACTAATTTGTTATATAGCTCGTTTTTTGTTAACTTTACTTCTCATAATAATGTCGTTCTACTTGCAATGAATTATAATTCATTTAAACAGTTTTTTTCGAGTTATTTTTCTTTTACTGCTTACTTTATTTCTCTTGTTAATATAGCAGTATATGCGATATATGTGTGTGTATTCTGGAAGTCATATGGTTATTATTTTATTATTGCAATACTAAGCAATACGTTATTAGCACTCTGTACATCACAGAACATTGAGCTCCAAATTTTATCTTCGCAAGTCTAAAATTACTGTTAATCTACCAATGGGCAATTGTCATGAGAAGAAATACTAAGTGATATAACAATTTATATACCACATATATGAATTCTGTCAACGAAGAACTTAGAAATTACAAGTAAATAGATATAAACTAAACCACTAATTAAATATCTTTGTATTTAAATAATCAATGAAATTGTAATTTCTGTTTAACGCATTTCGAGTTCCATTTAATCCAGAGTCAGTAAACAGATAATCAAGTTTATTAACACAAGCTCAGCTTTAATAACTAAATATTAACTTCTGAAAGTGATCTTATATAATATCAAATGTGAATTTAGGCTATTAAAGTTTGCCTTTAAGAATAATTGTTTGTTTTCTTTTAGTACTTTCATCAGACTGTTTATCTAATTCCTTCAGATAATTTAGATAGAAAGACGTTTAGTTAATTTTAGTTCATTAATAATAGGAAGACACTGAATATACCTAGTTTATCCAAATTTACATAAACACTAGTAACCAAGTTACATAATTTTACTTCATCCTTTTTTGAACAGCGGTTCTTAAACTTTAGTAACACAGAGACTATTTTTATTTATTTTCTTCAATGGAACCCCAAACCTGTCAATGTCTCTTTGATCTTACAAACAAATTCTGTGTACATGAGAAGCTGTATTCCAGAATTAAATGTTTTACCTCAAATAAATTTAATTTTTACAAAAAAAATTACAGAACTTCTACAAGTTTAGCCTCGCGATATACGAATATTTGAAGGAGAGCTTCCAGAACTTTTACTTCTTGAAGCTTTCATGCATATGTTTACCCTTAACTTATTACACTTTCTATAACTGCATAAGTTGTATGATCACTAGTAACCGTGTATAATTTGTTTTTATGGAACTTTTTACATGACTCGCGACCTTCCCTGGAGTACTTTCTCGGACACCAGTTTAAGAAATGTTGCTCTAGAAAAATCAATACTTTGAAGAAAAAATATCTTAATACATTAATCATGTATTCTTTGATTACAGGGCTAATCAGTGAAATCTTCTAATAATTTTATATCTTGGATATTTTGTTGCTGTAACCTAATTTACATTTTGATACTTAAACAGTAACATTTTGGCCAATATAAAGTTGTGCGTAGATTTAATTTTGATTAAGATAGCACAAAACTCAAGTTCTTTGCTTATTGGCCTGTCATGGCCAGGTGGTTAAGCCACTCACCTCATAATGCTTCAATTATACAAATTTAAACGGTAGAATATCGGAACATTTTGTTAAACGCCACGTTGTTTCCATGACAACTTATGATGGGTGCTTTTGTTTGCTTGTTAAATTCCGCGCAAAGCTACACTAGGGCTATCTGCGCTAGCCGTTAATTATTTTTCAGTGTAAGACTAGAGGGAAGGCAGCTAATCATCACCACCCATCGCCAACTCTTGGGCTACTCTTTTACCAACGAATAGTGGGATTGACCGTCTCCTTATAACGCCCCCACGGCTGAAAGGGCGAGCATGTTTGGTATGACGGGGATTCGAACCTGCGACCATCAGATTACAAGTCGAACGCCTCAACCTACTTGACCATACCGGGCCTACGAAGGGTGCATTCTTGTTACACCATTTTATGACATGATTGTTTTCGTTACAAATCCTGATTTTATGATAGGTAGATTTTGAAATACAAAGTTATTGGTGATAATAATAACAAATGATAATAGATGTAAAATGTACAATCATTTGGGATAATTCAAAAATGGCCTAACGCTGTGGCATATCTGAGCCTGTAATACGATGTGTAGAGATAATGGGTATCACATAGCATTACATAAAACATAAATCGCAATGAAAACGATTTAGGTCTACAAAAACAATTATTTTACTTTAATATACTTTGATTTGAATCCGATACCCCTTTAATAACTTGAACATCTGTAGACATAATATACGTATTATATTTGTATCGTCGTTGACACCAGTTTTCGCCAGTGGAGGTCCGTTCCCTAGTGTATATAAAACTATTAATGATGGCCTTCCATCCTTTTCTTGAAGACGATATAAACTCAGTCCTCTGTTATGCCGTAACCATTAAAAAAGGAAAACCTGCCAAATCTAAAATTTTTATCTTTATGCGAAATAAACTTTGGCAAACTTGAAAACTTTTGATCCCTCTCTGCGAGAGATGGGTAAACTGGTGTTCCCCTGTACTTAAATTAAGTGGTGGTAAATCTTGTAACAAAATTCAGTAGACACACACACAAAAAACAACTTATAACAAAACCTTACGTAACAATGTGACGGTAATTTGGATGCTGTAACGAAATGTTTTTTTCGTAACAAAAGAGTCCATGTCACAAATTTTTTGTAACGAAATGTCCCATAATCAATTATTAAAATTCACAAATACTTTTCACAAACGTATATACAGTAACTTTTACTGTAAAACGAGCACTTTTTCAAAGCGTTCGATGTGTAATTTAAACAGTAGCTATTTTTGAAATAAAAGTACAACATGAGCTAAATAACTGTCATAGTTTTATAAATTTTAATTAACAAAAGACTCAATTATTATAACAATATTGCGAAATAAAATTAAGTGATTAAACGAAATAAATAAATATATGTAATAAGACCTTACCATAATTAGAATTACTAGAAATTGTTAAACAGGACACCAACAAATTATTTTCATATTTTTCTATTTGATAACAGAATGACTGTTTCTCTAAAAGCCACTGTTTATATCTCCTTCAATGATTAACATTTATTTCTTATTCAGTGATAAATATATATATATATATATAACCCCGTTTAACAGTTACATATGAATACAAAGTTAACATCTTTTTCAGAAAAATATTTTCCTTGTTTTTTCTCTTTTAAATATTGAATATTTTGCTTTTCAGAAATAAAAAAATCAGAAGAAAAACAATAGTTATTTGTAGTAAAACATTTGTCTGAATAAACAAAATTACCGCTTGAAAAGCCTTCTGTGGTAAAATTGAATAAAACGTTTTATAATATTTCACTATTTTATTTATTTCTTAAAATTCTAGAAACTCAAACAACAGAGAAACGTAAATATTTTCCGCTTTTATACACATACAATCGATTGTTTTTATATTTCTCAAAAACATTAATATACATTTAATCAATACCTTAAAAGTTTCATTGATTGAATGTTGTTCTTATTAAATGAGTATCTTTCATCATTTCTAATGTTTTAATTTCCATAAATAAGTAGCTTAAGTTAAAAACATTTTCACAGAATTAATTTTACTTTTATATTTACATCCATAAGAGTTGCCTATCCTACAAAGAACACACCAAACTAAATATTATGAATATTTTATTATATTCCAGTACAACTAGTTTTTCAACCTCAAAATATTCTGCTTTAAATTTTTATAGAATTATTAAATAATTTATGCAATCTAATTAAAAGTAGACTGGCCAGTATTAATATTATTTATATAATAACTGTTTACTCTTTATGTATCATTGTTCTGAAACATCGTCCGAAATCTACACAAAGTGTGGACATTGGCAGTATTTTAATATTTTCTTTAAGTATATTTCACACACTACCCGTTAATACGAAGTTACAACGTTAAAATGAGAGGTTGAATTCCCCTTAGTGGGCTCAGAAGATAGCTCGATGTGGTTTTCCTACAAGAAAACATACACACAATTATACTTCATGCCCACAAAACTTGCGAGCTTCTATAGAGTAGTATAGAAATTATTCTTAAAACTAAAGATGAAGTAAAATCTACAGGCTTTTCTAAGTTCCACTGTTAGCTCTTTTATCATTGTTTTTGAAAATCAAAATCTCAAACCATAAAGCTATTTTAATTGAACAATGAGTTCAATTGTTCAGGGGAAATGGAGCTTATGCTTTTGATAGCTATATTTCCAGATGGCACCATTAACACCAATAGTAGACAAATATATTTGTTGTTGAACTTGGTTAATATGGGATAATTTATCGTTTTCTTATGGTTTGTAGCTAAAAAGAGAAAACACACCAGTTTTTAAATTTAAGATTTTTATATCAAAAACGATATAAAATTTATCAATATTTATTGAAAATTAAGGCTAATTCGGGCCCGGCATGCCCAAGCGCGTAAGGCGTGCGACTCGTAATCCGAGGGTCGCGAGTTCGCGCCCGCGTCGCGCCACACATGCTCGCCCTCCCAGCCGTAGGGGCGTTATAATGTTACGGTCAATCCCACTATTCGTTGGTAAAAGAGTAGTCCAAGAGTTGGCGGTGGGTGGTGATGACTAGCTGCCTTCCCTCTAGTCTTACACTGCTAAATTAGGGACGGCTAGCACAGATAGCCCTCGAGTAGCTTTGTGCAAAATTCAAAAACAAACATAATAACGATTTACGACAAAGAGAAACAGTAATGTCATATATTTATTTTTAACATGTAATGAGGAAGTGTAACCCATGATTATAGATTAACAAAAGGAAAATGTTTGTAAATTGTTAGATTAGATGTTATAAAATACTTAGCTTTACATACTGACAAACATTTAAGATAGAAATACCTCCTAACCTGGTAAAACATAAAGATATACTTTATTAAAATTTATAATATAAAAACAAATTGTTTTTATTGTCACTACTAAACGTAAGGGGTACTTCGACATGCTATAGAGGGTTTCTAAAACCACTTTACTTATTTTGTAACTTCAATATTTTCTCTTGCTACTAATTTAATACCTGCTTTCCGATCTCTGATCAATGTGAAACTTCCAGGGATTCCTGGACATAGTCAAGTATTTTAGGATATTTCGAAGCACCAATTATATAATATATTAAAAATAGTGATGCTATTTAGTATAGTAGGGTGAATATTTAGAAAACTTTACATAAGTGTGCAGTAGACCAGCATGGCAAACAACGCACACTTACACCACCCTCCCGTCGCTTTGAAGCCAACGAGCTAAATGCAGCGTCAAACGCGAATATCTTTGTTAATAGCTATAAATAAGATTCTGAATCCTGATAAATATATTCACTACTCCTTCTTTTCTTTTTTTTTACCGACGATGAAGGAACACTGCAGAGCTGTTTCTATGGTTTGAACCTATGAATTAATTATCCAATATATATCAGTGACAGATTAAAAATGCAGGAATTATAATCAAATCAGGACTTAAAAGTCAATATCTTTTGTGAGTAGCAAAAAGATGTTCCGAAACTACGAAGAATAATCCTTTTAGCTACTTCCAGCAACTATTTTAAAACATAAGGTTTCTTATAAAAGCTGGATTGGTAGATTAAGCTCTTTGTGACTGAATTTTTAGTTTCAAATTTTAAAATAAGTGATTCTTTTATGTTCCACTCGCTACCGTTGATTCTTTTGGTGTGTTGAAAGCAACATTTTTTAAAGTTTTGTCCGTGGAATAAAATCGTATACAAACCTATAAATGGATGTATAATCTATTTTACTGAACATACGGAATAATATAAGACAAGTACTTTAAATGAACACAAATTTAAATTAAACATTTATAGTATAGATCTTTTATATAAATACTCAGCGACACTTATGATATTTTAAAAAAGCATGCACCCATTTTATTTCTTCATATACGAGTATATCATGTGCTTTTGCCTTTTGCGTTTCTTTTTTTGAAAAGTATATTTTGTTTTGTTTTGAATTTTGCTCAAAGCTACTCGATGTTTATCTTCGTTAGCCATCTCTAATTTAGTAATGAAAGGGAAAACGGATGGTCATCAGCAGCACCAACTGCCATCGAATCGATTGTCTGCACATTATAACACCCCAATAGTTAAAAAGGCGAGCTTATTCGGTAACAGGAATTGTAGCCTTCGGATTGCGAGATCAGCACCCTAACTACCAAACCAATTTTTGTTTCGATATATAACTTTGCAAGATATTGTTGTGCTAAAGAAACAGAAAGCTTTTCGTTGTTGCTCTTTAAACTCAATCCATTGTGTTGTGCCCTTTTCACGGAATGAACGTGAAACCAGGTTTTTAATATTTGTTTACTAAAAAGCCTGGGAGAAACGTTAACAATGACTTTCGGATAGCAATGTTCCTTCCTGAGATAATAATGGACTAATAAGTATAAATAAAACTGTATGTGACTGCTATATGACCTCCTGTGAAATGTTTTACGCAAATGCAGTGAAGTAAAATAGGTTGACATAAACGGATCGTGGTACAAAATGAGCATATGTTCTCCCATTGTCGTCGTTTACAAATAGTTCAAATACAAAAACAGATCACTATAAGCTGAATGTCACTAGAGTTTATATATCTACTATAAACACATATTTATGCTCCGTTTATATATGGATAACTTGGAATTGTAATATGTTTGTTTACTATCGAAATATTTCTTCAACTGTTGGAAATATCTATAACACTTAGTGAACATTAACTATTAAACACGTTTCTTACAAAAAACAAAACTATTGTCTAGTGACTTAGCTTTAAGCTTGAAGTCTCATACCTCTGAATGTGAGTTTTGATACTCGTTGCGAGCGCAGCGCAGATAACTCATTATGGATCTTTGTGTTTAATAACAAACAAAATTAAAACGAAAAATCATTAATAATTGTTTTTGTACCTAACTGATTGATATTTAAAATAATGTATATATATTATACAACATTTGTTTGTTTTATAATTTCGTGCAAAGTTACACAAAGGCTATCTGCGCTAGCCATCCGCAATTTAGCAGTGTAAGACTAGAGGGAAGGCAGCTAGTCATCACCACCCACCGCCAACTGTTGGGCTACTCTTTTACCCACGAATAGTGGGATTGACCGTACATTATATCGACCCCAGGATTGAAAGGACGAGCATATTTGGTATGACGGTATTCGAATCAGCGACCCTCAGATTAGGAGCCTAGCGCCTTAACCATTTGGCCATGCCGGACCTAATATATTCGATCGAGTAGAGTACATGACAGGAATACTTTGGTAGTGTTATGTACAACAATTATTTACAGTTGAAAAACATTTTTACGTGTTTAAAATCCTTTACTGTATTATACACAGGTGCAACAGTAGTTTCAGACACAAAAACTGGTTGAAATGTATATACAGTGCTGGCCAAAATCTTAAGGCCAAAAAAAAAAATTGCATTTTTCCTTGTTAGACTCAACCACTTATTTGAGTAAAGTTTCGAAAGAAGAAAATAAGAAAAGGGAAAAAAATCGCATTTAATCGGCCAAATATGAACATTATGAAATTAGCCTAAATACACAGCTGGTCAAAGGTTTAAGACCATACTGAAAAGAAGTCCGACACAGGGTAGGAAATGCTCAACAAATGGTCTCAGTAGTGAGTTGCACGGACGTCATTGCAAATAACTGCAAACATTCGATTTGGTATGGTCGATATAAGCGTTTGCAGAAGGCTGGCTGGAATGTTATTTCAAGTGGTGAAGATGGCTTCAAGAAGATAATGCACTGTTTGGAATAAACGTCCATTTCTATAGATTTCCCTTGTCATCCACCACAAACATTTTCAATGGGGTTCACGTTGTTCCATGGAAGGAGAAAGCACCCCAGATCATGATGGAACTTTCTCCACTGTGTCGTGTACAAAATGTCTCCGGTGGGATATCCTTATCGTGTCAGTAACATTGGAAGCCATCTGGACAATCCGGGTTAAATTTTTTCTCATCAGAGAATAAAACCTTCTTCTCCTTTTCTACGTCCCATGTTTGGAGCTTCTCAGCAAAGTTTAACCCAGCTGTTTCGTGGTGTGGAAGGAGGCGTGGCCTTTGAATATGTTTACGGTTTTTCTCTCGTAGATGCCGTCTTATTGTTCTTGAGCTGTATTCTGCGTCCGTAAGGGCCTTCATCTGGTTCGGCGATCGGCTGGTGTCTTGCCGGACAACCCGTCGAATCCTCCTGCTCAACGCCAGCGACATTTTCCTGGATCGACCACTTGAAATTTTCGTTCCGTATCCCTTAGGGTCTTTTAAGAACCTTGCAACAGCATTTTTACTACGCCCAATCTCACCAGCGATGGCACGTTGAGAGAGACCTTAATTTTGTAGCTCTACAATTCTGCCACGTTCAAACTCTGTCAACTTTTTAGCCTTTGCTATGTTTTTACCCAAGGTAACACAGGAGATGTCAGTGGGAGATGTTGACAACGCTAATGCTTGAACACAAATAACTAAATTTCGTTACGTGTTTACCGATTAACGCTTCGTTTCAGTATGGATTTAAACTTTTGACCAGCTTGTATTTAGGCTAATTTCATAGTGTTCACCTTTTCCATATTAAATGTTAAAAAGTTTTTTATTTTTATTACCCCTTTTATTATTTTCATCTTTCAAAGCTCTACTTAAATAAGTGGTTGAATTTAACAACGCAAAATGCATATTTTTTTTTTTATGTTCATCGGCCTTAAGATTTCGACCAGCAGTATATGTAGGGCTACTTTCCAGCTACATTACATCCACGTAATCTTCAAAAAAATTTAAGCTATTTAGTGTAATATTACACTTCGTCAATTTTAAACTATACTGTATAATTTTTAAATTAACGAATTATGTAAAATTAATTATGTTACTTATGAATCACAAAATGAACGGAACAAAATATCAGAGAAGAACATACTTGAAACAATTACAATTATCCTTTTGATGAATATACATCAAGTATATTACTAACATTTTAATTTTGAGCCTGCGTCTAGAAAGCATCTTCTTTTGATTCAGCCTCAGACAGAGCAGAGATATTTTCATTTTTAATCTTAGTATTTGTTTTTTAAAAAAATAAATCAAACTGATATGGTTGAATGCTGTCTAATGGTTTGTTTTGAATTACACACAAAGTTACTCCAGAGCTAGAGCTAGCCGTCTCTAATTTAGCAGTGTAAGACTAGAAAGAAAGCAGCTAGTCATCATCACCTATCACCAACTGTTGAGCTACTCTTTTACCAACAAATAGTGAGACTAGCCGAAACTTATAACTCCCCTGAGGCTGAAAGGGCAAGAATGTTTGGTGTGATGTGTATTCGAACCCACGACTTTCAGATTACAAGTCGAGCACCTTCACCATCTTGCCATGCCAAACTTCTGTCTGAAGAAGTGTATAACTAGTCGTCACTTTCGTAAAAACCCACGAACCGATATCGAATGTCGATGTTCTTAGTTCTATTCTCATGTCAAATTAAATCGTAGATTGTAATTGAAATTTTACATTAACTAAGTTTTAATATGTTGCTTTCAAAATGAAATATTAAACCGTTTTAATGCTTATGATTTGCATCACGTGATGTATATAAGCTCCTATTTCTCTATTTCGGAAACTTACAATGTTTCGATAGTTTTCAACCATTTAAAAACAACATCAGAGTTATGTGATTTTAACGTTTATAAAATAATAACCTGTGGAAGTTTCTTTACATGGAAACTTCATACTTCTGTTTGAAAATCTAAAGACAATTTTAAAAGAGTTTATAATTTACTTAAATAGCCAGATCAATTATAATAGCTTTCGAATGGTTTACTCTGATGAGCGATACATTTTTTGTTCTCAAATGTTTATTTAAGAGCTACATAAATTATTTTTCGAGACCCAAATTTACCCAAAAAAATTAGGGTTTTGCTTATGTAAAAATTACTTGCTTTTTACTTTAAACAGCTAATGTGCATCCACTTCGAATTATTACTTTTAATGGAGAAAAACGTCTGTATTCCAAAGAGAGGTAATAAAACATAAATAAAAAACGTGAAAAATAGCAGTTGAAATTAAGGTAAGTAATTAAAAGAACTGAAAAAGCTTACACATTCAAAGAAACGAAAAAGGGCATAATACATATATCTTTCAACATTTCATTCTACATTGATTGTTTTGCTACAATTAATGTTATGATAAAACATAAAAGATAAGACATGAAAGCTTAAAATGAAAAGATGTTTTTCATTCTCAGTATGATAATCATTTCTAACCCAGTCTTTGGAAATTCACACGCAAATATTTAGCACAAATTCTTTGTTAAAAGGATTAGATTTTTATGTACAACACATTTGTAAGGTATGCTAAAAGCTTACCATATTTAATGAAGACATTTAGTACATTTAAAGCTATAATAAAGAGCATTTTATATAGCCTTACAAATACAAGGCTGGACAAATGGCTTTGTTGTTTTATCTTACAACAGTGACGCCACGAGGTCATTCTAGAACTACCCCATTAAGTTTCAGAAATTTTTGCTTAATTTCGTCAAATGAGATAAAAATAATAAAAAACAGAAATATTCTAGGCACTCTGTACTAGCAACGAGCGTAAAAAGATTATCATTCATTTTTTATGGCACTGAATTAACAGTTTATTTTTTCACCGTTTAGTCCACAACTATATAACGGACTATTTGTGTTTTGCTCACAATGAGTACCTAAATCCAATTACAATTTCGTTACAATTTTAATATAAAAATATGACAATGTTTGTGTGTGTGTGTGTGTTTGGTGTTCTTTGACACATTCCTGTGTTAATGTTTACTCGTATAAAAAGATTAACAAGTTTGATATTCTCAAACACTAATAGCTGCAAGTAACAGGAGAAATGGCAGAACATATTATTTGAAATTAAATCTAAATCTCTGGCTCTTACTTTGACGAAGAGAACAAGCAATATATCAGACAAAGTGTAATATGATTTTTATTAAGTACAAAGATAGTGAAAATGAGTCGGGTGTACTATAAGACAAGACAGAAGTATGCTCCATACAGAGAGCTCCTATCAGATGATCTAAAGAAAGGTCTGAAATCAAGCTAAGGTTTTGAGAACATAATGACTATATACACATATAATAAAAGCATCATTCTTTCCAGAGCGCATCCATTACGTCATAGGTCGTTCCATCAGCAAGAATAGGGAAGTTAATCCTTTAAGTATCACAGGGTTTGCCATATAGTCAAAGTTTGACGAAAAATACGTAGCATACAATATATATAATTCGACAACAGCATCTTCCAAGAGACGAAAGGGGAATGACCCATAACAACAAGCAACCAAGGAAACCATAAGTTGTCTGCTTTCCAGAGCTAATAATTCTTGTTTTTAAACAAAGTATGTACGTTGCGTACGTAGATGTGTTTTTAGGTAAGCAATAAACTGTCATCTATCTAAATTAAAAGAAAAAGAAACACTAAATATATTTCGCTTACTATAAAAATAAGGAAAGAATATACATCAAAGACTACATTGTAACTGGTTTATATTCCTGGTCACATAATTTAGCAATTTCTCAGTAAGGTTTATTTATAGAGATCATTACTTTTGGTTATCAGGAAAACTGGATGCACATTCGATTGTTTGGTATTTCATTGTTTTCCCTGGAAGAAAATGTTAATATCTATAACATGAAACCCACTTCGTAAGAAATTTTAAAATTAAAAAGAAGTTTTAAAAATTGCCTCATTACGCTCAAAAATTTTTCAGGGTTTGTAGAAACATTATTAAATGAATGGAAAATAGAACGAAAACTTAATAAATGAAAATACACGCACACAATTACTGACACTGTCATCGTAAATGTCCCTTTTACCTAGACTCGTCAAAAATATTTTGTAATATAACACATTTGAAGATTTAATATTTGTGTTGAAGCCAAAACATTCAGGATAGCTTCTGTGATCCATTTCAGACTGAACGTGGATTAGTCTTATAAATTTCTTTATTGATTGGCATGTTACGGTTGATCTTTTCAACATTCCTTTCCAGCACAGCGGCGTATTTTTGTTAAGAAGAAAAAGTCTTGAGAGAGTATTTTGGTGTCCGCTGAATTACTCAGACAAAGTTGCAGGAAACTTAAGATAAAAATAAAACATGATCCATTGATTTCCTCTTAATTCTGAAAGCTTTATCCTTAGAAATTTATAATAATATATCCATAAAATGACAAATGATAGAGTGGTACCTCCTATTTTTATTATGTTTTTTTTTTTTTTAGGGAAATTCTTCAGGTTTTTCTAGGATTGTGGAGACAGATACAATTTACTGCTAACTTTTGGAACGAAAGCCTGATTTATTAATCAAAAGAGAGGTTTGTTTGTTTTTACTTCCAAATTCAAAAAATACATATTGAAATATGTCGTTTAGTCTAAAAAATATGAATTATTTTGAATAATTTATTAGCAAATAAATATTATAGGATTATAGAAGAGAAAAATATGTACATCATTTGAAACTTTAAAAGTTCCATTCACGACATCAGAACACCACGGGAAGGAAATACGCACTCAGACATATAAAAATGGTTCCATATGTTGCTGTTGTTTAGAATCAAGCACAAAGCCACACAATGAGCTATCTGTGCTCTGCCTACCACGGTTATCAAAACCCGGATTTTAGCGTTGTAAGTCCACAGACATACCGCTGAGTCACTGGGGGACAGTAATGAGTGAAGAACCAAAATCTATCTTTAAAGTGCATGTATAACTGAGTAAGAAAATTTGGCTCCACCTAAGCTATGTAATGTAGAAGACAACATCACTTTTACTCATTGATTATAAAAATATAAGGATTATCTTACAAATAAATTTACTGTTACAAGATTCGATGTAAGCGATTAACTTAATAAATAAAATGCCAAACAATCATTGCATTTTTCGTTATTGTGATACGTAATATATAACTTTAAATCATGTTCGAGTGATGAAATATCATAACAAGTCTCTAACTAATTTAAAACGAAAAATGGACTATTATAAAATTAAGCACCAGGAAGTAATGTGTAATATATTGAGACGCTTCATTTTAATTATTACCTTAATGTTTATGATGGTTTCCTACTTACAAGAATTGTTGTCGCTATAGCTTTTAATTAAGCATAAATAATATAACACAGACGATATAAAATATTAAAATAATTATTTGACGTAAATAAACTTACCAATCAATGAAAAACAAATGAACCACTAAAGCAATATAAATTCTAAGTATTTTGTGGTTTTGTATTGCTACAAAAGTAAGTACAAGTGTTGAGATTTTAGAAATTTTAATTAGCTAAACCTTTAATTGATATTGAAACCATGCTAATAAATAAAAACACGGAATATCTTCCACGAAATTGGAATGTTTTTCGCCCCTGGATTTACAACGCTAAAATCAGGGGTTGGCTTCCCCTCGGTGAGATTAGCAGATAGCCCGATGTGGCTTTGCTATAAGAAAAAAACACACAGACAACACTTTTTTCTTTTTTACATAAATAACATAAAACTAAAACTCGCATGTTGTAATACTTCATTAGTTGTTTGAAACTTTAAAGTGGTAAAGTTTGAGAAATTCCAAGGGTAAATACTGGTTGTTTTTGTTTACTGTAGTGCAAATTTTCAAACTCACGTGGCAATGCTTTAAAGGCAGTGAAAAATGATAGAGCTTATTGGTTTTATCTCACTCTGATGAGTTCTTATATGTCTACGGATACTTACCGTTTAAATAATGAGATAAAAAGTACCTCTTTAGGTTGTTATAGAAACATAATGGCGATCCTCATTGTTAACCATACATGAAATTTGAATTAAACAGTCGCCTTTATAAGCAGTATACCATTAGAATTCGTAGACTAAATACAAAAGAATAGTTATTAGATGTTTCCATATTTTTATCATACTGTTATTTTTGAAAAGCATTGTGTAAAATAACATAAAAGATTTGCTCAAGGGTAAAGACTGCATATTACTATTCTATTCTCCACTGTTTAAAGTGCGTAACTGACAGACACAGCATTATTGTACTTTTAAAGGTTTTCTTCTTGATATAGCTGGTTTTGACACACAAAATTATTCTTTGAGTTATACGAAGGTATTATACATTATAAATATTTTCTAGTTTACTCGAGAGGGAGCCGAAGACTGCCTGGAAGGGTCACCTGTCTTAACCACTCGCACCACATATACAGTAGTTTGTTAGTTAGTAGTCATCAGATGCTCACTTACATATTTCTGTGTGATTAGATTGTTGAAATGGGCACTAGAAACTGTCGTCCACGTATACTAGATGAATTATGAAAAGTAAGCAGAAATAAGTGTTCTACTTTGGATATAACAAAAGCACATTCTTCAGATAGAGCTAGAGCTGATGTGGTGAAATGAGGCGCAAAAATCATTTTCATATAATGTACTAAATGCAGGTATAAATATTTATAGTTTTCTATATTACAGTTTTATTTTAATCTCACAGCAGTGATATTAAATAACGCCTATATTGGCTATTATCGACTTAAACTTTATGTCAAGTATCTAATCTTATAATGTCTGTGTTATTTTCTCAAGCTACAAATCCTTATTTCCTGCCTAATTTGTTTACGTACTTACAGTCAATAGTTTAGGCTTCAAAATATAACCTTCTGACGATCAATATTTCCTTTTTTTAAGTTAGCGATTTTTAATCATCTTGTTTCTTAAATTTTTGTGTCAATTTATACAGAATAAATTTTAAGCTACACACGTGCACATGCATCAAGTTGAATGCTATATGTTCTTCAACAATTTTATGCTGCATTGAGTTTTTCTGCTCAGCCATAATCTACTGCGCCAAGCAGTTTCGTGCCTGAAGGCTCATGCAAGAGTCGACTACAAAGGAAGCCTCTCACACAACATCACGCCTCCTTGTGGGAGAGCAGTAAATCTTTGGATTAATAATGTTGAAAACAGGGGTTTCGTTCCTCTCAGTGGACACAGCATATAGCCTAATCTGGTTTTGCTATAACACACACAACACCATAGCACATATTATATATTCTTAGCCACTTAAATCAACTTTCCATGAGAAAATAATCAAGTTTTTAAAATAGATCATTGATGTTGACACTGTTTCATATATAAATAATAATAGTAATAAAAATATTATACTAAAATATGCACTCGCAGTTTCAATGAAGTACAAAAAATCAGTAGAATAAGACTCCACTCACAAGAGTATAAAAATCTTGTATAGTAATTATCTACTGTTATAAATAAAACTTAATAAAATAGTTGCAAAAATTGATAAAGAGACAAAGTATAAGAACAAATTGTTTGTTTGGTTGGTTTTTTGGAATTTCGCACAAAGCTACTCGAGGGCTATCTGTGCTAGCCGTCCCTAATTTAGCAGTGTAAGACTAAAGGGAAGGCAGCTAGTCATCACCACCCACCGCCAACTCTTGGGCTACTCTTTTACCAACGATTGAATGTCACACTATAACGCCCCCACGGCTGGGAGGGCGAGCATGTTTGGCGCGACGCGGGCGCGAACCCGCGACCCTCGGATTACGAGTCGCATGCCTTACGCGCTTGGCCATGCCAGGCCGAAAAGAACAACTTCGAGACATAATGAGAGCAGCGAACTATAGAAATATTATATCTTCAAAGTGGAAGCTCACAATTAATGTTTTATAGGTTGTACAAATATTATATTCTAATCAACGTGCATTTGTAAAACACCAGGTTTTTTTTCAATGATAGAAATTGGAGAACTTAGAAAAAATTCTTTAGGGCGGAAAAAACGAAGGCACTAGAATTAATTTTAAAAGTACCCTCTGACATACTCAATACTGCATTTATTACTATTGTCATGGTTTCAATAAAATATTCGTAGCCGTTTTGTTATGTAGCGGCTTGTAAAACTACATTCAATAATAACACTATGTAACACAAATTTTGTTCCTAGATAATATGTGTTATTTCTTAATTGCTTATGTTGTAAAAGTACATAAAATGACCATTATTCCCTTCAAACTTTGGTTTTGTGACCTGGACAATGAAATTTAGAAATTAACCTATTTTCCATGTAAAAATGGGCAAATTTGCACATTTTCATTTCCATAAGGTCTAAATAAAACAACATATGAATCAAGATTTACGTGTATTTATACTAAAGTTATACAAAAATGTTTAGAAGTGAGTAGTTTTTTGAGAATGATGCTTTCTCTATGGCAGAGTGGGTACAGGGAGGGAGATCAGGGCAGTGTGGCACTGGGGCAGTGGATGATGGAAGGGCTGAATACATGATAGCAGATGCATTCTCGCCTGTCCGACGTTTGAAAGTGTCCACCATGCAGAAGTAGCAATTGCTTGAGTGGTCAGTGGGTTCACGCCAAATTCTTGGAATAGCAAAATTCATGGCTCTCTTTTCCCTTCTGTACCATCCTGAAACAGAGCAATATAAAATTATTATGAAAAATAAATTTATTTCATCCACAACTAATGTGTAAGAGGTTCATGCAAAATACGTTATATGTGATATTTTTCTATACTATTGGAAATTAAGAAAAAATAAATTAAAAGATATTTAAATTTTAAAAGGTCTAAAATTTGTATAATATAAAATCTTACTATTCAAGCAAACAAAAATTTTCTGTCTTACCTTCTAGAGTTTTTTTGCAGTTCTCGCAGGTAAAATGAAGTGCCCAGGGTTTGTTTTGATTCCTGACAGGCATGCCGAAATATATCTTGTAGGCTTTACATATTTTAGCAGATCCTGTCACAAAGTACTTTTGCGCTTTTGTCTAAATAAATTGGCCACACACATAGCAGAATGCAGCTTCTTGATGCCATCTCTGATAAAATCAAATAGGTCTAAGTGTTCACTTAAACAGCTAGAACTAAACTGAAGTGGTGAGTGGTGAGCCCCTGTATAAATATATTACTATGGAAAGTTCAAGAAAATTCTAAAAGATTCTTGAAAATTCTCGTAAGTTCTACAACATTCTAGAAAGTTCTTGAAAATTCTTGTAAGTTCGAAAAAATTCTCTATCAGCTACTAAACACTGAATCTAACTTAAATGTTCTGGAAAATGGGTAAATTTGAAAATTTCATTACCCATGTCACAAAAGCAAAGTTTGAAGAGAAAAGTAAGTCTTTTCCATTTACTTTAGGCGTAAGCTACTGGGAAATAACACTTTCTGCCCAGGAACAAGAAAAAGTAAAAAAAAAATTGTTACAAAGTGTAATTAAATCATAACGTTACATTTTGAATGAAAATTCTAATACAGATGTTAGGCTATAAACATCTTTAGATAATTTACGGTTTTCCTCCTATAAACGCCTTAATCCAATTGAATAGCTCTTTGCACATTTCAGATATTAGAAAAATGCTTGTTTTAAAATAAAATAACGTTCGAAATAACTAAACCTAGATACCTAGTGTAATAGGGCTACAGATACTGTTATAAATATATACACATTATTTACATCAATAAAAGAAAGCGTTCCTGATTAATATAAAAATAGGACATTTCCAACTAATATATAAGGTGCTTAATTTGTTTCTAGATTTTTATGATGCTTGAATGACTTCATAAAGCTTATGTTGGTAGTAAAAAAAAGTTAGAAAATTTTAGACAATAGAAATCTAGACTTTTAAGAATCAACTTAAGAATAGCCCTACAACCTTCATTGGAGTTTATTTAGAAGCTGGACATAGATTTTGTTACAGGTTTTTTTTGTCGTTTTGTTCTAGGGTTTGAAAAAAAATTCGTCAGCAGCAAATAAAACTGATAAAATCTATCCTTCTTTTCAAGAATCAACATAAAAATAATCCTATCCCCTGTGCAGGAGTTTTTAAATAGCTTTGCCTAGATTGAAAATCAGTTATTCAAAATAGTTGGGTTAGCACTTCAGTATCCAAAGGATGCCGCTTCACGCTGATTGACTGCCTCAGGAAAAAGGCGATGTTACCAAAGATGACAAAGTCATAGTTTCAGCCGTTAGCGTCAGAGTAAAATTTATGTGTGTGTGTGGCATCAAAGATGACGAGATCGTAGTTCCAAATGTGAACTCGTCGTAATGAATGCATCACTTGGCCACCATGACAGGTGGCCAAGACTTATAGAATAAATGTCTTAACAAGAATATAATTAAATACATCTTCATAAAAAGATGAGGCGTAAGAATCTCGTCGACGGTTGCGTACGGTCTGATCGGAAATCCTACGCAGGCCTGGTATGGTTGAAGCAGCAGACATCGCAGTGGTGGTCCTATCCCGAAGGTGACGTAACCGGATGTTACGATCTTGTGCGGGCGTGGTCACACGAGGTCTGCCAGATCGTGGACAGTCACGAGTTAATCCATGTTGTTGGTGACGATTCCATAGCCTTGTGATGGTGCTTGGATGGACATTCACAGCTCTGACAACATCTGATCGAGATTCGCCTGCTTCCAAGCGACCAATGGCGTTGTTGCGTTGTGCTTCAGTCAGTCTTGGCGTAACTGTATTGCGTGTCGGTGGCTTAACACTTAGCTATGGAAACCGAGAACCCGTTACTTTTATAGGGATTTTGCTCATGTTGCACTTGCAGAACATGCAGATCTCTCAAACAAATTTTTGGACACGCATGCGTTTTGGCGAAAAATCCGATGTTTTCCTTCGTTTTCAAAGTGCACAACTTTTGTTGTTATTTTGGTCTGACAATCAGTGCCTTAACACGTGTAACATCACATACTCTGAGATTGTAACGTTATTATATATATTTCTTTCTAAAAAAACAAAAATATCCCTTTTGCGTTTCTTGTTTTGAAGAGTATATACGATGACTCGTTCACAGGACCGCTATAGGCCAGATACAACACTTGAACTACTATTTTACACTTTTTCAGTTCAATCGCCATTGTTGCTACAATAAATTTAATTTATTCAGGCAAGTTAGGAAAGATAATTAATCGACCTGCTTATTTATGTGGTTTTATGTAATTACGTGTAAGATTTATGGTCCGCTTTTCGTTTTCGAGAAATACCCGGCTTCTCTAAAATGTGCCCTCTAGTGGCTTAGATGTATGTCTGCGGACTTACAACGCTAAAAACGCTTAATTCAAAATCAACAACAACCCTAAGGTGTTGGTTGAGTAAAAAGTCCTTTTCCTTCTGCGAACGTCAGGGCCGAGACGATTCATTCAGCACCATTTAGACGTTGGAAAGTAGCAGCTTAGGAGGAATTACACGATCCAGTGAGAGACTGAATATTATTATATTTATAACGTTGAAGCCATTTCTCTTACGATAAATGATTGCTTTTGTGGATTTTTTTCTACCCTTTAATCTGTCATCGATATGGTGATTCATTATAAAGGGTTTTCAGGTGGATCGCAAAAGTTCGTAATAAATTGTGTGTGTAATAATAAATTGTTATAACTCCTATATATCTAGAATTTCATTTTTTTCTTTTCATACTAAAACCACGTCTGATGTAAGGCGCTATTCAGCTAGGAAACTCTTGAAGGTCATCCTAAATTCCTAAATAATTAACTAACGTTGTAAAGATTAATTTGTTTAACATTGTTTCTCATTCAGTTTATGTTTATTTAGTACCTAAATTGTACCTCAAATATATATGTGAAAACGGCTCGTTTGGGTTGAGAAAAGTTCTTACGTAGAGGAGCGAACCTGACGATGACCGAAGAAGGTCGAAACGTTGTTCGCTCCTCTTCGTAAAAAATTTTCTCAACCCAAACGAGCCATTTTTACATATATTTTTCGCTACAAGTGGGTTTTCTCGACATAACTGATTATACCTCAAAGTTTTATCTGACTTACAGAAACTACAGCCTGTACGATCTGACAACAGGGCTGGTATCAATATTCCGTCATGACCTGAAGGTGTTTCCTTTGCTGTCTTGTTTTGTTTCATGAAAGTCTGAAATATAATAGCGATACATATGTACCCTTATTTCTAAACTGACACCTACGGATGAACTAGGAAATGAAAACAAACAAGTTATACGTTTTCTTGAAAGTTATTATAGTTTCTTGTATATAAACAAATAGACATTGTTCTAATCTCAAACAACTATTTGCAAAAAGTTTGAAACACTTTCTAGAATACTAATAAACGTTTGTTAATGATAAATTATTCTTCCTTAAAAGGAGAAATGTCTGCTGATAACAAAGAGCTCAAAATAAATTAAACAGTAGTGGTGAGTATTCAAACTCGTTGAAGTTAAACAAACAATCATATACACACACAAAACATTGTTTCATAACTGTCATGTTCCAAGGTAATTTCGGTGGTACTCTTACAGACTTGCAATTCTAAAATTCGGGGTTTCAGTCCCTTCCGTTCGCGGTAGACACAGCGGATAGTCCAAGGTAATATTGTTCTAAAAACAAAACAACGACGTTACTGAGAATGTACAGTTTCAGTGATTTCTATGAGGAACAAGAAACCAACGTGTTTTTCATTGCCCACCTCTTGAGTTTTAATTTAAATCTTAATGAATTAAAGTATGAATGTGGTGATTCACGAAATTAATATTTCAGTCAGATATCCCCGAAAAGTATCCTAATCCATAGCCAATTTAAGTTACAAAATGATTCGTTAAACACTTTGTATAGCACAACAAAATTGTACAACACATTCAATTGAGAGTGTGCTTTGATTTTCGTGGATTTAAAAGGAATTCGCCGGTAAGTGATTGTGCTTCCGTTACGTTTTTGTAGTGAGGTTGCTAGGACCTAGGGAAAGAAAGGTTCAGATAGAAAATTCGACATCATGATAGTGGTAGTTATGACAAAAAATAACATAATACATCCAAGCAAAAATATATATACATAGATACCATGTCGATTATAACGTGGTTTAGTCTAGTGTCATATGTACGACAGCAATCAAGCTATTATCGAAATTCTTTCTAGCGCAAGTTAAAATATTAAGTCTCGTAAATTTAAACTACTTTTCGGTTTTATTGTTTGAAAAACTGACAGACCAAACTCCACGTGGTTTTCAGGTTTACTATATCAAATATTCTACTTTCCATATATATGACAAAAGAATTGAACAAGAGTTGTAATTATTTGAAATTGTTTTGACTATGAAAAGAAAAACATAGTTGTTACAAAGCAATGTCACTCGCTACTGTCCACCGCAAGTACACCACTAAGTCTACGGATTTACAACGCTAAAATCACGGGTTCGATTCCCCTCGGTGGACTTAGCAGATAGCCAGAGGTGGCTTTGATAAATCATAACATACACACACTCACTACTACCATCTCTGGTTAATCCTTATGCAAATCGGGCATCTACTGAACTATCAAATGATTTGAAATGCAAAGGCTCTGTCATAGAGATTACCGATGTAAATGAATATTTGGATTCGTATAAGATGTTTTACATTTTCACAGTTCATGACCTTTAACTAAAATGTCTCTGCGTTGTACTTTATATCTACTACAAAATGTGCTTAAAGGAGGGGAGGAAATGTTTGTATTTCTTCAATAACAATCACTTTAAACAAAACCTGAAAATAGTTGTGATGATATTTTTTCTCTCTGTATTGTATTGTTGATCAGAAGCACACTTTGACGCCTTCTCTAATGCGTTTGTCATACTTTAATGCTTTTTTTTATTTTTAAACATGCCCTTGACAATATTAAAGGTGGTTCGCGGACATGTTATCATCTGTTTAGGAAAACGTAGAATATGCGTATGCTACGGGCTGCTGAATGGTCTGTTTATAGAGCAAGTCTAGAGAGTCTGTAGCCACCCTACCGTTGCAATTAAGAGTAGGCTATTAGGCTTACTGTGCGGTGTTAGTCGTACATCATATAATTGTATATTTTACGTATTGCCTAGGCCTTACATGTGTAACCCATGAACATACTTATTTCACATATGTATGTCGCGTAATTGAACAAGTAGTGGGAGAATAACAGGAACACCTTGGATGTTTGCTTACTTTTTTATACACATTTCACATGATTAAATTTACATATGGGGTAGTACCTAAAACGCAGACGAGGACTGTTTATTAAAAGTGATAATAATCATGAACACTTCGAATAATGTTTTGCAGTAAAACTAAATATATTAATATCACATCTCACGTTAATAACATTGTAATAACGCAAAAATAGCATAGAGGCAATTAATGTTTTCTTGTTATTACAACGTAAGTGATATTATTCTTGCTTAGATAAACCTTACAGCTGTTATTAATTCAAAAGGACCATTGTAAATATCACAGGTTGTCTCAAAGTGTCCATACTTTGTCCCCCTACGAAATTTCGTTTTCACCTAAATTGCAGTTTCATTTTCACGTCTTCAATGTCGTTCTTCAGAACGATATTGCTTCAAGCGAGTTGGTATAATTTTATCAATCTCATGGTAACAAGAATGACAAAATTTGATAGCATTTTGTGTTAACTTGAACAACGTATTTCTCGCGCATGCATAGTATTTTTATACAACTAAACATTATCGCGTTAAAACGTTTAATTACGTAAAGTAGTAAAACTTAATCATTTTTCATTATTTTTAAAGGATGAACATAGCATTTTAGACAAGTAGAGAAGGCTTGGATTGATATAATATTAAATATAGATATATCAAATCATTTGCTGTATATAACTTGCTACCGTTATTTTGATACCAATATCTTTGGTTATGATAACTATGCCATTTAATATTGTATTTCATTTAAGTGTCAAAACACAAGTATTGATGGAATATATAACAAATTTAAAACCAAATTCAAAAGGTAAGTAGCAAAGGGAAACAAATCTCCACAAGTATATATACACACCATGTCATATACATTTAATATGTTGTGTATTTAAGCATGTTTTACTCGAATAAACGTACAGGATGACCCAAACATTGATGAAATATTCGATTACTTCAGTTAGTGGTTCGCTTAAATGGTTAGATATGGGTATCAACATAAAAGTAATTCGTTCGTCGTGAAAGTGGATCGTAGATAAAATATTCAGTTCCAGACCAGATAGAAGCCTGAATATTGTATGCGAGTTTGTAACATTTTTGTATATAAATAATTATTTGTAATAACTATTCGTAAGAACCGTTATTATAAATTGTATTGTTATTTGCATATTAAAATATATTTCTATTAAGAAAGAAAATTGCGTATATGATTGTTTAGAATTAAGCACAAAGCTACACAATGGAATACCTGTGCTCTGCCCACCACGAGTATCGAAACCCGGTTTCTAGAGGTATGAGTCCATAAATTGTGTGTGTCAATCTTGTTAACAAATATAATAAGTTTACTAAATACAGACATTTAATTAACTTCTAAATTATAATTAAAATTTCGGGTTGTTTGAAATCGTAATGCGTAAAGTGCATAACAATAAATCGGAGACTTGTCTGAGATAAATTATAATAAGCAACACGTCATTTCTAACAACTGATGCATATTTTCGTCACTTATGTAACTTAGCCAACAACTACTTCTGTAAGATATAACTGAAAGATAGGCTAAATTCATTAAGAAAAAAATTAAATTTAAAAACATCATTCTTAGCATAAGTTTAATTTGTTTGTTCATTGTTAAGAACAAAGTTGCACAATAGGATATATCTGTGTTTTGCCAATCAAGGGTACCGAAGATCAATTATTAAGTAGTAAGCCAGAGTCTATGAATCTTAACACTTATAAATAAATATAATGCGTGATATATAAACACGTGAACTACATGTACAACTTCACTGAATTCCTTCGTTCCTGTTCCTCTAACATTGTCACGAGTCGTTTAGTTTCTACAAGTTACGAAGACTAATCTAGTCGTGAATGTAGAAAGTAATCGTTCAGTCAAATTTGAAATTATTATTTACCTTAGACAATGTCCACCGGCGGGTCTGTTTCTTTGGAATTTTGCGCAAAGCTACACAAGGGCTACCTGCACTAGGCGTCTCTTATTCAACATTGAAAGACTAGAGAGAAGAGAGCTAGTAATCATCACCCACCGAATAGTGGGATTGACTGTAACATTATAACGCATCCACAGCTGAAAGGACAAAGATGTTTGTTGTGACGGAGATTCGAACCCGCAATCATAATATTGCGAGTCAACGCCCTAACCACCCGCCTATGCCGGGCCCCCACCGTTAAATTTATGGACATATAATGCTAAAGTTGGGCATTCTATTCCTGGGTTGGACACAGTAAAGTAACCTTGTAAACTCAAAGTAACCTTGCTCTAAAAGAAACAAATAAACCAAAGACTATTCATCTTCACGCGATGTTGATCCCTATTAAATTTTGCCAAATAAATTAAAACTTAATATATTAAAGGATACGTTAAGTATTCTAAAATAATAATAATGAAACTATTCTTATATGGCAAATATTCATATGATATTTATTTTAATTTCTATGATTTAACTATCTTATTCGTTTATTTTTATTTCTATATTTTTCAGAAAGAAACCTTATATCTTTTAAAAACAAAATCATATAACCAGAGAATAGCTGCAATTTTGAAACAAACGTAGGACAATTATCCAGAAATTAGCGTATCCTTTGAAATCAATAGATCTAACACTTGTGATAATTTAGCCTAACCTTGAAACTGGAATTTCCAATCTGAAAGTATTTTTTGAACCCATGTACTTAGTGAGCAGGTCAGAAACCCGTATGGTTGACGTATAGTCTTCAGTATTTTGAACTACTGATGATAATGTGTGTATTTTCTTATAGCAAAGCCACATCGGGCTCTCTGCTGAGTTCACCCATGGTAATCGAACCCCTGATTTTAGAGTTGTAAATCCGTAGACGTACCGCTCTACTAACGGGTGACACTGATCAGAGAGAAGACACAACCAGAAACATTCCCCACTATATAGTCTTTGTCAAGTTTTCTAACTGAATAAGAGAATTGACTTCCAGTTTTATATCAGCCAACTCATCTTTCATTGCCACGTTTTCACCAGGTAAACAGTTTTCCTAGTGAAAGAGTTGACACTGAAATAACGAATATTAAAAAATGATTGTTTCCCAGCGTGCCTCGTTCATATCATTTGTAAAACTGTTTCCACATGAAAATTACCTCACTTCTTATGACATTTATATTTTATGTGTAACAGCGTAATTTGGCTAAATTCCCCTTGGTGTAGAACATATTTGTAAAATATATTTTTGTTTTAAATTATACAGTCATAAATTTAGTTTAGTTTTTATCCACGTCCATGGCAATTATTCAACCCAAAGAGCGTTTACGCTATTATATATTAGAAGTCATATGATTTCTCTATGATCAATCATTTTAAAATTTGGGAAGGCTATGCTCAGAAAGCCTAAATATGTCCGAAAATTTCAAAATTAACAAACCATGCCGTTTAAAAACAAATTTACCCGTCGAAAGTTCTAAGATTCATTGTTGGTTTTGTAATTAACCAAACGTTTTTTATCTTGATGTTTTTATCATTATCAACTAATATCAATTATAACAATCAAGATGTTCTGAAATATTTTAATTTTTCCTTTACCCTTAAATTGCGTCTCATGTTTGGCCTCTAAGTGAACTATTTTAAAATTCATAATATAAAGCACATTTGTTTGAACGAACAGTTTTTGGTATCTTTCAAGCCGTGAGAACAAGATTAATTCTCTCCTGCATAGCGTGTTTGAACAACTTTGTGAATATTTAAGGACTAAATTTTGAAGTAAATAATTTTGTAAATACTATTATCAGAAAAATCTAACAAATTTTTAATTTTATTCCTGAAATAGACTAATGCCTTTGAATGAAATTAACATTATGTTGATATTTAATTATCTAATTTGTAAATAATAATAGTTTTCAGTTCCATTCGATCGTTTCTTTTTGAAACACACAGATACTTAAAGGGCTACATGTGCTGTACCCCCACGGGTATCGAAACCCAGTTTTTAACGTTATAAGCCTACATACGTATTTATAACTGAGCCACAGTGGGGCGACTACGTTCATTAATGAAATTCTTGCGACATAAAATTACCTGATGCATTACTTCATCTTATATATATATATATTGATAAATAATATCATGGAGGAAATTAAATTAACTAAAAATATATTTTGAAGAAACCCAGCTAAGGGCAAAGCCAAAAGGGGTGTACCTCTTTATCATCATCTTTTAAAAATTTAATTTTTCTTGCTTTTCATTCTGACATTTTAGCACTGTTCTTTATTAAACTATTTTACTTTCAGGTTCACTAAATATTATGTTTTAAGCTTCCTCAAACATCGTTTAAAATACCTTTGTAATTAAGTTCAGTACTTTGTCTTTTTGCACAACAATATGCATATTTGTTTATGAACACTACCAATTGAATGTTAACTCGAAAACTATGCAACCGTAAATATCCAGTTTGTATTATTATTTGTAGTCTTAACAGAACAATTATATTTCCGCGACTATTTTTCATTTACTTACTGAAATATAACAGTAAAAATACTTTTTAACACATTTATCGCCAACAAATTTTTTTTTTCTTTATTCAAGACAGCCAGTGGGTCAGCGGTAAGATTTTAGACATAAAATGCTAAATCCGAGTTTTGATTCTATACGGTGTCATTTGCATAGTGCTTGAATAAGTGACCGATTTGTAGGAACTCCAAAACCAAACATTTTTTAAACCGCCATACACTTTTCAAAATAGTGTAACTACTAAAAAACCAATAGTCCCACAAATATCAATTTGAATATTTGAATCTATATCAAAAGTACAGTAGCACGTACCCAGACTGATATTGGATATAGAAAACTACTTTAGAAAGAAATAGAACACTATTAAGTTAAAACAGCCGTTTATCAATTAATCGAATACTGTACGAAATGGAAATTTAAAAGAATAAATCTAAAACAAATTTAAAGGTTATACACAAGACAGCCATATTTCATTCCATGATAGAAAAGCAAATAATTAATTCGTACATTATTACAGTATAAAAAACACTTACAAAACCTGCGACTGCTAAATTAACGCAGTCTACCTAACTTGAATAAGAAACCTCTTTTTCCCCAGCTACATACACTAAACAAAGCAGACTTGGTTTATTGCATATGAAACTAATAATTTGCACGAATTGTAACAAAACGTTATTTAAGATCAGAATTACACTGACTAATAAATTAAAAAGGAATAATTAAATTCGAAAAAAATTAAATAGCTATAATGTTTTTTGGGAAAAAGAAACTCAACCTTAAAAGAAAATAATATGAAACTATTAAATAGCCTAGTAAAATTTAGGATACTGATATTACAAGCTAGATTAAGAGAAACAATGTAGTACAAATAAATAAACTGGATTACATCAATGCGTCACACATGCTAGTTCATGACACATCAAATTTTATAAACAAGGAAAGTACTTCACTTTAACAAGATGTACGGAATTATAAATATTTGTTTGTATGTGTATATGTGCGTTTTCTTGTAGCAAAGCTACATCAGGCTATCTGCTGAGTCCACCGAGCAGAATCAAACCGCTAATTTCAGCGTTGTAAATTCGTAGACTTACCGCTGCACCGGCGCGTAACAGGGATATTTGTTTAATGTAAAAAACTTAAAGTTAATATTGGAAAATGTTTATTACGATATCAGACAGCGGTCTCGAATTATCAGACTTTTCAATAAAAGTTCTCAAATAATATACATACATCTAATTAATTTACAGTAACATTAATTTTTTATTTTTCTAATGATATATGTTGATTAACTCTTCCAATACGCAAAGAAAAATTACAGAAATTCATAGTTGTGGCAAAAACTTATATTGAATAACTAAATTAATATGCATTTTCAATAAAACCCTTACAATTAAACTTGTTTTGTTTGTTTGTTTTTAGGATAAAGTTCAAAAGTTGGAAAAGTGTTTCTTGCACAGGAGAGTTAAGTTAAGGTGACATTTTAAAAACGTTTGTGGTTAAAATACGATGTCTGTTCAAAAAATACGCGGACTGTTTGAATTGCGCGGCTCCAGTTGGTTCCAGCGGAGTCCGCTTGGTGTCGCTAGGTTCGCACAGATCAGCTGATTACGACGCCATTTCCCGATTGTAAATATCTTCATTTGTGTATTAGCTACGCGGTTTTAAGTGAAGTGCGATTTTTTCGTTTGGCGGATTTCAGAATGAATGACCTGAAGGAGCAACGACTTGCTGTGAAATTTTGTGTTAAACTTGGGAAATCTGCGACTGAAACTTTTGCTATGCTTAACACGGCTTACGGTGATGTTGCTATGAATCGTACGGCATGTTTTAAGTGGCATGAACGTTTTAAGGATGGTCGACAGTCCATTGAAGATGATGAGCGTCCTGGACGTCCTTCCACGTCAACTGACGACACACACGTCAACAAAATCAACACCCTGGTGCGGGCAAACCGACGTCTGACTGTCAGGGAGCTTGCTGAAGACTGTGGGATATCAGTTGGATCTTGTTACGAGATTTTGACAGAAAAATTAAAGATGCACCGCGTTGCTGCGAAATTTGTGCCTCAGAACTCGTTCGTTTTTGGCCAAACACTCAATCACTGTTCTTCCCCACCCCCCCTACTCACCTGACCTTGCTCCTTGCGATATTTTCTTGTTCCCCAAACTCAAAAGACCCTTGAAAGGTAGAAGATTTGAGACGATTCCCGAGATTAAGGCAAATGCGACGAAGGAGCTGGAGGACATTACAAAAGAAGCGTAGCAGGACTGTTTCAACAAGTGGAAACACCGTTGGGATAAGTGTGTGCGTTGGGGAGGAGAGTACTTTGAAGGGGTCCCAGGCCTGTAACTTCTAAATAAAGTACATTTTGTTTTATGACGTCAGTTCGCGTATTTTTTGAACAGCCCTCGTACCTTTTGTATTCTTCTGAAGGAGAATAGTCAACTATTCGAAAGCGCTCGAGTTTTGGGTCTCTTTTGGAAAATATGTACCAAAATGTTATATTGATTACTAGATTAACGTTACAACTACTACCGTAGAAAAAATGGCCTGGCATAGCCAAGCGTGTTAAGGCGTGCGACTCCTAATCTGAGTGTCGCGGGTTCGCATCCCCATCGCAACAAACATGCTCGCCCTTTCAGCCGTGGGGGCGTTATATTGTGACGGTTAATCCCACTATTCGTTGGTAAAAGAGTAGCCCAAGAGTCGGCGGTGGGTGGTGATGACTAGCTGCCTTCTCTCTAGTCTTACACTGCTAAATTAGGGACGGCTAGCACAGATAGCCCTCGAGTATCTTTATGCGAAATTCAAAAACAAACAAACAAACAAAACCGTAGGAAAATTGCTCTCTGGATCACTGTCCCCTGCAGCCATATCTTATTATGTAAGTATATCTGACAAAATAGAAAAAAACATATCTGGAATTTGACTTCAGTGGTGGACACAGCAGATAGCTCAATGTAGCTTTCAGCTAAAAAAAGGTGAAAGAATAACTTTTCCTTGTTAATTTTTCGTCTCTAGGATCAAGGTTTCTATTTAAAGTTTAGGGTTATAAACAATTTTCTAAACCTATATCACAAGGGAAAACTAACTTTTTGTATAAACCCAACAAATACGCGAAATAACCAACTAAAATGGCCCTAACAAGAGTGAAGAAATTGAAAGGCTTAAGATCACGTCCTTTTGTACCCTTCGATTTCCTAATAACAGGCTAGTGCCCGTGAAATTACTATGTGAAAGTCACTGTGTTATGTTAAGGAAGTCAGGAGACAAGCAAAAAATAATGTAAGTGACTCATCGAAAACTGCAATCTGTTAAGGGACTGACACATTCCTGTTGTTATATGAAGGATTCATGAAGAAATTAGTCCTGAAAAATTAAATAAATTGGTAGGTTCTAAACGTGCCATTTAAACCTATGGTGCTAACTTCTTTATTAAAAGTAAGACGTTAGTATTGAATGTAAATTCGTAAGCTAGTGAAATATACCAGAATAAGTTTTTAAGCGCACTTGTTTCGATGCTAATTCAAATATCACAAATTTTGATGAAAGTAAACAATCTGGCAAACAACTACAACAGAATCAGTTTTATGTTTATAAAAGAAAGCATTTATGTAGATGTTATAATTAATAACATTGTATGGTATTTATTCTAAATGTTTTATATTTGAAAGTGAGGTACGACGCCAATTTTAACAGACAAGTTTCATAACAGTTTTAAAATCACACAAATAATCTCAAATATCCTCACAAGGGTATGATTTCTGCTGCTTGAACAGTAACTTTTAAACGTTTTCACTATATGTATTTAACTTGTAAAACAAATACTCATATTTTTATTCGTTTAAGATAAATGGGATTAATAAGCTAAACACTATCCAAAATCCAGTAATCAAACCTTAGTCATTAGCGTCGGAATGCTCGTTTATGTCATTTTTATAAGGTAAAGTTGACAGAAACTGGCATACGACATTCAGTCCAAGCAAAGCATCAACTGCATGAACAGAAGCCGACAATGTTACTTCATCAACCATTGTACTCGTAAGTAATTCCCAAGGCAAAAACTACCTTTTAATTTTTATTATTTGTATTTAATTTTCCTCAAGGAACTCCTAAACTATTTATAGAACAGTCATAAGTCTGGTCATTGGCTGAAACTTCAAACAAGATAGGGAACGCAATTAAAAAATAGGTGTTAGAAAGCTAAGTTCTTATAATATTGTGGAATTTTCGAAAGCCGCTTGGTTGTGTAATTTTTATCTTTAGAAATTAGAGTTAAATAACTAAAAATAACCAGATTTAGTAAGATTGGAAACTAAAATACTCGGTATAAGCTTTTAATTTAGATTTTAGTAGTGTAACGTGTAGTATAACGTTAGATTAGGTTAACGTGAAACGGTTCTTCACGCATAGTTATAATTCAACTTGTAGTAAAATTGTAGTACAAATTAAATATATTGTCTTATTTAATAAATACAGTCTAAAAACTAGTTGTCTAACTTAGGGTCAACAGTGCTGACAACAGGCTACTGGTATTTAATCTTGGTATTGACGTTTATTTTAATTTTACAAATTAGACTAATTCGAGGGTAAAACGTTACCAGTTTGTCATATCCAATGATGAGTTTTATTTAGAACTATGGACTACTATGCACGTCTAAGGAACTAATTGTGAAGATGTTCAATTTACATGTAGAGTTTACTGGTTGGAGACTATCCTAACTAAACTTAGGAAATAGATAAAGAGAAGTATAAACTGTGAGAATTGATAGCAGAAGTTCAAGAGGAGCTTAAGCTTTTACATGTAAGGGGAATATCAGCTAAGATTAACTATGATATTCAGGAAGTTAGAAAAGGTAGTACTAGGGTTAAAAGTAGTAAAATTAATTGTAAAACCCTATTCTTTTGAGCAACATATTCCAGCCTTTGGCTTTTGTGGACGAGTAACTATTGGATGGGAAGAATGCTAAAAGAATAGACAAGGATACGTATTATTAAGTTAAAGATGTTATGGAGTTAGTATGGAGAAAATAGATTATGTACCTTGGTGCACAGGTGGAAGACATAACTGACAGAAGAAGAGATATGATGAAGGGGACTGCAACGATGCAGTTTTGGTTGTGCATGTAGTGGCTAACGATACTGGAAATAATAAGTCGGAGGAGCTAATTGATAAGTACTAGGGTTTAATAAAAGCATTTGAAAATAAAGGCCATAAATTGTGTCAGGAAAACTGTCAAGAATTAGTCGTGGAGATGAAAATTTAAATTGGTTGCTTGACCTAAATGCTAGGCTAAAATTAACATGTAAAGATGAGCACGTTAGTTAGTTGGACTTGTGAGACCTGTTCAGTGGGAGTAGGGAACTTTTATGAATGGATGGTTTAAATCAATTAGGAAAGAATCTGGCATGTTTGCAAGAGCTATTAACTCAATGGAAAGTTTTAAACTAGGACTAGGTTGTGGTGAGGTCAAAGATAAACTAAATAAAACAAAATTGAGATGTAGAGAAAAGTTTAGCATAGGAAAACAGTATTAAAGTGTATCTATGTATATCAATGTAAAAATAATTTGGGCCTCGTGGACCTGGACCGCTGATAAAATATTCAGTTTCAGACCGATACATGTCTGAATATTATTTACGAGTTTTGTTACATGTTACAGTTTATTCCGAACGATAACATAGAACAAATTGCAAAAGAGTTCAAGTCCATCACCAGCAAACAACAGCAGAAATCACAACTTAAAGCAGCTGGAGCTATTTACAAAGACACTGATGGTAAAAAACAAGAAAAGAGTTACTTGCACAGTGGATGCTGGTGCAATAAGAGAAAATATCAAGACTATGTTACATTTTACGGTTTATTATGTTACGTCCACTATGTATTACGACTTCAAATAACCGGAAATTTGAATTTAGAAGTTAATTAAATGTTAATATGTATCACATTTATAAAACTTGCCAACAAGATTGACACACACAATGTTCTTTCTTAACACAAATATACTTTAATATACTAATAATAATACAATTGATATTAAAGGTTATTAGAAACAGTCATTACAAATATCAGTTTATATACAACAGTTATACAAGCTTACAAACAATACTGATTCTTATAACTGGTCTAGAACGGAATCTTTTATCGATGTTCATGGATAATAAATTAATTCTTTGTTGATATACCTGTACACTTCTGTTGATGGCTAGCTAGCTTGAAGTACCCGTATGTTTTCACCGACGACAATATCTAATGTTCTCTAGAAATATTAACGTCCGAAGTTAATTCACTGAAGTTGAGCAGTTTGTAATGTACAAAATCTATAAACGTTTTTGGTCAAATGTTAATGTTTTCCAATTAATAAGCATTAATCACAATTACAGTTTCTGAGGCTTATAGTATACTAACTATAACTGACCAATAATAATAATACTGTCTCTTGGCGGGTTGGTTTATATACTTTAAGGCGGTATTCTAGAACGTTCAACAATGTTCGAAGTCACGCTAGCGTTTTCGTAAAACAAATATTGTTATCACTTACAAGAATCTTCTACAAATTTAGAAAACAGATGTGAGTTTCTTAATACTACCCAACAATATATGTCACATGCATAAAAAAACTATACTGAAACAAACGTAGGTATTAAACGAAACGTATAATAATAAATCTGTTACGGTTTATAATTTTTTCTACATAAATAATCATTTATAATAGCTCTTTGTAATAAACGTTAGTATAAATTGTATTGTTTTTGTATATTAAAATATATTTTGTTAAGAAAGAAAATTGTATGTGTCAATATTGTTCGCAAATATCATAAATTTGATACATATCAAAATTCAGTTAACTTCCAGATTAAGATTTCCGGTTATATTAAATTGTAATACGTAACGTAACAGATCAGAGACTCGTCCGAGATAAATTATAATACACAACAGTGGGATGTGGTAATTTGAATTATAGGTATAACTTGGATGGGAATCACCTTAACAGCGTCATGAAGGTAAGTGATCTTGATATAATAATTGATCAGTTCCTTAAGCCATTCAAGCAATGTTCTGTTGCTAGTTGTAGGACAAATAAGATTTTAGGTTGTATCTGCAGAAATATTGAATGCAAGTCGAGATAGGTTATAATTTCATTTTATATGTCACTGGTTAGGCCACATTTGGAATAATGTATTCACTCTTGGGCTTCTTACCTTAGAGAAGACATTGAACTGTTGGAAAGGGTTCAGAGGATGGCTACTAAAGTGGTGCCTGAGATAATGGGGTTGTCATGCGACTAGTGATTGAAATTTTACAAATTGTTTTTCCTTGAAAAAAGAAAAGTTAGAGGATACTTGGTTGAGGTGTTTGAAATGGTAAAGTGAATTAATAACTGTCGATGCACCATTTTTTTTCAACCACAAATTTATATTTTAGTGGAGTGAAGTCATCTTTAGCTAAGACGTTTTATTTTACTAACAACGTGGTTGGCGTTTAGAATGGGTTGCTTTCGGATTTTGGAAAGACAGTAAACTTCAGTGAGATTAAGATAATGCTTGATAAGTATATGTGTGATAAGGGTTGGATTTAATTGTTTATATTTATTTATCAATAGTTTTAGTTTAGAGAATGAGGCAACCGAGATAGACCAGTAGGTTCCATGTTGTTATGTTATTGATTACTTCTATTGTTTCTAAGTTATAAATGACCATGCTGATATCCGATTGAATTAGTTCTCACCACGTATAATTCTAATGTCTTTCTATCTAGGGGTTTCGACGATATATGTCGTCCTCTATAAAGAGGAATGTTTAATTAAACACTGCACGACTTGTATATTTGGTGTAATGTTAGAAATATATTTCTGTTTTCTGAGTGCTAAGCAAAAAAATGATATTCTACGTCCATTTCCACTATTGTTTGTTCAATTCTTTCAATTTATAGATGCACCAGTACAAGTTATAAGAAACTGTAGATTACAGATTTTACAAAGCATTGGTTCTCTTGTGCATCTCATAAGCCTGTCTACCTATGTGATCGGTTTCCTGCGAATGCAACAAATTTGCAGAACTCTTAAATGATTATTTCTGTAATTTAATAAAATGATAATGGCAAAAACGACAATAATAATTTATAAAAATGCATGTTAGTAGCAGCGATTGTTTGTTTGTTTGTTTTTAATTTCGCACAAAGCTACTCGAGGGCTATCTGTGCTAGCCGTCCCTAATTTAGCAGTGTAAGACTAGAGGGAAGGCAGCTAGTCATCACCACCCACCACCAACTCTTGGGCTACTCTTTTACCAACGAAGAGTGGGATTGACCGTCACGTTATAACGCCTCCACGGCTGAAAGGGCAAGCATGTTTGGCGCGACGGGGATGCGAACCCGCGACCCTCAGATTACGAGTCGCACGCCTTAACACGCTTGGCAATTAGTAACAGCGATGAATAATGATGCGCCCAATATTGTTGCGTCATAAATAATATCAGTTATGTATGTATGACAGTTTTATGGTCCTTAAGCGGGACATTATTAAGTTTGGACTTACAAAACTTCCATTCGAGATTCGATTCACCGTTGTAGACAAAGCGCAACTAGCTTATTGTGTAGTTTTATCCAAAAGAAATAAACGAACTATAGAATGACTACCAATTCTTAACTTTGACTTATAAGTTTTCAAAAGGTACGAACAACCATAATAGATTTTTGTCATTTATCCATTAAAGTGGTAAATAGCTTAAAATATATCGTGCAGGATAATATTACGTTCTGCAGTTCTAGGTGAGCTAACTTTTAGTGAGTGATTTTACTGATTTATACGAAGCTTGTTCCTAAAATGCTTGACAAGATAAATACAAAAGAATGAGCTTACATAGCAATGTATTTAAATGTAAATTAATATTACGTACATAATTACACGCCAAACATATATAAATAATTCCATATATATATTTATAGGCACACTTTATAATCGATAAATAATTAAACAGCATATTTTAAGTTACACAAATACGCATGTTTGACATGCTAAGCTCGTAAACTAAAGGTTGATGGTATACATATTACATACACACACACACACACAGTCAAAAACGATATTCTACTACTGTTGGTGTTATTCTAACTGCTAAATGTACTAGGCGTACGTGTACACGTGATGTGTCGTTGCAATGATGTATAAGTGAGTATGTGATGCAGAATATTAACAGAACACTGCCTGTGTCAACTGACAGTGCTGAATCCTTTAGTAAATTGAGCTGTTCCATACGAAATCTCGGCTTTCCTCTTCTGGTTCCTTAAATATCCAGCATGATAACGCCCGACAGAATAATTCACGTGAAAACAGTGAGGGGACCTTTGAACGTTTTTGTGTCTAACACAGGTGATTAATGAGGAAAATTGAAATTAAAACCAATCAAAGCCTTTTAATCTTTTCATAATGAGATCAAGTGTGTTAAGAATGATGGCGCCACCGTTAATTATATCGATTCTTATACGCAATCAGATAGTGTTATATAAAGAAAGGAATCATATCCACATACATCTGTCATATAATAATAATTTTCCATTTTGTCAAAAGTAAGCTACTGTTATACATAAGTGAGTTAATAACATGAAAACAGAGGACAGTATTAAGCTCTTGTTAATGAAGTGCTTAATATGTATTGAAAATGGATTGTACTTAAATTTAAAAATCCCATAACTTCAGGTAAAACACTTTAACAAATATTACAGACGATATTCTGTAATTAAATTAGATAAAAATGTAAACAATAGGTACAAAATAGCCTTTTCTTATTTTACAATCTGGTGTAAAATTATTCTTTTGATGTTCTGTAAGCAAACAATATTAAGTTCTGTCCTTTTTTCTTTTTGCTTTGATAACAAATTTTTCATATTATACGACTTTGACTGAAAGACCAAGCTAATATTTATAGTGAAATTTCAAAATACTGCATATCAGTGATTGATCCTTCAACATCACTAAAATAATCTCTATTTGCTAAATGTTCTTTTGTCTTTTTTATTTCCCGCAAAGGTAGACTAGGGCTATCTGCTCCAGCCGTCCCTAATTTAGCAGTGTAAGACTAGAGGGAAGGCAGCTAGTCATCACCACCCACCACCAACTCTTGGGCTACTCTTTTACCAACGAAGAGTGGGATTGACCGTCACGTTATAACGCCTCCACGGCTGAAAGGGCAAGCATGTTTGGCGCGACGGGGATTCGAACCCAGCCCCCCAAATTGAGAGTTGAACGCCCAACCATTTTGCTATGTGAGACCAGCTTGTGAAATTAATGTTATTTAGAGATACTTCATTTCAATGTAAACTTGTAGCAAAATGTTAAATGCATTGCAAGTTATTTGAATCGATGACAAACCAAAAACAGAATTTTGGATTTACATTTGTGTGCGATGCCAACTTGAATGTTGTCAGGTTTTGGCTTTAGTAACCCAAGTGATGTTACCTTATTATGTTGACGACTGAGTACAAGTTAGGATTTAATTTATGTTATCGTTACGGCTACTTCTTTTGAATATTTTCTCAGGAGATATTGGATCCTAAGTACCTAATTTTACTTATTTGTCAAAAACTTTATATATAAAATGTAAAACTATGTTATTTAATCAATATCGTTTTCACGCAATCTTCTTCTCTTTTTTAAGTCCGTTAACATCGTT
This sequence comes from Tachypleus tridentatus, assembly GCF_004210375.1. Lineage (NCBI taxonomy): Eukaryota > Metazoa > Arthropoda > Merostomata > Xiphosura > Limulidae > Tachypleus > Tachypleus tridentatus. The sequence continues at coordinate 115,414,630 of NC_134826.1, forward strand.
TTACACAGTATCTGGTCAATGAAAGTAAATACATCAATCGTAAACGTTTTTTCTATTTTCTGTCAGATCTTGAGGTTGTTATGTTTGTCAATTAAAGACTTATATTTCTTAACAGTATAAATATGATAAATACTGTGTGTTCTTGTCGTTCAGCTAAGGATACTTTCACAATAGTTGTCTATGGCTTGTTGGCAGTAACTTCGAAAAGAAAAGAAAAAAAGACAGCACCCACTTCACTTGATTTCAAAATGATATACATTCGGAATTAGTTTAGCACATGTATAACAACATTTTTACGCTATAGATAATCAAAGACATATCAAAAACACTATACAGTTCTCTTCTTGTTAAAAGACCACTTAGGCCTATTCAATTGCTTTCGAATTTTAGTTGACAAGCCAATCTATGTTTCTCTATTACTATCGCCAAACTATCCTAGCAAAATTCACATACGTTTTGTCGAGTTACCTTGGTTGTGTCCTACGTCTATAAAATCATTTAGTTCGCATTTAGGCCTACTTCTAATAAATCGTCTACCAGTTGTCAAAGTACACACACAAGTTCAATTACTTGAGAAGTATCTTTGACGAAATGAACCATTCTTTTTTATCTTCTTTAACACCCTTAGTCTGACTCTGATATATATTAAATATTAGACCTTTCACTACCGAAGTTAATACGCCACTTTTTTACTTGGCCGTTATTCTCTTGTCATTGTCTTTATCTACTGTTTCCCGCTTATCTCGTACTAGTTATATCTTTATTACTAATTCGCCTGCTCGCTTTAATTTCAGTTTCAAGTTACAAACAAAACTTCCAATAATAGTCTTCTTTTAACTCTCTTATAATGAAAAACTAAATCATAAAGTATTTATTCACGAAATAAACTGATTAATAATATCTCTCTGAATATTCTTTTATATCTTGACATAAACCCCTCTTCAAGAGAAATATTTACAATATTTTTGCACTGTATACTAACACTGTTCTTAGTTCACATAATAAGTCTTCTCTAGTATTTTACACCAAGATTTCCAATTCCTATGTTTGTCTCTCCTAGGGTAGGGTCTCCAGTAGGCCTTCATCTTGATCTTGTGTTACGTGGTGTCCGTATTTCTTGATCTAACACAGTAGATATTGTTCCTCTTTCTTCTCATCAGTTAGTCTGACACTTATGTTGACGTCTTTGTACGTCTCATCTTTACTCAGGCTCAGTAGGTCATCTTCTAAGACAAAGTAACTGTCTTCTGGTTTTGCATCTATGACGACCACACCTGCAACATCCATATTTGTTTCAACAGCTGTACCTGTTAGATCTTCTCTCTGAAATATTTCTTCAACAGATTGGCGTGGTAGATCTTAGTCGTCCTATTTACTTTCACTTTATAGTGCTTTACGTTAGCGACTTCCTATACTGTGAAAGGTTCTTTCCATTGCTTGATAAGTTTGGTGTTGTCTACAGGTAGCAGAACTAAAACCTTCTGTTCGATCTTGAAATGTTGAACCTTGGCCTTTTTATTATTAAAATGCTTCTGACTGTCCTTGGTTAGGTTTATCCAACAAAACTGTTTGATAGGCCCAGTTTAATAATCCTTTCTGTTCATCAATTCTGTAATTATCTTGTCTCTCTGTTTGATGTTTGTCTTTTTCTCGGGCATTATCTCGAAGTTTATGCAGCAAAGCGTCTTTATTCTGTTTGTTTGTTTTTTGTTTTTGAATTAAACACCACGGGTATCGAAACCCGGTTTTTAGTGTGTAAGTCCGCAGACATACCACTGTGCCACTGGAGGCATCTCCATTCTGTACTTTCTTTAGCTCTCGTGAAACTATGTTCAAGTTATCATTCTTCGAGACATTAAAAGGTTTGATGTTCTGCTTGCTCCTTTCCTTTTAAGCTTTTTTGACGACTACAGTTGCTTCCAGTCTTCAATTTTAGTTCCTCCACATTTTTTTAATATCGTCATATAGCCATATAGTGGTTTGTTGATATAAATGGCCTCAAAGTCCTCTACATAAATATGGAGTATCCACCTTTATTTTTGTCATGGGAAATTTTTTCACTGTCCCATCAATTAATTCTCACATGCGTACCTTACCTGTCATAAGCCCATTGGATACTAGACTGGTTCTCACCGCTGGATTACTACATCCAGTGACTCGTAGAACCTCTTCTTTCTTGCCTCCAACATATATTTCACATATTGGCATATTATGCTTTGATAGTACCTCTTGATATTTGTCACATGCTCCCATCACTATTGACACTGTTGATCCGTTTGCTAATTGGAGCTGATCATTGGTCATGCGCAAGTCATTCACACTTTCTTGTATTCAGTCTGACGACTAGTTGTACTCGTTCTACTGTAATACATTTATTTTAACACATACGTTTGTCTCAGTACTTTGCATGTCACGTGTACTGTTGGATGTTTATTACGCAAATCCCGCCTGTTCATTAAATTTGTAGAATAATCTCGAGAGCAAGAATCAACAATATATGATTTAATATTGTTGAACATTAGAGAATCTCGTCTTAAAATATATAAACAGACGCGCCGAGAGACAAAACAGAATATTTTTGGTCGCTACAGTTAGTATATTATAAACCTCGAAAGCTATAATTGTGATAAACACTTATCAGAAAACTACCAATATTTGATGAGAAACATTTGTAGGTTTCGAACATTACAAACTTCAGTGAATTTACTTCGGATTTTAGTATTTCTAAGAGGACGTTAAATATCTTCGTCGATAAAAAGTCAGCTTGTAAGTGGTGTGAGGCCAGCCAAAAAAATGACAGCTAGCTAACTTAAGCGACGTGTAACAAAATCAACTCGGAATTAATTAATTCACCATGGACCTGGATCATCGATAAAATATTTAGTTCTAGAGCAGATAGAAAACTTGGTATAGCTTGTAAAATTATTGTATATAAACTAATATTTGTAACAACCGTTACTATAAATTGTATTGTTGTCTGTTTATTAAAATATATTCTTGTTAATAAAGAAAATTATGTGTATCAATCTTGTTGGCAAATATCATAAATTTGATACATATCGAAATTCAATTCACTTCTAAATTAAAATTTCCGACTTTTTGAAATCGTAATACGCAACGTATGTAATATAATAAATCGTAATACGCAACATAGTCTTGATTCCTTTTCTTCTGGCAGCTGCATCCATAGTGCCAGTCAGCCTTTTCTTGTTTCATACCAGCAGTTTCTTTCTAAATAGCTCCAGCTGTTTTATGTTGATATTTCTTCTGTTGTTTGCTGGTGATGGGCTTGAACTATTTTGCAATGTGTCTTATTTTATAACAAACATCGCATCTCTTCTCCCTTTTGTTTATTAACCGTTTATCATCATTGGCATACTACTGCCTTTGGTCAGCCATCACTCGTTTAAAATTTAACTGGTTATTCTTGAACTTGACAGTTATATTATCTCCATAGGTTTTCCTAAACTGTTCTGCCAGCTTGATCATCTCCTCTACATCTTTTGGTGCTCTCTCCTTTATAAAAAGTGATATATCGGTTGAACATGTGGCCATGAACTGTTCTTAGTACTATCTTCACATTTGGCTATACCAGTCCACCTGATGTAGTACTGCCGCCATACATGCGCCATAAGAATACAGATCAAATCCCACTATTCTGTCCGATAGAAGTAGCCCAAGAGACAGCGGTGGAAGCTGTTGACTAACTGCTTTTCAAGTAAATATGAAGGATAGCTATGCTTAAACAAATAAATATTGCTTTTTCAAATCAACCACATAACTGACAGTCAAACAATCTCTTGCATGTACCAGACAACTCATCCCTTACTAAACTACGCTTTCACTATCTGACGACATATACGATTTTTTTTCAGTAAAATATTTTCATTTTCACTGAAATTGGGAGTTATCATTGTTTCAGATTTCTGTGTTTTTAATTGCTTCACTACCTTAGGTTATTTTGTTTCTCACCAATAATGAGACAATGTGGAGTGGAATGTCTTGACCTTGATAATTTGACATTTCAAATCTTATGTTGCATCTCTTAGTCAAGAACATTCAGTGCTGGACTTAAGAAATAAAAAAAAAAATTAAATAATACTGCTCTGGGCTCTGTTATTAGTAACAACTAGTATTCATTTAGAAGTAAACTGTCTTCAAATAAGCACAACAAGTGAACAAGATATCACTGCAGCAACATTAAAGAGTTTGGGGAAAAGAGGGATATTCAGCAAACAATTTTTTTTTTACGAAAAAGTACTAAGGAGAATCCTGTTGTGAGAAAAGATCAAGGAAAGCTGAAGTAACTAATATCCCCTACAGAGGTTTCGTTAAAATATACGCAGTCTACCAATTTATAGCTCTGCTACTAAAGGCTGCAACTTGTGAATATATCACAAAAATGGTATGTACTTAGACTCTTCTATTATAGTACTGTAGGCTTAATAAACATGCTTAATCTTTCATAGCCTGTTTTATACTTGAAACATTCGCAAAAACAAAAGAGCTTAATCCTTCATATCATGTCGTTTCGCTTGATATTGGGAATTGGATGGAACATTAAATATTTACAACTTTATCGCTCTTATAGGTAATTAATACTTCCATGCTTATCTAACTTATGGAACTGAATATGCGTGTCTGCAGGTGATCATAGATCAACAGGCGTTCTTCGTTTCATCTATCTTCTAGAGATAGATAACACATTTACTGAGTTCAGCTTGTTCAGCATTTAGTAATGGACTCTTATAACGTTGTTTGACAAAATATATATTATACTCTGAATGATTCACTAGAATCTTCATGGACAATTTTTTATAGTAAGACTAAAAGAAAACTGTTATTGGCGATGTGCTGAGGTTGGACTGACATCAGAGTTGTTGAAACAGTTGTGAAATAAAAAAATTAAATATATATGCAAATTGGTATAAATAGATAACTTATTCTAAGTATTTCTGTATACGAAATACTTGAAGAGTTATACGTACTTCAAGAATATTTATTCTAATAGTGTACTGAATCTCGAATAATGTACTTCTTCACCACTAAACATCACCTGCTTGATGTAACAGGTGAGGCTTGAAAATTTCCGTTCTGTAAAGAACAATAGGTAAGAGTTACAAAAATAAGAGCTTAGATGTAATAGATTGTTAAGCACGTACCCTAAAAGCTTGAAAAATGTCGATAGAACTCTAGCGCGTTCGTAAGGTGTAACTGTATTCTATAGGATTAAAAACAGCAAAAGACAAATTCATCTGCCTCAAGTGCTAAAGTTTTATCGACTTTTATCTTTTTATCTTCCTTAATTTTATAAGTCGAATATGTAAGAGTGGTTTTGGTGCTATAATAGGTCTGTTTACCCTCTAATGTTGATATAGCACTGACTTCATTATCTCATAGTGGTCATTTACCATAACATCAATTGATCTCATGACGTCATATCTGGTTAGTTCCGAGATGGTGTAGTCGTACTGAATTATGTCACTTCCGGATCAACTTGGAGGCGACTTCCTCCATCTGAAGTACCAATCTTGAATGGGTTCACTTTGCTCTGATCCAATATGACATGGTAATTTTGGACAACATCACTTCCAGTCAGTGATAGTCATGAAACATAACCATGTATGTTGGTAAAGTTGGTTCTCTTAATTAGTTGTAATTATTTTCATTATTTGCTTAAAGTGTGGACAACTTCAATGAATTCTATCGTGGTGAAGAAGACGTTTTGGATAAGATGGCACCCTTCTGTGGATGCTACCATTTTGGATACGTTTATATGAAAGAAGCCATCGTGACCGTAATGAAATAAACTGTTCATGCCCGATCCCCTACAACTCATTTTATTTAAATATACAGCGAATAAGGACTTTCCAAGGTTAATGCATATACATCACTTTACCCGTATAGGTTATTTTAATGATCACTTATGAATAACTTACCTAAACTCTTCTGATTAACGCCCCCCGCTAGTACAGCGGTATGTCTCCGGATTTACAACGCTAAAATCAGGGGTTCGATTCCCCTCGGTGGGCTGAGCAGATAGCCCTTTGTGGCTTTGCTATAAGAAAAACACACACACACTTCTGATTAATATTTAACAGTAATTATTCATTTACAAAAAAATCCCCCCTGATAGTAAACTCTACAATTTATCAGGATTAAGAAGCTTTCAAATAAACATTATCAAATAATTGAACATAAATACATGAGTCATTTTTTAAACTTCTAGCAATATCGAGCTTTAATAATGATTAGAGATTCAAAACCAACGTCGAGCAAATATTAATGACTCTCAAAATGCTGGAAACAAGTATTTGGGCTCACAAAAGATTTCGAGCACGTATTAGTGAGTGGTTCACAAGATATTAATAATGCATACTAGTGGCTCAAAAGAGACTCAAAACGCATTAGTAAATCATAAATGATTCTAACTTGACACATGCTAGTCACTCACGACCTTTGTAGGTTATTCATAAGGCAGGTTAAAACGTTACCATGCATTTAAGTTACTTCAATTCCAGTAAATCTATACACAGTTGATGTGACTAATAAATAATACAACAATAACAATAACTGTACATTGCACAGTTATCGTAATAATGCATTTCGTTTTGTGCAATTTAAAAGAACAAAAGTATTAACTACTTATAACATTTAGTTTATTCAATGAAATTATTATATTATTTAAAATTAATTTAAAAAAAAGGTAATAAGAAACAGATATGATCCTTATGAACATCCGTAATTATATGGTTAAGAATAATTTTAAAACTCAATGGATTAAAGTTATTTCTTGGTAATATTTCTATTTTAATATTGAGAACCTGAGATCAAGATTGCTGTTTTATCTTTGATAACACGGTAGAAATCCAGTAACAAATGTGATTAAAACTAGCGTAAAATCAACAATACGATTGCACAACCTAAACTAATTAAACCAAGTAGTTTACTGTATTATCGAGATAGCGCGAAATTAATTATAATATTTATAATACATAAAGAAGAATATTAATACTTTCACATAGGATCTGGATTTACTTTAAGTTGCTAAAAACTTTATTTAACGACTGAATAGGATTCGATGTTTCTACGCTAATGACAATGTGTATGTCACACATCTTTCAGCCGTGGAGGCGTTATAATGTGACAATCAATCCCACTATTCGTTGGTAAAAGAGTAGCCCAAGAGTTGGCGGTGAGTGGTGATGACTATCTGCCTTCCATCTAGTCTTACACTGCTAAATTAGAAACGACTAGCGTAGATAGCCCTCGTGAAGCTTTGCGCAAAATTCACAAAAAAAAAACCAAAAAGACAATGTCGCACGTCAAACGATAAATCTGTTTTAGGTATCAGTTTCATCATTTGATGTCGGAAAATAACAGGAGTTTAATTACCATGCATCCTAAGAAGTGGTCGATAAAAGTGAAAAGCATTACATTAATAAACATTCTAAAACAAGATAATTTATACCAATTAGAAATTACTATATTGTATAAGCTCAAAACATGACACCTGATTAAAATAAAATGGTTGCTTCTTTTCATCAGCATTTACGTATAAGGTATAGGCATAGCAACATGGAGTCGTTAAATATTTGAAAAGTACACTAACACTTGAAGATGTAAAGTATCTTATATTTTATTCAATGTTTATAACGAATTTAACATTATGATTAAGAATATGGTGTATTTGGATTTGTGGTTACAATACAATGCTGGACTGAATAGGATTCTATGTTTCTACGCTAAACACAATGTGTATGTTGCATGTCAAATGATAAATCAATTTCAGATGTCAATTTCATCATCTGATGTTGAAAAGTAACAGGAATTTTATTATTTTTCGCCCTAAGAAGTGGTCGGTAAAGGTGAAAAACTGTCAAGAAATAGCAATCAAAATCTCCATTTGGTTAAGCACCGTTGCATTTGATGGATCGAACTTAACCTAAGCCCAATTTTATGGATTCGTGGCGCGCATCTATCAAACTTTGTTACTTTGTCTCCTAGAGTCTGCATAAAACCTGAATTGAAGCTGATTGATACTTTCAGCTATAGAAAGTTGGAAGATATCAATGGTGACGCTTACAGACCACTACTGTTCACTAAGAGTAAACAGAAAACATCATACAACTATTCTACAAAAGCGTATTCATGAACTCAGCTCCAAATTCACGCCTGTCACGTGAAATAAAGTACATTAAACCTGAGCTTTGCGTATCTTATTCTAGGGAATGAAGAAGCGTAAATATAACTATAAAAATCGGTTGTTTTGAATTTCACCCAAATCTACTCGAGGGTTATCGGCGCTATCCGTTCCTAATTTAGCAGTGTAAGACTAGAGGGAAGACAGCTAGTGATCACCATCCACCGCCAACTCTTAAACTGCTTTTTTACCAACGAATAGTTGGATTGACCGTCACATTATAACGCCTCTACGGCTGAAAACGCAAGCATATTTGGTGCGACGGGGATTTGAACCTGCGACCCTAAGATTCCAAGTCAAACTCCTTAACCCATTTGGTCATGCTGGGCCTAACTATAAAAATGAAAACAAAATTTCGACATTCACATTCGTCATACAGCTTGTCAAAAATAAAATTAATAAACATGCACGAATTTCACTGGAGTAATAAATAAATTCACTACACTAAATTATCGAGTTGTTTCTTTATTATCAAAGTTCAAGTGCTAAAAGAAATTTTCATTTTTTTATAGTGAATCATTTATATCAAATAATAGTATCACAAAATCAGTAGTGATGTAAGAAAACTATTAAACTAACTGATTTGCAGTGAAGGTCTATTACGATTTTTTAAAAATTGTTTGTTTTGAATTTCGTGCAAAGCTACACAAGGACTATCTGCGCTAGCCGTCCCTAATTTAGCAGTGTAAGACGACCAGAGGAAAGGCATCTAGTCATTACTACCAACCGCCAACTCTTATGCTACTCTTTTACCAACGAATAGTGGTAAATAGTCCGTCACATTATAACGCCCCCACGGCTGAAAGAACAAACATGTTTTGTGTGACGGGAATTCAAACCCGTAACCCTCGGATTAGGAGTCATGTGTCATAATCACCTGGCCACGCCGAGCCGATTGAACAGTGTCATCGATATTAAAAAAATATATAATAGTAAATCCGTTACAAATTAACGTGTCAATTTCTTGCTTAATCTCTGTGTGTACGGATGATTACAGTTATGTGCCTTGCTGCTCAATTAACTGTGTAGGGCAACAATGTTTACGATAACTACCTATTGTCTGCTTCTTCCGTTAATATTTCTTTGTCACCTAACACCGTCTACTCATATTTTCCTAATTATTGTTGTTATTATTAAATTATTATTTTACTTTTTTTTCAAAATAGTGTTCAATTTCCACCCCTTTAATACTTCTTTTCTATTTTAAACCGTGTATACAAACGCTTCAACAGTGTTCCTTCTAACAATACTTTAAAGTGCTCCAAGAAGTGCGTTTGTAATTTAGTCTATTTTATGTCCTAACCATTCGACGATTTTTGTCTGATTCTTCTTTTTCATGTAACACGGTTTATACTGCCTGAGAGAGACAGAAATCTTTCAATTCATTTCACTTAATTTTAAAGACTCCCTTTCATTTTTGTTTTTACTGGCAGCTATCTATAATGTACTTTGTGTAGGATGTGAGCTCAAACACTATGGGTGCTTAAAAGGCATATTATATTTGAATACATCGACTATTTTAAATATTTCGCGTCAGGAACATAAAAATAGTGTTATAACAACATTATGAAGTCAATAAGCTTTGTTTCAAAAGAAAGTTCATAATGACAAAAGTAAAGTTGTTGCTAAACTCATTAGTCCAATGAAAAAATGATAAATCTGATAACGGTATACAAAGTGGCAAGATGAGAAGACTGTCGAGTTATTTCTTTAAGCACAAAGCTGCGCAATGATATACCTGTAATGTACCACAGACAGGGATCGAACCTCGAATTTTAGCCTTATAAGTTCTTACGTTTACCGTTGAGCCACCAAAGAACATGCAATAAAAAACAGCGAGGTTTAAATGAATAAATTATGAACTACAAACATAGTGCATGGTAAATTCAAAAGATCAAAAGAAAAATCAGTTTCGCAGCAAAACAAAATCTGACAGTTTGTAAAAAATAAACGAATCGAGAGGCAAATTGTAAGTTGGTGTTTAAGGGAGAGAATTATCCTTCTTGGTTAGGTAAAAAGGTGAAATTTTGTGATGTATGGATTGTTGTTGTTTTGAATTAAGCACAAAGCTACACAATGGGCTATCTATGTTCTGCCCACTACAGGTATCGAAACCTGGTTTTTAGCGTTGTAAGTCCGCAGACATAACGCTGAGCCACTTGGGTGGGGTCTGAAGTATGAATACTGCATTACATAAATAACACCTGATGAATTTAAAGATTTCGGTCGTGTGACTTATTTAGGAATGATTATCATATATGATTAACAATAAATTATTTACATTTACAATAGCATATATGTGTGTTTCTTTTAGCACAAACACACATAGCATTACCTGCCATGTCCTTCGCAGGGAAACGAATTTCAAACTTTAATATTGTAAGACCACACACTTACCGCTGAACCACAGGAGGACATTTATATAAGATATACCTCAGTATAGTTACACATTGAAGATTTCTACGGTACATAACTCTGTACTATCTTTAAGCCATCGCTGGATTTTCCAACTGCCATACATTCAATTGAAGTAAGCCAAATTGAGTTTACAAAGAAGCATTTTAGGTGACTGGTATTAACGAAGTGGTTGATTATTGTGTTCATAGTTCAGAATCGAGCAAACACAATTTAATTTTCATTCTTAGATTTATTCCTAGTTAATTTTTTCCTTAGCCGTTTCTAACGTTTAAATTTAGTCTTGAAATTGAATTAATGGAAATCCTAACAACGAAGTGTTTTATATTCAGCGAAGGGTAAGACGGGCTTGATGACATCACAGTAACATCTTATACGTACGCATTACTATTTATAAGGAGTAACTATCTAGTACACATCTGTTTGATAACACTAATAAGTGTCGCAGCAAGCATGGGTACTAAATTGTAGATGTCAATAACACGTTCAAAAACAGGTGTTATATTATTGGATTTTACTTGCTAATCATTATAATGTTTTATTTTTTGGTTTACCCAATATGCACTGAAAAGAAATAAACTGTTTATAGTATATTAAAGAAATTCAATAAGTTTATTCAGTGAAAACCAAAACGACACATACATTCTAAACACCGCTTGGCCTAAAGATTTGAGATACGGCCTGGCATGGTCAGGTGGTTAAGATATTCGACACGTAATCTGAGGGTCGCGGTTTCGACTTCCCGTCATATCAAATATGCTCGCCCTTTCAGCCGTGGGGGTTTTCTAATGTTACAGTCAATCCCACTATTCGCTGCTAAACGAGTATCCCAAGAGTTTGCGGTGGGTGGTGATGACTAGCTGCCTTCCCTCTAGTCTTGCACTGCAAAATTATGAACGGCTATCGCAGATAACCCTAATGTAGCTTTGCGCGAAATTCAAAACAAACTAAAACGAAAGATTTATATAGTATATATTAATTCATTCTTATTACAACCATTTTGAAACGACTAAACAATGAATAGCACAATGAAAACTGAGACACAATTAATGAATGACAGTGTGAGTCATTTGAGCCCAAGGACGCTAGTTAAAAGTTAGTGTAAATAATAATAAAATATTCTAAGATTTTAAATTAATAATATATTTAAAGTGGTTGAATATGTTATATCAAAACGATTTTGGAACTTCACTACATTATTCCAATCTCTGCCGCCAAGTCTTGTTACTTTGACAATAGTCCTGCAGCATAGTTTTCACTCCTCGAGGTTCTCTCGCAAAGTTGTCATTTCTAAAACTCACTCCCTCTCCCTCCTTGTTGCTTTCCATAAATTATAAAGCATAAGAAGAATACAGTTTCCAACATTTGTAACAACAATCCAATTGAATTAATCCTAGACCCTGCGTCCAGCGATTTGTCTTAGTATAAAGTTGCATGGATACTCGATATTCTCCAGTTGCTACCGTTAAACAAATATGTCGTTGCAACAGTTTGTGTGCACACGACTTCAGACACTTCTTGATTATGTTGTGTATTGTTGCCTGGAACACATGGATGACTTTTGCCATGACCTTTGTGGATTCTTATCTCTCACAGCAATCAGCATATATATTTTTTTTAATTTAGCGCAACTAGAGTACAGCTTGCTTGAAGCATCTTTTTGGGTAATCCTAGTGCACCAAGTTGATCTACATTCCGTTGGTATCTAATTCCATTCCGTGCAAAGAATATCACGTCTTGAAAATTTTAAATCATGATTTAAACACATCATAAATCATAAGCTAAGTGTATTAGTATCTTTCTTAAAAAACGGCTGTTATAAACATTGATCAATAATTGGTGGCATCACACTACCTAAGAAATACTACACAATGTCGAATGTAGTTCTGATACGTTGTGTTGAGTTGTGACTAGGTCCAGCATGGCCAGGTGGTTAAGGATCTCAACTCACAATCCGAGGGTCGTAGTTTGAATCCTCGTACCACCAAAGACACTCTCTTTATCAACCATGGGTGCATTATAATTTTACAGCTAATCCCAGTATTCGTGGTAAAAGAGTAGCCCAAGAGTTGGCGGTGGGTGATGATGACTAGCTGTCTTCTCTCTGGTCTTTGGGCCCGGCATGGCCAAACGTGTTAAGGAGTGCGACTCGTAATCTGAAGGTCGCGGGTTTGCATCCCCGTCGCGCCAAACATGCTCGCCCTTTCAGCCGTGGAGGCGTTATAATGTGACTGTCAATCCCACTATTCGTTGGTAAAAGAGTAGCCCAAGAGTTGGCGGTGGGTGGTGATGACTAGCTGCCTTCCCTCTAGTCTTACACTGCTAAATTAGGGACGGCTAGCACAGATAGCCCTCGAGTAGCTTTGTGCGAAATTCAAAACAAACAAACAAAAACTCTCTGGTCTTTCATTGCTAAATTAGCGACAGCTAGCGCAGATAGCCCTCGTGTAGCTTTGAACGAACTTCAAAACAAACAAACAAACAAACAAATCTTCGTAACTATATGTCGGCTGTGGTTCTCACGTGACTTGATTATTTGTAATTTCAAAATCGGTTTAATGTAGTGCACTAACTCCTCTGTGTATAAAACTATTCATATTCAATAAATGCGTCCTCTCAGTTGCACAGCGGCGTGTCTGTGGACTTAGAACCCTATAAATCGGGTTTCGATACCCGTGGTGGGCAGAGCACAGATATCTCATTGCACAGCTTTGTGTTTAACTACGAACAAATAAAGAATTCAATAACTGTACACAAATCTTTTTTACTTATCATTTAAGTGGTGTATATAAAAGTAGTCTCCTAAAACAGCCATTTACTTATCGAATTCAAAGTCTCCCGCTGTGTCAGTGGTAAGACTACAGATTTACAAAGCTAAAATCAGGGATTAGATTTCCTTCGGTTGACGCAGCAGATAGCCTGATGTGGCTTTGCTATAAGAAAACACACACATGTTCGTATTAAAATCTATAAAGGTACACACTTTGCTTGTGCAAAAGTAATAAGTTTATTAGCTTTATTTACAAAATTTACAGAATTCGTTGCTTAATTTAGAAGTCATATGAGAAAAAAAATATAAATAGATGGTGAGATTTGTGAAAATTATTTTTGGTGGTCAAGCTGAGTTATGGTCTTACTCTGTGGCAGTATTATTCAAGTGAATAAATGTCATCTTCATGGTCATATGAAAAATAAGAAAGGTCAACATGCAAACATATGTTTATGTTGCAAGATCAGAATTTAGTATAAGCAAATCATTGCCTTTTTGAAAGGTTCAATTCTGTTTAAGGTATTAGGTCATTTACACAAAGAAACACAGAAGCATTTGTCTGAAAGAGATGCCAAATCAAATGAACAATGACACAGTATTCAAATGAAGAACACCTTAATATGGTTTTACTGTATGAGAAGTTGCTTATTTGTTTACAGATTGTAAACTGGACAATTTTCTTATTAATGTCATTTTTCACATCTTGCGATAGGAAATGTATGTTTGCTGAATAAAAACAGATTTCACCAGTTTCATATCCATTTCTATAGAGGGTTGCGTGAAGATAATTATGAAACGCATTATGATGTATGCACAGAGCTTCTGCTAGGAATGAAGGAGGGTCCACGGTTCCAAGTAAGAGTTATTTGAAAAGATGAAGTTGTAAACATTCATGACGTTTATTACTAGACATCCCCCAATCGTCATCAACTGAGGAATGTGCCCACCACTATGCATGTATGTTGTTTTTGTTTTGTTTTTTATAAGAGATAATGAACTACTTGGACCTGTGTTTTACTATCATGTGATTGAATCCCGGTATCTGAAGTTCCTTCAAACCACAATATTGGATCATCGACCTAATACTTCTTGCCATGTTGAGCACCGTGTGGAAAATGACGTTGCACCAATGCACTGAGATGAAGCTGTTTGTAAATGAATAGATCACACCTTTCAGACTATTGAAAAGAGCCGTGGAAATATATTGGGATAGTACCACGGTCTCCTGATACTTTCTCACTATATTTAGTTTTTCTGTGCAAATATGTGCCCATGGTATTCGTGACTTGCAACAACGTATAGAGGTTTCATCTCCTACAACTGATCTGAACTACTAGCACATACACATCCAGAACTGTACACCTTACGAGGGACATCCCTTTGAACATAGTTTTTGAATATTTGCTATCATTTCGAAATATTGCTGAAATGTTTATTTGCATTTATGACCACAATTGTTGCTGTTCGAAGCGATTACACTAATTTATGGCTTACAATGTTTTACAGGTTGTTATCTATTCATTTTCAATTGGCATGTTTCGAAATACACGACTTCAGAGTTAACTTGGAGTGATCGCAGTGACATTGTGAGATTGTAGACCCACAACATCTCCTTTTATGACACTGACAAATATTTTCACATGGCTAAAGTTAAATTTTTTAAATGTTTAAAGAATCAGGCTATAAAAAAGGATGAGCCTAATATAAGACTAATAAAAACATACAGTTACGACAGAAAGTGTTTGTACCCTTGCGTTGTGAGTAATTTTTTCCTCATAACTTAAAAAGTATCACGATTAGGATAATGAAAGTATGGTGTGTTATACATATTATACTAACACACATCTACATAAATGTTTATGTAAATTGAACTACAAATAAACTGTTTATAAACCAATAACCAAACATAGGAGGGGCAGAAAGCGTTCGTGCGTCTACTTTAATGGTCAGTTGTGTAGCCTTTCAGGTGAATTACTTGGCGCAATCTCTCCGCATAGCCCTCCATGATCGTTTGACAGTACTCGAATGGTATTTTCTTCCATTCTTCTTTACAGAAGGCCTCCAACTCTTGCAAGTTTTTCGGATGACGCTGATGAACCCTGGTCTTCAACTCATGCCAAACGTTTTCAATTGGGTTGAGATCGGGTGACTGCGATGGCTACTCCAGAACGCTTATATGGTTCCTCTGCAACCAGGACTACACACATTTCGATGTTTGCTTAGAGTCAATGTTGTGCTGGAAGATCCAGCGACGCCCAAGCCGCAAGTTCCGAGCATCATTTTTTTATATAAATGCTTAATATATCAACATACTCTTCTTTTTTCATGATTCCGTTGACGCGGTGAAGGCTGCCTACACCAGAAGAGCTGGAGGAACCCCATAACATGATCGAGCCACCTCCGTGATTAACTGTAGGGACGGCGTACTTTGGAAGATTTCGTTCCCCTTCTTACAGAAAATATTGCAAACATCAGTGGCCGAAAGGCTCGATTTTACTCTCGTCTAATCAAAGAATACTTTTTCAATAGGTAAAGGATTTATCTACATGCTTTCTATCATACCTCAATCGTGCTTCTAAATGAACAGACTTTAAATATGGAGTTCTACGAGAACGGCATGCTTTGAACCCAAAAGAGCGTAACATGTTCGTAACTGTAGAGGTGCTTACTTCAACCCCACTTTCTCTTACTAGTTTCTGTATGTCACTACGTGTTAAACGAGGGTCCCTACTAACTTCTCTGAGAACCTTCCTCATAATTCTCTCTGGAATTTTGGTGGAGCGTCCGGCACGAGGAAGGTTAGCAGTTGATCCCGTCAACTTAAATTTGGCAATTATGCTTTGACCAGTAGAGACACACGAGACTTGTATTTTACAATAATTCGGTTTTTAAAACACTGCAAAATTCTTTCCTGTTCGCCATGATGATAAAGCAGATAATAAGGGAGACGGCGCTAAATTGCCGGAAGTACATTTTTTGCTGGCAAAATTCCATTAATTATGAACCAATGTTTAGTTCTGGAATGGTATAATGTAGTTTATTCGCCAAACTAAACAAACTTTTTACGTGAATATCAGTTTTTTCACATGTTCTGAGCTGTACGAACACTTTCTGCTTCTCTTATTTTTGGTTATTTGTTTATAAACAGTTTATTTGTTATTTAATTTATATAGAAATTTATGTAGATGTGTGTTAGTTTAATATTTATAATATATTGTACTTCTATTAGTCTACTCTCGATAGTTTTTAAGTTATGAGCAAAAACCCACTCGGGAATAAGGGGTACGAATACTTTCTGTCGTAACTGTATTTTTGTAGCTGGTGAAACACATATGCCTTACACACACGTGCATATATTTAGTTACGTATATATATGGTTCTATTTATTATAACGAGAAACAAGCCGAAACAAAAATAAATAAAATCGCTGCACTAATTTAAAGGATCCCAGGCTACAAGATATAATGTGGGATATAAAATGTAACACAGGTTTTAGAGATAGATGCGAAAGTAGGACCCACATTGCAGTGGGAACGTACCCTCTATGAGACTTAACCTTCATTCCCTAGACTCACATAAAGAAGTAAAATAAAGTAGAAGCAATATATATATATATATGTGAAAATTAGGATAGCGAGATGTGGGTGTTCAAGCCCACCACGTCCCACATTTATATCACTCTTTACTGCTTGCAGACAGTTGGGGGAAGGTGATTACTCTCGAAAGCAACGAAGATACAACCATTTGGGGATAATGAAGTTGATTTCAAGACGTAAGCTTATTTAACATTTCAGCTCCCCTTATGGTAGATAGCCCAGTAAACGAATTATTTTTGCATGAAAAGTTCACTCCAGTTATTTAAATTAATTGGTATAAAACTTTGAATTTATTGGGTACAACATCAGAACAAAAATATAAAAAGTATATACAATAGTATATTGACAGGATGTGAATGTGTTTTCCTATAGCAAAGCCACATCAAGCTGTCTACTGAGCCCACGGAGGGGAATTGAAACCCTTATTTTAGCGTTGTAAATCCCTAGACTTACCGCTGTGCTAGCGGGAGGCAACAGGATGTGAAATACAAAATACAATGGAAAAAAATTTGCAAAAGATTGACGTATATACAAACAATATAAAAATGGTATTTACAATGATATATACAGAGTAAAATGAACAATTTTACGTACACACACAAGAATATACAAATGTTATACACAAATAAGGTTAAGAACAAGAAATATACAAATATGTACAGGAATATCATTTACAAAAATGAAGGGCCTGGCATGGCCAAGTGTATTAAGGCGTTCGACTCGTAATTCGAGGATCGCGGGTTCGAATCCCGGTCGCACCAAACATGCTCGCCCTTTCAGCCGTGGGAGCGTTATAATGTTACGGTCTATCCCACTATTCGTTGGTAAAAGAGTAGCCCAAGAGTTGGCGGTGGGTGGTGATGACTAGCTGCCTTCCCTCTAGTCTTACACTGCTAAATTAGGGACGGCTAGCACAGATAGTCCCAGAGTAGCTTTGTGCGAAATTCAAAAACAAAACAAAGCAAAGACACGTATGGACGCCAACGATGGTAAAAATCTCTCGGTTCCAGTAACTGATAGTTCGCCTCAAGGCGGAGTAGCAGTCTGTACCTGGCCTTAGTCACTATTTGATAGTATATCACCGGCACCCGCTCATAAACAAACATATTGGTTGCGGGATAGCCAGATGACATACTTAAACACATATATAGTATAATAGAAAGCAAAGGCCAGGTAGCCGGGAACGGGGACTGGCAAGTAATACAATATGATTTTTGCCGAAATCGAAGGGGCACTGAAAAGGCGAGCCACTTTTTTTTTCCATATCGCATCCAACATGGAGCATATGACTAACATGTGTAGGACATACTTCACCCAAGCATGACACAATGGATGTGACTCGGTAGTACTAGTGCTTGAAAAGTACAGCTGTTCTCTTACCCATAAAATGTTATGAACGACGTGCCAGTTGAAAGCCTGAAGGTAACTATCAACATAGCGCATCACTACCCGGCCCAAATAACGTCCCACGGAAGAGCAGAACGATATTGCTTTATCCTGGGAATAAATTCCAGGTTGATAAGAAGGTGAGAGATCTGGAGTCCGTCGAAAAGTCACGTGACTTGGTTTAAAATCGTCTAATCGCCGCAACAGCTTCAGTATACCAGTTGGGAGGATCAAAACACGTTGGTTTACTGAGGGTCGGTGAAATACAGAAATGCCAGAGTCCTGTGCCAATCAAGAAATGAACAACTTCGCTACTTGGATGATTCTTCCAAGACAGAGAACGGATATTTTTGGACAGGAAAAGAGAAAGACACTTCGTCCGGACAAATGGAATGCCCAGTCCTCCCTTGTGAGGCGGACACTGCTTTAATCTTAATGCTCCACAGGAAGGTGTGGACATGCTGCTCGACAGCCTGCACACCACGATTATTCAGAGGAAGAATCGCCCCAGGATACCATACCCAGGTGAGTATCCTCTTCTTGATCACCTTAGCCCTGCCAAATAAATTAACAGGGATGTAGCGATAGTCGTGTGCTGTCAAACTGACATGTTGCATCACTTTCTCCCAAGCAGTCTCGGGCTCCGCAAGGAAGCGGATCACAAAACATTTGACTGGAGAATAAGTCCATGCCAAACCAAGTACTTGTTGACGATCGCCAGTGCTGAGCCAAAGCATGTTAGGTTCGCTAAAAAGAGGTTCACGTCATCCACATGGCTAACCTAGTCAAGTGACACCCTCCTTCCTGGCAACTAAAGGACACGCACCAAAACTGAGTGATACACATAAGAGAGCAGGCACTCTATCATCAATGTATAAAGAGATGGTGATAATGGGCATTCTTGACGAACATCCTAACACATGTTAAAGGGAACCATCAAGTATCCATTTATTAACAGCCTACTCAAAGAAGGTTCGTACATACTGCACAAAAACTGAAGGAAAACCATATTTCTCCAGAACGTACCACAAATATTTTTTGATGGACTCAAAGGCCTTACTCTGATTGACTGACACAAAAATTACAGGGATGTTCCTGTAGGTGATGCAATGGAACAGGTACCATAGAAGCACCAATTTATGTTGGATATTTCTACCCTGCACACCACATGTCTTAGTGCTACAGAGGGCATAGCAGCACTCAAATGCGCACACATGATTTTAGATATAATCTTCATATCCACATTCAGGAGGGATATGGGTCGCCACGAGTTAAGATCTTCATATCGGGTGCGATTCTAACAGATTAGAGCAGGTAACCCATCAAGCATACCTGGAGGCATGGACCCATGAATCAAACAGTCTTTCGTAAAAACTCTAGCGAAGAGGGGGTCCGATAATATACCACACATGGCAACAGAATTCCACTGATGGGCCATCCGGCCCAAGACTCTTACCTGGTAACATGTACCAAACAGCCACCCAACAGTCATCCAGAATAATGGGTTTCACAAGGTTGACAAGAACTGTAATGTCCCGCCAAATTTCCTCGTCTACGGGCGAAGCCGAATATAGTCGGCTGTAATAGTTAAGGAACGTGTTGAGAATGTCAGTAATGCCCCAGGACTTCTGACCGTCTTCCCTCAGACTAGAGATGTGCTTGTTTTTAGACATCTCCCTGCCTTACATAGTGAAACTCTAATAAAACATTTCTGGGCTATAGTGACTCCAGACTGGAAATGCTTGCTGCTCGGAATAATTTGGCATATTCCAAGTCTATGTCCTTATAGAGTCTGTCAATGTCCGCATGTATCCATTAATCCATTGGTCTGCCCCTAAAGAAAGCTGCTAAGGTGTCTCGCTTGCTATGCAAGGCAAGACAGTGAATTCGCGAATGCCTCATGCCTGCCTGCCGCAGCAAGGAGGCACAAGCTTTCTTAAAACCCACCCACTAGGTTTCATTAACGGTGTTAACAGAACAAAGGCCCCAGACAAAGGCTATCAATTTATCCGCTACCTCGTCCTCAGCGAGAAGGGAGATATTGAGTCTCCACACTCTTGGACTTAAAAAAAACAGGGGTAAAATCCTGGAATGCGGATAAAACGCACGATGGTCAAACACGTGACCATAAAATTTACGCTAGACGTCGTGGAAGTCAAAGTCTGACAACACCAAACACAGAGGCTGCGTATTTTGATCACAAGGAAGGGGGTCTCCCCAATCTTAAAGTGGGGATCCAGCACACAGTTGAAGTCCTCACGAAGGACGATATCGACAGGTGTTATCAAGAGGAAAACAAAAGGCCTAAAGTTTCTTCCCTTGAACGAGCGCATAGACATTAACAAGCCATATCTTACGACCCTGAGTAATGACATCAAAATATACAACCTGTCCTTCAGCATCATTGAAGAGGATTGACACCCCTGATGCATGAGTAGAACCAAAAGACCAGAAGGCCCGAAAAGAGAAATGATTTTTTTTAAAAGTTATTTTTTTGGAGGCAAAACGAGTCTCCGGCAAAAATATAAAAGTCAACCTTGAACTGATTGAAAAGACAGAATGCGTAAAGTTGTTTTGCACGGCTACGCATTCCCTGGATGTTCAGTGTGATGCAGGATAGACCCATCAACTCCTCTGGAGGAAGCAACTTACGCTGTTGCTTAGGTCATGCACCATTTATAGACGAGAATGAGATGTAGACTTATCTGGGTGGTTGTTACCTGACTGGAATAACTACTCTAAAAAACTTTGTTTCTCCTAGCCTGGAAGTAGGAGAGGATTTTTCGACCCAATTTCTTTGGACTCTTCTGATGACGAACCCAGAAGGCTCAGAAGACTTAGCAAATTCTTCAAGTATTGTTGGTGGGATACACCCTCCATAAAAATGATGTCAAAGGTATAGGGTCCTCACCATCAAACAAATACGTAAATGTGTTTACGTATACAATATTAAGCTTCTTTTACTGGACCGGCAAGGAAGTCTGAGCCCCTACAGAGACGGGAATCTCCTCTCCATCTAACACGGAGACATGAACTGTCTCAGAAACTGGAGCTATTTAAGGGGTCTGAACTTCCTCAGAAACCCCAACCTCTTCCTGAATAGGCAAATAGATCTGAACCCCCACAGCAACCACAACCTCATTTGTGAACTAACTGAGAAACATGAGCACCCTCACAGGCCTTAACCTCCTCTCGAGTCAGTGAAGAGGCCCAAGCTTCCTCAGAGGTTGTACTCCATCTCAGAGCGGCAAGGAGGCCTGAATTTCGCCCTTCGTCGGTTCACTGCTCCGACAATGATTGGCCATTCTGTGAAAGCTTGATCTTACCCGTTCTTGCGACATTAGCTGCGTATGATGTTACCCGTCGCGGGCAGAGTGATAACGTACGATAGCCATCACAAGAGGGTCATTTCACTAAGCTTGTGTCGCGTGTGTGCGCGTATACTTGGTACTTATTGCACTGTAGAGCGTCACAATTTGCAGACAGGTAGCCCTAAAGGCTACAACAACACATGCATCGCATGCAAAAGTTTTTCTTTTGCTGTTTGCGAATTTCGAGCAAAGCTGCACGAGGGCTATTTGCGCTAGCCATCTCTAATTTAACAGTGTAAGAGGTAAGGCAGCTAGTCATCACCACCCTCCGCCAACTCTTGGGCTACTCTTTAACCAACGAATAGTGGGTTTGACTGTCACATTATAACGCCTTCACGGCTGAAAGGGCGAGCATGTTTGGTGCTAAGGAGATTCGAACCCGCGACCCTCAGATTACGAGTCGAAGGCCTTAACCCACCTGGCCGTGCTGGCCCGCATGCAAAGGTAGTTCACCATAACATGAAAACCTTTAATTTTAACGAAGTCTGGAACAAGTGTCTTCATATTAAGACACACACTTTTGTTACCCGTGCATATATCAGGACGTATGTGGTTAGCACTCGTACTCCACTTTGATCATTGCCCAATATTTCTGTAGTTCTGAAACAATTGCACTATGAGGCAGTTCGAAAAGCGGTGGTCGAATGGTTAGCCATTTAGTATTCTTGCTGGCCAGCTCAACAGCGTCACTTGTCTTTTAATATGGTAAAGTCACCTTTATTCAGAAGTTTTTGGACGACGACAGCGTCGCCACCTATTGCCCTTTGCCAAAATGTTGCAAACAGTCGAGGACTTTCCCGCTCAGCTGATCACAAATAGAGTCTGTTATCGCTGATGAGATCAAGTTTGCTGGGACCACGAACCTCATCTACTGTGGTGGAATAACTATAGCTATGCCGACCATCCCTTAAGTTCACTGGTTAATAAGATATAACGGAAAAACGGGACGTTAGACACGTTATACTTTACAGCGCACACGACACAAAAACAAAAGGAACGAAGCGAAATACATTATATTAATCTGTTAATTAAAAAGAAACATCCAACAACCGATTATTAATTCCACTCACACAAATGGCACCAACTGACTAAACTAGTATAGCACACAACCATCCCTCATGTACTAAGTCTACTGTAACTATCATACCCTAAACAAGCCTTTATATGTGGTAAAATGTATATCCAAAAAAACAGTGCGAAGTTATTAAATAACCTCATTCACAACTAAAAATAGTTATTTGAAATTTTTAATAAAATTTCTTTAATTTTTATTTATTTATATTTATTTAATGCATTGTTATATTTGTTGCAGAATAGTTTAGTAGCTGTATTTAAAGTTTCTTTATTATATCCATTTACTATATCAATTTTTTATCAGTATTTCAACATTACTAGTAAAATATTGTAATTTATAACAAATTTTACAATATCTGAATAATTGCGTATTTATAATACTAATAAAAGAAAGGTATGGTACATTACTATTGAAAAAGGGTAAATCATAAACTGAAAAGGCAAATATTTTCATTTGTCAAATATATTTACATTGATTTGTAGCACACCAAGTATTAGTTTAATAGGAAGAAATATACCGATATTAATAATTTTGGAAAATATAGTAAAATACATGTGAGAACATTTGGAAATAAAAAAAGAAATACAAGCGTATACTTAAAAATATTTCATTGAAGCCGCTTCGAGTTCTAATCGAACGACTGTCTCAGCTTATTTGAAAATGCACTTTTACTGTTTTTGTCTTGCTTATTGCTCCTAATATATTTATTTTTTTATTATAGATGACAAACAAATGCTTTAAATTATTGTCTATTAATTATATCTGTGAATAAAATACTTCATACAGTGTGTTGTATTTGTGTGGAGTAGTTGTCTTTTGCATCATTTATCGACATTGGTAATTTATCTTCCTTGCACTGTGCAGTGTTGATAATGTTACACTTAAGGTTCCTGTTTTCATAATGGGTTGCTTAAACTTTAGTTTATAAATTCTTATAAAAAATTTTTTACAATGTCACTGATAAACTAATTATGATGGGTATCACTAGCTGATCCGTAATGACGAGAAAACCCACTTGCAGAGAAAAATATGTGTGAAAACGACTTGTATAGGTAGTAAAAGCAGAAAAAAAAACATTTGGTAAAACTAGTAATAAAATATGACATTCAGACTAATACCACATTTATTCAATAACTAAGGTGTATACTATGTAAAAATTACACTGACACACACAACACCAACATTATTTATAAAATACAATGTGATATCTGCCACGACTTCTGTATTGGAGAAATAAGTAGAAAAATGGAGATCAGGTTCACAGCACACAAAAAGTCACCTTAACACATTTTCGAACACTGCAAATCCAATAAACACAACATAACCATAGAAAACACCCAAATAATAAATAAAAAACAAACATAAAAAAACGCAAAATTAAAGAAGCTTTGCTTATACAAAAACTCAAGCCCAAAATAAACCAATATAAAGGAACACCTTTATACCTATTTTAATAAATATAAGCTAATATCTAAGCACACTCGCTACACTCCTACATTCAATTACACAACAGCCTTTAAATATGTGGTCAGCTATCGGTCAGTTACCTCTTTCTTTCTTTGTGAACCTGTTCGCCCCTTTATGTGGAGCTTTCTCTACTCATACCAGACGTTTTTATATATATAAATCACTAGCTAATGTTTTACTGACGTACTTTGGAATAACTGAGGCATTAATAGCTTTATACAATTGATCAACTTGACTGTGTTTGCTGTAAACATTTTTGAACACATAGAGCAGGTGTGGTTCTAATACAGTCTAAAAACTTGCGTGTGATTTCTACACCCGATATTAACACTGATTTCAGAAACTATGCAGATTTGACTTAGTGAACAATTAAAAATAATTTAGTTTCTCAATCCTTCATATATAATATCTCTTTATATAAACTTTTCAACAAAATTAAATTGTAAAATATCCATCAAAACAAGCTAGATTATTTTAAATAAATGTAGTTTTGAAAACCTGGTGGTATCACATATTGAACACATTTCTAAAATACTTACTTTCGTGAAACCTCTACATATTAAAAATAAAATTTGTTTACATATACAATACTAAGCTTCTTTTACTCATGTAATGTAACTAACCCGTAACGATTTAAAGTGGACTTCAAAGTCTGTAAGTAGGAGATGTCTAGGCCGTAGATTTGTACATTTAATCAAATTATATAACGGTGAAATCCAAGAAAAACATTTGTAATTGATGAGGAAGAGGTAACACTAAGAAGTGCAAGTTCAATGATCCTTACAGAAGTCGACTTCTATACAGTAACATTGATATTTTTGACATATAAAATTTTGTATTTACTAAGAAATAGAAGAAAAGTCTGTCATAGAACATATAGTTGCCAAACAAAGACAGTTGAAGAGTCTTGCATTTACCACAATTTTTTTAAACTTGAAGTTGATTGATTCTCAGTACGTGAATAGTATAGTACTAAGCACATATAATAAAAGAAATACTGATAAACGAATTATCATTTTTGACTGCTATAAAGCGACACAAGAAACAGTGTTGTGTCATCTTTGTTTCATCTTGATAGAAAAACAATTTTTTTAATCTAAAGTTACTAAAACCGATATCTCTTGTTGGGATAATTTCACATTAAAAATTAAATTTAATTACGCTATATACGATACAAATATATATATACAATATAAATATATGAAAAAACGCTAGATATGCATTTCAAAAGTTCTAGAGATTAAGCTAATGCAATATGCAATCTTTGCGATGGACAAAAACGTTTTAATTTTTCACTCGAATGTAATCTGTCAAAGTCTAAGTTAGTCTCAATTCATAAAAATATCTTCAGTAGAAACTGTTTTGTAAAACATCTGATTTTTAGTAAACAAGACAATTTAGAATACCGGTTATTACAAATAATGATTTCAATACAAACGTTTTATAAACTTATAAATAATACTGAATCTTCTATATTGTCTGTAACTGAATCTTTTATCGACGGTTCACGATGAGCGAATTTATTCTAAACTTACGTTGTTACACTTCGCTTAATAGCTAGCCTCACGCTGTTTACAAGCTGACTTTTTCCGACGAAGATATCTAACATCTGTCTAAAGATACTAATTTCTGAAGTTGATTCACTGAAGCTAAATATTTTGTGATGTTCGATATCCCTAAACGTTACATGTCAGACATATGTAGTTTTCTATTAATAAGCGTTTATCACATTTATAGGTTTCGAGGTTTATAGTAGACTAACTTTAACAAGCCAACAATATAAAACTGTCTTTCCACATTGCGTTATTACCTTTCAGAAGCCTTAATTCGAGATTCTCGAAAGTTCAGTTGCATCAATGTAAAACATATATTATTGATTCTTACACTCGAGATTTTTATACAAATTTGGATAACAGTCAGGACTTTTGCAATACGCATTTAAAAATATCAGTTACCTGCATTTCTAAATATATATTAAATTGAAATAAACACTGTTATTAAAACAAATATATTATATTAAATCAATTAAACATATTTTTACATTTCGTGTAGATGCACGTAGTAAATTCTAAATTTAATCAAGATTCCTTCTTCAGTACGGGATCGGTCCATTGAACATCCAGTTACCTCATATTAAAGGCTCAAGGTTGTTTTGGGTTTTTACTTTAAAGTTTCCGTTCTTGGCATAGTACTAAATTAATTTATTAATAATTGTTGTAACTTAATAATGTTTCACGTTTTTCTCTCTAAATTGGTTTTGTATACTTAATAGCAAACCCAGTATGTTGTTTGACACAATATTTTCTAAGGTATTCAGCATTCAGTGAGCATTAATTGGCAAATTCTACCCCAAAATTTATGTAAGCTTTGGTTTAGTTGTAAGAATGAATTTTCCACGTTCTGCTTTTTAATAGATATTCTATGTCCGGATGGTTAAGGCACTCGATTTCTAATCCGAGGGTCGCGGATTTGAATCCTGGTCACACCAAACATGCTCGCCCTTTCAAAGTCAAGGCGTTATAATGTGATGGTCAATCTCATTATTCGTTGGTAAAAGAGTAGCCTAAGGGTTGGCGGTGGGTTGTATAACTAACTGTCTTCCCTTTTGTCTTACACTACTAAATTAGGGACGGATATCTGGTGTAGCTTTGTGCGAAATTCAAAACCTACCTACCTCCGTGTCAATTGAATAGTGTTTGAATAAAAGGCCGATTTGTAGGAACTCCCAAAATATACATTTCTTTAAACCACCATAAACATTTCAAAACAGAGTAACTACTAAATAAAACCATTTGTTCAACATATTTCAATTTGAATATTTGAATTTATATCAGAAGTACAGACCCACTAGTAGCACGTACCCAGACTGATATTGGATACAGAAAACCACTTAGAAAGAAAAAGAATACTATTCAATTAAAACAACCATTTATCAATTAATCTGATACTGTACGAGATGGAAATTTAAAAGAATAAATCTAAAACAAACTTAATGGTTATATATAAGACGGGCATATTTCATTCCATGATAGAAAAGCAAATAATTAATTAATTGGTACACTATGACAATATACAAAAAACAGCTATAAAACCTGCGACTGCTAAATTAACGTACATAATTATCTAAGCTAAATCAAAAACCTCCATTCTCCAGTTATATACACTAAATAAAGCAGACGTGATTTCTTGCATATAAAACTAATAATTTACACGAATTATAATAAAACGTTATTCAAGATCAGAATTACATTGACTCGTAAATTAAAAAATATAAATTAAAGTTGTCAAATTTAAATAGCTATAATTTGTTTGTTTGTGTGTTTGAATTTTGCACAAAGCTACAAAGCTATCTGTGCTAGCCGTCCCTAATTTAGCAGTGTAAGACTAGAGGGAAGGGAACTAGTCATCACCACCCACCGCCAACTCTTGGGCTACTCTTTTACCAACGAATGGTGAGATTGACCGTCACATTGTAACGACTCACGGCTGAAAGGGCAAGCATGTTTGGCGCGAAGGAGATGCGAACCCGCGATTCTCAGATTACGAGTCGCACGCCTTAACACGCTTGGCCATGCCGGGCGCTAATAGCTATAATGTTTTTGGGAGAAAGAGACTCAACCTTAAAAGAAAATAATATGAAGCTATTAAATAGCTTAGTAAAAATTAGGATACGGATATTACAAGATAGATTAAGAGAAACAACGTGGTACAAATAAATAAACTGGATTACATCAATGCGTCACACATGCCAGCTCATGACACAGCAACATTTATAAACTAGGTAAGTACTTCCTTTTAACAAGAAGTTCTAAAGTATAGATATTTGTTTGTGTGTGTACGTGTGCGATTTCTTGTAACAAAGCCACATCGGGTTATCTGCTGAGTTCACCAAGGAGAATCGAACCGCTGATTTTAGAGATGTAAATCCGTAGACTTGGCGCTGTACTAGGGGGATAGAGATGTTTGTTTAATGTAAAGAAGTTAAAGCTAATACTGGAAAATGTTTAACACGATATCATTTTAATTAGTTTAATAAAAACGATGTTGAAATATGTAGAGTTATGCAAACAAGCTATAGCTGGGAGGGAAGGTTGTTCGATGGGTAATTTTCCTACGGGGCAAGTCCTCCTACAACCGGTTGCAGGGTATAACTTCTAAGGCTACTGTAATAACAACAGAGCATTATGACAGAAAAATTAAAAATAACTTGAAAGTTTACACAATATATCAATGAGTAGGAAGTTTGAGAGCACTGTCATTTGGATTGGTATATTGTCATTAGTTTAAAATAAATATATTTTAAAATACAAAAATACCATATTCACAATAATATTCCAACTGGGAACAGAATTATTTTCACCTACTAATAAACGACCCCGAGTTGCACAGCTGCATGTTTGCGTATTTACAACGCTAGAATTTCAGTTTCTATACCCTTGATGAGCGGAGATATCCTATTGTGTAGATTTTTGTTTAATTACAAAAATGAGAACAAAATAATTAACAAATAATTTTTTAAGTTACTATTTATAATTTACGATTATTTTTTTTCGTCTAAACCTCTTAAAGCATTTTATTAGAACTATTAAATTATTTCAATCGTAGTCCTAATGAACTTAATTTTGATTTTGATGAGTACTTTGTGTAATTTTTAAGAATACAGTGAAATGTTGTAATAACATTGTTTTGGGATTTTACTTGTTAGTGACTATACAGTAGAGAATTTTGGTATTTTCTGAGTTTTACTGAAGTATTGACAAATTATCTACAAAAATACACTAAACTAACTTCAAGAGATTGAAACGTAGTTAAAACCATTATCCACTGCCATTTATCCTTATAACGACAGTGAAAGTTTCTGGAACTAAAAGACGCAGAGGTTCCAAAGACCATTACTATCGGGCCGATTAAGATTTCTTTCACAAGTAATACTTTAGAAAGACCCCGGATAATGAGTAAGACGTTTTTGGTATTGATCCGGAATAACAGAAGAAAGACCTCTTAAGTTCGGTAAATCGTTAAGCAGCTCGACATTTTCTGTTAAAAGTCTCCTGCGGCATTTTAGGACAAAAACGATCTTTTCTTTTAAAGATAGCATCTCGGAGATGGGCTTGAGAAAGTTGGTATCGTTCTTACCCATTGATTTTGCCAGTATATGGTCATCGAATCGTCCTACAAGCTTATCCATGCATTATTTTAATATCACGCTATATAGCTGATTCAATTCCAGATAAATTGGATGTCTTTTCACACTCAAGCAAATATTAATTCAAAGATACCTTCAATTTGCCGATAGTTGCATTAAAGCAGTATACTTGCATTATTCTATCTTATCTTCGTAATGATAAAATAGCTCCGTGATTAAGTTTAAAAGATATTTGCATAAACTAAAAAAATCTAAGCTATGTTTGTCAATTAAATTGCGTCTTCTAAAAATAGAGAAAATAAGAAAAATTTTCAGTAGTAAACAATTTTTTTTATTGTGAATAAAACTTTACTTAACATCATTATTAGTCAATATCTCTCATAGTATGTAACTACTAGTTTTATTCATTCAATTATTTTTGCTTAAATAACATTTTCTCACTATATTCAGATTAATAACAAATTTATTTAGAGAAGGAACGCATCTGGGGTAAAAAAAGTTTTATAAAAAAACAATTCAGGCTAAATAGGTTTTGTTCTAACATTTATAAATTACTAATTAGTTGGAAATATGTGTGTGTTTTCTTATAGCAAAGCTATACGGGGCTATCTGCTGAATCCACCAAGAAAAATCGAATCCCCTTGATTAGTTTTGTAAATACGAAAACTTGCCGCTGTACCAGCGAGGGACTAGTTGGAAAGAGCGAGTAAGGTAACAAAAACATTGAGAACACGACTAAGTATACTCTTCAAAACAAGAAACGCAAAAAGGATATTTTTTTTTATTTTAAAGAGAAATATATGGAAAAACGTTACAAGCTCAGAGTATGTGATGTTACACGTGTTAAGGCACTGATTGTCAGACCAAAATGACAATAAAAGTTGTGCACTTTGAAAACGGAGGAAAACATCGGAATTTTTCGCCAAAACGCATGCGTGTCCAATAATTTGTTTGAGAGATCTGCATTTTCTGCAAGTGCAACATGTGCAAAATCCCTATAAGAGTGACGGTTTCTCGGTTTCCATACCTCAGTGTTAAGCCACCGACACGCAATACAGTTACGCCAAGACTGACTGAAGCACAACGCAACAACGCCATTGGTCGCTTGGAAGCAGGCGAATCTCGATCATATGTTGTCAGAGCTGTGAATGTCCACCCAAGCACCATCACAAGGCTATGGAATTGTCACCAACAACATGGATCAACTCGTGACCGTCCCCGATCTGGCAGACCTCGTGTGACCACGCCCGCACAAGATCGCTACATCCGGTTACGTTACCTTCGGGATAGGACCACCACTGCGACGTCTACTGCCTCAACCATACCAAGGCTGCGTAGGATTTCCGATCAGACCGTACGCAACCGTCAACGAGATGCAGGAATCCGACCTCGACGTCCAGTCAGAGGCGTCAAGCACGGCTGCAGTGGACTCGGGCACATCGGGTATGGCCTCATCGACGATGGAGGCACGTTTGGTTCAGCGATGAATCACGTTTTATGCTTCGTAGGCAGGATGGAAGGACCCGTGTTTACCGTCGCCGAGGTGAACGTTTTGCAGCAAAATGTGTGCAGGAAGTTGACAGATTTGGTGGTGGCAGCGTCATGTGGTGGGCTGCCATCGCCTACAATGCCAGAACAGACCTTTTGCACATTCGAGGGAATCTTACGGCATAACGATACGTCGACGAGATTCTTAGGCCCCATCTGCAACCCATCATGGTGAACGTCAACGACGTTTTTCAACATGACAACGCCCGTCCTCACACAGCCCGACTCACCACTGTCTTCTTGAGACATCACAACATCAATGTTCTTCCCTGGCCCTCCAGATCACCAGATTTAAACCCCATCGAACATCTTTGGGACGAGTTGGACCGACGTCTGCGACGGCGACAACCTCAACCTCAGACTCTACCTCAGCTTGCAGCAGCTTTGCAGGCTGAATGGACAGCCATTCCACAGGATGTGATTCGTCATCTCATCGCTTCCATGGGCAGGAGATGCCAAGCAGCTATTGATGCTCACGGGGGGCATACTCGTTATTGACGTTGAGTAACGTTAAACTTTAACTAGTGAGCGTGGACTTTGCCTTTGCAGACTTTGGATGTTCAGCAGTGAATGTGTAAAGTTTCACACATGTCATACAGAACTACCCGGAATAAACTTGTTAACAATTTGTCTCATATTTTGCCTTTTGCGTTTCTTTTTTTGAAAAGTATATTAATGGGTTAGTGTAACATTTTGTTTTCTCAATAAAGTAATTCTTGTATTTCTTTTTTTTTTTGGCAAATAAAGTTATCCGTTTTATTTACTTTTATTATATATTTTATTATAATTTTATTTCTGCTCCATGTATTTCAACAGACCAAAAATCATTTGAATTGTTTACTTTCCACGTAACAAACAATTATGTTTTTTCATAAACATCTTATTCTAAAGTTATTTATGATCTAAAATAATCATCTCTTAACACTATCAACGAACAATTAGTTTTAAGCTGCTTACTGCATTAGTTTTGATCTGCTTTACAAACCATAAATATATCAAAATCGCAAGAGAATAAAATAAAAGAATATTTTAGCTTGTCTTTATACTCACATTTGGGCTAAACTTTTATTAGCTCCAAGACAGAAATAGAACCAAAAGTCAATCTCATGGGATGAAGCTTGTAACGTTCTTTCTGTATGGGTTACTGTTGTTTGTTTAACTGGAAGTGCACTTTTTGGAAAAGACAACAACAAACAAATCTTAAATTTCATAAATTTGTGTGGTCGGGATAATTTTGTTCTTATGGAGTTATGAAATTTATGTTTGTTTTGGGCGATTTGAAATTATTTAGATTTTATAAATTTATTTCAAAATATATCTAAATGCTTAATATACACTGCTAGCCAAAATCATAAGGCCAATGAGCATAAAGAAGAAATATGCATTTTACGTTATTAGACTCAACCACTTATTCGAGTAGAGCTTCGAAAGTTTAAATTAGAAAAGGCCAAATAATAAATAAAACATTTTAGCATTTAATGGGGAAAATGTGAACACTACGAAACTAGCCTAAATACTAGCTGGTCATAAGTTTAAGACCATACCAAAAAGAAGTCCTCTACAGGGTAGGAAATGTCCAACAACAGGTCTCAGTAGTGAGTTGCACGGCCATCATTGCAAATACCTACAAACATTCGCAGAAGGTTAGCTGGAATGGTATTCCAAGTGGTGAAGATGGATTTATGAAGATGATGCACTGTTTGGAAATGACGCCAATTTCTATAGAATTCCCTTGCCATCCACCCCCAAACGTTTTCAATTGGGTTCAATTCGGACGAACACCATGGATGGTCTAAAAGAATCACGTTATTCTCCATGAAAAAGTCCTTTGTTCTTCAGACAATATGGACTGCAGCGTTGTCCTGCTGGAAGATCCAGTCATTTCCACACAAGCGAGGGCCTTCAGTCAATAAGGATGCTCTTTTCAACATGCCAATGTAGCCAACTGCTGTTTGACGCACCTGTATAACCTGAAGCCCCATTGTCCCATGGAAGGAGAAAGCAACCCAGATCATGATGAAACCTCCTCCACTGTGTCGTGTACAAAATATCTCCGGTGGGATATCCTTATCGTGCCAGTAACGTTGGAAGCCATCTGGACCATCCAGGTTAATTTTTTCTTATCAGAGAACAAAAGCTTCGTCCACTTTTCTACGTCCCATGTTTGGTGCTTCTCAGCAAAGTTTAACCAAGCTGTTTCGTGGTGTGGAAGGAGACGTGGCCTTTGAAGACGTTTACGGTTTTTAAAGCCTTTCTCTCGTAAATGCCGTCATATTGTTCTTGAGCTGCATTCTGCGTCTGTAAGAGCCTTAATCTGGTTCGACGATCGGCTGGTATCCTGCCGGACAACTCGTCAAATCCTTCTGCTTAACGCAGTCGAAATTTTCTTGGGCCAACCAGTCGAAATTCTCGTTCCGTATCCCTCAGGGTCTTTTAAGAAATTTGCAACAGCAGTTTTATTATGCCCAATCTCACCAGCGATGACACGTTGAGAGAGACCTTGCTTTTGCAGCTCTACAATTCTTCCACGTTGAAACTCTGTCAACTTTTTAGCCTTTGCCATGTTTTTACCCAAGGTAACACAGAAGATGTCAGTGGAAGATGTTGACAACGTTAATGCTTGAATACAAATGACTAAATTTCGTTACGTGTTTATCGATTAACGCTTCTTTTCAGTATGAATTTAAACTTTTGACCAGCTAGTATTTAGGCTAATTTCATAGTGTTTACATTTTCCCTATTAAAAGCTAATTTTTTTTTATTTTCCCTTTTCTTATTTTCATCTTTCGAAGCTCTGCTCAAGTAATTGGTTGAGTCTAACAACGCAAAATGCATATTATTTTTTTATGTTCATTGGCTTTAAGATTTTGGCCAGCAGTGTATATATGACTGTTATGTCAATATATTGTAACATATCCTGTCACATCATTTGCATGAATTATAACAAAACATTATTTAAGATCAGAATTACATCGACTCATAAATTAAAAAGAATAAACTAAATTTGTCAAATTTAAATAGCTATGATGTTTTTGGGAAAAAGAAACTCAACCTTAAAATAAAATAATATGAAGCTATTAATTGGCTTAGTAAAAATTAGGATACTGATGTTACAAGATAGGGTTAGAGAATCAATGTAGTACATATAAATAAACTGGATTACATCAACACGTCACACATGCTAGTTTTCAGTTATCATCGCCGACGGCCTGCCATGGTCTGGTGGTTAAGGCAGTAGACTCCTAATCTGAGGGTCGTGAATTCGAATCCCCGTCACATCAAACATGCTTTTCCTTTCAGCTGTGGATTCATTTTAATATGATGTTCAATCCCACTATTCGTTGGCAAAATAGTAGCACAAGAGTTGAGGGTTTAGTTGTGATGACTATCTGCCTTCCATCAAGTTCCACACTGCTAAATTAAGAACGGTTAGCGCAGAATGCCCTCACGTAGCTTTGCGCGAAATTCAAAAACAAAACCTAATTTTAGAGGAAATTTCAAAAATGAGTTTTGAATGGTAGATAAGCTGTATCGACTTGTGATATTTTAGCTTAAAAATGGCAAGCTTGATTTTTAAATGTCAAATAAAATATTTCTCTACCTAATCCTTAGTTTTCAGAAGAGCTTAATTTTAAATTTGTTCTTCTAAATGCTCATCTTATTTCACTTTTATAGGCTTACGTAACAAAGATAAGTAGATTTATTATCCAAAGAACAAGAAGTGATGCACGCAAGAGCTGTCACTATTGTTTAATCCTATTGATCTTTTAAAGTGTTTTTAGGATACTTAAAACGTAAAAAGAATTGCTTTATTTTGTAATTGTTGAATACACTTTAGATAAAGCACCCATTTCAAGGAAAGACTAGTTAGACAACACTTATCTTTTGAAAATAATATTCTAAACACTAGATTTCTAAGATATCGTTAAACAAGTACGGAGAAAGATTCAGTTACAACATATGTACAAGAACAAAGAGGAAATGAAATAAAAATGAATGTGAAGGTGTAACCATACATGTATTACAAGCAAATTCTAAATGTTTATGAAAACAAATTCATATATTTATATATGTTTCGTTAAAAAACCAGATGAAATATTTAACAAAGGCCTGGAAGAATTTATAAATATGTTACTTTCTTGAGTTCGCTAGTTCATCTTTTGTGTAATAATCGCAAATAACAGAGGAATGATCGAGAATTTATCACAAAGTTAAAACTGAAAATTTTGATTTATAGAGTTGAAGAAAAGACTGAATACAATTTTAAACAAAATAGTATGAATATTTATTAAACAAAACATTAAGTCAAACGACAAGTGCGCAGAACATCGAACAACGGTTTTGTATTAGGATTATGAAAATATTCTGCTCTAAACCAAGAAAGTATGACTCATAAACATAGAAACATCAGTGTCATGCCTCTAAAATCTCAAGTGCTTCATATCATCTTGGCTTTCTCAGGAATTTATAAGCTTCGATGAGGCAAGGTTATGAGAAAGAACAAATAATAAGTATTTAGAAACATCCTGCTGAGAAACGTCTTAAAGTGCGTGATGGGAAATATAATTTGAACACATGTAAAATCTGCACACGAAATAAAATCAGTGACTCACACGGTGAATTTCTTATATATGAAAGTCCGTAAGCGCTGCGTAGATGCATACATTTCAAAAAGGTTGGTACACCCTACAGGTTACCTTTGTAAACATTGAGTATGAGTATAAATAGGTTATAATGTCATTGTATGGGTCACTGGTTTCTTTAACTTGGAG
The DNA here is from genome assembly GCF_004210375.1 of Tachypleus tridentatus. NCBI lineage: Eukaryota > Metazoa > Arthropoda > Merostomata > Xiphosura > Limulidae > Tachypleus > Tachypleus tridentatus. The sequence goes on from NC_134826.1 coordinate 115,450,379, forward strand.
TATTTTGTCTAGCCTTGGAATCCATATCTTGGACTGTTGGAAAAGGTCCAGAGAAAGGCTACAAGAATGTTGCTTTGGATGAAGGGGTTGTTATGTGAGGAGAAATTAAGATCTTTGAAATTATTTGAAAAAACAAGAGTTAGGAGGGATTTGACTAAAACGTTTAAGATTGTTAAGAGACTTGGTAATATCGTGGTTGAATCATTTTTTTTCATATCTAATGGTGAGAATGGTAGGACAAGATAACCCAGTTATAAACGTTGACAGGGTTGGAGTCTTCTTCAGGTGAGACATTTTTATTTTTCTAATAGAGTGGTTGACTCTTAGTAGAGGTTGCCTTTAGGTGTCGTACAGGCAGGAAGTTTAAGAGAAAGGTCGATAAATATCTGAATTATAAATTCTGGCTCTGAAGGTGTGATATTTGTTACTTATAATTTTGGGTTTGGATTAGAGGATGGGTGAGACATTGTCTAAACATTAGGTTACATGTTATTCTATTATTTTTTTACTATTTGTAACGTTCCTTTTAGTAAAATATACTATGAAATATAAGTTTTATGCACATATATATATATATATACACATATGCAAAAGAAACACTTGACCCATACCATTTGTGAAATCAAAATAACAAAAGACAACAAAGGTAAACAGTTGAACTGAAATAAAAATATTTAAAAGTAATGCTTCCAACATAATATATATTAAAATGAAAACCTAAAGCAATCTTTTAAACAAACCAAATATTTGTAATCTCAAAAACTTAACATCAAACATTATATAAGCTCTTGGGACTCCTGTATCTATCCATTGGTAAATTCTGAGAGATCCTAGATCTTAGATACATGAGTTGTTTGCTCATTGGCTCTGTGTTGGCTGTAGGCTGGTATCTTAGATCAATGCATATTGCATTGTCTTTCACAGTAGAAAATACCAGGATATGTCCATCAAGGAAATATACAATAAATATTTTGTCTGGTTGAAAACAAGGATTTGTCTTTACGTAGAAAAAAGTTCGAATTAAAAATAATCGGTCAGCATGATTTTTACTTGTTAAGAAAGTTAGTTGGAAGTTTAGTTTCAAAACTTTAACTCCCAGGTACAACTAAGATTTGTTTCAGAGTAGCTGCTGAACTAAATTGCTAAGACGATTTTTCTGGAGTAGCAACATTTTCACAAGCATGCAGTCACTCACATGTATATTGGTTGTTGATGGTGTTACTACCAGCACCTATGAAAATCTTGGTACACCAAGCATCATCTGAAATAATAATTCGACCATTATATAGCTGTGCTCTGCATTGCACCATTAGTGAACTTCTACAACTAACACTGTCATTTCATATATGTAAAAAAGCTTCCACTATCAACTTGATGTTATGCAAATAGCCCCAAGTTCTAATGAAGTAAGAAAATGGAACTATGAACAAAGGTTTCTTCACAAAGAACTGAATTCAGGTAAATACTACATAACCATTGTCCTCTAACTCTTGACCATAAAATTTCATTAGTACAAACATACCATTTCTCTACAATTTCAGTTTGATAAAACCAAAGTATAATTTGAGACGCCTAGAAAGCAGTGCTGCATCGATATTACTTTTAAGCTCTGTTTATACACCCAGATTATACTAACGTGATCTAACTGCACCTTCTACTAAAACAAATTAAAAATATTCAGTGAAAAACTGTATTACTATAAAAATTTTCAATCTAAATTAATGAACGTATCACATCAAAACCAAATAAAGTAAGCGGTTTTTTGTTTAAAATAAACTACTTGGAGTAAATGTTTTCTAAAGAAATTCCAACAAGAATAGCTCTTGTCGATCCAGCTAAAATATTCTTTCCTAACATTATTAAAACCTTGACATAAACCAGCTTTTTTCTTGAAATGCCATTAGTTTTCTATTTTCAGAAGAAAGCTATGCTACTTGCATAATAGTTTGGTGACAAAACTGAAAACATTCTTTCACCAGTATTGGTGAAAATACAGATTACACAACTTATCTTCAAATGGCATTTCACATGACAGTAATTTCACTTACGTGTTCAGAATGCAAGAGCTGCAAAGTCACTTCTGCATTCATATGCGATAGAGAACATAGCAATAATTTTAAATCCTACCAAATAAATATGTTCAAAGAGATGCATTTAATAGCATCAGCTGTTCTAATTATGTAAACAACTATCACATCATTTTCCACATAGAAATTCCCCTACTCCATGGCCAAATATCGTGAGCGATTATTTCAAGATGTTATAGAAACATCTCGTTACTAAAATTACCCAATATTTCAGAAACTGAAGGTTGTAATGCCCTTTAAGATTAATTTAAACTCCAGTCCTATAAACTGTCAGTATTCTAGAGATTTTATTAACTAACTAAACTGTCCTAACTTTTGGTAATTTAGAAGATATCATTCAATATTTTACATAAAGACATTGCCTTAGCTTTGAATGTAAATATCCCGAATATTTTTGAGTGGTAAATCTATCAATTAATTATGAGTTCTACCTAATATGTCTTGCACTTTACCCCAGCCACATTGCTCAAAAGGTCTTCACCACTATTTCATCTACTCACCAGACTTGTTCCTCAACTCTGTAGCATACTGGTGTTTTTTCGACTGACTGCGTTCAGGCTATAAGATAAGTGGTTGCAGTATCACCGTCATCATAATCTGAGTCAGGATGACACAAAATATATTCTTATTGTTACCTGTTACATTATTCTCAATTTCAGATTCCTGATTTAAACAGTGAGTAGAATGTCTATTAGTAACATACAACTTTAGCTTGTCTAGCTTATGTATGAAATTTGAATACCATAGCTCATAGTTTGATAAACTAATTTGTTGAAGAACAAATAAGAATCAGTCCAGTTAGATGTCAATTTTTTCCAGGTTAAAGGCATGCACTTAAGCAATTTTCAGTGTCCGTCCTAAGTTTTATTCTTTCTTTGTTTTAGCCATAGTATTGTAGTTTGTGTATTGCAGTCTTTCCTACTTACTGATGCATAGCTTTATGTGTATCACCGTAGTCAAATCTCAACCACCTCACATATTTTTATGCATACTATGGTACTTCTGTTTTAATTTAAAATCAAAATCCTACATTATGTCTTTAGGAATACGTAATTTTGGCAAAGCATAAGTTAAACATCTAGTTAGCATTTGTTCTATTGTATGATGTATGTTAATTGGCCAACACAACCAATTCAGTCGGGATTGGTAAAGTTTATAAATACCCACTTTATAGTTTGCATTACCTGTTCTGCCAAATTAAAAGACCAGAGATGACAGAGTAAACTATATCTTCACCACACCTGACATGGTGCACAATTCACAAAACAAGTCGAGAGCTCGACCTAATTGATTGTGCCGTTTTCAACAGGGTCAGAATGTTGGTTCAATTCAACTATTACTGTGACAAACCTGAAATGTTTATGGAAATGTTCCTCTTCTTCCTTGGCTTATCCTTAAATAACAGAGGGAAAAACTGCTTTAGTTTACTCACAAGACCTGTGACTGTGGAAATAATACTTCTCTTATGATAGATCAGCCAACACTAGGTTGAAGTACGTATTGTATCAAATGCATACAGTATGGTTAATGCCTAAGGGTCCTAGAATATTTAATATTAATATAATATTTAAGAATATTAAATACATTTTCATGGAAAACAGAATGATGAATTACTACAGAAAATTCATCATTAGCTCCTCATAACCCTAGATTTCCCCAAGACTAATTTTGTCCCTCAATCACTAAAATGAAACAATGGAATTACTACACAGAAGAAATAATTCTGAAACGAGTTTAATCAACGGATCACTTCAGAAAATCTCCTGAAACATAGTGGTAAAATAAACAAAGATCTTCTCTACTGAACAATAAGGTTAAGAGAAAAAAGATTAAAATATTCTATGAATTGTTAGAAACTCTAAGATAGTTCTAAGATAGCAAAAATAAATTTTTACGTAACAAGTCACTATAAAATATACAAAATATGCTCAGAATAGATAACTCAAGAAACGGAGTTTTTATGAATTTATGCATCGTAAGTTATTTTAATTATATTTACTTACAGGTATTAATATTACAACAAGCTTTTTAGTCTCGAATTTTAATCCTTGCGAACATTAACTGATTCATTAGTTGTTTTCCAGCATTGTCTTTCCTTGAACAAACATAATATTTTTCAAGCGTTCATACAGAGCCCTTATGTGTTTAAAACTTAGTATGTAACGTTTTCTCTGGTAGTTGTAACGATAATTAAAGAAAATGTTTTGTTGGAATAGTTCAAAAATGTAACTAACAAAATAGATTTGATATATGAATATATTGGTTCCCACGATCTATTTAGCAGTACATGATTATACAGAAAGGTTGTGAAAACCTTACCATTCTTAGTATATTTTGCAAGTGTTTTTGAAAGAGTGATAACTTCAAAGTCAGTAGAGTTCAAACAAATGATCCTACTTATCGACCAGGCATTCTAATAAACTAAGGTATATACGGTAACTTTCAATCATTGGATCACTAAGCAATATTATGTATACATTTTGCAGGATTTGTACACATCTAAATGAAAACTTTATGCTTAATTTTATAATTGAAATAGCTTAAGCTGCATAAAGAAGCTGTTAACTAACAAAAAGTTCGGCTTACACCTTCTAATCTAATATATCTGAAACGTACTTTAGAACGGATACGCTTGTTTGTTTTTCTTTTGTAGCTAAGATAATCGGTTCTCTCTACAACTGCTGAGTGCAAACGGTGGTACACAGTCAATTATACTTTTTCATTAGTAGTTTGTTTTTGTTTTGATATATTTTAACATGCCAGTAAAACACTGGGAAAAATATAAAAGTAAACATTAACATGTTCATTAATGATTTTAATTTTTAACAATTAAGACTTGGTAATCGAAGCTCAGTGATATAGTTTATTATTATATCGATTCCAGATGTTATTAGTTTTGCAAAGACATAATTTGGTAGCGTTCTGGAAGAAAGCCAATAGGCTAATAAGCCCAATAATTTTCTAATTTATGGGGATATTCTAATAATAAGTTAATAAGACTAATCATTTTAGAAGTAGCATACTGAGGTTAATTAGTCTGAGATATCAGACTTTCTAAACGGTATATTTTGGTTAGTATACTTTAGCCCTATTAATTTCCAGTTTTCATTTTTTCTGATTAATATGTTATTGTTTAAAGTTTTAAATAACAATAAATTACTTCAGTTTTTCTCTGGAGTATATTTGAATAACTTTTAAAAATAGAAATAAACTAGCTGACACTTTAGATCCACGTTTGCATACGAAATGACTTCGTCACCGAACTGGATATTATAAAGTAACAGTCAGTCCCACTGTTTGTTAGTAAAGAGCATTCCGGTGAATTGTGTTGACTAGCTGTCTTCTCTCTGGTCTTCCACTGCTCAATTAAAGAGAGCTAACGCAGATGACCCTCATGTGGCTCTGCGGGAAATTTGAAACAAAACCAAGCATATAAAATTAATTCTAAACTTTCAGAGGAAGGTTGAATATACAATAGCACACATATTCACAATGTATTTCATTAACTTCCGTAAATTGTTATTTTGTATAATAAAATGTAATTTGTCAATGATGCTTCAATGATTTTAAAAACAAATATAAACATCTCTTTTAATCTCTTTTTGCATAACAAGCCTGTTATGTCAATATATTTAATGCTTTCAGAAATTATACCATAAACATATATTTTTATTTGAAATTGTACTTGATTTTTATTTGGCACTTTCAAGAAACACAATTTTTACCTGTTTCCTCTCTTTACACAAAGATTCTCTACTATGGGTTATAAGTGAATACATTATCCTCTAAACAAGCATTAAACTATGAAGAAAGAATAGCTACTCCTTTTATTGCTAAACTAAATGTAGACTCTTGAAAAGCTTTTAACATAAAAGGATCAGGGTGATCGCGTTTGTGCTGAAGTTATTCATTTCGCAAATAACATGTGACATAGCCAAACGACATTCTAACGAGATGCTCTATGTAGTGTGGCTATGACTTTCTCACAATCTATCCTCCGATATGACATTAGGAGAAGGTTAGGACAGGCTGATAGTCCTCATCGAAGTTATCAAGACAGTTAGTTAAACCGCTCCCGAGGCAAAATATATCCTGTATTTGTCAACTAAAAACTTGATTTATATTTCCATATAATGTTTGTAATTATATATATATATATATATATACATATAAATTTTTCGAAGTACCTAGTCTTTATTATTTGCCAAATCTGGTATGTATGTATTTTTGTACTGCATAATGTAAGGACGTTATACAAATATTGTAACGATAATTTGATATGTTTACCATATTATCTAAGTTCCTATTCTTTATCATTTTTTACAAAAATGTTGAATATTCAAGCATTTCAGATTCTATTAACAGCACTTTGAGACGCTTTTTGCAAATCCTAACAACTTGCTATGACTGGTTGGCTTACGTTCTTCCGATAATATTAGAAATTGATATTATCTTTTAATTGCTTTGTGCAGTATATTTATGTCATCGTATTCTTGTTGAAGGTATCTGTTTATATATAAATCTTCTCCTATAATTCATTTACAGAAATATTTTGAGAAACCCTTGGTAGTTTTAATTTTCCTGAATCAGGTCAGAAGAATTAATCAATACTATTTTGCATTAGTGTCATATTCTTGTTAATATTTTAAGAGCTCACAAGGCGATCAGGAGTGGTTTTCTAGATTTTCCAGAGTATTAATCTTACAAATGATTAAAAAGGCTATAAAAAAAGAATTTGCATTACATTTTAGAAAGTTCTCCACATTTACTTATTTTCTTTTCTTGGAAAAATTAAAAACAAAATATTTGGAAAAAAGTCAGCTCTTAAATTAATTAGATACTTTTGATGAGAATTGTACTAAATTGTGTATTTTGGCTTGAAAAGCTAAAGAACATTACTTTTCAGTTTCTGGTCAAATTGTAGATTCAATGTGTTTTTAAACACGCTAGAGGTATCAAGTAGATTAAAGTTGTCTTGGTTTGGTTTGTTTTGAATTTCGCGCAAAGCTAAACGAGGGCTATCTGTGCTAGCCGTTCCTAATTTAACAGTGTAAGACTAGAGGAAAGGCAGCTAGTCATCACCACCCACTACCAACTCTTGGACTACTCTTTTACCAACGAATAGTGGATTGATCGTCATATTATAACGCCCTCGTGGCTGAAAGGACGAGCATGTTTGGTGTGACGGGGATTCGAATCCGTTAGATTAAAGTTGTATGAGTTTCAGAATAACACAACATTTTAAAAGGAGAAGTTAACCACATGCACTTTTACACATAAGAAACTTAATGTGTGATTGACGGCGTATAGCATCTAAACGTAAATAATAATCACTAAATTTATGCTCGTTTACATTCAAATAAGTAAAAAGAGTGTCATTTGAAGATTCAGTGCTAAATAGTTTACATTTACTTTTAATCTAAAAAATAATTTTGAAAATATGAATAAGATAAAATTAGAGAAGATGTTTGAGTTTAAACTTCCCTTCTAAATCCTAGTTTACCTCTTGAATTACGAAGAGATCCCAGACTCTATTGGTATATTATTGAATAATTTTTTATAAATTATTTATGTACTACACTGCTTGTGTATCCATGGCTTTGTTGATTACGTGATGCTTATGGACATATGAGTTACATAAAAAAATGAATACAAAAACATATACGTTCTATTTAACCTTACTGCTTACTGCTAGACCTCACTGTAAGTAACATCACCAAATCTTTAGCTGTCAGTTCTTTACATTGAATGCTTGACTAAGCAAAATCATAAAAACATAATGAATTTAATGCAATATAAGGGTGCTAAGAGCAGCAAACGAGAGAAACACAAATTGTTAATTCGCATTGCTAACAACGTGTGTTTTCTTATAGTAAAGCCACAGAGGGCTAGCTGCTCAGCCCACCGATAGGAATCGAACCCCTTATTTTAAAGTTATAAATTCCCAGATATACCGCTGTACTAACGGTGGGCTTTCTAACACCACTGAACGATATAAACACAAACTTTTATCTGGGGTGCTAACAATTGTGAACGGTATATACATAAGCTGTTAATTTCAGGGTTAAAAATGTAGTTTGACTTCAAGAACCAATCAATCTGTTAACGAAATATAATCAGAATAAAAGTAGAAAACGCTTTCAAATAAAATTTTAAATAGCCGACATACTTTTTAAACGGAAAATTCCATACCAATAATTTAAAATCTCATCGTAATATTATGTTTTTATTTTTTTACAAAATCTACTTTGAAAAGAAGGAAAACATAAAACACTTGTGTACTTGTATGACTGTGAAAATTTATTGTGATTTTAAGGTTTTTTTACTTCCTTTTTCGCTAGTTCCATGGAAACTTTATTTTATTAGTTAATCTACAAAACAAATTTTGCACTATTTATGTTCCCACCAATGTACTTTGATATCACTAATTGTAACAAAGTAATTACTTCTTAGGCTTATAACTTAAAAACTCATATTTATGTTATGTAATTTACATCCTGTTGCTTATTAAGCGTCTTGTACCTGTGAGAGGCGGAGGTAATTGAACCGTAAGCTTCTGTATTAAAAACTAAATAAGAAACAAAATAACATGATGATGGTTTTGATTAATTACATAATCAAGAAATAGTTACTATATCCAGTGAATAAAAAATCTCTTTAAAGAACAATAATGAAGACCTACTGAAACATGTTACAGTTTTTGACGTTTTTCACGAACTATGATGTTCTTCATAGATGTTATTAATTTTATACTTTTATGGGTTTATCGTATTGAAATGTTTACATGTTTTACACCAATTCCTGTACGCTAAATTCAAAAATAATACACATTTTTCTTCATAACACATACCGTAGATTTATCATTGATTTTGTGACGATGTCATATGTACTTTTACATAAGTGAAGAATTTCTCTGAAATCGAGTTACATTTTATTATGGTTAAAATGTTAACTACAATTGGATTTAGATTTTTCTAGACAAATCGCGATGTCTGAATCATATCGATCGTTCTAGACCCTACGAGAAACACACCGATTGTATTTAAACGGTTAACAGACTGTATGACGTGTGACTTCTAAATAGTATTTGTTTGTACGTGTACTTTGACATTATTGTTTCCTTTCCAATATTATTTATTTGTTCCTATGGCAATAAAATCTTGTGTAAATGACCCAAACATACTCTGTTATACTTATGCTAAATATAACTAAGGAAGAAACATTGTAGAATTCATCAAAAAGGATATTACAGAATAAAACATGGGGACCAAGACAAATCATGGGCTTTACATAAAATTTTACCATTTGCGTAGAAGAGCTGTGACAACGGACTAAAAGTTTAGAAAAATTATTTGCTTTTCAAAATTCCAATGGTCTTGTGTGAGCCTAAAAACCATAGAGATGACTGCTATTTTTGTCCATGTAATGTACAAGGCTACAACACTTGAAATAAAAAGGAAATTTTTTATTCGAGCCTTCAATCTGCTATTAGACTTGTCACTCATGCACCTGATGGATCTGTAACTACTCCACTCGAGACTCTTGACAACTTGATGTGATGTCAATAGAAATAATGATAGGGATTGTTGTCAATTTTAAAAACGTCTGGTGAACCACAACTTTTCGCACAAGAATAACTTAATGATTTGATGATAGATTTGTGCCTTCCAGAATATTCTTCAGAGATTTTGAGGTGCAGATTTGAGCGAAGTGTTTACTTTCTCTATTATCAGTTTACTGGTACAAAAAATGGGAAAGAATTTTGACAATATTTTTAAGAAGAAGGTTCACTGGTTCATGCAACAATATTGTTGAATTAATATCACTGTTATGAGATGTAGTCTATGAACCAAGTGTATGTGGATTGCTCGTTAATTCCTCCAAAAGAAATTTAAAATGTGTTTTTCTTCACAATGGTAGCATACAAACATCATCTGTTCCATCGCTCATTTAATTAACTTGATGAAAACGTACGAAAATCTCGAACTTCTTTTTAATAAGTTCAAATGCAAAGAACATCCTTAACTACTTTATTGATACTTAAAAGTCCTTTGAATGTTGTTGGATGAACAATCAGGTTATACAAAGTTTCCATATTTTTAATGTGTGAATGGGACAGCATAGCACGAAATTATCGCCGGATAAAGAAGCAATGGTCATGCTGAGGCAGCTGACACCAGGATTAAAAATCATTGAACGTGAAAAGTTGGTTGACACAAATAAAGTCCTATTACCTTACTTTACATAAAACTGGGCATGATAACCACAGATATTTTGTGACTATAGATGTTTATTAATGGAATATATATATATCATTATTCCTAATTGCATTAACATTTCACAGTAACTTTTCATATCTTTTTACCGTGTGGAGATGACAGACATATAATAAGCACTATATACATACTTCTCTTCTTGTTGTCCATTTAGGCCCATTCATTTGATTTAGAATTTAATTTTATTGGCCGAAATATTTTTCTATATTTCTTTCGCACTAGTATTCCATGTAGAATTCTCTTAAAATGTTTAATGAGTTCCCATAGCTGTATACTGCTCTTCCAATAATCATTCTTTCCTCGAACTTCAAATATCTTTTCATTATGTTAAAGTGCACTCAGACTAGTTCAATAACTTAAGAATTCACTTTGCTAAAATAAACTGTACTACTTATCTCATTTTAGGCCGTTAAATTTCTTCTAACATATTAATAGTTAGACCTTTCACACCTACGGCAGTTAAGTTCACGTTTAACTTTCCTTGGCCGAACTTCTACTTCCTATGACTTTAATTTTTCATATACTCTGTTTCTCTGCTGTTCCCGCTAATCTCATCCTACTTTGCATTTGGCATTTAACTGTTCGCTTGTCTTCTAGAAATCTTTATGTACTGGACATCAATAAATTTCACGCGACGTTCGATAGTTTCAACATCAATGAATCGTAAACGCAACTTCCAATAATCATCTACTTTTAACTTTCCTATTATGAAAAAATTAGCAATTGTGAAATAATAACTAGAAAAATAATTAATTAATACTACCTACGCTAAACAGTCTTTTGTATAATGACAATACAGTATTGCTAAAACAAAATGATTTTTCAAACGTTGATATAAGTATATCAAAAAGTTATTTTACGGTTTAGTATTGCTTTTAATTTAAATTAGATATACGTAGGGCACCATAATCTTTTCAGTGCTTGGGTCTTTAAAGATCTTAATCTGGCCCTGGCCTACTAGAGCTTTTTAATTACTACTTTTGTTTAATATTATTTTTACAATAAAAGTTCTCTCATTGTTCCTACTTCTCTCTTCCAAATTTAACAAAAAATGTAATCGATAACTAAAAAGTTAACAACAGACTTAGCAAGCAGCTTCTCTTAGTGATTCTACAGTGATGTGTTCGGTGTTCGATCGGGAATCAAGTTCAAAGAAACGGTATTGAGCAAATTAGTTTACAGAAAGCTTCAGAAAGTGTGTATGAGATTTTTAACATGAAGTATATGCATTAAATAGGACCAGCATCTTTTAAAGATAAAAAATAATTCATCGAAGTTTTCTTTTTTTGTTTTTAATAATTTTGTTTTGGGTAAGTTGTAAAAGCCACACTTAATTCTAATTGGCTTTGCTTAAATCTATGCACTAATTAAGTTTGGCTTTCCAATATACAAGAGTTTAAGTAAAAAACAACCTTGCTATATGTTAACAAGAGCAAGCTAAACAGTGGCACACTTAAAATATCATTTTGGATGAAAGGGACAACCCATAAAGCAGCAGATAATGATGTTGGAAAGACATAACTAAATGTTCATTTTCTAGTTGGCCTAGCGCGTTAAGGCGTGCGCTTCGTAATCTGAGGGTCGCGGGTACGCGCCCGAGTCGTGCCAAACATGCTCGCCCTCCCAGCCGTGGGGGTGTATAATGTGACGGTCAATCCCACTATTCGTTGGAAAAAGAGTAGCCCACAAGTTGGCGGTGGGTGGTGATGACTAGCTGTCTTCTCTCTGGTCTTACACTGCTAAATTAGGGACGGCTAGCACAGATAGCCCTCGAGTAGCTTTGTGCGAAATTCCAAAACAAACAATAATTTTCTAGTAATTAGAGTTACATGAAAAGACAGTTGTTCCAAGACTCAGTAATTAAAATGTATTTTAATGAAAACGTATTGTCAAATTACAAATCTAGTGTTAAAAAACAGAAATATCCAAAGTTTTCAGCTTACAGTTGAGAAATTACTACATCCTTTAAGTTTTTGTTCACTATTATTATAAAAATAGAAGAGTTCAGATTTTTTAAACGAGTGGGTTTTTATTGTGTCTTTTACATCATATGAATATTAAGTAACACTTTCTTATAATTAATTTACGATTGTATAAGCATTCAACAAGCTAAATTTTAACTGATGTTTTTAAAACTAATTTCAGTAAACTGCGTTATTGACGAAAATATACGTTTGACTACCCTAGAATTACATTTTGTTGTGTTAAGCACATCAATGGTTAAAAAGCTCGTTGAGCGGCACGCCGTCAGAGCGACACATGTGTGTCCCTGGCAATAGAGAGGGCACGGATAGAAATGACGATGTCATAGTACCACGTTGCATAGACGAAACATCATAATTCCACAAGGTGGAACCAGAGGTACCTTGTTACGCCGCCATAACAATGGAAGTTGTCCTAAGAGAATAAATTATTGGACATATTATTTGCCTCATTCAAATAATACAGTATATTTATGGTAACAAATGGTATATGTAAGAGTATTATAATAGTTTTTCCTTATAAACACGAAACAGCAAAACTGTAAAAATCCTACAAAATCATGCAAATGCTGTCCTTAATTACACTGTCAACCTGAAGTGACACTACGCCCAACTAGATCAGACATTTAGGGCACTCGCCTCGCAATCTGAGGAGCGCAGGTTCGAATCCACTTCACACCAAATATGCTCGTCCTTTTAGCCGTGTACGCATTAAATGTGGTGGTAAATCGTACTATTCGATGGCAAAATAGTAACCCAAGAGTAGGCGGTGGGTAGTGATAACTAACTGCCTTCCCTCTAGTCTTTCACTGCTAAGTTTGGGATAGTTAACACAGACAACCCTCGTGTAGCCTTGTAGTAAAATTAAAAACAAACAAAGTAATATTATCCTTAATGATATCTTATAATAATAATTTTGTCTAACCATAAAAGGCCCTGTCAGTCTTTGTAAAACACATGTAATTTGAACAATTATAAAGCGATTCGTAGAAAGTGAAATATTTTCCCAAGAACAATAAAAATCATAAACATATGGGTAAAGGAATAGTATATTTAATCCAAGAACCAAAAACAGTGAAACTGTAAGTTTTTATGTTAAATCATTGCATGATATTTAAATAAGCGTTCCTTTTAGGATGATAACTGTAAGGCGTATGTTATGCAAATCAGGTATAGAATAGAAAATTATTCACTGCGTTAAATGTGTGCTAATTCACAAAAACATAGATAAAGTAACATATGTGAAAAGAAATAATTTGCAAAGAATAATAAAATTCATAGTTATATGAGTAGAGGACTAGTATGTTTCATTCACAAAGCCAAACAAGTGAAACTGTAAGGTTATATTTTAAATTATTGCATGCTATTTGAAGATTTGAATAAGCATCCATTTAGCAACATGATTCTTCTATAAAATCTTAGTAATTCAGTCAACCTGGTTAATACACGTGTAAGTAAAAGCTATAAAACCAATACAATTAAAATAACTAATTGTTTTACTTATATCAGTACATTAAATGTGATAATAACACTATCCAGTTCTAGAAACAGCAAAACATATGTTATGGATGTTAAATACAGAAGATAAAACCTTAAAACTAATGAATAGGTGAAGTATTTTATACATAGAGCAACGGGTAATTGTATAAAGTATGCTAGGCAAATAAGATAAATAATATTGATTAATCAGTGATCCTACAAACTATGATAATATTATCCTTAAGAGCATCATCCACCTATAGCACCTAGGAAACATTATCCTTCTAGAAAAAAATATGAATATAAGATAAGACAAGTTGATACCTTTAATTAGTCCCATGGAAGAATAGCAACACCATTCGCCTTTGTAAAAACATATACGAGTGAAAGAATATATTGTAAGATGGCATATTTTGTCAAGAACAATAAAAATCATAGTTATATTGGTACTTGAATAGCCAAACTAGTAAACAAGTAAGATTTTCATTAAAATAACGGTTTTACTTGTAACTGGGGACACATGATTAAATATACACATTGGTGACAATTTAAGACATCCTATTACAAGTTTATCTTTCTCTACTTATACAAACACTATCCTGAATAACACATTTCGTCCTTGTAAACGTATGTAAGAAAAAAACTGTAAAGTTGATAACATTAAAATACCAGATTTTTCTGCTTATATCAGCTCATTAAATACGATAGTGAAAGTGTCCAGCTCTAAAAACATCAAAAGTACGCCATGCACGTTGTATGTAAAAGCAAAAACCTTATAACTAATGAATTAGAGAAGTTTTGTGTATATCTTATTGTATAATTGTAAAAGTATGTAAAGCAAATTATTGATTATAATATCTACATTGTTCAAATAATGAATAATTTGTTTGAGAAAAATTGACGTGTGTAACAGTATCATAGTATTGTTTCATTAAAATAATAGCCTTACTTGTAACTTTAATAATGTAGTTAAATTTAAACACTGATGACACAATCACACATTGAGACACACTAAGATACTCTATGATAAGATCATCATGACGACCTAGCAAATTGCCAGTAGTTCCACTTAATGGAAATAATAACACTCTTTCAAGATATTCACCTGTCAGGGTAGCCTAGCAATGCGTCTTCTGATTTCACTTTGCAGAACTATGACGTTATCATCTTTGGTGCCAGCACTAAGAAAAAATTTTCATCTCTGTTCTTTCTTCTCCTACTGCCTGGGATTGACACATAATTATCCTAACTACCTGTGTTACAAAACATACGTCTCATTATCCTTATTTCATGTATACAGTATTATGCTTAATTCATTCATATAGCAATGTTGAAAGCCATTGAACTGCATATAAGATTGTATTGAACCAAAGAGTGAGGAAGAGAGAATTCTTGAAGTGATTCAGAATAGTTTTCTGTAACAAAACGCAGAAGGATACCGTTCTGATTTATTATTAACCACCAATAATAATACAAGTTCGAAAAAGTAATATTTGGTGAAAGTAACTATTGAATAATCATGTTTAATGTTTACTGCATTTGTGGATAAAATCAAGAAAGGAATTTTTAGTTTCTATTTTTCAGAAAGACATTTGGAGGCCATAATACTAGATTTGTTGTTATGAAATTGAAATAATGAAATAAAAGTTGATGTGGGAGAGATTTAAAGGATATTTAAAAATAAACTGTTTATAATTCAAGAAAGACTGTTCTTAAAAAAAATGTTTAGTTTGTTTTGAATTTCGTGCAAAGCTCTATGAGGGCTATCAGAGCCAGCTGTCCCTAATTTAGCAGTAAAATAATATATAGAAGGCATTTAATCAACACCACTCACTGCCAATTTTAGGCTATTCTTTTATCAACTAAGAGTGGGAATAGCTATCACATTATAATGTTTCCAAGACTGGAAAGGCCAGCATGTGTTATGGTATGGGGATTAGAAAAAATAAAGGATAAGAGAAATGATCAAACCTAATTAGTTTGCTTAACAACATGGGGAAGAAAACCAATTAGAAATTCCATAAGGTTAAGAAGTTTAAATGTACAGTTAAGTTGAAAAGTTTACAGAACAATAACAAATTACAGATTTCATTACAAAATGAATTAAAATGTCCAAAATATCTTATGTGAAACAACTGGTTGATAATTTTAAGATTTGCATCTTGACCCTCTAGATTGCAAAGCGGCAGATTCCATTCTTTAAAGTACCGTAGAGAGTTACTTGCAACTTAAGTTATGGGTACTTATTAAGGAATAGTACTTTTTTTTTGTAGAATGACTTCACATCTTTCAGCTTGACGAAGTACCGTTCCATACTGTATGTCGTATTTTGTATAAACGTAATTTGTTTTTAATTTTAAAACCCCGTAAACAGAAAAGGGCAATAATGTACCTTCATTCAAAACCTCTATCTTACTTTACAGAGTAAAATATGTTTTTCTTGGTAAAATGTTGAAGTATTTAAATGAGTTATAAGAAACTTTTTTATCATGATAGAAACATGTTTATACTGTCAGAAAAACCTTCTTTTTAACGGTATCACATTCGTATTTGCTATACAAGAGTGACTAAAGTACTTGATAAGTCATTGTAATATTTGTTATTACGTCATTAATCAATAAGTGTGGTGAAGTGATTTTTATGATTCGTTGATGATGAACTTTTTAATGCTTAAAATAGAATACCATAATTACAGGAACAAAATAATCTTATTTCTGAAATATGAATTTAAAAACTAATTAAAACAACATACTTCACTGTTTACACTTTCTTGTAAGCAATCTCTAGTTTTTACATAAATTTTTAGGTGCACTTTGAAAACGTTAAACAGTTACCACAGGAATTTCAATACTATGTAAGATAAAGTTTCCGTTAAGTAACATGGTGAAAAGTTTATAAATTTGAAACAATATTACATGTTTCATTCGTTTCCACCTTTTAAAAAAAATTCAGTTTTTTTGCTATTTCAGGGTTTTAGAACATAATAAAATCAAAATATTACCACAAGCCACAAATAAAGTACCAAATAAAATAATGGAAAAATTACAAATTAAATACAAAACCCTGCATTTAAAATTATTATAGCTTATAAAATCCTTGTTCTAAAAGAACTTATAACTAATTTGTACAATGTTTATTAATCCTTCCAAAAGTCTGCCAGAGAAAAAACAAAAAATAAAAACAAATAAAAACAAACCATATCTAAAAGTATTCTCAATAAAACTTACGATTCTCAAAGTATCTTTAAGTTAATAGTATTTCTTATAGGACAAGTAGTTTTTCTTTATAATCACTATACACACAAAATTACGAAGAGATCATAGTTTCTTTGGATTACTATAAGCTACTGAAACATTTTTGTTCTCAATTCAAAAGCGATAAAATCCTCCAATGTACATAAGATACACATAATGCATCATGTCTATTTATTAGTATAATGTTCAGCACATAGATACAGTGTGATGTCTATTTATCAAAACGATGATCAGCAGATACACACATTATTTAATGTATACTTATCAATATGTCAGGTTTTATAGGGTTGAATTATTTACTGTAGGTGTGTGTCTATAACTTGTTCGCAATAAATTTCAACAATAGAGAGAATGCATACAATCCATTTGTTGTGAAATAATATGTTAAATATTAAAAACAAGTCAAATGTATGCACAAACATTTTTTTGCACTATAGCATATCGAAGTTGCTTCTAAAACTATATAATTCTTGATAACAATCCCACATAGGCTTATTCAGTTACTCAAGAATCCAAATAACAAGACGAATTACTTTTCTCTGTTACAACAAATTTACACTAGGGCTAACTGCACTAGCCGTTTTTTAATTCAGCAATGTAAGACGAGTGGAAAGGCAGATTTTCATCACTACCCACTGCATACTCTTGGGCTACTCTTTTAGCAAAGAATAGTGGAATTGACCGTAACATTATAAAGCTCCCATGGCTGAAAAGACGAACATGATTGATGGGACGGGATTTCAAACCCGAAACTCTCAGATTGCAAATCGATCGTCCAAACCACTTGGCCATTTGAGGCTGGCTATACAAGGAAAACTGCTAAAAAGTGACAGTACCAATAGGCCAAAGGAATGTTTCTTGCAAGGAAAGACATGTAGAGTTAAAGAAAGCAATCAAGGTCTTAATGTTATCTAATTTAGAATGAAAACCTCGACAGTTCCACTGTATCATAGTAGTTGTTTTTATTTAGGTGAGGGGAGAACTGGGCAGAGATCTATTCTGCTTGTGATACTTATCATTATAATGATCAACACATAGTTGTGCATTATTATGTCGATTTATCAGTACAATGCTCAACAGATACATGGATTCCATGTGATTGATTTATCAACATAATTCTCAATAGATGCAAACCCTGTTTAATGTCTATTTACTGGTACAATGCTCACCACATACTCGCATTGTATGATCTATATTTATCAGTAGTACCTTAATCAGATACACGGGATTTATTATGTCTATCAGCATAATGATCAACAGATACACACACGGTATGATGGCTATTTATGATAACAATGCTCAGTAGAAATACACACTACACCCTTGTGCAAATTAATTGAAACAAATGGTCATTTTACAATATTTTCAGCATGGGGGCCAGTGTAGGCTCGCTGGACCTGCTGATTTCCTTTAATAGTCATTTTTTTCACACAAACGGCGTCATTAGCTGTGTTTTGCAGTACGGTCGATCTATTTTTGGGATATATGACAAAATTTTTAGGAATATTACGTCATTCGAAATTGCGTTAGAAGGGCGAGGAGACCAGTCAAAAAACAACTTCTTACCAACTCAATGAAAAAAAACGGTAACAATGGGGTCTGAAATACAAGAACTGGACGCAAGAACAATGGAGGAATTCAGTGACTCATTTCTTCGTACAGGGTCAAAGAATTCTGCATGTTTGCAGATCTTCAGGTAAGAAACTTCGAGAATATCACATCACTAAGTTCGTAAAGCATCTCTTGAAGAAGATGTCTGGGGCTTTTCAGCTACTATGGCGTCGGAGGCTTACATATCGTAGAAAGTATAATGCGAGGACCACAATACATCGAAGTTTTGCAGAAAAGAGTCGTTCCAGAATTGAAAAAGAGATTTCCAAATGGATCTGGCATTTTACAGCAAGATCTGGCTCCGAAACTTGTGAAGAATTTTATAATTACAACGCGAATAAAGGTGCTGGACTGGCCTGGAAACTCTCCGGACTTAAATCCTATTGAAAATATTTGGGCGATTTGTCAAGAAGACTTCGAGAAAAGACTGTACTACGAAAGATAAGCTAATTGAGGCCATAATTGAGGTGTGGTACCACGATCCAAAAATTAGTAAAGATTGCAGTCAATTCGTGGACACGATGCCAAAACGGATTAATGATCTTCTGTAAAATAAAGGCGGTCATATCATGTATTAATTTGTGAGCAATTTTGGATTCTCAGAAATAAAACTCAAAAATTGAAAAATCGTAATTTTCCGTCTTGTTTCAATTAATTTGCACATGGGTGTATATGGTGTACGTTTTTCGGTACGACGTCTTTAGTTATAGACACTGTCTGATGTATAGTTATCATTACAATGTTCAACAAATACAAACACCGTATAATGTCTTATTTATCAGAACAACGCTCAGCAGATACACGGACTATATGATCTATATCTTTCGGTGCAATGCTCAGTAGATACATCCATTATATGGTGTCTTATTTTCAGTATAATGTTCAGTAAATATACGCATTGTATGATCTATTTTTATTAGTAAAAAGCTCAGCAGGTCCACTAATTTATAATGCCTAATTATCAATACAATGCTCAGTAGATGCACATGTTATATGGCCCATGATTTTCCGTGAAATGCTTAGCAGGTATAAAATTATGTCTATTAGTATAATGTTCAGCAGATACGAGCGCTATATGATGTATATTTATTAGTACAACTGTCTGTTCTATTTTTATTAGAACAGTACTCAGTAGATACATGTTCCGTGTGATGTTTTATTTTCAGTTCAGTGTTCGTATTTATCAGTACAAGTCTCAATAGGTACTCACACTGGTTTATGTCTATTTATTAGTACAATACTCAGCACATACACGCATACTGTATAGTGTATATTTCTCAGAACAGTAATAAGTATCTAATCGTACTCTTTGACGTCTATTTATCACTACAATGCTTACCAGATACATGCATTATATGATATCTATCTATCTGTACAATACCCATAATATACACGCATTATAAGAGGTCTGAGTGTCAGTAACATATTCTGCAGATTATTTATAAGTAATTTTTAAAAAATACAGTGTTAAACAGATGTATTTAGTCTATAATATTTGTTTATTAGTACATTCTCATTAGTTACATGTACTATATGATATCTTTTATCAATACAATACTCAGCATATACACGAATTATATGGTGTATCTTTATCAGAACAATATTTCGAATGTACACACACTGTATCATTTCTATTTATCAGTAATATGCTCAGCAAATATAAGCATTGTATGATATCTACTTATCGGTAAAATATTCAGCAGATACAAACATAGATACAACCCTGTTTGATTTGTATATATCAACACAATTATCAGTACATGCACTATATGATGTGTATGATGCTAATTAGAATGACGTACTGTACGAGTATGTTCTCTAGCCACTTTGTATGATGCTAATTAGATTCACGTACTGTGTTATCTTTATTTATTATTATAAAACTCAGTAGATATACTCACTGTATGATGTATATTTATCAGTATAATTATCAGCACGTACACATATTATACAATTTTTATTTATCAGTACAATGTTAAGCAAATACAAGCATTGTATGATGTTTATTTATTAAATAATCGTATTGTATGATGTGTATTTATCAGTTCAATACTTAGCAGATACGAATAATAGCAGACAGAAGCACAGTATCTTTATTTATTAGCTTATTATTCAGCACGTACGCCTACTGTATGACCTATATTTTCCAATTAGTAAAACGTCAAATAGGTTTACACACTGATTCATGTCTGTTTCAAATTGTAAAGTTTAGCAGATTTACGCATTGCGTGATGTCTATTTATCAGTACAACTTTCAATAGATACAAGAATAATTTAATATTTATTTATCAGTACAATATTCTAAAGATGCAAACACTGAATAGTATATGCATATTAGTTCAAGGCAGATACATATATTGTAAGATTTATATATTTTAGTGCTATGCTCAGTAGATATACTCACTGTGTAAGGTCGAATTTTAAGTACAATATTCAATAAATACACGCATTGTATGATCTCTATTTATCAGTAAAATGATCAGCAGGTACACATTATACACATGCACAGTAGATACACGTACTGTACATGTATATTTATCAATACAATGCACAGGAGCTAGACACTTAGTATGATGTATTTATCAATACAATGCACAGGAGCTAGACACTTAGTATGATGTATTTATCAATACAATACACAGGAGCTAGACACTTAGTATATGTATATTTATCAATACAATGCACAGGAGCTAGACACTTAGTATGATGTATTTATCAATACAATGCACAGGAGCTAGACACTTAGTATGATGTATTTATCAATACAATTTACAGCATACACACGAATTGCATCATACCTATTCATCAGTACAATATCCAGCAGATACAGGCACGTATCGTGCATATTTATTGGTATAATATTGATCATATATATGCAATGTATGATTTTTATTTATCAGGACAATGCTCAGCATATACGTGCACTATATGATGTTTTCTCATGAGCACAATGCTTAACATATCCACGCACTGTGTTATGTCTATTTATTGATACAGTACACATCAGAAAAACGCATTACGTAATGTCTGCTTATTAGCACAATGCTCTGCAGATACAAGCACTGTGTGATGTTTATTTATTAGTACGAAATACATGTGTAAAACACATGCATGTATTTTACGATGTCTATTTATCTTGATACACACTCTGCATGATGTACATTTATTGGTTCAATATTAAAAAGGTATATGAAATGTATAGTATATACTTATCTGTACAATATTTAGCAGAAATGTACTCTATATGATATTTGTTTATTAAAATATGGTGGCAAGCTTAAATGTTTTCCAGATGATATTCACTGTATCTTAATAGTGTAAATTTGCTGTATATTTTATGGTCTTATAAGAATATAAAAGAATTAATATTTCTATTTATTTCTTAGACCTTCATTTGTTTTTCGTAAATTTGATATCATTACCATTTCTAAGTCAAAGGATTTTTGATAACCTTTTATTTGATTTTATTAACAATCACATCAGATACACAATATAATACCTTCTGGTCTATAGGATCAACTATGACACCTTTCACAACAAATAAACATCGTTTTAAAGTTTATGAAAATTTTTAGTATATCAATATACTTTCATAAATTATTTCAAAAAAATGTTGTTTTGGTGTACTATACGATGATTATTGTACACGATGGACTATTTTATTTGCAAATATTTTAGAATTCTGTAGTATATTTATGTTTATTTGCTATACTAAGCTATACAATGGTCTATTTGTGCTTTGGTTGGGTAATGATGCGCGATTTTTAATGTTATTAGTCCAAATACTGGGGACTTTAGTATATCTACTAAAAATATCACAATTTAGTTATCCCACGCTAGTACAGCGGTAAGTCCACGGATTTACAACGCTAAAATCAGCGGTTCGATTCCCCTCGGTGGGCTCAGCAGATAGCCCGATGTGGCTTTACTCTAAAAAGGAAACGAACACACAATTTAGTTATAATGTAAGCGTAGTTTCGTTTTGTAGCATCAGATGGCATTATTTTTTCTTTTGAAAACTTATCAGTGTGTGGTTTGTAATAGTTTCAAATTTGATCATTCAAGAACTGGCTATATTTTCAACTTTTTGTAGCCCTTCCACTATCGTAGTGACAATGATGCAAAATTGCATTATTTGAACAAACCATCAGAATCCAGTACGGCTTTTGAACAAGTCTTGGTTATTGGAATAGAAAGCGGAAACAGCGAATTTAAAATGATGAGGATGATCGAAAGGAAAATCACGGTTTGTTTGTATTACATATCATCGACAACATTGATTCCTGATCATCGGCCTGTAATGCTTCGTGTTTTTAAAGTTATATTTCCTCTTTTATTTAGTTCTGGTGTCTTTTAAGAGATCTTTGATATATCTTGTTGTCACTTTTATTCGACTCTCAATCTGCAAGAAATAAAATCATAGTTCAGAGTTCAGTACGGAAATAAGAAGCAAAGGAGCCAAGTGATAAAAAGTAACACAAACATATAGAAGAGAATGAGCTAAAAGTTAGCCATTCCTAGAAGGAAATTTTCTAATTTTGTTTTTCTTCTCGTTTTGCTAGCTAGAATCAAATAAGAATCTGATAAGATTCCTATATAGTCAGTTGAGACTATGATGTATAAATAACCCTTATCTGCCACTGTTTAGGCATCGTGTGACCATGGAGAATTATTTATATACTGTATTTTCATGCTTTGTCATGACATATAATCAAAATTTCATCCCTCTCAAATTTAAAATGTTATACGTTGGGTCAGGATAATTTTTTTTTTATTCAGTTTAGCCAAACCTTTATTCTGGTGCAAAAACAGATGAAAATAACGATATTGTTGCGAAATGTTTGATACATAATATAATTAAAAGCTACAGCTAAAGCTGCAAGATTAGCACAGTCTGTTTAAACATTTAAACAAAGTTTCGTTCTCTTTGGTCAGATTTTCATCACATTCGGCGCTGTCAAACAAAATCCAAAATGGATAGTTAATGTGATAAAATATTCTAATAAGCTACAAAACAAGTGCGCTCTTAGATGAACATCTGGACTTCAGTAATCAGAGGACACTTGCATTTTTTAACTTAGATCATTATGAATAACATGATTCAGCTAGTATCTTACAATTAGAAGTAAAATATCTGACTTCAAAATGATTTATAATGTTAATATTCCTCGAAGATAGAACGATTTGTGTGTTAAACGTTTTTCATCAAAGATCAGAGTTATTTTTAAAGATTCCACAGAAGTTTTCTAAATTCTGATTGAATCTAAAGCCCTTAGTGTATAATGACTGTGGGTGTGTTGATCTTGATACTCAAAAGAATGACATTTAAGACACAACCCTTAGAGATTCCAAGTTCCTGTGTGAAAGGATGGGAAAAAGGTCAAACTCACATTGACTTAGAACCATGTGTCAAGATATTAATAAAAATGAGCAAATGACTATGTAACCCATATAAATGATAGGCGTGTAAAATGTCAAACCTTCATATAGTGTCGTAAGCCTTTTCAAAATAAAAGCAGACAGAAACAATATACTCTATCTTGAGGAAGACTACCTGGATCAAAGTTTTGATACAAATCAGATGGCCCACGGTACAACACTGTGGAAATAAACCAGATTACGTGGATAAGAGGTGGTTGTTCGATTCAAAGAATTCCCTATTCTCTCTAAGACCTTACGAAAAAAACTAATTATAGTAATGAGTATTAGAAGAAATCTTTGGACCCTTTCCAGCCTTTTCAAAGGGGAGAAAAATAACTTTGCACCAAGATTCAGGAAAAACATTTTCCTGACAAATCTTATCATAGACAACCGGAAGAAAAGCAATAGAGGCAGGAGAGAGATTGTGCAGCATCACATAGTGAAAATTTTCGGGTCTAATTGATGTACTGCCAGACCAATAAAGAGCAAGCTTAAGTTTCACCAGTTCAGATGGGTGTCTGAAAGGAAAAAGATAATCTCTTCGCCAGAGATATGATGGCTCAAAAAAGCCCTCAGATTGCGATTCGATCATCCTAACCACCTGTTCATGCAAGGCAATCGTCAAGAAATGGATTTTATGGAAGATTGTATGGTTGGTTTATTATTTCAGTTTTTTTTAAGAGGCTGTATAAATACTATCTGCTTATAGCCGTCCATAATTTGAACTGATTAACTAGGGTGTATGTACCTAATCAACATCATCAAACGTCAACATTTGAGCTACTTTATCCGACAAAATAATGTGGAGTACATAATTGTTGAGGGGGGACAGATGATGAGATCTTGAGCGCACTAATCTCTGGTGTAGTAGGTAAGATTATAACGGCCTATAATTAGTCTGCCGCTACAATCAGGGTTCAAGAACAATAATTTATTCACAATAACAAAACGTAAAAATAAATTCAATTCTTTCCAAACCCCAGTTAATAAACAAGTGCCTGGCCAGGATTTCAAAACAATATAAATAACAAATTCAAAATAAATAAATAACAATGGAATCGGAAAAATGAATTAGAAAGAAAAACCTAATAAAAAATACAATGTTCCAACAATATGTTTCAATATCAATAACATTATCGAGTGACAAAGAGCAATAACTATAGTCTTCAATAACTATCTCGTTATTCTTTCTCTTTCTTTCTTAATAAATATTCTGGCAGGGTATATAATCATAGAGTAGGTCTTGAGGATACAACCTCATGTGATCGTGAGCCTACATACTATTCTGCTATATTAATAGCATCTGTACGTCACCAATAGGGAAACTGTTATCAATTTCCTCATATACAGATATATTTACTCAAATACACATTAATACATAGAAGATAGATTAAAGATTTAATGCAACCAAAATTTCATAGATAAATTAAATGACAGACGGAAATAACAAATGAACGATAAACAGAACCATAGTAATTAAAAAACGAATTTGCTATCTAATAAGATTGCGTGTTACTGATTTCACAAAAGTTCCTGTGGATTTATTCAAACTCTTCCAATACAATCTTCTGTTTGAAATTCAAAAAAGAGCTAATTAAATGACAAATATCCTAACCATTCTTTTTAGCATCAGGAAAATTACTTAGAAATGTTAATGTCTTACCGATTATGTCTGTATATGTGTATCACGATAACACGTCTTTCTTTCGTCTGTGACACAAATTAAAATAGTTCACGTTGTGTGAACAAATTAAAAATGAAACATTGGCATAAATATGTGGCGATAAATTTAACAGCTTTAATTTCTAACGCTTTGTTTAACGCATTATTTTTATTCATATTTAAAATATTTGTCTCTTTAACATCTGACGAAACTTGTCCACCGCTGGTTCAACGTTAAGTCTACGGATTTACAAAGCTAAACTTAGGGGAGCGATTCCCTTTGGTAGACACAGCAGATAGTCCGATGTGGCTTAGCTATAAGAAAATACAACACTGAGAAAACTTATATAAAGCCTACAATGCCAGCGTGTAAGAGTAGCATCAGGAAATAAATAGCATAGTGTCCTTGGTCTTTTGTTTTCTGTTCTACTCTGACTGATAACCATTGATCCCAAAAGTTCATAAGATAAGTAATTTTTACTTTATATTTGAAGGTTTTCCTTTCGAGAAGTTTGATTTAACCTACACCCAACACCAGTTGAGTTCAACATATACTAAATAAATATTGATGTGCTACTTCTAACATGAAACCCCTCCCCCACAAGCACAGCAGTATATCTGTGAACTTCCAACGTTAGAGAGCGCTTTTCGATACCCTTGGCGGGCAGAATACATGTAACCCATTGTGTAGCTTTGAGCTTAACTTCAAGCAAAAGTCTAACATGAATTCCTGTCAATTATTTAGCTTATTTCTTAAGTGCAGAGTCTAAGTATACCCTCAAAAATCATTATCGAAATAAATACAACAAATTCAAAATAAATAAAACATTTAATGTACCAGACGTTTCGACTTAGTCATTCATCAAGATACAATGTTATAGCTTACTTACTCTTATTGATTTATTCATAATATTTCAGAATATATTTTAACGCGTGACTAATTCATGTCTCAATAAGTAGGTTATATACGATCTCAGCAGACGTTAGTCCTGCAGAGCAAGTTGCCCAACAAATAATAAATTCATCATTAGTACATCAGCCAGCAAATAGTAAATTCAAAAAGAATGACAGTTTTACTGCAAATACTGGTGTATTAAAAATCTCCCGTCAAGGAAATCTGTTCAATTTATGAATATGAGTAAATTGTTGTAATATTTACGAACTTCCACATGCTTGTAATCACAGCAAGAGCTTAGAAAGTTGGATGGATAAATTATTAACACTTCTAGTATTGTTGCTATTTCTTAACACTTCAGAGCTGTGGAATATCAGCCATGATAATCTTTCGATATCGTTTGTCAACAACTTAGTTTTTGGGTAGGAGTAAAGTAAGTGTGCATATATATACAGGATTCGTCTTTAAAAGTTTTCTGAGATTTGTTGGCAGTAAATTCAAAAATCAACTAACATCACTTCTACTTGTTTTCAAATTAATGTATATATCTGGAACTAGTTAAATGTATTTACAACATCTTTGCACAACAGAGATCATAGATATGTCATAAACACTATACAGTACACTTCTCTTGTCAAAAGTCCACTTAGGCCTATTCAATTGCTTTAGAATTTCAGTTGACGAATCGAACTATCTTTCTCTGTTTATATCACACTAGCATTATGTGTATAACTTACTTTCAATTGTAGCACGAGTTACCGCACTCTTACACTCTTTTTCTCGTAATTCTTTATTCCTCGAACTTTAAATATCGTCTATTCGTTTTGTAAAAGTCCACAGTTTCAATTACTTTGGTACTATAACTTTTAAATGGCAAATAGGATGGTCATACACTCTTGTTCAATCTCAGAGTAGTTTTTCTCACTACTTAACTTTTTACTTATATATGTTACTAAAAACAATCTGTCTTCATGTACTTATAAGAAGAGTACTGCTCCAATTCCAATATCCGAAGTGTCAGCCTGAACAATGAATGGTTTCTTGAAGCCTGACATTCTAAGGATTGGCAAACTTTCTAACATGTTATTTTCTGGAATGCTACCTGGTATGATTGTTCCCACTTCTCCTTTTTAAAGAAGCCTTTCTTGGTCAGGTCATGTAATGGTGCAGTAATTTCAGCATAGTTTGGGATGAACTTCCTGTTATATTCTGCTAACCCTAGGAAGAAACTGACTTCCTGCTGGGTTGTCAGAACAGATGTATCTTGTATGCAGATTATATTTTCCTTTTCTATGGCTATCTATCGATCCCCTAATTTATTTCCAACACAGAATATCCAATGTAGCACTTGAATGGTCTGATGGTGAAGCCTGCTGCCCATACTCACTGGATCATCTCTTTATGTCTCTTCAGATGATCTTTCCATTATGCAGTGTGTATCAGAATATCACACACATAATATTCGATTTTGGTGTTGTTATGCAACATCTTCCTTATCATGTAGTTGAATGTTGCTGCTGAGTTGACAAACTTATATGCCATTCGCTTAAACAAGTAACATCCACCTGGTGTCGCAAATGCTGTCTTCTCTTTATATCCCGCCTTCATCAAGGGTTTGCCAATAACCTTTACTGAGATCAGTCTTTGAAAACAATCTGGCCCCATCTAGTTTTCCCAAGATAGCCTCTTGGTTGCCCATAGGTTTGGAGTCGAACTTCGTAACATTATAAAGCTTTCAGAAGCCTATGCAGAAATGGTTTGATCTGTCCCTCTTCTTCCGAATTATAACTGGTGAAAAGTAGGCTGAATTGGA
Organism: Tachypleus tridentatus; assembly: GCF_004210375.1. Classification (NCBI taxonomy): domain Eukaryota; kingdom Metazoa; phylum Arthropoda; class Merostomata; order Xiphosura; family Limulidae; genus Tachypleus; species Tachypleus tridentatus. The sequence goes on from NC_134826.1 coordinate 115,478,859, forward strand.
AGACTCAATGAATTCAGCTTCCAACATTGCCTCAGCTTCCTATTCTAGCAACTCTCTCATTGTGTAAGGAATCTGATAGGGCTTCACTTTGATTGGATCCCGGACTGTGGTATCGATTTTTGTGTTGCCTGATGTCTGTTTTTTCTGGTTTATCCTTGTAGATATCTGTGTGCTGGCACAGTAGGTCTCTTTTTTTCTGCTTTCCATTCAGTTCTCCACTGATGTTGATATCTTTGTACGTTTCATCTCCACCTAGTGGTCTAAGAACTAGTTGTTTCTCGTCTTCTTAGACTGCATCTTTGACAGCCATACATGTAACATCTATCTTTGTTTAAATACCTGTACCCATTAGGCTTTTTTCTCTCCCAAAATACTTCTTAAACAGGTTGAAGTGGTACATCATGGTTTTCTAGTTCACATTCACTTTGCAGCCCGTTCTGGTGTGAAATTTCTGTTCTCCAAACGGTCCTTTCCATTGTAAGATAAGTTTGTTGTGGTGTTTGGGCAGCAAAACTAAAATCTTCTGTTTAACCTGGCCTAGTATAACCAGGTGGTTAAGGTGCTCAACTTGTAATCCGAACGTCGAGGATACGAATCCCCGTTACACCAAACATGCTCGCCCTTTCAGTCGTGTGGGCGTTATAATGTGACGGTTAATCCCACTATTCATTGGTAAAAGAGTAACCCAAGAGTTTGCGGTGGGTAGTAATGACTAGCTGCATTTCCTCTAGACTAGCACTACTAAACTAGGGACGTATAGTGCAGATAGCCTTCGTGTAGCGTTGCGCGAAATTCAGAACAAACAATCCTGTTTAACGTTGAAACGTGGATCCTTGGCAAGCAAGATAGTCAAAATGATATGGAATTTGCTCCTAAAAAAAGGTTATTTTGATCGGTATGTAATTCAATGCATACTGGCAACAATTTTAATAAATTAAGACAATTATGTATAATTAAGTAATTTAAAAGCTGCACAAGTGACGACTTCAAAATTTATTTGAATGAAGAGAAATTTGAAACACTACAGGAAAAACCTGCTATTTTCGATTATTACACATTTACACATAAAAACACTTTTCATAAAAAAAAATTCCGACCATTTGAAAAAAACAGTATCTGTCCATTCCAATAATGTTCAGGACTATTTTTAAAAATCTAGCTTCTATATTTCAAATTTTAATACAGACGGGATAAAACTTAGTCAAAGTCAGAAAAGATTGGGCTGCCTTTTTTGTAAGAAACCTGGTCATGTTATATCCGATTGTTGGAATTTGAAATAAAAAAAAGAAAAGGAGCACTAGCCGGTGCATTTGTGTCCACATATGGACATAGTTTCACCAGGACACCTGATGTTGTTGATTTGATCCCTGATATAAAGGCTGATGCTGTTAGGGACGAATTTAAATCTTTGTGGCTGTTGGTTCTGTGTCTTTGACAAATGGCACTGCTCATCTCATACTTATCATACTGTACATAATACTAGGGAGACTCAGTCATTGTTGTTAGAGGGTATATTACCCTTACATTCGAGTTCTGCCACTATTGGGTCAGTTATTTCTTATCATATTGAGGGCGGCTTTGTTCATATTTCTCTTCATTACATTTATTTAGCATCATACCTAGTTTCTGGACTAGTTGCGGCTAGAGTAAGACCTATTCTGCCCATTTAGTGTGTCATTATCGTTGGGAAACGATTTCGCTATGGAAAAGTGGTTGCAAAACGTAAGATGGTTAATGAGTCGATCACTATTTCATCTAAGGATGATGTTGTTTTGGATAATCCAGAAATGTTTCCCTTGTATGCAGTGACTCGAACTCTGGCGAAGAATTCAAGCCAAGGTAAATGATAGACACGTTTTTAGAGGACGATATTATAGATTTGTTTCAGACGTTTTTTGGATGCGAAAGGGATCTTGTGAATAACTGTCCAACTGACAATTCATTGGTGAATGACAATCATGAACGTGAAAGATCTGGTTCACCTGGTGAAATTTCGTTTCCGAGAAGAAAGGTGATCTATGAACAAGAAAAGATTCACAAATATCTTCGTTACTTAAATATGTACTCCCATGGAATGAATTGGAGATAGTTTCAAACGGTTACTTTTTCAAAAATGATGTGCTCATGAGAAAGCGGAGACCACTAAATGTACCAGCTGTAGTTTAAAAATCGTCATAACCAAAACACATCGTTCTGATACATTGAAAGTCGCCATTGAAATCCCCATGTGAGGTCAATTAGGAGTCAACAAGTCATGACAAAATTGTGAGATATTTCTTTTGGCCAAATATTAGTCAAGATGTTTCCCGATTTTTGTAAAACTTGTCATGACTGTCAGTTGGTTGCTGCTTTGAAACCTGTTTTAGCTTTCCAAGAACACTTTAGTAGTGTCATTATTCATTAAGCCAAAAATATAATATTTATACTTATGCACTTTCAAGTGCTATGTAATTTTGTTATCATAAGGTTATTTGTATTAATTGTGTTGTATATTGTCATAAGGTTTGAAACTGTATAATTCTTTGACAATGTTTGGTATTTAATAAATTGTTATTACTATATTTTATGTATGTGTGTGTAATATTTTATTTAAAAATTGTCTGACACAAATCTTTAATTCCCTAAGGTGTGAGGTGTAACGGATTTACCGTTATACGTTTATTTTAATACCTACGTGTGTTTAAGTTTAATGCATGTGACGTATATTGTTGAATGTGTATTGCACATGTCCCACCTATTTTATAAATTTGTAGAAGAATCTTTAGAGTGACAATCAACAATATTTGTTTTACGAAGACTCTAGCGTGTTCAAACATTGTTGAACGTTCTAGAAATTCGCCTTAAACTATATAAGCCAACTCGGATACAGATACAGTAAGATTAGTATTATTAGTTAGCTACAATCAGTATGCTATAGGCCTCGAAAGATATAATTGTGGATAACTTCTATTAATGGTAAAACTATACAATTAGACCAGATTCCGAACAATACAAACCATTCAACTTCAGTAAATTAACTTCGCACGTTAGTATTTCCACAAGGACATTAAATATCGTTGTCAGTAAAAGGCAAGTGTGTTAGCGGTGTAAGACCAATCAAGTTAACTACTGTACCTATAGCAAGGTGTAACAATATCAACTCAGAATTAATTTGTTCGTCGTATACCTGGATCGTCGATACAGTATTCAGTTCTAAACCGGGTATAAGATTCATTATTGTTTGTAAGTTTGTAAAAATGGTGTATATAAATCATTATTTGTAATAGTATCTGTGTTTCTTATAGCAAAGCCACACAGGGCTATCTGCTGTATCCGTTTAGGGGAAGCGAATCCCTGATTTTAGTGTTGTAAATCCCAAGACTTACCGCTGTCCTAACAGAGTCGCATTTGTAATAATCGTTATGGCAAATTGTATGGTGATTTGTATGTTAAAATATATTTGTATTAAGAAAGAAAATTGTGCGTACCAACCTTGTTAGTTTGTTTGTTTTGTTTTGAATTAAGCAAAAAAGCTACACAGTCGACTATCTGTACTTTGATCACCACGAGTACTTAAACTTGGTTTCTAGCTATATGAGGTCGCAGACATACCGCTGTGCCACTAATCGTATTTGTAAAAATAATAGATTTGATACATCTCGAAATTCAAATAACCGCTAAATTAAAATTAAAACTTTTGTCTGTTTAAAATCGTAATATATGACCTAAGTAACATTATAAATCGGATACTAAGCCGAGATAGATTATTGCATGTAACAGTTAGTCAAAAGTAAAAATAGCCGTCTCAGTTAGAACATCTTACTTTATCTTTTATTCAGCATTTTAGGTTTAAGCTTTTATTAAGAATGACACTACACAGAATTTTGCTTATAATATGGACAACAATTTGGGTGATTTAGGTGGACAAGGAAAGTTAATTAATTTTAAATTTGTTGGTAAAGTGTTTAAAAGAAAAATTTTTCGAATTCTTATCTCGATTACACATAGCTGTCCTTTATAAACAATTCTCGATTTTTGATTAAACTCAAGATATGGTGTTCCTCCATGTTACTTGTGATTAAACATGATGTTTAAAATGTTGTTAATGCGTCATAAAGTTTACAGAGAGTATTGAAAGATTAAGTTTCTACACGTCCTAATATCATAGTATTGAACTGGACAGCCAAGTTAAAATGTTCAGATCCAGTATTCCTTGTACCGAATCCGAACTCTGTTACCCGCCAAAAAAAGTAAATTATATTTAAATTTTAAACTAAATTTGGAAACAAAAGTAATAAATGCCTAAAATGTGTAATAATGTCTTACTTAATTTAATAAGTTAATAATACATATTTTACAAATATATTAATTACATTACCATATGACAATCAAACTCGGAAATGTTGTGGTGAAATATTTCCAATTAAATATTGTTAATCGTCTTATTCAAATGCAATAATTCCAGATAGATCCGAACACTAGTATATATATACACGCACACACAAAATTGGTGCGGAAAATCTTTTAGAATCATGCGAAATAACCTATCCGTTACAACTGAATGGGCGGATGATGTATGTAATTTAGACAGAATCAATCATTTTTTTCTATACTTGTCAACCCAGTAACGTGGTACTACTTTTGTAAAATTCTAAGCTACAAGCTTCACAGTACAGATGGTTATGTAACTAAAAGTAATCTGTTATCGTCTCTTGTTGAGTTATGAACAATGATACAAGAAGCAAAGATAACTGTATAATGTTTTAAGATATATGTACTTTTATAAAGTCGCATCTCTTGACAAGATATTGTTAGAGGAAAATAAACGATATGACAAAATATTAATATTAGAAACAAGCAACTTTATGACACCAAAATGTTGTTTTTATTTATTTAGACACTCAACGTTTCGCTTTACAGCTTCTTAAGGAAAGTTCATTAAAGCACAAACTGAAAATGACAGTACCAAGCTTCATATGGTTTAAATAATAAATTATGTTTGAATCTGTAATATGCATTTCGCTCTGTAACCTTAGTAGAACTTGTGTTTATTTAAACGGTACTCTTTCAACAATAAGCTTTACTGCTTAAATAATATTTCAAAACCAAGCTGTACAAAAAGAAATTCACGTTATAAATTCGAACGGAATTTATTATTTAAACCATTTGAAGCTTTGTACGGTCAGTTGCAGTTTATGTTTTAGTGAACGTTCGTGAAGAAGCTGTAGAGCGAAACGTTGAGTTTCTACTTACATAAAAACAACATTTTGGTGTTATAAGGTTCTTTACCTCTAGTATTAACGTGTCTTCTAAACACCATTATGTACTACACAAATTAGATATGACAAAAGGGAAATATGATATTCGTTGATAGATTGTTACAACAATAAGTGTTTGCAACAAGCATTTGCAGTGCATTCCAATATACTCATCAGATATATTTGTATTATGAGTGTTTGCACAATTTTTTCTTCCTGGTAAAACAATAAAAATATTTTGGACAGCATGTATCTTAGCAAGAAGACAGCACACTGTCAAAATGAGAAAAATATAAAACTTTAGGGAAGCAGACAAGCAAAATGACAACAGTACGGACTGCTTCATATGCTACAGTTGAAGCTAAGAAGAAGGCCAAAGACAGGGAATCTATGGTGTTGCTTGTTTATATTACTGCTATATGAATGTTGTTAACCTAAATGGCTTGAGTAAAACAATGGGAAATGATATCAAGTTTTAAAAAAATGTTTGCAAACGTTTTCTCTGATGAACAATACGAAAACCGTAAATCAAACTTAAAAATCATTATACAGTTATATTTGTTAGTTGGATTTTTCATAAACCTACACAAGGGTTATCTCTGCTATCCGTCTCTAATTTTGAAATAATAGACTAAAAAGGCAGCTTGTCACCTGCTCTTAGACTTCTTTTGTCAAAACAAATAGTAATATTTAACCGTCATATTTAATCTTATAACGCTTCCGACATACAAAGTGTGGAGCGCTTTTTCTTTTCTTAGTGGCAGTAACAGAACACGAATCACAAAACTTCAGCTCCACAGTCCAACATGCTAAGCACTGGGCCTCCCTCAGCACATAAATAGTTTGAGATTTATCTGTAACAATTAAAATTGAAAGTTAATGACGAAACCTCAACTTTTCTTGTATTATCTATAGCAAGCAGTTATCCTTATTCAAGGTTTTCTTCACCGTGGTTCTAATATTAATTCGCATTTGTACTGTTGTTGCGTTATATACTTGGTATTAGTGAGCATTGCTTCTCTCCTATTTTTTATTTGTTAATAACTTGAAAAGTCGTTTCAACAGAGTGATTATACCAGAGAATTAGATTAGACGTAAGCATAATTAAAAACAGCTATGAAACGTAGTGGTACAGGACGAGTTATTAGTAGTATTCGATGCCGAAGGTAAAGTTAACTAATGTCTCTCTCTACATGTAACTTTTATCAAGTTTGTGTCTGAATCAATACTATAGTTCCGTGGTGATGAATTACTATCTACTCACGTTGAAGCGGGTAATGTGAAGCCTCAAAACGTATAATCATGAATCTTCAGTAACATGGCATACATATAACTAATATATATTACACTCATATTATATAAATACATACATCCCAATACGTATATACTTATAACTGTAAAAATAAAAATGATCTTCCGCAAGACAAAAACACCGTAAATGTGAATGGCTTGTTCAGCAGGATGTGTGTGTCATCCACACAAATAATGCTGCTAGTAATAATGAGCATTTCAGTACATATCGTCAGAATACCTCTGGACGAGCTTTCATGTAATGTATACTTAAGGCCAACCTTTGTGCAGATTTCCTGGCAGTGTTGTGAATTGCATGTCCCAGAAGTCAATGGATCGTTGGATAAACTGGTGTGTATGTTTTACACAGTAAATTTTTAATATATTTTATAGTGATATTACAAACAAGTCAACATGTTATACATTTTGTAATTTTCTTTAGTATAATTAGTATACATTTTAAAATTTTCAAAGTATAAATATAAACATTTCTAATTCATATATAATGACTGAAATGACCGAATTCAAATCAAGTCACGATTGGCTAAATTCACAGTTCAAAAGTATATGAAGAATGGTAGGCAATACAAAATGGTTATTTAAACGATAGAAGTTGTTACTTAAACACTTTTACGGCGAAGAATTCGTTCACTTACCGTAAAGATACAGGCAACAAAGATATAACGTTCAAAGACTTTTCATAAATTGTACAGTTCAACCTACGTATACAGTTTGAAATATGCATTGTGAAATTAAATACAATTCCAATAACAAAGCAGTGAGTTTAAATAGATGGTTTATGTATAAGCGACTAGCTCCCTTTTCTACAATCCATCTCCTCTAAATTAGAGACACCTTGCTTTGCGCTAAAGAAAGTAAACAGTGTATATATTAAAATTTAATAAATTCATTATGTTTTATTACCTTCAGACAGATGCAAATAGCTACACAAATCAAATTTTAAAAGTATAAAAACAAATAGGGTTTAGTTTTGAAACATATTAAAGCATCGGTCTCGAAAACCACCATCGATGTTTTTAATAACGTCTCAACATATACAGATTTTGTTTTTCATAACTATAAACTGCATTTACATCGAAAATAATCTGTAGCAGTTATGAATTAGTCTAAATATTTAATAGTTCAGTAGCTGCGTGTAATAATTGTGTCCTTAATGATGAAATTTGCCTCACTGTTACGGCAAATAATAAAGATAATACTAATAAAGAGATTTTACTGTAAGGCCATCACATATTTGTTTTATTACACACATTAAAAGGTGGTCGCTATTGGTTAACAGCGAAGTTGTGTGTGACAAGTGTTTGAATTGCAAATTCAAATATTGGAGTTATATTAGTTTTGATTTATTTTATATATATATGAATAAAATGGCAAAAAGCTTAAAATACTGATCTACGCAGCTAGTTTTGAATGTATCTGTTAATATTTGACTATTTATTACACAAACAATTTAAAACGTATAAGGTTTTGTGCTCACTAGTTGTGAACCTACTCAGAATCACACAGGCCATTGCACTGACAGAGGGCATTGCATTTGAGTACGGTTGTGGTGTATTTACACTGCCCTTAAAAACATTTGTTACAACCGCGACAAAGTAGTTGGAAACATGCTTACAGTCTTGGGAATCGTTGTCTGCATTATATTCTAGGCCTGGCATGGCCTAGCGCGTTAAGGCGTGCGCTTCGTAATCTGAGGGTCGCGGGTTCGCGCCCGAGTCGCGCCAAACATGCTCGCCCTCCCAACCGTGGGGGCGTTATAATGTTTCGGTCAATCCCACTATTCGTTGGTAAAAGAGTAGCCCAAGAGTTGGCGGTGGGTGGTGATGACTAGCTGCCTTCCCTCTAGTCTTACACTGCTAAATTAGGGACGGCTAGCACAGATAGTCCTCGAGTAGCTTTGTGCGAAATTCCAAAAAACAAACAAACAATTATATTCTAGCCGACTTTTTCATTACTAATCCATTCCCATTTACTAGGAGATGAAATTCAGGAACAGAATCCATCATCGTTGGCCAGGAATGGTCTGCTTTGTAGTCGATCCTCGTAAAGTGCTGAAATATTGAAAATACCACCTTTGAACTGAGGTGGCCAGACATCTTTCTCCCTGTCAACGTCCATGTTATTTTCAAGAGAAGCTGAATTATTTAGCACTCAATCATATGAGCTAAATAATCCAAATTCAAACAAATTGTCTCCCAGAACAGGATGGTGAGTTCTCGTATAATCAAACACATGTAGACAGATAGTCAGCAATGTTTCTTGTTACTGGTTGTGTTTAGTGATACCTGAAGTACCTTTCCACTAGCATGCAAAACTGTTTATACTAGCAGTTGTTTAGAGAGTAAGAGTACTGATAGGTTGATTAGCTCTGCTTGGAAATTTGTACCATTTATAATCACAGACATTAATGCCAAGAGTGAAACTGGAAGAAACTCTTTGTGTCAAATGATATCAAATGAACCATGAATGCTGTTTTTATTCGAACTGATAAAACTAACATTGTCACTGTTATCATCATACTCAGTACTTTTCTCAGAGCCTGCTCAACATCCTGATCGAGAGAAAGTAGCACTTCAGGGCTCAATTTTTCAGGAAGGTAACACAGAATTCATTTTTTTAGTTTTTTTGGAGCAAATTAGTTCTTCATGTCAGTCACTAACACAGTTATCAAGTTCATAATGTTGAAATTGGGTTAATAATATGTTAAATATTAAAAACAAGTCAAATGTATGCACAAACATTTTTTTGCACTATAGCATATCGAAGTTGCTTCTAAAACTATATAATTCTTGATAACAATCCCACATAGGCTTATTCAGTTACTCAAGAATCCAAATAACAAGACGAATTACTTTTCTCTGTTACAACAAATTTACACTAGGGCTAACTGCACTAGCCGTTTTTAATTCAGCAATGTAAGACGAGTGGAAAGGCAGATTTTCATCACTACCCACTGCATACTCTTGGGCTACTCTTTTAGCAAAGAATAGTGGAATTGACCGTAACATTATAAAGCTCCCATGGCTGAAAAGACGAACATGATTGATGGGACGGGATTTCAAACCCGAAACTCTCAGATTGCAAATCGATCGTCCAAACCACTTGGCCATTTGAGGCTGGCTATACAAGGAAATCTGCTAAAAAAGTGACAGTACCAATAGGCCAAAGGAATGTTTCTTGCAAGGAAAGACATGTAGAGTTAAAGAAAGCAATCAAGGTCTTAATGTTATCTAATTTAGAATGAAAACCTCGACAGTTCCACTGTATCATAGTAGTTGTTTTTATTTAGGTGAGGGAGAACTGGGCAGAGATCTATTCTGCTTGTGATACTTATCATTATAATGATCAACACATAGTTGTGCATTATTATGTCGATTTATCAGTACAATGCTCAACAGATACATGGATTCCATGTGATTGATTTATCAACATAATTCTCAATAGATGCAAACCCTGTTTAATGTCTATTTACTGGTACAATGCTCACCACATACTCGCATTGTATGATCTATATTTATCAGTAGTACCTTAATCAGATACACGGGATTTATTATGTCTATCAGCATAATGATCAACAGATACACACACGGTATGATGGCTATTTATGATAACAATGCTCAGTAGAAATACACACTACACCCTTGTGCAAATTAATTGAAACAAATGGTCATTTTACAATATTTTCAGCATGGGGGCCAGTGTAGGCTCGCTGGACCTGCTGATTTCCTTTAATAGTCATTTTTTTCACACAAACGGCGTCATTAGCTGTGTTTTGCAGTACGGTCGATCTATTTTTGGGATATATGACAAAATTTTTAGGAATATTACGTCATTCGAAATTGCGTTAGAAGGGCGAGGAGACCAGTCAAAAAACAACTTCTTACCAACTCAATGAAAAAAAACGGTAACAATGGGGTCTGAAATACAAGAACTGGACGCAAGAACAATGGAGGAATTCAGTGACTCATTTCTTCGTACAGGGTCAAAGAATTCTGCATGTTTGCAGATCTTCAGGTAAGAAACTTCGAGAATATCACATCACTAAGTTCGTAAAGCATCTCTTGAAGAAGATGTCTGGGGCTTTTTCAGCTACTATGGCGTCGGAGGCTTACATATCGTAGAAAGTATAATGCGAGGACCACAATACATCGAAGTTTTGCAGAAAAGAGTCGTTCCAGAATTGAAAAAGAGATTTCCAAATGGATCTGGCATTTTACAGCAAGATCTGGCTCCGAAACTTGTGAAGAATTTTATAATTACAACGCGAATAAAGGTGCTGGACTGGCCTGGAAACTCTCCGGACTTAAATCCTATTGAAAATATTTGGGCGATTTGTCAAGAAGACTTCGAGAAAAGACTGTACTACGAAAGATAAGCTAATTGAGGCCATAATTGAGGTGTGGTACCACGATCCAAAAATTAGTAAAGATTGCAGTCAATTCGTGGACACGATGCCAAAACGGATTAATGATCTTCTGTAAAATAAAGGCGGTCATATCATGTATTAATTTGTGAGCAATTTTTGGATTCTCAGAAATAAAACTCAAAAAATTGAAAAAATCGTAATTTTCCGTCTTGTTTCAATTAATTTGCACATGGGTGTATATGGTGTACGTTTTTCGGTACGACGTCTTTAGTTATAGACACTGTCTGATGTATAGTTATCATTACAATGTTCAACAAATACAAACACCGTATAATGTCTTATTTATCAGAACAACGCTCAGCAGATACACGGACTATATGATCTATATCTTTCGGTGCAATGCTCAGTAGATACATCCATTATATGGTGTCTTATTTTCAGTATAATGTTCAGTAAATATACGCATTGTATGATCTATTTTTATTAGTAAAAAGCTCAGCAGGTCCACTAATTTATAATGCCTAATTATCAATACAATGCTCAGTAGATGCACATGTTATATGGCCCATGATTTTCCGTGAAATGCTTAGCAGGTATAAAATTATGTCTATTAGTATAATGTTCAGCAGATACGAGCGCTATATGATGTATATTTATTAGTACAACTGTCTGTTCTATTTTTATTAGAACAGTACTCAGTAGATACATGTTCCGTGTGATGTTTTATTTTCAGTTCAGTGTTCGTATTTATCAGTACAAGTCTCAATAGGTACTCACACTGGTTTATGTCTATTTATTAGTACAATACTCAGCACATACACGCATACTGTATAGTGTATATTTCTCAGAACAGTAATAAGTATCTAATCGTACTCTTTGACGTCTATTTATCACTACAATGCTTACCAGATACATGCATTATATGATATCTATCTATCTGTACAATACCCATAATATACACGCATTATAAGAGGTCTGAGTGTCAGTAACATATTCTGCAGATTATTTATAAGTAATTTTTAAAAAATACAGTGTTAAACAGATGTATTTAGTCTATAATATTTGTTTATTAGTACATTCTCATTAGTTACATGTACTATATGATATCTTTTATCAATACAATACTCAGCATATACACGAATTATATGGTGTATCTTTATCAGAACAATATTTCGAATGTACACACACTGTATCATTTCTATTTATCAGTAATATGCTCAGCAAATATAAGCATTGTATGATATCTACTTATCGGTAAAATATTCAGCAGATACAAACATAGATACAACCCTGTTTGATTTGTATATATCAACACAATTATCAGTACATGCACTATATGATGTGTATGATGCTAATTAGAATGACGTACTGTACGAGTATGTTCTCTAGCCACTTTGTATGATGCTAATTAGATTCACGTACTGTGTTATCTTTATTTATTATTATAAAACTCAGTAGATATACTCACTGTATGATGTATATTTATCAGTATAATTATCAGCACGTACACATATTATACAATTTTTATTTATCAGTACAATGTTAAGCAAATACAAGCATTGTATGATGTTTATTTATTAAATAATCGTATTGTATGATGTGTATTTATCAGTTCAATACTTAGCAGATACGATATCTATTTATGAACATAATAGCAGACAGAAGCACAGTATCTTTATTTATTAGCTTATTATTCAGCACGTACGCCTACTGTATGACCTATATTTTCCAATTAGTAAAACGTCAAATAGGTTTACACACTGATTCATGTCTGTTTCAAATTGTAAAGTTTAGCAGATTTACGCATTGCGTGATGTCTATTTATCAGTACAACTTTCAATAGATACAAGAATAATTTAATATTTATTTATCAGTACAATATTCTAAAGATGCAAACACTGAATAGTATATGCATATTAGTTCAAGGCAGATACATATATTGTAAGATTTATATATTTTAGTGCTATGCTCAGTAGATATACTCACTGTGTAAGGTCGAATTTTAAGTACAATATTCAATAAATGCACGCATTGTATGATCTCTATTTATCAGTAAAATGATCAGCAGGTACACATTATACACATGCACAGTAGATACACGTACTGTATAATGTATATTTATCAATACAATGCACAGGAGCTAGACACTTAGTATGATGTATTTATCAATACAATGCACAGGAGCTAGACACTTAGTATGATGTATTTATCAATACAATACACAGGAGCTAGACACTTAGTATAATGTATATTTATCAATACAATGCACAGGAGCTAGACACTTAGTATGATGTATTTATCAATACAATGCACAGGAGCTAGACACTTAGTATGATGTATTTATCAATACAATGCACAGGAGCTAGACACTTAGTATGATGTATTTATCAATACAATTTACAGCATACACACGAATTGCATCATACCTATTCATCAGTACAATATCCAGCAGATACAGGCACGTATCGTGCATATTTATTGGTATAATATTGATCATATATATGCAATGTATGATTTTTATTTATCAGGACAATGCTCAGCATATACGTGCACTATATGATGTTTTCTCATGAGCACAATGCTTAACATATCCACGCACTGTGTTATGTCTATTTATTGATACAGTACACATCAGAAAAACGCATTACGTAATGTCTGCTTATTAGCACAATGCTCTGCAGATACAAGCACTGTGTGATGTTTATTTATTAGTACGAAATACATGTGTAAAACACATGCATGTATTTTACGATGTCTATTTATCTTGATACACACTCTGCATGATGTACATTTATTGGTTCAATATTAAAAAGGTATATGAAATATATAGTACATACTTATCTGTACAATATTTAGCAGAAATGTGCTCTATATGATATTTGTTTATTAAAATATGGTGGCAAGCTTAAATGTTTTCCAGATGATATTCACTGTATCTTAATAGTGTAAATTTGCTGTATATTTTATGGTCTTATAAGAATATAAAAGAATTAATATTTCTATTTATTTCTTAGACCTTCATTTGTTTTCGTAAATTTGATATCATTACCATTTCTAAGTCAAAGGATTTTGATAACCTTTTATTTGATTTTATTAACAATCACATCAGATACACAATATAATACCTTCTGGTCTATAGGATCAACTATGACACCTTTCACAACAAATAAACATCGTTTTAAAGTTTATGAAAATTTTTAGTATATCAATATACTTTCATAAATTATTTCAAAAAAATGTTGTTTTGGTGTACTATACGATGATTATTGTACACGATGGACTATTTTATTTGCAAATATTTTAGAATTCTGTAGTATATTTATGTTTATTTGCTATACTAAGCTATACAATGGTCTATTTGTGCTTTGGTTGGGTAATGATGCGCGATTTTTAATGTTATTAGTCAAATACTGGGGACTTTAGTATATCTACTAAAAATATCACAATTTAGTTATCCCACGCTAGTACAGCGGTAAGTCCACGGATTTACAACGCTAAAATCAGCGGTTCGATTCCCCTCGGTGGGCTCAGCAGATAGCCCGATGTGGCTTTACTCTAAAAAGGAAACGAACACACAATTTAGTTATAATGTAAGCGTAGTTTCGTTTTGTAGCATCAGATGGCATTATTTTTTCTTTTGAAAACTTATCAGTGTGTGGTTTGTAATAGTTTCAAATTTGATCATTCAAGAACTGGCTATATTTTCAACTTTTTGTAGCCCTTCCACTATCGTAGTGACAATGATGCAAAATTGCATTATTTGAACAAACCATCAGAATCCAGTACGGCTTTTGAACAAGTCTTGGTTATTGGAATAGAAAGCGGAAACAGCGAATTTAAAATGATGAGGATGATCGAAAGGAAAATCACGGTTTGTTTGTATTACATATCATCGACAACATTGATTCCTGATCATCGGCCTGTAATGCTTCGTGTTTTTAAAGTTATATTTCCTCTTTTATTTAGTTCTGGTGTCTTTTAAGAGATCTTTGATATATCTTGTTGTCACTTTTATTCGACTCTCAATCTGCAAGAAATAAAATCATAGTTCAGAGTTCAGTACGGAAATAAGAAGCAAAGGAGCCAAGTGATAAAAAGTAACACAAACATATAGAAGAGAATGAGCTAAAAGTTAGCCATTCCTAGAAGGAAATTTTCTAATTTTGTTTTCTTCTCGTTTTGCTAGCTAGAATCAAATAAGAATCTGATAAGATTCCTATATAGTCAGTTGAGACTATGATGTATAAATAACCCTTATCTGCCACTGTTTAGGCATCGTGTGACCATGGAGAATTATTTATATACTGTATTTTCATGCTTTGTCATGACATATAATCAAAATTTCATCCCTCTCAAATTTAAAATGTTATACGTTGGGTCAGGATAATTTTTTTTTTTATTCAGTTTAGCCAAACCTTTATTCTGGTGCAAAAACAGATGAAAATAACGATATTGTTGCGAAATGTTTGATACATAATATAATTAAAAGCTACAGCTAAAGCTGCAAGATTAGCACAGTCTGTTTAAACATTTAAACAAAGTTTCGTTCTCTTTGGTCAGATTTTCATCACATTCGGCGCTGTCAAACAAAATCCAAAATGGATAGTTAATGTGATAAAATATTCTAATAAGCTACAAAACAAGTGCGCTCTTAGATGAACATCTGGACATCAGTAATCAGAGGACACTTGCATTTTTTAACTTAGATCATTATGAATAACATGATTCAGCTAGTATCTTACAATTAGAAGTAAAAATATCTGACTTCAAAATGATTTATAATGTTAATATTCCTCGAAGATAGAACGATTTGTGTGTTAAACGTTTTTCATCAAAGATCAGAGTTATTTTTAAAGATTCCACAGAAGTTTTCTAAATTCTGATTGAATCTAAAGCCCTTAGTGTATAATGACTGTGGGTGTGTTGATCTTGATACTCAAAAGAATGACATTTAAGACACAACCCTTAGAGATTCCAAGTTCCTGTGTGAAAGGATGGGAAAAAGGTCAAACTCACATTGACTTAGAACCATGTGTCAAGATATTAATAAAAATGAGCAAATGACTATGTAACCCATATAAATGATAGGCGTGTAAAATGTCAAACCTTCATATAGTGTCGTAAGCCTTTTCAAAATAAAAGCAGACAGAAACAATATACTCTATCTTGAGGAAGACTACCTGGATCAAAGTTTTGATACAAATCAGATGGCCCACGGTACAACACTGTGGAAATAAACCAGATTACGTGGATAAGAGGTGGTTGTTCGATTCAAAGAATTCCCTATTCTCTCTAAGACCTTACGAAAAAAGCTAATTATAGTAATGAGTATTAGAAGAAATCTTTGGACCCTTTCCAGCCTTTTCAAAGGGGAGAAAAATAACTTTGCACCAAGATTCAGGAAAAACATTTTCCTGACAAATCTTATCATAGACAACCGGAAGAAAAGCAATAGAGGCAGGAGAGAGATTGTGCAGCATCACATAGTGAAAATTTTCGGGTCTAATTGATGTACTGCCAGACCAATAAAGAGCAAGCTTAAGTTTCACCAGTTCAGATGGGTGTCTCTAAGGAAAAAAGATAATCTCTTCGCCAGAGATATGATGGCTCAAAAAAGCCCTCAGATTGCGATTCGATCATCCTAACCACCTGTTCATGCAAGGCAATCGTCAAGAAATGGATTTTATGGAAGATTGTATGGTTGGTTTATTATTTCAGTTTTTTTTAAGAGGCTGTATAAATACTATCTGCTTATAGCCGTCCATAATTTGAACTGATTAACTAGGGTGTATGTACCTAATCAACATCATCAAACGTCAACATTTGAGCTACTTTATCCGACAAAATAATGTGGAGTACATAATTGTTGAGGGGGGACAGATGATGAGATCTTGAGCGCACTAATCTCTGGTGTAGTAGGTAAGATTATAACGGCCTATAATTAGTCTGCCGCTACAATCAGGGTTCAAGAACAATAATTTATTCACAATAACAAAACGTAAAAATAAATTCAATTCTTTCCAAACCCCAGTTAATAAACAAGTGCCTGGCCAGGATTTCAAAACAATATAAATAACAAATTCAAAATAAATTAATAACAATGGAATCGGAAAAATGAATTAGAAAGAAAAACCTAATAAAAAAATACAATGTTCCAACAATATGTTTCAATATCAATAACATTATCGAGTGACAAAGAGCAATAACTATAGTCTTCAATAACTATCTCGTTATTCTTTCTCTTTCTTTCTTAATAAATATTCTGGCAGGGTATATAATCATAGAGTAGGTCTTGAGGATACAACCTCATGTGATCGTGAGCCTACATACTATTCTGCTATATTAATAGCATCTGTACGTCACCAATAGGGAAACTGTTATCAATTTCCTCATATACAGATATATTTACTCAAATACACATTAATACATAGAAGATAGATTAAAGATTTAATGCAACCAAAATTTCATAGATAAATTAAATGACAGACGGAAATAACAAATGAACGATAAACAGAACCATAGTAATTAAAAACGAATTTGCTATCTAATAAGATTGCGTGTTACTGATTTCACAAAAGTTCCTGTGGATTTATTCAAACTCTTCCAATACAATCTTCTGTTTGAAATTCAAAAGAGCTAATTAAATGACAAATATCTAACCATTCTTTTTTAGCATCAGGAAAATTACTTAGAAATGTTAATGTCTTACCGATTATGTCTGTATATGTGTATCACGATAACACGTCTTTCTTTCGTCTGTGACACAAATTAAAATAGTTCACGTTGTGTGAACAAATTAAAAATGAAACATTGGCATAAATATGTGGCGATAAATTTAACAGCTTTAATTTCTAACGCTTTGTTTAACGCATTATTTTTATTCATATTTAAAATATTTGTCTCTTTAACATCTGACGAAACTTGTCCACCGCTGGTTCAACGTTAAGTCTACGGATTTACAAAGCTAAACTTAGGGGAGCGATTCCCTTTGGTAGACACAGCAGATAGTCCGATGTGGCTTAGCTATAAGAAAATACAACACTGAGAAAACTTATATAAAGCCTACAATGCCAGCGTGTAAGAGTAGCATCAGGAAATAAATAGCATAGTGTCCTTGGTCTTTTGTTTTCTGTTCTACTCTGACTGATAACCATTGATCCCAAAAGTTCATAAGATAAGTAATTTTTACTTTATATTTGAAGGTTTTCCTTTCGAGAAATTTGATTTAACCTACACCCAACACCAGTTGAGTTCAACATATACTAAATAAATATTGATGTGCTACTTCTAACATGAAACCCCTCCCCCACAAGCACAGCAGTATATCTGTGAACTTCCAACGTTAGAGAGCGCTTTTCGATACCCTTGGCGGGCAGAATACATGTATCCCATTGTGTAGCTTTGAGCTTAACTTCAAGCAAAAGTCTAACATATATTCCTGTCAATTATTTAGCTTATTTCTTAAGTGCAGAGTCTAAGTATACCCTCAAAAATCATTATCGAAATAAATACAACAAATTCAAAATAAATAAAACATTTAATGTACCAGACGTTTCGACTTAGTCATTCATCAAGATACAATGTTATAGCTTACTTACTCTTATTGATTTATTCATAATATTTCAGAATATATTTTAACGCGTGACTAATTCATGTCTCAATAAGTAGGTTATATACGATCTCAGCAGACGTTAGTCCTGCAGAGCAAGTTGCCCAACAAATAATAAATTCATCATTAGTACATCAGCCAGCAAATAGTAAATTCAAAAAGAATGACAGTTTTACTGCAAATACTGGTGTATTAAAAATCTCCCGTCAAGGAAATCTGTTCAATTTATGAATATGAGTAAATTGTTGTAATATTTACGAACTTCCACATGCTTGTAATCACAGCAAGAGCTTAGAAAGTTGGATGGATAAATTATTAACACTTCTAGTATTGTTGCTATTTCTTAACACTTCAGAGCTGTGGAATATCAGCCATGATAATCTTTCGATATCGTTTGTCAACAACTTAGTTTTTGGGTAGGAGTAAAGTAAGTGTGCATATATATACAGGATTCGTCTTTAAAAGTTTTCTGAGATTTGTTGGCAGTAAATTCAAAAATCAACTAACATCACTTCTACTTGTTTTCAAATTAATGTATATATCTGGAACTAGTTAAATGTATTTACAACATCTTTGCACAACAGAGATCATAGATATGTCATAAACACTATACAGTACACTTCTCTTGTCAAAAGTCCACTTAGGCCTATTCAATTGCTTTAGAATTTCAGTTGACGAATCGAACTATCTTTCTCTGTTTATATCACACTAGCATTATGTGTATAACTTACTTTCAATTGTAGCACGAGTTACCGCACTCTTACACTCTTTTTCTCGTAATTCTTTATTCCTCGAACTTTAAATATCGTCTATTCGTTTTGTAAAAGTCCACAGTTTCAATTACTTTGGTACTATAACTTTTAAATGGCAAATAGGATAATCATACACTCTTGTTCAATCTCAGAGTAGTTTTTCTCACTACTTAACTTTTTACTTATATATGTTACTAAAAACAATCTGTCTTCATGTACTTATAAGAAGAGTACTGCTCCAATTCCAATATCCGAAGTGTCAGCCTGAACAATGTATTTTGAAAAATATGTGAAGAGTCTGCTTAGAAAGCCATGAGTACATCACGCTACTTCTAGGGAAAGTATGACTACCTCTACATTTTTATGTCTATAATTCTGATGTGAAACTATCTGATTGGCTAAATGGTAGCCATCTATAATATAAACTATTTATACTATTTGTTATTTTGTTATGGCCAAACTACAAAAGCTATTTTCCGTCGTCTCTAATTTTCAACCCCCAACAAGAAAGGAGGCAGCTGGTCAACAGCAGCCTACCACTAATCATCCGGCTCGAGGGATTAACTGCCACTTTCATCACGCACTCATAGTTTAAGGGAAGGGAAGATTTTTTTGTTATTGTACTGATTCGTACCAGATTAACGAGCTTTAAAATTAAGATTTACCCGGGTCATTCTGTGCCCTAACTATCAAAAAGTAAGCGTGTTTTAGTGTAGCTCACATGAACAAGATAGCGTATGGACAATCCTTTAATATGTATTTAGAGGTAACTGCTTCTGAAATACTCAAATGGTTTCAAACGTCATATTTCTGCAGCACAAAAGTAAATAATTGCATTTCTAACTGACATACAACATCTAGTTTTATTATTGCGTTGGGTAAAATCTAGACAGGTGGTTCAGAGAAAGGTCTCATACCGTTCTGGGCCCGGCGTGGTCAGGTGGTTAAGGCACTTGACTCGTAATCTGAGGGTTGCGGGTTCGAGTCCCCGTCACAACAAATATGCTCGCCCTTTTAGCTGTTATAATGTGACGGTCATTCTCACTATTCGTTGGTCAAATAGTAGCCCAAGAATTGGCGGTAAGTGGCAATGACTAGCTACCTTCCCTCACTGCTAAATTAGGGACGGCTAGCGCAGATAGCCCTCGAGTAGCTTTGCGCAAAATTCAAAACAAAACAAACCCATACTATTATTTTTTAACTGCATGAATAAATGAAATCTTAGACTAAATTAACTACACAAGCTAAAAATGCTCTGTTTACTCAGAAGAGAGCTTAATAGGGACAAAACGCGACTTACATTCAGTAAAAACACGTGGTAAAGAATAATACACCTGAAAAGGTCACTGTACTTCAAAAGTTTTATTTAATATTAAGAAAATACATTTTTATGTGCGTGCACACACCTTATATAAAGCATTGTTCCTTACATAATTCTGTCTGCTATTATATATGTTCCATTGAACCAACAATATTACAGCAAATGATCTTGTGCTATGAATTATGTTACAAAACAGTTACAGAAAATTTCATGGTGTTTGAGGCCAAATAACAGATCGCTACTATTGGTTAGATCCAGTTAATGATAACAAGATGGCAAACAATAACTTATAAGCATAGAAAAATGGCTTTACTTTGGGTAAAAAATAGTACAGGTTTCAACAAAACATCGGTCTGTCTTCTCTAGATATAGCACGTAAAATATTCACCCAAAAATAAATAACTTATTTTTATATTAACATAATGTACTATCTCAATCAATTATCCAGTTAAACATATTAGCAATTTTGTAATTAGAAAAACAGCTTAAAACGTGATGTAACTTAAGTTTTGTGAACTAGAAAAACTAAAATAAGTAAAAATATTTATTTCAATGAATTATATAAACTTACACGCTTTTTTAAGTTGTTTCCATATTACTTTAATTGAGGTTATTCTGTATTCAAGATCTTTCATAAACATGATTAACGCAATGACTGGGGATGGAAACATTTACTTTTATCACTATGCATTGCTCCTCTGAAATGAAATAACTGTCTGTTGGTTATTAACTTTTTTTCTGGTACAATTTACTCAGAAATGGTTTCTATTTCGTTTTAAAATATAGCTTGATGTACATATTTAGTTTTTGAATTTCATTATCGCACGCGTTAGTGTTAAGACAAATCTTGTTGTTCCATTGTTTATTTATTACTTCCGTTTCCGGATTGCAAACTGATGCGTTCATCAATGTTCGTGTCGGATGTATAAAAGGATTTGAGTAACTAAAGGGATGTGACTCTCCTTTCTTTGGTTTAGTTTAACCAGAACCAACAAAATATGAGGTATGGATGGGAAAAGAATATCCGGATTTTCTCTTGTATTTGTATCATTGGCGGAAGTCAGTAGTAGATTAATGCCAATGCGTTACGCCATCCGGCCTACTATTTAGTTAATAATCCTAAACTTTACTAAATTAGTGCGAGCTCAGTGTGATCTCAGTTTTACTTTCTCTCACCCTTTCTATTTCTCTTTGAAAAAGCAAACTGTAAACAAATAACGAAAGAAAATTAAAGGCTATGAATAATTTTACTAACTATATCTAAAATGGTGATAAATTGATTCACCAAATATTTGACCTAGCAAATACTTGTTGTTATTCGAAACTAAGAGAAGTATTATTAAATATTTTTCAGGTATAAAAGCAGAAAGAACAAAGATTAGTTAAAGGTTGAATAATATATATGTTCAACTGCGTTAATAGTATCCAACAATCATCAGTTGTGTGTATCTTTAATATACCTTTCCGTTTTTTAAAAACGTTTACGAAACTGTTATAAAGATTGTAATCTCAATCTCTTTAAACAGATATTAAAAAATTAAATAAAAACATTAATCCCGACTTACACTGCTAAATTATGGACGGCTAGCACAGATAGCCCTCGAGTAGCTTTGTGCGACATTCAAAAACAAAACAAACTTAGAAACAGCTTAAAAAGCCATGCAACTGAAACTTTGTGAACAAGAAAGACTAAAACAAGCACACTGAATTTCCTTCACTGAGTTAGATCGACTTACATATCTTTTAAGTTGTTTCTGTAATAATTTGATTGAGGCGAGACTTGTTACTTTATACGTGACTAACAATGGGATTCGATAATAGCACACTACCAGAAGGTGTTACATTTGATGATTATACAAGGCTAGTGATGAAACGTGAGACAATTATACAAGATAAACCTCATGATCACATCTGGCTGAATGTGAGATTAGATGTTGACTTTGGTATTTGATAGTCATATAAGACTGACGATGGGACTTTATACTCACATATGGTTGAATATGAGACTCTATAAGCAAACAAGATGGATTTAATATATATATATGTAAGACCTAAAGTGTTTTTTATCGTAATAGATGTTATGTGACATATGATAGTACTTTGTTTTATACCCAAGATTTGGGGGTGTTGTCTACCTACGTTTTGATACGTTAATATTGACATTCTATAAATAGAAAACGTATACAATATTTGATACAGATTTCACCTTATTATTACAATAAGAAATTGATACTCTACAGAGTTACATCAATAAACTAAGCTGCTCTATGTTAACCAAAATGCAGTAATACTAATTACTCAAACCACTGTTATCTGAACACAACTCAGTTCCAACTACAATGATTTCTCCAGCCACTTTTGCATAACAATAATTCAGATTTGATTAGATCAAAACCGCCTGAGATTAACCAGAATTCTGTATCAATTAAACGGATAATTTATACTCTTCTCAGTTAACCACAAGTCAATACTGATTACTTGAATAAGCCAAAATAATTAAAAACTTTTGCACGAATAATTCAATTCTTCTTGGTTATCCAGAATTCAGTACTGATTGCTCGAATAAGCCAAGATATTTCAATGCCTATTTCTTGCATAATTCAAACCGTTCAGAAATAAGCATGGGTTGACTCTTAAAAGCTAGTTTTGTTTACGAAGACAAGATGTAACTTTGATTTTTTAATATCCTTGTAACAACATGGAAGATCTAAAATATCGTATACCTGCTGTGTGTGTGTCTATTGTGTATTTGTACAACCAAAACTGACGTCAGCCATAGAGGTCACATATATACTTGAGAAAATTTCAGGTGACCCTTATTTTTCTCGTCGTGAACAAATGAGCACAGTGAGGAGTTTTTATCATACTCAAGATTAGGCTTGTGGTTAGTCTTATATAGCTCCTTCGGTATTCAAATTCAGATTTCAGAACTCGCTGAATCATCATTAAATTCAGGAAAAATATGAAGTACAGTAGAACAGAAAGTCGTTTCACAATACAGATTGGGGAAATGATAATAGCGTAAGTGGTAATTTTCCAGTCAAACTCGATATAAACTAGATCCAAAGGGAACAAACTTTCTAAATAGGTCTATAAACCGAAAATGGCTATCGCTTTCTGGAACAACACGAAATACTAGAAAACATTCCAAACTACAGACAGGTAAAACTCCATTGAAAGACATTTCGTAACACTGACCTAGTTAGTCTGATCAAATCTGTGAACATTCTAAACTGTAGTTTTGGTTAATCGTAGTATGAGTTTAGTTATGAAACATAAACTATTAAGGACTGTAATACAATCAGTCTATAATGAATATTTTTTTACAAACTTAATTTATATATATAGTTTTAAATAAATCAACTTGTGAAGCAAAAAATTATAAAATTCTGTGTGATATGAATGTTTCAAATTCTGTTGGCTACTGTAAGTTTTAATGTCATATATTTCTACCTAAACATTCTCAGTGGCACAGTGGTATGTCTGTAAATCTGCAATTGTAGTAACTGCGTTTTCATACTCATGGTGGATAGAACACCTCTACCCTTTTGCGTAGCTTAACTATAAATACTTTAAACATTCTTAAACTATCACTCATCTAACTACAAAAGTACTATATCGTTTCTAAAATTTATATGTTCTTTTTTATTTTTTCAATTCGTGAATCAGTAAACATAAATAATTGCATGATCCGAGTATTTAAGTAACATAAAGTGCCTCACTATCTCAAAGGTCCAGATAAAAGTAATGAAATGACTAATTTTAATAAACATTTTAAACTCTGTTTAAATTCCTATTACTTACTAGGTTTATACTGTTTTCTAAAAATGATATGATAGTTACTACCTAAATAGCTTTAATTCTAACACATTTAGACTGAGATGAAATAATAGTATTAGTGGATTAGAAACTTAATCTCACTAAACAACAAGGTACAATTATGTATCTTTGTTAAACGTTAACATTAAAAAAGTCAATTTCTAAATGAAAGCTGTGAGCAAACAAATACTTGAAACAGCTTCGACAAAGATAATACATATTTTTAAGAGTGTCAGAAAATTTTCCTACTCTTCCACAAGGTGTAATTTCCCCACGTTTCTCAATGAATTATTTGTAGAAATGATTTCTAAAACTTAACAGTCCATACAAAAATAAGATAAAGAGTGCTAATTACTTTAATTGATTAATAAAGATGCCAAGGAACATCACTATCCAAAATACTGCATGAAAATATAAAAATTATCTACCAATAAAACTTAAGGTTACTAGGTGAACCTTAGGCAACTGACTATAATCTAGTTCCAGATACGGATAACTTACTTCGTTGTGTAATTAGACCCTTTATTAAAAAATCGGTAACCATGGAACTGGGTTAGCAGTTTCACGATCAGAACTTTTTTTTCGAAATCAGCTGAATTGATTAGTAAAGAAAAAGTCCCTTGCTGATCTGAAGCCTTTCTTTTTTTATTTTCCTCTTTTTTTTTTCTCAAGTCTACGTCTAGTCCTTTGTTTCCAGCAATAAAAGTCGGTTATTGAGCTGTACGTCGATAAAACCTTATTTAATATGAAATTGAAGCAATTAGTACGTTCTCCTTCGGAAAAATAATTATTTGTTAGAGAACCAAAGGGAATCGTTTACTTTTCAATTAAAGGACAGACAAAAACAGCTCATCAATTAACACACGAAAAACGTATTATAACGAGAACAATTCGAGTTAAATCTCACCAAATATGTTTCCTAAAGAACAGCTCACAGGATTTGCATAATCAGCAAATCTGTGATAACACTTTATACATATAACAATACAGTGTAAGACAGAGCTGACACAAATAATAAAATTCCTACAAATTGTAACATTAAATAACAAAACAAAAAATCAATAAACTATATATTTACATCTATCGGTTGTTTTATCTTAAACAATTGGGTGAGAAACTACATGCCGTTTAGCAAATGTAATTAATTAAGGATGCAGCTAATTTGAGGTGTTTAACAATTAGTTACGCATCAAAGACACTTTTTAAAATTATTAACTGACATATCACTTTCAGAATTTTATATTTTTCACTTAATAGATATCATAAATATTATTCCATATACTCCAATCTTAAGTTCAATTACAGATAGTTTCATTTATTATACGTTGTCCAGTCTCTGCATTTAAGACATTTTGAAAACAACCAATTATATAAAAGGGGTGTTTGTTATGTTTTTATATAGCAAAGACATATCAGGCTATCTGCTGAGCCCACCGAGGGAAATCGAACCCCTGATTTTAGTGTTGTAAATTCTTAGACTTGCTGCTGTACTAGCGGGGACTGTATAAAAAGAAAAAAGTGAAATCTCTCATTTTAAAATTCAATAACTTGGAGACTACGTTATGTTCTAGTTATTTGTTTAATAATTTCTAATTAGCTTTATTACTGCCCCAGTGCTCAGCGATAAATCTGAAGGCTTATAATGCTACAAATAAACCTCATTTATGCGAGAAAAGTATGGAAGATTCTATTCTATTTAAACATTTCTGTTTAAATTCTGTATTATTCGTCACAGGAGTAACAATAAAAAAACAAAAATTTCGATAAAGATATTGTTATTGCATACAATGCACTTCGTTTTGTTTATTTTTTGTAGCACAAAGTAACTCTAGGGCTATCTGCGCTAATTTAAACCAGAAGGAATGCAATTAGTTAACACTATCCACCATCAACGTTTGGACTATTCTTTCCGAACGAAAATTAGAACTGGCCATCACATTTTAACGCTTCACGACTGAAAGAGCGAGCAAGATGGATTCAAATCGAATACAAGAATACAAGTCGAGTATCTTAGCCACCAGCCTTCCTCGCCGCATTTCTGAAATAAATAATATACATGTGTGTCAATTAAGTATTTTAAATGTAATTCTGTCAGTTAGTTAATTTATCTAATGTCGAAACTGAAAAGTCGTTAATTTTGAACTCACTTATTCCTTGCTTTCTTCTCTAGAACACTACAAGTACACCTTTTTCTCAAGATCGTTCCAAGATCAGAATTTAAAACTGTGTTCGATAACATAATTTTTTACAGAACATACAACTGACACTATCTCCATGAATTTTTTCGCAGTATATATATGGTTTTCAACTGAACCATACAAAATAACTTCTGCGGTAGATACACACTTGGAAACAGCTCTACAACAACGCTTTCTTCAATAAACAAAGAATTCGAGACTCTGTTTTATAGTAGTGGTAATTGTTGTTGTTGTTTGTTATTAAGCCCAAAGATATACAAAGGACTACCTGTGCTCTGTCCACCACGAGTATCGAAACCCGGTTTTTAGTGGTATAAGTCCGTAGATATACCACTGTGCCACAATGGAGGGCATTTTAATAGTAAACATATCGTTGGAAACTATGATTTTCGACTTCACCTTCTGTGGTAAACACTTAATTTGAACTTGTGATTTGTGGAATCATTTTTCTGAAGTAGAAATACAATTATTAACTGCTTTATAACATTCTTAAGTAAACACACAAAAGCCGTACTCGATTGATCTACTTCCTGCAGTAAATAGTTTCAAACTCTGGCCTATGAGATCGCCTTCTACCTGTATACACACAGGTTAATACTCTGACCTATAATCAAATTTTTATATTAGACACAAATTTTAAACTCTGTTTTGTGAAACCTTTTCTTCTTTTGCTGTAAGCACACTGAAACTAAGTTTTGCAGTAAACAAACAGTTTACCACTTCGTTCTGTTACACGTTTTCTACAATGAACAGCGTTTGGAGCTCTACCCTATGTCACTATTTTCTACATAAGAAATGTTATAGCAGAAATTTATTGTAATTAGTGTTTACCAAGCATGAGCACTGTTTCAAAACTGCATATAATTTTTTATATAAAATATTTTTTAAGATCAAATGTCGCATCAGAGTAAGTATATTACAAGGTCTGTTAGTGCTTCTAATTCAGTTCAAGGAAAAAAAATTTTTTAAAGTTCTCAATCCTGTAGTTTGGTAGAATGCGATGTGTTGATAGTGTAAGGAGTTGCGTAACAAAGAAAGAACAGGTTCTTCCGATAATATATGAATATATTTGCAAAATAATGTGTAAATACTATTTAAAAATCACTGATACATACAAAATAATGATTGAGATTTATGAAATGTAAAATGAATGCAAACAAAACTTCCAATGCCCTAGATTGTAAAGATACGTAAATTGTTTACCACAAGTTTTGCGATATTGAAAAGCTAATTTTATTCTCAGTTTACTACCTGAATGATTTTTATTTAGTAAACATTAGGTGGAAGAGACGTATGAATAAAATATTTTCAATGTGTAAAAGTGCATTTAAAAGAAGCTTTCAGCATTCCAATGAATAAATGATAATCTATTATTATTATTAGACCTTTATGTATTTGTACATAATTCACCTAAATTTTCTTTCCATTTCATGAAAACCACTACGATTTTAAAAGGTACTCATTGCACTGTTAGTTTGGAAGTTTGAAGAATGCTGAAAAATGTGGGAAAATTGCCATTACTGAGACTGTACTAATGTATTACAACCCTTTTCAGCTTGGTTGAATCACTCACAATATTTACAAACCTTCTTAATTTATATGTGAAAGCAAGTTTTAAATACATAAACATAAAATTGGTAGCGTGTAAATTTAACCTTAAATGTCGTAAAGCTTCATAACAAATAACAATTCACTTTATAGGAAATCTAAGTACACTTTCCGTTCAATGAAACCGAAACGAAAACCCTTAAGTCTACAAAAGAAAACGCGGTGGTATTTATTTTGTTTGCCAGATAATACCAGTTTGTATTTTTTCTTCATATATTATCTCTCGCACATTTTTTTTATAAAGCATTGCACATTTCATACCACAGGAAATACTGTTATGAGCATCAAGTGACGTGAGTGTTAACTTAAATAAATCTGTAGTTGTTTTCTTGCATTTTTCTTTATCACAGTTTGCAGAAAATTAAATTGTTTCCAGGAAGAGAGATATGGCATGATTACAAGTCTTGCTGAATTTTATCCTTAAAATTAGTTATTGTAATTACTATTACAATTTCGTATATCAGATTAGAGCAACCTGAATTTCTCTTTGCAAGTGTCGTTTACTTACCTAGAAAATTATTTTCATAAGCACTGATCAAACGTAATTTGACTCCAAATGAGCAGTGTCGAGACTTTTTATTTAGTGCGAGTTGTTTTTCAAACGTTTCCGTATTTAACTCTCTGTGAGATAACTCAAAATCTAACTGGTATATAACTGTAGTTTGTGACTGATATGCCTTGTTCTCTGTTGTTTAATTCTATATTTTAGAAATAAAGTAATCATAAGATCTCTCAGTTAAGAATTAAGCTGTTAATAGCTTCGTAATCCAATTAATTTTAAATTAATACCTGAAACCACAAAAAATGCGTATGAAATAGTTAAAAATATTTTCCAAAATGAGATATTTTGCTATTTTGAATAAAAAAAAACTTGATTGTTTGGATATTTTAAATCAAATTAAATATATCAATGCTGCCTTTTAATACACCATAAAAACTATATTTATTTGATATTTATTGTGTTGACTTGATTGTTTGTTGGTTGTTTATAATATAGTATAAAGTTTTGCCCATCACGATTATCAAAACCCGGTTTCTGGCGGTGTAAGTCTGCAGACATGCTGCTGTGCCACTGGAGGGCATATTGATTAATGCCTTCTCAGAAACACTTTAACACTTTTAGCACATCTTGTTCTTAATACTAATCCATACCTTAAGAAAACAGTTTTAACTACTGGAGTATTTAAGTTTTTTGTTGTAAAATTCTAAACTTTAAATAAATATGTCTTTCTTTTAGGATTTTAGAGGATTAACACAAATCTACCTGTGGATAGGCATTTAAAAATCATTTTCATTCCTTGCAAAATATTCACTAGATAAATACGCTTCAAGTAACTAGAATGAGGATATTTTTTTACTAGGGAAAAAGCAATAAAATCAAAACAACATTTGTCTTACAATGTAGGAAAATACTACTTGTAAAGCAGAGCATCTGATCAATTTATCCTGCCTCAGCCGAAACTTAAAATTATGGTGTGCATTATTGATTGGTGAAAAAAGAAAACAAACACTTCGTCGTCTGCCTGTATGTTTGCAGATAAATATATCTATGTATACGAAGAACTTTGGATGATGTTTTTATTTTATAAAGTACATTTCCTTGTTCAGCCTCTGTGTCATTTCCATCTGTCAATGCTTAACAACTTTCAAGTTTTCAAGCTTGGTAATATATCTTAATACTGTCAGTGAGTAGCAACACGTGGAGTTTGGGTGACACGAGTTCGTTTTCCTTTAATGAGATAAATAGTACAAAACGCCTTGTTGTAGTTTCTCTTTGTACGTTTAATGGTAGCAAAACAGCGAAGAACTGACATAACTATGAATCATGTGTTACTTTCATGTGACAATAAAAATACATTATATCACCAGAAGTGCGAACTTATTTATCTTGGTATTTGTGTTTCAAAATCTAATCGCTTGACAAATAAATTCTGATTTTGAAACAACAATATAATACAGTGAAAATCATTCTTAAAATTTATTTTTCACGCTAAAAGAGAAGAAAGCACAGTATCATGAATAAATAAATACTAAAATATGGTACAAAGATGACATGACGTTATTTGTTGAAATTTGATGGCTTTAGCATCTTGACAGGTTTGTTTGTTTGTGAATTACACGCAAAGCTGCACGAGTGTTATCTGCGCTAGCCTTCCCGAATTTAGCAATGTAAGACTAGAGTGAAGACAGTTAGTCATCACCACTCACCACCAACTCTTGAGCTACTCTTTTTACAACGGATAGTGGGATTGACCGTCACATTATAACGCCCCTACCACTGAAAGGGCAAGCATGTTTGATACAACAAGACTCGAACCTGCGGCCCTCAGATTACGAGTCGAGTGCCTTAACCACCTGGCCATGCTGGGCCTATCTTGACAGGTAGTTTTGCTACAGTACAAGTTTCAAAAATACTGCTGATGTTTCTATATAACGTGATTTCTTTCATTCTTTTCTTAATCGCAGAGTTTCACTTAAAACTTTCAACTTAATAACTACAGCTTACTATTAAATATCGTAAAATTTCTTGCTTTGTTTCTGTGTACATTTTATAGTTTAAAAACACAATTTTAAAATGAGTTCATATATATACACTTCTATACTTGAAGTGTTTAATAATTTCTGAAACCTTTATACAGAAAATACAAAACTTAAGAATTGGATGGCTGACGTTTACGTGGAGCAAAGCAACTTGGTTATTTGTGCCAAACAATCGGTTAAAAGCAACGTAAAACTAAAATCGCTATAAAATGTAAAAATGAATTAAGATAAAAACCAAAGACACTTCAAACTGCAAAAAGCAGGTAAAAAACTTAAATAGAATTTAAACAGCCAATGGCTCTTGAAAAATTAAAACACAAGTAAGATGGTCGTGTCACTATCATCAGTACCCTGTCCTACGACAGGGGTAAAATGTCTAAAATGATGCCGTTGTTCAGAGTCTTAATGACGACTCGACAGTAAAACATGGGCTATTGTGAGTTGCATATTACAAAGGACACACATTGGTGCATCAGTCCCAGATAAAAGAAAAAGATGAGTAACAAACTGCAACCATACTTAGCCTAGTCAGGATAACTTCATCCTTCCCATTTTCATGGAAACAAGACGGCCAAAGAGAAACAGAAGGTTTGACGTGAAAAAGCTTCTTATCACTTTCTCGCTTATCACTTTTACGGC
This sequence comes from Tachypleus tridentatus, assembly GCF_004210375.1. NCBI lineage: Eukaryota > Metazoa > Arthropoda > Merostomata > Xiphosura > Limulidae > Tachypleus > Tachypleus tridentatus. The sequence goes on from NC_134826.1 coordinate 115,510,260, forward strand.
TCGGCTCCACTAACAACTGGCGCGGAGCTGAGCCTTGAACACAGGACTGTAACCCATATACAAAATAGGCACGGCTGCGATAGAAGCATAGCAGACTGACTTAGCTGCGGTGTCAGCAAATACTGACATGGCTTGATATTTAGAAAATCTGTATAGAAACAGAAGGTAAAGAAAAATGGGCCAGTAGATTTTGAATATCGACGAAAACAGGGTGAGGACAAACGTGAAGCGATTTCAGAGTCAGTGGAAAGCTAAGAGAATCGGTATAAATAGTACACTTGGTGTAATGCATAACTTTTACGTGATTAGGGCTATAGCAATGGCATACAACTCGGCAGTAGACACAGAAACTCTAGAGGGTATCCTGTGAGCAACCGCCGAATCATAAGACACTACGACAGAGCTCACAAAGTCACCTGATTTCAAACCACCCGTATAAACGGGAACGTAAGAATGATTCGAAAGATGTTCGGTAAATAAAAAACGGTGTTTACAATGAGCAAAATCCACCTTCCCCAGATGACTCAAAGGAAGGTCATAGGTGGGGATAGTAAGAAGCCATGGAGTGATCAGTGGAAACAGAAACGTCATCCAAAGAAAAACAGACCCAATTCAGCCAGTTGCGCCTACACACGAAAGCTGAAAGGAAGAATGGAAAATCATCTATTCTGAAAGAGATATTCCATGGAGAAAGGAAGACACGAGTCGAAATGGAATACGTTGTTAAAGTTAGTAGTTTTAAAGTATACTGTAAAGAAAATTGCAAGTGACGGAAGTAAAGAGAAGGCTCACGGAATTTAATGTACAAACTCTAGACCGAAGAAGTGCGGAAATCACCCGTGCAGAGCCGAAGTCCTAGATGGTGAATGAATCCAACATTTTCAAGGACAATCTCCTGGCAAGAACTGAGACCAGAGACACACAGTCCAGTTTAGATTGAAAGAGAGCATGATATATCTTGGGCATAGAACAATGATTTGCTCCCCAAGAGGTGGAAGAGAGAACATGGGGAATGTTCAGTGCCCCTGTACACTTGAAACATAGCTGCTTCATATGTAGAATGAAGATCAAATATAAGCTTCAAAAACTTTACCTCAAGAACCACGGGAAGAACAACATCACCAAGACAGAGCTTGGAATGAGCGTAAATACCCCATTGTGACAAAAGTGCATGAAAACGGTTTTAGAGAAAGAAAAAGTAGAACCATTTGCTGTGGTTTGCTTCAAGAAACGATTGAGTGCAGACTAAAGCTGCTGTTAAATAAACCTCATGGTCAACGACTGACACAAGATGTGGAAGTCATCGACACAGCGCCTGTTTGCAACAATGGGATTATGTTCTGCAGTGATAGCATTTATATTCACACTGAAAATGTGCACTCAATACATAACCCTGAGAGTCTCCTAGTTCCTGTCGAAAAAACTGGAAAGCATCTAGCCCATATGGACTTGAAATTGCTGGCCCATTAAAAAATTCTGGATAAAAGAAACAAAATTCCTAAATGCACAAAAAAAGCTCTTGCCAAGAGTATCGGCAATGCTTCAGGCATCAGCAACTTCCTGGCCATCAGAGAGCAAGATCAAAAGGGGGAGAGAATTATACTGCTCACTAACTTTCCGAATCTTATCCCATATGACTTTGGAACTGGTGGTAGAAGAGATGCAAGTTTTGAACTTAATCCAAGATTCCTTCTGGACTTGCCGTCTCACTTGCCAAGCATGGCACATTGCCCACTGAAAAGCAATGCGGTTTGAAAGTGTGAGATACTTAAGAAAGGTATCCCAGGTGTGTTGTTGAGCCTTACATGCCATTAGGCATGCAGGACTCCACCCCGTATCGAGGATATAGGAATAGACTGAACAGATTCTAAGACAAACCAGTCAGTCACTGCTCCCATGCAGTCTTCTATCGAAAGCAGGATCAAGTTTTGAGAGAGCAGTAAAAGAAGGCCAGTTGGCCCAGTACAATTTCCACCAAGGTGTGTGAGTTGGGTGGCAATGACTATGGCCAGTCTCCTTCAAAATAATCACTGACCCGTGGTTTACTGTCAGCTCTCCAAGAAAAGTGAAGTGGAGCACATAGAGAGATCAATAATAGTGAAAGACTGACTAGGTGCATGAAAATAAGTATAGCAACCAGTATTTAGAAAATAAAGGTTGTTATCCATAGAGCATTATCCAGAGGGGATTATGTCCATTAAAGATACTCAGTATTAACAATGGGGATGGCAACTGTTCATTGAAAGCATCAAGATCTGATTGCTCATAGGTCTTTCCAAAAAGAAGAAAAGTGATGGTACGACCCAAGGAAACACAGATGGTTACGGCTTCCAGGGGTGTATTGAATGGCAAAAACAGAGTGGGTACATGTTGGTCGACCAGCAGTGCCACCCCTTCATGCATTTGTCCATCGCACAGCCTCTCGTTCTGGTGCAATGAAATCTGCCAAAATATGACCGTATTGATAGGGTTCATAAACGTTTATTGTAAGGAAAAACACACAGGATGATAAAAATCAATCAAAGCCTTAATGTGGTCTGAATGAAAACAGAAATCTCAAAAGTTGCATTCTAGCAAAGTGGCCTTTTTAACTTAGGTGAAGGAGAACTGGGTGAAGAATCCTTCTGTTGTAGACTACACCATTTTTCTTTAGTAGGTCTATCGACTTCCATGGATTCAGCCGTGGATCGAATGGGCAGATCTCCGTCGGTGGACATAATCATTCTGTATCTTGGAGTCAAAGAAGAAGGACCCAAGTAGAAGCCTGAGCTGAAGAAAATGGTAATGGTTAGGAAGGTAATGGAAGGAATGTTAGGAGCAGAGATAGTAGTAGATGTTAACTCGTCAACTTTTAACCATGGTGGGCAAAAGACTCTTCACATGGTTGGAAAACTATTCTGTTGGAGGCACAGAAATATCTGTTTACACTCTCACTGTAGCAGCGGAACGTAATCCAGCAACATATGTCCGAGACAGAGTGAGGTACAGTAGCTTTTCCAAGCCTCGATGTAGGAAATATTGTTAACAGTTTTTTAATGTTGGGCTTCTTTCTTTTCTGCCCACTTAGGGCAAGAACGAAAGTAAAAGGGACAGAAACCACTACAATTAGCACAGTATGGTTCCAGTCCGTACTTATAGGTGTCATGGCCTTTGCCACAACAATGAGCTCACATTACAGAACCACAACAAGATGCTTCAAATGGCCAAACTGCTGACACTGGAAACATCCGAAAGGGTTGGGAATACGTGGCCACACCCTACTGTTCAAGTGGTCTGCCTTGATAGTGGCAGGTGGACGTGGCGATGTAAATGTCAAAATAAGGATATTTTTAAGCAACACAATTCCATTCTTAAGAGTGGGGATATGACGTACCATAGAAAATGTTTTAGTGGAGAAACCAACGAAGACCTCCAAATCGGGAATGTTCTTCAAATTCCTCTCAACAATAACTTTTCTTGAGGAATTCAAAGTATTATGGGGAGTAACCGCACTGAGTATATCTCCAATGGTCTTCAAATTCCCGGAGTTTGGCGTGTTGTGACGTATATGTTTCCGCAATATTGTCACCAGAGAGCAGCTTTCTGACTGACTTCTGTAGACCAGCAAGTTCCTCTAATCCCTTTTGAATGGAAAAGGAAGACATCTGCTTTAAAATTTCTCAGATAACGAATGACGAATAAGAAATCGAGATGTGAAATTGGACTGTAATGGTTACTGTACAACAGAGTCGTCTATGCGTAGTCGTTTTCCAATTAGCTTCTTTTCAGTTATATTACTATTTCTTCATGGTTTGGGGTATCCATAATAAGTAAAGGAAAATTTCAGAACCAACTAACCCCATCCACACTACGAGGGTACACACCACAATGCAAAACAAAGACACTGCAGCAACGCCAGGATTTCGTGAGCATTGTACCAAAACACCAGTATCTGACACAATATCCGCAACACCCGTTAAGAATGTCCAACATTGGTACTGAGTTGGACCTAATCTAACAGGACAAGCCGGTTGATTCTAGTGGGCACCCTAAAGTTGCCAGTCTACAGATTTTCAAGGCTAAAGAGGCGCGTTAAGGTTGGACCCCTCAACCACTAGGATCTTCTCTTCCTCTTCACGGGTCATCAAGCACAGCAAACACATGGGTGAATGTTCAGATAACAAAGGAGGTAAACTGAAAGTACAGAACCTTCTCTGGAAGCTTCCCTCACCATATTCAGGAAACCACCTCAAGGCTGAAAAGCTGAGAAAAACAAATAAATTATTTACCTAACAACTATTCCATAAATGCTATAGGACTGTGTGCCAAATTATCAGTAGATAAAAATTAAAAACACAACTTCCTTGAAGTTGTCAAAGATAAACTATGAATCAAATTCTCATTAGTTTACCAATACCATGCTCTATAGTGAATGATTTTCAGATACATTTGGTGGCTTCGATGTATTAACAGTTTCTGAAATTGACATCTTGTCATGGAAATATCCGCCATACAATGTGATACATGACTTTATTCAAAAGAATAAAATTAAAACGTTAAGAAATTACAGAAGTTAAAGTTAATTTCATTTCAACAATGCATCTTCTCTATTCTGGTTAAAACCATCAGGTTAAAATCACTGCTTTCTCTTAAAACTTACTTTAATCCTTGCATGTCCTTAGACAAATGAATTTTTTCCATAAAATATATCCATTAGTAACATGAAAACGTACATATACTTATTTTATTTTAAATAAGCTTTTAAGAGTATTCCGTTGTTTCATTACTGAATCCTGTATCACTCTTTCAACTGTACAAAATAATATGTTTTCCTTGTTTAATAAAACAAACCCTTCTCTGTCATTATTATAGGAAATTCTATATCATTCTTCTTCTCGCCAAACAGATTAAATACCATCAACTAGTAAAAGAAAAAAGTAGAATATTTCTTTAATTGAGTTAATTTACATCCAAAAACATTAGACCAATCTGTCCTACTTCAATCAGTAGTAAATATTTCTCTTTTGACTTAACACAACAAAACTTGCTACTTTCTTGGATTAAGCTTACTCGCAAAATTAAACAAACAAAAAAAACTAACAAATAGAGCTATGGGTTTAATGGACTTCTCCTGCCTGTTTCAAAAGTGGGGCAATGTAAAGAAGGCCTTAGAATAAAGGTCAGTTGTCGTCATACTCATGAAACAGACAGGGTAAATACAGTAATTAAAACCATAACTCTACTAACTCTACACTGCATAAAATGTCTTTGAAACAAGTAACACTAACCTCTCTTATTCGTAATTTAAAAACAGTTCTCTAACATTGTTACTAAAAGTTCAAACCTCTTTATTTCCTCTTCAAAAATGCCCACAAGCCATTTAACCCTCCAGAAAAATATCCTTGATTACAGTAAATCGTTTTATGAAATAAAGCAATCCTCTCTGTTTGTGTTTCTCTTTAATGTTCAATGGGAAAAAAAACGACAGTTAACTAACTGCAAATTCCTACTGACAAAACGCACTTATTGCAACATAAATATGACTGCTATGACAAATATCCAAAAAAAGACTCGTGTAAAAAACTTTTAGCGTTCCGAAATTATTGTTAGATTTCTCAAGACGACCTTTAGGAGCATAAACAAGGTTATCGCAATATTGTTTATAATTAATTTTCAAAATAAATGTAAAGGAGCACATGACTCTGCTGTTTACTTTTTAACGTGTCAGTGTATTTCATAACGCAATTGATAGGAGAACGCTATTCTTTGGATGAAAGAAAAAGTTTATATGTGTTGTTGTCATTCTTTTATTTGATTGAGGATCAAAATAGATTTTATTTTCAGCTAGAAATAGCAAACATTTTGTCGACCGTCGTTGGTTTGAGTAAGCCTGAGTTGTTTTTCAGATTCACTCTCGAAACATATTTTTAAAAATCATCGCTTAAATGTAATACTTAAGCTTTCTGGAAAGATATTTTTTGTGTGTGCTTTACACTTGTTTGAAATATATGTCAAGTTGTTTATAGTATTCTGGATTGAAAGAGAATCCTTGATCTCTAAGAAACCCAACAAAAGAGGTTCGCGAAGAGTCAGAATGAGGACAAAACTGACGGTAGGGTTCTATTTACAAGTGCGTGGAAAAGGTAGAATAAACTGCATTAGATACAAAACTAACTTAAAAATCTGCGAGTTGTTTTTTGGGATCATGTTTGCTAGCTGTTTCCTATTCACTGGTACTATAAATCTTTTTAGTATTACTTAAGTTATGCATGCAAGCGACGCGATTATGTTATCGTATATAAGCCTTTAGAATATACTTTACGTGTTTTTCTTGAATTTTAAAAGCATTATATTACTCGGATAGCAGTAGCAAACAGGTTCTTACTTTATTTTTATAAGTATATAATTATTCAATAATATGAGTTTAATAGAGAACTCAAGGTAATGCAAATTTTAACTGTAAAAAATTTTATTGTATAAAATACAACCTTTGAAATAAATATTTTTAACATATTCAACGATGATGTGAAAGTCTACACGAATAATCTTATTGTGAAATAGCACTGAACGTTAAGTTTCAATTCCTAAAAGAACTTTAATGCGTTTCTAGTTTGTTACAATCCTTATTGTTGTTGGCAGTGGCAGTACAACATTTCTCAACCTACAGCTATAACTATGTTTACATTGAAAGTGACATAAATATAAATTACATCCGTGATGTTAGAAAAACACAAAGGTTCAAGACGTCTCGATAGAAATAAATAAAAACACTATAACCCGAGCGATTTTGAAAGGTGGACCTTTCTTCTTCAGAAGCAAATTGGGAATAAATTGCATCTATTATTATAACGTGCCTTGATGTCATCTAAATGAAATTTAGCGATTTTATCAACAAAATGTTTTATAACCATAACGCATAGCTATAGGCGAAGCATAAAGCAAGCATAGACGGTATTAATTCGGGTTTATAGTGAATTATTGTTTGGTTTGTTTTGAATTTCACGCAGAGCTACTCGAGGGCTATCTGCGCTAACTGATATCTAATTTAGCAGTGTAAGACTAGAGGGAAGACAGCTAGTCATCACCACCCACCACCAACTCTTGAGCTATCCTTATATCTACGAATAGTGAAATTGACAGTAATGTAATAACGCCCCCACGGCTGAAAGGACGAGCATGTTTTGTGTGACGGAGATTCGAATCCGCGACCTTCATATTACGAGTCGAACGCTTTAACCATGCTGGGCCGAATTACGGTTGGAGACCTCACAACTATTAATTGATAAATATATATAGACTTTCAAATACTAATGCATCATGTTTGGAAAATCTACGAAATAATCTGAAACGCTTAGTACAACATAAGCGAAGATGATCCATTACGGGCTTTGTTGGCATTACACTGTAGATACATTGTAAATACCATAGTTATAATGAATTTATATCAATAATACGTAGATAAAACCCTAAGAGGATGGGCACAGTAATCAATTTGTTTAGTTGTATAGGACCTCACCTCAACAATTTATCCAGAATAAAAACATAATAGCCTCACAAAATAATATAATAACGGATCCCAGGATTTTAGCTTGTAAAACCATAAACTTATTCCTCTGTCCAATTGTAGGGCTTAATATTGAATAATGTTTAAACTTAAAAATATTTTAGGATATAAAAGTGAAATAATTAATATAAATATATGCGAATAAGAGAAGTTTTGAATTATTGGAATTTTTCTAATGGCTAACGGTTTCAATAACAACACAAACATCCGTATGTATGTGCAACGCACATAATATCACATTCTGCTGACTGAATATTATTTTTAGCTACAACGCTTTATTCTCTGCTTGAAACCGAGTTTCGGTACTCGTGGTGGGCAGAGCACAGATAGTCCATTGTGTAGCTTTATGCTCAGTTACGCACTTTAAACATCTCTACAACATCGTGTTAGTTTTAGCGAAGATACATTTATTTTGTTGTTTAGAAAGTTTATTTTAAAACCAGTCAAAAAGTTTATAAGTATGGTGGTAGAAGCTGTTTCCATGTCTTACTTTCTTTACTCGTGACACATGAATACTGTAAAAGATTCTGAAGGTGATATTTAGTCTTTCCTTAATATTTTATTAACTTTAGAAACAGTGTTTTTATATTATCAATATTTCGACAAATTATGAGAGCTTAGAGGTAAAAAACGGAAGAATAAGGCACATCTATGTATGAGTAGCTTCCATATACTTACAACGGAAATTAGTGTTGTAAAACTCGCTTAAAATCAAAAACCCAATTACCCTTTAATTGAACAAAAACAGTATGTGTTTCCTAAATGTCGTTTTTATAGCAAGCCCAAAGCCCGAAAGTGTAAAGTATGTGTATGCAGCAAATAATGAGCTCTCTCATTCACATCCCATGTATGGCTAGCCCTAATTACAATAAAACTAAGATTCATTTGCAAGAATAAAGACTGTCTACTTTATGAGACTAAGTGTTCTTTATTAAGTTAAAAAGGGATTACACTGAAGAAATGTTAACAACGTATGAAGTCGTTTTTTGTAAACAGTGTTCAATTTCCACAACTATAGCTATTGAAGTCATTACGTTTTGAGGCTCCAAGTTCTCGTTTAATAGCACTATGTTACACAAATGTTGTTCCTGGATAGTATGTGTTATTTCTTAATTGCTTATGTTGTAAAAGTACAGAAAATGGTCATTATTCCCTTCAAACTTTGCTTTTGTGACCTGGATAATAAAATTTTGCAATTATTCTATTTTCTATGTAAAAACGGGGAAATTTGCACATTTTCATTTAAATGAGGTCTGAATAAAATAACATATGAATCAGGATTTACATGTATTTATACTAAAGTTAAACAAAAATGTTTAGAAGTGAGTAGTTTTTCGAGATTTACCACTGTAATGTAAATCCCTTTCACGTATCAGCCCCCAAATATAGTTTCTCATCATGTTTTCGTTATATGTTCTTTGGTAGCGACGTTCAAAGTTCAGTATATATTGGTGGAAGCGCTCGCTTTTCTCCTCTGAGTATGATTCCGCGTTCTCCTTGAATTTATCAAGATAAGCGTCAAGGATAAGGACTTTCATTCTGCAGCCCATTTTGCCGTAGTTCTTCACCAGAGCCTCAATCAGCACCACATAATTTTCGGCCTTTATGATTACCCAAAAAGCCCCAAACCACTGTGACAAAGCTGCCCCAAGATTTTTTCCTTCTTACTGAGCTTCTTGGGAAATTCTATGCACGCCAGGATCTTCTTTACTTGTAGTCCAAGGAAAACATCAGCTTTGACCTTTGCCTCAAACAGCTGAAGAAAGAAGTCTCGAAGGAACTTAAAGGCTGCAGACTCCTTATCAAAAGCTGTGACAAATTGTTTTATAAAACCCAATATTGTGTGCAATGGTGGTAACAACACCTTCTGGAAGTTCACTAGTGGCTCACACTTGACATTGTGCCTTCCCACAAAGAACTTGGTCCGTTGTGGTCAGTGCTTCCTGTTGTAGTGCGCTGCGGTGCCCCTGCTGTTCCAAAGGCAAAGATAACAGGGGAACTTGGTAAAGCCACCTTGTAGACCCATCAAGAATGCCACTATTTTAAAGTATCCGTTAACCTCCCAGCCATACTCATCACACTTTAAGGCTTCTAGCAAGGTCTTGAAGCTGTTGTATTCCTCTTTGAGATGCACCGAAAGATATTTAAATTTTAAAAGGTCTAAAATTTGTAAAATATAAAATCTTACTATTCAAGCAAGCAAAAATTCCCCGTCTTACCTTCTAAAGTTTTTTTACAGTGCTCGCAGGTAAAATGAGGTGCCCAGGGTTTGTCTTGATCCCCGATAGGTATGCCGAAATATGCCTTGTAGGCTTCCCTCATTTTAGCAGATGCTGTCACAGAGTATTTTTTCGCTCTTGTTTTGATAAATTGGCCACATACATAACAGAATGCATCTGGAGAATGCATGCAGCTTTTTGATGCCATCTCTGATAAAATCAGATAGGTCTATGTGTTCACTTAGGCAGCGAGTGGTGAGCCCCTGTATATATATTACTATGGAAAGTTGTAGAAAATTCTAAAAGGTTCGGCCTGGCATGGCCTAGCGCGTAAGGCGTGCGACTGGTAATCCGAGAGTCGCGGATTCGCGCCCGCGTTGCGCCAAACATGCTTGCCCTCCCAGCCGTGAAGGCGTTATAATGTGACGGTCAATCCCACTATTCGTTGGTAAAAAAGTAGCCCAAGAGTTGGCGGTGGGTGGTGATGACTAGCTGCCTTCCCTCTAGTCTTACACTGCTAAATTAGGGACGGCTAGCACAGATAGCCCTCGAGTAGCTTTGTGCGAAATTCCAAAACAAACAAACAAACATCTAAAAGGTTCTTCAAAACTATCGTAAGTTTTACAACATTCTAGAAATTTCTTGAAAATTCTTGTTACTTCGAGAAATTCTCTATCAGCTACTCAGCACTAAATCTACCTGGAATGTTCTGGAAAATGGGCAAATTTGAAAATTCCATTAGCCAGATCACAAGAGCAAAGTTTGAAGAAAGAAAAAAATAGGTCTTTTCCGTTTACTTTAAGCATAAGCTATTGGGAAATAACACTTTCTGCCCAGTAACAAGAAAAAGTAAAAAATTTTGTTACATAGTGTAATTAAATGAGAACTTTACATTTTGGATGAAAATTCTAATACAGATGTTAGTTTAGAAACATCTTTAGATAACTTAAGGTTTTCTGCTATAAATGCCTTAATCCAAATAAATAGTTCTTTGCAGATTTCAGATATTAGGAAAATGTTTGTTTTAAAATAAAATAACTAAACCGAAATATTAATGAATATAGAAGTGTTTTTACGATGCTCAGATTCAAATATTAACAGCTGAAAGCTCGTGTAAGCACATGCAATTTTACACTTGGTATTCGGATTTCTCCATTGAAGCAGCCAGTCTTTAATAGTGTTTCTAGTTCTCCTATTGTTATTTCCCTCTAGTAATTACCACAACCCTCCAGTGGTAACAACATAATTATCAGACGCTCTTATACAGTACAACAAACTACGAATGGAAGAGGATTGGTTATCAGATGCTTATACATTCGTTAAATGCACGTTCTAAGACCTAATTCTCAAATAATTAGTTTTGTTAAGAGTACTGTTAATGATCAGGGTTAAATTTTGAAAATGGGAAAACTTAGTTATTGTGATAATTTATAAAAGTGTCTAATAGAAATATATGAAAGGTATATATTTGAATACATGTATATTATTTCTTCGTAAAGGAGCTGAAAGGTCTCTGGGAAGGTCAACTTTTTTTAAACCATTCGCTCTATTATACAATACTGTGTTGTCCGTCATTCAGTCAGTAAACACTAAAATAATGTTACACAACAAAAACTTAACGTTGTAATTTGTATTGTCGTGATGTCAATAAAACATGCATATGTCATAAATCACGAGAAGGGTTACGCACTTTGTAGGATACAATAAAGCAGAACATACAAACGTCAAAACTAAGAAATAAAAGTATTTGTTACTCGTAATATTAGTTTCATTTACTGTTGAAAGATAATACTATCGTGAACTCTGAAGAGGTACATCTAGTTGTATGTAATATTTTTAATATGTTAATTCTTTCATTTTGTAAAATAAAAATATTTATTACTCTTAATTTTAGTTTTACTTGTATTTGAAACAGAACACTTATTTATGCTTAAACGCTTAATACAACATAAGCAAAGATTGTCCTTTGTCGCCTTCTAGGTATGACATGGTAACTAAATATCATAGTTGTGACGAGGTTATTTGTTTAATACACTAATAGAATATATTAAATGTTGAAAGCTTTTCTTGTAATAACTTTGATTATCTGACAAATAAAATATTACACCATATCAGCAAAGGAGAAGATAAATAAAACTTCGGACAATACAGTTTTACACTCAAGGTCAAAATTTAAGAAATATGAATGTCATCGTAAATAAACATCATAGTCTGTTTGAGGTGAATAGACATGGTAGTTGAATGGTGCAGGTAAGTCAGGCTTAGACATCACTGAAAGAATAAATTATTTTGTTAGATATTTCGTAATTACACAGTCTTTCCAATTGAAGGAAACTGAGAATAAGCATGTGGAGGATATTACAAGCTCTCTTAAATATTTTACTATTTTTCTTTTTTATATTTGAATCAAGGACGCTTTTGTGTTCTACACGTATACTAATTTTTACGTCAGTACCCAGTGATTTTCTGTCTATCAGGTCACTGAAGTTGCACTATTCTTCCTCCCAGACAATGTTGTTCAAGTAGTCAGTATACTAGATTACATGTGAAAAATCATCTTCACTAAGTAAGTCTTTTAAAAGGGGGGCTTGAAAGCTATATGTCTCTGTCCACCCCTTATTACAAACTTTAAGGACTAGTTCCTTAATAATAAACACTCCGACTATCTCGAAGCGTTAATGATAGCAAATCTCTCCTTTCGTAGGCTGTAATGGTAACAAATGTGGACAACAGTAAAAAAAAAACATTAACATCAACGGTATCTCATACACTATTATGATTATTATTATCGTTGTTCTGACATGGTCACCACCTATTTTTTATTGTTTTGAGTTGGTACTGATTCACTTCGCGCATTTCGACTTTACATTAATTTTCTTAGTACACTTCGACTTTACACAAGTTCATTTCGCGTCCTTCTGCTTTACAATAATTTCACTTCGCGCTCTTTCACTTTATACTAATTCATTTCGCGCACATCACATTTTCAATCATGTCATCTTCGAACATCGATTCTTTTGTTCTATTTTTATCGACAATTAAAGTATTTCTATTAATTTCTATCTATAATAATTACGTTTTATAACACCCTAGCCTCGTCAATTTGTTACACACACCTAATTTTGTCATCAGATTACACAATCTGTCTACATCTTGATTAGATGACTCATACTCGACCACTCCAATAGCCTCGGAATAATGACAACCTTATTTTCACATGCACTAACTTTATTTTTCTGTACATTTCTTGTATATTAATTGAAATTGTTTGTCTGTTAGCTATAAACGGTACTTTCCATAGTTTAGTTGGTTGTTTAGTGTTTCCATATTGAACTGTGAGGGTATACAACAATTTTTTGTCGCCTAACCTTACTTCACTCACTTGTTTTTCTCTGCCCCCTAGTAGCAGGGCGGTATGTCTGCGGGCTTACAACGCTAGAAACCGTGTTTCGATACTCATGGTACACAGAGCACAGCTTCCCCATTATGTAGTTTTGTGCTTAATTACAACCAAACAAACAAGCGTTCTTCTCTATGTTCAGCAGCTTTTGTCAAACGTTCGTTGGCTAACTCAAATGCTAATTGCATTCACTATAATAATTTTGCCTTGTAATCGTATATACTAACAATAACAAGGGAATCTACTCATCCAGGTTTCTAGATGATTCTGTTTAGAAAAGTTCTAGTGAATCTTTCCATTAAACCATTGGCAGCTGGGTGATAAGCGGTGATCTCTATTTTCTTAATACCTAATAATTTACAAACTTCCTTCATTAATTTCGAAGAGAAGTTACTACCTCTATTCTGTCAATAAATACTGAAGTATACCATGTCTAGTTACTATTTGGTTAACAAATGTTTTGGCAAGTGTTTCTACTTTTCGAGCTGTTTAGCATATTGCCTCGGGAAATCTAGTCAGGTAATCGTCGACTACTAGTACATATTTGTTTCCTGCACAGGATATAGGCAATGGGTTCAATATATACAAAGCTATTAGCTGAAAAGGCATAGTTAAACTTGCCATTCTCTCTAAGGACTATTTCTAAAATGTGAGTTAATTTGTGTCGTTCTATGTAATAACTCTCTAAATACTTGGTACATCTTTTACTTATTCTACAGTGTGTTTCACGAAAGCTAAGTGTACTGCAAATGGTTTGTTTGTTTGTTTGTTTTTGAATTTCGCACAAAGCTACTACAGGGCTATCTGCGCTAGCCGTCCCTAATTTAGCAGTGTAAGACTAGAGGGAAGGCAGCTAGTCATCACCACCCAGCGCTAACTCTTGGGCTACTCTTTTACCAACGAATAGTGAGATTGACCGTCACGTTATAACGCCCCACATGGCTGAAAGGGCGAGCATGTTTAGCGCGACGGGGATTCAAACCCGCGACCCTCAGATTACGAGTCGCACGCCTTAACACGCTTGGCTACTGCAAATGGTGTGTCATGATATGATTTCATGACCTTCATCTTCAAACTATGTGATATAACTATCTATTCTGTCTTATCAGTCTTTTTACACAAGATATCTCAGTTTAATGTATACTATGTATCTTGTTCCTGCAATGCTGTGGTTTTTAATGTACAAAAGTTTTATGACAAAATCAGAAATTATATTTCAGGATACTTTCAAAGAATAAAAAAACATGAACTACAGGTGAAACATCAAAATTTTATTTTAATCTTCCCTAATAGCAGTGTAAGACTAGCTAGTCATCACCACCCACCGCCAAAGGAACTACTCTTTTACCAACGAATAGTGGGATTGACCGTCACATTATTTAGGTCATGCAAACAGTTAACATTTTGTGTCAACAGTTAACATTTTGTGTCAACCTTTTGCAAACAGTTTTCCAGGCATTGTTGCAACATATTTAATCAAAGTGTCCTTCACGATTTTACTCCAAACATCTCTAATACACTCTCATAAATGTTATTTAGAAGTAATTTTTGAATTTTCAATTTTTTTGATTTATCAAGTTCCACATCTGCTAAACTTGATTGAGATCGGGGCTCTGCGTGACCCATTTCATCATATGAACGACTCCAGAAGCTTCTTTCTTAGTTAAGTAATTTATGCATAGGTTGCTTGAGTGTTTGGAATTATTAATTTCTTGGTAGTAGAATCCTTTACCAATAATACACAAAGCACTGGGTATACCATGAGGGATCAGTATCTGATGGTACTTGCGTTGGTCCATTATTCCACCTATTTTGCAAATATCTTCTGTCTTCCCAACATAAAACCACCCCCAAACAATCACACTGCCTTCCTGTTTCATGGTAAGTAATATAAATTGAGGTAAGTATCTTTTACCTTTCTCCCGTCCAAATATTTCAAACTTGGACTCATCCATCCATAACACCCTTTTATAGTCATCACCAATTCAGTTTTTGTAATGTTTAGCGAATGTCAATCTCTCGACAATAATTGTAGATTGAAGTAAAGTTTTTAACAGCTACACGATCAGATATTCCATTCTTGATTAACCTTTTTGAAACTGTAGATCTGGATACTTTTCTGTCATTTGGTACATTGTCGTTTATCTCGTGCTTGAGATCATTGACAGACTACCTTCTATTCTGAAGACTGCATAAAATAAAATATTTAACATCAGTATCATTGAGTTTAGGTGCTATCTCTGTTTTTTTCAAATTTACCTGTATCGGTCTTACGATCTAGGGTGTACTTGATAAAGTTTGAGAAGCATTTCAACTCTGTAACAATTTGTACGAAAGTCCAACCAGCATCACGTAAAGCTTTTATACGAACTCCCTGCTCTACTAATAATCCTCTGTACTTTTTTGGGCCATAACAATAAAGCTTAATATGTAACGTTAAACTCTTTTTATCTTTTTTGTGGAGTATTATTAAATTTATTTCTTCCAGCGTATACCAGTACCCTATTATAGCTCCTTGCTAGCTTCTTTCTATATAGTTAAGGCACTGCATGCGTTACCGTGACAGTTATTTCAGGAAAATAAATTTGATCAGTATGTTTATTCAAGCAGAACCTTTATGAGATGCCCTTGATACAAGTATATGGTAATTTTAAATTATGATAAGTGTTCTTACCTTGGGTTAATCAATTATCAATAGGGATCAATGAAGTACTGCCATAGTGTTGAAATTTACATTCTGTAATGGCATGGAAGAATTAGTCCTATAAAATGAAAAGAATGACAAAATATTCTTTTGTCCTAACACTTTTGCACAGTACTCTATGTTAGATTCGTATTTTTTGTACAAAAAATATAGGTGATTTATTGTTGCACATCTAGTTTTGCTTCTTCATTAATCCCTTAAACATTTTTATTCGTGCTCACCAGTTAAATCCACGATTTCCCTGTTGTGTAAGGATTCTAGCTGATGTCGGTACGTTAAATTTTAATTAAGGTCACGACGTGTAGCAGCTTATTCTCATAAAAACCTCAGAGGACAGAGTGATCCTTACAACATTGGTTGTACTACAACACGAATAACAGTACGGGTTTTCTATTGTTTGGGTTAACCGAGTTGGCCGGAAGAGACATAAAACAACAGGATGTAATATGACTGATACTTTACTGATTTAAAATCTAATGTTTTATTATTTTCCCGAGCTATGACCACAGTTTAGTGACACTCGACAAGCAACTTCTGCAGTAACTTAAAAAAAAAATTAAAATACAGTTAATGTTTACATACTAGTACCAGAAACTGTAAAATAACACGGGATACCAGTCAGGTACGTTTGTTTTTTATTTATTTATTTGATCACCTGGTAAAAGTAATTGTAACTATAGGCAGTTCTTTGTTTGTTTGTAGTTGAGCGCAAAGCTACGCAAAGACCGATCTGTGCTGTGCCCAACGGGTATCAGAACCCAAATTTTCAGCATTATAAGTCCATAGCGTTAATGTGGAGTCACAAGGTTGCATTTTCAATCAAAGGATTCGGGTCAGTAGGAAACAATGTGTATGTTGTATACCGAATTGATATTTTACATTAATAACTCATACCTCCAGAATGACTTCTTATTATATTTACTAAGTGTATGTTTAATACATAAATAAATAAAATAAATTCTTATCATATTTACTAAAGTAATTTTAATTTATACCACATTTTTATAATAGTTTTACAGTCCTTATAAACTTGTAATATACCCAGAGCAAATTATAAATAAAGTATGAATCTTCTACAGTCATGCCAGAAAATTGTTTGTTTTTGTATGTTTGTTTGTTTTTGAATTTCGCACAAAGCTACTCGAGGGCTATCTGCGCTAGCCGTCCCTAATTTAGCAGTGTAAGTCTAGAGGGAAGGTAGCTAGTCATCACCACCTACCGCCCGCTAACTCTTGAGCTACTCTTGTACCAACGAATAGTGGGATTGACCGTCACATTATAATGCCCCCACGGCTGAAAGGGCAAGCATGTTTGGCCCGACGGGGAATAAAACAAAACGATTCTGGATCCTAGAGTTCCGACAGTAATTAAGTTTGTAACTATGGCTCCTTAACACTCATCTCACTGATCCTTCGTTCTCTTTGTTTCCAAATGTTAACATGATCATTTAATTTTAAAGAAAGTTGTGCTTCTTTCACAGAATTATTATTATAATTACATTTTAGTTTTAATTTTACCCTCTTTTTATTGAAAAATTACCATTTCTTATTTTGAGTACCTAGCACAAACTATCTTACTGTTATTAAGATTGTTTGTTTGTTTTTGGTTTTTTGAATTTCGCGCAAAGCTACTCGAGGGCTATCTGCGCTAGCCGTCCCTAATTTAGCAGTGTAAGGCTAGAGGGAAGGCAGCTAGTCATCACCATCCACCGCCAACTCTTGGGCTACTCTTTTACCAACGAATAGTGGGATCGACCGTCACATTATAATGCCCCCACGGCTGGGATGGCGAGCATGTTTGGTGCGACCGGGATTCGAACCCGCGACCCTCGGATTACTAGTCGAACGCCTTAACACGCTTGGCCATGCCGGGCGCTGTTATTAATAAGGAAAACAGTTCCCCTCACGAGAATTCGGTGCGTGTTTGTAACTGTAATTAAGAACAAAGCTCCAAAATGGGCTATCTGTGCTCTGCCCACTACGGGTATTGAAACTTGGTTTTCAGAGCTGTAAGTCTGAAGACATACCATTGTACCACTGGGGGCAGAAAATTCAAAAATTGCGTAGGTGTAACATTAATATGGCATCAGAGAATATAATTTCCTCTTTAATCTACACTTATTCCAATATAATTAGAGAGAGCGTCTTAGAATGGTGAAGTCTCTCGACTGAAAACCTGCAGGTCGCTATTTCGAATCTCCGCCAAGTAACATACTTGGCTTTCCAGCTATGGGAGCATTATAACGCGATGGTCACTCCAACAATACTTTAGTGAAAGAGTAGCCTAAAATTGGCGTTGAATAGTGATAACTAGCTGCCTTCTCTCTTGTCTATTATTGTTAAATTAGGGTCGACTAACGCAGATATTGTTCGTGTAGCTTTGTGCGAAGTTCAAAACAAACCAAATTAAATCATCATGACCTTTATTATAAATATTGTTATAATATTCAGTTAACTTTAACAAAAGTAATGTAAAATTTGTTTATTTATTTTATTCTAAAAGTATGTTAAGGAATAGCATAGAGAAGAATACTTTTTCTAATGTGAAGTAACTGTTGTGTAGTTGTTATAGGATAATCAGATAGGGTTTGCTTCTTCTTATCATAAACAGAATCCAGTTCACGAAGTAAAAAGAAAATATATCGATACCTAAATTATGATTTAATAAACAATGACTTTTGGGAAAAGATATATGTAGCTTTCAACGTAGATAATCTAGCTTTAGGGGAAATATATAGTGGCTTTCAGATTGGGATTGGATCCGTATACATCTGCAGTTGACTGAGAATCAGTTTCGTAGTTGTGGATTAGATAAGGAAATACATGTGTGTTTGGTAAAGACCCAATGTTCTGACTACAAGATAAAACATAATTATTATAATTAAAGTAAGGTAAAAACGTAATTACCTAAGTTATATCTTAGAAAGTTAGCTGGGCCACTAAATACATATTCTGTAGTAGTGTGTTCATTTAAATATTATTGCATTCCTTGAAAGAACTGTTACGAAAAAAGTTTAAGTGGGGCCCCTCTCCGTAAAGGACAGACTTGATTGGAGTTACCCGCCTCAACTGGATTGTAGAATTATGCTTAAATGTAAAGTATATTTAAATGATGTAGATGGATGTTCAGTTTTGTTTGAAATTAATAAACAGAAAAGGGATCATTTATATAAACATAATATTTAATTATTCAACTAAATATGTTTTCTTTTAATCATTCGTCAATCTTGTTAACTTATTGTAAACACATCCACGAATCGAGTCTCACAACAATACCATAGTTAGTGAAATTTTGTATAAAATTTGCCTTTTGCTAAGAAGCATGAATTTGTCTGTAGCAGACACAGACTCTTGCGAGCATGTATTAAAATTCAAATGAGGAAGTTTTTAGCCTTTTTTTTCGCATAAGTCCTAGATTCAACATCACACATCATTATTATAATGCACTTGGGAAGAAAAAAAAATTTTTTTGAGGCGGAGAATGCCCAACTACATTAGTGCCTTGACATGACATGTATAAAATGATGTAAAAAGAGTTATGGACACAGCAAACTGGCAATTTAGATGTTCAACAACATCTTGGAAAATAATTCTCCCATTTACTTCCAATTTTCCAAGTTGATTGGTCCAAGATGTAATACTAAATAAAAAGAAAAACAAACTTTAATCTTATTATACGTAATGATGACTTCAGGAATTGTTTAATTGTTTGTTCCGGATATTCTTTATACTATGCACAGCTTTTAAGAAAAAATATACATGTGTACCCATATCGATGGTGGCATGGTTAGTCACTGAACTCACTTCGCCTTCCTTTCGAGTTTTATTCAATCACTGATCGGAAATCGCAGTGAAAGCATGTGGCTCTCGCTGCTCTCTTGTTTGCTTTTCATGGGTTGTGGATTCGTAAGTAATACTGCAAGATTATAAATCTTGCTGAGTAAGATTGAGTCTAGAGATACGATGTGGAACTAAGTAGATATTTGTATTTTTCATTCTTGAAGCTGTGATGAATGCATTTAGACAGTGTGGAAGAAACTGAGTAGTCAATAGTCACTATGATAGATGGAAGTCTCTTAGTGCACTTGAAGAGGAACAAAAACGAACTACAAGTTTTCGAGCAACTTTTAAACATTTAAGTAAGGAGATAGAACTGTCAGTTTGAAGTTTGACATGATTCTAACAATATATATCTTTAGTTTTTGTTGTCTTGATTGTCCTTCCTTTAGTACAAGTTTACCAAAATCAGTAATGAATGCGATACGTCTGAGTATCATATGCGTGTGAAAATGGTATTTTAAGCTCTTTGTAATGCTTAGTTTATGTTAATTATATATACAATCTCGATAACTGTTTTGCTGTTTTGATTTTTTTGTTTACAGTTAAACACATAGTTACGCAATGGGCCATCGGTTTTCAGCATTGTAAGTACGACGACATACTGCTATAGCAGAGGGAGGGTGGCCTACGGCCTGTTTTATGAGACATTTCTAGACTGTAAACATCCCCCCATCCTAACTTTTAGTTTTAAAAACTGAGGACTAGATTGTAAGCCTTCTCGTATTTACTGGTATAACAAAATATTTCTGGTAAAATTGTTTGTCTTAGAATAAATTATATTTACAAAATTTAACCTGTTTTTTGTAAGCAAATAATAATTGTCCTTTTGCATTACGAAATATAAAATAATTAAAACTTAATGTGCCTATCAGCATTTTATCGAATTAATTTTAATGCGTGCTTTAAAATACTTCGTATGTCTTCGTAACACTTTTATTTACACAATACTTGCTTTCTTATTGTTAACCATATGGCTTACCAATCGTTGTAAAATAAATATATATATAAATTGATGGCAACATCATTATTGTTGATCTAGTTCAAACCATTTTATATTTTTAAAACATTATTTTAAAATTATTTTATTCAAGTAATGTGCAAGTATTATTTCATATGGTATCCATGATTACATTTGCGTAGAACTGACCTAAATTAGTACAACCTGATACCTTTAAGACTGAAATGTTTCAAATGGTAAAACTATATCAACTCATTTGGGCCTGCCATGGTCAGGTGGTTAACGTGCTCAACTCGTAGTCTGAGGGTCATGGATTCGAATCCCGTCGCACCAAACATGCTCGCCCTTTCAGCTGTGGGGGCGTTATAAAGTGATGGTAAATCCCACTATTCTTTGGTAAAAGAGTAGCCCAAGGGTCGGCGGTGGGTGATGATGACTAACTGCCTTCCCTCTAGTCTTACACTGCTATATTAGAGACGGCTACTGCAGACAGCCCTCGTGTGGCTTTGAGCAAAATTCAAAAACAAATAATTAACTCATTTGAGGGATTTAATAGTCTTTCGTAGATTTTCTGCGGTGTTTAGAAAAAACTTTAATGATGTCAAAGCTATGCAAATAATATACAATAAGTTATATAATTTTTGCCTAAAACCTTACAATAACTTTTCTTCATAGTCAATAAAGATATTTTATATTTTTTTTCACAAGCCAGAGATTCTAAAGATATTAATGGATTAAAAAAGTATTGTCTCAAGAACAACCGTCAAAAAGATAAAATATAATAAAATTTTGATTCCTGAAATTACTTGACAAATTAGATAAAATAACTTAAAAGAAATTTTTATGCTGGAATCAAAACCAAACATTTTTTTTTTTGTGATCCATAATTTCGTTTTAAAGAAACATAAATTACAATTATAGACAACAAGTACGATTTTGTGCAGAAATATAAAAGTTATTAATTGAAATAGTTAACAACGTAGCTGTTTATTAACAAACTTTTCATCTGTTTCATGAAGTTCAATGAAATCTATATGACAAATTGGCAGTTATGATGTGTGTGTGTTTCCTTATAGTAAAGCCACAGTGGGCTATCTACTGAGTACGCCGAGGAGAATCCAGCCTCTTATTTTAGTTTTATAAATCCGTAGATTTACCACTGTACCAACGTTGGATATCAGTTGTTATAATCAATACATATTTATTTTAACAACGCTTATTCTTTTTATCAATAGAGTTTAAAAATACACATTGCAGAAGAGAATTACAGTCCTCCTGATGTCTAAGAATGTTCTTTTTAAACTCAGTATTTTCTATATTTTTACTATTGTTATAATCTTTACTGAAAGCATCCTCTTCGCAGCATTTCAAAAGGCTCAGATTTATTATAAATCTTAGAAAAGATAAAAAATTCTGTAGGGTGGCCAGAAATTATCTTAAACTTTTCTCTTTAATGTTTTAGATATTGTTCGTTGTAACAAAAATTTGGAATTGATTATTACTGGGGAAAAGTCGAAACGGGTACTGTTGTACAGAAGGTTAATTTTATTATATATAAACGATATACTTACTGATTGTGAGTTGTGTCACTGAATATGCTAACGGTGGTGTCAAGGACAAGATATTTAAATTCCATACATTCGGTTCAAGGAGAATTCTCAATTATTTAATAACTGCTATGGCTATAGAGGTATATATCACAGTCCTTTCTGTAAGAAGAGGCCAAACATTTCAAAGAATGGGCATTTTAATATTTATAGAAGCGGGCAGATGCGCAATGGTAAGCGTTTAGAACAGCAACTGATTGTGAAATTGTCCTAGGCTAACTCAAAGCAACAAACAAGTACACAAAGTAAAAGCATCGGCTACAAAAGAGAGTTCTCCAACCATAAAAATCATTTGGATTGTGATCGTTATGTCTTCTAGTACTGTTAATAACATAATAAACAACAATTTGAAATTAACAAAGACTTATAAGATCAATGGCTGTTTGAATAATAAAGAAAGCCGAGGCAACAGAAATTATTATAATTATATTTGGCCACAAACCTTTCAGATTTTCCAGTAAAATTTTATGCCTATTATTCTTAAGTATGATTTTGGAACCTGATGTCTATGTGCTGTAGAAGGCCTGTAAAGAGTTTGTCAAGATGTATCATCTAAGAGCATCCTCATTGTTCTTCGCAAGAACCTTCTAGAATAGAAGATGTGGTGTTAGTCGATAGTGCGTCATGATGTCCATCAAAATGAACAACGAGTGGAATGCAAGCAGGTTTAAGAGTAGCAAAAGAAAGAGAGCATAGTTCATCTAAGGCATTATCAACATTGTAGCAGATTTTCATTATACATTTATTATAAGTTTTATTTAATATTATTTTATTTTGTTCTATTTTCAATTTTATTAGTTACTTTACTTAATATTTATTGTAATTGTTTCATTTTAATGCATGTAACGTATATTGCTGGATATCCAATGCGCAAGCCTGTTCTATAAATTTATAGAAGATTCTTGAGAGTAAGAATAAGTAATATATGTTTTACGAGAACACCAGTGTATCTTAGAATACTGTTGAGTTAAGTGAACTTTCGAGAATTTTGCCTAAAATGTATAAATCGACGCGCTGAAAAACAGTAATAGAATATTACTTGGTCGTTACAGCTAGTATACTACAAGCTGCGGAAGCTATAATTGTGATAAATGCTTATTAATCAGAAAACTACAGATATTTGACTAGAAACATTTATATATTTCGAACACCATAAACCGTTCAACTTCAAAGAATTAACTTCGGACGCAAGCACTTCTATGAGGACATTATATATTGTCGTCGGTAAAAAACTTAGTGTGCTTCCAGCCGTCAAAAGAAGTGTACCTGCGTATCAACATCAACATAGAACTAATTCGCCTATAGTGAACCATCAATAAAAGATTTAGTTCCCGACCAGATAGAAGATTCAGTATTGTTTGTCAATTTGTAAAACTGTTGTATATAAACCATTATTTGTAATAACCGTTATTATAAATTGTATTGTTGTTTGTATATCAAAATGCATTTCTATTAAGACAAATTTAATACATGTTGATATTTAATTAACTTCTAAATTGCAATTCACATGTCTCCTAGTGGTACAGTGGTATGTCTGCGGAATCGGTTTTTGATACCTGTGGTAGGCAGAGCTTAGATAGCCCATTCTGCAGCTCTGTGCTTAATTCCAATCAATCAACCAGCTCACATTTCTTGTTATTTAAAATCGTATTACGTAACGTACATAACACAATAAATCGGAGACTCGTCCAAGATAAATTATAATACGTAACAACATACACTACTTATTAAAATTCTAAGTGCAACTAATAAACCAAAAACAGAAAATGAAAAAGCACCAGTATGGATGAAAGCTTACATATCCTTCCAACTAATTATTGTGCATTCTGAGTAATCTTCAGTGTAATTTATTTTTCTTGTGAAACAATAATTGTTAGGACTCATGAAATACTTTCTCGAGATTAAATCAAAATTCTATAAAGTGTAGTGATGGCGCCTGTGTGGAATTTGCATAGAAAATTGGGTAAATTCAATATTATATACTAAAATTAATTTAGGGTATTAGCTGTATGTTCATTTTATAGCTTGCTGTTTTCTTTATCATAATTAATCCAAACTCTCAAAATTTTGATAATGGGTTTTCAGTAGGTTGAAGAGAAATCTTGTACATCATGTGCAACGTTCCTATGTCATCAGAAAATTGTACAATATACAGGATGGGTTTTAGCGAGATCCCCAATAATGATATCTGTATTATACTTAATAAAATATCTATAGAGGAATTAATCAATAGAGACGCAATAAGACCTAACTTTACATGACGTTAGTAATTAATGAGATATCTAGGATAATCATATCTTTAAAAGCTTAATGAGATATGTATAGGTAGGTAAACACATCTTTAGAAGAAAGTGCTTAATGAGATATGTATAGCTAAATAAATCCTTAGAAAAAGATGCTTAATAAGACATCTATAGCTAAACAAACTTTTAGAAGAAGCTTAATGAGAGATATATGGCTGCAAAGGTATTTAAAAGAAGTTTATTGAGACATCTGTTGATAAGCACGTCTTTATAAGAAGCTTAATAAAACATCCATTACTGACCAAGTCTTTAGAAGAAGCTTAATGAAATATTTGTATTCAGCTAGAAAAAGCTTCGTAACTTCAGAAATTCGATGCGACATCTACAAATAAACATATCTTTAGAAGAAGCGTGATATCTGTAGCCAAAACACGGCTTCAGAATAAAGGTAATTAAACATTTGTAGCTAAATATGTCTTTAGATGTAGTATCATAAGACATCTATATCTGAACGTCGCTTTAGAATAAAAGTAATTAAACATATGTAGCTAAACACGTCTTTAGATGTAGCATAACAACACATCTATAGCTGAACGTAACCTTAGAAGAAGCATGGTAAGTCATATATAGCTGAACATGGCTTTAGCAGAAGCATCATAAGACATCTGTAAGTAAAGGTGGGTTTAGTAGAAGCTTAATGAGACGTCTATAATTGAACATAGCTTTAGACACTTATAGCTGAATACGCTTTTAGAAGTTAACAGGATAAACAAACAGGTAAACAGACAGAGTGATAGAGAGTTCGCTTATTTCTTCTGTAGCTGCACGAATGGCTTTGATATTATATTATTGCCATGGAAATGTAAAAACAGTTTCTAGATCAAGTTATAGTAGTGTGAAAAAGTGTTAGGACAATTGTTTTGGAATTTTGCACAAAGCTACTCGAGGGCTATTTGTGCTAGCCGTCCCTAATTTAGCAGTGTAAGACTAGAGGGAAGGCAGCTAGTCACCACCACCCACCGCCAACTCTAGGGCTTCTCTTTTACCAACGAATAGTGGGATTGACCGTTACATTATAACGCCCCCACGGCTGAAAGGGCGAGCATGTTTGGCGCGACGGGGATGCGAACCCGCCACCCTCGGATTACGAGTCGCACGCCTTAACGCGCTTGGCCATGCCAGGCCATGTTAGGACAAAATAATATTTTGTCATGCTTTCCATTTTATAGGATTAATTCTTCTATGCTATTAGTGAATGCAAGTTTCAACACTATGCTAATGTTTCACTTATCCCAGTTGAAACTGAATGAACCATGGGAATGTAAAACAGTTTCTAGATCAAGTTACAGTATTGTGAAAAAGTGTTAGGACAAAATAATATTTTGTCATTCTTTCCATTTTATAGGATTAATTTTTCTATGCTATTAGAGAATGTAAATTTCAACACTATGCTAATGTTTCACTTATCCCAGTTGAAACTGAATGAACCATGGGAATGTAAAACAGTTTCTAGATCAAGTTACAGTATCGTGAAAAAGTGTTAGGACAAAATAATATTTTGTCATTCTTTCCATTTTATAGGATTAATTTTTCCATGCTATTAGAGAATGTAAATTTCAACACTATGCTAATGTTTCACTTATTCCAGTTGAAACTGAATGAACCATGGGAATGTAAAACAGTTTCTAGGTCAAGTTACACTATTGTGAAAAAGTGTTAGGACAAAAGAATATTTTGTCATTCTATGGGAGGGACTTTTATGGGACTAATTCTTCTATGCTATTAGAGAATGTAAATTTCAACACTATACTAATGCTTCACTGATCCCAGTTAAAATTGAATGAACCAGGGTGAGAATACTTATCATTCTTTAGAATTCCCATATACTTGTATCAAGTTTATGTCATAAATATTCTGCTTGAATGAACATACTGATCAAATTTAGGGTCTGAAATAACTGTCATGATATTCCATGCAGTGTCTTAGCTATATAGAAAGAAGTTAGCAAGGAGCTAACACACTATACCAGTATATGCTAGAAGAAATCGGTTTAACTGCATTCCACAAATAAAGCTTGGTAAAAACAGCGTTTAATACTATATGAAATTAGTCTGCCATGCCACGATCCAAGAAATATGCCCCCCAGTGGTATAGCAGTGCGTCTGCAGACTTACAACGCAATTTTCCAGGTTTCGATACTCGTGGTGGGTAGAGCACAAATAGTACATTGTGTAGCTTTGTGCTTAATTACAAAACAGTAACAATCACAAACATAGAGTTTTAACCGTAGACGACAGAATAGGCAGAAAATCTTTACGTAATGTTGGTTGGACTCTTTGACAAATTGCTGCAGAGATGAAATGTTCCCCAAACACTGTGAAGTGCACCCTATATCGAAACAGATAAATCTGAAAATAGGAAAGGAAAAGGCAGAGCTCCTAAACTCAAAAATACTGGTGTTATATATCTTCCTTTATGGAAGCTTCGTGTCAGAAGGAATAACTGTCACTGATAAACGACCATGTACCAAACGGCAGAAAAATGTCTAGATCTACAGCATAAAGAAGACTCAAAGATAATGAAATGTTTGGCAATGTAAAAGTTACAAAACCTTTACTTTTATCTCCAAATGTTGTCAAGATACTCAAATTTGCCAAAAAGTACAATAACTAGGCTGTTAATGATAGAAAAGAATGTTATGGACAGATGAATCTAAGTTTGAAATATTGTATTTAAAGCGTAGGTTGTACGGTCGACGGAAGAAAGGTGAAAGATACTTACCTTAATGTACAGCACCTGTCATGAAGCATGGAAGAAGCAGTGTGATGGTTTGGATGTTTTTTGTTGTTTTTTACCTGCTGAGATGACAGGACGTGTTTGCAGAATATATAGAATAATTAACAAGCGCATGTACCATAAGATACTGATCCGTCATAACTATCAAGTGGTTTGCGTATTATTAATAAATGATTCTACTACTAAAACGATAACGACCCAAAACACTCATCCAACCTATGCATTAATTATGTTGCAAAGAAAGAAGCTGCTAGTCATTCAAATGATGGAATGGCTCCCAATGTAGCTCCTATCTCGATCCACTTGAGCAGATCTGGGATTTGATAGATCAAAAACTTCAGTGATGTCGAAAATACCCACTTGTAGAGAAAAATATATATGAAAAAACGGCTCGTTTGGGTTGAGAAAATATTTTTGAAAGTATATTAAGAACATATGGAGTAAAATCCCAAAGGACACTTTGATTAAATATGTTGCAACAATGTTTGAAAGACTCCCTGCAGTTATTAAAGCAAGAGGTAAGTTGACACAAAATATTAACTGTTTACTGAACACAAGCACTTCCACTGAATTTCTGTTGAACTAAATATGAAGATTAATGAAATGTTGATGTTTCGTCTGTGATTTATCTTCCATTGTTCTTTAAAAGTAGCCTAAAATATAATTTTTGAGTTTGTCCTAACACTTTTGCACGCTACTGTAAATTTGTATAATAATCGTCAAACAACGCATTTTCACTTTTTTAGTGCTCATGCTTAGAATAGCTACTAATAAGAGCTAAATCATACCCATAAACATCGCTCCTAATTTTTTAACTAAAGTAATTTTTATTAGAAATCAATTGAAATAATTCGTAATTTTTTTATGAAGTTTGTTATTCAACAATATTATATTGGCTTTCTCCATACTTTCCACACAACAAGTATTTTCTTCAATGATAAACTAACGTTATTTCAAATTCTAGATATAAAGAATATTAAATAGCTCAACAATACCTCTATCAAAAGATCAATGTTTAATGCAGTTATCAAACAAAACAACAATAACCTTATCAATGGTTACAAATTTAAATAACTATCAAACAATATCAGAGTGGTTCTCATATGGTCTGCATTTTTTAAAATATTATAAAAGTGCTACAATGACTCAGTTTCTACATTTAATACAATTATAAATATTTCTCCATTAATTTTATTCAAACTTTCATTCATTTGATGTTTCTACTGGTAAACATTTATTTATTCTAAAACCAGTAAAGGTGGTGTTGATTTGCTCAGGAAAATCATACTATTCGACTTATTGTGTTTGTGCTAACTAGAATATTGTATATAAGTGAACGTAGTTTACTCTTTTAGGTTTAAACGTTATTCTCACTTTATTTAGACAACTTCTAAAAGACAGAATAACTTTTTATTTCCAAAGTTTCACATTAAATAACACTATAAAAAATTCTCTACTACAGTTAAAATGGGATGAATTAATAAATAATGAAAGGATACACCAGCGTTCATCTTGTGCGGGTTTAACCAAACTTTGCAAAATGCTGTTTATGCACCATAAAAGACTAGGTTTTATTTTATTTTTCTGCCTTTAATACCACTGAGGCTCTTATATATTTATTTTTTGTGTATAAATTATTGATATATGTTGAAGGTTTTATATAGAAGATGGAGCCACACTAGCTAGCAGATCAATTTTCTGAAGCCTTGACTAATGTTATGTTTTTACCCTAGGTGGCGAAGTGATACAAGAGGATAACCTACCTAACCAATGCTATGTGCTGACAATAATCCGTCTCTCTCCGTGCCTGTTCTGTTCTCCATGAGATTACGATACGTCACACCTAAGATCAGTGCCATGAGAACAAAAACAGTTCTTTAAAAATTGTGAAATTTTACTTTGAAATATTAAAGCAAACTATAAAGATATTTTTGCTAAAAAAAAACGATAAAAATCGCTCCCTTCATAGGAAATATCTAGTCTCAAGTAGACAGAATAGGCTGCATGATTTGAATCAGTTGGCCCGGCAGGGTAAACCCGACCGGAAATCTGGCACTTGGTTCGAGTTGAGACAGACAAGCAGGGTGAATGTGGTCAAGTGTGAGCTTCAATTTAGTTTAAGCTAAGATAGAAATTGAACATGGGACTGTCACTGTTTTTTCTAAATTTTGTCTTTTTTATACCAACAACCGGTAAGTCTATATTTCATTTTCTTCGCATAGTTCTTTATAGCTTAGCCATCCCTAACTCGTGTTGATTTATTATCAGTACCTTGAAAGACTCAAAAATAATGGACATTCTTTTAGTTATTTTTTTGAATACTACTATTACAAAATACACTTAAGATTTTTATTTTGCTTTGTAATATATGGATGTTATATTTAATTGATGTTTACTGATATAATGGTTTTATTTCTATATTTTTATTGCCGTGTAATAATATTGTTTATCTGTTGTGATAGAAAAGAAACTACCAATTCGTGCGATATTTTGTCTTTCTGTATTATTTTTCATTACTTGAAACAGATCATAGAACTAACTTTGGACTTTAATATCAGAATATTGATTTTTACCTCACTTTTAATTTTAAGTGTAAACAAATATAAAATATTTATATGTACATAATATTTGGTACAGTTCCACCTGTTATTTACGACAAGCTGTGAACCCTATCACATCAAGCAAGGATATCCAGTAAATAACCTTTAGTCTGTGTGAATTCCAGCCACTTTAGCAGTAAGAGATTGCTAAGCCTAAAATAGACTTGCACCGAATGAATGTCTGTATTTTCACTTAAGCATAACTATTAATGGTTTCTCCACGAAACTGGTTTTCTGTCACCCTCAAACAAGTTTCCACAAGATTATGTGATAAATGTTATCCTGCTTCTGTGCATGAGTCAGACTTGGGGTTTAATTAAGTAAGTATAGCCTCATAGTACACTTTGAAGTACTAAAATATACTTATGACAATCTCCGTGTTTTGTTTCTTTTACGAATTTCAAATAGTAAGTTACAGTCTGTAAGTAATTTTTTTGATTTAAAACCTTATTTAACGAAAATAATTGCTGAGTAGATAACTAAGAAAACTGTGATTCTTCAACTCCACGTAATTTATATTTCGCCTAGTGGTATAAAGGAAACAAAACTTGCATCTTAAAAGTGTCTACTTTTTCGATACATTAAAACGTTCAGACGTGTAAGTAAAAATAAATCCAAATTTTTAATCTTCAGATATTTTGCAGTTAGCAAACGTCTACTAGGTTTTTGTAAACCAGTTATTGCTGTTGAAACGACATAATATATTGATGTAGATAATACTCTAGAAGAAAAAAAATTTAGTAAGGGTAGCGTGCTATAAGAAGGATAGCTTCAGAATACCTTCAAACCAGCCTGTCCTGTACACTAGATGTGCTCATGCCGTTGGCAGTATAGTCACGACTGGAAATGATGAGCCAGTTTTGACTCCTGGTAACTCGCTTGCCAAAAGTAGCCCAGGTGCAAGGGCTTTGAACTTTTCTTCCAGATGTTGCTACCGCAGACAAGCAACTCTGTCATTCTTTCTGTGCCTCGGCCAGGAGAACTTAATAATAACATGTGCGCACCCTGAATGAAATGTGAGAGGTCGCTCCGACGTATGGCCACACACACACACACAAAATATAGAATCACTGTAAAACATTTTTTTGTTCCTACAGGATATTCACTTTGTTCTTTAAGAAATATTTAGAAATTATTAATCATTTAATTTTTTTACTAACTTCAATGTTTGCTCGTCATTAATAATCAATGTGTTTTTTAATTAATTACGATTTGTGAACGAACTCAGAGTGCTAATGTTTGTCATCAAACTAAAAATAAAGAAGGTATGAGTCTATCTGTTTGTCTGATTTCTAAAATTGCATTTTGCTATACTCCGTAGTGTATATATGAAAATTTGGTCATATGTTATTTTGAAAAGAAAAATGAATGGTAAATTTACTCGCTTAAAGAGATTTTGAAAGGTTCATTTGCTGGGTGTATTTGGGAAATATGAAATGAAGTTTGCGATTATTACAAAAGTACAAGAATAAAGATATGATTAGTTAGGTACTGTTAGAGAACTAGTTGACAAACAGTAGTTTAGTGCCTTAGGGGAACCTTGAGTACAAACAGGAAAAGTAGGTTATTAGGTGGTGCCTAAAGTTCCAAGATATAACTTTCACCTTGGCCTATAATTAAATAACTGAAATGATTGAGTGCATTCATTGATTTATTGTGCTTCAGATTTTTGCAAGATGTTCTCAAGAATAATTTTAAATATACTATTTTATTTTGATGAAATTTTATAATACCATTAAACAATGTTAGACTAGAAATATTTCCAAAGGTTCCTAAACATCTTAATCTGCGTTTTTTTCTCCGATATATATATTTTTTAAATATTTAGGAACTCCATAATTCGTGACACTAACACAAGAATATCATGATACCAAATGGTGTTTTTCAATAACTGTTACAAATTCTTCAGTTGAAGTATGAAGTGTAAATTATCATCATGATAGGCTGCTAGTGATATTATGTTTAATGAAAATGGCTACCGTATATGCATAGTTAAGAGGGGTGATTTGTGAGTCGTCATAAATAAATAAATACCCATGCTACTGGTTATAATTTGTTTAAAATGCATCGGAGATCCCTGATGATAGTTTATTAAACTAAATATATAGCAGGAATTCTGCAGTAAGATTTTTTGCTTAAAGTCCGCCGGCATTGTCAGCGAGTTTGTCATAATTCTTATAATCCAACACCTGTTGCAGTATTTAGAGCAGAAGGTAAGTTATCGTCATGAGTTACATCCTGTAGTATGTATAGATCAAATTACCTAATTCCAAATGCACAACTGAATATATACTTTACAGATGATTTGCGTCGTGCATTCTATATATGGTTTACAAATCGAAATAATTTTTTTACACACAACTCGGTACACTTTTGTCTGAAAAATATACACTCACTTACTACTTTACAATAACATAAGTACTACCCAGCTCAGAGAAGCTGTTTGTTATGATTTATGTGTCATAATATTTTAGCCTGAAATATATATAAAAAAACACTAGGAAGATTAAAACAAAGAGCAAAAAAGTGTTAGGCTTAACTAGTTTGTCCAAGCTCATGATTGATTGATAAAGAAATAAGTACATGTGTGTGCGGGTGCTCATATATACACACCTGTGTATTTGTTTTAGTTCCATTTCACACTTCTAACAAAGTTTCAGTTTTCACATAAATACAATATTTACTTTTCTCTTTCTTTCTTTATTGGGTTTTCTCAATATTTCGGTTTTATTAGAGGTTTTCTTTTAACAAAGAGACTAAAGTTTATGATAAAGCTAGATAAAGACTATACAGTGTTGATTCCTAAAAGTTCTTCCAAGGATAGGACAGCGATAAGTCCATTGACTAAACACCAAAATCCGAAGTCCGATATCCCACGATGACCACAGCAGATAACCCAATGTGGCTTTGCCCAAAAATGAAAGAAATAATAATTACTTTCGAAAAGTGGATAGTGCATGACTTATTAGTGTCACAAAAAGACAATACTGTCTAATAGAAACAACTTGTATAACATAGTATCACCAAGAAGACAACAGTAACGACATCTAAGATAAAATGATTATCTTACATCTACTTTTGCAGCTTGGAACCTCTTTAAATAAATCCAGAATAGAGAAGCTAGTTTATAGTACTAAAGTATTTACATTGTCAAACAATGTCGAAATTAACCATTTAAAGAGGAACTGTTTTCTCGCTGCTGTAAGACCTTCACACAGTTCAATGGAAGAGGATAACTGCTACTCTCACGAAGTTGTTATATTCATATGTTGTAGAATGCTATGAGTTGCCTCATCTAATTAATATGTAGGAGGTTCACACACTAATAAATAATATTAGGCCTCAAGAGGAAAAATTAAAATCTCTAACATATTTTTTCCTACACACTATAGTTGAGGTCAATATTTGTATCGTGCATGTGTATGTAGTGCCTGGTTTAAGCAAACTGTGATATAAATGTATTGCATGCTTAAAGTTCGGTATATATCCTTTAGAGAAGCATTTGTAATTTTAAATGACTGTACTTAGTAGTTTGGCGTGAAAAATGTAGCTACTTCAATAATAAGCAAAGAAAATGCTATACTTTAGAGTGTATGCATGATTTTACAAGATAATGACTGTAATTACACGGCAAGGATATATCACGAGTGAAAGTACAAGGATATGTCACAAAGTACACAACCTGATAACATCATGTGTATGTTTGGGGAGAATAAATTTCATAATAATTGACACTAATCAACATGATTTTCCATACCATCAGGCTCACAGAAAGATACAGCAGCAGCAATGGTGGAGCGATCCACGTGTGTGTGTTTTTTATAGTTTAATGGAATCAAATTCGTGTGAAGTGTACATGTATCTTAATACACACTATTGCACTACATAGAAGAAGCACTATCCCTTTCAGTGTTGTTCATTTGGGAAAAGCTATTATGCGAACAACAATATGTCGTGTGCAGTTTAAAATGTATAATTCTTATGAAAATAGGAGTGCCCTGGCAAAGTTTTTTTTTTCCAACACTTTTCCTCAGACATTTAAGCTGCGGCCTCCTCTTCTCTTCTCTGTAATGAACTTTGTTCCCCAACCCCCTATAAAAGTTCAACTTATATAAAGCCAATGATGACAACGCTAAACTTGACTTTTAATAAACATAACGTTTTCCTGATGCTTCCAACGCCCCTCCCAAAATTAAGGTCGCGCACCTAGGGAAACACCCAAAAGTTTTGAAAACTATTGTAATACCATTTGTGGGCGTAGCTACATAGGGGCTAGTACAGTGTTAGATTTAAATAACCAGTAGATGTAACGTTTTAAAATTATACATATATGTATCCAAACTTATAGATACTAAAGTATACATGATATTAAATACATACTGCATATGTGAAGTGCTCAGAATGTAGTCCCCATAACTAGTTTCGTAACTGTATGCTTAGCTAAATACACCATATAATTTTAGGTTCCACCTAAGATATAGTTAGTCTTATCTCGGAAACGGGACCGGTTAATCTCACACATGTCACAGACGGTACAAGTTGATTTTACACCAGTTGAAGATGGTACATGTCAATCTCACACCACTCGCATATGGTACACTTTAATCTTATTCCAATAGCAGATGATGCATGTTAACTTTACATTAGTTGCAGGTGGTACAAGTTGATCCCATGCAAGTAAAAAGTAGTAGAGGTTGATCTCACACCAATAGAAAGTAGTACTAGTTGACCTCGTATCGTTATATCTATCGGTGTATCTAAAAAATTCACTTGAATAAAAATGTAATCTTACTATGAAAGAAAATATTTTAATGTTTGTCATTTTCAATGACATGCCAATCTGAAAACTTTAAACATAAATGTACTACCATTTACAACTTATGTTCGTAAGTAAAATTACTTCACCTCCAATATAGGGATGTTTGTGTGTTTTCTTATAGCAATGACACATCCGGCTATCTGTTGAGTCCACCGAAGGGAATCGAACCCCTGATTTTAGCGTTGTAATTCCATAGACTTACCGCTATACCAGCAGGGGACGTATAGGGGGTATATACGTTTGTGTTTATAAATCAGTCACCACAGAACACGTTATTAAAATGTTACTGTACTTTTAGAAATACTTATGGAACTTCATGGAGTTGAAACAAAGTTTATCATATATTTCTTCAGAACATGGCATTAAGCATTTGTCTGTTGTTTTCCCATCAAACTTTCTGTAGATACTCATACATGGGATACCAAAGACTTGTAGTCGGTTTAAATAGTCCCACCCAAGAACCTTGGAACGTCAATTAGTTCCCTCAAAATTGCTGTTGATTGTGTTGTTTTATCTACAAGAATTAAAATTTTATTGAACGTTATGTTAGATTTTGATAGTTAAATGTTAATACTGTAGCTCATTGTGTAGCTTTGTGCTCAAGTAAATTGTTAATGGGAAAATCTATTCTTCCTATTTATAAATAGTAACTGAAAACACAATCATTAAATTAAATCTCCAGTACGTTCATTCTGTCATTGTTCATTAAATACAACTGTTATTGACTGTTAACAACAAGTTCCTTTTGTTGGTGATTAGTATAAGCTGTTAAACTTGCTATTTCTTATCGATTTTAATTCTTTGTGTAAGACTCTACGAAATGAGCAATAGTTACAATCGTTAAACAAGTAATTTTGCCTATTACCTGCCTGTAACCACACCGTTTCTATAGTAATCCGTGACAATATGCATATCTTGGCACTTTATAACTACTGCGTCATGTGTTCCAAATCACGTGTCACAAATCTGCAATAACATACCATTTCTTGTGGCAAGTTTTGAAGGGTTGTTGTTCTTCTAATGTAAATATTTGTAAAAAAAACTTGTGTTACGAGTTTGGTTGATAGACTTCACTATTTGAAAAATAAAAAAAACTGAAGGTAGCAAACATTGATTCCGTTAACAAAAGGATAACACTCAGCTAAATGAGATGATTTGAGAAACTGCAGAAATGTTGTTAGTCTGTATATGTAATATGATAAGATAGATGTCTATATTTCGGAACGATCCAAAATATGCACTAATTACTTTTGGCACTAATGATCGGTTAACTTGACAGACAGTCATGAAGCCTTATAAGTTCAGGTATTATCATTTAGAATTGTTATTGATGCTTAATAAGGTGGACTCTCAGATCGTTTCATATATTTTGTGTAAAATAGTTATTATAATTCAATTTCAGAATGAAAGAATACAGTAACTGGTCTGGGAACAAAATACGTAAATTTCTTAAGAGTATTTGATATCACCTTGTGAGAACCGGAACTTCAATAAATTGTTCGAACGGACTTAAGAATGTAGAAAAGTGTACTTTTCACAAATTATTCTTCTGTAAAACTTCATCACTTCTCGATTACTCCAAGGTGGCTCAGACAACTGCCCTTATAAAAATTTTGTTAAGCACAGACTCTTCTGAGACTGAGTGCTAGATATGTGAAGAAATCTGCTCAAAGTAACCTGAATTATTACTAATACTTCAAATGTTTGCTAAATTGTTTCCAAAACAAATCGAAATCTAATATTTAATCATTAATGATCAATCGCAGAAGCCAGCATCACATTTTTAATATTATACTCGGTCATTCCCTCTCTTTGTTTTTTCATATATATTCTGTTATTCATACATGTTTATTGATACAGAAATGGCAAGTAAAATTCTTCATATAAATTTATAGGAACCCTCTATTTTCTTGAAGGATTATAACGTTTAATTTGGGGTTCGTTTTACTAAAGAAATCACAATTGTATGTGATGGTGTATTTTAAATAGAAAGCCGCAATATGGACTGTATGCTTAGCTCACTAATAAATAATGCAAGGCGGACTGTTATTTCGACACTTGGAGGCACTCGACTCGTAATCTAAAGGTCGCTGGTTCGAATCCCCGTCACACCAAACATGCTCTCTCTTTCAGCCGT
Organism: Tachypleus tridentatus; assembly: GCF_004210375.1. Lineage (NCBI taxonomy): Eukaryota > Metazoa > Arthropoda > Merostomata > Xiphosura > Limulidae > Tachypleus > Tachypleus tridentatus. The sequence goes on from NC_134826.1 coordinate 115,547,125, forward strand.
GGCGGCGTTATAATGTTACAGTCAATCCCACTATTCGTTGGTAAAAGAGTAGCCCAAGAGTTTGCGGTGGGTGGTGATGACCACCTGCCTTCCCTCTAGTCTTACACTGCTAAATTAGAGACGATTAGCGCAGATAGCTCTCGTGTAGCTTTGCTCGAATTCAAACCAAACCAAACCACTTGGAGGCACTCGGGTTCCTGACGTGGAATTATGATGCACAGAACAAGTTACATGGATAAACTAATTCGAACATTTTATTTGAAGATTATGTCAACATTAAATAACGATTGGCATTGGTAAAGTGCTGTGAAATCATGAACGTTTTCTACTTCCTAGTTATTTACGCTTCTGCACTTCAAACCTATGTTTTTTTGGTTAGCTTTGATGTCTAATCACGTTGGTGACCTCGGTGTGTTTCTTTCTCGCCAGATTTTTGTCAAGGCGCTATTTAGGTCTGCAAATACGTCATAAAAACAATCCCCACACGCGGAAGGACTCAACTTGCTGTAGATTTTTTTTTTTTTTTACTGTAATACAACTGATAACAAAATTGTTTTTGTCAACCATGTTGAAAAATGTACCTGTGTTACTTAACGGGAGAGCAAGAAAAGTCTCTCAGTGTATTATACATAAAATTAGATATTATTGTTATAGAGTTTGAATTTTATAATAAAAATATTTCCCATCTTTGTGTATTTTTACGTTCATTGATAAGTTTGTTTTATACAATTCAAGGATTTCAAGTTACTCTTATGAGAATCAAACATAGTACTCAACTGGTCGTAGCTCACGATAGCTCAAAAATTAATGTTTTGATGTGTTTCTCGTAACTTTTATGTGATTGACAAATACCCATTTGTGAAGATAGTAAATCACATTTTTCTTTGCAAAACGTAAAAGTTAATAAAAAAGGTTCTGTTTTAATTTGCTTTGTATGTCTGTCATTAAGCTTGAAGCTACACAATGGGTTATCTGTGCTGTTTTCCTCCGCAGATATATAAACCCGATTTTCAGCGGTATAAACCCTGATGCCTACTACGGAGATAGCGAGAGGCTTCCAGAGCTAACGTTATTTCCATCAAACAAACACGAAACACATTCACCACATCGTTCAAAAAAAAAAAAAAAAGGTGGGACTTTATTCTGATTTCTAATCTACATCAAGAAAAATATTTGGCTAACCTATTTTTATTAGAGCAACAAAAGGTAATTCATTATTTGTGTGACGTAACCGTGACTGTTTTACCTAGTAGTTCCGGATCCAAAAGAAAGAATTGTGCTGACATCACAGTGGATTGAACTAGTCCCTACACAGTGTGTGAAATCTAAAGTTGTATAACTGTAGATAAACGAAAGAGGGTATAACTGTGACGTGGTGAAAAAGAATTCTGAGAATCGTTTATTTCTTTTCAATTCGTCAGGTTGACACAGTTATACGCGGCGTAGCATCTGGCATAAATAGTGCAACTGCTTCGCATATAAGCCTGTATGCCACGCTAAGCCTAATAAGCATAGCACTTTAGCGACCTTTCTTGTGATTGTGTATTTTATTTTGTATATAGTATATCATTTCCATTTTCTCTTTGACACAATAAAGTATTACTTATTATTCAGTACCTTAGTACAAACACAGTTGCTTCTAAAATGCCATATACTGAAAGGTATGTAACGACACAGTATTATATCCAAGATTTTCTTTTTAACTGTTGAAAATAAAAATAAACAAAAAGTGCGAAAGCACGTGACTATATTTGTACGCTATCACTGGTCTGGATTATATGAATTTTTTTGCTTGATCCAACCCATCTGATTTTGGAGTTTTTGTTAAAATAACTTATATGGATCCAAGACTTGATCGTATACTAGCTGAAGCGTATCTAAAACTATCAGTTACCTTTTGGTATAGTTTATCCAAGTGAACGTTTCATGTGTTGTTTTTAATGTGTGCAGTTATACTTGGCAGCATAGTTGATACCTCACATCATTTTCAAAAGTAATTTCAACTTGTTTTATCAATGCTAAATCGTTCCCAAGTTTTTCAAGGACGTATCTACAAAAATCTAAGCATAACTTATTAATTTATTTTTTTTACATATATAGTCATATAAATTGAACACTGGAGAAGACATTGTTTCAACATCACTTAAAGTATCCATATTTTTATACCTGATTTGAAGCTAATTTCAATTATACTAAACTCTAAAATATACTAAAAATTAGTCCTTTTGATGGCTAAAGAACTTAAGCTTTGAAGCTCAAATTAAGTAGTTATTACAATCGGGAGAGCTGCGAAGAACGTGGTCTATGGTCTATATTTTCCATGTTGTTTAGACAGGTAGACATAAGAACGATTCTGTAGGTAGTATTTTTAGTTTAAGATAAAAGGATTAGTGTATGGCTGTTTTCTAGCTCAAACCAGTGTTCTTTCTTAGCCGTGCAGTAATCAATCAAGTGCCGCGTACGTCTTCAGTAATGTGAGGAATCTCAACCTATCGAAAGCCTTAATCACCCTCGCCTTCTATATGGCCAAATAACCAACTGGTAGCATTCTAAAGCGATCTAATCTTCCATTAGAGTCGAAGGTTAAAAATATCCCCTCACCAAAACTGGTAGCCCACATCCATACATTGCCTTGATACTGGTGAAATTGACAACATTCATTCCGGATATATACTGAAAAAATAGAGGGAACATTGGTTTACACTAGAACAAAACTATTTCATGTAGTTAGAAAGTATTAATAGAATCTCAACCACTATCGTGTCCGCCCTATTTTGGCTAGTCAAATGAATTCTGGTATTGGCGAAACGCTTTGTTGGCACTGGATATAGCAAGTGTAATATGGTTGTCATGTTTTTATGCATTCTTCTTTAAGTTCACTTGTTTTTAGAAAAAAATACACACATCATAAATAATATGTTCAGGTCCATATTTTAAAATTTTGTAATTAATGCTTCATGGAAAGTTAGCAATCTTGTCTTTATAGCCGTTTTTTTAACGTATTACTCTCGGTGAATCGATAAACATGTCTAAAAGGGGTATAGGTTTAGTTTATCGATGTGCCGTGAGAATTGTTGCTGAATCTCCCCCTCTTCCAAAATGAGTTATATCTTAAAATTTTAGTTTAAACCCTTCACTTGCCACATTCATTTAACTTTATGATTAAAAAATAATAATTATTTGAAAACTTCTTGTTAAAGGTTTTGCTTTTTTACGTCTGCCCAATATGTAATTAGAATATTGTGGACTGAATATGAAGTTTGTAATCTTTATAAGAGAAAATACTATTATTAAGTTTCACAAACTTCTCTACTTTATGAAACTATGAAAAATAGAGTTGTTGTAAGTGATTCACAAAATCGGCTAAGAAATTTTTTTCTTGATTTAAAATACTCCATCTACTAATTTCTTCTTGAACCGTATTCTAATAAGAACAATTACACTTTCCAAAGTGTAGCCTTGATAAATTACTGATCGTACGTAATTTCTAAACTTGGACAGAAACTGCTTCGTATTTGTTGGTTTATCAACTGACTCCTCAGCGAAGTACTTTTGTTGAGCAAATTTCTATATCTTAACGGGAAATGTTTTATAGAAATATGGATAGTTAAAATAGTAAGGGTTTACGGGTCTATACCATAATACAAAGTTATGTAAATCAGTGGTTTAAGTTCTCATTGCATAAACGAAACTTGCTTAGGAGAAAACATTGTACTCGAGTTAAAAAATATATTTCCAGAAGTAGTTGTATTCCTGAAAATCCCCATCATCTGGGAATCCTTCATGTTCTTTGCGACGTGGTATAAAACATTCTCGGAATCTTAACCCTTCGTATTATATTTATTCCGAACAAGTTTGCTTGGTTTTTGTGTATTCATAAGTCATCCGTTTATCAACACTGCACTGGTATCTAAAATTTCATGACATTCACATCCGTAAAGTAAAAGCTAAAGTGTTATTTAGATCCACAGACTGGAATTAAAAACATTATAGCAAGCTTGCAATTGTAACAAACATTGAACACGATACTATTGTACTGACATAACGTTGTTTAAATTGACAACAAAATAAAATGTGCTCAGAATTAAATTAGGCAATTATGTCCTCTTCACGGTCTGACTTTGATCCGTTCTTCGTGTATGGAATCTTAAAATTAGAGAATTATATTCTCTGAATCATCGTACATCGGTGGGTGACGGTGGATTTTGTTTGTGAAATGCATGTAAACCTTTTATGAGCTTGAAAATCTGACAATTCACAACAACATGTTTTCTAAACTCTTGTCTGAACAGTGCCTCACCCCCTCCGCGTAACAAAATACAAATCTCCTTGCAAAATTGGAAGTCTTCATTAGTATATGCTATCTATTTATATAAATACCAAACTTGTTCTCCGCGCTTATATTTAATCGGAAACACAGAAGATTAAAGTCCAGTTAAATTTGCTTTTCTACAGGCTCTCGTGCTCTGTTTATCTTGGCCTAATTTATGAAGTATGTAAAGCCTGCCACTGTACGTTTTAATACACTACTTAATCATTGAATATCAAGAAAAATTGTAAGTTCTGTTTTTCTACCAACTGTTGTCCAAGATAAACTACAAAGACTGAAACAAGCATTTGTAACTGAGATAGTGCTAGTCTGTCGACTGTAATTGGATTTAAAACCACTTCAGAATTACTACAGGGAAAATAAATATTCATGATTTTTCCTTACATTTTTCTTTCCAATAACACCTTTTTACGAATTATCTTTGTTTTCACCACTATTTCATATTTTATTCAGAAAGCTTACGTTGTCGTTTATTTTCATCAAGCAAAACCGAATGTCGGTAAACTTTCTTACGAGAGGATACTTGATCTAGTCTAATCGTTTTTGTTTTTCTTTTAAGTTAAATACAAAACGTGATTGAAATATTATTCAAATTACTATAAATTTTGAAATTTCTTGATTGAAAAGAGTAAAGGTTATTTTAAGGTAATAAGTAACAGTAATCACTAAAACCTGTTTCCTCAACTCCCTACAAAAACATAATAAAATAAAATGGGAATTCAAGAAAGATCTCCCGTCTAACAGGGTTTGCGTAAGTTACAGAAAGTCATCTATCTGTTATTATAATAACGACAACAAAAACCGGACAGTAGGCCTACTTTTCGTTAAAAATGTTATAATACATTACCGTTTTGATTTAGAGCAATGACTAAGCTTATATTTGAGCCTTTGTTGTAAGTTACTAAAATAAAGGATAAACTATTGACATTTAGTCGATGAAAAAGTGGTCTACTTTATTTCGGTGTGAAAGACGAGTTTGAAGCTATTTCTGTATTATCTTGAGTGCGGTTCTTTCAAACCCCTCTGGAAATTCCTTTGCCAGCTTCCTCTCCAAATTCTTACTTTTAGTTAAACTGTTATTTTTAAGCTAAGTCCTAAAAGACAATGTTCTGTTACGTTAAAATGAAACTACATTCCCTTTTGTCTTTCAACGTGAATGTATATATTTGTTTTCTGAAAACTAGTAAGAAAAAATTCCTCTAAAATAAATATATTTTAGACATTTCTTGAGGTTCTCATCCATGTCAGAGTTATACTCTTTCAGAAGTATTTAGTCGTCTGCATAGGGCAACCAAACACAAATATAAAGTAGCAAAATTCAAGCCTTCCAAAAGCTATTATCCAACATTCAAATAACATGCAGGTATAAGTATGAAAAATAGCTTTTTCCTACAAATAATTAGTAGATGGTGTCTACTCTAGTTTAAAAGATTTTTGTTACATTTTTATTTTAAATTGTAATTATTTGCATTAATCTGGAATCAACTACAACTTGTCACTTGGCTCTCTTTTCTTTCACTGGTACCTCTAGATGATGAAATTTAAATGTTGAACTACCTGTTCTAGTTCATCTTAATTGAATTTAATGAGCAATTTTTCATTGGCTCCTCTTACTCGTTTGATTTCATTTGTAATTCAACAATTACTTGAAATCAATGAGCACAAAATAGCTGTGATATAATTTGTGTTTCTAAAAGTGGAAATAATTTTCCAAGTGATTATTTGCATAACAGTAATGTTATGTCCATAAAATAGCATTTAAATGTTTTGATGTAAATTTAAAAATATTATCTTGTGATTAACGCTTAGTGTTATTTGTGTCGTATCAAGAATGTGTATTCTTGAACCAAGTTCAATCAAGCGTAGAGCTTGTAAAAAAATACTTTAATTCTCTGAGAAGTGAGTTTCGTTTCAGCATCCACCCTGGATGAGTCGTTCAGTTTTCTAATAAAACCTTTACATAAAAATTTCGACTATCCTCGATAATAATATTTTTGCAAATAATAAAACGTTACTTTACTCTGCTTACTGTATCTATCATTTGTTAGCAGATAAGGATATTTCATTACCATCACAGACCAGCATTTCTTACCTCTGATTAACACCGATATTTTTTAAATATAGAATCCCCAAAATTAACCATAGCTTCTTCTAGTCTATAGTTTGCATATATATATTGAAATAATTATAAACTATTAAATTTTCCTTCTTAACAAAAGTATGGAAAAATGTGCACAACTGATTGAGGACTTACCTCCCTCCCGGTCTCAAAAAAAATAGACAAATGGTTTTATTGGAAATAACATGCCTATAACTACATAATGAGAAAGGATGCATTACGTGAGTGTTTACTGCAAGTTTTAAACATATATATATATCTTAACCATAAATTTTTAAAGCCATAAACCAAAACACATTAATATGATTTTTTTAAATACTCTCCACATTTAAAAAAATGATTCTAGGGTACAAGCTACAACGTGGGATATAAAATGTATCCTACGTTTTGGAGGTGACTGTAGAAGAAGGTCCTACATTGTGGTGGGGATACACCGTCTATCAGTCTTAACCTCATATTCGTTAGTTGCACATAAGAAGATTAGAAATTTAGAAATTAGAAGAGCAAGATGTGGGTGCTCAAGCCCACAACATCCCATATTTATATCACCCTTCATTGGCTTTTTCATTTTTATATGTTTATCTTTTTCTTATTCTAACCTGGGAGAGCAGTCACCATCCCACAACTGTCTGCAGTCAGTGAAAAGTGATATAGATATGGGACGTTGTGGGCTTAAGTCCCAACATCTCATTCTCCTAATTTCTAATTTTCTAATGTGAGACTAGCAAATTGGAGGTTAAGAATGATCTACGGTGTATCTCCACCGCAATGTGGGTCCTACTTCTGTAGTCGCCTCCAATACCTAGGATACATTTTATAATCCCACATTGTAGCTTGTACCTTTGGATCCTTTTTGAAAATATGCAGTGTATTTTGTTTCATGTTAATATGTTCTGTTTATGGTTTAAACATTTATGGTTATAATATAAATAATCAGAGATTGTAATTTGCTATTTTAAAGCAGTTCTTTCTCATGATTTTGTTTATTCACTTGACTTCATTTACATATAATTATTTAATTTCACTAATATATATACACGCGTATGAGTAGTCAGATGTTCGATAACGTAAAGAAAAGCATGAAACTTGATTTACAGAGTGCAACTGTTGCCAAGATATCATAAAGTAAGATCCGTTTTTTAAACATACAACTTTTTGAATTAGTCATTATAAATCTAAGAAAATTGAAAAAATAAGACGTCACTTACCTTTGTTGTTTTCACAGTTAAGAAAAAAGTGCATAATAATGTTTAGTGGTTGTGTCCTCAAGATGTATATGTGTATGGCGTTATGGGGTCATGGTCGCTATTAGTTTCACACATCAGTTTCCACCCACGATTTATCGAGCTTATTGCATGTACGACCTTCTCGTATCTATTTTTTTGGGTCATTGTTTTGGAATTCCGTTATTATATTTTTAATGAATAATGAGTTAACTTCCGGTTTAGTAATTCTTAAAGCGAAATGACTGTCAGAGATAAAACATTAGTACTATTAATCTATTTCCCACATCCACATGTATTGCATAAGTACATAGGGCATACGGTATTAATTAACATTTGTATGTTATTTAGAAAAGAGTGAAGAAGTATTTAGTTTATCGACCATGGATATATTTTTCTCTAATTCTAAGGAAAAAGAAATACATCTAGACGGACAGGTTCTGTGTTAAGTATTATTTTTATCGCTAACTAAAAAGGTCCTAAGAAAAGAATATATATTCAGCTATTTAAAATAACAGTTTGTTTAAATCTACATTTTGCCAATACGGTAAAAATGCGGTCGTATACTCGAATACAAAAATGATTTAATCAAAATTGACTAATTTTGAACTGAACTTTTCTAATGTGAAGTGACAGGTCAACTTTTTACTGGTAAAAACTAAGAGTAAAGATACAAAATAGAAAATATTGGTTGAATAAAAAAATAACGAATGTAAATTGTATACACTCTACGAGGTTTAAAAAATTCCAGAAAATGTTACCTATTTCATGGCAGCCAAATCTGTTTACTGTAATACACAGACATGTAGCAAGCCACATGACCATGAAAGAAAAAACTTATAATAAACAATGATATTGAAAAACAAATAATTAATATGTGTGGGGGAGGGGCAAGGGCTCATCAGTGAAAGCAAATGTGATTTTTGAAATCTTTTTAACAATTGCTAATTGCAAGTTACAATAAAGCAAAGGTTTTTTTATACTTTTCATCTCCAGTTTTACTAAAATTATTTAATTGTTTTGGAATTCTTTTTTCTATAAGCCTTTAAAAAGTCATTAAAGAATTAAATTCCTGTTGAGTTATAGTATTTTTTAATACGGCTTAATAAGTCATAGTGTGATAAATTCATTCTAAGCAGTGGCAACAATTGCAGAAGAAGCAATAATAAATAACGACAGCAGTGTTTCAGCCATAAGAAGCCTTTTATACTTAAGATGGCCTTCATCACAGAATTAAATATTTCTGCCCTATGATTATTTTATTGGATAGGCTTAGACTCCTCTTGCTCCTCCACGTTCTAATACACTAATGACCTATTTTTTTCAACCATAACAAAACCCAGAATATAAGAGCTACATATGTGAGCATGTTTTTCAGACTAAATATTGGAAAATAAATGAAGTATTAGAGTCACTCCGTAATTCTTTGAAAACCAAAAACAAACAATAGATTACAAAAGAATATAATCACAAGTTAGTAACTAATTTTTGTTTTTTAAATATAATATCTATAAAAAAAAGGCAGAAATAATTAAGCCGAATTATCCAAACATCATTATAAACAAGTTGGTTAGTGTCAGTAATACGAGAATTGTAGATTTTTATTAGTTTTCCAAAAATACAATTAAACACATTCGGTTTCATTTATGTAAGTCTGAAAGATTGTTCCTGAGCATCAGTAGAGTAGGTTTATATTGCATAATGAAAATACTCTCCAACACTTTTGCCCCCCAGTGGCTCAGCGGTATGTCTGCTAAGAACCGGGTTTCGAGACCCGTGGTGGGCAAAGCACAGATAGGCCATTGTGTAACTTTGTGCTTAATTCAAAACAACAACTCCAACACTTTTCATGTACGAGGGCTGTTCAAAAAATACGCGGACTGACGTCATGAAACAAATTGTACTTTATTTAGAAGTTACAGGTCTGGGACCCCTTCAAAGTACTCTCCTCCCAAACGCACACATCCCCACGGTGTTTCCACTTGTTGAAACAGTCCTGGTACGCTTCTTTTGTAATGTTCTCCAGCTCCTTCCTTGCATTTGCCTTAATCTCGGGAATCGTCTCAAATCTTCTTCCTTTCAAGGGTCTTTTGAGTTTGGGGAACAAGAAAACATCGCATGGAGCAAGGTCAGGTGAGTAGGGCGGGTGGGGAAGAACAGTAATCGAGTGTTTGGCCAAAACACACGAGTTCTGAGGGCTGAATGGCCACAAATTTCGCAGCAACGCGGTGCATCTTCAATTTTTCGGTCAAAATCTCGTAACAAGATCCAACTGATATCCCACACTCTTCAGCAAGCTCCCTGTCAGTCAGACGTCGATTTGCCCGCACCAGGATGTTGATTTTGTCGACGTGTGGGTCGTCAGTTGACGAGGAAGGACGTCCAGGACGCTCATCATCTTCAATGGACTGTCGACCATCCTTAAAACGTTCATGCCACTTGAAACATGCCGTACGCTTCTTAGCAACACCACCGTAAGCCGTGTTAAGCATAGCAAAAGTTTCAGTCGCAGATTTTCCAAGTTTAACACAAAATTTCACAGCAAGTCGTTGCTCCTTCAGGTCATTCATTCTGAAATTCGCCAAACGAAAAAATCGCACTTCACTTAAAACCGCGTAGCTATTACACAAATGAAGATATCTGCAATCGGGAAATGGCGTCGTAATCAGTTGATCTGTGCGAACCTAGCGACACCAAGCGGATTCCCCTGGAACCAAGTGGAGCCGCACAATTCAAACAGTCCGCGTATTTTTTAACAGACCTCGTATAGTTCGAGCAATTTACACCATTTAGTTCACTTTTATCAATGTCTTTTTTCATGCTTAGTTTCACCGTAAGCAATATTACAGGAATTTGACCCCATTTAAACTGAATGACGGTTGTATTAATGTAGACTGACGAACGTTCTAAAGAAGCTTTAATGCATTTGTCTGGCTCAAAACCTAGCCATAGTATTAGACTTCATTTCCTTTCTCCTCTTCCCCCATACTGTTAGAAGAACAATATAATTACCTTTGTTCTTTACAATAAACACAGATCACGTAAATAATTAATAGAGTCAAAAGAAAGTTCCCTACATTCTGCATTTTTAAACTTCATTTTTTGACTTCTCAGTCTTCTGTCCTGTTCAACCTTCTTAACCATGTGTCACAGCTTGGAAGGTTTTTGAAAGTCAAACGTTGGATTCTGGTCCTTTCTTTATACAAAATATATTGTTTATTGTACTTATAATTATGAAAGTTTCATAATTTTTACCATATTCTACATACGCGCATAAATACTACTTAATTTGTATATCCAAGATTTTCTTCATACATCAGCTTCAAATATGTGTGTTTTATATACCTATATTACCTTATAATAAAAACACATTCCAAAATTGTAAAAAAATTATAATAACGTGCTTATCAATCACATTTGCTGTTTTTTATTAAATGAACCAATTATAGAAGCCACATGTGCATTAAAAATAATTAATCTTCACGCAGATTTTTAATAAATAACTTCATCTATAGTTTTCTTCGAAAAAGACTGCTTTTCTTTTCTTCGAATGATGCAGTATGAAACAGAATTATTAAACCACAGGACTACTACTTCCCCTCCCCCTATTTTAAGCATAATCATGTGAATCAACATAGGGTTTACAAAGAAAATTAATCTTTGGAAATTTCACTTGGTTAACCCCTGCATTTTATGCTTTCCTTGAAAAGAGTACCCCACCTGAGTATGTTGCATGAGTAGATGTATGTCCAGATCGTGACGTCATTGACTTGAACTTTAGAACGCTCATTACAGTTTAACCAGATGGCCTTGGTTAGCTGACTGAATTCAAGGAAAATATAGTGCCAATTTGTCGAAGAACAGAGTTTTCTGTGAAGAACAAAAATATGCATAATTTTGAATGTTACAACAGGAAGTTCACGTTATTATTAAAATGTATTTAAGTTAGTGGTTCTGTCCACTCCTGCAATTGAACTTATAAAACAAGAAAATTAAAAATGACAGTAATGTTTGGTAGTAATAGAGATAACTTATCAACAGGTTAAAGAAATGCTTCAAAATATATCTATGCCAGCTGTTGTATTAATAAAATATAAGATAGAATTTTAACCATTCATGCCTGTATTTCTATTTTCAGGAGAGAAAGCTTATTTTTTTCAGGTAGATTGACATTCACACTTAGTTATGTGATACCGTATATGTAGCAGAAAACATGATAAACTGATTAACAGTAGCCCATAAATATGTTAATGAGAGCTTTGATAGGTTGAATTGGGAACATTTCTCTAAAGTTGTCTATATATTTTTAAGAAATATATATAAGTTTGTCATTACTTTCCTGGCTCTTGTTTTAAAGAATATTTAAAATGAAATTGTCGTCTTAAACTATGCACGTCAAAAGAAGAGCCCTGATCGTCTTTAGCTTATGGTCTGTGAAACCGAGAGTTCATGATGTGCTCCCCGTCGCTCCAGAAACTTATTCCGTTCTTGAAGCCATGGATGCGCTAAAAAGTGAAGATCAAACTCCACTAATTGAACAAACAAAAATAGTTCAAGTGTTGTCAATGGATGCTCTTGAGTGACTAACTACCTTCCCTCTAATTTTTCAGTTCAAAAGTAGGGATCGCTATGCAGATAACCCTTGTGTACCTTTGTTCGAACACTTTAAATAAACAGACAACTAAACAAGCAGATGCAGATCATAAAAGTTTCCTATTAAGTAATGTACAGGTTTTTTTTTCTGTAAAATCTCGTTAGTTTTTCTGGCCACTTTTAAATTTATGGTAAAAGTAAGTTTCCAAATCTATATAGAACCATCTGTGATCACGTGAACTGGCATTATCAGATGGTGCTATAAACAATATTTGGGGATCTTCTAATCATTCTGACCAATTAATAACGAACCGTATTTCTTTGTATTTCAACATATGAATTTTAATATTGTTGAACAAGAAGTTAATGCCATACCAGAAGATTCTTAAATTAATATTAGAAAAACCTAATTAATTCATGCGAAATCACTAATCTGGTTAGTAAAATTGGCTGAAACCTTTAGTAATTATTTTTAGTTCTCGAATAACATAAATATACTTCAAGGTTTGATTTATTACCCATCACATAAAATAAAAGGAACCTTTACATGACATAACTATTTGAGTTAGGCTTAACTTGAATCTGCAATTATTTTTCTTTCATCGGAACTCGTTTCATTTGTGAAATAGGGTATGAATCGCAGCTTGCACTTTTGTATGGGATACAAGTGAATATAAGGCAGAACTGCTGATTATAAATCACACATTCATTAAAAGCTTCAATGTGCAGGAGAATACGAAAAGGAATTCAGGTAACCATATGGTAGCGTAGTTAGATATTCATACATAAATCCTACCACTCCACTTCGCTAACTACACTTAATTGCATGTTTAGTATGAAACTTTGAACGATCATGCAATATTTATTTATTTTCATCGGGCAATTGAATAACCTAGCGAGAATGTTTTAAAAAAGGCGATTGTTATCACTTACTTGTAGAGTTAGCAGAATATTGTGTAGTGTGACAGTAGTTCCTACTAAGTTTGTTCCTACAAATGATGGGGACAGAGTTCTTTTTCAGCTGAACCAGCATGACCAGATGGTAAGGGTGCTTGACTCGTAATCTGAGGGTTGCAAGCTCGAATCTCCGTCACACCAAACATGCTCGCCCTTTTAGCCGAGGGGGCATTATAATGTTAGATCAGTTCCACTATTAGTTTGTATAAGAGTTGGCGGTGGATAGTAGTGATTAGCTGTCTTACACTGCTAAATTAAGGATGACTAGTGCATATAACTCTCATGTAGATTTAGGCGAATTTCAAAACAAAGAATCGTTTAAACTTGCTATTGGGAGAGATGATGTGATAGTGCCTTTTTCTCTTCGAACGTGTTTTCTTTTTCTTTTGTCTAATGAGAATCCAGAAATATTAGCCAGTCGTGTCCTAGTGGTTTCTATATCAGTCTGATCATTGGTTCGCGTCCCATTGACATACAAAAAATCGTGCTCCTTACTTTGATAATGACGGTTAAATTCACTATTCGATTAGGGCAACTCAAGAGTTTGTAGTAGATAGTTTTAACTAGCTCTCTTCCCTCTAGTCTATCAGTTAAAGATTAAGGGCAAGTAGCACAAATTTTCTTTATGTATATTTGTGTTAATATCGGAAACAAACCAAATTGTTTTAACAAAATCATGATATGCGAATATATAACATAAACCAAACTAAAAAAAATATGTTGTTATACCATACAATGTAGGCCTTATCATGAATATACTTTCGATCGAAAGATTTATAAATGTTTAATAGAATAAAGGTTTCATTATCTAAAAGTGTTGTTGAATAACTAAATATTACGTTTAATTTGAAATTAATGATTCGCTCTAAACGAATGAGAGTAAACGACTGTTTGAGATTGTAATTGATTTTTAAACTCAGACAACCTTTCCCAACACACAATTATATGTATAGTTTTCATAGCAGCTTATGTTTCCTTGTATTCTGATTAGTTTTACGCTTAGTTACTTATTGATTTATAAGATTGGAATGAATGATGAGTATGTTTGAATACAATAAAGGTTTTAATGCACCAGATGAGTGTGTGTGTGTTGGATGTGTTTTCTTATAGCAAAGCCATATCGGGCTATCTGCTGAGCCCACCGAGGGGAATCGAACCCTGACTTTAGCCTTGTAAATCCGAAGACATACCGCTGTACTATCGGTGGACCCAGATGAGGTTCCACAGATGATCTGCAAATTTAAGTTGCGAAATAAAATAAGTTCTCCAGAAAAAAAGCTTGTTCTCATATAATTTTTTCTACATGACACAAAGGCTCAATAAAGTACAAGTACTAAAGCATTACTGTTATTCATTTCAAATTTTTATTCCCTCGCTCTTTCACGATTAGTTTATGTGAAATTATGCTATTACCAAAATTCTTCACCTGTTATATATTGTGTAGATAAGAATAATGCTCAGCTATATAAACTCTTTTGATACTAGTCAAGAGTATATATGCGCACTTCTTTCAATGTTGAGAAAAGTCCATCTGTCATTTAGTTGCGTGTTCAGACCTGCTACATCTACTACCTATTACATTTTTTTTGTAAAGCCCATTTTCACAAATGATTTGGTAATACGGTTTAACAAATCTGTGCAAAATCTCCTTTAATCTCTTGTGAAGTTATTATACACCATCTTGAATCAATGTAATTGTCTTATGAAAAAAAAAACTCTCTCCCAGCCACACGTAATAACTGAATTTATTTTATTAATATGGATATATTTAGCTTTTCTAATTCAGTTTATTGATATTTCTTTACTTATTCCAAATATAAAGTAAGTAAAATGTAACTATTCTTGGTGGAATAATAATAATAATGATAATAAAGAAGAAAAATGAAATAAGTTTTGAACTTGATAGCACGTAAAATGTTGCACCCATAAAAACATCATAGTGTTATTATTTTCATTTACTTTTTTCTCAAGTATTCGTTCGGAAGCATAAAAGCGCCCAGTAAATCAGAGATATGTTTACAGTTTTCCAATGTCAAAATTCGAGGTTCGATTTCCCACGGTTAACAGTGTGGATAACCAACTGTACAGTTTTGAGCGAAAACAAAACCATAAATAAAGAGTAAAATGCTTAAGCTCGTAAATTGAACAGATTTAGCATAATTTTGAATGAGACGTAATATTGGTATTTTTGCCTGTAGTCAATAGTTAGAGTATTGTACTTTGGTTTTGTGGATACCTTATAAGAGTGTCAGCCAATTCCTTCTATTCGATTATAGTAACTCAAGAGTTGGTCGTAAGAGCTTTTAACTAACTGTTTCTTTCCTCTTGTTGCCCTCCGATAGTACAGCGGTAAGTCTACGGATTTACAATGCTAAAATCAGGGGTTCGATTCCTCTCGGCGGGCACAGCAGATGGCCCGAAGTTGCTTTGTTATAAGAAAACACACATTATCCTCTAAAATAAAGTCAAAATATAATAAATCTAAGAATCAAATCAGAAGCCGCAAAATATGTACTTATTTTATGCACATTACTAACTAATCATCATCATCGACATAACATGTTATAAAGAGTAAATAATTACATGCAATTTCAATAAGTCACATGTCCAAAGATTGTAATATCCTTGAACATGAACATGGCTTTGGTAGAACCACATACGAGTGATCAAAACAATAAAATTAAACTGAATTTCGAGGGAGGTGCTCACAGTGCATCAAAATATTTGGATAAATAAAAACCCAGATGAAGAAAAATAACAGTCCGTTGAAGTTGTTGTTAGCATGGAAGCTAAAGATTAATCGGATAAAATAAGGACAAATAAACATATATGAATCACTGTAGTTGATCAATTTCATATAACTTCTGGAAATATATAATCCACAACTTCACAAAGGAAAATAGGAAAGCTTTACGAAAAAAACCGCTTCTTCAAATCTTCCTGTGTATCTCGGTGACATATAGCTGCTGCCTTTGGAAAACTGCCCAGTGTTGATTCCAGTACCATCAATGCGTTAGACTGATGTAAAAATGTATGTCGTATATACGAACAGTTACCGTATGATCTTCCTGGATAGAATGCCAGTTAATATGCGCACAGCAACGTGAAACAGACATTATTAAGGCTTAGCAGTTTGAGCAACATATTAAAATACCCAAAATGTCTCCTATACCCAACTTTCAGTTATAAAAAAATTCACTTTAATAGTGTTTATTCTAGTGTTTTTAAATTATAAATGTAATTTCATGCGTCTGACTGAATTAATTACGTAAAAATATTAATGAACGTAACTAGAATGCGTTTTAACAACCTAACAAAATACAAGCACTTTTAAGGAAATAAGTCACATAACTAAGGCTGTAATGTTGTTGAATCTGAGCATAGCTTCATTTGATCGATGCGAGTGACCAAAGCAAAAATATGCTTATCATCGGGTTTTTATAGCTTAAATGTAAACATTTCTAAACGTACACTATAACATTTCTTCTTTTGATATCAGTTGTTATATTGAATGTGTATAGACCACTGTTTTATCAGTTTTCAGTCTAAAAATAAGCAACACAAGTAACTCTTAACTAAATTCGAAATCATTCATTTTCAGTTTGAATACATGTCCTTGTGTTTGACTAGTACAAGAAAGCTAGACAATTTTAAGTGTATTTTAGTCACGTGTAATATATATTGTAACGGTTTTACTGATACTTATATAGATTTATTTTAATATCGATGTTTTAGTTAAATATATATAGAGAAATGCATGTAACTTATGCTATTCAATGTGTATTGCGTAATATCCGCCTCTTTACTAAATTTACAGAAGATTCTAGTGTAAGAATCAACAAATATGTGTGTAAGTAAAATATTGTTGCCGACTGATCTTTCGAGAAACTCGTCTTTCGTTTATAAATCGATGCACCAAGAGACAGCTTTCAGGCGATTGGTTCGCTTGTATACTAGTGTTTGTTGGTTTATTAGTAAACTATAAATCTCGGAAGCTATAACTGTGACAAACGCTATCAAATGTAAAAACTACAAATATTTTACCAGGAACGTTTATAGATTTCAAACATTACAAACCGTTTGACTTTAGAGAATTAACTTCAGACGTTTCTATTTCTTTTGAGACATTGTATAACTTCAGCGAAAAATAAAATATCTTGCGTGTGAAGAAGCTATCTATCTACCAGTCAAGTACCTGTGTATTATCACAAAATTAATTCACTCATCGTGAACCGTCGATAAATCATTAAGTTCCAAACCACATAGAAGACTCAAATTGTTTGTAAGTTTGTAAAGCATTTGTATATCAATCATTGTTTGTAATAACCGTTATTATAAATTGTATCATTTGTTTGTATGTTAAAATATATTTGTGTTAAGAAAGATAACTGTGTGTATCAATCTTATTACAAATATCAAAAAGTTAATACATATCGACATTTAATTAACTTCCGAATTAAAATTAAAATTTCCGGATGGTTAAGATTTTGTATGGTGTTACTAAACAAACGACTTCATTGAACAAAGTCAAGTCTTAAACTCTTAGGCGTAATTTACAGGTAATATTTTACCCCTCTTTTTCATTAACATGGAAATGAGATGAGAGGTTTCTTACTGCAGAAAATATAGCAACTTTCACATTCTTGTAAATCAGCCTTCTGTGCCTCTACTGCGTAATTTACAAGGGAAATTAAACCTTTCTTTCTCTTTAGCGTGATATTGAGTAATATGGTTTCTTTATGCAGAACATAAAGCAACTCTAACATTCTTCTAGAACTAAGTTACTTGGGTCCACTTTGACAAATATTGTTTCTTTGTTAAAATGCTTTGTTCTAAATTTGCATGCGTTCGTACTGATGAATAACATAGTTTGTGATTGATTTCAGACAACAACCTCAAGTTATTGAATTTTTCTTCTTCCGATGAAAATTCATTTTTAAACAGCTACTAAAGGAAGGTTTTTTTTAAAACGTGTGAACTTGAAACTTGATATGAAAGTGTATGTTGTTTTTTGCATGTGTACCCTATATGTCAAGTTTCTTTACTAAACCTACTCAGTTGCATTCACAAGATTAATGACCTTATTTTACAAAGAAATGTCAGTTGTTTCCTTTGAAACGAAACGAATTGCACCTTGAGCCTGAATCAAAATAACCAGAATTGTGACACACCTATACAACAGTAAATTACTGTTCGTCCCTAAAATCCAAGGTTCGATAAGTTCACCGCGGTAGATAGATCATACATAGCCCATTTTGTAGTTTTGGGATTTCGTAGGGAAATAGAGTGGATTTTGCAAAATACTTCTTAATGCTTATTTTATATATATACAACCAGAGATATATCAGGGGTGTTGATTAATTGCAAAGAAGAAATGTATCTGAGGTGAATACGAGGAATAAAGTGATCAGAGTTTTGAAATATTTTAACATTAAATACAATGTAAACAGTATTTATGTTGTTGTATTGTATTTTAGTGTATATTTTATACATTGTATGAGATATTAACTGCTTTGCTACAGACGGGGAATACGTGATTCTACTTCCGAGGTGGCTACTTGTATACACTACATGGCTCTTTGTATGTGAATACTCCTTCTAATCAGTAGGTTCGGCTATTTTAGCCACACCCACTGCTAGCACATACATAAAATCAAGCATACGGCCATGCAATCTCCATAAACAAACATTAGCAATAGAATGGGTAGTACTGAAGAGCTCAATAAATTTCAACGTGGCACTGTCAGAGGATGCCACTTTCCCAACAAGTCAGTTTGTCATATTTCTGCTCTGCTAGAGCTGCCCCGGTCAACTGTAAGTGCTGTTGTTGTAAAGTGGAAACGTATAGAAGCAACAGCAGTTCAGCCACAAAGTGTAAGGCCACATAAGCTCACAGAATGAGACCGTCGAGTGCTGAAACGCGTAGCACGTAAAAATCGTCTGTCTACAGTTGCAACACTCACTACCAAGTTCCAAATTGTATCTGGAAGAACTGTTCGTCGGGAGCTTCACGAAATGGGTTTCCATGGCCGAGCAGCCTCACACAAGCCTGAGATCACCACGCGCAATGCCAATGGAGTGATGTAAAACGCACCGCCATTGGACTCTGGATCAGTGGAAACATGTTTTCTGGAGTAATAAATCACGCTTCACTATCTGACAGTCTGATGGACGAATCTAGATTTGGTGGATGCCAGAAGAACGCAACCTACATGAATGCATAGTGCCAAATATAAAGTTTTGTGGAGGAGGAATAATGGTCTGGGGCTGTTTTTCATGGTTTGGGCTAGGCTATTTAGTTCTAGTGAAGGGAAATCTTAATGCTACAGCATACAATGACATTCTAGAGAATTGTGTGCTTCCAACTTTGTAGCAACAGTTTGGGGAAGGCCTTTTTTTTTTTTGTTTAAGCATGACAATGCCCCTGTGCACAAAGCGAGGTCCATAAAGACATGGTTTTCCGAGGTTGGTGTGGAATAACTTGACTGGCTTGCACAGATCCCTGACCTTAACTCCAACAAACATCTTTGGGATGAATTGGAACGCCGACTGCGAGCAAGGCTTTCTCGCCCGACATCATTGCCCGACCTCACTAATGCTCTTGTGGCTGTATAGGAGCGAATTCCCGCAGCCATGTTTCAAAATCTAGTGAAAAGCCTTCCAAGAAGAGTGTAGGCTGTTATAGCAGCAAAGTGGGGACCAAACTCCATATAACGCCTATGTGATGGTATCCCCACATACTTTTGGTCATGTAGTGTGTATATATATAAATCTTCATTTTAAGTGTCATTTTTCTAAGAAAAGTGTTTTGAAGAAAGTGTTTAATACTGATCTTCACAGAAAAACCGGTATTAATTGATAATTGTAGTCTTGTGCACATTATTGCCTAACTTGAGTAGTGTCATTCTTACCATTGTGTAATATGCTGTACTTTAGCATTAGCACTTTGTAAGCTTTGTACGAGTGTAAAAAATAGCTCCAGATCTCTTTCCGCTTGACAGGTGATAATGTGCCCACGCTAAGACACCGTAAGATGTTTACAAAGCTCTGTTGCAGGTATCTTTTTGTAAATATGAATACACGTGATTAATTAAATATGTATTTAATCTGCATTCGGTATTGTTAGTGCGCGAGATACGCTGACAGTAAATTAGTTATGATAATCTTTCCTTTGTAGTTCGGAATAATAACTGAAAACAATACTAATAATCTAGTATTGACTTATTGTCAGTTTCAGGCATTAAACACAAAAACGTGCTCAACAAGATAATAGTTTAGCCAAACTTATAGATAGACTTAAGTGAAACATTTAGAACCTAAAATAATAATAAAAAGTGGGAAGGTAGTCAAGTAATAGTATAGATATGTAAACCTGTATGTATATATATCATGTTAATGACAGCTCATTGACACTCGCTTTTCTCTCTGAATATTTCTTTGCGCAAATGTTCAGCATAAAAAAAAAGGTTTAAAGTCTGTAAAATTTGATTATTTTCAAACTTAAAACCCCATCACCGCAGCAGTTTAAACCTTTAATATATTTGTTTTTTAACACTTGTCACTCCACGTGTGTTCACTGGTGTTCTGGGAAATAAATCAGCTTCTGAAGTCGTGTTTAAAAGTATCATTTGTTTCTTTCTGTCCCCCAATGGTACAGCGGTTTATCTGCAGACTTACAACGCTAGAAACTGGGCTTCGATACCTGTAATGGGCATAGCACAGATAGCCCTTTGTGTAGCTTTGTTTTGTATCACAACACGAAGGTTTGTTTCAGAATAAAATCACATGCGAATACCTGCTGTGTCCACCACGGGGAATCGAATCTCATATTTTAGCATTGTGAGGTCGTAAACGTCCTTCCGGGGGACTGACAAGATTGGGGAGATTACTACTAAATGAATTTTCTAGTGGATATAATTTCACTGTAGGCATAATTTGTATATGTTTTTGTTTTGTTTTTCTGATTAGGACTTGAAAACTATAGTACATAACACAACCTAAGACTATAAACTTTTTATTATATGTATTTAAACAAACAACGGTGTATTAATTTATGCACAAATCCTACTAGTTCACTTTCACGTATATCAAACTGTATTCATTCTTGACTGTATAGTCCATAAAATGTCAACAGCCCTGAAAACTCGCAATTATTTCATTCGTGTTCTAAAGCATGTTAACCGTAAAAGAGTTATTTGTCATCAGTTAACTACTCCATCTTTGCATAAAGATTTGTTCAATTCTTTCAAACATCATTTGAAATAGAAATGATGTACCAAGAAACCTACTTTATCTAGTGCCTATATAATTAACACGATTAACGTGAACTACAAAACTAGAAATTTTGGCAAAAATGAAATAAAGCCGTTTATTTTAGTTTTAAAGGACCACAGAAAATGTAGTCTTATATAATCTAATTACAGTAATGTGAAAAAGTTAGGACACCCTATGAAAGCCTGTGTATTTTTGTAACAACTCTTTTGCTCTCACCACGGTGCTCACTCTCACTTCAACAGTCAGGAGCACACCAAACTAAATGTCTGAGGTTTAAATAGGGCAAGCCTCATTCAAAATGCTGAGTAATGATCTTCTAATCATGTGCACCTGGTGTGATACACCTGTGTGTGAGATGAGCTATTTTAAGTGGGAATAAATGTGGGGGTGTCCCAACTTTTTCCTCAGTTAGAATATGTATTTTGTAGAATTACATTTACAGAAGATCTTGAAAAGTCTTTTTTTCAGTTTTAATTGTTTAGTTATATTCCTGTAATCTCTCAGTATTGTTAAAATTTAGATTAAATATCTATATATCCAAAAATGTTACAAAAATACATAGGCTTTCATAGGGTGTCCTAACTTTTTCACATGACTGTATATTAACGCTTACTTTCAAAAACTATGTAATAAATTTAACAAAATATTTTTCGTTTGAAGTTTGTTTTTTGTGATTTAAAATACATTTTGGCCTTTTAACAGCATTATAAAATATTGTACGAATTTTCGTTAACATTATCTACCTTTTGTAAAACTTAATAGAAATTCATTTGCATAAATTATTAACTTTTTGTGGATGTAATTAAATAAATACAATTGAGCACAGAAACATTCCGTATATATTAATATCTTACTGATTCTAATTGAGCATTCTTCTCTACAAATTAGAATATATTATTTGTAATGAAAGTAGAACAAGAGTATAAATCGGAAATAGGTTACAATTTTAATAAAGGGGTTCCAAAAGGGCTCAATAGCTACTAATAGATAACAAGATACACAAGTAGTCAGAATAATACTAAACTTAATTTTATAAAGTGTCGGTTAAACTCTATCCAGAGACAGTGGTGCTTCCTTGTGTACAAAGTGTATTGTGCCTGTTCACCTATCATGGTTGTACTTGTGATTCTTGTTAGCAAA
The DNA here is from genome assembly GCF_004210375.1 of Tachypleus tridentatus. NCBI lineage: Eukaryota > Metazoa > Arthropoda > Merostomata > Xiphosura > Limulidae > Tachypleus > Tachypleus tridentatus. The sequence continues at coordinate 115,569,761 of NC_134826.1, forward strand.
CAAAAACGTTCAGTGTATGCACACGCAAGCAAAGAATATATCCTGAACTTTGTCTGGGAACACCAATGTTTCTGTACAATTGTTTGTCGTTCAAGTTTTATTCAAATTAAATAAAGAGATTGTTGAAACTCGATGTATTGTATTGCAACAGTCATGTATTAGTTTTTTAAAATTTCGTTTTCTGAAGTACAGAAGATTTGATCATAGCGGTAGGAAGTTCTTGATTCGATAATTTTGATTGCTTTCAACACTTCATTTTTATGTGTATTTGTCTGTCTTATTTTTCATTATTGATTGTTCTTCTGTCTATTCTGTAAATATAATTTGGTACAAGAAGATTCCACCCCATTTCTTCCATATCTCTCTTTCTCTAAGTCTGTGCATGAATGCCCTAGAATTTAGCTGCAGGATCAAACATCACAAGCCCTTAATATGCCATTAAACTTACTCCACACTTTAACTATAATGATGATAGTTAACCCCACTATACGGTTAACAATAGCCCTTAATATGCCACTAAACTTACTCCACACTTTAACTATAATTATGATAGTTAACCCCACTATACGGTTAACAATAGACTGCTTACTAACTGTCATCTGGTCAACAGTTGTAAATTAGAAATGGCTATTCCCGAATCGTTAATGTTATTTTAAATATGACAAGTTGAACCCACGTGATGTATATTTTACATTTAAGTTTGGAAGTACTGAACTATACCATACTCTCTATCTACAGTGAGATAGTGAAAAATATTCTTATGAGCAAACGAATCAAGTCAAAAAAGGAAAGATTAAAGAAATTATTTGACATCGGAAGAAATGGACTCATATGAAGTGGATATTTTTTTTCTTTTCCTTTATCTCCATCCAAAGACATTATTATTTATTAATACTTGGCAATTTCAAGAACTATTTATTTCGAGGTCAGTGTGTGCGTGTGTAAATATTTGCGGTTACTGTATACATCACAGTTCTTAATTAACATAGCAACACTGACAGTGTTATGTTCATTTTGTCAAATACTAACATCGTAGTTAGGCCTAACCTAACTATTTGAGAGTGATGGTGTTGATTTTCTGTTTTCCTTGTCACTCCAAAATTGTAAGCAACAAAAACAGATAACCCTCATGCAACTCAATGGCTACTGTGCCGGAACGTGAATCTGAGATTCCATGGTTCGTATATAATTATCGCCATAGGAAAAAAATAAAATCCCACTACGCACATTGGGAAAACAGCTGCTTTTTAACATTGTTAATTCAGTCTTTATTAACAAGTATTTAATATAACACAATAACACAAGTATTTCAAAAGTTTGCGAAGGGTGTTGTTGATTAGCTGCCTTCCCTGCCACTTCAAAATTACAGATGGCTAGTACAAATAGCTCTCATGTAGCTTTGTGCGAAAATCATCAAAGAAATAATATGTTAAAGTGTGAACCTCAGTAACGTGTCAGTGAGATATTTTAGCGTGAAAAACTAAAATTTTAATTATCGATATAAACATATTTTAGTTTAATAATCCGACTTCATAATTTTCTGTATAGTACGTATACGTTAGTCAAATGTTTTAACGTTTACATTAACATAAACACGCAATCAGGAGTGTTAACGTCTGCTAGAGGTTTTCCTTATAACACCAACAATGCAATCAGATCGCTTAACATTTCTCAGAAGTTTTCAAAATAACACCAATAAAACAATCAGAGATTTCAGTGACTTCAACTAGAGACGTTTTAGCGTGTCGTACTATAGGTTATTTATGGTACAATCCCAACACACCAATTCAATCTTTTCATGTATTTAAATATAATTTGCATCTAGTATACATAAGACAGGTAGCTTTGCATATCTATTTTAAGTAATTATGTTTTAGTGCAAGAAGTATTGGGTGTATATTTTCATTTGGAAATTTAAGTGTTTATTTCTGTCTTAGAAACGAAACTACTCACATATTCATTGATGTAGATTATATGTTGCGTAACAGTACATCTCGAAGAACTCGGACTAAATGGATCATCAAACTCTTAATTCTTATGAAGAAATCAAAGTATCTCAACATTTTTGGATGTGACGAGTTTTTCTAGAGGTTTCGACAGTTTTAACTCTCAGAGTTAAATCTAAGGACAGTATTGGCTAAACGATTGTTATATATGCTTTGAAAATTTTCTACGTGAATGACTTGTTTAATCAAGTGTCTTATACCTAGATTATTCAACCGAGACCCATGTGAGAGTTAGGGTCACACTTAATCCGTTTTCGTTTTGGAAAACTAGACACAACCTGACTTTTAAGATGTAAAACTCTCTAGCTGAACTTGGAATTAATAAGCTGTCACCACATGTTAGTTTATTTAACGTAGCATTCCGGTATTGTTGCATGACTGTGAATATAAATTGTAAAAATTCCTTGTTTAAGAAATCTCGCTATTGTATAATGGGTTTCAATGTAAATTGCTTTAAGTGTGGGTAATTATGTGTTATCTTTGGGTGTTATGTTAAAGTTGTTCAGTGCGCTGGATGTGAGCTGTATTTATTGGTGTTTATTCACTTTTATGTTCATATTAAAATGGTATTTCTGTTAAACTATTCATACTTTCAAAAAAGTATATTAGAATTGACTTTTCTTACTATTCAGAGGCTGTTATTAAAATACAAAAGTAACAACAACATTTCTGGTATCGTTGTAAAGAATATCGAACGATCTAAAGATAGAAGATATTTTGTTACACTACGAAAAATCAAACCCGATGTAACCAAAAAGGACCAAAATGCTATCAAGAGCAAATACTGTATATAAATAATACATCCACGTTTGTTCGTCCGGAATTTTTCTCGGAAATTTCTCGATGAAACGCTTCAAGTCTCGTGTCGTCAGAAAGGCCTTTCTCCAAGGAGTCCATATTGTATATTGGCTTTCCCATTCAGAATCATCTCAGCTGTTTCTTGATTACTCACACTTTTCAACGAATAGAATGTATGCTTCACAATGATGCAATGTAGTTGTCATCCATGACGACTGCCTTCGATTGCAACTTTAGTTTTTTATTTGCAAACTATTTCACACAAACAACACTTAACCCGTGTATAACTTTCGGAAAAAAAAAAATGAACATTACATTAAATACAATTTCTGCTGGCGTTCTCAACTTATGCTTATCAGTTAATGAACTCACATTCATACATGGCTGGATATATAGGTAACTTTACCTTAATTACAACTTTATTTTGCTTTGTAATAATTTAGTATAGATTCATTTTCTAGACTACAATTAAAACCTTTTAGCCATTTTTTCCGTTACTACGGGTTTGATTATTTATTTTTTGTGAGTTTCATTCTTTCATCTCGTAAAACTGTGTCATACATTTAATGTTCATAACTTTTTCATACTACGTACAGCCCCGCTTGGCCGGGTGGTTAAAACGCTTGACTCGCAATCTGAGGGTTCGAATTGCGATCCTACTAAACATGCTCTCTTTTTCAGCAGTGGAAGCGATATAATGTGTGGTCAATCGCACTATTCGTTTGTAAAAGAGTAGCCCAAGAGTTGAAGCTGGATGGTGATGACTAGCTGCCTTCCCTCTATTTTTTCCCTGCTAAATTACAGATGGCTAGCGCAAATATCTCTCATGTAGCTTTGCGCAAAATTCAAAACAAACATACTCTTCACAGTATTATAAATACCATTACTTTATGTGTATTTTTATAAAATAAACTTACGTCTACGGGAATTGTTTTCTGATCGCATAATATTTTTATCAAATAGGCCAAGATTTACCGATCTAACAAGTAATATCTGCAAAAAATATATATATATATATATATATATAACTTAAATTGCGTACATCAAAATGGTAGAATAAGGATGATTGAAGCAAAGGGCATGAAAACTATCCAAAATTATTTGCGGGTCGCGACTAGTACTACTGTTATACTACAACAACTTGAATCCCTTTCACAGACGTATGTAGTGAAATATAAAAAAAAAAAATGTTAATTTGTCTGTTTTCAACTTACGAAATGATACTACCTGATACTAAGTGTTATATCGGATAGTATGGAAAACTTGGAGTCTGTTTTCAACTTACGAAATGATACTACCTGATACTAAGTGTTATATCGGATAGTATGGAAAACTTGGATACGCTTCAAGACTAGTAATACTAAATAAGCAACTTTGTGCTGACAGTAAAATTAGAATAAATTTTGAAATGAGTCTAGAAAATAAATATGTTTGCTTAAGAAACCCAACGAAGCAGGAACAAAAATATTTATTATAATCATCACATAGTTATGAAGTAAGTGTTGTTAAAAATAAATCTTTTAAAAGATTTTTTATGTTCTTCACCATGATAATCAACACGTGAGAACGTTGTGTCTTAGCACGGAAAGATAACTAACGTAGTACGCGGCTAAATTTTTACATGAAACTTAGACAATTAAGTAGCTTTTTCAGTTGCTTTTGACTTTCGAAAATATTTCATAAATATCGTGCGTGTTCGTGTCCTTACTCGATCTTTTTGTGTAAAAGAAAAATATGACACAGGATAGGAATTTTTTTAAATGTTTTGAAAAGAAATAAAAGTACTATTTCAGTGAGTTCATAAATGACAAACTTATCCAGTTTCGAAACATGACCGCACTGTCGTCGTGTAATGAATAACGACTGATATAAATGGAAATGCTCTCTTTTTCGTACTGCTTCGCATCTACCATTTGTGTTTTAAAGGACACGTGGAGCTGTAGTTAAAAACGACACATCTTAGGTACTGAGCTATCTTCCCCAACAGCATATAGAATATAAATAAACAGCGTTCATAAATCACAATATTTTACAATTTAATAATGTCCAAAATCATAATACATAATCATTCCCGTTATTCGAATCAAAACTACACCAAAGCCCTTGTGGAAACGGTCATGCGCAGTATAATCATTAATCCGCCCACATGCCATTAGAAGGAGAAGATCAAATCATATTATTAGATGAGAGTATTTCAAGATTTAGAAGTAGATGCTGTTGATTGTCTCCGTCTACTCTGTCGTTTGAAAATCAGGGATAACTAGTGGAGATGCCCCTCATGTAGCCTTGGGCGAACATATTAAATAAACAAACACTCTTATTCAGTGATGACACTGACAAACACCATACCAATATTATTTATAAAATACAATTTGATAACCGCCATGACTTCTATATTGGAGAAACAAGTAGAATAATGGAAACCAGATTCAAAGAAAACAAAAAGTCACCTTCACACGTTTTCGAACACTGCAAATTAATTAAACACAGCATAACCATAGAAAATAAAGAAACAAATATAAACAACGCTAAATATGAAGAAGCCTTACTCATACAACAACTCAAGCCCAAATTAAACCAACACAAAGGAACATCTTTATACCTATATTAATAAATATAATCAAACATATAAGCACGCCCTTTACATTCCAACAGTCAATTACACAACCGGCTTCAAACATGTGGTCAGCTATCGGTCAGTTACCTCTTTCTTTCTTTGTGAACCTGACGATGACCGAAGAAGGTCGAAACGTTGTTCGCTCCTCTACATAAAAAATTTTCTCAACCCAAACCAGCCGTTTATATATATATATTAAACACTCTTGTTATTTTGTGCAATTTCCTACACTGTATATTGATTCACATAAAACAGTTATAAGTTAAACACTATTACTATGTTTCACTATAAAGGTTCTCAAAATATGCATCGACAGGAAGTGTAATTTTTATGTGTATATCACTATGATCTCGTTCCATATGATAGTTGGTATTCGCATTAATTAAAAATGTAAAACGAAGGAACTATATTAACTACCAGAATGGGCCTGGCATGGCCAAGCGTGTAAGGCGTGCGACTCGTAATCCGAGGGTCGCGGGTTCGCGCCCGCGTCGCGCTAAACATGCTCGCCCTCCCAGCCGTGGAGGTGTATAATGGTACGGTCAATCCCACTATTCGTTGGTAAAAGAGTAGCCCAAGAGTTGGCGGTGGGTGGTGATGACTAGCTGCCTTCCCTCTAGTCTTACACTGCTAAATTAGGGACGGCTAGCACAGATAGCCCTCGAGTAGCTTTGTGCGAAATTCCAAAACAAACAAATAAACGAAACAAACTCTACCAGAAAAATTATTTGTATTTGATTATTTCTCTCGTGTAGCGTGAACCCTAATTTTTCTCAAACTTATTATTTATTGAAGATAAGTTTCCATACCTGCTTGTACAAATCATTTAAGTTACCATCTCTTTTCAATCGGTCTCCTGGTGTCATCTTTAATTCACTTAAAAAACAATTTTATTTTTTAACCATTTCTAAAGCAAAATATTTATTCTTTTTTTACCTAATGCTTTTGTCACCGGTAACAATACACCGGAAATAGAACACACAATCAACAGAACATGGAAAATTACACTAAATATTTCCCAGAAGATTACATGATTTTTATGATGTCACTCAACTTTCTCTATATGCCACTCATTCGATTATACCACCATTCCCAGTTTGCCTTTAAAAAAAAAGATTCACCCTTCGAAAGTGCCCGGGTTATAGGGTTTTTATCATTTTACATCGTGATTAATGTTTTATTGTTTTGAAAGCTAAAACATTTATGTACATAATTTTAAACTTGTATTACCACAACGCATGTAAAACTCGATTTTAAATAAAATAAGTGTTTTTATTTTACATGGAAAATGATGGAATTAAATTGACCAATTTCAACATACAATATTTGCTCAGTTTGTTATAAAAAGAAGTTTACTACATATTCAAAACCAAAATATTAATAGATGACTAAAAATATGATTTTTAGATAGATGCGTGTGTGTGTTTTTCTTATAGCAAAGCCACATCAGGGTATCTGCTCAGCCCACCGAGGGGAATCGAACCCCTGATTTTAGAGTTGTAAATCCGTAGACTTACCGCTGTACCAGCAGGGGACAGATAGATGCATAACTGTGTCTATTAGCTTGTTACCCTCAACTCAGTTCCGCTTGCTGAGGGCATGAGACAAAGGCATTATGTGAGCAGATCCTCTGGCTGTCATTATCTAAGATACTCTCAACCTTTCCAAGGTCTCCGTACCATACTTGGGCGGTTCAAGGTAGGTCATTGACGTCTTTACTTGGCATCTGAAAGGCAAGATAAAACTGTTCGAGAAAATAATATATCTATTTTGTCAAAAATAAAGAAATTTATGGCTCTTCCCGACAGAGGGAACTAGGTTTTCTCAACATGACAGTAAATACTGTTCAGTCCATGAGATAAAACCTTGTTCAATGTATATAATTTAGCTTCGACAAACCTCAAAGTAAAAGAAAATTGGTTGTGACAAACAATTATCTAACACTTTCGAACACACCTTCAACCATACTCCTAGACAACATGTTCAGACTTTAATAATATCGTATAACGAAATTGCACATAAAATAAAAACGTAATCTGCCACCATAAAAGCAGTTTGCTTATTTTAACATAACGTTCTACAGTGAGTTATTTGTGCTGTGTCCACTGCATGGAATCCAATATTGGATTTTAGTATTATAAGCCCGCAGTCGTACTGCTGATCGACCAGGGGCTAGGTTATATCAAGCTAATCCATCACCATTGTAGTAACATAAAGAAAATAGCTGTACATATAGGTTAAGAAAGTTCACTTAACATCATTACAGACAATCTCTTTGATATTGGAAACTTCGAATTTACAACATGATTACAGTGGTACCTCGGTTCTCGAACTTAATATGTTCCAGAAGGTTGTTCGAAAACCGAATCAATTTTTCCCATAAGAAATACTGTAAATTAAATTAATCCGTTACAGACCTTCAAAAATTAAGCTTTATGGAGCATTTTAAGTAAAAATATTGCTTATTTATACCTGTATAATACTTATATGCATAAAGTCAACCACATAAACTATAAATACAATAAAAAACAATAAATGAAAATTTAATTGCACTTTACTATCAACACAATAAAAAACAATGCATGAATATTTAACTACACTTTACCAGTGCTGAGGAGAGCTGATGGGGTAAGTGAAAGGTGGTGAGGAACGTGGAGAGTAGGTGGGATATTATTGTTTGGAAAGGGAGTCACCTTCCATAAAAACGTCAGGTAACTCTCGTTCTGGGGTTCTTTCTCTTTTCTGTCTCTTTGCACCGCTACAACCTGTTTGAGACTCACTGGACCTATTTCTCACTAAAAACTTGTCCAATGAGGTTTGTTTCTGCCTGCATTTTAAAATGTTTTTGAAGTAAGACATGGCATTGTCATTGAAAAGGTTTATGCTGCGGTTTGCTACAGCTTTGTCAAGGTGAAATTTTTCCACAAAACTTTGTAACTCTCTTCATTTTCCACACATTTCCTTGATTAGTGAACGAGGAACATCCTCTCTTCCCTTCTCCTCATCTGAAGACACTTCCTCAGTTGCCTTCTGTTGCTGCTTCTTCTGAAGGTCTTGGAATTCTTCCGTGATGAGCTCAGTGTTGTGGTCTTCCATCAACTCCTCCACATCATCACCACTCACATTCAAGCCCATACACTTGCCAAGTGAGACAATATCCTCGACAACAGGCTCAGACTCAAAGCCTTCAAAGTCTCTATCTGCTACTGAGTCTGGCCACAATTTCTTCCAGGCTGAGTTCATGGTCCTCCACTTCCCTCCAGGCTTTGTCTATGATCCTCAACAATGGAGGATAAAAGTGATTTTTCCAGAACTCTCTGAGGGTTAACTCTGTGTCAGAGGTCACTTCAAAGCACCTTTGAAACAGTGCTTTGGTATAGAGTTCGATATGACCCGCTGGCCCATGGGCTGAATGAGAGGTGTCGTGTTAGGAGGCAAGAGCTTCACCGTAATGAAACTGTACTCCTCTACCAACCCGTCCTCCAAGTCTGGTGAGTGAACAGGTGCATTGTCCATCACAAGAAGGGCCTTGGGTAGCAACTGTTTTTCCGTGAGGTAATTATTTACACTTTGGGCAAACACTTCATGAACCCACTCCATAACAAATTGCCGGGTTACACATGCTTTACTATTAGCCCTCCACATGACATTTAGTTTACTTTTCAGGACATTATTTTTCTTAAAAACTCTCTGGTTCTCAGAATGGTACATAAGCAAAGGTTTAAGTTTTAAGTCCACACTTACATTACTACATAACAATAAAGTTAGCCTGTCCTTCATTGGCTTGTGTCCGAGCAGTGACTTCTCCTTGGTGATGTAGGTACTCTTTGGCATTTTCTTCCAAAAGATGCTTGTCTCATCACAGTTGAGCACTTGTTGGGGAAAAAAACCCTGAGCTTTTACATAGTCCTTAAATTCCCTAACAAATTTATCAGCAGCATATTTGTTAGAACTGGCACCCTCCCCATGTCTCACCACACTATGTATGCCACTTCTCTTCCTAAATTTTTCAAACCACCCCTACTAGCCTTAAAGGCATCACTTGTATCAGCACTCGTTCCAGGGGTGTTTTTCAGGAGGTCAGCATGCAACTACTTTGCTTTCTAACAAATGATGGTCTCAGAAATGCTATCATCAGCTAACTTGTTTTCGTTTACCCAAATCAACAAAAGCTTCTCCACCTCTTCCATTGTTTGTGACCTTTGTTTCGTATGCACTGTCACTCCTTTTGCAACATCAGCTCCTTTGATGACCTCTTTATTTTTCAGTATGATGCAAACTGTAGACTTCGCCATACCAAATTGTGTAGCAAGGTCAGACACGCAAACACCACTCTTATACTTCGCTATGAGATCTTTTTTCACCTCTATTGTGACTCTAACAACTTTTCTTTTTGGTTTGCAGCTTTCATTATCCTTCTTTGAACCCATGGTAGCTTATTTAATCAGAATATTTAAAAAACAACAAAACAAAGTAAAAAGAACGTTCACAGCAGGGTGTGGACTGAGCGACAGGTGCGGGTAAAATGTTTTGGACAAGCTTGGCGTGGGCCAAAAATGGTCGAAAGGTCGTTCGGATCATCAGTCGGGGTTCGAGCCATGACAGCTTGGTTCGGGAGCCGAGTTTATGTTCGACAACCGAGACATTTTTTCTGAAACAATATATTCGAAAACCGAATTGTTCGAGAAGAGAATCGTTCTAAAACCGAAATACCATTGTATTTACTGAAACATATACATGTAAAACGATTTACAAAGAGGAAACTTTTTCTATATAACCACAAGCAGCTAAGTTATTCAACACATCACAACAACACATAAGGATTATTGTTTAATAGAGAGAGGACATATACTTAGAAATAAATCAGTGTTTCACTGTTATTCCATAACTATGTAATAACACCAAAAAATATTTCAATTAAACAAAGGGTCTGGCATGGCCAAGTGGGTTAAGGCGTTCGACTCGTAATCCGAAAGTCGCGGGTTCGATTACCGGTCGCACCAAACATGCTCGCTCTTTCAGTCGTGGGGGCGTTATAATTTGACGGTCAACCCGACTTTTCGTTGGTAAAAGAGTAGCCCAAGATTTGGCGGTGGGTGGTGATGACTAGCTGCCTTTCCTTTAGTCTTACACTGCTGAATTAGGGACGGCTAGCGCAGATAACCCTCGTGTAGCTTTGCGCGAAATTCAAAATTCAAAAACAACCAAAAAAAGGTTCTCCCTATGAGTAAGTGACAAGTTTATGGACTTACAGCAATAAAATCCGAGGTCTGATTCATTATCCCTCGGTGTGGATTCATGTACGTGGTGAGGGCACCTCCCAGGGAAACTTCTGTTTTTTCAGTTTACCTCATCTAGGGCCTAAACATTCACCCACGTGTTTGCCGTGCGTGGCAACCCGTGAAGAGGACAAGAGGATCCTGGTGGTTGAGGGGTCCAATCCTAGCACACCACTTTGGTCTTGAATTCCTGTAGACAGGCGGCCTTGAGGTAGACCCCCTTGAGTCAATCAGCTGGTCCACAAATACCAGTGTTGGATGTTCTCAACAGGTGTTGTGGACATTGTATCTGATGCTGATGTTTGGATATAGTGCTCACGAAACCCCGGCGTGGCTGCAGTGTCCTTGTTTGACGTTGTAGTGCGTCCCCTCGTAGGGCTTCAAGGTGGGTGAGGTCTGTGGGCACCGAAATTATTCTTTCTTTTTTATGGAAACTACATTTGAAAACCTTAATAAAAAGGTGATAAAATAGTTTATAGGTAAAGGATCACGTCTCAAAGATCCAGAGCAGCAAACCTTTACCATCTGTGCCATCTATTGTACCTCATTTTCTTTTATTGCATTCACTTTCAGACAAAACTTTCGGGAAAATGTCTTCCTTTTTCATTCATAAGGGACTAGAAGGACTTGCTGGCTCTCCAAAATCAGTAAAGAAGCTTCGATCTGGTGGCATATTGGTGGAAACATCCACATCTCAACACACGGAATTCCTCTTGCATTCAAAGGCAATTGGGGATATACCTGTTGAGGTTACACTTCATGCTACTTTGAATTCATTACGAGGAGCTATTGCAGAGAGAGATTTGAAGAACATCCCAATATCGGAGATTCTCGCTGGTTTCTCAACCCAAGGTGTTTCTGCAGTAAGGCGTCTACCCACTCGCAGTGATGGAATTATGGAGCCGACCAAATGTCCTTATTCTCACATTTACGTCACCACATTCGCCTGCCACCATCAACGCAGGTTATCTTAATTGCATAGTGCGGCCACGCATTCCAACCCCTCCCCAATGTTTCCAGGGCAGGATAGACCTCCCTCGAATAAAGAAAGTAAGGTAAAAAGACGTGGTCATAAACAGAATGGTTCTCCCCCCAATTCGCCTACACGTAAATAAAACTGGCCACCATGATACAATGGAACTGTCGAGGTTTACGTTTTAATCTGGATGACATCAACACACTGTTTGCTTTCTACCATCCTGTATGGTTTTCCTTATAGGAAACATTTCTGAAACATGCTGATACAATCACCTTTTGGCGGTTTTCTTTGTACAGAAATGACAGGCTGTGTGATGGACGAGTGTATGGAGGGGTAGCACTGTTGGTTGATCAGCATGTGCCTACCCTGTCTTTGCCACTCGATACACCCTTGGAAGCTATAGCCAACCGTGTTTCCTTGGGTCATACCATCACTGTTTGTTCTCTCTACCTGTTGCCTGGAGAGACATATGATTGATCAATGAGACCTTGATGCTCTCAATGAACAGTTGCTGTCTCCCTTTTTCATCCAGGGGAATTTAATGGACATCATCCTCTCTGGGAAAGTGCTGATATTGATAGGAGGGGTCACTCTGTTTTGCGTATGCTCTCTGATCACAACCTATCTCTTATCAATACTGGTTATTCTACTTATTTTCATGCACCTAGTCAGTCCTTTACTGCTATTGATCTCTAAATTTGCTCCCCTTCATTATTCTTATATTTTTCGTGGAGGGTTGAAATTATCCTCGAGGCAGTGATCATTTTCTTATAAGCTTGAGAGAGACTGGCCGTGGTCGATGCTACCCGAACCTCGTGCCCCGGTGAAAGCTGTATCAGGCAAACTAACCCTCTTTTACTGCTCTCGCCGAACATGATCCCGCCATCGTCTATAAGCCATCAATAGACGAGTGTGTGACAGCAGTAACTGACTGTATTATACAAGCAGCTGCTCAATGTATTCTTAAATCCTCGACACGTTATCCACTATATTCTCCTCTGTGGTGGAATTCGGAGTGCCACATGGCATGGAAGGCTCAAACACGGGCCTGGAATATTTTCCGTAAATATCCCTCACTCTCAAACCGCATCGCTTTCCAGCAGGCTCATGTACATGTTCGGTGGGTAAGACATCAAAGCCAGTAGGAATCTTGGATTAAGTTCACAACTGGCATATCTTCTACCATCAGTTCCAAAGTCATTAGGACAAGATGCGAAAGGTCAGTTGGCAATATAATTCTATTTCCCTCTTGATCTTGCTCTCTGATGGCTACGAAGTAGTTGATACCCAGAGCATTGCTGATACTCTAAGTGAAAGCTAATGCCGGGTATCTAGCACTTTTGCTTCTTCGTCCACCTTCTTAGCCTTCTGGACTCAGGCAAAAGAATAACCTCTTTCCGTTCGAGCTCATTGTCTCTATGACTATAATCGTCCCTATATACTGGTGGAACTCAAACTGGCCCTTCATCCGTCTGACAGTACATTGGTTGGACCTGATGATATACACTATGGCATGCTGCGCCATCTATCAAGAAGAGAAGGCTCTTGCTATTCTGCTGATAGTTTTTAACTGGATCTGGCAGGAGAATGTTTTTCCTGATGCCTGGTGCCATGCTATTGTCCAACCTTTCTCTAAGCCTAGAAAGGATCCCAAGATTCCTTCAAACTGCCGTCCAATTGCTTTGACGAACTATCTCTGTAAGACCTTAGAGAGGATGGTTATTGCTCGTCATGTTTGGTTCCTCGAATCAAACAACCTCTTCTCGCCCGCCCAGTGTCGGTTCCGACGACAGCTCTCCACCATGGACCACCTGATTCGACTTGAAATGTCAATCAGAGAAGCCTTTCTCAAATGACAACATCTTGTATCAATATTGTTTGAGATTAACAAGGTTTATAATACAACATGTAGGTATGACATTTGGCGAGACCTCCATATATATGGGTTACATGGCCATTTTTCCATTTTTATTAAAAAACCTTTAATGGACAGGAGATTCCATGTTCGTGTGGGTTATTTTCTACAGGAACTTGGAGTCTCTCAGGGCTGTGTTCTGGGTATCACACTTTTAAGTATAAAAAGTAATGCCATCATTGAACAACTCCCTCTCACTGCCAAGCGCGTAAGGCGTGCGACTCGTAATCCGAGGGTCGCGGGTTCGCGCCCGCGTCGCGCTAAACATGCTCGCCCTCCCAGCCGTGGGGCGTATAAGTGACGGTCAATCCCACTTTTCGTTGGTAAAGAGTAGCCCAAGAGTTGGCGGTGGGTGGTGATGACTAGCTGCCTTCCCTCTAGTCTTACACTGCTAAATTAGGGACGGCTAGCACAGATAGCCCTCGAGTAGCTTTGTGTGAAATTCCAAACAAACAAACAAACAAACAAACCCTCTCACTGTTGCAAACAAACTCTATGTCGACGACTTTCACATCTCATGCCAGTCGTTAAACATGAGGTATATTGAGTGACAGCTGCAGACTGCCCTCAATCGTTTACTGAAGTGAACCACAGCAAACGACTTTAACTTCTCTCTCGTTAAAACCGTTTGCATGCACTTTTGCACCAACAGGGTATTCACCCTCATCCTGAACTCCGTATCAGTGAAGTTATGCTACCAGTGGTCCCTGAGACAAAATTCTTGGTGCTTATCCTTGACTGTAAGCTTACTTTTATATCACACATCAAGCAGCTACGGGTCAAATGTACAAGAGCACTGAATATCCTACATGTTCTCTCTTTAACCACTTGGAGAGCGGATCGACGTTTTATGCTAAAGATATATTGTGCTCTTATTCGATTGAAACTCTACTATGGATCACTGGTCTATGGCTCTGCCAGACCGTCGGCCTTAAAAATACTAAACCCTATTCATCATCAAGAACTTCGGCTCTGCACTGGGACATTTTGCACTTCCCCAGTTCGGAGCTTTTACATAGAGTCTCATAAACCTTCTTGACACCTCTGTCGTTTGCAGCTGTCCTAACTATATGCTTCGAAACTTTTTTCCTTACCAAAGCATCCCACTTGGGGTTGTGTTTCCTTCCTCAGTGGGCCATACCTTTTCAGACTGGTCAACCCATCCAACCACGACTTCTTGCAGTCCCCAATTGTGACCTATCTTTAAGTCATCTGAGAAAAGTAAGCACTCCTGATCGGAAATACTGTCTGCTATTTACTGAACATTTTCGAACCATCCTTCCATTCCTATTTATACAGATGGTTCGAAATCAGGTGACTGTGTAGGCTTTGCCATGGTTTGTTGTAGTTCAGTGGTTGTGCGGAGAATCCCCTCTACAGCTTCTGTGTTTACTGCTGAACTATACACCATTTCTCTTGCCCTGGATCACATAGAAGCCAAGCAGCACTCAAACTGCACTATTTATACTGACTCGCTTAGTTCTCTACTGGCCCTGAAATCGCTTCACGTTGGTTCACACCCTGTTCTCGCCGATATTCAAAACCGACTGGCCCATTTCTCTTTAACATCTACTTTTATCCAGTTTTCTGGATACCAGGCCACGTTGGTATTCGCAGAAATTAGCCCTCCGACACCCAACTAAGTCTATCTGCTCTGGCACTATCACTGCTGTAATATAGGGATAATTATAGGGGTATTTTATTACAGGATATGAAGAAACTATTAATCTGAAATAAATCGTATCGCTAGAAATGTTGTAGAGTACAACGACACTACCCCAGAAATGTTCTCTTTCTTAAATATTTCACATAAATTTGTTTGTTTTTTTAACGAAAATATTTCGCTTTAATACAGGGTGCTATGAAATTTTGTAAGCTAGTGATATCATTTGCCTGGCTTTTATAAGATTCTTATGTCATATTATCATGTCAGACAATAAATGACCTTCAATATATCTAAACATCCTACGTTAGCAGATTTTCGATAATTCTCAAGAAAATCGAGAATTTCGACATCCTTAGTAAACGTCGTTTACGTATGATATAGATGGGTGATTAGTCGTTTTTTTTACTACTTTAATTCTCTATTATCAACAGAACTGATGTATTTTATGATAACGAATAGATTTTTCCAGGCAATATTGAGAAAGTTCTATATTTTATCACTTTTGTTTAATGATTTCAGGTTATATTAAAACGCAATGTAATATGCAGGTGGTTTGTCATCATATCATATTATTTGTTTCTGAAACCATTTAACTGATGTTAACAGCAACTGACATACAGAATGATTTATACCAGAAAGACGATTTGCACATAGTACATGATAGTACAATATGAAAATAATAATTACTCTTCTGTTATTCCAGTGGATGAATTAGGTGGGTCTAGCCGCTTCCCGAAAAACATTTGCAGTAGTTTTTGTGGTCTTTGCTTGACGTTTTCATTATTCTATCGTTTTATCGCTTTCTTACGGGAATTATGTGTTAGATGATAAATTCTGGTTTTTTTAAAAAACATTTTACGCGGTCAGACATATAAACTTACGTAGAAGTAACTTTATTTAATAAAATTATACGTAAACTAAATAATAGTATTTATAATAATGCTCAGAATATGAAACAATTATGAATATACTGTTTGAGATGGTTTTATGAATTGAAACAAAAAACTCAAAAACGAAAAATAAAACCCGTAATTTAAAAAGATAACTAAGTTGTTAATAGCAGTGTATGAGACGAACGAAGTCAAATTATTGCAATGTAAAGCTAATGTAATGTTCTAATGAAGACAAACTCAGCTGAATGTGCAGAAATATCTGAATGTGTGTTCATAAAATGATAGGCATATGGTTTTGAACGAATTGCGCATGCGTATTTCAGAACTAAATGAGTCGTAAAAGCTCATATAAGTTGTGTTCAACATGATGTTCATTTTTATATGAAATTAGCCGCGGATTAAGTAATATTTGCGCGAAATACTTTGCAAATATAAAAAACTAAAGTTGAAATCGAAGCCAGTTGTCACTTGACGACAACTATATTGTTCCATCGTGTCACATACATGTTCCATTAAAACGTTTAACTAAACAAAAAACGAGAAAGGTGATTCTGAATGGAAAATCCTCTATGTATTCGGGACTCCTCAGACAAAGGTCTTAGTAATGGTATGAGACTTGTAACATTTGATCGTGATATTTGCGAGAAAAGTTCCGAAAAGAAACGTATTATTTGCATAGATGTGTTTGTGTGGAATTGGGTCTTCTTGGAACTTACGGCTGTGGTCATTTTATGAGAATTCTTTAGCTTTTCCTATGCAAGTTAATCAGTTGACCATAAAAGATAAAAATGCACGTCTAGTTCATTTGTATAACAATATGTAGAAAGCGCAAAATAGAGTATGGTCCCAAATTGCTATTGACAAGGTGTTGTGGCTCGAGAACTAATGTTAATTAAATGTTTTAGCTGCTGTTAAGGGGTATAATCTATTCACTTATTTACTTGATATTAATTATTATTATTAATTATACTAGAACGGCTTAAAATTTATCAAGCAAAAAGAACGTCCCTAATATTTTTCTTTCCTCCCATGGCTGGTTACTTTTACTAAACCACTTATTTTTTGTCGTTGTTTTTATATTATGTGAAATAAGTTTATATTTGAATTTCGAAGTATTATTCTTATTGTAAGCAAGTGTAAATATGTGAGTGTTTTTGTTTTGTTTTCTACTTTGTCCTAAATATCTTAGTACACATGTCCATGAAAACTGGGTGTTTTCGGATTAATTTGGATATACTACACACCTTTCCAATGGTTTACATTTAAGACTAATTTCATACAGTCGAATTTCTCCTTGAATACACATTGAATAGTGCCACGAACCCCAACGTGTGTTTAATCACTGAATGCTGGAAACATTGATATATACATACATATATTTTGTTGTGTTTGTAGTAGATGTCTGTACTATAATGTAATAAATCGACGTGTTAGAATATTTGTTTAAGCTGATTCACATTCTACTGTGTTAATCTTTATACCAAAGCAATCTAACAACCAGGAATATTTGCAATCAAATTGAAACTTTTAAAAGGTAAAACATGCTAACGTCTATATTATGCTGTTCCTCTGAAATATAGTTAAATATTGCTGTGTTTTTAAGAATTTTATATCTATCTAGGTGTATGTTTGACAGAAAAAGCTTCTACTCTATATCAAAGACTATTAAGAGTTTGTCTGTTTGTTGAATTTTACACACAGTTACTTGAAGCCTATCGGCGTTAGCTGTCCTTAATTTGAAGTGATAGACAAGAAGGAAGGCATCTAGTCAATACCATCCACCGCCAACTCTTGGATTATTATCTGCCAACAACTATTGAGATTGGCTGTCACATAGCTGAAAATGTGAATACGTTGAGCGATAATTTTCGATCCAGCGAACCAAAGGATGCTAGTCAAGCACCTTGACTACAATACCATATCACGTCTAACTAGTAAGAGAGTTTCGAAGACGGACCAAAATTCTATAAGGAAAATACAGTGTGTTTCCTTTATTAAAAAAAAAAAAAAAAACAGTAGTTAGCAGACCTTTACAATTAACTAGCAGATGCTGTTCAATTGTTTCAATGGTAATGTTCCTAAAAATTAAATGTGTAGTCAACTCAGCTCCTTGGGTCAAGAGTGTATGTACAATACGATTGTCTAATGGGCCATTTACTGTCTTTTGTCATTCCATGTGTTATTTCACTAGGGAAAGTTGCATTGAGTTTGTTTGTGTTTTTTTTAAGTAAAGGAGACTAGCTGCAATTCATTGTTGGCAAAAATGTTTGTTTTTTGTTGTTGTTTTTTTCATGAAACGGGTGCATCCAGCACAACATATCGCTCAGGTTTGTTAAGTAGCCACGGGAATTTTTTCAACTGGATACCACCGTTCCTTCTTATGTTACTCGGCGCGAAAAATACCGTTACTGAAATGGCCACTTTTTAACAGTTGTATTTTCTGAAAAAAAGTATCAAATTCAAATCAATTTATCCAACATGGTAGAATGAGATCATGCATTTATATAATAACGACATGGCAAAATAAAAGAAACTTACAACAACAAATATACGCTCAAGCACGTTCCGCTCTCTATGCAATGTTTCTAGTCATGCTATTTTCGAAATATTTTTTCAATCAGTCAACGGAGAAATTTCGTCTTTTTTTTTTAATTTCCTCACAGAAGAAAACATTTTCTTCGAAATAAGTTTGTTTCTTTTCTCAGCACATACGCAGAGTGAAAACGTGATTCTTATTTAGGAATTTCGAAAAATTAATACATTTTTCGTTATGTACTCTTGGTATCTTTATAAAGAAGCATCTTGACATATATTTATGTTACAATTAAGCGTTCATGAGATACACATCGTGAAAAATCAACATTTGTATATTACATATATAGATGATGCAACATGGGTAATGTATATGTTTTCTTGTCTATACAGCTTCTTCCAATAACAGGAATATCCCACAAGAGTCCAATATTTTCTACAACTTATCTCTTGAAACCAGCATTTCACTTAATAGTATTTTCCATATGCATCTCCGCCTTACAAGTATTTTCAAACTCTCACAATTATCTGTCTCCATGTCTGCTATCTATTTATCTGCCTCTGTATGTAAGTATGTATCTTATGACTGGTAGCACCTATAAATACTTACGTGCGGCCTGAGGGAAAAAAAAAAGTTGATGTTTCTAGATGACTTGCGAAGGGTGGAACTTTTGTTGATAGGCTTTTGTCGGGAAACGGATGTTGGTGCTTCATTTTGCTGACGTGAATACACTGGCGCCGAGCTGAAGATTAATTCTGCTGAAACATTTTGTTTGGATTTTGGAGACACATTCCTGTGTCATACTATTGAGGTGTATGCTGGATGCAGTAAGAGGTTGGCTCCATATTGGTGTCAGGCATATTAAGTCTCATAATAAACGAATAACATAGAAAATGTTATACGTAAAAATACCTATAAGAAGATAGTAGACTATTAGCATAATTTATTTTACATACGAATGAAAGCCAAATATAACATAGTTACCAAATGTTATACGTAAAAATACCTATAAGAAGATAGTAGACTATTAGCATAATTTATTTTACATACGCATGAAAGCCAAATATAACATAATTTAAAAAAAACTTGACACTATAATCATGGGGACCGATCCCCCAGACCTTATAAGGAATTCTGAAAATAAAAACTCATTTCTATCTTACAAAAAAAACCTTTTTTACCTCTCAACTTTTTTAGTTATGAAGCTAGTAGCAACCATCATCATACTTACAATAATGTTTTTTAAATTAAAAACATTGCTAAAACATTATATTGAAATTGCACATTTCTCATATTATGCTTTCTTTTTCCAAAATCAAGGTTATTTAAGCAGATCTTCTAGATTTCACAGAAAAGCACACACGCAAATCCTGATACTTCATATCTCGTCAACTGGCTCAACTAAACTAAAGACAATATGTTATCCCTGCAGTTCTGTAGCCACATATTATTAGTTTTGCTCCCACCTAAACCCTCCCAGGAATTTAGTGGTATTCTGCAGGCTTACGATAAAATATCAGATTTAAACTCTCATCGTGATCAGAATATTGTGTAGTTTTGCGCTTAAAAGTAAACATACCAGAGCCAACCTAAAAATGACATGTGAAAAAGTCTGGCGTCGTACAAATTACAATCCAGAAAAACGTTTAGCAAGTATTCATATGTAGTATTTGTGTTATCCAACAACTTCATTAAAAGTTCTTTATTTTACTCAAAACTTTCTCACAGCTAAAAATCGTATATAAATTCAAGGACACCCTAAGAACGCCGCTGTTCATAACAACAAATCCAAACATCAGATTAAACAAAGACAAAATCAGGAACAAAGACAAAACTACCAAATAAGGTCATGTAGTAACATGTGTATTCTGTAAAACAGTGTCATTTCACTTGATGTGTTAAGTGCAATCCTACTTTAACTATCTTTAACTGAATATTTAGCGTGTCGGGCTGCGGACTGAGGACCAAAGCTCCATTCTGTGATGCACCGCTAAACATGTTTCACACTTCTAGCTGCGAGTACGTTATAGAAGTAGCTGTCGTTCTTGCTATTTGGTTAAATGTGTAGGCGACGAGAGCTACTAACGGTTTTATGATCAGCAGTTTGCAAGACCAGGTGGTTAGGGCGCTCTAGTCCTAATCTGAGCTCGCGGGTTGAATACCCGTTACACCAAACATCATCGCCCTTTTAACCGTGAGGACGTTATAATGCGATGGTCAATCCAACTATTCCTTGGTAAAAGACTGACCCAAGAGTGGTTGGCGATGACTAGCTGCCTTTCCTCTAGTCTTACATTACTAAATTAGTGATGGCTAGCACAAATAGCCCTCGTGTAGCTTTGAAATGGGGTGGATATTACACCTTGACCTTAAGGCTTCTGACATAAATGTTTAGTACATGTTTTGCATAAGGTATCGCTCAGATTGAAAATATCAACTCTACAGTATGTCAAAGAATTACAAAGTTGTATGTTTTGTGGAGTAGTATACTACTTGAATCATACATTATTTCATAACTGTGGATCCTTGTCGCACTGTTTTCATTTAACTACGTAAAAAAAAAACTAAACATTAGCCATTAGTTTTGTTGCCGCTTAAGATAATAATTAACAGAAATCTATTTTCTTTATAACTATCAAGTATATCCGATTGAAAATAACAGAGGCACTTTTGTTTGGTAATAAGAAATACAAAACGAAAATGAATTTCCTTCTTAATGATGCGCTAACATTTTGATAGAAAATTATTTGTATTTCTAAGAGATAATTAACTCTGACGTGTTTCAGGGTTAATTTAAACACATATACGCCTGTGTGCGAGTATAGGATCAACAGAATTTCTGATAAGCGGCATTGCAACATATTGTAACGAATATAATAACCGCAACAAAATTGTTTCAGTTATGCAAACTACAATCCAACAAAATTTAAAGATCTACAGTTTTAGGTTTTATAGTATAATTAATAAGTCACAAGGGTCCTTCTCAAGCTTACAACATTTCGCGACTTGAGTTGAATCTATAATTACTTCCAACTACCATTTTCAATCTCTCTCTCTCTCTCTGCTTTTTTTTTTTTTTTTTTTGTTATTGTTGTTGTTAAAAGGAATAATAAGTTATCCGGCAGTTTAAAGAATATTATAAATATCTTAAGTCTTTCGTTTGAAGTTTGAGCCACCTACCACATTAGGTCTTAAAGAGGTCGAATCATTTATGATAGCAGGCCTAAGTTTTTCAGAAATATTATGCAATTAATTGTTAAAAAGTGGTGTTAGTATTACTTCACAGACGGTAGTCAGAATGTGACCAGCACAGTTTACTTTGGTACCACACATTCTTATATTGAATCAAACTCTTAAAAACGTGTTCTTGCGTATGTGTTTGTGTGAGTCTTTATAAATTGCATTGTTACAACACTCCTACAAAAGTCATCTTGACATCATACTTCTGAATGAGACTAATGTAAACATTCACAACAACTATTTATTTACTCATGGTGTAGGCCCGACATGGCCAAGCGTGTTAAAGCGTACGACTCGTCATCTGAGGTCGCGGGTTCGCATCCCCGTCGCGCCAAACATGCTCGCCCTCCCATCCATTATAATGTTATGGTCAATCCCACTATTCGTTGGTAAAAGAGTAGCCCAAGAGTTGGCGGTGGGTGGTGATGACTAGCTGCCTTCCCTCTAGTTTTACACTACTAAATTAGGGACGGCTAGCACAAAATTAAAAAAAAAAAAACAATACTCATGGTGCTGTATATATGAAAGGCAAAATTCTAATTTAGTAGTTTAACTAAGTACTAGTTTGTGTATGTTTATATACAGGTACACACACACACATTTGTTTTTGATTAGCTTGTATCTTTATTGTGTAATATTTAGCGAATTTTGCTCCAAACAGAACTTTGAATTTCTTTGCTTCTAAATAAAAAACACGATATATTGTACTACAATTTTCAAAGCTAGGTGATTTAATATGGTTCTCTTACCATAAAGACTTTGCTGCTTATTCTCTTATATTGAAAGTTAGGTTGTTTAATGGGTTACCTTATCGTAGAGACCTACTGCACCTCCTTTTCATTGGAAGTTAGATGGCTTACGGTTTAGCAGGGCTGTGTTATCATAACGAATTGTCGCTCTTTCTCTTGCATTGAAATTTGAGCGGTTTATAGCTTGGTATGGTTGTCTTATCGTAATTACGTATTGCTTTTTCTTTTACGTTAAATATTATGTGGTTTAGTGGAATTTCCTGATCATAAGGACTTTATTACTCATCCTTTTACATTGGAAGTTAGATGGTTTCTTAGAATTGCCTTTCATAAGATTTTATTGCTCATTCTTTACACTGGAAATTAGGTTATTTAGTGTGGTTACTTTATCTTAAGGATTTATTACGTTTCTTTTACATTGAATGTTAGATGATTTATTAGGGTTGTTTCTCATAAGTTTTTACAATTTAACAGTAAAGGTCATTTACTGTTATCATGTTACCGTAAGAACTCGCTGCTCCTTCTCGTACTTTTGAGATTAGGTGGTTTATTGGAATCGCCTTATCATAAAGACGTATTACTCAGCCTTTTACTATGAATGTTACGTAGTGTAGTAGAATTGTCTTCTCACAGCGATTTATTTTTATTTCTCTCAAGATTAAACTTTACCCCTAAATCCACGATATTATTTGACTTCGAATTATCCATTTTGGCATTAAATAGTACTCGCAACAGCGAACTGGAAACTAAAACAATTACTTTATATGCAATCTCACATTCCCTCCAGTGACACAGGAGTATGCCTGTGGACTCATACCGCTAAAAAAAAGGTTTCAATACCCGTAGCTTTGTTCTTAAATTTAAACAAAAAAAACAATTATGTTTTATATCAATGTATTTAGCAATGTATAGTGATGTCAGTAATTCATTTCTTTTTGTTTAAAACCTTTTGGTACAAATGTACTGTTAATGTGAATGATTTAACCAAACATGCATGCACAAGTTACTTGTTATATAGTTTATTTCAATTAGCACAGTGTTTAGTGTCTATTTTGAGAAACCTTGATAATTTTAGCAGTACATGGTAGCTGTGATTATGTTATAAGACATACAGTGACATTTTCATACTCATAACGCTGCAAGTCAGAGAAACGGGGCTAGGGTAATCCTTTCTGCTCATTTGTTCAACTACAAGAGCAAACAATCTAATTCAATCTGAAGAGACGGCAACTTGCCAAACAGTTTTTTAACGTATAATGTCACTGCAATTATTTAAATCTAGAGAAACAGCCACATGTATAAGAAGTTTTTACATGAGAAGATGGTAAACAAACAGATCGAATACTATTCTTCTGTGTTTGCAACACTGTAAGAACAAAGTATTATAAACTGATTCGTTCCTAATCTTTTCGAGTTTTAATCGGACATGTTTTATTAATATTTTTTATATATTTTAATTCAGTTTTCATTACATCTGTGCTTAAGCTTGATAAGTTGTTTTTGTTATTTTTACTGGAGATATCTGAACAACAAATATTTATTAAGTCGAGCTTCATACAAGACTGGTTTACGCCGTTTTGACTATACACAGTTTCATTTAAAATACTTGAAGATTTGTCTAATCACGATATATTTCTGTCTCATTTGTTAATTTATATTTTATACTCACGTTTTTCTCTTACTTCACTAAAATCGATTATTTGTTATTATTTTCTTTATACTGTTTGTGTATGATTATGGCTGGGACTCGCATTAAGTTTCTCGTTATATTTAAAATAAATCATTCTGGACCAAACTAATGCCTTCAACCATTGTTACGTGTACACAAGTCACGTTCTGATTCTTCTTGATGGGCACGAATATAGACATTTGCATGATATGGAAATTAGTGTTTCTAATATTTTACAGGGCATTTTAAATTAGTTCATGTCGAATTAATATACATGGTAAATTACTGATGTCTGATCAAGTTTATTTGTTAAATTTGCTTGTGTATCTAAAGTAAAATTGAAATAAACGTAATGGCCTGCGCAGAGTTCTGAATCGTAGATGAGCGAGTATTATACAGAGCTGTCTCTAAAGGTTGATACTTTCAACGCAGAATAAAACCCAGAGCACCATTAGAACGTTGTGAATAGTGATAGAATGAAAAGAGCTTTTAGAGCGTAACTGTAAAGAGAAGAGTGTTACACAAGGTATCGCAGGTTCGTGGCCACTGTTGTGAAATGTGAAAATCTGACACAATCTGATAATATGTTCAGAACATTTTCACAAAAGAAATAGGACAAAGGAAAAATAGAAAAACTATGCATGACTTTTTCGACATCTACTATCGGGAGGAGCTGGAGTTTTCTGATTATACGGGTCATCTAAAATACTATAAAATGGCATGATTTGATAGTGTACACAGAAACATAAATTTGAATGGGTGAAACCAGATAAGCTTTGTAGAACATATATCTCTTCCTTAAAACGAATGGATATGAAATTCTAAAAATTATATATATACAACTTTATTCTTTCAAAATTGGACAGAGTGTGTAGAACAATTTGTACACTTCTATTTTCTATAAACGGGAGTTGATCTAACAGAATATACGAAGTCCACAACTTTAAAAGAAAATATTAATCAAAATCTTTAGACCATACTATAAAATTGGTAATAACAGAATGTGAATAAACTTCAAACCACAAAGCAGATGTTGGAAATTGCTAAATGTATAACATTTCCAGACAAGCAAAATTTCAGACACAATATGTATACGTTTATAGTATTTCTGTCAAGAGTGTGTATTATGACAAATCCACAGAAGTTAGAGAATTTATGAGTGACTGTGATCAAATTTCAGAGCTGTAATAATAGTAGGAACTTAGTTTATAAAGTGTTAATACATCACTGTATAAAGAAATTATGATAAAACTTTCAAAACAGTATTTTGAAAGAGGCAAAAACAGTCTGTGAAAAAAACAAAAAAACTCGTTTACTGAAGGAAATTTTAGTATTTATATTTTCTGGGTAATGTTCCTTCTCATAAAAAATCTCTAATGTTGTTGGATTTTTATATCAACCCGTCAGAAATGAAGGGTGTTAAAAGACATATTTTCTGAAAGTCAAAGGTTTTATATATTTGGTCATCATATTGATGCCTTTACTCCGATTACATAAAAAATAAACTTTTTAAACATTAACGTTAGTTTAAACGATTGTCGAAAGATGGCACGGCAATCATGTCTAGAGGGTTTTGCTGCTGTACCTTCTGTGTTGCATAATATGTCATTTCTTGACATTCACCTCAACTGTAATATCACACTGGTGAATACAAAATCTATACCATATAATGATATTTTGCTATTTAAAAATGTAATTTGTAATTTTCTTATGAGAGGTAAGGTATAAAATTATAATGACAAATTACATTAACAATTCTTTGAGTTATGTGAACAAAGAAGTTAATGACAAATAGCTTTTATAATTTTTATTAAATGTTAAGTAAAAACACTGTTGTCATACCATACAGGTTTCCTAATATGTTTTTGGACTACCATAAACTCATAATCCACCAATACTATATCAGGATATTTCTTTCCACGGAGCAGGTACGGAAGCTACATTTTCCCTTGGAATTTTTCCAGTTTTAATGATTTAATTTCTTTATGATAACATTTGATGTTCTACAAACAGCTAAAATTTGGGATTACTATTTTTAAGTGCGAGGTTCCAAGTTTTTCTTTTCGCCGTCTTCAAATCTTGCGTATATTGAACTATTGGTCATTCTCCAATAAAACAACTTAAGGTTAGCAATCCTTGCATCAAGGCAAACGTTACTTAAATCACAAGTTTGTGAGAGATTTTTCTTATGCAGCTCACTGGAATGGTGTGACTTGTTAGCGAAAAAAATAATTTTTTTTATTGATCCAGTGAACAACCTAATTCACAATTAAACGGCGAGTTTCAATCTAAATCCCTCGATAAAGTTATATCGAGATGTTGCAATCGGTTTGTTTGTCGTTAAACACGAAGCTAACGGTTATTTGTCTATATTCTGCTTGTCAGAGGTATCGAAGCCCAATTTTTTGGATAAAAAATCTAAAACTTATAGTTGAGTTACCAAATAATAGTGATTGGACATCAATAGGTGTCGTGGCTAGTAGTCTATGCGATCATCTATGTCCGATTATTAATTAATAAGTAGTTATTTTTAACAAATAAATACAATATATATGCAAAAACGGCTTGTTTGGGTTGAGAAAATATTTTACATAGAAGAGCGAACAAGGTTTTGACTTTCTTTGTGAACCTGACGATGACCGAAAAAGGTCGAAACGTTGTTCGCTCTTCTATGTAAAATATTTTCTCAACCCAAACGAGCCGTTTTTGCATATATATTTCTCTACAAGTGGGTTTTCTCGACATCAGTAAATAAATACAATATTGTGTTATCTCATGGAAGAGCCTTGTAACTTTTAGTAACTAGATTATTGATTTGCAAAATGAATCAAACATTATTAGGCTTTTTAATGAGAGACCGAGCAACCTATTATAACCCACAGATAATGTTTTGTTTGAGATTGTTATTGAATTTACCTTTTGCTCAAAGTTTGGTCATCTGCCACAAAGACTGGTTTTAACATATTTAACACATATGCGCAAACAAGAGTGAGCATTTCTCCTCTTACATTGCACTTATTAAGATGTAAACTTAACATGGTAGTTAAACTAAATACATTAAATTGTTTTTGTTAAAACTGTAAATTTGTATCTACATTTAAGCTATAAAAGCTGATTCCCTACGTACATGTTTTGCCTTCCCTCCTTGAAAAAATGTTTGTGGACGCCCATATATCTAAGGCCTAAGCAAAAGTTCTTGCATGAACCATAAAAAACAATGCTCCTCATTATCATACTACCCAATGTAAAAACTTTAAAATGAACCTCCAAATAGTGATATAGTTTATAAACGTATCTTATTGCATCTGTATATGTTTTATCAAATTTTCCAGACACGGCATGGCCTAGTGGTTGGAGCGCTCGTCTCGAATACCCGTCACACTAAGCATGTTCCCTTTTTTCATCTATGGAGGCGTTATAATATGACGGACAATTCTACTGTTCGTTGGTAAAAGAGTAGTACAAGAGTTGACGCTGGGTGATAATAGCTAAATTAGGGACGGCTAGCACAGATAGCCCTCGTGTAACTTTGTGCTAAATCTAAAAACAAACAAATACATTTTCCAGTCGCACTTCGGCCTAGTCACACATATCTTAATCAATCGCTTGCAAATGGCATACTTGAGTAACTGTATCATCTTTTTGCTTAAAATTCTTCATATCTAACTTACTACCAAGTTACTACTTTATGCATTATATCAAGTTACTTACGCTCTGCATGAGTGCAAGAATATATACATAATATTGTAAAACTGAACTGAAAAAAGCATTTTAATTTCTTTAAGTTTATTTTAATACCATAAAATATTTTCAAAGAGCCCTCAGTAAGAGTGTAAAGTTTGCGGAAAGACGAACAGTTGGTCGATAAATTTCGGTTCGTGTCTCGTCTAGCTGATATTAGGAGGCGTACTAGTTAGAATGCTATGTGCATCAATCATATCTTAGACAGGTCAAAATCTTCCACTAAAATCCCACAGGTTTCTGTCTCTCCTTCGAGCAGGCGCATTAGTTTACACATACAACCCCATCGGCTAACTTCATATAGAGTACAGATTTTTTAAATAAAAAAATAATGTTACTATCTTAAGAACACTTGCATATTGATTTGTATGAAAAAACAGCAAACATTTTTGCTTTTTGTCGCTAACTCAAGAAAGAAAATCTTTATACCTTTAAGAATGCGTATCACCAGCAACCATAATCAGACCGAAAAAGAATACATGATTGAACGCGCGCGATTTTTGACATGCTGACGATAAACCGTCATGTTTCGATAACATATTATCAACTTGAGTATATATATATACATAAATTTCGTAAATCGTTTTGTTTTCTTATGTGAATATTTAGGACTCAAGAACCAAAATGGCATCATAATTTAAATGTAAACTTGAAAGAAGAAACAGGCTTTATTCATATTTTCATTTGTTGTGCATTTATTTATTCGAAAAAAATTATGAAACAAAAGCAGCGAACCTCCTGTAAAATGTTTTATTTTTTCACCATTCAAGGCATACTGGAAGTGTAAATTTTGTATCAAAATGCATTATAAAGATAGAACTCATGTCTATAATTTGTTTTCGGCTTAATTTCACAGCACACAAGGGAAACACATTGGGGTTGCCCTCAACAACATCGTTCTTAGATGAAACAGTGATTGGCTCGCTAACAATTTTGTGTTCCGCAACAACTTTTCCCCCAGCCAAATCGTTTCCCAACAATAATGATTTACCCTTAACAGGCATAGTAGGTCTTACTCCAACCACAACTGGTCTGAAAACTAAATCTGTTGCTAAATAAATGTTATAAAGAGGAATATTAACAAAGCCACCCTCAATACCCTGAGCAGTAACAGTCTCAGTGGCAGAACTGGAATCAAAATGCAATATACATACTAACAACAATGACTGAGTCACTCAAGTATCGCGTAGAATGCGTATGAGATAAGCAGCGTCATTTGTCAAAAACAAAACCAGCAAACACAAAAGGTCTAAATTCCTCCCTAACTATATCAGCCTTTTAATAGAGGTCAAATCAACATCATATGATCTGGTGAAGCTACGTCCATTAGTGTACAAGAACGCATTGAGTGTTGCCTCTTTTTTTTTTTCTTTATCAAATATCGACAATCGGACGTAACATGATCACGATTTACACAGAAATAGCAGATAGGCCTTTATGGTTTTGATGAGGTTTTATCCTGACTCTCTGAAGATTTCGAACTAGAGGAGCAGGATTTTTAGAAGAATCTTCATCTTTAGTGGAGAGAACTAGCAGGGTCGGATTACTTATTAGGCCTAATAGGTACATTGCCTAGAGCCTACAAAAACTTTGGGTCCAGGAAAATTTTTATTAAAACTTCATCTTAGAGGATCAAAAAATTATAAACATAAAAACATGAAATACATATTTTATTGTAGAAACTTTATTACATCATTCAATTATACGATATATTTTTGTATACAGCCGATATTTAACTACAGTGTATTAACACACATAAACATCAAGTATGCATTATACGCATATAAATACTGAAATTTCAAACCAGAATTTATAATTTATCTATCTTTTGGTTTAACTGGTAGGGCCTAAGAACAAAAGGTACCTGGACTCTAAACAAGTACGAAAAGTGGTTTTATGTGTTAGAGTTTTACCATTGGAAATAACAGCTGTTTTCTGTAGTGGTGTTTTTACTTTCTTTTTATCCTATTAAGTTTCGAGGTCTTCAATACAGTGTTTAAATTGCTCATTTAGATATAATTGTCTTAGTTGCTCGAAAGTGTTGCTAATATGCATAGAATGACGCCATTCATTAAAATAAACCTCATTTGAGAGGGAGAATTCTATATAAATTTTGCTATCTTGCTTGCAGTAACCTCGAAACATTTGCTGATAACCATCTAGTATTAACTAGTATGGTTTGAGAATAGCTGCGTTAACCATATCAAAATCCGTTCAATCATTCTAGAGAGGGAATGCAGCATAAACTTCTTGTGGTTTCATTGTCAGAACCCTTTGTAATAATAACCATTTTATGGTAGGCAACCTTCTCAATATGTTGAAAATATTTATCAACTTTATTTTCATTGAATGGTGGTCCTTTAACATACCAATTAAAGTCAAAGTTGTAATTTTGCCTTGGTCTATCAAAGTTGAGTCTGATTTCCACTTCTTTCAGTCTAATTTCTTTATCAATACTCCATTAATACGTTGTACATTTTCTTTCTAACTTCGATAAGAGCTTGTTCTTTCTCTCTTTCGGCTTTGATATGAGCTAGATCTTTCTCGTCTTTTATACTGGCTAGTTCAAACTCGATTTCTTTAAGTTTTAGCTGGTCTATATTAAATTTATCACTCAATCCTGACTGGCTAATGGGGTCTCTTGGGTAATTCCATAATTCTTCCTCAAACAACAAATTATCAGCTACTGATATTTTGATAATACTCTTTTCGTTCACTTTTTGTCATGATTTCTTTGCCTCTTATTCTAAAACTTTGAGAAGCTCAAGCAATTCACTTTTGTCATATATTTCTCATTTTTCGAAAGAGGGTGATTCAAGAAAATATTGATAATTAGACATGCTCAAATTTTGTTGGTACAGATAAATGTCAATTCAATTATGATTTGAATTGAGATTGGATTTTGTCTCTGATTCAGATCTTGTACACAAGCCCTCAATTCATTATGTTAAGTATTACGATTTGAAATTGTCTGAAACTGAGTAAAATGATAATATAAATTTAAAAAATAATTAAATATCGATATGTATCAAAGTTATGCTATTTGCCACAAAAATCATGCACACATATTTTCCTTTTAATACTAATGTATTTTAATGTACAAATAATCGTTTTTAATGATGATTATTATAAATTATTTTTGTACAAATGTTTTACAAACTTACAAACAATATTAAGTGTTCTATCTGGTCTGGAATTGGTTATCTTATCGAGGGTTCATGATGACGAATTAATTTCAAGTTGATATAGGCACAATTCACTTAACGGGAAGCTAGCTCTTCGCTTTCACACGCGAGTTTTTTTTGTTTTTTTCGTTTGTTTTTTGCATTTGAAGTTATATAATGCCTTCGTTAAAATACTAGCGTCCAATGGTAATCCACTGAAGTTAAACGGTTTGTAATGTTCAAAATCTTAAACGGTCATTGTCATATATCTCGGGGCCGGCATGACAAGGTGGTTAGGGAGCTCGACTCGTTGTCCGATGGTCGTGGGTTCGAATTCCCATTATACCAAACGTGCCCGCCCTTTCAGCCGTGGGAGCTTTATAATGTGACGGTCAATCCAACTATTCATCATTAAAATAGTATCCCAAGAGTTGGCGGTGGGTGATGATAATTAGCTGCCTTCACTCTAGTCTTACACTGCTAAATTAGGGACGGCTAACGCAGATAGCGCTCGTTTAGCATTGCGCGAAATTCGAAACAAACAAATTATTTGTTTTCTCGGAAACTTACAAATATATGTTAATGTATCACAAGTGTCAAATATTTCTTAGCGTTGTTGTTTTACTTTCAGTCGTCATTAAACGTAGCGCTAATAAATAACCTTATTCAGCTCTTGTGTTATTTTTATATTAGAACGTTGGCTGATGGATTTTAAAGTTGACCATTCATCATATAAATATCGCAATTTCTTGCATATCTGTCGCGTAACTTATTCGTCGCATACTCATGCTAGCTTGTGATTTTACATATAGCTTTGGTTTCTTTTATCTAACCGTAGCCTTGGGCAAAAGCCCCGTAAACTTTAGTGCGTAGTGTCGTATGTATTATTATTGAATTAAAAGCCCGTAAACCTTCGTATGTATTACATGAATTCCCCTTCTTTACATGGGGTCCCCAATGGAACAGCTGTAAGTCTTCGAATTTACACTTCTAAAGTCAGGGGTTCGATTACCCTCGGTGGGCCCAACAGATAACTTGCTGTGGCTTTGCTTTACGAAAATCGTACACACCTTTCATACAGTTTCTCATTTAACTGTTTTTTTATAGACATTCCCCTACTTTTATACGAACATAGAGAGTAAGGAGTTTTCTATTGGGATGATAATTCTAATTCTTTTAAATTTTAACTACAACATAACCACGTCATGTGGAGTCGATATTTTTCTTATTCAACCCTTTTCAGCAAATTATTGTAATGTGTCCACAGTACCAAAATGGATAATAAAATATATATTTATACATGTTCCTGTGAATGGGCTCCATTTTTCGTTTTCTTCCTTATAACCATGCACTGGTTCTTATAGGCTTTCTTGAAATTCCTGAAGAGATCAAAGGGCCTTTGGAGATTTATTGTTTCACTTCTGATTTTTGATGTTTCCTTTGCAAATATCTCCCGATACCATGTGTTTCCTCTATCTATATCATGCGTAACAAGAGTGATTGCTCGCTAACTGAATATTATTTGTCAATCGTTATTATTTACAGATTTCAGTAGTTATTAGGTTAGTACTATATCATTTTGTTTGCCTGTTACTGCGTAAAAATTGTGGTTCGTCAATTTCTCTATAAATCTGTAGTACTAGCGAAATCATATTAGTGTGTTGTAATTTCAAATTCAATATAAAATCTCTGAGCTCTAATTCAAGATCTGTATGACAAAACAAATAGAGCAACAAAAACATCGCCCTCACTTGTACAACGTGCACTAAAATTTAGCCAATAGACTAAATGTTCTCTCAAAAATAAATGTATAAAAATATTTGGAATTTAAATAAATCACGGGCTCTTAGAGATAATGTTGTCTTCCATAAATTAGAATGAATGTCTCCTATTTTCTACAAAACCTCATTATTGTTGATACACCAATGTTCCTTGTTGAAAAAAACATTCTTAATATTTATCTTACCATACTCCCTTAAAGTGTATAAAATGCAACAATTTGTAATTAGGACGACATCATCATCATTGAGGCCCGGCATGGCAAGGTGGTTAGGACGCTTGACTTGTAATATGAAGATCGCAGGTTCGATTCCCCGTCGCACCAAAATATGCTCGTTTTTTCAGCTGTGGGAGCGTTATAATGTGACGGTCAATCAGAATATTCGTTGGTAAAAGAAGAGCCCAAGTTTTGGCGGTGGGTGGTGATGACTGGCTGCCTTCTCTCCAGTTTCTCGCTGTTTAGGGACGGCTAGCGCAGATAGCCCTTGTAGCTTTGTGCAAAATTAAAAAAACGAACAAACATACAATCCTCTAAGAGTAATAACTTATGAAGGCACGTGTGTGTGTGAGAAACAAGTCTTAAATTTAACACTATTAAAAGCACTCATCTCGGAAAATTCGTGACTGCCTAAAACTTATTACATTGCATACGTTTGTAGTGTTTTGTTTTTTCTTACGACCTTTAGTAGAAGTCAAGATCAATAGAAGTTTTCTTTTTTATTATTTACTAAGATCTCATGCAATACTCGTCTACGACGCCGTTGGCCTTTTAGAAGCTTCTGGGAATTTTTTTATCTTTAAAGGAAAATAAATTTAAAATTACAGTAGAAAGTTCTTTTCCGAAATGTCTGAAGACTTTTGACATTAATTTGTAATTTCAAGCGTTCAAGTGCAGAGAGGAAAGTAATCTTTTATCTTTGATTAAAGCGATTTTTTGTTGTTGTTTTGGCTTGATTTTTAAACTTTTGGTTTGGACTGTTTCCCTATCAATATTAACAGATTTCTTGATATTGAAACAACTACCACCTTTTCAAAAAGAAACTGGAATAATATTTGCTGGAACGTGAGCAATTGTTTTTCATAAGCAAATAATGATATAAATATACTGGCAAGATTGAAAATTTTAATCATAGGTTTCTTCTAAAGATAATACATCACTTTTTTATTACATTAACTTCACTATTATCAGCTACATCATATCAGGAAAGCTGTTTATATATAATTGTGTAATCCTAACATATCTTAAATCTGCTTTTTAATTTTTATTAGTGTTTTGCAAATTTATTTCAATGGCTTAGTTAAGCATTTGAAATAGAGTTACGATTATTAAATGACAGTAGCATTTCTGGAACGGAAATTTATATACTATCCTATCTTAATTCTTCGACTCGTTGTTATACTTCCAAAATACTTATAACCAATCATCCTAAGTTTGAAACGAATTAGCTGTTGCAATAAAAAAACTATAAATGAAAGGAAGTGAACATAAATATTATTGCCAAAGGAGAAAAAAGATCAGTCCTGTTTCTATGTCCTAAAAAATACATTTATTGTAATTCCATGACCAATTTAAGATTCAACTTATAAACTATAGGTTTTCTAAGTGTGGCACTGATGTATTTTGTTTTCAATCAGTTTGCCCACTTAATGCTATAGCACATGAATCTGTTCTTGAATCAGACGTGATGCAAAAACGAAAACCATAATGTTGACTTAATTTTATACTATTAGATGTATAAAAAATCCTTCTTCAATCAGCAAATAATTTTGCAAAAAGAAAATTAGGAATCACTTATTAATGATCGGTT
This sequence comes from Tachypleus tridentatus, assembly GCF_004210375.1. Lineage (NCBI taxonomy): Eukaryota > Metazoa > Arthropoda > Merostomata > Xiphosura > Limulidae > Tachypleus > Tachypleus tridentatus. Next base: position 115,604,597 of record NC_134826.1, read on the forward strand.
TGGTTGCTTTATTAGCTGTCTTCCCTCTAGTCTTACACTGCAAAATTAGGAACGGCTAGTGCAGATAGACCTCGAGTAACTTTGCGCGAAATTCAAAAACAAATATTGCTTTATCTTGTAGGTGTCGAAAGAAGCGAGTAAGCTAAAATTTGTTGATGCAAGATCCACTTTCAATTTCATAAGCTTGTACGTGTTTGATCCGTTTGGTCTATGAAAACGCTTGATTCTAGAATTAACAAACACGAAAAATTTCAGGCAGCTAGACGAGAAAGATGTTAGAGAAACCTACAAATCAAACTAACGATAACGGGAATTAATTTTAAATTTTCTATCTTAATAGCCACACATTAAACCTGGCGTTATAATGCATTAAAGTTTACTAAGACAATTTTGCGGTAATAATTATTCACTATGGTATTGGTATTTCCCCTCTCCCAACGAAAATGGTATTTTTTTTGCTCTTCTATACGTGTGTGCGTGAGCAACATAACTCGAAAGTTTTTCATCTGATCTTGATGAAATATAATAAAAATGTTGAATTTCGTTGAGGGTTAGTTAATTAAATTTTAATTAAAATAGCTCAAAAATCAAACTCAATTTCAAGTTCATCTCGTTTGTGCTTCCTACAAAGGTTGAATGTTTCCAAGATCTATTTGAATAAACCTTGGCGAATACAGCTCAGAGGCTACGGTAACAGTTTCAAACTTTTCAAATCTCGAAAATAAGTGAAGAAAAAGGGATGGTGAGGAATTGTCTAGTTTTTGTTCAAAAATTGAAAACCTTGTGGAACGGGACTGTTCTCTAAGAATTTCTTCCAGTTTTTAGATGTTTTGTTGTTTTAAAAAAGCCCATGTGGAAAATTAGATGTTATTACCTCATATTTCTGGAAAATAAAATAACTCATTGTTTCTAGAACTCAGTATTTAAGGCGTCAGGCTTCTTCTTTTTTTTTGGCACTTATAAAGCTGTGTGCTTGCTTATCTTGCAGTAACTTGGTCGTATAATCGGTCAAGAGCTTACATGCTAAATATCGAGTTTCGATACTTGTATTTGATATTGACACTGCACAGGTAGCCTGTTTTGTAATTTTATGCTCAGTAACAACCAAATAAAACACAGACTAGTTCTTAAATATACACTACTGTTGCTGTTCACCACTTCATCTCGGACGTATGCTGCTGCACTTCGTTCCACTACTACAGTGGGAGTGCAGACGGATCTCTCTGTGCCTTCAAAAGAATCGTTCTCAAACCAAAAGAAAATAATTTTGATCTCCAAGGTTAAAAAGTTGATTAATCAACTTCAATACCCATCTCTGTCCCTGACATATATTTCAGCAAATCCTAAGATCTACTTCCTTTGGTTCCGGGTACAGGCATTTCCTTGGATGCAACTTCTTCCACCCCAAGATCCAAAACGATCATTCGTTCACGTCCTCAGTCGCCGGAATCTTCTTCCAACAGCAAAGACCTGCCCAATCGACCCAGGGCAGGATCCATGGAGGTCGATAGACTTCCCTGAGTAAATACAGTAAAAAAAAAAAGGCGTGGTCATAACAGAAGAGTTCTACACCCAATTTGCCTACACGTAAATGAAAATGGCCACCTTGATACAATAGAACTGTTGAGGTTGACGTTTCAATCTGGTTGACCTCAAAACACTGATTGCTTTCTACCATCCTGTATGTCTCTTCTTATAGCATACATTTCTGAAACCTGTCGATACAGCCACCTTTCGGCGGGTTTTCTTTATACAGAAATAACAAGCTGCGTGATGGACGAGTGCATGTAGGGATGGCACTGTTGGTGATCAGCATGTGCTCACCCTGTCTTTGTTACTCGACACACACTTGGAGGCCACAGATATCCATGTTTCCATGGATCGTACCATCATTATTTGTTCTCTCTACCTGTCGCCTGGAGAGATCTGTGATCAATCAGACCTTGATGCTCTCATTGAACAGTTGCCGTCTCCCTTTTTAATTTTAAGGAATATTAATGGACGTAATCCCCTCTGGGTAACTGCTGATATTGATTGAAGGGGTCGCTCCATAGAGCGAATGCTCTATGATCACACCTTTTTCTTTTCAATACTAGTTTTCTTCTTATTTTCATGCACCTAGTCAGTCCTTTACTGCTATTAATTTCTCAGTTTTCTCCCCTTCATTATTCTCCAATTTTTCATGGAGGGTTGACAATAATCCACGAGGCAATGATCATTTTCCTTTAATTTTGAGAGAGACTGGCCTGGGATACTTATTGTAGTTATCCCACACTCTTGCACTGCATCGCTTTTCAGCAGGCCCATGCAAGTGCTCGGTGGATAAGATGTCAAAACCGTAAGGAATCTTGGATTAAGTTCACAACGGGCATAACTTATGGCAGTACAATGGTTGGACCTAATAATGTACACTATGAAATGCTGCGCCATCTTTCCTCTGCTCCTCTTACTATTCTTTTGATTGTTTGTAACTGGATCTGGCCAGAAAATGCGTTTCCTGAAGCCTAGCGCCAAGTTATTGTCCAACCTTTCTCTAAGCGTGGGAAGGATTCCAAGATTCCTTCAAACTACCATCGAATTGCCTTGACAAGCTGTCTCTGTAAGACCTTAGAGAAAATGGTTAATGCTCGTCTTGTTTAGTTTCGCAAATCAAACACCCTCCTCTCGCCCTCCCAGTGTGGATTTTGACGACTGCTCTCCACCATGGACCACCTGATTCGACTTGAAACGTCAATCAGAGAAGCATTTCTCAAATGGCAACGTCTTGTATCAATATTTTTTGACATTGACAAGGCTAATGATACAACATGTAGGTATGACATTTGGCGAGACCTCCATATATATGGGTTACATGGCCATTTTTCCATTTTTATTAAAAAACTTTTAATGGACAGGAGATTCCATGTTCGTGTGGGTTATTTTTTACAGGAACTTGGAGTCTCTCAGGGCTGTGTTCTGAGTATCACACTTTTCAGTATAAAAAGTAATGCCATCATTGAACAACTCCCTCTCATTGTTACAAACAAACTCTATGTCGACGACTTTCACATCTCATGCCAGTCGTTAAACATGAGGTATATTTAGTGACAACTAAAGACTGCCCTGAATCGTTTACTGAACTGAACCACAGCAAACAACTTTAACTTCTCTCTCTTTAAAATCGTTTGCATGCACTTTTGCACCAACGGGGTATTCACCCTCATCCTGAACTCCGTATCAGAGAAGTTATGCTACCAGTGGTCCCTGAGACAAAATTCTTGGGACTTATTCTTGACTGAAAGCTGACCTTTATATCACACATCAAGCAGCTACGGGTCAAATGTACAAGAGCATTGAACATCCTCCATGTCCTCTCTTTCACCACTTGGAGAGCGGATCGACGTTTTATGCTAACGATATATTGTGCTCTTATTCAATCAAAACTAAAATGGCCTATGTGTCTGCCAGGACCTCAGCCTTAAAGATGATGAACCCCGTTTTTCTTATTCGATTGAAACTCGACTATGGATCACTGGTCTATGGCTCTGCCAGACTATCGGCCTTAAAGATACGAGACCCTATTCATCATCAAAAACTTTTGTTCTGCACTGGGGCTTTCTGCACCTCTTCAGTTCGGAGCTTTTACATAGAGTCTCATGAACCTTCTTGACACCTCCGTCGTTTGCAGCTGTCCTTACTATATGCTCCGAAACTTCGTTCCTTACCAAAGCATCCCACCTGGGGTTGTGTTTCCTTTCTCAGTGGGCCATATCTTTTCAGAACAGATGGTCTGCCATTGCTTCTTTTGGCCTTCATATCCAGGCACATTTGGATGAATTGGGTCTGTCCTTGGACAACATTGCTGTATCCACTGGTCAACCCATCCAATCATGATTTTTTACAGTCCCCAGTTGTGACCTATATTTAAGTCATCTGAGAAAAGCAGACACTCCCGATTCAAATACTGTCTGTTATTCATTGAACATCTTTCTAACCATCCTTCCATTTCTATTTATACAGATATTTCGAAATCAGGTGACTGTGTAGGCTTTGCCATGGTTTGTTGTGGTTCGGTGGTTGTGCGCAGAGTCCCTCTACCACTTCTGTGTTCACTGCTGAACTGTGCGCCATTTCTCTTGCCCTGGATCACATAGAAGCTAAGCAGCACTCAAACTGCACTATTTATACTGACCCGCTTAGTTCTTTACTGGCTCTGGAATCGCTTCACGTTAGATCTACCCTGTCCTTGTCGATATTCAAAACCGAGTGGCCTATTTCTGTTTAACATTTACTTCTATCTGGTTTTTATGGATACCGGACCACGTTGGTATTTGAAGGAACAAGCTCACCAACACCGCAGCTAAATCTCTCTGGATTATGGTACTATATTCAAGGCTCCGTTCCGTCCCAGCTGGCAGTCGACTCGGAGTGAGCAACGCAAAAACAAGCTTTTCGAAATTAAACCCTTTATTAGACTTTGGCCGTCTTGCTTCCGTAAGGATCACAAAGAGGAAGTTGTTCTAACTAGACTGTGCATTTGTCAGTTTTTTAACTCATCGTTTTCTTTTATCTGAAACTCATACACCAATATGTTGTCTGTGTAACTCAAAGGTTATAATAAGCCATATTTTACTTTCTTGTCGTCGTTACCACTCTCAACGACGGCACCATTTTAAACATGTTTCTGTTTCAAGGTTTATACATAACGTTAGACAGTGTTATTGGTGATTGTGACACTGTCCACCTTGGAAATGTTTTTCGTTTTTTAAAGGCCATTAATCTTTTTAATGCTACTTTTAATTTATACATTAAATCTTTTTAATATGATTTCATTTTAAGAATTAAAGTACATCTAGTTCGATTTGAAATTAGAAAATGACCATATCGTCAAATAACTCGAAACCAGGCCAACTTCAGGTGGCTAACTCTGCTGTTTAAAATACCCGTTAGTAATCCTGGCGAGTTATTGTTAAAATTTTGCTGCAAGTCTTTTAAAACTTTTATTACTTTACTTTCTGAAAATGGCCATAACGTCAAATAACTTGACCAGGATTGGAAAGGCCAACTTCAGGTGACTAACAGTGTTTTTTTTTTTTAACTTACCTGTTGGTTTTCCCGCCGAGTTATGATAATTACAATTATGCTACAGAAAGTTCTTTACAACTTGTATTACTGTAGTTTTTTCTTACCTCTGTAGACTAGATGTAAACGTTGGTTTTAACGCTATTTATGTTTTTAAGCTTTGTTTTGTTTTACCTTAATTTCCTTTTATGAATTTTACTAAATTTACTTTAATTTTAACTTTTTACTGGATGTTTGGCGCAGATAGCCAAGCTGCTTTGTGCCATAAAACACCAAACCAACCAACCAGAATAATATCACATATGGTGAAAGTCAAAATGGTTTTATTTCAAGGAGTTGTCTACAGATAGAGCTTCCACCACAAGACATCAAAAATTATTTTGAAAAAAAATTAATCATTAAATGAAATGTAAGATTCATGAAGATCGTATTCCTAAATTTCATTATTACGTTTTCAAAGACCCCACTAAACTGCCTGTACACTTTGTTTTGTTTTTTTATTTCCGATGAACACAACAAAGCAGCATTAGTTTTATAGGAATAACAAAAACAAACATGTAATGTCTACTGCTGAATGATATGTACAAATATTATGAATGGTAGCAAGGAACCAGAGCTATATAGTGGCACTGCTTGTATAGTATCTGACGGATTGTAAAAGAACTAGGACTAACATTCAAAACGTTTATATGGTTTTTGACAGTTGAACAAAGGGCCAAGTCTTACAAGCACAATGTTTGTATGGCAGTTTTTCATGTTTCCACAAATAGTCAGAGGCTCGCGTGCACAAAATGTGTTGTATCAGGTCTTCCCATAAGTAACGTCCGAAAATTTAATACAGAAAGTGCATCATCATTTCTGTCTTTGTAGAAGATTTTATTCACTAAAATATATTGTCGGACGTGTGTACAAATGCTCAGACAAACAAAAGAAGCTACACCTACTCCACTTTTTCAGATAATTAACCAAATTAACCCTTATGAACATGGATGTTTCTGAGGAGCACATTTGGCATATAATGCTTTATGAGTTTTAAAAAAGACAATAGTGCAGCAGAAACTACGCGAAACATTCAAGGTGTTTATGGTGCGGAATCTCTCACTGAAATAAAATGTTTCAGAAGTTCATGTCAGGTGACTACAGCTTAAGTGATGTACCACGTTCAGATCGTCTTGTTGAGTTTAATGATGATTGGCTGCACTTGTTGAAGATTGTGCTGTGCTAGTTCTTCAACTGTTACAACCCATTCAACAGTTAACTGTCATCTGCAACAGTTTCGAAAGCTATCAAGACTTGGAAAATGGGTCCCACATGATTTAACAGAAGCCAACCTTAGAGCAAGAATTAACATTTGCACTTCTCTGCACTCTCGTGAACGTAACTCACCTTTTTTGGACAGGTAGTGAGTGGAGATGAAAAATTGATATATTATAAACGTGTTAAGCGCCGCATACAATGGCTCAGTGCAGGTAAACTGGCTAAAGCACAGCCCAAAATAAACCTCCACCCTAGGAAAATTTTGTTTGAAATTGTTGTTGCTGCCACTCAATGTAACGATTACATCAGACTTCTACTGTTAGCAGTTAAAGCACATGAATGTTGCACTGAAAGAAAAGCGGCCTGCTTTGATCAATCGCAAAGGTTTTACATTACACCAGGATGGGCCTGGCATGGCCAAGCGTGTTAAGGCGTGCGACTTGTAATCTGAGGGTCGCGGGTTCGCATCCCCGTCGCGCCAAATATGCTCGCCCTTTCAGCCGTGGGGGCGTTATAATGTTACGGTCAATCCCACTATTCGTTGGTAAAAGAGTAGCCCAAGAGTTGGCGGTGGGTGGTGATGACTAGCTGCCTTCCCTCTAGTCTTATACTGCTAAATTAGGGACGGCTAACGCAGATAGCCCTTGAGTAGCTTTGTGCGAAATTCAAAAACAAACAAACAAACAAATACACCACGATAATGCACGGCCCTATACATCAAGGATCACACATGCCTAGATTAAAGAACTAGGCTGGGAAAAACTTCCACATCTTCCTTATTTTTCAGACCTTGCCCCATCTGATTATCGTCTATTACAAAGTTTGCAAAACTATCTTGATGGAAAAAGCTTTGAACACATGAAGATGTCAAAACTACCCTTTCTACATTCTTTTCCTCCAAACCCCAAGAATTTTATAGAAGCAGCATTCAGAAGCTTGTGAATCGTTTGCAGGAATTAATTAATAATAATGGAATATACATTGAATCGGGCATTACTTGAGGGATGACCTGATGGGTAGCCGTTGAACAAAGAGCCTATGCTTGTATGGTAATGGACAGTTGAAAAACAGACCATAATTAATGTTCACTATGCTTGTATGGTCATTTACGATTTAACAATAGACGTGGACTAATGTTCACAATGTTTGTAAGGTAGTTGACAGTTGAACAAAGGGTCAAGACTAACGACAACAATATTTGTATTTTAGTATTTTATGATTAAACAAAAGGCCAGGAGTTAATGTCAACAAAATGTGTTATAATTAACCGTTGAGAAAAAGGACAGGACTGATATTCTGTATATGTTTGTGGTAGTGGACGGTTAAACAAAGGGCCAGGACTAATGTTCACAATGTCTATTTGATAATCTACGATTGAACAATAGACTATGAATAACGTTTACAATGTTTTATGGTAGTTGGCAGCTGCTACTGATAGCATACATTGTTTGTTTGGCAATTAACTGTTGAAAAAAGGATAGGTTTGGTTTGCTTTGAATTTCGCACAAAACTGCACAAGGGCAATATACATTAACCGCCTCTAATTTAGTAGTGATAGACTAAATGTAAGGTAGCTGGTCAACACCACCTAAAGTCAACTGCTGGACTACTCTTTCTCCAAGAAATATTAGAATTGACCTCACGTTTTAACGCCCTCACGGTTGAAAGGATAAGCATATTCGGTGGAGGGAATTCGAACCTACAACCTTCATATTGCGGGTTGAGGGCCTTAACTCCAGACTCATAAGGCCAAGACGTGTTTTTCTTATTCATCTTTAATTATTTGCCTAAACAAACTGCTTCGCAGAGAAGACTTGAAGCGCTCCATGAAATTTAAGCTCAAAGCATAATATGCATTTTCCAGCCAAATCGTCATCATTACAAGAAGAGATACATGTACATATTTGTATTAATGAGCAATACACGGGGATCTGTAATGTTAATAATTATTATCAAGGTGGGAAAGGAATTCCTCAAAACCTGTCTGACTTGATGAGTTGCGGCAAACCGGATGACAGTCGGAGTTTCGCGTTTCTTTCTCGCTGAGTTTTTTTTTTTTTTAATTTTGCCCAAAGCTACTCGAGAGTATACACACTGACTATCACAAAGTTTATAGTAACAGACTATAAGGAAGGCAGCTAGTCAGCACCACCCGTCAGTAATCTTGGGATATTGTACCACAGAATAGTTTCACACTATAAAGCCCTCAAAGCTAAAAAGGCCAGCATGTGTGGCGAGTGTTTGAATCCCGCGGCCCGTAGATTGTGATTCAAGTGCCTTATCCACTATCCATGCCACTATTTTCAACTAATCATCAGTCTAACATTAAGGGAAAAAAAAAAGTAATTTGGTATCATTAGGTAGACTGGACTTCACATCATTTTCGCCATATAACTTAAAAGAAGTTACCAAACTAAAATAACATATTTCTATTATATTAATTATATCGAAGACGTTAAATCAAAGGTCGGGATTGGACGATATAACTTCATAGTCAATATAGCTCTTTTTGTATTAGAGAAGCTGGAAAGTTGGTGGTGTGTGAGCTTGACTAACTGCCTTTCTTCTAGCTTATCACTACTAAATTAGGGACGGCTATCAGATAACCCTCGACTAGTTTTACTTTGAATTAGACCAAACCAAAATGAAACCACAACCTAAAAACTTAATTTCTCAGACATAGGACGAATAAACGCAAACAGATATTTTAGAACATAGGTTATTGAACAAACGAAAATTTGCATTCTGAATACCCCCACCTTAATAGAACTCATTGAAATGTCATTTAAGTTCAATTACATTAAAATGTTTGATGACTTAGACATCGTATGAAATAACCTACAAGCCTGTGAAAGTTAAAACCAGGAAACTGTATTAATTTCATTCACGTTTCAGTTATGTGTTAGATGTCCTGAGAGTAAATCAGATGTTCGCATCCGCAACTGGATCTCGAAACAAAGTAAAGGTAAAAAGAAACAAACTCACGGAGCAATGTTTTTCTTTCTTTTCATGTTATTTTTAAGGGAAGTCATCTTGCATCTTTCAAAAAGCATGAACTTGGAACCCGATAAAATTCGATTTTCGTAAGGGAATATAGGAGGTAGTAAAAGTGTGATATGGATAATTATAGGCAACAGTGTACATGGTGATCTCTACGTTATACAGAATGATACTATTAAGGCACACGTTGTACAGACTAGAGCTACAACCATTTGTGCTGTCTTATATTGGTTCAGTGGGCCATGAAAATCTCAATAGATTATCGGGTAAAAACGCCCATTTCTTGAACATGAAAGATTTGGTCAAATGGAGTTAGTTGCCTGTACGCTCATCGGGTACTCTGAATAAAGTTTTATTATTTTTATTAACTCAATCAAGATGGCCTCGTCCACATTTTCCATTTTTGAAAACACTTTCTTACGTACATCTACTTCGTGAGTATAACCAATCGGAAGCTCAGAATGTCCCTCACTCTTTCCGGGAAACATTTTATTTTGATGCCAGTTTTCAAGCGGTAAGGTAAGACACTATTGAGCTCGAAAAATTATATCTTTTATACACCAATACGGCTTGGTTACAAGCTTGAAAAAATTATAGTGGAATTTGGTGGTATTGACGTTAAGTACTTTATGACTTTTGTTATTTCAAAATCTCTGTATATTGAACCTGAAAAAAATTATTTTGTTTTACATCCATTACACCCCGCCTGGTACAGCCGTACGTCTACGGATTTGCAACGCTAAAATAAGGAGTTCTATTCCCATTGGTAGACTCAGGAGATAACCCGATATGGCATTGCTATAAAAAAACACACACACTCCTCTACATCGAAAATTTGACAAAGCTTAGCAACTTATGGTAAGCAGGAAACAAGGGCAACGTTTTTAACTAGAAAATATAATTGTTTCTATACCTCTTTATTTCCTGTTGTATGTTTTAAAAATAACCGAAATTTAATAACTTGTTTATAAATAGCATTCATGTATATACATATATAATATACTGAAACCAAATGTGATTATATTTTACAAAATTATATTTAAATGAAGGTTACTTTCACAAATGAGCATGTTTATAGGTAGGCTTAATCGGAAAACAAATTTAACGTTGGAACTCTATACCAAACATTTAAAATAAGCTGAATGTTTGTGAAGGCAACGTTATATTAGTGCTGTCATCTGTCGACCAAGATATTAAATAATCAAAGGCATAATTTTGTCTGGGTTGAAATGCCTAAGCATGTTAAATAACTTTATAAAACATATTTTGACTGAATTATATAAAATATGAAAGATTGCTTATATGAATCTCTTTTATTTCTACTGGTATTTTTATTAATATTCAGAGAGGAATAGAAATATCAACGGTATTCACTTAAATGTTTTGTATTATTTATTCAACCGCATATTTTATCGAATTTTATTTGTATCACATACAAACTACCAGCATGTTATGACTTTATTACACTTAAAGATCATAGAGTTAAAACCAGTACCTCCAAGACAAATTTAGAAATTAAAGTTTTAATGAAAGAGCTCGAATTAATTAAAACTTTCAAAGCCGTAAATAACTAGAATAAAAATGAATTATCTGCATTTGTACATGTTAATTTAGACAACATAATGTTTCAACACAACTCACAAATTATACATCGCGTATTGATAACCCTTACTTCATTCAACCAGTAATTTATTAATTTGTTTGTAAACTACAATGTATTGCGCAACACATTTCCAAGGATTGAGTGTGTGTAAGTTTGCATCTTTAATATTGTAAATATCAAAATAATTTCAAATTTACTTTCACTTTTACGTATTCTGATATTACTGTAATAAAGATATTTTTGATATATTTTTTCTTTTTTACTAACTGAATACAAGGAAAGTATACTTCTTAGCAACCTATTAACTGAGTTACGTTCTAATTTTTCGTGATCAGACAGTACAGTTTCAATTGTTTCACGATCTGCCACATAACCGTCTTAACTCGGTGGATTGATGTTAATATTACAATATTTATGCCTCAGATACTCAAATATCTGAAATAATTTGGTTTTCGAAACAACATGCACTACTATTAAGAAACAAAGTAAATGAGCTGAAACGTGAACATTCCTTATCTCGATGTGTCGGGCTTTTTGTTAAATTATTCAACAAACAATTTACTAAATCACTATGAATACTTACATTATTTTTATTAATACAATAAACATGTGTAAAGACTAATTTGTGTATATAAAGAAATGAAAATATGTAACAAGTCTGAAGATTGATGGTCTATTAACTTTTGTATATCTTTTCGTCGCTAGATGGTGTCAACATCATGCCACGTGGGAGTTGTATGTTTCAACGCCATCACTTCTGTAACATAATTTTTATGTTTCATTTTTTATAAATCGAATTTTTGTTTTATTTTATTTATTTATTTTGGTGGCATTCTGGATAAAATAAGTAACTGGTTGTTTTTCTTTTTACGTTTTCGATATAGCAAAATCGTTTTATTCTGTAATTTCACACACTTGACAAGAGATGCCGCTGAAAGCAATTTTAGGAGAAATATATTTTTTTGTTATATTGTACTATGACTCTTGCAACATTTTAAACCTATGCTAGAAACGCGTTTTGTTATAATTTACAAAGTTTCTCGAAACATCAATATTTCCAATAGAGGTTACGATTAAGATATTTCCACAAATGGAACTTAACGTGAGATCACACGAAATGAAAACATAAATTATGTATTTTGTACAAAAAAACATTTACTCAAATACAATGATAGAATGTATTTTATTCCACACATTATTATCACTTGGGTATTTGGGGATGTGACCGAGATTAGGAAAAAGCACAGGACTGCCCATTACTGAGAATTCAGAAATTTCTTCGAAAAGTATCAAGCGTCTGTCAAAATAGGCTTGGTAGTTAACCCTGTCTATTGTAATGCAATTAAATTTTTGTTTTACTTACAGTTAATTTTTTCAAGTATTAATTTAGGTCTGATATTAATTTGGGAAAGTAATATATATCATCACAACGCTCAAATGAAGATAAAAGCATAGGGTTTGATTTGAATTTTGCGCAAAGCTACACGAGGCCTCTGGCCCGGCATGGCCAAGCGTGTTAAGGCGTGCGACTCGTAATCCGAGGGTCGCGGGTTCGCATCCCCGTCGAGCTAAACATGCTCGCCCTTTCAGCCGTGGGGGCGTTATAATGTGACGGTCAATCCCACTATTTGTTGGTAAAAGAGCAGCCCAAGAGTTGGCGGTGGGTGGTGATGACTAGTTGCCTTCCCTCTAGTCTTACACTGCTAAATTAGAAACGGCTAGCACAGATAGCCCTCGAGTAGCTTTGTGCGAAATTAAAAAAAAAAAAATACACGAGGCCTATATGCGCTAGCCATTACTAAATTAGTAGTGTAAGACCAGAGGGAAGGGAGCTAGTCATCACCACCAACCGCTAATTTTGGCTTATTCTTTTACCAACGAATAGTGGGATTAACAGTCACATTATAACACCGCGACGGCTGAAAGATTAGAGGTCAAGCGCTTTAACCACCTGGCCATGCGACAGAGAGTAGCGAAAGTAAGTTAACATAGGGGGAAGCATGTCCCATCATTTTAATTTCAAGTGTTTGTGAGTGTCTGGTGTACTCTAAATTTTGTTTTAGTTTGATTTATATATTCAATTATTATCATTTAAAATAAATCATTGTGATTTTTGTGGATCTATGTAGAAGAAAGACAAACTGTTTAAAGAGCTACTCGAAAGAGAAGGTTTCGCCTATAACCAGTCATCTTTCACCATTACTCATTGTGTAGTTCTTTTGGACAAGGATGGCTGAATAAATATCTAAACTTAAAAATAGACACTCACACTTACTTGTATCTGGTTTGAGACATGTGTGTTGTTTTGAGTGTCTTTTATTCACGGCAGTGAAACTATATATATATATATATATTTGAACAATATGTAGCAGTGATGCTTCTAATTCATTCTTAAAATTGTTCAGCGAACAAAATGTTTAATACAGTAAAGATAAATATCAAGCCTAATTTATCATTCGATTCACCGCTTGTCACTGATTTATAGCGCTTTTAGGGTACTGGATGAAAGATAGCGCAGCACATCATACACATATGACTCGAGTTCGAAGGTCAAGGTTAGCTGTAATTCTGTTTGTTCTCATGTTTTTATTCAGAGTTTGATGAAAGCATGGTTGAACTTATAGATTAGAAAGTAGTGTGTTTTCACTCTAAGCAAGTGAGACATCGAGCAGGACGAGAGGGGCTAACGTATCAGATCTTTTTGAAAATTTCACTTTAGTGGCCTCAATACTCTCGAGGATGATATCATTAAAATACAGATTTGATTGTTGTTCTGTATTGCACATCAATAGAAGTATAACATAACTGAAGTCAGACAAATTTCATTTTTATGTTCTTTATTGTTTTTTCTTTATTCTTTACTTTATTATAACGATTATAGCAAAGTTTCTAATGTTAGAAGAACAACCTTCTATCAAAATGTTAAACATATACGTAGCAAAGCCCTAATTAGACTTAGTTCTCTCTAATATATACTCAATTTTCTCTCCTCGGTGTGCATTCCTATAAGTGGTGAGGGGACCTCTCTGTGAAGGTTCTGTTCTTTCAGTTTATCTCCTCTGGGATCTAAACACCCACCCACGTGTTTGCCGTGCATGGTTACCCATGAAGGGGAAGAAAGAATCCTGGTAATTGAGAGGTCCAACTCTAACACACCACTTTGGCCTTGAATTCCTGTAGATGGGCGGTCTTGGGGAGCTCCCAAGGGTTAATCGACTGTTTCACTTGGGTTAGGGTCAACCAAGTACCACTGTTGGATGTTCTCAACAGGTGTTATGAACATTGTATCTGATACTGGTGTTTAGGTATAGTGCACACGAGGCCCTAGCATTGCTGCAGTGTCCATGTTTGGCATTTTAGTGCGTCCCGTCGTAAGGCTTCATGGTGAGTGGGGTAAATGGGCACCAAAAATTCTTTTTTATTATGGATCCTCCAAATAAAAATTAAATAAAATAGTGAAAAACAGTTCATAGGTAAACGACCACGTCTTGAAGAATCTGAGCAGCAATATTCAACATCTGTAACACCTGTACCTCAATTTCTTATACCACATTCTCTTTCAAACAAACCATTAGGACAAATATCTCCCTTTTCATTCAGAATGGACGAGAGGGACTTGCTGACTCTCCAAAGTCAGTGATATATTGGTGGAAGCATTCCCATCTTAACACAGTCAATTCCTCTTGCATTCAAAGGCAATTGAATTCATCACGAGAAATTATTGTTCAGAGAGATATTAAGAACATCTCCGAGACAGAAATTTTCGCTGGTTTCACCATCCAAGGACTTTTTGCAGTGAGACGAATCTTCACTCTCAAAGATGGAATTACGATGCTGACCAACGTCCTCTTTCTGACATTTACATCACCATGTCTACCTGCCACCATCAATGCAGGTTATCTTAATTGCAAGGTACGGTCATAGATTCCAAACCCTCTCAGATGTTTCCAGTGTCAGCGATTTGGTCACTTGAAGACATCATGACACTTGACGTGTGCTCACGTCACGATGCCTATAAGTATGAAACAGACCCTCATTCTGTAAACTGCAATGGCTGTCACCCATCTTACTTTTGTTCTTGTTCTAAATGGTTAGAAAAAATAGGTGTAGCATTTGAAATCAAAACAATACGTACTATGAAGCTCGGAAGTTGCTGTCTAGCACTTTATCTCGGACGTATGCTACTGCACTTCGTTCCCCTACTACAGTGGGAGTGCAGATGGATCTTTCTGTGCCTCCAAAAGAATCGTTCTCAAACCAAATGAAAAGTCTTTTGACCTCCATGGTTAAAAATGTTGATGAATCATCTTCAACACCCATCTCCATCCGTAACATACATTCCAGCAAACCTCAAGATCCACTTACTTTGGTTCTGGGTACAGGTATTTCCTCGGCTACATCTTTTCCCACCCCAAAATGCAAAACGATGATTCGTTCACATCCTCAATCACTGGAATCCTCTTCCAACAACAAAGACCTGCCAAACTGACCCACGGCAGGATCCATGGAGATTGACAGACCTCCTTCGAATAAAGACAATAAAGGAAAAACAGAAGGGCTCTCCACCCAATTCACATACACAGAAATAAAAATCGCCACCTTGATACAGTAGAACTGTTCAAGTTTACTAAAATGTACGACATCAAAGCACTGATTGCTTCCTACCATCCTGTATGTCTTTCCCTACAGGAAACATTTCTGAAACCTGCCAATACAGTCACCTTCCGACGGTTTTCTTTGTACAGAAATAACAGGTGAGTCATGGACGAGTGCATGGAGAGGTGCCACTGTTAGTTCATTAGCATTTGCCACCCTGTCTTTTCCACTCAACACACCCTTGGAGGCCATAGCCATCCGTGTTTCATTGGATCGTACCATTATTTGTTCTCTCCACCTGTCGCCTGGAGAGACCTATGAACAATCAGACCTAGTTGCTCTCACTGAACAGTTGCCATCCCCCTTTGTAACCCTGGTGGACTTTAATGGACATCATCTCCTCTGGGAATATGCTGATATTGATTAGAGGGGTCGCTCTGTAGAGCATATGACCTCTTATCACGACCTTTTTCTTTTCAATACTAGTTTTCTTCTTATTTTCATGCACCTAGTAAGTCCTTTACTGCTATTGATCTTTCAGTTTTCTCTCCTTCATTATTCTCCAAATTTTCATGGAGGGTTGTTGACAATAATCCACAAAGCAGTGATCATTTTCCTTTAATTTTGAGAGAGACTGGCCGTGATCGATGCCACCCGACCCGCGAGCCCCAGTGAAAGCTGGATCAGGCAAACTGTCCCTCTTTCACTGCTTTTGCAAAACTTGATCCTGCCATCGTCTGTAAGCCATCAACAGACGACTGTGTGGCAGCAGTAACTGACTGTATTATACAAGCAGCTGCTCAATGTATTCCTTAAAACCCCGACACTTTTCCCACGACATGCTCCTCCGTAGTGGAATCCTACCTGTTATACAGCAGAGAAGGCTCGTAAATGGGCCTGGGCTACTTTTCATAGATATCCTATACTATCGAACTGCATCTTTTCCAGCAGGCCTGTGCACATGCTTAGTGGGTAAGACGTCAAAGCCAGAAGGACTCTTGGATTAAGTTCACAACAAGCATAACTCTTACCACCAGTTCCAAAGTCATATCGGACAAGATTCGAAAGATCAGTGTGCAATATAATTCTGTCTCCCTCTCGATCTTACTCTCTGATGGCCAAGAAGTAGCTGATATCCAGAGCACGGCCAATACTCTAGGTGAAGATTTTGCGACCACCTCTTTCCTTTCGAGCTGATTCTCTCTATGATTATAATCGTCCATTTTAAACTAGAACTTCATCAGTCTGGCAGCACAATGGATGGACCTGATGATATACACTATGAAATGCTGTGCCATCTATCTCCTGCTTCTCTTACTATTCTTTTGATTGTTTTTAACTGAACCTGGAAGTAAAATGCGTTTCCTGATGCCTGGCGCCAGGTTATTGTCATACCTTTCTCTAAGCCTGGGATGGATCCCAAGATTCCTTTAAACTACCATCCAATTGCCTTGACAAGCTGTCTCTGTAAGACCTTAGAGATAATGGTTAATGCTCGTCTTGTTTGGTTTCTCAAATCAAACACCCTCCTCTCGCCCTCCCAGTGTGGATTTTGACGACAGCTCTCCACCATGGACCACTTGATTCGACTTGAAACGTCAATCAGAGAAGCCTTTCTCAAATGGCAACGTCTTGTATCAATACTTTTTGACATTGACAAGGCTAATGATACAACATGTAGGTATGACATTTGGCGAGACCTCCATATATATGGGTTACATGGCTATTTTTCCATTTTTATTAAAAAAAATTAATGGACAGGAGATTCCATGTTCGTGTGGGTTATTTTCTACAGGAACTTGGAGTCTCTCAGGGCTGTGTTCTGAGTATCACACTTTTCAGTATAAAAAGTAATGCCATCATTGAACAACTCCCTCTCACTGTTACAAACAAACTCTATGTCGACGACTGACATGAGATGTGAGTGGTAGCTCTAGACAGCTCTTAATGATATACTGAAGTGGACCACAGCAAATGGCTTTAACTTCTCTCTCTTTCTTTAAAACAGTTTATGTGCATTGATCCTGAATTCTGTATTGGTGAAGTTGTGCTATATGTTGTCCCTAAGACAAAATTCTTGGGGCTTATCTTTGACCGTAAGCTGACATTTATATCACATATCAAGCAACTACGGGTCAAATGGACAGGAGCACTGAACATCTTCCCTGTCCTCTCTTCCACCACTTGGAGAGCGGATCAATGTTCTACACTAAAGATATATCGTGCTCTTATTCAATCAAAACTAAAATGGCCTATGTGTCTGCCAGGACCTCAGCCTTAAAGATGATGAACCCCGTATTTCATCAGGGACTTCAGCTCTGCCCTGGGGCTTTCCACACTTACCCAGTTCAGAGAGTATGCATAGAGTCTCATGAACCTTCTTTGTACCTCTGCCGTTTGCAACTATCTTTATGATATGCTTCGAAACTTTGTTCCTTACCAAAGCATCCCACCTGGGCTTATGTTTTCCTCGATGGGCCATGCTTTTTGAGAACAGACGATCTGTCATTGCTCCTTTTGGCCTTCGTATCCAGGCACAGATGGATGAATGGGTCTGTCCTTGGATAACATTGCTGTGTTCACTGGTCAGCCCATCCCACCATTGCTTATTACAGTCCCCAAACGTGACCTATTTAAGTCATTTGAGAAAAGCAGAACTCCCGAATGGAAATATTATCTGTTATTTGCTTAATATTCATATTTACACACATGGTTCAAAATCAGGTGACTGTGTGGGCTCTGCCATGGTTAGTTGTGGTTCGGTGGTTACATACAGAATCCTCTCTACAGCTTTTATGTTCACTGCTGAACTGTACGTCATTTCTCTTGTCCTGGATCACATAGAAGCTAAACAGTACTCAAATTGCACTATTTATACTGAGTCGCTTAGTTTTCTTCCAACCCTCGAATCGCTTCACTTTAGTTCTCACCCTGTTCTTACCGATATTCAATACCGACTGGCCCATTTCTCTTTAACATTTACTTCTATCCCGTT
Organism: Tachypleus tridentatus; assembly: GCF_004210375.1. Classification (NCBI taxonomy): domain Eukaryota; kingdom Metazoa; phylum Arthropoda; class Merostomata; order Xiphosura; family Limulidae; genus Tachypleus; species Tachypleus tridentatus. The sequence continues at coordinate 115,623,109 of NC_134826.1, forward strand.
TTTCTGGATACCGGGCCACGTTGGTATTCGCAGGAACGAGCTCGCCGACACCGCACTGCTCTGGCACTATCACCGCTGTGCCTGTCTTACACGTGGACTATAGTCCTGTATTCAAGGCTCGGCTCCGTGCCAGCTGGCAGTCGACTTGGAGTGAGCAACGCAAAAACAAGCTTTACCAAATAAAACCCTATATTGGAATTTGGCCCTCTTGCTGCCATTGGGATCAGAAAGAGGAAGTTGTTCTGACTAGACTGCGCATTGGTCAGAGTTTCTTAACTCATCGCTTTCTTTTATCTAGGACTGATGTACCAATGTGTTTTATGTGTAACACTCGGGTCACAATAAGCCAAACTTTACTGTCTTGCTGTCGTTATGGCTTTCAACGACGGTACCACTTTAAACATGTTCTGTGTCAAGGTTTATCCGTAACGTTAGACAGTGTTATTGGTGATGGTAACAATGTTCACCTTGGAAATGTTTTTAGCTTCTTAACGCACATTAAACTTTTTAATGCTATTAAATTTTTTTAATTTATACATTAGACCTTTCTTAATGTGATTCCCTTTTAAGAATCAAGGTACATCTAGTTGTATTTAAAATTAGAAAATGGCCATAACATCAAATGACTCGAAACCAGAACTGAAAAGGCCAACTTCAGGTGATTAACGGTGGTTATTGAACTTAGCTGTTAGTCTTCCTGGCGAGTTATGATAATTACAATTATGCTGCAGAAAGTCCTTTACAACTTGTATTACTGCAGTTTTTCTCTTACCGCTGTAGACTAGAAGTAAACGTTGGTTTTAACGCTATTTATGTTTTGTTTTTTTTAAACTTTGTATTGTTTTCCCTCGGGGTCTGGCATGACCAAGCGCGTTAAGGCGTGCGCTTCGTAATCTGAGGGTCGCGGGTTTGCATCTCCGTCGCGCCAAACATGCTCGCCCACCCAGCCGTGAGGGCGTTATAATGTTACGGTCAATCCCACTTTTCGTTGGTAATAGAGTAGCCCAAGAGTTGGCGATGGGTGGTGATGACTAGCTGCCTTCCCTCTAGTCTTACACTGCTAAATTAGGGACAGCTAGCACAGATAGCCCTTGAGTAGCTTTGTGCGAAATTCCAAAACAAACAAACAAACAAATTTTCCTCGATTTTCTTTTATGAATTTTAATACTTTTATTTTAATTTCAACTTTTCACCGGATGTTTGGCGCAGATAGCCTAGTTGCTTTGCGCCATAAAACACTAAACCAACAAACTAACTTAATTTTCTTTAAAAAACAAGGAAAACGCAACAACAACAAAAAAAAAAACACTGAGGCACAGACCTTAAGGTGGAACCATTATGTAACGTCCTGATTTGTAAGGTATTGGCAGAAATAAGACTCAAATAGCGTTCAGTGTTATCCATTTATTTGATTTAACCGCCGTTTTTACATGCATTGAAAAAAAAAAAAAAGGAATCGGGTTTTGGTGTTAAACCAACAACGTCCCACATCTTTACCACCTTTTGCTGTCCGCAGGCATGAGTGGGAAAGTGGTTGCTTTCTCGGTACGCTTAAGTCAAATATGAATTAAATATACATTTTGGGAGAGCCAGCCAAAACTGTCCCTGAAACTAGCTTTCCAGTCCCATTATGATGTTTGGACATAAAAACTGAAGTGTTATAGTACTGTTATACCTAGTCTCACCTTTTGTTTGAATAAAGGTCCCTTTCTCCATCAGTTCAAGGTACTATCAAGTTATCCCCAGTACCTATCTCTCCAATAGTTCTAAGAATATCCATGTAGTAGCAAGATCTTATATAAATGTGATGATATCACTACGCTAATACATCCACACAAAATATTAAAATGCACAAATAAGCAATTTTTAGTACTTCTTTCCTCAATAACAAATTTAGAATTTTTTTTTATTATACACAACCAATATTATTCGTCTTCAGTGGCAGGAAAAGAGTTAATATATTAGTTTAAAACATTTCGTAGACTTTAAAATGATTAATTTATTGCTCTCCTAATTTAACTTAGGAGCTACTGCTTTGAGTAACCTTTGCCACCCACCGCGAAAAGCAATTGTTGAACATTTCAGTTATACTAAGAGCAGCTTAACAATAACATACGGTAAATCTACATTTTTATTATTTAAGTGACGTCACATTATGAAATATGAATGGTAGAGTGGTTAATTCCTAACACTTTAGTGCAGAATTTCCTGCTTGTGAAATAACGTTTGGCATCAACAATATAATATTCGTGTCTATTCTCCCCTTATTTGAAATGTAAATGTTAAGGTTTGCTTACGTGCATTGCTTTTTCAAATGGAAAAGAGACGAACGTACGAAACGGTTCGAAGTATATATGGCATAAGTTCTTTTGACCTTTCCTTTTGAAATCTATGTAAGTATTTTTTTAAACATTTATGACAAATGGTTTAAGGTATTTAAATAAGGTTTTTGATAAAGTCATTGAAAATTAAGTTTTATAGCTTATATAAATATAATAAAACCATTATGGAAAAAATAATAATATGCTAAAATTTTGTTAACGTAGACACTAACTCATATCTTAATGTAACCTTGTCAATGTATTTTCATTTGCTCTATTAAGCTGTGAAATGTTGGCTCAGAAAATTCAAAAAATATTTTAAAGTAATAAAAAACAGTTTCTACTTTAATCCGTCCTTATTTCGTGAAACTTTGTTTTTGATGTTAAACGTGTGGTCCATCTTTCAAGGAGAAATTCGTAACATATTTCATGGCTAAATCAATAATCCTTAAGATAAAAAAGGGTGCAAACCTTTATCACACATACCTTAATAAGCTAAAACCTCAGGGCGCTATCCCACAGCAAGAAATGTTACTTGGATTCTTTTAAGCTATTCTTTTTTATTACTATAAATATAATTATCGTACAGTGTTTCACCTTTGCCAGGTAACTGCTAAAATGATTATTGGCTCATGTTTCTAGTTATAAAAGACTTTCGATAAAACTTTCATTTTTCTTGGTTCGAGTATCAGCAGGTTTTATAAATCGCCTGAATTGTGCGTTTTTGTTTTTGTAGCAGTGCAAGCCTCAAAAAAACGTTGTAATATTTTAACTTAGCTCTACAAGCTTATACGTATATTTACGGTTTAGAGTTTAGTTCTTTTGATAGTAATTTCAATTCATTATACGATTTGTGCGTTTTGTCTATACAGGAATAATAATAAAGTTTATGAAAAGCTACCAGAATTTTATAAATCGAATAAATTTGCTCTGTGTATTAGCAACTGCTGGAAGTGCAAATATATTCCTTGTTGTGCCAATAAAACAGTTGAACTGTCGAATAATAACGCATATCGGCTCCTTAGAAAGCGCTATTTAAAACTCTCGTTAACCAGAAAGGATTGGAACAATTTATTAACGTGTAGAATTAGAGGTAAAATAACAAGTTTACTGACTTACAGAGCCAAAGCTTGTGGCTCAATTCTCCACAATGAATACAGCATAGATAGTCCAAAGAGAAATTTTGTGCTACAAAAGAAACCAACAGCCATACTTAAAGTGTTGTTTAAATAATGATAGCGTATATAAACTCAATGAGTACAATGCAAGTAGTCCATTGAGAAACTGTGCTACAAAAAAAAAAAAAAAACAGCCATACTTAAAGTGGCCAATAAACCCGGGTTTATATACCCATGGGAAGCAGAGCATAGACAGCCCTTTGTGTTGCTTTGGGCTTAATTCTAAACAAATATACTTAAAGTTTTTTGGAATTTTTAAATAGCAACGTATACAAACTCCACAAAACCTAACAACACAACATATTTTTAGATCCATTTTTATTAATTCCATGGAAAGTATAGATTAAAGAACTGTATATATTTGATAAAGGTAATAAAGAAATCAGTATTATAAATATATAGAAATGTGTCCAACGTATGTTTCCTACTTTGCAGTTTTTCTTGTAAATATGTTTACTTATAATTTTGCCACATGGATATATTTTCTAGTCGCATTAATATCTACTAACTACAATATATATATATATAAAACGCTCTCAACTGTCTCCCATAAGAAGTTCTCGTTTTATGACAGAAAACACTACTATTGCTTAATCCATGATGACGAGAAAACCCACTTGTAGGGAAAAGTATATATTTAAAAACTGCTGGTGTGAATAGAGATAGCACTAGAAGAGGAGCGAACAACGTTTCGACCTTCTTTGGTCATTGTCAGGTTCACAAAGAAGGAAAGGGTTACTGGCCGGTAGCTGACTACATGTTTGAAGGCGGTTGTGTAATTGAGTATAGGAATGTAGAGGGCGTGCTTAGATTTTGGATATATATTAATATAGGTATAAAGGTGTTCCTTTGTATTGGTTTATTTTGAGCTTGAGTTGTTGTATAAGCAAGAAAACGTTGTTCTCTCCTCTACTAGTGCTTTCTCTACACATAAAATCCGTTTTTAAATATATAACTTATATTGCTTAGATACTGTACTATAGAAGTTGTGGTTGGGTTAAAACTGAATATGTAGATAATACGGAAAGAACGTATTGTTTCTAGAGTTTTCTTATTTTAAAAAAATTGATAGAGATAACTAGATGAAAGTACGTAGATATTGAAATAACTTCTTCAAAAAATACTATTAATATTTCCAGTTTCACTGGTCGCTTCATAATCCGTATTGATAAAATTATCTCCTCTGGTTTCGTTTTATCATCTGTCCCCCGCTGGAACAGCGGTAAGTCTGAAGTCTGCTTATTTACAACGCTAAAATCAGGGGTTCGATTTCCCACAGTGGACAGAGCAAATATTCCGATGTGGCTTTGGTATAAGAAAATACACATTTTATTATCTATATTTAAGATATGTCGTATTGAAATTTTGTATCAGTTTCTAAGTCTTTACTTCAATAGACATTAATAACCAAAAGGCATTTATGCTAGTACGTTACTCTTAATTCCAGTGATATTTTGTATAAATATGAATATACTTTTTCTTCCTAATTATTAAGAACTGTGAAATATCATTGTAGAAGTACGTTTGTATTAATGGCAAATATATGTGTAGTTATATTACTTGAAAGGTAGTTTAGTAGCGTGATTCATTGGCAGGGAATCAGTGCTACAAAATAAATGAGTTTCACACAAGACTTCTCGCATAAATTTTTTCCATCTTTCATCATACTTTATACTAGCGCCTACTAGCTCTCCTGAGATAGAAGAGGAATATTTTCTTACCTCACAGACCTATGTTTTTATACTTTATGTGTTATCTTTATGATAAAGTGAAAATTCAATTTGTTTCATTATTATTTGCAGTAATTAAATACTTTATCTTAGCAAAGTCTTTTAAGGCCCGGAATGACCAGGTGGCTAGGGCGCTTGACTCATAATTTGAGGGGCGTGGGTTCGACACCCTCTCCCACCAAACATGGTTTCCCTTTCAACCATGAGGGCATTATAATATGATAGTTAATTCCTTTGGCGGTAGGTGGTGATGACTAATTGCTTTCCCTTTAGTCTTGCATCGCTAAATTAGCTATGAGTAGCTCAAATAGCCGCCGCGTAGCTTTGCGCAAAATTCGAAAACAAACAAACAAACAAAAATTATCTTTAAAGCAGCGGTATAACAAAGGAGCAAGCAGGAATCATGCTTACGTTGTTATAAAAAATTACATGCAAATTTCCTTAAAACATTGGGCCTGGCATGGCCTAGCGCGTTAAGGCGTGCGCTTCGTAATCTGAGGGTCCCGGGTTCGCGCCCGAGTCGTGCCAAACATGCTCGCCCTCCCAGCCGTGGGGGCGTTATAATGTGACGGTCAATCCCACTATTCGTTGGTAAAAGAGTAGCCCAAGAGTTGGCGGTGGGTGGTGATGACTAGCTGCCTTCTCTCTAGTCTTACACTGCTAAATTAGGGACGGCTAGCACAAATAGCCCTCGAGTAACTTTGTGCGAAATTCCAAAAAAAAAAACAACCTTAAAATATTATATATTCAAATTAAACCACAATGTGAGGAACTATTTATTTCATAATTGGCGATATTGAAAACATCAGTTCTTTAGATGGATTATGAAATTCAGCTCTTTCATATATATGTGTGTTTTAATCATTTTTTATAAATCAACAGATTTTTTCAACAACTGAATTCCAACGAGTAACTTGCATATACCTTAAATCTTTAATTCGTCTCAAATAAAAATTAATCCATTTATTCACTAAATAAATAGCTTCTCAGTCACAGCGATGATGTCTTAAAAGACTGTTACAAAAACTAAGTGAATTATAAAAATAAAAACGTAAAACTGATAATAAAACATGTTTACAGGTTTTAAAAGTGCAAAAACAAGATCATAATAATTTTAAAAGACGTCTCGCTTATTCAAACGTAATTACCCATGGGTATAATTTATAAAAAGGAAGAAGTGGGTTATGTCCCCATAACTTTATTACTTGAGAACTGTTCTCAACAGCAGTTTCATATGATAATAAAAGTACATATGCAACCATCCCACATACGCCACACGCCAGCCTAATAAAGATGGAACTTTTATAACTTTTGTTTTAAGCCAACATATGCAAATTTTGAAACATCTTTATAGAAAACTTTTAACTGACGTACAGTTTATACGTTGTGTGAACAGACTTCTTAAAGCCTACACTTTTAGTTTCAAGTAGTCTGTTTACACCACTTTATTTTTACCTCAAGTTGCGATAATGCTATATGTGTAGTTTTGGTTCCAAAGATATGGGGAAATAAAGGGTGGTTTAATATAGTTGTTCGATTGTTTTTAAGCGCAAAGCTTCATAACGGGATATTTTTGCTTTGCTCACTGCGACTAAACCCGTTTTCTAGCGTTATAATGTTTTAAACTTAGCACATTAGATTTCAAAATTGTTTAAGGGGCTAAACTTTATTTAAGACCCCCGATCACGAAAAATCGAACCCTCTTGGCATAGCGCTGAGTTTTGAAACATTATATCCCAGAAGGCACTGATTGATAGAAATGAACTACTTGACTATATAATTCAGATTTTTTTAAGATTCGAAATCCATTAATTACGAAAGAAGATAGAGCTGTGTATAACAGTAATGGTTTTAGAGGCTTTAACGTTTCCATATTCTCCAGATTCAACATTATAAACCTTTCTTTCTTCTAATCTAGTTCAGTTTTTACCTTTAAGGTCACTCGTCCTTCCCATTACTTTTCTTTCTCCACTTTCAGCATCATTTCTTCGCTTCCAGTTAATAGTATTTGCTTTATTCGAGCATGAATCCAAAGGTAAGAAGCATCCACAAACGCCACAGGCGAAGGGGTTTCCTTTTTTTATGTGTTTCTGTTCCTTGCAAGGCACTTTACTGATTTTACTTATTAGTATATTTTTTCAATCGGAATAAAAAAAAATTATGACTAGATTACGGTTACGTAGTTTGATTCCTCTATTCCATTTTTTTGCTCTGACGTTTCCTAAATTTGATCGGTTTCTCGCGATCGGATGGGTGTCTTAAAACAGATTTAGTTTGAGAAAGATTATTTACAAAATAACTTTGAGACTACAAAATATCATAACGAAAACTGTATTAAACAGTGTAAGTCACATTGGAATTTTGAAATCTGAAAGTTATTTTGTAAGCAATCTTTCTCAAACTATTTTATATTTATGTAATAAGTAAGGTTCCCAGTGAATCAGCGATAAGCTTAAGAAGGTAGAATCTGAGGTTCATTTTCCCAGCGATGGGTAGCCCATTATGTAGCTTTGAGCTAAAAAAGACAACAGTAATAAGTTTGCAAAATAAAATGTATTAAAATTTAGCGTCACTAAAATTTAAAATAATTTAAGATACATATATACGCCAGTGTATTATGTGCTGGCATAAAGTTTGGAAAATTTCTTGCCTTTCATCTAGTAAAATATTTTTATTATCCATTTCAAAAATATAAGAATAAATATAACAATAAAAGTAACAAATGTATAATAAAACAAATGTTGCAAAATTATGTCAGAAATTATTTAAAAAGTATTGTGTCTTTTTATCATGACGCCCTAATTTTGGGGGGCAGTTCTTACCTTTAGCAAATAAGTACAGAAGATGCCATATGCCCATTACTCAAATTATATAAGAATGTAATCCAAAATGTAAATAAATAAAGTAAATATTGGGTCGGGAATGTCTCTCGTAATGGAACGTTGGCTTAGTTAGTACGCTATGTTGAATTACTTAGATTGCATTCTTTACACCTGATGAAGTTTGTAAAATTCAAAGAAGAAAAGATCAATACACGTTTGTAGTCGATTTTATAGAACAAGGAAACTTCCTTTTTAGAATTATTGTTTTGGATATACGTTACAATTTTTTTACGTCAAAGAAAAGCTGTATCTTTTACTCTTCCAACGTCACAGAAAAAATAAAAGTAATAGGTGTTTCCCTTCTGAAATGAATAATGACAATCCTGACCAGTCACATCAATATGCTTACAAATCGGCTTATACGCGTAAATGTTACATGTTATAATTCATCTCAGATGAGTCTCCGATTAATATGTTACATATTGCGATTTTAAAAAATCAGAAATTTCATAGGTTAATTAATTAAATGTCAATATATATCAAATTTATGCTATTTGCCAACAACAGTGATACACAGAATTTTCTCTCTTAACACAAATATATTTTAATATACAAACAACAATACAATTTATAATAACTGTTATTACAAATAATTATTAAAATACAAAAGTTTTACAAATTTTACAAACAATACCGAGTCTTCTATCTGGTCTGAAACTGAATATTTTATTGATGGTTCACAATGAGTGAATTAATTCTATATTAATACATAGGTACACTTCACTTGACGGAAAGATAGCTAGCTTCTGCACACATGAATTTTTCCCTACGAAAATCTTTAATATCCTCACACAAATACTGACGTCTAAAATTAATTAACTGAAGTTAAACGGTTTGTAATCTTCAAAAATATAAACGTTTCTGGTCAAATATCTGTAGTTTCCCGACTGATAAGTGTTAATCACCACTGTTATAGGTTCCGACGTTTATTGTAGCCCACCAACAATATAAAACTGTTTCTTGAGAGTAAAGTTTCTACAAATTTCAGCTAGGGCAACAATGTTGGTATTTACATACGTATATACATTGTTGATTCTTATGCTGGAGATTCTTCTACAGATTTATTTACTGAACAGGCGGGATTTTCGCAATAAACATTTAACATTGTAAGTTACATGTACTTCTAAATATATGTTTAGCTAAAACATCAATATTAAATATATAACAGTAAATCTGTCATAGTGACATGAACAATTTTCGGAGCAATGCAGTATATTTTCGCAGATACAAATGTCACCATCGACGAAAAATGTTAATTTGTATTTACTGCAATAATTTTTATATGCTTTGTTTTTTTGTGAATAAAACTGGACCTACTATAGCCTGGAGGTTAGGGCGCCTCAACTTCAAGATGTTGTGTTCAAATCCCGTCACCGAACATGCTCGTCCTATATGGTTGTCTACTGGGCTAACCACCTGGGTATAAAGATTTTTGGCTTACAAAAATAACTTGTGGGATAAAGTTCACAAAATAAATTTTAGAAACAATTAAGACATCCTATAAACCGTTGTGTGTTTCAATTTGTATTGGAATTAGGCCAACTTGTTTAGATTTTTAGGTTGCTTACACATTAACCTTAGAACGGTAAAGGTAAATTATAAAAACCTGACCAGACTTACTTTCCTTTAATTTGATAAATGGATTATTCGAAGTGGCTGGAATGTGGTTTTATCAGGTACAGAGTTTGTTAAAATTATCGTTAGGAAACTAATACGTAAGTATCGTTTACCGTTCCATTTAGCAAATCAAAATGTATTAAGGAGGATGGTAGAACTGCCTCTGCTAATGAACAGTATACTTTCAATTTTAGTGTTACTCTAAGCATAACTGAAAAAAAAAATCTGTCGTTACCTAACTTTATAACTTTCTTAGGCCAAATAATACAAGAACGCACCATGTATTCCAAAATAACAATAATAATTTTGAAAATATTTAAACTTGTTGATGTAAAGCTTGGTTTATGTAATATATATGGATTTTATACAGGAGAAAATAACTGTTAAGCGTCTTAAAAATATTAAATATCAAATATTCAGGATGATGTAAGTTATCGTTATAGACTTAACCATAATTGTAGTAATTACTTAAGTGCTTATAAAGTTTAATAGATTTATTTCACTTCTGACTGCAATACATGGTACATGCACGTGACTATGAAAGACGAAGACGTCATTCCTTACTAGAATATTTGTTTTTCTTAAACAATATCTATAACACGGGTTGAACTATTTGTTACTTGGTGTTCGTTTGTTCTATAACATTCAAAATTGCGAAATACAAATGCAATAGGAAAGTAGGAAGTTAATTCATTTTTGCATACGGTGCAAAGTTTTCGTGTAGACAAAATAAAGATTTATATTTTCCTTTTTGAAATGGATGAAGGTTGTGCTTTCGTTTATTCATTACGTTACGAAATGAAAACTATTCCATTCATTAGAGTACATATTTTAAAAATTGTAAAAGTGACATCTCTGATTACCTGTATGCATCAAAAGCGAATAAACAGTATATTTACATAAAAAGTCATGTTTTTAATCAGGTGAGATAACATAAAATTCTTTATGTATGCTTACAATTATGATGTATAATACGTGGCGAAACAAAGAAAATTTATTTTAAAATAAATATCACATTATTACTTTAGGTGTCACTACAAAGATTTTATTACGCTTGCACGCCACATTGGTTTTATGGTGAAGAAGCTGTCTTAGATTAAACCTTTATTTAAAAAACTAGTGTATTCTCAGTATATCTAAAATATCTTATTAGCCATAATCTACTCTCATCGTCTTGAATTTTAATTACTTAATGCTTTATTAAATACAGTAGAATGTGCTAAAAAGCTATAACATCAAATTATTTAGAACAAACTAGATAAATAGCCATTTGCAAATAGAGCCTCTTTTCTTATGTTATTGACAAACAGGTATGAAACATGTTCACTGCTGGTGAAGCAAGGATTAAACATTACAAGCCAAGTTAACCAAGCATGTAATTAGTTGGTATCATGATGTGACAAAATATACGTTATAAATTACGTTTAGGTTAAAGATAGGAGCAAAACACACGATATGACAACCGAAGTTCTAATTAAGAAAATTAAAATGAAAGAAGTACGTATTGTAAAAAATGTATCAGGCGGTGAGGAGAAATTTCGATTCCATGATTGACTCTGTTACATACACATGAAAGGATATTTAGTAACTATTGTTATGCAATGTCGAATTCAGATTTGCTTTGAAGTGTAACTGGAGAAAAAAGGTTTGAAGATTTAAATTTCCTACATAGATTGAGCTGTAGGAATGGTAGATTCATGAGGACTACGTTAAGATATTCAGAATATATAAGCCGTGAGTCTTTCTGTTTGTGTATGTTTATGTTTCATACTCTGACCTGATTACCGATTAGGCTTAGAAACACAAAAACATTATGTCCTGGTTAACTTAGACATGATACGAGTCAAAATATCTGCAGGTTTTTAATAGATCGTTTAATGTTGGTAATCGTTTTTGTAGGTTGCTTTGTCGATGTATGTTGTACAGTTTTCAAAATTGACCATAAATATTTGTACACAGTATCTCGTACTTCGTTATGTTATTTTCATCTGTTATGTCACTGGGCGGTAACTTTTGAATTGTTTGATTAAAATTATGCAAAGTCCTAACCACGTAATGATGGTGAATTAATTCATTTTTCTATAATGTTTGCTAAAGGTTATGCTCCTTTAACATAAGTTGCATGCTTTCTTCACACACAAAATTTCTTACTACTGGTACTTACGCCTAACATACTTAATTCTGACAAAAAAAACACAAAACTTGATAAGTAACCGATAACAAAAAAAAATTAACTTTCAGTATATAAAACTGAACTCGAACACTTATTCAGTACTCATTGAATTTTTTCGCACTGATTACTCATTTCTAATTACTCCTATTTTTTCAAATTTTTAAATTTTTTAGATTATAACAGCATCATGAACTTTCCAAGTGTTTCAAAACTACTTTTATTAGCAATTCAGATCTAGTATCGTCATCACTATTAGCAGTTACTTCCAGAAAACAAGTATAGCTTTGCAAATATAGTTTACATCAATATATCTCTTTCATTGCTGAATTCACTTTAGCAATGGAAAACTAGTCAGAATTTCACGAATTATTGCAGACGTGTGTTTTTGGAATTTCGCGCAAAGCTACCCGAAGGCTGTCTGCGTTAGCCGTCCCTGATTTAGAAGTGATAAACTGGAGGGAAAGCAGCTAGTCGAACCACTCGCCGCCAACTCTTGGGCTACTCTTTTATCAACGAAAACTGGGATTAATCATAGCATTATAACGTCTCCACGGCTGAAAGGGCAAATATGTTTTGTGATGAATTTGAACTCACGACCCATAGATTGCCTTAATCATCAAGCCATATTAGGCCATTATTATAATATGATCAATTAAAGCAGCATAAATAATTTCTCAGTAAAGTTGGGACTCTTATCACAAGCACTTATTACACCACTTATTAAAGTATCATTTACTTTAGACCAAATATACTAATAAATTAAGAGTAAAGTAAAAATATATATATATAACAGAGAAACAAGTCCGTAAACAAAAACTACTGGCATCTTTACACAATAGACTATCTGCGCTGTACATGCTGCGGATTTAAACCTCACATTTTAATGAAATATATTTTAGTTTTAGCTCTGCGCAGAAGCTGTTTGCACTAGCCATCTCTTATTTTGAACTACCGTTTAATTTTAAGCTACTCCGTTCAAATAATGGGATTTTTCTTCCATTTTCATAACGTATCCAATGATCCCGACATACACAGTGCGATTTTCTTGTTTCCCAACGTGGGGCCCTTGGATCCATAGACGATATGCTAACTAATGTTCCATGCCTCATCCTCAGTATACATTTGCATTTTTTTATAGTATAGTCAGTTTGGAAAAACACTGACTAGTTCCAAAGGAAATTGCAACAAAAAGTATTCCAGTAGTTTTATAGTTGGAACACATCGCTAAATAATATAGCAAAAATATAAGAAAATATAAAGCTATTGAATGTAATTCTTTAAACATTTATTATAAAGCATATCAATCTAAATCTAACCACATATTTCACCCATTATTGGAATTATTCAAAATGGAATTTTGAAACCGTTTTGATGTTTTGTGCATCTTAATTACTTTCAAATTGATATAAATACCACATATGTTCATATTTGTATTGTATTTTGCTATATGACGATTGTATGTTAATTTAAGCATTATAATTATCCTACCTACTAAAATAAACACGTTACAGTATGTGGAATATGACTCTTGCTAATTCCTGGCATGGACGGATGGTTAGGGCACTAGACGCGCAATCTGCGGATCGCAGGTTCGAATCACTATCACACCAAACATGCTCGTCCTTTTAGCTGTGGGGACGTCGCAGGTTCGAATCAACTATTCGTTGATTAAAAACTTGTAAGACGTTAAGTGGTGAACTTCGCTCTTCTACTGTAAAGTGGACGGCTAGCGCAGAACTCGTGCCGTTTTTGCGAAAATCAAAAACAAACAAAAGACTCTTGGTAAATAACAGTTCGCATCTGAATCAAAAAACCATCTATTAGAGTTACATCTTGTTCACTCCGCAATCTTTTCATCAGTTTTAAAGTTGTTTGAGCCAGAAAAATTCAGACAGCTAACACACATTAGAGTACACTTTAGATCACGTTCTCCAAACATTGGAAAAATTTAAGCCGTATTTTCATCACACAGCTTAGACCTTATTTATCCTACACATTGAAGAACGCCAAGATACGTTCTCACCACATACTGGGAAACACCCTAAGCCATGTTTCCTCCATACATTGGAGAAGGGTTTATGTTGTATTTCACCACGTACTTGGGGAACACTTTAGGCCATGTTTTTCAGCATGTGCAATAAACTGTACCGACAATCAGTTTTTACTTATATGTGATTACTTTGAATAAATTTTCTAAAACCAAAGATGTCTCAATTTTCATTCCCACCATTTACCCTTTCTCTATTTATGTTTTCTTTTCCACACTAAAATTTGGCAGAAATTATAAGACTATGATATGTAGCTGTTACAGACATTAGCAGTATACATTCTGGTGTTACACACTTAATACTGGAAGATCGTGTTTATTCTGATAGGGTCTGTTGTATCCCCCGATTTTCCGTTGTACAAAATTACTAAACCCTTCTCTCCACCTATCGAAACATCATCTTCCTTCACATCATTCTGGTTAAATGGACATGTACATTCGCAGAACTTCGGGTTTATTTGACGCCTTTTCAATGATAATCCTTTTTTTCCAAACAAACATTTACGAGATTGTGTCACGTCCCAGTATAATATGTATGAACAATACATTTATACACACATCTCGTCGTCCCCCGCTGGGACAGCGGTAAGTCTACGGAGTTACAACGTTAAAATCAGGGGTTCGATTTTCCTCGACAGACTCGGCAAATAGGCCGATGTAGCTTTGCTATAAGAAAACACACACAAACATCTCCTCCTGGCTTGTCATTCGTTTGTTTTATGTTCATTATCTTTACATTAGTTGTCATTGTCTTCTTCATTTTAGGTTTAAAAGAAATGCGAAACGTGACAAGATCTGCGTAATTGCACAAGAATGCTAATAAATATGTATCATCTCCAACGCCACAGTTTTCTGTCAGATATTTCAAGAAACTCTTTCACGTAACTTATCAGTATTTCCGCAACGGCTCAATGGTAAGTCTGACAGCTTATAACGTCAAAAACCGCGTTTTGATACCTGTGGCAAGCACAACATAGAGAGCTCATTGTATAGCTTTGTGGTTAACAAAACAGCAGACAAATATTTCGATTCACTTAAAATATCATCTTCAGAGTATGTGTTGGGAATTTGTTTTCCACTTCGACAGTTTCCACTAAACCCTTGGTGACATACAGTATCAAAGGGATATAAATTCTACCATGTACGTTTCAGGAACAGGTGTCTTGTTTCTGTTAACACAGTTCAAAATGTTTTTGAACTGATCTGATTTAGCAGATTTCTGCAAAATAGACAATGTCTGTCGATGTTTAACATACTGTTTCAACGAAGAACACGAAATGTACTAGAATCACACTTCATTGATTTGCTATTTTAACTTGAGATACAGTTTAACACTTGTGTAATGTAGTTGACTATCATCACCATGCTCCTTACTGACATTATTAATACCTTCAGACCACGCTCTTTACTGACATTGTTAATACCTTCAGACCATGCTCTTTACTAACATTATTAATACCTTCAAACCACGCTCGTTACTGACATTGAGTATTATCAATTTAACCGTAACAAGCAGTCATTTTTACTTTTGAATAGTACTCCAAAAGTTATCCCTCCTCCGGAAATTAATAATTTATATCTTTCGATTTTCTATACTTTTATACGCAATAAAGCTATAGCGAAAGAGCACAAAAACACTGAAAAATCTTCTGTTGCCATTAGTTCGGCTCGTATCAATCACTTTTGACTGGTCTGTTAAGTGTAATGATAATCAAGCACGAAAAATCAGAAATAACACTGAGGTATGCTGCTTCTATGTTGGTTTTAGCTCTGGTGAATGCATATTAGGTTAATTACAATTTATAGGCTTCCAACACAGCATCACTTCGCTTTATAAGCTATATGGTCCTTCAGTCGATTTGTGATTTTTTTTTAATAACAAGGATTTATAATTTCCGCACGAAGACTGATATAGCAGCTTGAAAATAAAACCTACAATATACTCAGACTTTCATAATGACGAGAAACCCAGGTGAAGTAAAAATGTATTCTAAAAACGGCTGGCGTGGGTATTAAAACGTTAAAATAAAGTACAGAACAGAATACATATATGGATTTTAAAACGAATAAATGATCATCCAAGGAACCCAGTTTTCATATGTAAATTTAGACATTCAGGTTTTGATTTAAGATAGTGTGTCACCCTATAAGAATATTTACTTCATTTTTTGTAATGAAGCATTTATTATTTGGCGTATTTTTAAAACTGTGTTAAAACAGATATTTTTAAATCACTCTATTTCGTCCAAATCTCCATAGACACAGCTCATTTCTTCATCACCGCTCCTCCTTTGTTTCAAGGCAGAATCTACACTAATGAATTTTCCCTCCTCATTACCAAGCTAAGCCTCGCTTGTCTCGTACCTTGATTACAGGAGTTGGAAAATGCCTGGAGTAAATTGGGGGTCTTCGAGTTAAAGTGATTTATTTTGTTACTCTGAAGATTGCTGTTCACCATTAGTTTTATAGAATAAAAGTTTCAGTATTTAGTCTTATATCAAATAGTATATTGTTGCTTATGTTTACGATTATCTGGTTCTCCAGTTTAATATAATTGTAAAGGATACACGATTTGTAAGTCAAAGACTAAGAAAGGCAAGTTTATTGCCTGTAAGAAATAAAATGAGAAGCCAAAGCGAATTCATATTGAAGCAGTATAAGTATTTTAATAATTCATTATTGGCAATGTGGAATAGTAGGTGGTGTTAAAAGAAACAAAGCTATGTTTTACTTCACAGACACTAAAACAATAAATATGATGTGTGGTTTATACTTAACGCGTATGTGTATCTTTACATATACACTTAATATATTTACTTCTGTATTCGTTTCAGAAATTTCTGTTTAATAAAGTTTAGTACTATCACAGGGTGCAACAAGCAGGACCAGTTTTCTATGCTCCATTTGATTGATTATAGAGTATGGTCATTAGGGCACAATATCTTTCCCCGAATGTTCCTTTAAATCTTACGAGAAAGTTTCTGAATAGATTACTACGTCCATTAGACTACGAATAATTCTACAAGTATAATTTAATAACCGGTAAATTGAAGACTTGCATCAAAATTCGATTTTTGGTAGGGCACTGTAAGTAGCCTGGATGGGTTACTATAAAAACGTGAAACTTCATAAGAATGTAGAAATCCGTTGACCATTTTCGAAATTGAGAATAACAATCAGTTTTGTAGAGTGGTAAACTTCAAATACTTTCAATAAATAATACCTATATCCGTTTATGTAGTGTATTATTCATTGCCATATTTCCTTCATGCATAATCTGAACTTTTGTGAGATGATAGCAAGGAGTGGGGGTCTCTTAACCTTAGCCAAGTGACTTAGATTTTCAAACCTGACTTATAAAAAGACATCTTATTGTGTTTATAAACGTTTAGAACCATAAATAACCGATAAAATGTTCAGTTATATTGAGACAAATAACTGTTATTGGTTTAAATGAAATTTAAACTTAATATTTTATAAATAACAAGTATATTGAAGATGTAAGTGGTCTTTTAGAGACCGTATAATAAAAAACTAAAATAACATGGAAATTTATAGTTTGGAAACATTTAAATTGCTAAAACAAATGTATCACTAACTAAAAACTAATACAATTTGTTAAAATAACATTAGGCATGTAGAAGATTATTTAACATAATATCGTGTAAAGTTTAAAGTAAACTGTAGTAGTTCTTGTATCTCCATATAAATAGATACATATATCATATTACAAACTGCACCACGCTGAAGTATCCTTATTCGATTGTATGTCACATAATTGTTACCATCTACAAAATTTGTATAAATCTTAGCCATTATACTCTAATATACGTATCAAACACCTTTATGTTTATCTGATACAAATAATTATAGTCTACAAAATATAAATGCACGTAGATTTAGACACAACATATAGTAATCTTAGTTATTGCTATTTACACCTACATGTTTTTATAACATGTTTTAATCATTGCTGCCTACAAAATTTGTATTAATATAGTCCGTCCCGTGCGCTAGTTAATTTTTACTTGTTTAAACAAATTATAAGTGGATAATCAAAATTAGAATACTAATTTTTCTTCCTTCTTTCTTAATGTGTCAGTTTATGGTACAATGGACAGTTAAAACAGAACATAACACAAGGTCTGCTTGTGCAACAAAATAACAGACAAATTTATGTCTTCTCAAAATCTCACACTCACCTTCAGAACTTCTGATGTATAATCAGGTGTTTAAAGGGTCGCAGCTTCTCTTGACGGTCATAAAGGACAGGGTTCACTGAGAACGAGAGTAGCAATGCAGATATATTGTTGGTTGTAAAGCTTGTTATACTATTTGTTTGATAATGATTTGTTTACTTTAAGGTCTTAGAAGTGTTGTTGAGATTCTATTGTTTTATTATGATATTACTTGCTAGGTTATCTCTTCGTGATAGGCAGTTTGGTTCCCATATGTCTCCCACTTAGCAATTTCTTCCTCAAATTTATGCCCCTAGGACGTGCGCAGAGCACGTAGACATTTCACACGGATTATTCTACAGAGATTGCGCTGCTGCATAAATATTTTTAAAACATCTTTTCAGTATAATCCTACATGTGAAAACGTGCTCAGAACTGCAGTCCCCTGCTGAGCGGTAAAGTTCCTCATAAAGCAGCTTCTTGGTGCTTCAGGTTTCGCGAAGTTTCTAAGACGCGTTAACTTATTCCACTTTGTAGCGTTTTATAACCTTATTCATCTATAAATTTCATGTCTCAAGTTTTATGAACAAACTTTGAAAAGAGTTTTTACCACTAACCACTGTTGTAATAAATTCTAAAGACAAAAAAGATCAGAGACTGTGGCATGTAGCTACTTATTTATACACACGCTTTAAACTCTGAGTGTAATCTGAAAGTAATTTACTCTCATGGTCGTCCATCTCAGCGTATCTAAAAACCTATTTATTTACGCATGTACAGCAGCTGTCAATACTTTTTTTTAAAAAAAATTGTGACTTTGTCAAAATATTATTTTACTCCACTCTTCCATAAATATAACAACAAGCAAATTTCACCTTTATTCGATCATTTATTTTTCACTGTACACGTTCTACTTCTGTCATTGTCAATTCGTGGTCATAAACTAAGGTTCTCTCTAAGAATGCCAAATTATACTGTAAAAAAATAAAGTACTTTTCTTGTCTGCTTTTGTTCGTCTTCTCAGTTTCGTTATTTTTTTATGTTTGCATCAATATTATTTGTATAATAACAGGCAAGAAATTATGTTGAACATTGTTTTCTGTCAATACTTTTTCCAAATGATAAATGAGAAAGGATTAAATTTTTGCAATCGGTTATGTACTGAAGAAAGTTACAATAAAATCCCTGTGTTACAATAAATGGAAATTATTATCAATTTCTAGGTGGGGATTAAATGAGGAAAAGTAACAATCATAACATTAGCCTAAACGAGATTGGAATCTGAAATTCTAATGGTTTTATCTCTTTATATATATGTATATATATATATAGAGAGAGAGAGAGAGATATTGGTTTCATACATTAGCTTAGTATATTTAATTAATTTTGAATAATTATCAATTCAATATTTTCTTATATATCATGAATATAAAAAAATTTCAGTTTTACTTTAAACTACTTCATTTGGAAATACACATTTACATTGCGTATTTCCTCTGTGTTTTAGTTTTTCAAATTATTTTCTTGCTTTTATTGCCAAGAATAACAGTTAACTAAAAATGCAGTATTTACATAAATGAGAAAGAAGACTCGAAAGATAATTGTTATTGCACAGAAACATGTGAGCCTGGCACGGACAGGTGGTTAAGGCGCTCTACTCGTAATCTGAGGGTCGCGAGTTCGAGTCTCCGTCATACCAAATATGCTCGCCCTTTCAGCCGTGGAGGCGTTATAATGTAGCAGTCAATCCCACTATTCGTTTGCAAAAGAGTAGCCCAAGAGGTGACGGTGGGTGATGATGACTAGGTGCCTTCTCTCTAATCTTACACTCGTGTAGCTTAGTTCGAAATTCAAACCAAACCAAACCAGAAACATGTGATGTTTATTACATACGTTGTAATTTCATATCTAAATTAAAAGTATCGAAGACTATCTTGTATCATTTATGTCACATTGGAGTACTTCAATTAATTCATTAAATCTGTTTTCACCCAAAGTGTACATTGTATTTTTTTTTATATGCATGTGTACAAATGTGATTCAAGGTTTTCTGTGCTTCACTATAATTCAATATAAACTTACTAACATTAATGACGACTACGTTCTTTTTCTGTTGGAAAATAGCTATAATTATGAATTTCAGACATAATAGTATAGATGATAATTTTAATAAACAAATAGCTTAGTACGTTGTCACAACAATCAATACCCCAGCAACTTATCATGAGAGTAATAGTATCTACCCTGTATATCATATAACATTTCCTACATTTTTATACCAGAAAACCTCTTCTTTTCCGGTGCTGAGGTTTTTCCACAGACACTCAATATTTATTTCCTTTTCTTTCTTTTTGTTCAACTGATGTGAATGTTTTTTTTCCTGTCATTGCCTTTTTTATCCCATTATTGCTCTGTCTTTCCTTTCTGTTTCCTTTCTATCATGTTATCATGCTTTGTTTTCTCTTTTTTTAGTTTACATTCAGATTTTTATGATTCATCATTGTTTGTTTTTCCTCTATTCTGTATTGACACCTTATTTTTTACATTTTACTTTCTCGTCTTAAACCTTTTTTAAAACTCCTTTACCTTTATATAAAGGTTTGTGGTTAGCTTTGGCAACACAATCTACCAAGATCGTAGAACACATTCCAACTGCTTGCTAGTGAATATCTAATCTTGTATTATAAGCATTCTACTAACTGCAGTTTCGAGCAACATCAACTTTTCACCCATCCAGTCGAAGATAGGTAATGTTTTCCAATGAAGCTTTATACTGCTATAGATATGAAAGACAGTTAAAAAGGGTATTTGCAAGTAACAAGCTTAGACAGAAAGCTTTCGTAAATAATAATGGGTTTGTTTTCTTTTAAATACGTAAAACCTTCAAATTTAAATACCTCTAAGCTATTAAAATGATACAATTATACGTGTTAATTGACTTCATATATCAGGTATTCTTTTAAAGGTGAAGATAAAAGCAATCAAATATTAATTTAATGAAGGTTGGAGAATTTTATTCATCATTTGAAGAAGGCATGCCAGCTGTGAACGATGTAATATCAAATTTTGTACCTTACTAGCTCAAGTTCGTTAAATACCCGTAAAATGAAGGGAGTGACTGCTTCCCACCTATCCCTTGTACGTATGGTCTGTAAATAACCCAAATTAGAGATTTTGCTCGCTCACAAAGTAGAATAATTTCAATTTTAGTTGAATCTTTATGCAACTTTATTTTAGTTTTTTAATCATAAAAAAGCTTTTTTTGTCTTTGTAATATGTAAAGCTTTATTCTTGAAAATAGGTACAATAAGCACGCCAGCTAGCACTTATAAAATCATAAGTAATATATATGCATAATTCGGAGACCTAGAAAAAAATCTCTTATCATATTCACATTTTAAAAAAGCGCATAAACTTGAAACCTTTAACATTTGTATAATATTGTGAGATACAATTGTATAGAGAAAATAATGATTTTTAGAATGAAATGAATGAATGTAAAGTGATTTTCAAGTTTTATTCTACACTATTGCGGTATCAAAAGGGTGTACATGCGAGTTTATATAGCACACACAATGTGAATATTTGTATAATTTACAGTCTTAAAGAAATGGCGCTGCTGTATTCAAAGGTGTATTGGTTAAACTATCTTAGACAACATGCATTTAAGTTTGTGACTCAGAACGTACGTTACAACCATGCTGTCGTATTACAACTAAAATCATTATCGATGTCTTATGTGTAAACCCATACACATGTGCAAATCCTATTTTAATGCGGTATCTAAGACACACTACAGCTACAAAAATGTTTCTGAACTAAATTCCTCAATTAATATCATTCTT
Source organism: Tachypleus tridentatus (assembly GCF_004210375.1). Classification (NCBI taxonomy): domain Eukaryota; kingdom Metazoa; phylum Arthropoda; class Merostomata; order Xiphosura; family Limulidae; genus Tachypleus; species Tachypleus tridentatus. The sequence continues at coordinate 115,645,080 of NC_134826.1, forward strand.
CAGAAAGCACTAGCCAGCAGAGCAGGCAAGCTTATCTAGTCAGATAAAAAATTATGTATTAAATACATTATTATTGTTTCCACTTCAACCACAATCTACTTAAACAGTGACTTCTACACCCTAGTGCAGATGGCTAATTCATTACACCAAACTGTGCACTGACTTGCATGAAAGTTACTTAAGAAAGATGGCAATGTTTGTTTCTGTCATTCCAACAATGATAATAAGAAACGAATATCGTTTAGATAGTCATAAGGGTAGTACGAGATATACAACTGTTGTGATAACGTCACACATCGAATATATGACGTGCTTTCCTTTTTGAGGTCAAAACTGAACACACAGGAATTGAGAGTTTTATTTGTCTTGAAATTTTTGCAATAATTTTTGTACACTAAATCCAAAAATGATATTCAAATCAGGTCACATTTTGTTTTGATTAAAATGTTTATAACTACCGGTTATAGATTTCTCTAGACCTATCTCGACACGAGTCTTGTCGATCATTTCAAACTCACAAGAAACAACATAATAATGAAAAAATGTGCATTATAATAAAAGAAATAATAATTTAATCTAAGTAAGAGATGTGTTTGGTACATAACAAAAAAAATGGAACTTATTGGTGAAGCTGAATTATAGAAAATGCGCTATAAAACTAAAACAACTTTTATGAAGCTTAATTTGTAGGCCTGTGATAATAACAACGTAGTTAAAAATTTGACAGGCGTTACTGTTTTAAATCAGAAACTAAATATAAATCTGTGTGCTTTCTGCTTTTTGCAGCCCGGCATGGCCAAGCGTGTTAAGGCGTGCGACTCGTAATCTGAGGATCGCATGTTCGCATCCCCGTCGCGCCAAATATGCTCGCCCTTTCAGCCGTGGGGGCGTTATAATGTGACGGTCAATCCCATTATTCGTTGGTACAAGAGTAGCCCAAGAGTTAGCGCTGGGTGGTGATGACTAGCTGCCTTCCCTCTAGTCTTACACTGCTAAATTAGGGACGGCTAGCACAGATAGCCCTCGAGCAGCTTTGTGCGAAATTCAAAAACAACAACATCAACAAATCTGCTTATTTGCTCTGTGATTTGTGATTTTCTACGTCGATGAAAAGTTAAAGATGTCAAGCTTCGGACCACGATTGTACTTGATTACTAAGAAAATCTTTTGTGTCTGTGTAAAAGGGTTAAACGTCAAGATCATATATTTCTTTAAAAAAATATTACTAAATCAACGTTCATTTTAGATATAAAACATATGTATGAATTAATTTTAAGATTGTAATTATTTGCATTTATCTTTTTCTCTTAGTTTTCTAAATAGCAGTTATCAAATATATTAAACATTCAAATATTTGTTTCTCCTTATAATGTGAAATTTAAATCACATTAATACATAAATTTTATTTATTGCTATTATTACTTTGAGACATTTAATTTGTTGATTTCTTCAAGCCTACAAATCCACTTTCCAAAAATAGAAAAAAATGTTATAAGCTTATAAATTATCATAGTCGAGTTGTGTTTTCTTATAGTAAAGCCACATCGGGCTATCTGCTGAGCCCACCGAGGGGAATCGAACCCCTGATTTTAGCGTTGTAAACCCGTAGACTTACCGCTGTACTAGCATGGGGTTGTCATAGTCGACTAAGCTTTCTTTTGTTTTTACTTTCAACTACATTAATTAGAATAATAATATATTATGCTATATAATCATTAGTTCCCATATTTCTTTGAAGTTAAGACACATCAGTATTAATTACGTTATTGTTTGATGCTGGTTGAGAGATGTGATGGGTCTATTGTTTGTATAAGTCAGTGGTTCTTAACTTGGGTTCAATGGAACCCCAGGGGTTCGATGAGTCAGTCTCAGGAGTTCGATGGAGGTCAATACACACGCACTGTGTCTGTGCCCATTCCGTTCACCCCACTCATATGATTCCTGACGTCATGCTCCACTTGGCTATCATTGGCTGCGGCCGATCACATCACAACACTTGTCCTTAATATCTGTGCTGCAGAAAACTTCGTGCGCTTAGCAGTCGACTTGTGACTGTAGTAATCGTACGTCATTTGTGATTTTTTCTAATCTTTCAATCCCTTCACACTAATTATGTCGAGCGAAAACAGAAAGTGGTCGGATGAATGCGTACGTATGGATTCACGTGTATAACGGAACATGATGGGAGTCAGCATCCTCAATGCATGATTTGCAACGCCAAGTTGAGCAATTCTATTCTAGCACTGGCAAAACTAAGAAAACACTCCCTGAAGCTGCATGGAGATGGGAAATACAAGAACACAACACTTGCTGAATTTAAGGTAAAGAGAGCCAGGTTCGATGAAAAAGCTGCTTTGCCTGTTCTCGGCTTTGTATCCATCGACAAACCGATCCTCACAGTATCGTACGAAAAGTTGCGTACTTGATCGCAAAGCAGGACAAACCACACACCATTGGTGAAGCACTCGTAAAATCAGCTGCATTGAAGATGGCGAATATCATGCTGGGAAAAGCTGCTGAAAATAAGTTATCCCAAATTCCTCTTTCAAATGACACCATCAGCAGCAAAATAAATGACATGAGCGATGACATCTTGGCTCAAGTAGTTGCAGATCTGATTTCAAGCCCAGCATAATTCAGCCTTTAACTTGACAAGACCACCGACGTTTCCAATCTAAGCCATCTTGTTGTATTCGTGCGCTATGTGAAGAACGACGAGATAAAAGATTTTTTTTTATTTTGTAAGCCTTTACAACAACAACTAAGGCAACCGACGTGAAGAAACTTGTGGAAGACTTCTTCAGAGACAACAATCTTTCGTGGGATATGGTTTCTGCAGTTTGTTCGGATGGAGCTCCAGTCATGCTGGGACGAAACTCTGGTTTTGGTACGCTGTTGAAAGCCAATGCATTATACATCATTGTAACGCACTGTGTTCTGCACAGGCATGCGTTGGCAACAAAAACCTTGCCTGCAAAACTGGCAGAAATATTAAAAATTGTAGTGGAATGTGTGAACTTTGTGCGAAATAGTGCCCTGAAGCACTGCATCTTCAAAGAGCTGTCTAATGAAATGGGCTCTGAATTCGAGATACTTCTGTACCATTCTAACGTTCGGTGGTTATCCTGGGGAAAGGTGCTGAATCGTATTTTTGCCATGTGTGTGGAATTAGACCTGTTTTTGCGAGAGCGCCAACACTGTCATGCAGATTGCTTCGAAAAATCTGAGTTTATTCTCATTTTGGCGTACATGGCCGATATCTTCAATGCTCTAAATCAACAGATGCAGGGCGGTGGAGTCAACATCATCGAAGCGGAAGAAAACCTGAAAGCTTTTAAAAAAAAACCTACTGTTATGGAAACGACGAACAGAGAATGATAACTTCGCAAGCTTTACCCTGCTGGACGACTTTGTAAGTAAGATCGAAGATGTGTATGAAATCGGAGACATTTCTGTACCCGGGTAACTGAAGCAAGCAATTGCCATGGACTTAGATGAGATCGCAAAGTCTCTCGACAGATACTTCCCCACCAAAGAGTCATATCCAGCATGGGTGAGACAGCCGTTCAGGTTTAGTGTTGCGACAGCAGATATCAATGATGAATACCTCGACGAAATAATTGAACTTCAGCAGGGCCTGGTTCAACAGCAACTTTTCAGAACAACAACGCTCTCAACGTTTTGGTGTCACCAAATCGTAGCGTACCCTCTTATTGCTAAGAAAGCCTTTGAGATACTCATACCGTTTGTTACAACGTATCTTTGCGAGCAATCCTTTTCGAGGATGGTAAACATAAAAACAAAGAAAAGGAACAGACTTTGTTACGAAAATGATATGAGAGTAGCACTTGCCAAGGTGAAGCCGCGCATTTCTGAACTTGTCTCTGAAAGGCAACAGTAAAAGTCACATTGATTTGCAGTAAATATTCATTGAGTTATGTTTTTGTGTGAAATTCATGTTTTGTTCTTTGAATACAGTAATATTGTGTGCAACTGATGCGTGGTTCATTTTGTGCACTAATAAAATATCTACTTATGTTTTGAATTTGAAAAAATCATATTTTATTTTTCCAATTACGAAGAGTTTAGTGAATGCAAGTACGAAACTTCCGTGGTTCAGTACCTCCAACAAGGTTAAGTACCACTGGTATAAGTAATGTAATTTAAGGTTTCTCACCCTTTTGGACCCACCAGTAGCACAGCGCTTTGTCTGCGAACTTACAATGGTAGAAACTGGATTTCTATACCCATGATGAGCAGAGCCCAGATAGCCTATTTTGTAGCTTTGTTGTTAGCTTCAAACAAATTCACCTTTTTGGTTACATTAACAGACAAAAGACGTGAACTTTCTGGCATAGCTTTTCGAAGCTCACTTGTGTAATTATATTAGAAATAATAATTATTACATTTAATTTATATACTTTTAAGAAATGCCTCTTAAAAGTAGATTTAATTAATGATAGATAAATAACATAATATTTTTATATAAAATGATAATTCAGAAAAGTAGACGTTCGGATGTTTTTTCTTTAAATAGCTTTATTAAATAAACATTGATAGGGAGGAACTCACTTTTATGTTGATAAAGGTTTCGAGACAGTTTGATTGGATAATTAAAAAAAAATATTATAAATTTACGACGTTACAACAAGATTTATTCTCTCTCAGATACAAATATGTTACAGCGTTGTTAATAAGCTGTCGGCCCGACATAGCCAGGTGAGTTAAGGCTTTTGACTCGTAATCTGCGGGTCGCGTGTTCGAATCCACGTCACACCAAACATGCTCGTCCTTTAAGCCGTGGGGGCGTTACAATGTGGTGGTCAATTCAACTATTTGTTGATAAAATAGTAGCCCAAGAGTTGGCCCTGGGTGGTAATGACTTAGCTGCCTTTCCTCTACTTTTACACTCCTAAATTAGGGACGGTTAGCGCAGATAGCCCTCGTGTAGCTTTGTGTGAAATTCAAAAGCAAACAAACAAATAATAGGCTTTCATTTTCTAGCATGCACATGTATAGAGTGCTTAAACTTTTCTAATATCTGCACTTTTATTCTGTCTCAGTTCGTAATAATAATCATGGATATTTATTTTTTCCTCCAGTTTTTAACGATTTAAAGTTTCATTTTAACAAATTTACTTCCAACATAAATGAAAAACGAAAGCAAACGTTTGACACGACAAAAATAATTATTTGCTATCTTTAAAGATATTTAGAGTTAAAAAAAAGTAGGGAAAAGTATGTATGTGTTTGATCATTGTCAATAGCAGATGGGCCAGAAGTATTGAACAACGATTTTGTGCACTCCTATCCTTTTACCTCATTTAAAATTCTAAAGACTCCAAGGCCTACTTTTTCTGCTTCAAGTGCAGATTTTTGTATTCCTGTAGTCGAAGCAATGTGTCACATGGTTGTTCCTATATGAAGATGTAGACTATAGAAGTGTTATCGGAACTCTCTCGCTATCCATTATGTGCCACATTACTTCTCTTCGAAGAGTGTTTAGATGGCAGACTGTTACGTGAATGAAATATCTTTCCATCGAAAAAGACATAAAGGTTTAACAAAAACGATTTTATTCTCTGATTATATATAAAATAGTAATCGAAGTAAGTATATATATATATAAACATAGCGTATATTTTTATATATTTTCTTATAATGATTTTTCCGTATTATAGCTTCTTAAAAAGAAAGTCATGAAAGAAAAGAAATATCACTAAAATGAAAAGAAAGTGCTTAGCTTGTAAATTTCGATTATATCGAAGAATTTGAATAGCTGTTTCTGCTAGGACACCATATAGTAGTTTCTTTTTAGATAAAATGAAAAAAGATTGTTATCCAGCGTATATACGAATACTTATACCAAAGTATTTGTTTAATACTTTTAAAATATGATACACTTTATATGCTTTACATTAGTCACATCATAAATAATGAAAGCTCTCGATTACTATATTTATTTATAATTTTATTATTTAATTTGTTTTCCATCCAACACTGGATCTTCACATTCCTACTCTATGGTAACAGTGAAATTTAACATATAAGTTATAACTGGGTAATGACAGGCATTCGTACTCTTTACAAAGTAAAATATATTTTATACCACGAGAGCAAGTTTTAGTATATGGTTTCTATATAGAACACATTTTTTATTTGTCGTCTTTACTTAATTTTTACATAAGTGTTTAACGTTAGTGGTTTAAATGATCTACGTGTTAATTCTCTCTAAAACGTAACCCTACTTTCATAATGATTAACAATAATCTTCTCTTAACACCAATCTGTTCTAGTTATTGATGTTTTCATTGACACGTAGTCTTATGAAATGGGCGCATCTTGCTCAATCGTACTGAAGATTATCATCCGGGTTAAAGTAAACAGAATTTACTTGAATCCCAAATATTTAGATAGACAGCTCTACCTTAAAATAGTGTTAAGCGCAAAATAGTATGTAGAAATTATGGTTCAAAATAACCATTTAAAATTTTGTACATAAAATTACCCATAGAAGAAATGCTCCATCAGAATTACTAGTTCAATAAACAAAACAAAAACTGCTTATTATAAAGTTTATTTTATTCGTTATTGTTTTTAAATATCTTGGTATGTTTTGAAGCTCATTGGCTATGGTTCAGTTACTTGAGTAAGTTTTGAAACTTGTAGGCTATGATTGAGATATCTGAGTAAGTTTTTTCAGGGAAATCGTATTTCATAACACATTAGTTATTTCTCAAGTTAGATTTAAAGTGGAAAATAATAAAAGCTTAAACTTCCCTTTATTTTCCTGTAGAAATAAGAAGGAAAGTAGCAGTTACAGAAGCCGGTTATGTGTTATTCATTTTCGTTCGTTTTCCAGATATACCTATACACAATGGTTAATGTGAAGGGACGATGAATCCAAAAATTCTTGGTACGACACAAGTTATACAAAAACTTATTTCGCATCTTTAGAGCCGAAAGTATGCTATGAGAGTGACGCTTAAATCTAACTATTAAAGTCAGGCAAATATTAGTTCAAATGTTCGCAGTGGATGTTACTGTCCATACATGTTTTGTCTACCCTATTAGACCACAAGTTTGGAGAGCTATGCTTTTATATCCCTTGTGAAATTTGCGCAAAAATCCTGAAACTAATAAATACGTCTTTACATAAGTCTTAGTTTAATATCAATAATGAACAGAATGTTTATGATGTCAGAAAAATACGTAGATTCAAGAGACCATGACACATAGTGATAAATATCCTATAATCCGAATGTGATCGAAAGGTAGGATTTTCTTCTTCAGGGCAAACATAAAAAAATTGAAAAGCTAGCAACTGATATATGTATATGTATATATATATATTAGTGAAATTAAATAATTACACCCAAATGAAGCCAAATAAGTAAATAAAATCATGAAGAAGGCCTGCGTTAAAAACAGCAAATCCCAACCTCTGATTAATCATATTATAACCATAATTTTTGGCCATAAACAAAACACGTGAAAATTAAACAAAATACGCTGCGCATTTAAAAAAAAAAAGATCCTAGGGTACAAGCTACAATGTGAGATCCTAAAATGATCCCAGGTTTTGAAGGTGACTGCGGTGAGGATGCACCGTCTATCATAGGCTACACTGCAAAATAAATTTTTTTTATAAGTTTTAAATGTGTATCATAAGTTCCTTTTACCAAATATATATATGTATACATATATGTGTGTGTATGTATATTCATATGTTTATCTGAGTTTTTTTTTAATTCAAAGTGAATGTTTTACAGAAAGTCATTGTTATTTTGCTTAGTTTCTATCATACTAAGTGGATGGAATGCACTCTACAATAACTCATTCATTTAGTTTATATAATTCAGACATAAAGTTTGAAAGTTTTACATTAAAGCAGTTTTATTGGTATTTTGTAAGATTGTCTAATAGCGTATGTATAAATCATAAATTGTACTAAATTACAATTAACGTGATACATTTGTGTATAGTTTGAACATCTTACGTTAAAATGAAAAGCCTTTCAGTTTCAGATTACAATTTATTGCGAGTTGGTGTATGCAAATGTCATTTATATCTAGTAGTAAATGTTGACAAAAAATAGCATTGTAAAACACACATAACAACATGGACTGTGTACTGTAATGTAAATGACTCCTGATAAGTTCGACGTTTGTTTCCACAGGTTACATAAATGTAGTACCGTTTTATTTTAAACAGAAAGAATGTAAGCTCTATCTCAATCTTACAAAAACATTTAACTTTTCCATGAATGTTTTATTTATAAGACAAGCATAGACAAATAATAATATTATGATTATAACAAGCACAGTTTCTTGGAAGTTTAATCCTTGTTCCCTTAAGTCAGTGAGCGCGTTAGTTAACATTAAATTTATAAAGATCTAATAAAGATGAAATGTCATTATAGTACTTCTTGAAACAATCTATTATCTTAGTATGTGTTTAGTTAAAGAGAAAATGTGCTTTAAACTTGTATATGTAAATGATATACGATAGACAAAATTGCTATTTTCAATTGTGAGGTATGTCAGAAAGTTATAATTACTATATATGTTATTAATTCTAGTGATTTGAATTGTCTAGCTGGTTGGCAACTGTTGAAATTTAATTTGTAATATTAGAAAAAAATATAAAAATGTTACTTAAATGAGTGAAATTTTGTTGTACTGTAAATTATTATGTTTATTTGTAGTACAAATAATTATTATATAGTGTTTAATAAATCGTGAGTAAAGTTAAACACAAGAATGAAAAAGAGCTATATTACTATATGTGTAAATTGCTAATATCGGAATCTTCCTAAACTGTAAAATCAAACAGTAATACATTATAGTTAGTGAAACATGTTTTACAAATGTAGAGTTTGAATAATTTACTCATAAAACAATATGAAATAGTCGTTTTCAGAATCATACTACATAAACTAACATAACTGTAAAAAGTACGTTATGCAATTTAGATATAATATTAGTTCAAGGCTTTCAGTATTATTGAAGTGTTAAGTATAAAGCTGGCCATAAGTATAAAACCAATGTTGAGAACTCGACAGATTGAAACAGTGGTTTTCGAAATATAAAATATATGATATATATCTATCTATAGTTTGAATATTTATAAAACGATACAAAACAATGAGATTATAAGTTATTTTGTTGTAAGCGATAAATATTTATAGATTGAAAACTTTAGGTTATCATGAAAAACAGTTCTACTCAGGAATATACAGTATAAACTAGTATAATGTTACAAACCACATTATGTAAATTAGATGAAATATTAAATTTAATTATTATTGATGTGAGAATACAAAGTTGGTGACATAATCACGTTGAAACACATTGATATCTGCTGATCTGCAACGCCCTCTTCACACTAGATGGCCTCGCCATAGTATACTTTAAATATTTCCACCTTAACAACACGCCCTCGGGTGATATAGCTTGTAACTATCACATCACGAACTACCAGTTCCCATTTCATTTTCTTTGTAACACGCTCTCTGGTGCCATTTCGTATAACATGACGTCACTTGTTGTCTTGATCTCAAACTCTCTCTCCCTCCTCATTGTCGTCTGATGACAAACAGCATGAGGTCTCATTCTTAGGACTCCCAAGCGCCGATATAACTACTCCCATTTATGACATTAGTTTTTTCCATGCCTCAACCTTTCATTGTTGTTTTCCATATACTGAATATTCTACGATTTTAACCTCGAAATAACGCCACGTTATTATAATTAGATGTTGAAAGTATCAAAAGGAAAAACGTATACCTCCGTCTTTATATTCGTATCATACACACTCAGCTATTAATTTGTCATTTTGCCTGATCAACATTAACTTGGAAGCAGCTTCATGGTAAATATATAATTTATCTCTATTTCAGAAATATTCAGACTATCAGTTATAGATCTAATGTCCCTTATGGGCGTTAAAAGACAATAGCTGTTTATTACTAGATTTTTGTAAGCTGTCAGATTCTCAATTACACATTTAAAGGGAAAATGTTTGATAAATGTATTCATAACCTGCAGATTAAAAATAAGTTAATATTGCAAAAGACTACTTAAATTTAGGGGTCGGGTTAGCATATCCAATACTTCGAATACAAATTACTTGAATGAAATGAGTACCTCGTGAAATATTTTTTTTAAAAATGGTCAGGAAACTAATATAAAAAATAAATAGATATGGAAAAATATCCAATAAACAAAGTGTATAACACATAACAATTTCAAATTAGATGTGAAGATTTTTTATAAGAGTCTTTATAAAATGCCATCTAACAGACATTGTAAACAATTGAGTATTTTGCCTTTTATCTGTTAATAAAAAAGAAAAATGTAAAACGAATAGTTGTTAGATACTTCGTGAATAAATATACATCATTAAACCCAGAATATGTAGTGTGTCAACAAAGATCTGAAAGCGTGGTATCAGCAAGAAACACGTATTTTTTTTGTTTCTGCTATTTCGTAAGTTACCAGTTCTTGTTCCTTATAAGCTTATGTTTAAGTCTGTTTTACAAGCATGGTGTCACTGCAATTTTACGTTGAATGAATGTACCATCTTCAAACACTTACAAATGTAAGCGTCTTCTGTTGAATTATTCATTTTCTTTCATAATTTTTATTTGCGTGACGATGTTAGATTTTCAATTTTTGTTTGTATTCGCCTTTGCTTTAAAGTTCTATTCTACCTAACATGAATGCAGTTTAACAGTTTTAAGTTTCCTGCAGTGGATTTTATCAACGGTCTTTTTTAAGAAATTAATAACTTTTGCCTGAAAGTAAAAAGCATAAAAAAGTAAAGATATATTGTAATGTTAATAATAATGAAAGCGTTTATATTTTCTTCTTTTTTTCTGTATTTGTGTGTATTATGCGTATAGTAGTGAAATAGAGTTTATCATACAGTACGTAGAATCATTTTTATGTTTCTCTTCTCTAAACAGAGATTAATTAATGCTCAAAGCTATTGTAAAAATTCAGCTTATTTATTTCCATTCACGCCAGGTTAATATACAGAGCTAAGTGATTAAACTTTCTGCACTTCCCCTATAAGTGGGATTTTCTTCTATAACGAATAATTTTTTAGCGACAGTTAACGAAAACATTCTGTATGAATGTATAAACAAAACTTAGTTATTGTGTCTAAATATACACCATGTCTCTGATCTTATTTAAAACAAACAATTTGCCTTAAAAGATAAAATTGTATATGTGTGTTCCTTCGATGGAAAAGTGAAAAGTTCTTTGACTTAGAATGTTAAAATTTGGGGTTCAATTTACCGTGAGAGCAAATCGCAGATAGTCTGTTGTGTAGCTTTGCGCTAAAAAACGAAAATAAAATCGTCTCTGTATATATATGTCCCTTAGTTTTAAATCAGTACTTACTGAAACTTTACTAAAGTTCAATTATATTTGTATAAACGGGCAACTAGAATGTATTTCTGTACAGGACATGTGAAATATACACCCATTAAAAACTGAAATATAATTAAGAAAATCCCAACATAGTTCAAGGAAAATAACCCATTGATTTACGACTAGGCAGAACTTTAACAAATATAAGATGAAATATGAATCTGTTTTCAAAAACGTTACAGCTAGACTCAGTCACAGTCGGTATCTTGTTAAGAAAGTCGTTAAAACTTCTAGCCTTTACTCGTGCAAAAAAGTATAATGAAACTTATTATGCTAACTTTATAAATTTTATTGATTGAAATCTAAGTATTTGATATGTAGAATAACACAAACTATCAGTCATTCAAAAACTGTCAAACTTCAAAAACTCTAGTAGTAACAAATTCAGAAAAGAAACTAATATATTCTTTTGTAAACTCCATCAAAACTGTTTCAAAATATGGTGTACTAATGTATCAACTAATGTTGATTGTTTCTGAAGTAGAAGAACCAGTAGAGGTTTTTGGTTTGTGTAACATAGATCATGAGTCATATGTTAGCCTAATGCATATATTAAATACGATATTATTACAACCAAAGATGCCACCTAAACAGAAGTGTATAGGCAAAAAAACTTTTGTGTAATTTAGTGTTTCATAAATACTTTACAGAGAATTTAGAAAATTTGGACCATTTTTTAACGAGAGTTACAAACAATATTTAAAATTACACGACTGACGATAAGATCAACTCGATTGGGTCAAAGCAGTTAGTTAAGTTGTTGGCTTTCCATTTTTATAGAAATTTATGTTTTTAGATATGTCCTTGAAATGTAATTTACGTATTAAACATACAAAGTGAGTCACGTCCAACTTGTTAAAGGTATTACGATCAGTTCAACAGATTTTGAACTTGTAACTAAGATGACGTTTCTATTTTTTTAATCGTATAAATATTTTAACACTGATAAAAGATGGGAAGTAAGCAACCTGAAAAAAATAATTTTGTGGAAATCACTTTAAAAATATACATTTTCATAGGTAAGTTCTGCTATTTGAAAAATCATAAATCTTATGAAGACCAACTGTACATTAAACTGGGAGACTTTACCACAAGGTGGCGATAGCATAGACAATGTACAGAACTCTTAACTATTTTGCGATTGCTCCATAATATTGTTAGAAATAACAACTTGATACTGCATTTCATGATATAAATTTTCAGTACACGGGAAATTATGATAATAAACAGGAACTTTTTAAATGCTACTTCTTATTTTAAAAAATCAAATTCTGCTTAATTTAAGGTTTTTAATTTCCCGAAATACTAACTTATGAAATCGATAGTGTCTGTAGAAATAAATAAAAATGGTATGTTTATCACTCGTGAAAAACTGGAAGTTGACTTATTTAATTTGTATATATCAAAAATAATTATGTCTAAACTTATTCACTAAATTTGTACCCAACAGCAAAGAAAAACCGTAAAACGTGGGAAACGGGGACGAGTATCTCGTTTAACTTAAGCATCGTTACATTAATACTAGCTACTGTACTAAACTTATTCACTAAATTTGTACCCAACAGCAAAGAAAAACCGTAAAACGTGGGAAACGGGGACGAGTATCTCGTTTAACTTAAGCATCGTTACATTAATACTAGCTACTGTACTAAACTTATTCACTAAATTTGTACCCAACAGCAAAGAAAACCGTAAAACGTAGGAAACGGGGACGAGTATCTCGTTTAACTTAAGCATCGTTACATTAATACTAGCTACTGTACTAAACTTATTCACTAAATTTGTACCCAACAGCAAAGAAAAACCGTAAAACGTGGGAAACGGGGACGAGTATCTCGTTTAACTTAAGCATCGTTACATTAATACTAGCTACTGTACTAAACTTATTCACTAAATTTGTACCCAACAGCAAAGAAAAACCGTAAAACGTGGGAAACGGGGACGAGTATCTCGTTTAACTTAAGCATCGTTACATTAATACTAGCTACTGTACTAAACTTATTCACTAAATTTGTACCCAACAGCAAAGAAAAACCGTAAAACGTGGGAAACGGGGACGAGTATCTCGTTTAACTTAAGCATCGTTACATTAATACTAGCTACTGTACTAAACTTATTCACTAAATTTGTACCCAACAGCAAAGAAAAACCGTAAAACGTGGGAAACGGGGACGAGTATCTCGTTTAACTTAAGCATCGTTACATTAATACTAGCTACTGTACTAAACTTATCGTTTTGAGAAACATGCGCGACAAATTGTAATGGAAGTCGGTCGATACTATCACTTATATAACCTAGAAATGTAAAGCCAAACAACACACGTTGGGCTGTATTTTAAGTTTAAAAGAATGTAATACTCCGTGGGTGTGGTTGCAGCAGTGAAACCTTTTGTTATTATAATAAAACCATGCTTATAAAGAATTATGTATAATAGATTAAGTTGTACTTTGAATAAGCTAAGCACTAAGTAAATTCCTTGCGCAAAATACGTAATATTGTGGATGTGTTTTATACGGCATTTAAACGTTATTGATAAGTATATTCAAATAGTTAAATATCGTAGTGCTTTGTTTTGTCGAACAATTAGATAAATACTTTGACTTGACTATTTAATGTTGCTTTATTTAATACCTGGATGTAATGGTTGCGTCTATCAAATAATCAGATATTGTGTCAAAGGTAAAATATGCGATCACGTGCTGTCTTTCGAATTTACAAATGCATTTTTATCTTGTATGATATGTGTAGAGAGCAATAACGTTTAACATAAATGAATAGTCTAATACTTAAGCAGGTTATTGCTTGGAAAATATAAGCACTATTAAGTATGTGTGTTATTTTCATAATATTACTTAATACTTTTCTCTAAAATCTCATTTCTAGTCTCCCCCTCCATCCTAAAACATGAAGCAGTTCCACCACTAGTTGCCAACTGCTCCAGTACTGTTCTCACATGCCAAGTTGACATTCCTGCCCCGGCAGTGGACATCTGGTGGACATTTCGAGGAGAAAATGCGTCTAAGTTACCCAATGTTAAGATAATCACGGATCACGCGAACGACGGCGTGTGGAAACTTCAGTTACTCTGTCCCACACCGGAGCATGCCGGGAGTTTTGCATGTAATGCCCAGTCCAAGAACGAGAGCGAGTTAGTCTATCGTAAAGAAGTGACAGTAGAGGTGTACGGTAAGTAGTTAGTTCCAGTTTCTAGCAGTAGTTGCTTAGCAGTGTGACAGTAGTTGTCTTGTTCTTGTCTTCACTAGAAACCCTCGTGCGTCCGTTATTCCGAGCAGCGAATAGCAGTTACAAACAGGGAGTATTGATGCTGCCAGCATGTACATAGCATCTATTATATGTAAAATTGATAGAAACGTGATTCAAGAAGTTTCGTGTCTTACATAAAGTTTTAAGATTGGAATTACTCGGTATTATTTTTACTTTTAATAGAAAAATATTGGTTATTTTGAAATTATGATAATTGGAATATTCCACTAACTAATGCATCTATGCTTTACGGTACCGATACAAATGTATGGTTTGATATATATATATATATATATATATATAGGATTTTTTCCTGGTAAGCAAATAACATTAATTATGAATATTATTATCTACTTTTCTTAATGAGTCTGCTGTAAACGACTAATCTTGTTTATAATTTCACTGTGATACTTCATAAAATCAATCTTCAATTTTTCACATATTATTGTCTTTATACTCAGCAATATCATGCTGTTCTAATGATCAAAATTAACTTTAAAACGCTTATTTTTTGTGAAATTTTAGTTTTACGTTTGACTGCTGTAAGAAACATCTTTATAAGAACTTAAGTGTTTAATAATATTCGTAAAACACTGAAGGCCTTGCTTTCAATGCTTATCATATAAGCTAGTTTGAAGGGGACAATCCAAGAACAAAATTTGTGCTAAGTAAGATGCTATACAAGTTTAACTTCATACTCATTTCCATGCACTTTACGATATTTTAATAAAATATTGTTCTCTAATGTCAGTTTTTCATAACGTTTTTGTGCAGTTAGTACCAATCTTGATATATGTAATACTGTAATCCTAAAAATAAGTAGTTTTCAACTGTCTCTGATACCAAAAGAAAATGTGGTAAAACACTTGGACAGCTAAGTCAGGTTTTCGAATAATGAACGGTCTTAAAAATTAATCACTTGTGTGCATTAATTTAAAAATAAGATGATTTCGACAAAGAATGCTGTGTATCATGCTGACTAACAACACATTCTAATTACATATTGCTTGGACGTTGTGCTGACTTTCCATAATTAATTATCTCACGATCGTTGCGGGAAATATATGAAAATGTAAAATAAAAATTGCGTATTAGCGGCTTTTTATAGATTCTGTGGCCATAAAATGATATTGTCATATGTATAATATATATGGAAATTAATTCAATTGTTTATGTTTTAATTAAACGTTTCATGCCTATAGTAACATCGTGCCGCTTAACGAAAAATCTTTTGTAACCCCTATATACCTGTTTGGCAGTATTACTGCACAGATTGGCAGATAAAATATATTTCCTAGCGTTCTTAAATCGAAGTTCATTAGTCAAATGAGTAACAATTAAAACACACAGAGGAGAATGTAAAATTATCGTTCTTTATTTTTTTATAAGTTGATAAATCCTTTACGGTTGAGGGGCCTGTCATGGCCAGGTGGTTAAGGCACTCGACTCGTAATCTGAAGGTCGCGGATTCGAATCCGCGTCACAACAAACATGCTCAACCTTTCAGCCGTTGGGGGCGTTATAATGTAACGGTCAATCCCATTATTCGTTGGTAAAAGAGTAGCCAAAGAGTTGGCAGTGGATAGTGATGATTAGTTGCCTTCCCTCTAGTCTTACACTGCTGAGTTAGGGACGGGTAGCGCAGATAACGTTCGAGTAGATTTGCGCGAAATTAAAAAACAAACCAAATAAACCTTTACTGTTATCTAAAGACGCAAGTCGTTTAATTCTCACTTCACTGAATGCTATAGGTTAAGCTACAAGATGAAAATGCTGAATCTAATCTTCAAAAATTATCGTTGTAACTTGTACGTTAGGCCCGGCATAGCGATCGACTCGCAATGTGAGGTCGCGGGTTCGAATCCCCGTCACTCCAAACATGATTGATGTTTTATCTGTGGGAGCGTTATAATGTGACGGTTAGTCCAACTATTCGTTGGTAAGAGAGTAGCCCAAGAGTTGGAGGTGGGTGGTGAAGACAAGCAGCATTCCCTCTAGTCTTACACTGTTAAAAGAGGAATGGCTAACACAGATAGCTCTCGCGTAACATCGTGCGAAATTCCAAACAAATCAAACCAAAACTTGTGCCGCTTTGGAACACAGAAAATATCTTAAGTTAAAACAATTAATGTATGAAGTGCACACTTGAGGATAAGTTTTGTTGCCGTATTTTGTGCTAATAGTATAAGTACAATAAAAGTAATTATTTAAAGTGAACGGTCAGTAAAGGAAAAGTCTCCTAAATCAGTAAGTAACAAGAATACTCCAATAGATAAATTAATTAGCAGGTTAATTGAAACCCAATAACAAGGAACCCACTTTTAAGCAAAAATTTTGTGAAAAGTTTTATTATAAATGTTCAACGTTTCGACAAGATTTTGTCATTCTCAGTTACAAGTAGTTTAGAGAGATACACGAGTATTAGAAGCATTAGACCAACTAAACTAGAATAACTAGTACAGCAAAATGTAATACAAGTAATCAGTGATAATAAGAGATGTTTTAATCTTTAATGATTTTATTTTGTTAGTTATATGAATCATAATATTCTTTAACATAATATTATTTATTATAAAGGCAGTACATTATTTCGCATGACTATTTCTTTGTTGTTGTTGTGTCTATCTTCACAGTACTCATAGTTTTTAAAACACTTTTGATTGAATAATGCACATTTAAGTCTCATACTATGGTAGTGTTAGTTTAACGTTGTTATTTGAAATCTTAATAACGTTTGTTCATCTAATCAAGAACTAGAGAGTGATTTAGACTTCTTGTTTTACCCCACCTCCCGATTAAGACTTGATAAATATCCAAAATATAACATACAACCTATTCTGTATGAGTTTGGTTGCTTGAAGAACACTGATTTAAAATAAATAAAAGTGGAGCACTTGAACATTAGTAAGTTATTCAGAAAAAAAAACAACATTTTGCTTGATATCCAAAATTTTAAAATGTTTGTATTAATTAACAAAGAAATATTCAAACCACTTACACTGTTTTTTTTTTTTTGTTCTCTCCTTTAGTTATTAGCTAGATTTTTAAATAGCTGGAACATTAGACTTGAACGTTTAACAAAGTATTCACGGGAATTCATTCTATTTCCCTTTTTTGATATTACAATAAATTTATATTTACTATTATCCCAAGTAACCATGCTGAATATTACGTAAAGTACTTTTATGTATGTAGATATATTTTTTTATTAATTCATTTAAGTAATATTTTTCCGTTTATAAAGTAAATGGTTTTTGTTTTGCGTTTCTTGCCCTATTGGTGCCCTGTAGCACAGCATATAGATCTAATACGACTGCATTTTGACTACGTGAATGATCGGGAAACTAATTTGTTTGTTTGTTTTTAAATAACCTTTAAATATCGACATAAGATTTTAATGATTTCAGTCGACGTGCATCAATAACTTCTTTTTATTATTATTACGTAAAACGGGCAGAAAGAGGATAGGGTAAGCGAAAACCCCTCAACTTCTAAATACATAGAGGTAGAAGATTATTTTTCAACTATTCATACAAAACTACTGTAGGGCTATCTGCACTGGCATCCCTAACTTTGAACCTACCGACAAGACAGAACGGTATCCAGTCAACAACAACCAAAGGTCAGCTAATTAATGGCTCTCTGCACTAGTTGTCCCTAATATTTAAGTGGTTGACTAGATGGAAGCCATTTAATAAACATTACTGACTGCAAACTGGAATTTTACCACCACACTTTTGTAACACATTTACGCCATTTATTTTTTTTTTTTTTTTGCGATATCTGTACACCAGCGTGATACCCAGAGCAGAGGTATAACCTTGTCTAAATATTAATACTTGAATTGTAGAATATCGAGACATTTGCTTACTTGTGTTGTATGTCATTGAGAGTATAATAGTTCTTATGCGAAAAGTCAATAACTTACTTTGTGCTTGGGTTCGATTATTCTGGATTTGTTCTGCACAATAACCACTGTCCAATGTATGATGTTTAAGAGGAAAGAACATTATTTTTTCTGAGAAATAACAGCCACGTGTATCTGTTGTCTGAAACAAAAAATCTTTAGGAAGAAACAGCTAGATTGTTTTGGGGTCAAGTCTCAAATGAATACTGTCAAAAGATATTTGCAAAGCTACTGGTTAGTTATTATTACCGCTTTCTTTTGTTAGTGTTTATGTATTCATTAAACTAAGTTAATAAAGTTTGGGTAAGTTGTGTTATTCAAATCATTCTGTCCTAGGATGCAGAATCACCACCCTTTCATTTTCATTACTTAAAAGGGTCAGATTAAATAATATTTCCTGAGCGGAATTACTTCTGATGATTCCTGTTTGTAAAATTCGCATATATATTGATTGTTACATATACATCAGAACTGCAACGAGTTTTCACTTTATAGACAACAGCTTGCTTGTATATTACTCATAAGCTACTGTACGTGTTGTTTTTGTGCTATTAGTAGTGATATTGTTCTGGTTATCATATCCAGATATCATATATTCATTCGAAAGTGTAATGTGACTTCAAAATTCAACCTGTGAATTAGAAATAATCAGGAAAGTAACATTAGAGCTGTTATTATTATAAACCACGCCAAATTCATATTATCTCAGATTCTTGTATAGCACAAACAAAACTGCTATTATAAAAAAAAAAAAAAATTGTACGACGTGGTAAAAGGTTGAATTGAGAATGTATTATCAAACTGTTAATTATTTCCAAGAAAAAAATTATAATGCTATTTCCCCCGACCTGAACACTCCAGCCGACGATACTCACCAGTAACCTTTTTTATGCATTACGTATTAAAACAAGTACACATCGGTTTACATTCAGAGAATATTCAGGAATATTGCCATAAAGTTCAGTGAAATAGTAATTTCTATATATAATATTAGTTTCTGGCAACAGACCTCAGTAAAATTAAATGAGTTTAATATTGATTCTGTCTTTCAGTAGGCATTTTATTTCAGGCTACGCGTACACACAATAAGTGTGTGTGTTGTCGGATACTTACGCATGTTACGTTTGCATCGATTTGAGGGTTCTTATAGTTTAAATAGATTTGTGTTAAAATTACATATTAAAAACTAAAATAAAGAGTAGGCAGTCAATCTATGCAGTCCTCAGTCTTAACTAATCTGACACTTTCTATTATCTTTCCCTAAGAGGTGAAAATTAAACATGTTTTTCAGGATTCTTTACGATTGTTGGATTTTAATGTGGGAGGCTTCTACTAGTACTTTAAACTGATTCAATTACGTCAGTGGTTAAGAGACACTTTTCATTTAAGTTTCACACAGAAGAGACTGTGGACGCCCAACTTTTCCGTAACATTTTTTTTCTTACTCTTCCTTCGTTTTAATGAGACTGTGTTATTTTATACATTCAACTCACAATCCTCGACATTACATCCTGTCGCGTATTTTTGCACTAACGTGAAGGAACCTGAAATTTTCTTGCTCTTTATAACCGTGTATTCACCACTTTATTCTAAATTAAAAAAAAAAACTCATTTGTAACAGTAAAAATATTATGGCGAGGTGATTGAATATGAAGTCAAAAATAAATTTAAATATTAAATAAAATTACAAACTTAACTTACAAAATTCGGATGAACATAAACTAGTTTTAATGTATTACAGAAATTAGAAGTAATATAAAAACTACAAGACCTTGGAGAATGAACTAAGAGAGAGTGGAGGTAAAAGTATTTTGTATATGTACAGAAACATGGGATCGCATAATTTAAAATTAACAAAGGAATTGGTGTTAGGGTGTTTCGAAGTGCTATAAAGAATAATGTTGGCCAAATCATTTCGAAATACTTAAGAAACTGAGAAATTAAAATACTTTAAAACAATGAAGAAGTGAGAATTAGTTTATACATTACATGCAAAACGGAGATCTGTTATTTTGAAATGATATAACAACTGGAGATTAAAGCCTTTAAAAAATTGCACAGAAACATTTGAATTACATCACCTTATATTAATTTAGAAATTACACTCTTGTGCAAATTACTTGAAACAAGACGGAAAATTACGATTTTTTCAATTTTTTGCGTTTTATTTCTGAGAATCCAAAAATTATTCACAAATTAATACATGATATGACCGCCTTTATTTTTCAGAAGATCATTAATCCGCTTTGACATCGAGTCCACGAATTGACTGCAATCTTTACTAATTTTTGGATCGCGGTACTCCTCAATTAGCTTATCTTTCGTAGTACAGTCTTTTTCCCGAAGTATTTTCTTTACAAATCGCTCAAAGATTTGTTTGTTTTGGAATTTCGCACAAAGCTACTCGAGGGCTATCTGTGCTATCCGTCCCTAATTTAGCAGTGTAAGACTAGAGGGAAGGCAGCTAGTCATCACCACCCACCGCCAACTCTTGGGCTACTTTTTTACCAACGAATAATGGGATTGACCGTAACATTATAACGCCCCCACGGCTGAAAGGGCGAGCATGTTTGGCGCGACCGGGATGCTAACCCGCGACCGTCAAAGATTTTCAATAGGATTTAAGTCTGGAGAGTTTCCAGGCCAGTCCAGCACCTTTATTTGCGTTGTAGTCATAAAATTCTTCACAAGTTTCGATGTCTGACACGGAGGCAGATCTTGCTGAAAAATGCCAGATCCATCTGGAAATCTCTTTTTCAATTCTGGAACGACTCTTCTCTGCAAAACGTCGATGTACTGTGGTCCTCGCATCATACCTTCTACGATATGTAAGCCCCTGACGCCATAGTAGCTGAAAAAGCCCCAAAACATCTTCTTCAAGGGATGTTTTACGAACTGATTGATATGAGATTCTCGAAGTTTCTCACCTGGAGATCTGCGAAGATGCAGACTTCTTTGAGCCTGTACGAAGAAATGAGTCTCGTCACTGAATAACACCTTTTCCCATTGTTCTTGAGTCCAGTTCTTGTATTTCAGATCCCATTGTTACCGTTTTTTTTCATTGAGTTGGTAAGAATTTGTTTTTTGACTGGTCTCCTTGCTCTTCTAACGCAATTTCGAATGATGTAATATTCCTCAAAATTTCGTCATATATTCCAAAAATAGATCGACCGTACTGCAAAACACTGCTAATGACGCCGTCTGTGTGAAAAAATGACTATTAAAGGAAATCAGCGGGTCTAGCGAGCCTACACCGGCCGCCATGCTGAAAATATTGTAAAATGACCATTTGTTTCAATTAATTTGCACAAAGGTGTAGGAATTACACTATTTAAAGTAGCTTGAAACTTATTTTAATTAAATCGTTTACAATTAATATTAAAATTGAGGTTAAATTATTAGAAATTATTTTTAAATTGTATAATAGAGTTTAAAAACACGGAATTAACACAGAAATTGAAGGTTATAGCCTTTAAAAATAACTCGGAGTTTATTGTTTAAGTCATTTGATCTGGTGGTTTAGGTGCTTGACCCGCAATCTGCGGATCTGAGGTTTGAATCACATCACCGAGCATGCTAGTTCTTTCAGCCTCGGTGGCTCTATAAATGACGGTCAATTCAACTTTTCGATTCGAGTAGCCAACAAGTTGGCCGACAGTAGTCTCCATTAGCTGCTACCGTTCTGAATTAGAGAGAGCTAGCGCAATTTAAACAAACAATAATTAACATCTTTTGGAATTAGTCTTAAGAAAATATCATTAGGATCATATGGGAATGTTAACTAGATAAAAAACAAATGATTCTGGCATTTATTTTGTTTATTCTTAAGCCCATTACAGTTACCAAAATCATAATATTATTGTTATAAGTTCTAATACTTACCTCTAACCTTCCAGGAGAGAGTTCAAACATCCATTGAAGTATGCTTTACAGAGAACATCAGCAGTTGCTCAGAGCAAAGATTGTACATAACCGTAGCTGAATTAAGAAAGTGATTATGAGAACTTTCCTAGCATTTGCCCCTTTATGACTATTTTTCTGGATACACATTGTTAGATAGCGTGTAATAATATGAGAGCACTTGTTGTCCATTGAAAATGTTAAAATTTAACTTTTCGATAGCAATGAAAGTTTCGAGTTTATCAAAGATAATAATTACATTTGATCATCTTGAAAATATATCATAATCGATCTTCGTTATGTTCTCCAAGGACACTCAACCAAAAACACAAAACTATTTTTGATGCTTCTTTAGTTTAACTGTGTCGTCTTATATTTATGATTCATTTAAACAAATTATTTATTCTAGCAACTTAATGTGGTAACACTTATGATTTATAAATCCGGTTCAGCCATCAGGTCATCTCTTTCTGTGCACCTTATGGTAATTTTATCGTCGTTTATATTGTGTTTTTTTCATATTTTTGTTTTCCAAACAAACTTAATATTTTGTACACATACAGTTTGTCTGAAGTCCAATAATATTTTTTATAGTGCAAATTCTTATGCAACTACATTAAATCAATTGAAATTACAAGTTCACAAGCTAGGAAGTTTAAGCTAATGATGGGTAATATGTGAACCCCTTTTTTTTTCAAACATTGCCTGCCATTTCTGGCAAAACTAATCTATTCTCTGAAACCATTTTCCATGTGTGTCCTGTATCTTCCCTTCTCAAAATTTGACAGATGAGATTATCCGTTGTTGGAAGAGTTTATTCACCTTCACGTTATTTCTGCTTTAAAAAATAGCTCCAAACACTGGTACCCTTAGTGAAAATATAAGCACCAACTACTCTGCAGAAATGTTTTCATTATAAAAGTTGTTAAACTGCTGTTGGTGTAAACGTCCCACCTTCCAACGACGTTGCTCAATACCGTTTTCCTGAAGCTTTTGGAGCGCCCCTTGTGGTACACCGGTATATTAAAGACTTACAACACTAAAGTTTCGATACCCGTAGTGGGCAGAGCACGGATAGCCCATTGTGTAACTTTTTACTTAACTACAAGCAAAGAAACAAGCTTTGGGGGCAGAAAATAGTAGGTGAAATTCGCCCATTTGCAGAATAGATCTTTTCATGTCTCCTGTAGACACAAGTTAGGTTTATTCGGACCCAAAACTTTGATAACACTTTTATTTTTTTGGTTTTCTTCAGTGTGGTGTACACTTCTATTTGTTGGAAAGCACTTGATGAGAAGGGATAGATATATTGGCAACTTTTGCTTCTTTTCTCTGTCCAAGTTAGCATGCAGTAGCGAATAATTATTTCATCATCTGCAGAATCTAAGAAAATCGTTACATCCCTTTTAGTAATGTGATATGTCACGTATATCGCAGAAATATAAAATTTAGTTTTACTTATAATTCAAAGTCCTAACTGTTTGTAGACTGTGATGCTGAGAATTGTAGAATATGGACTATTTTTGGTTTGTACTATCGACCTTTCATTTGCCATAATATCTAGTAGAAACTAATGTCCATAACACTTTCCTACTGATACATCACAAAAGTAGTCCCGTAAGAGGTATCTTCTTTGTTATTGTGTCCTAAAATAACTCAACATTGTCTATTGCAAAATATGTTGCATTTTATTTTATTGTGATAGGCAGAATATAAAGTTCATTGCATTGAAGCAACCATATTAATATTAACTAAATCAGCTAATGGCACTTTGACGTGCAACCTTCATAAGATATAAAAATTCAGAAGTCCAAGTTGTCAAAATAAGTGGTTAACTTCGCTTTTTTTTTTATTTGATAATGAGTAACAAGAGATAGTCTGGCAGTGATTAACGCCTATATACATGCTGTCATTTCTTTTGGTTTGTTTTTTAAGTACCTGTTTAACATACTTCAAAGCAGTCACAACATGCTGTGTAAAATTTGAAATATCAACGTCTAGCTCATTAAATTCGTCCTACGTGTCTATCTAAGTTTATGAGTCTACAATTAGCCATATTAAAATTTTTTGTAGGAATGAAAGCCTTGATAATAACTAAAAGGTCCGCTGTATTCGGTTTGTTTGTTGCTTTTTTTCACTTTCTTTCCTCAATATTTTGGCTTATCTGTATAAAAGCTTACAGCTGACTCATTATCCTGACCTCATGACTTCTCAAATGCAGTATAAAGTCTCCGACTTTGAACACATGTTACTTCCAGATGAACCGATTTTATAAGAGATTTGGTGGAACCCGCTAATAGCAAGAGGTTTGAGTATAACATCTATTACATAGTTAAAGTAGATTATTTTACTTTTTAATAAGTTGTAAGAAAGAAAGCGACTGGACACAGCGAAAAAAAACAACTTAATTCAATATATAAAAGAACCAAAAGAACGTAGGGTAAAACGAAAGACAACACCTTTACTTTGTGTGAAATATCATAAAATACACACTTCTATAATGCTAAATTTATCAGGGTGCGTGGCTTACTATTATTGGTCATTCCAATTTAAAAATAAGACATAATGTATTCTGAAGGCATTACTTGATCCGCTAGTCGAACATATGGATGGTTGCCTTTACAAAATGTATACTGTTTTAGAGCTACTGTTCCCACAAAAAAGCACAAGTGATACCATAAATAAGTGACCCACAGCAATAAGTGACTCGGGGCGAATGGAACTTCTCCAAATTTCTGGACACAATGTCTACTTTTAAACCTACATATATTACAACACATGACATTTTTTTGGCACAGTAATAAGTAAAATTATTTAATATAACTTACAATCAAACAGTTTCGATAAACGTGTTACCATCATCGGAGCAAAATTATACAATGTCCGTTAAGCAAGTATTTAGTTCCAACCATTAATGGGGAAAGGAAATTCATGAACAGGTCTTCGAATAGAACAAGTTGATTGATTTATAATCTCATGACGTGGATGAATGAGTGAATGACCTTCTTACAGCAAACACATACGATGAACCTGCTATTTCATCGATTTTAACCACCAGTAGGCCTGTTTTTATCCTTAAGACAATATTTGCATCCAAATCCTGCAGTCTCTTGTGAAATCTTTTTATCATACTTCATGACTTTAGATGCACAACGCCACAGTACGCAGTAGTATGATCTGTCGTAGAACAGACTTTTCCCTTGCAAGTACTTAGTAATTTCCCCTGTGAAATATCAATACAATTCTTTATATTGGTCATCTCCACAATTACCACACTTCTCTGCATTAAAAGTCTATGAACACCCAATTACTGCTGAAAGATGAGAGACAACTATAAGACAGTCACCTGGTATTTTTATGCCTTCTGGGTGGAATCTATCTTGACCTTTTATGGTTTATGTGTCACTAATACTCAATCTGAAAGGATGAAGTTGATTATAACTTCGCAATATAATCCTAGTATTTAAAATTAACAGTCTGAAATTTATTTCAGCATATTCAAAAATCTAGACATATCTTAACCCCTTGATTTTCCACATTTTTAACCATGAATGAAAACAATATGCAAATATGATCGGTTATTTACTTTTGAGGTGTAAAATAAAAGACAATCATGCGTACTTACAAATAAATTTCTATTAATTATGACAAATTGCTTTAATAATGCTTTTTGATATTAAAATAAAGTCGTGCGTAAGTCTCATAACTCTGTGACGTGTTACTTTCTAATTTATTTGTACATATTTTAATTATTTCTTAGCACTTAATTTTTTTCTCAAGACATGATTTCCGTTTCTACTCACAGGCTAATTTTACAATTTATTTAGGGTCATGGCTTCATGATATCAGAGTAATGTTAAACCTAATAGGAAAAAACATCCAACTATTTTCATTTTCTTCAACACGCTTTAATCCAGCAAATTTATTCATTACACAAATGTTAACACTATAATCACACAGGGACCCTATATGCCCCTACATTATAAGAAGAGTAATAAAAAGTAATATAAAATCCGGTGCTAAGATCGATAGAAGTCTTTTTCATACATTTATCTGTGTAATTTCATTGTCAAGTTACAGAAACGTTATGAGTACATCGAAAAACAACCTTAATTTTTGGCTTCAGGGTTTTAAAACGTGTTGGATTTGAAATGTTTGGCTTATTGTTTATCCATGTAATGACTATAAATTGTGATTAAGCTATACGAGAAATATTACTGTATAACATATTTTTTGCAATAATTTTTTTTTATAATTGCCCATATTTCAGTAAAACAGTATTATAACTTTTAAAATTTCTTAAAGGTAGAGAAGCATGTAAAAATATCAATAAAACTTTGTTTGTTAGCACAAAAGTAAGTAAAACTCCTATCTTTTTAGGTTTCTATTAATGTCATACATGATTTATTATTTCATGATCTGCTGTTATTTTTGCACGTTTACTGTGTTATTTTAATGTATTTGCAATCTCTGTATCTCTTGTAAGCGAAGTAGATAAAAAATATAAATACATTAAAGTTTTTTTTGTAATTTGCAAAAACGTTTTTCAGCCCATTAATTCATTTCTTTATCGGAAGATGAGTTTACATCTACGCTGAATACGGAAAAATATTTTGTTTTAAACTAACATAGGAGCTAGCTAATGAAGATCGTTGTCATGAACTTGAGGCAATAACATATTATTTTTTTTGCAAATAACCTATACTGTCAGTAATGTATAAGAATGTTTTTGATGGATTTGCGATATGAGAATCGGCAAGTAACAAAGAATGCTTTTGTTGAGCTTGACACAAACATCTGCTATTCATTTGTGAAATTTATCGAATCATTAATCAAGAGCATGTATTTTGAACTTCGGATGACCACGAGTGTGTGTATGGGTGGCTATCTATCTGTCTAATGGAAGCTTCTTTAAGGATACGAGCTGAGTTTCAAGAACCCAGAAGAGTTATTTCTAAAGAGTATATTGTGACATATCTTTTTGATGGATGCACCTTTTAATGGGACGAGAATATATTCTGGTTTTGCCCAAGGTTTATCAGAGAGACGTACCTTGTTTTTGTTGTTAGGCTTCTACTGTGAAAACAAAGCGATTACGATTTTAAATTTAAAAACAACTTTTAATAACAAGTTTTGCAGAGTGATTGAAACGAGGGGTTAGTTTTGCTAGCGGTATAATTATTCGAACTATTATTTTCGTCTTTACCGTCTGTGTTAATATTTTCGCAACATTTTTTTTCTGTACGCATCAAAAGCAGAAGTTTTATTGTGAAATTATCAGCTGACAGTCAAGTACAAAACAGTATTTTGTTTTCAGATTAATACAAGCCTGAAGCTTTGAATAAAAACAAGATTTATCAAATAAAGTTTAATGGACTAAGGGGATTATTAGTACTGGAAAAAAAAATATTAATGCGATCAAAATATCACGGCCATCTGTCTTTTCATGAATATGAAATTTGAAATATCAGTAATGTAAATCCATTAAAATCTCTTAATGAGGTCAAAAGATCTCTGCTGTTTATCTACCCAGGAACAGGAAATGTGAAATAGCAGTAACGTAAACACAACAGACGTTTATCTCTGTTACAGAGTTAAATACTAAAGGATGAAAAACTATAAGGATCCCTATTTTGGATTACACATTCGGGGGTTTGAATCCTGGTAATTCCCCAAAAAAACTTTCTGGTTGTGATGCATACAATTATATGTATCTGACATAACACCTGGTAACGGCTGAAGAATCATGGCCGTGTAAAATAATGAAGAACCGGCATGGTCAGGGGTTTAAGGCATTCGACTCGTAATCTGAGGGTCTCGGGTTTGAATTCCCATCCCACCAAATATTCTCGCCCTTTCAGCCGTGGGGGCGTTATAATGTTACGGTCAATTCCACTATTCGTTGGTAAAAGAGTAGCCCAAGAGTTGGCGGTGGGTGGTGATGACTAGCTGCCTTCCCTCTAGTTTTACACTACTAAATTAGGAACGGCTAGTGCAGATAGCCCTCGTGGAGCTTTGCGCGAAATTCAAAACAAACCAAACCAAAATAATAAAGTTTATTTAAGCCAACATGACCTAATAATCCTAACACAGAGCGTCAAAGTAGAGTAACTTGGGAATTCCCGTACATTGTTGTTAACGTAATCACTTACTCATGTATACATTGAAGCAAATGTTTGAAATTGCTGTAATATTCTTAATATTTTATCTTCATTCCCAAATCAGAGCTAAAGAGTAAGAATTGAAGAACCGGTTTGAAACTAAAATGTGAGAAACATTAACTAAATACAAAAGTTATTTATTCATTGTTTTATTTTATTATAAAGTTATTTTTTTCTCGAAGGACTATAAAGTGTATAAAGTATTTAATGCACAGACACGATACGAACAAGTGTTCTCGATGATAATTCTTACGTTACATAGCTTTGTGGTTCCCAGAATACAACAATTTATTTGAAAAGTATAACGAATGTAAACGCGGGCCAGTTTTGAAACAGCTCATGGTACAATGCTGCTCATATATATTGATAAC
Source organism: Tachypleus tridentatus (assembly GCF_004210375.1). Lineage (NCBI taxonomy): Eukaryota > Metazoa > Arthropoda > Merostomata > Xiphosura > Limulidae > Tachypleus > Tachypleus tridentatus. The sequence goes on from NC_134826.1 coordinate 115,674,125, forward strand.
TAAAACAAAAATATATCTATACATTATATAACATATAAACTGTTCAAACTTATCAAAATTGATCCCTTTTAAAATGTCCGTAGAATAAAATATCTGTTGTGTTGTTTTAAACACTTTTTATTTCACCTATTTATTAAATTAGGAAAACCACGGTTGAAAAAAAAAATATGAAAACCCACATGTTTTAACAAAACAGCTAACAACTAAGGTAGGATTGGTTTGGTTTGGTTTTTTTTTTTCAATTTCGCGCAAAGCTACACAAAGGCTATCTGCGCTAGCCATCCCTAATTTAACAGTATAAGACTAGAGAGAAATAAGCTAGTCATCACCACCCGCCGCCAACTCTTGGGCTACTCTTTTACCAACGAACAGTGGGATTGACTGACACATTATAACGCACCCACAGCTAAAAGGGTGAGCTTGTTTGGTATGACGGGGATTTGAATCCGCGACCCTCGGATTACCAGTCGAGTGCTTTAACCATCTAAGACAGACGTGCATGCATGAGCACAAACAAAAATAACTTGTGTGTATCTCCTAAAGTTCTTGTGCAAACAGCATATTGTACTAGTATTATTTTCTTATAGGTAGGTGTACGTTACGTTTGTACAGATAAATACATACCTACCTGTATCCCTTTTACAGTGAAATATAATTGAATATGTTGCATAAATTAGGTCTTAATATATGATGATCAATAATATTAACTTATAGTCAGAGCCAGCTATCTATTTAGGTCGAAAATAAAGCTTGGCTTCTTATTTACTATGAATATAATTTACGGGATATAATTTTCTTATATTGTCATTAACAAAGATTAGAAAACATTGTTCTATCAGTTAACTGTGTTCATAACTGATGGAACGCAAAATGTAAATACTATAAACATATATTAGTTACTATTCATGACGGTAAGCAATAGATCATAGGTTTAAGACAAAAAGCTTAACTTCTCAAACGCTTAGGCTTTCTCATTTATAATTGTTAACGTTATCCTAAAAGTATCTGTAAAGCATATCTCAATTTTATATGTGCCACAGAATAAAATAGAGCATTTCTCATTCTTGGGAAGGTATTAACAATCCAATTATATATTATATATATATATATATATATGTAGTGGATGTATTTAAGGTAATTTAATATATTACGCTTCAATATAATATACACTGTGTTTAAAATATGATAGTAAACGCTTTAACTGGGATTCAAATAATTTGAAATAACTGTAAAACGCATGAATGATACTGTAATTAGATACATTAATCTACTAATGAAAAACTCTAGACAGCTAATTAAAATTAGTTAATTTATAGAAAACTACAGTGGGGATGGCTGGGGGATTAACTGGAAACTCAGTTGTCATTTTGTTTCTGAGAGAACTGCAAAAAATCAACATCCTTTTGATTTGAAAAAAAAACAAAAAACTCCTTTATCGACAAAGTAAGCAGAAAAAAATTAAAACCCTACTGTCAGGCCGTAAATTGCGTTTGTGCGGTCATAATAACTGACGGATGTTGAACTTTTTGTTTCCGCCTTACAAAATTTTATTTTAGAGGAATTTATCCGTCGTTTTAAACTAGTAACTACCGATAGTTCATGTTAGTTTTCTGTATCTTAAATGATGTTTTTTTTTTTCATTTTCATCCGATTTGTCCAAAGAGACTGCACTAAATTAAATGAAGACTTCTATTTTATTATTTGCAAAATCGAAAAAAAGCTTTCAGTAAATCAGCCTTGTACTTTTGAGTTGGTAACATAATATGCATAAAAACGAAAGTCGATAATACTGATAATGATAATTATAATATTTTGGCAACATAATATCTGCAAGCATTTTTTTTTATGAAATATTTAAACATTTAATGCATGATTCACATAAGTAGCAAACGCGTTTACATCATACGAACATATTAACGTAATATTTATTGCCACGGCTGTTGAACTAAATTCCTTTTTCTCAATCGACTTGGATACAATACAATAAAATATTATTGCAGTGGGGAAATTTACATTAAATGTCTCTATTAAAGAAATGGAAAAGTATCATAACCCTTGTCCCAGCGGATCAGCAGCAATTTTATTGACCTACAACGTTAAAATCATGCCTTAGATTACCGGTGGTGGACAGAGCACTAAAAACCCATTGTGTAGTTTTTTTGCTAAAAAATCATTTCTACTCGAGGCTCAAAGGTACTGCAAATAATAGTTTGATACACGTGTAATATTGACAAATAAAGTGATGTGTGACTGCTGATGATAATAATCATACAGCGTTAAATCCATATTCTCATAACCATTCTACACAGAATGATTCCCTTAAGAATGTTTAGCTGCAATGTTTATTTTTGTGATTTTGTTTATTGTTAAACGTAAGACTACATAATGGATTATTTGTGTTTTGCCTTTGGCGAGTATCGTATTTTACTAGTTTTATAAATTTTGCTGAAAGATACAGAAGGAGATTTTAGCACTGTTTCATGTGTATAATATGGTATTGCACGTTAATAAGTCACGATGAAACAATAGCACTTTTCCCTCTACGCCAGAAGAAGACCGGTCTATGTGTCGAAAGCACTAGGGTTTCATCATTTTTCAAAATAAAATGATTGACACAAAAAATTATTCCGTTGTATTTATTTCCATAGTAAACCGTATGTGTTATTTAGGTGTTATTTGGTGACAGAAAGAATAGCGAAATATGTTTCAACCCAGAAACGTGTAAAACGTTTATTCTGATACACCTTCTGTTTGAGACAGTAAAGTTTAAATACGAAAATTTGTAATGACTCTATTTTTCAGAGTATTGTTCCTGTGGGTTTGTACGAGTGTTTAGTGTGCTATATTGTAATGGGAAGCATGAAAAACAACATGTGTTGATTAGCCCTCAGTAACGATAAATAATTATGCTAAGCACTAGTAGATATAAGTCACATGTATCTGTAGAACAACTATGAAATAATTGACGTTTTAATTTTTGTAGTGTATTTCGCATTTCAAATACTGTTAGAGATCGTTTATTATTGTTTATTTCCGTTTATGAAGATATATTGTGTGTATTGCTTCTTGAAATTATCTAGAAGTAGGATTTTCTGCATCTCAAATCTTTGTTTCCAAAGTTTGTCAGTGATATTTTTTTAAAGAATTGTTTATCTCTAAAGTTTTGTTAACAATAATTATAACCGTTATATTAAAGATTAAATTTTTACATGCTGTCTTTCATAATATATTATGCATTGAAAACGCACACATTACAAAAAATGTACACTTGCCACTCAGAGATCCATCTCATTTAACAACAATTATGTCAGGCATGTTTAGCACACAAAAAAGTTTCACTCATTCATAAGCATCTTGTTCAAACATGTATCTCAGAATGGTTGGTATGAGTATTAACACTTTTATTGATAAGGAGAGAACAGCGTTTCGACCTTCCTAGATCAGGGGTGTGCAACATTTTTCGTCGGTGGGCCATATAACCAACTTCATCAATCAAGCGGGGCCACTTAAAAAACAAGCTTATTCGTGTACATGCACAATAAATTAAAAAAAATTCTCAAAATGCAAGCAATAATATTTTATATTTTTGCATGAGTGATCATTTTAGTGCGACACTTGAAATTTAGAGTCCTTGCAGAGCTTGTCAATATCAGCTTTGACAGAAGTGGTTGCCACTCTTAACTGACTGGTCAAATGTTCATCAGTCAGCTGACTTCTACATTTGGTTTTGATGAGCTTCATTTTGGAGAAAAATTGCTCACAGCAGTAGGTGCTACCAAAAAGGGAGGCAATTCTTTGTGCATGACGGGACAAATTGGGAAACTTTTCACGTACACAGAGTTTGTAAAAAGTCTAGCAAACTGTTTTCAGAGAATTTCCTTTTAGTGTCCATGTCAGCCTGCAGTTCAATGAGTTCCATTTGGCAATCATCAGGACTGTCTTCCACTGCCAAATCAAAAGGTTGAGCGAACAATTTCAATCTAATTTCAGTTTGTCTGAAATCTGGAAATCTGTTTGCAAACTCATCACGCAGCTTTTGTACACTGGTTCCATATTTGGTGCAATCCAGATTAGGAAATTCCAGTTTCCTGGTTGCAAGACATGTAAAATGGGTCAATATGGCTCTTCTCAACTGAACCTGGAAAAGTTCCAATTTCTTCTCAAAAGCACAAATATGCTCAAACAACTTATTCACAAGTTGACTTTTCCCTTGTAGTTTTAAGTTTAAATCAGACAGATGCTGTGTAATGTCTGTGAGGAATGCTAAGTCATTCAGCCAGTTCTCATTGCTCAAGAAGTCCACATTCTGACGTTTGCTCTCCATGAAGAACTTAATCTCCTCTCGCAGATTCCAGAATCTCTTCAAAGTAGCAGCTCTACTAAGCCAACGTACAGCAGAGAAGTACAAAACATCTGAATACTCACTGTCCAGCTCATCTAAAAAGTTTTAAATTGTCGATGATTTAATCCTCGTGTTCGAATATAATTTACGCATTGGACGACATTTTCATGACTTCTGCAAAATCCAGAACTTTGGTGCACAAGCTCTCTTGGTGAATAATGCAATGGCTTACAACTACGTCTTGTGCTCCAATTGCAGTTAGAAATTTCTTGGTGAATCCATTTGTCCTACCTGTCATGGAAGGAGCACCATCTGTTGTAACACCACATAATTTATAAGGATTTAGTTCAAACTTTTCTACAACCTTAAGCACTTGTTCACAAATATCCTGTCCTGTGGTTGTGGAGGAAAGGCTTGCCATATCTAAAAACTCTTCGAAAACATCAAAGCCTGCAGTAACAGCTCTGATGAAAATGACAAGTTGGGATGTGTCATTGATATCAGTGCTTTCATCCAAAGCCAGACTGAAAGCTTCACACGAACTCAATCTCTCTTTCAAAGTTTCTTTGATGTCCTCTGAAAGATCTTTTGTCCTGCGTGAGACAGTAAAGCGGGAAAGGCTAGTTTGCTCCACCAAATATTTTTTCTCTGGACATGCATATTCTGTGAATATTGTTAAACAATTTTAATAAATTCTCCATCACTGAAAGGCTTTCCCTTTTCTGCCATACATTCACAAAGCTTAAAACTCAGTTTTGTCACCAGTTCTGAATTTTTCTTGAAAGTGGTAAAACACCTTGTTGCTTTTCAATGGATGTTTTAAATGTTCAATTTTGTCCTTTCGTGCCTGACCAACAATTTCATCAAACTGGGAGGAGTGCTTAGTTGCGTAATGTCGCTTAATATTGTACTCTTTCATGACTGCAATTGTAGTTTGACAGACGAGGCAGACAACACTTTGATTATGTGGGACAACAAGATATTTTGTGCACCATTCACTGTTGAATAACCTTCCCTCATCATCAATGTTTCGTTTCTTAACTGCTGACATTTTACTAGCCCTGAAATCAAAACAAAAATTATTCTCACGAAAATAGCAAAGTAGAAAAAACATAGAATTTATTTACACATGGAACCTCTTATGGACAGAAACACATGTTTCTAAATTGGCATCCCGATCATAGCCTTCCGGTACTTAAATTAATTGAGAATAGCAAAATACAGTGTGACCTCGCCTATTCGCGGTTCGCCATTCGCGGCCCCGCATATTCGCGGGTTATGCGCGAACTGCGTTTTGTAGGTCACAGAGACTGAAAGGGCTTTTCGAGGAGATTTCTGTTGTATTTACTCAATCAAGCCGTTTTATCAATTGTCGTCTTCACCAAACAAGATTGGACTGCTATTGGCTGACTGCCTCAGCTTCCCCAACAACGCAAACGGCAAAGCACAGCCCGGTAACGCACGGTACAATTTAGTGAAATACATAACAGTATGCAATATTGCTACATTATTACTGCCTCAATGAGTATAAGTATCATTAGTGTTTGGGAAGCATTTCATATAGTATATAATCGCATACATATACGTTTTAAAACTGCGTCCAATATTCGCGGTTTTTCGCTATTCGCGGGAGGGTAAAGAACGTAACCCCGCGAATAACGAGGTCACACTGTACATAGAATCAGATGCATCTGAAAGCAAAAATTTTAATAAATTCAGTAAAGTCACAACAATATGCTAAATAATAATCAATTTACCTTCAATCTCTTGTAGTAACTGTAAAAGGTAATAAAATTTTTACCAATAATGAATGACGGACAGCAGAGGTTAGGGAAAATTGTCGCCAGCGGGCGAAGGCGAGGTTCAGGACATGACGTTGAGTCGTAGACAATAGTGCTAGTGCACGTCACCTATTCATGCCCTAAGGAGGCCGACCAATCGAATTCGGCCTGCTCCTCTCTAGCAAAGATAATTTTAGAAGTTTGTCGAGTCGAAGCCTGGGAATCTCGTAGGATCGATGCTTTTAAAAATATTCCATTTGCGTTGGATTACAGATCAGGCCACATGGTTAGATTACAACAACTAGGGCCACACTAAATGGCTTGGCGGGCCGGGTTGTGGCCCGCGGGCCGCCTGTTGCACACCCCTGTCCTAGATCATCTTCGGGTTAAGAAAGAGAGAGTTTGAATGTGACCGTTGATGGACACATGTCTTAGGGACGAGAGTACAAACGGGTACGGGATTGTAGGAGGCGTTGCAGGTGGATGTTAAGTTTATTAATTAGTATCGGTAAAAATGTGTTCCTTTATATTGGTTTACTTTTGGTTTTAGCATGCTTAGTACACAAAAATAGCTCCACTCGTTCATAGATATAGTTTTAAGCCCCCTTAAGCACACTACAAAAGCTCCAACAATTCATCAGTATTTGGCTTGAAGGAAATGCAACGTTAGATCCATTTGAACTCGGTGGTTTTCGTCGTTTTGCAGGTTTTCTATGATAATTCATTTTTGGAAAATGCATAAAATCTTTGAATTTAAACATAATAAAGTTATGTATCCAACTGCAGCGATTACTGCCTTTTTCTTTTATTCCAATTTCTTTATTTCTGTTATTTATAAACACGTCGAAAAACAGTACAAACATGTCTTCTTGTCGTTGTTTTAAAGCAATTTCTGAAAGTTTTAATACAGGTTTCTGTGACGGTGTTGTTAAAAGAGCTGTTATGGTGATTTGTATTAAACTTCTTGTTTCTCTTGTATTTGACTGAGACAGTGATTGTTCTTTAAAACACTTTATTACTATAATTCGGTGGTTTTCTGTCACAAATAATAAATGGCTTGTATCCATTAATACTTAAAATATTAAGAATTCTGTAAAAGGTAGGATCGAGAAGAGACAATCAACTTGTTACGACACGTATTTGAAGTAGGGGAGCACCTACAATTGGGGGGACCTTATTTGCTCTATGATGGCTATTGAATTTAAATTTGAAGTAGTACATTTCTCTGACAATTATACATAAGTCTGTTCCCCCATTCCAAAGGGCACTTCACTGCCAGGTTAAAAATGTTAGGGGCACATGTCCCCAGTGTTTTCCCAATTCCACCGTATTTGTCTTCTGAGGAATTATAATACACGCTTAAAGATGAATTCTCCTTCTGATAACTTTTTTCTGTGTGTCTTTTGCTTCTTCTATTCTTTTTACGTATAAAATTACTTTTTTACAAAAATTGTTAACTATTTCAACCAAAGCATGTCTCACACAAGGGAGTATGCACACCTGATGAAAGAAAATATTATTTAATGTATGTAGATCAAAAACTTTAGATTAACAACGTTTAAAGAAACAGGGTTAAAATATTGTGTCTTACTTCTGACTAACATCACAAGTAGATTGCTGATAGCTTTAATGTGCACTCAACCAATCAAAGGAGGTAGTCTTTCTCTTGCTGTCAGGCGTAGAAAACAAAACTTGGAGTCTTTATTTTGTATTGTTGTTTGCATCTAACTGTAGTTTATTTCGTATGGCCCGACATGGCCAGATGGTTAGGGCTCTTGACTCGCAATCTGAGGGTCGTGGGCTCAAATCTCAATTCCGTTAAATATGCTCGTTCTTTCAACCGTGAAGGCGTTACGGTCATTTTCACTGTTCATTGGTAAAAGAGGATCCCAAGAGTTGACGGTGGGTGGTGATGCCTAGCTGCTTTCCATCTAGTCCTACACTGCTAAATTAAGGACGGGTAGCGCAGATAACCCTCGTGTAGCTTTGCGCGAAATTCAGAGAAACAAACCAAGTGCGGAGCGTGCGTATCCCCTATTCGCTTTTATTACTCATCAAGATATTTCCCAACCCACCCTCAAATCTAATTATATGCCCAAAGTAGCGCGTCGTAAGCTTGAAATATACATATATATAATTTTCGATACAAGAGAGGAATTACCAAGACCCGAGACAAAATAGTTCTGTGAAAGACTTAGAGCGATAGGGTTCGTCATTTTATCTGTACTCTTGGCTGGAAATGTCACTTACTTAGATGAAAATTCTTTGAAATAGTAACATTTTGATTCACTGCATTAACACGTACACAGTGATTTAGGCGGCTTTATGAATACGATAAGCTTTAATTTTGCCCAAACAATACTGTGAAATAGTATATCTTAATATTCAGACGTTTCAAAGGTGTTGGTTGATAAACGGGTGAATTTTATGGCGTCATTTTGTTTCATCGCGATCCATGCTGTTAATTACTACCGTACTTAATGATATTGCAACGCTTAAAAAATTTGAGTTCCGAATTTAACTAATCTCTTGATGCAATACGTATTAAGAATTTTATTAATTACTCTATCGATATGAGTGAAGATAATATACAGTTTCACTTTTGTTTTTTCAATTACATTGAGCTTTACAAGTTTAGTCAACAATGTTCACACGTAAATACACGTTGCACCGTTTATCTTAGAGTATTGTTAGCTTGTAAATTGCTTTTGCTTGTAAATGCCAGTTTTATAATTTACGCTGGCCCAGCGTGATATAATGGTTAGCGTGCACAGACTGTAAATCCAGAGATTTAAGGTTGGAGTTCCGTTGCCTCAGAAACTCGCTCCGCACTTTAAAACCGTGGGTATACTATAAGAGTGGCTGTCAAATCCGATTATTTAGTTGGACAAGAGTCGCCCAATATTTGTCGATGGTCGCTATAGAATAGCTCCTTTCTGTATAATCTGTCAATATTATGAATGGATATGCGCAAAAATTCTGTACTTCTTAGAAAGGTAAACGTCATGGTTACTATACAGATAACTCTCCAAAATCAGTAAAAGTTAAAAAACGATTGACTTTAGAACCACACGGGTATCTCTGGGGTGAGTAAGATCATGATCTTACAATTCGTTTAAACTCTTGTTTATAACAAAAATCGAAGGGTAAAGTCTGTTTCGCCTCATATTTTCCTCATAGAAAGCAACATCGTGCTTTTAAATCGCAGAACTAAATAAAGCAAGAAAAAAAAACCACTGACGACATCGCCGCTACCTCTTGTAACAACCAATTCAATAAGTAGGATTTGCTAAACGTCACATAGCATTACTTTGGTTGATCTGTATTTGAAAATGTACAAACCAGTTTAACAATCCCAGGAAAAGTAGAGTAACAAGTTGTATTGGGAGACATTTTATGCTTGAGCTGTTTGTATATTTTATCGTAATTTCATCGCAAGGGATTAAAAGCAAAAATTGGTAAAATAATTTTTATAACTCCAAAGGAAAATACAAAGAAAAGCGCTGGTTCGATTTTTACACACATCCTTTCTGATTGCTCTCAAGTCACTCATTCATATATTTTAGGACTTATAACACTAAGAATCAGGTTTCGATACTTCGGTAGACACAACACTAATATCCCATTGTGCTGCTTTGCGCTCAACTACAAACAAATCTTTCTTGAAGTAGTAAAAAATAGTGCAACAAAGACATCTACTTATTGTTGCAAAAATAATGTCATGAGCAAAAGAACGTAAACAGAGATTTGGTACAAGTTATTATCATTCTTACAGTATAAAGTTGTATAACTACAATAAACTATGCAAGGAAACGTACGAAGTTTTGTAAAGGAAAAAAGTAAAATTATTATACTGTTCATAATCGAACTGATAAGATTGTACTTCACAAATTTCCTGAACCGATAATATTGTACATTATAAATATTCTGAACTTGCATTAACACTTTTCATAACATTCGGCGCCCCTTTCTTCCAAGTGAGTCAGCGATACGTCTGTTGGCTTACAAAACTAAAAATTCGGATTTCGATACACGCAGTGTGTAGAGCACAGATAGCCCCATGTGTTGTTTCGTGTCTAACAAGAAAAAAACATTAGGCCTTTCTGTTATGTATCATATGCCAAAAATGATATGTTCTTTTATATGATTAAATATAAATGTCATCTCTTGTTGGGTTGTTATTTGTATACACGTGTATGTATAAAACATCCAAAATGTGTATACAAGTTTTTATAGGAAATGCTGACAGATGTTTTTGGTTCAGTACAGGAAGCTGGAAGGTGGTTTGACTTGGTATGGAACTGGAAACAAAGAGTTCATATTGTTTAAGAGAACCGAGCCAGGTGTTTCAGAAGTTCAATAAATTATGAAGTTTATCTCTAGCACATACGTTATTGAGTTCTGTGTAGAACAAATGCAGAAGATATTTCATAAAGTTTTTATATATATCTATATGTATACACAATATAATTGCAAGATTGTTTTATAAATGATAGATAGATAAATCAGTAGAGAGATGAGATATATAAACGATTTTTAATATATTATCTCCATATATAACTGGGCCCGGCATGGCGAGGTGGTTAGGATGCTCAACTCGTAATCTGAGGATTGCGAGTTCAAACCCCCGCCACACCAAATATGCTCACCCTTTCAGCCGTGAAGCCGTTATATGTGACGGTCAATCCCACTATTCGTTGGTAAAAGAGCATCTCAAGAGTTGGCGGTGGGTGGTGATGACTAGCTGCCTTTCCTCTAGTCTCACAGTCAAATTAGAGGCGGTTAGTGCAAATAGCCCTCGTGTAGCTTTGTGCGAAATTAAAAAAACCAAAACAAATTCTGCACAACATTCATAATTTGTAGAAATATATTTGTCTTTTAAGTGCAAAATTCTACTCTTTAAATAATTCTCACGAAAACAAATTCCTATCTTCCCTAATTTTAAAATTTAGGGAAAATTTACTATGGGTAATATGTAAAAGTGAAAATCTGCGATGTTTCAAAAATGTAAGGAAGTATCAACTTCCTGTGGAATGAAAAGCGAATAATAAAGCGTGGCTGACAAGTGCTATATTTGAGGAATTCTTGAACAAATTAAACAAAATAATGGAACAAACTTTTCCCAGATAATGCAACTTGTCACCCAAAAATTCAACTTTCAAATGTTCGTTTAGTTATTCTACCTCAATGTACAACATCAGTTCTACAGCCACTAGATAATGGAATTATAAAGTGTATAAAATTGAAATATAGAAAATTGATGCTTCAGCATATTGTTGCAAACATGGACAACTGTAAGAGAGCATCTGAATGACCATGAAAACTGATGTGTAAGATGCAATTGCATTTTTACGTCATTCAACGAAATGCGTAATAAAGTGCTTTCGAAACTGTGGATTTATTCTTGATAATGGCGGAGCTTGCGGAGTTTGCGGAGTTGTTTGTTATGATGATTCTAGTGATATCCAAACTCTGATTGAGAAGACTGATGCAGATGATTCTGTGAACGCGGAAAGTTTTGTGAATCTTGGCAAGAATGTTTTAACAGAATCTGATGAAATTGATTTAAAATCTATAATAGAATCGCAAGATGGTAACAATGTGATAGATTCAGAAGATGAACAAAATGGAAAAGATAGTGAGGAAATAGAAATTCCTACTTCATGGTAAGTATTAAATTATATTAACGCTATCAAATTATGTGCAAAAATGAAGAGGGTAAACGAACTTCATGAAAAGGCCGTAGAATTAACGTTCTCTTTTAACCGCATGAGAAAGCCCATTAAAAAAGGAAACAATTGAAATTGGACACTTTCTTCAAATAAATTTGATTAATATTTTGCGTACTTATGTATATTTTGAATGTCTCTTTTCGTTCTTATTTTAATAAATATAGAATAAACAGTATATTAACTTTATTCACAAACGTCTTACTTCCCTTGAGTCAAGCAAGTATAACGTTCCGCTCAAAAAATTTATATAATTAAGGAAATGCATGTTCATTATGTCTAAGCCAGAGATTTTACTCGTTTCGTGCGATTCCGCCTTAGACAGGTTTTAGTGTATAAATATTTATGTATACGTAGCAGACAATAGCCGATTGTGCATTACAAATATTTTATAGAGAAAGCTGAGTGCCCTTATACGATAAAAGTCTAGACGAAGATGCTCCACGGTATGTTAAGAAAGTTTATAAACAATGCTTGGTGATGATCTCTAAATGTGTTACGAGTAATGCATGAAATTGGATGAGATTTTATGATGTTCTTATAAAGGATTCATAAAACATTTAATTTAAAATTTGTAAAATGGTTTGCTAACAGAAATTTGTCACCATTTAAAAAAGGTGGCTCTAGAAAGAGGAATGGCGTTTTATAAAGGTTTTCACTGAAGTGCCTTAGGATAGGGGTTTCTAAAGATTCTGAACAACAAATTGGCAAATATTTTGGACACATTTTTGACAATAATTAAAGAACAAATTTTATGTGTTATAAGTAAGAGTCCCCCCAGTGGCACAACGGCACGTCTGCAGACATACAAGAAACTGAGTTTCGATACTGGTAGTGGGCAGACAACAGATAGCCAGCTCACTGTGTATCTTCGTGTGTAACTTCAAACAAACAAGCTTATAAGTGAAAAGAAAAGAATATTTTTAAACGATACCCTATGATGTGAGTCATCAAAAACATTGGTATTAAAAGTGTTCTGTTTTTTATGGTTTCATTTAATTTTTTTCACAGATTCATTTACTTGAAATTATGTTAACAGAATAGTTGCGTGACCATTTGTTTTTGAGCCTTGACGTCAAGATGACAACTTCCATTTGATATAGCCACATTAACCATTTCAGGCCATATAACATCTTAAATTTAAAAAAATATATATATGTTTTTAGAATGTTGACAATTTCAATTCGTGTAATTGATAATTATTCATCAAACTTTGATTTTAATAAATACATTTTTTCATGAATAGTTTAATTACTGTCATGTAGTTACTAACTTGCCATATATATGTATATTCGAGAATCATATTTCATTATTATAATTAACACCTCACTGTAAATGAAACCAGCATTCAGACAATCTCACCATCAGAATCTAGCACACAGAACTCCGTGCTTAATTCAATTCTTAGGGGTGGACAAAGCGCGAATAGTCTGCTGTGTAGTTTTGGTATTAAAAAAACAGCTCTTTACCTATGATGATGGAACAAGTACTGACACAACCTATGATAACATGGTTCTTGAACAATCGTATTAGAATTTTAGGCCAATGAGAAAAATATTCCAATATAGTTTCACTGTGCGTGCAAACGTTTTTAGTTTTTGTTTTTCTGTACAATGTAAATTCATATCAATTAAGAAAATATCTTTTCTCGCTAATAATAACTGGACAAGTTGAGTTTAAAGTAATGCCATGGCATTATAGTTTCTTACGGTATCCAGGCTTAGTTTCACAACATGTTCCAGGAAGAGAAACTTTAACCAGACATTAAACATCAAGGTTAATAGGAAATTTAAGGCTTCTCACCCCTGTCTATATACAGAGAGAGACAACCTCAATACAGTATTCTTTCTTAAAGCTCTTATGAGTACGTGCCTATTGGCCCGGATCAGTGGTTGGTGTGACGCACTGAGAGTTCGAGGTTCCATGGCTCACACCTCATTGACGTACAAGAAAATTTTGCTCTGCACTATGGGATCGTGGGTGCGTTACAAGAGTGACTATACGATTAGAGTAGACCATATATTGACAGTGGGTAGTGTTCATTAGCTTCCTTCACTCTAGTCTAACACTTTAAAGTTAAGGATTGCTAGGACAGGTACGGGTAGTTTTGCACGAAATTAAAAACAACTCTCATTCTTTTCGCATTATTATAATATTTATCCCCCGCTGTGATAGCGGTAAGTCTTCACATTTACAACGCTAAAAGCAGGGGCTTGACTCCCATAGATAGACACAGCAGATAGTTCAATGTGGCTTTGCTATAGGAAAAACACGAGAAATAATATTCATTACTTAATGAGTGCACCAGTATTAATTTTTAATCAATTTTTTTTTTTTTTTTCATAGCTGCTTGAACAGCTTTCGGCCATCATATTAAACTTTACACTGGTTTTTCGTTTGGTTTGTTTGGTGTATTTATAAATGCAGTCATACCTTATTTTTGATACTTGACAGAGGTTATTTCTATACCAACCTTTCAACCTCTTTCAATGTATTCCAATTAGGTACCAGTTCATCAATTTCTGTGCTTCCTACTGACTTAATATCGTAAGCAAAGTGAAACTAGAAATTGTCTCTTGTAAGTCTATTTTTCCAGTAAATAATATTATAATGTGTTTATTATTCTTAGAATCATTCTCTTCGTCCAAGCTATTAATTTCCTTGTAGCTGGTCTCGCTGAAAGTGGCAAATACCTTTTTTTTGGATCGTTTTAACTAAAAGTATAAATATCCTGTCATCCTCAATAGATGTTTCTTTTAAAGAGTCAATCTTCACCAAAGATATTTACCTTCGTTCATGATATATATCTCTCATTGCCTTCATCCTCAATGGATATTTCTCTTTCTTTCATTGCATATATCACTTTTCATGCCTCTTCATGGTTACTTGTTTCAGTAAAGTACTTCATGCACACGTTACTATTTGACATGATTTTTGGAAAACCAATGTCAAGTGATTAGCTAAAGTGGTATGAGTCACTTTTTTGTTATTATTACTGGTGAATGTGAGAAAATTTAAATTATTCGTAAGTATTGTGACACGCTAGTCTCACTTACAAGTTAGTCACACAACACACAAGTTACACACATACTGATAAATTTACAAGTCATAACGTTCCTTAACTGAAGGACACTAGCTTTAGCGCATGAGTCCTAGCAGCGAGGCTGTTTGGATGTTGATGTTATTCATATTTAGTTACAGTTAAAATACAATGATTTTCCTGAAATGATGTACAAATTTAAAAAATAATTAAATAATACTTGTGATGAGATGCCGTAATAATAAAGATAGATTCAGTGTGCAAAATGAAGAGTAATTAATTAAATTATCTCCTTGGCTCAAAGTACGACCGGTTACCTCGAGTTATGTGGTTCTTAAGATGTTATTTGGTCTCTTTGGAACTCGAAGAAGTTATCAATACGGCTGTATCCAGTTAAGGTCATCATTTTGAAGGCAGGAGTTAAGGTCAAATGTCAAATAAATTTAATCGCCAAGACTTGTTACTTACATTAATTATTATCATGGTTAAAAATTATGCAACGAAGCATTAGAGAATATAAAATGTTCTGTCTATTTTTCATTTGTTGTTTTTGCTGTTTAACTAAAATTAAAGTTTGCAACTAATAATGAAATATATGTATTAACCTAAGGAGAATTCTCTTACTTTGCAATTTCATATATTAGACAGTGATTTAATTGTTTGTTTTTGTAATTAGGCATAAAGTTACACAATGGCTTGT
This sequence comes from Tachypleus tridentatus, assembly GCF_004210375.1. Taxonomy (NCBI): domain Eukaryota; kingdom Metazoa; phylum Arthropoda; class Merostomata; order Xiphosura; family Limulidae; genus Tachypleus; species Tachypleus tridentatus. The sequence continues at coordinate 115,689,717 of NC_134826.1, forward strand.
GTTCTAAGCACTACGGGTATTGAAACCCGAATTCTAACAGTATAAGTCCCCAGACATACAACTGTGCCACTCAGGCATAAACTTTATTAAAGTACTAAAAATTGATATATTTTTTCTGAAATATGAAATTATAAATTATTGTACTGCATAATATATTTATCAGTATTAATTTTGAAATATCAAATTTAGAGTGGTTAACAAAAACTTAAAAGTTACTTCATTGTCTTGAACTACACTTTAGAAAGTGAATCTTATAAGAATGTAACTATAATAAAAATAGTTTTCAAACTTTACAATTTTAAATCTGATTTCAATCAAAATATTTTCTACTTTATTTTTGTTGTTGTTAGCAAACGTAGATGACTAAGATTGGTTTATTTTCCTTAAATTTACATTAAACTTTGTTTTATTAATTTAAAAAGGAAATTGTAATGAATATGAAGAATAAATGTGAATAAAACAAAATTCTAAGTTTTAATCATAGAAACAGTTCTTCATCAGGAAAACTGAAATACGGCGTATGAATATTATTTGACACTTCTCTCCTAAAGTCCATCAAATGTATATCAGTCAAGTAGTTTGAATCGGAAAAGTTATTTTTGCACTCGATGATACCTTAACATCAATATTACCTTATTTAGAGGGCTTTGTACTGATAATTTCCAAGTTCGCGAGTTTATTTTATTCAACAAGCAGCGGGCTCTCCTGCAATAAGCAGTTGTAACCAGTGTCAGCTTAAGATGTGGACTATTGTAGTAACATTAAGAATTTTTGTTCAAGATAACAACTTGATTCCTGTTTGTTGTTTTTAAAACACCAGTTTTATAATACTATCAGCACACTAATTAGAAATTATCAGAATAAATGTTTGAAATATTTAGTGCATTTTTCACTTTGTCGAAAATATGGAAAGTCCACTAACTAGCTGAATCAATTTTAATTCGGCAAAACTTTAGAGAAAGGTCTATAAAGAAGGTCATCTGATTAAGCAATGAAAGCCTCTTTTCTGCTGGTTACGGAAATTACGGAGACACAGGATTAAAATGATTATTCACATGAAGTCCGTATCGTTGTTAATGGACTATACTTTTCAACGAAGATTGGCAGTGTTAGTAATAACATTCTCTGGGTTTCGTTTTTCGTACTAGTATTTCTATTGAATGATTAGGATCTATTAAAGACCCACTCTGTAACAGAAGAGTCAAAAACAAAAATCTCCAAGATATTCTAACAATAATTAAATAATTAATACCGATCTATTCAAGTGAATAACGATTCTAAGCATAACATCTATTTCATTAAGAACAACAGAATACAATAACTTAAGACAGTAATAATAATAAGGCACGAGTTTCTAAAGCACTAAAATTATTAATTGGAAAATTAAAATGATTTTTAATATTTTTCCGTCTAAAAAACAAAGCTGAAAATTGTAATAAAAATTCTCATAAAATACCAGAATCGCATGTTATGTTTATGAAAAATAAAAACTTTCTTTGAGGTAGCACCAATGTTGACAATAAATAATTAAAAAAAAATTAAATACTTATAGGTAAATGTCTTATTAAAAACAGAAATATTAAACTTACTTATTTAATCGTCAAGTTCAATAGAAATGAAATGTAGTAATTGAGTTCATCGTATTTTGCCTATGCTGATATTTAACTCGAAGATTCCGAAATTCTTAGTATAAAGAAGAAGAAAAACTTAAGATGAGAATTCTGTGACACTCAAAACCAGTAAAGTCGAAGAAGTAAACAATTACTTATCTAATGCCTAATTTGTGCTATAACATTTAAACTTGGTAACAAGAAATATGTATTAATAATGTAAACAGAAAAATAAAAATTGTGAATATATTTTTAAGTATATATGTTTTACCCTGTGATATGGGCTCTTTCTTTTATATCAAAAATGAGCATTTTTAATTCGAATTTTTTTTTGGATCAAAAACTGTTTAGTTTTGGTACAGTTAATGTCATCATCATGTATAACATTAAACAGCGTTACAGCTTTCTGTTCTGAAAGCGTTTGCCTAATTTAATTGATAATTTTAATGTTCTTTTACTATAAAGAATGACCAGATTCATGAATTGCAAATTTTTAGAAATTTAAAAATTCGTGACCAATAGTGTTAACAATAAAAGCTACCAAATCATTTAATTAGCCAATGATTAAAGTATAAAAACGTTGTAGGAAACGTGCAGATTGAAAATTCACAAAATTAAGATACATAATCATCTTCTGTGTGAAATTATTTCAGAAAAAAGTGAAAAGGTAACTTATTTGAAATATATGAGATACTTATATGAATATTTGACAACAGTTTGTCAGAAAAATAATGATGTTTTGACTAAAATAGAAATCTAAAAGTCAAATATAAATAATAAAGCTGAAGAACACAATCATTTTAAAATGGCGGAATTTAAAGATGTTTTAAATTTGCCCTGTTTGTTATCATTAAATTGCTAGCATAAGATGTTTCTAAACATTTAAAGATAAGGCACGTTCCTCGTTTTCCCACGTAAAAAAAAAAATTGAACTACTCAAACCTTTGAGATTGGAAACACGTCTTTCTTTGCTCCGTTAGCATATAAAATAAAAGCTACACGATGGGCTATATGTGCAGTGTCCACCACAAGTGTCGAAACCCGGTTTGTATCATTATGATACATTCGATTTTCGGCTGTGTCAGCGGTGATACAATATATGATAAAATATAATAGTGATAACAATATACTGCATATTTAAAAAGATACTTTATTGCGAAAAGCATTGGGAAATCGAATTTTGAAATTTTATATACATTCATAAAAATGTTAACTTTTGTGTTTATTTTTAGTTAATTTGTTGTTTATCACATATACATAAATAATATACCTCCCGATGAGACAGCGGTAAGCTTACGAGCTTAAAACGCTAAAATTCACGGTTCGATTCTCCGCGGTAAACGAGTTTTAATCTAAAAACAAACAAGCAATAGCTAATTTATGTTACATACTGTGAGTACCAAAATCTGATTTTTAGCATCATAAGACAACTTATCAGTGAACCACGGGAGTAGGGTAGTATTTGTGGTGAAAATTCAGCAGTATGATGCTCTGAACTATTATCAACTTTATAGTCAAAAGTTCCATCACCTTTGTGACTTATTTGAAGTTGAACGATGGCGTTGACAGATCGGTTATTTTATTTATAAATTTTGCACTTGTGTTGTTTCTATTATCATCCTAAAGTTGAAAAAAAATGTGTAAATAAAAATAAATCTGTAAAGAAAATATTGTAATTGACGCAGAAGCTAACTTTATTTTATGCATATGAAATTGTTTCTAAAATTAACAGTTTTTGTATTTTAAAATTAAATCAGTTTTAAAAAATCTGATCTAGTGAAAGTAAAAAACAATGCGTAGGTGACGTAATGATCATGTTTACTTTTCCCTTCTGACACAATAAAACTGTAAAACTGAAAGGTTTAGCGTCAGTAAATATGCATCACTTTATTGTTTAACCTAAAACAGACATAATAACATTTTCTTTGTCTAAATTACTTACTCTTTATTTTCTATCACGCGACTAAGTGATATTAGTAAATAGTTTTGGTCTGATTTAAGTTATTAAACTAACTAAATTATATTTGTGAAAACTCCAACCTCCCACCATAGATTCTTTAAATTAATGAACTGTCATCCTTTAGAATGTTTTTCAAGATAAATAATAAAAAAACATGTCTTTTTTTTAATCCATTCGCAGACTTCTTTCCTCATGAAAAATTAACCTGTACAAAGTTTGCGATTGCTGCTTTTAAGAATTTTACTAATTTCATATTATCCTATTGTAAAATCGGTATTTTCCGGAGAAACTTTCATGTAGCATAACCATGTCACACACATACAAGGCACAACTTTATCCTTACTTTCATTTGTCACTGTAATGTCTTCATTCAAGTGGGTGGCTCGACATGGCCAGTTGGTTAAGGCACTCCACTAGTAATCTGAGGGTCACGGGTTTGAATATCCTCGTCACACCAAACATGTTTGCCTTTTCAGTCGTGGAGAAGTTATTATGTAACTATCAATCCCATTATCTGTTAGCAAAAGAGTAGCCCAAGAGTTGGCGATGGGTGGTGATGACTTTCCCTCTAGTCTTACACTGCTGAATTAGGGACGGCTAGCTTTGCGCGAAATTCAAAACAAACCAAACCATTCAAATTCAGCCTTTAATTTATCTGTAGTAATTGCGAAAGAGAAGGATGGCTTAAACTTCTTATGTATAGACTTCTGGAAGCTGAAACTTCTGATAAATTGCGACTCTGAACCTATGGGCAACCCAAAAGTTATCATGATAAACTTAGATGTGACCAGGTTCTTTTAAAAGATTGATATTTTAATCACAGTTAATATTGCGTTCAAGCGTAATATATTCAATTACCTTAGATACATCCACTACATATATATATATAATGTTTTTGATTATTTAATATCTATCCAAGAATGAGAAATGCTCTATTTTATTCTGTGCACATCTAAAATTGAGATATTTTTTACAGATACTTTTAGGATAACGTTAACAAGTATAAATGAGAAAGCCTAAGCGTTTGAAAAGTTAAGCTTCTTGTCTTAAACCTATGATCTATTGCTTACCGTCATGAATAGTAACTAATATATGTTTATAGTATTTACATATTGCGTTACATCAGTTAACTGATAGAACAACGTTTTATAATCATATTAAATAACAAGCCAAGCTTTATTTTCGACCTAAATAGATAGCTAGCTCTGACTGAAAGTTAATATTGATCATCATATATTAAGACCTAATTTATACAACATATTCACATATATTTCACTGTAAAAATGATACAGGAAGGTATGTGTTTATCTGTACAAACGTAAGTTACACCTATCATAAAAATATACAAGTACAATATGCTGTTTACACAAGAACCTTAGGAGATACACACAAAGTCAAAGTTACATGTACGTGTTTGAAAATACGAAACAGGGTGTGATGCAGTAATTAAAATTATTATTATTTTTGTTTATGCTCATGCATGCACTTCTATCTTAGTAGGCCTGGCATGGCCATTTAGTTAAGGCATTTGAGCGTCGTGGGTTTGAATCCTCGTCATACCAACAAACTCGCCCTTTCGGCCGTAGGAGCGTTATAATGTTTCGGTTAATCCAACTATTCGTTGGTGAAAGAGTAGCCCAAGAGTTGGCGGTGGGTGGTGATAACTAGCTGCTTTCCCTCTAGTCTTACACTGCTAAATTAGGGACGGCCAGCGTAGATAGCACTCGTGTAGCTTTGCGCGAAATTCAAAATAAACCAAACCAATCCATTAAGTGAAGCGCAGGCAAGAAAAATAAGAATAGTTCTTTCTTAATGCAAATAACTCTGCATTAGAAATTGTAGGTAACGAACTTAAATTTATTAATGGAAGGCTTTGATACTGGATAAAATAGCGTATGTTAATATAAATGAAGCTTTATTTAGGCTGGATCTATTAAATAGTGCATGTTTATTTACTAACGCAAATATTTTATGTATAGATTAAAACTCAGTCGTATGGAAGTATTTGACAGTCCAGATTTTTAAGTTATGTGGAGTAACATAATCAACCTATACAGAAATTCTGCAAACCAAACTTAAAAATAAGTTCTTATAATGAATGCGGAGTTTCTAAATAAATTAAAATTATACCTTTAGTATTTCAAAGTGGAAATGTATTTAGTATTTCGACTTTTGCGCAAAGTTACACGAAGGCTATCTGCTATAGCCGTTCATAATTTAGCAGTGTAAGACTAGAGGGAAGGCGGCTAGTCATCACCACGCACCGCCAACTGTTGAGCTACTCTTTTACAAACGAAAAGTGGAATTGACCGTCGTATAATAACTCTACGGCTGAAAGGACGAGGATGTTTAATATGACGGTGATTTGAACCTGTGACCTTCAGATTACGACTCGAGTGCCTTAACCACCTGGCCATGCCGATCCTAACTGAAAATGATGGTACCTTAATTAATATTGGTAATTAAATTACAAATGCCTTCGTAACTAACACAACATGATATTTTTGTCAGTTATTTGATGGCAGTTTTGATTAAGAAATTGTTATATTTTAATATTAAATGCTTTATTTTTTAATATCTAACAGTTTAAAGAACATAAAAATAACTTTTCAAGTTCCGATATCGTAATTTATTTTTTCTTGAAGAAAGTATTTGAAATAAACGTTAATAAAAATCTTGCAAAAATTAATAGCGACAAGGAAAAAAAGTTATGAATCGCAGCATGTGCATGAGAACATTATTTCGACTAGTTTTTTGAAAGCTTAATGAATGAACATCATTATAAACTGTCTTATTTAAGATTTATTGCTTTACTTATTTTTTTCTGATTATAAGTTTGTAAATTGGTTGATAAAATAGCTCCCCTCGGTGTGGATTCCTGTAAGTCGTGAGGGGACCTCCCAGGGAAGGTTCTGTTCTATCTAGTTACCTTCTCTGGGATCTAAACATCCACCCACGTGTTTGCCGTGCGTGGCGACCCGTGAAGGGGAGGAGAAGATCCTGGTGGTTGAGGGGTCCAACCCTAACACACCACTTTGGCCTCGAATTCCTGTAGACGGGCGGCCTTTGGGTGGCCCCCCTTGGGTCAATCGGCTGGTCCACTTGGGCTAGAGTCAGCCAAGTACCAGTGTTGGAAGTTCTCTACGGGTGTTGTGGACATTGTGCCTGATGCTGGTGTTTGGGTATAGTGCTCACGAAACCCTGGCGTTGCTGCATTGTCCTTGCGTGACTTTGTAGTGCGTCCCCTTGTAGGGCTCCATGGTGGGTGGGGTCAGTGGGTACCGAAATTTTTTCTTTTTCCTATGGATCCTCTAAAAAATTTAAATAAAATTGTAAAAAAACAGTCAATGGGTAAGCGACCACGTCTTGAATACTCAGAACAGCAATCTTCAACATCAGTAACACACGTACCTCATTTTCTTATATTACATTCTCTTTCGGAAAAACCTTTAGGGCAAATGTCCCCTTTTTTTATTCAAAAGGGACTAGAGGGACTTGCTGGCTCTCCAAAATCAGTAAAGAAACTTCGATCTGGTGACATATTGGTTGAAACATCCACATCCCAACACAGTGAACTCCTCTTGAATTCAAAGGCAATTGGGGATATACCTATTGAGGTTACACCCCATGCTACCTTGAATTCTTCACGAGGAGTTATTGTTGAAAGGGATTTGAAGAACGTTCCCGAGTCAGAGATTCTCGCTGGTCTCTCCACTCAAGAAGTTTCTGCAGTGAGGCGCATCTCCACTCGCAAAGATGGAGTTACACTGCCAACAAATACCCTCGTTTTAACATTTACTTCACCACGTGCACCTGCCACCATCAAGGCAGGTTATCTCATTTGCAGGGTTCGGCCATACATTCCAAACCCTCTTCGATATTTCCAATGTCAGAGATTCGGCCACTCAAAGACATCCTGTCGTGGTTCCCTGACATGTGCTCGTTGTGGAGGCAAGGACCACGATGCCTATGACTGTGACATGAATCCACATTGCGTAAACTGCAATGGTTCTCACCCCTCTTACTTTCATTCTTGCCCAAAACGATTGGAGGAAAAAGAGGTGCAGCGTTTGAAAACGACACATAACATTAGTTATCCTGAGGCTCGGAAATTGCTGTCCACAACTCCATCTCGGACATATGCTGCTGCACTTCATTCCACAACTACAGTGGGAGTGCAGACAGATCTCTCTGTGCCTCCAAGTGAATCGTTTTCAAAACAAATGTAAAGCCTTTTGACCTCCGTGGTTAAAAAGGTTGATGAACGACTTCCACACCCATCTCTGTTCCTCCCATACCTTCCAACAAACCTCAAGATCCACGTCCTTCAGTTTCAAATACAGGCATTTCTTCTTATACATCTTTTTCTCCCACCACAAGAGACAAAACAATTATTCGTTCGCGTCCTCAGTCACTGGATTCCCCTTCCAATAACAAAAAACCTGCCCACCCGACACAGAGCAGGATCCATGGAGGTTGATAGACCTCCTCCGACTAAAGACAGTAAAGAAAAAATACGTGGTCGTAAACCGAAGGGTTCTCCAGCCACTTCACCTACCCGTTCTTAAAAATGGCCACCTTGATACAATGGAACTGTCGAGGTTTACGTTCTAATCTGGATGATATCAAAAGGCTGATTGCTTCCTGCCATCCTGTTTGTCTTTCTTTACAAGAAACATTTCTCAAAACTGCTGATACTGTCTCCATTCGGCAGTTTTCTCTGTACAGAAATGACAGGTTGTGTGATGGTCGAGTACATGGAGGGGTGGCACTGTTGGTTGATCAACACGTGCCCACCCTGTCTTTGTCACTCAACACACCCTTGGAAGCTGTAGCCATCCGTGTTTCCTTGGGTCATACCATCACTGTTTGTTCTCTGTACCTGTCCCCTGGAAAGACATATGATCAATCAGATCTTGATGCTTTCGTTGAACAATTGCCATCTCCATTTCTAATCCTAGGGGATTTTAATGGACATCATCCCCTCTGGGGAAGTGCTATTATTGATGGGAGGGGCCGATCTGTAGAGCGGATGCTCTCTGATCACAATCTTTCTCTTTTCAATACTGGTTCTTCCACTTACTTTCATGCACCTAGTCAGTCCTTTACCGCTATTGATCTCTCAGTTTGCTCCCCTTCATTATTTTCCCATTTTTCATGGAGGGTTGACAGTAATCCACTAGGCAGTGATCATTTTCCGATCCTTTTGAGAGAGACTGGCCGTGGTCGATGCCATCCTACCCGCGTGCCCCGGTGGAAGCTGGATCAGGCAGACTGGTCCACTTTCACTGCTCTCGCAGAACTCGATCCTGCCATCGTAAATCAGCCATCAATAGACGACTGTTTAGCAGCGGTAACTGACTGTATTACACATGCAGCTGCTCAGTGTATTCCTAAAACCTCGACACGTTTTCCACGATATCCTCGTCCGTGGTGGAATCCTGCTTGCCACTTAGCACGGAAGGCTCAAAAGCGGGCCTGGGATACTTTTCGTAGATATCCCACACTTTCAAACCGGGTTGCTTCTCGATCTTACTCTCTGATGGTCAGGAGGTGACTGATGTTCGGAACATCGCTAACACTCTAGGTGAAAGCTTTTGCCGGGTATCTATCACTTCTGCTTGTTCCCCCCACCTTCCTGGCCATCAAGACTCGGGCAGAGCGATCACCTCTTTCCTTTCGAACTGACTGTTTCTTTGACTATAATTGTCCTTTTACCCTGGTGGAACTAAAAAATGGCCCTTCATCGGTCTGCCAGTACGTCTGTTGGACCTGATGATATTCATTATGACATGCTGCACTATCTATCTCCTGCTTCTCTTGATGTCCTTCTGATTGTTTTCAACCGGATCTGGCAGGAGAATGTTTTTCCTGATGCCTGGCGCCAGGCTATTATTTTACCTTTCTCTAAGCCAGCGAAAGATCCCAAGATTCCTTCAAACTACCGTCCAATTGCTTTGATGAGCTGTCTCTGTAAGACATTAGAAAGGATGGTTAATGCTCGTCTTGTTTGGTTCCTTGAATCAAACAACCTCCTCTCGCCCACCCAGTGTGGGTTCCGTCGACAGCACTCCACCACAGACCACCTAATTCGTCTTGAAACATCTATCAGAGAAGCCTTTCTCAACCGCCAACATCTTGTATCAATATTCTTTGACATAGAGAAGGCTTACGACACAACATGGAGGTATGGCGTTTTGCGAGACCTCCATACATATGGGTTACGTGGCCATCTACCCATGTTTATTAAAAAAATTTTAATGGACAGGAGATTCCAAGTTCGTGTGGGTTCGACACTTTCCCGTTCTTTTGTACAGGAACTTGGAGTCCCTCAAGGCTGTGTATTGAGTGTTACACTCTTCAGTATAAAGATAAATGCCATCACTGAACAACTCCCTCTCACTGTTGCGAATGGGCTGTATGTCGATGACTTTCACATCTCATGTCAGTCATCAAACATGAGATATATTGAGCGGCAACTACAAACCGCCCTCAATTGTGTACGGAAGTGGACTCTGGCGAACGATTTTAATTTCTCTCTCTCCAAAACTGTATGCCTGCACTTTTGCCGTCGACGGGGTATTCACCCTGATCCTGAACTTCATATCGGTGAAGTTTTGCTGTCAGTGGTCCCGGAGACCAAGTTCTTGGGGCTTATCTTTGATCGTAAACTGACCTTTATACCACACTTAAAGCAGCTTCGGGTCAAATGCACAAGAGCACTGAACATCCTCCGTGTTCTCTCTTCTTCCAGTTGTGGGGCAGATCGCTGTTCAATGTTAAAGGTATATCGTGCTCTTATTAGATCGAAACTCGATTATGGATCAATGGTCTATGGCTCTGCCAGACCCTCGGCCTTAAAGATGCTGGACCCCGTTCATCACCAAGGACTTCGACTCTGCACTGGGGCTTTCCGTACCTCTCCAGTTCAAAGTATATACATTGAATCTCATGAACCTTCTCTACACCTTCGCCGTTTGCAACTATCTTTACAATATACTTCGAAACTTCATTCTTTACCAAAGCATCCCACCTGGAAATGTGTTTTCCTTCCTCGGTGGGCAGTACTTTTTTCAGAACAGACGATCTGTCATTGCTCCATTTGGCCTTCGCATCCGGGAGCAATTGGATGAATTGGGTCTGTCCTTGGATAACATTGCAGATTCCACAGGTCGGCCCATCCCACCATGGCTTATTACAGCCCCCAAATGTGACCTTTCTTTCAGTCACCTAAAAAAGGCAGATACTCCAGATTGGAAGTACCGTCTTTTATTCAATGAATATCTTTCAAACAATCATTCAGTTCCCATTTATACAGATGGTTCCAAATCAGGTAATTCAGTGGGCTCTGCTATGGTTTGCTATGGGTCAGTAGTTGCGCGCAGAATCCCTTCTACAGCTTCTGTGTTCACTGCTGAACTGTATGCCATATCTCTTGCCCTGGATCATATCGCAGCTGAGCAGTACTCCAACTGCACTATTTATACTGATTCGCTTAGTTCTATACTTGCCTTGGAATCGCTACACGTTAGCTCACATCCTATTCTCGCTGATATTCGAAACCGACTGGCCCATTTCTCATTAGCAGCTACTTCAATCCAGTTTTTTCTGGATACCAGGCCATGTTGGTATTCGCGGGAACGAGCTTGCAGACATGGCAGCTAAATATGTCTGCTTCAGCACCATCACTCCTATGCCTATTCCGTACATGGACTATGGTGTTGTCTTCAAGGCTCGGCTCCGTGCCAGCTGGCAGTCCACTTGGAATGAGCAACGTGACAACAAACTTTTTCAAATCAAACCCAAAGTTGGACTTTGGCCATCTAGCTTCCGTAAAGTTCGGAAGGAGGAAGTTGTTCTCACTAGGCTACGCATTGGTCACAGTTTTTTAACTCATCAGTTTCTTTTATCTGGAACTAATGCACCAATGTGTAGTTTGTGTAACACTCAAATCACTATCAGCCACGTTTTACTTTCTTGCCATCGTTACAATTCTCAACGACGGCAATATTTTAAACATATTTTTCCCAGGGTCAATCTGTAACATTGGACAGAGTTATTGGTGATGGTGACTCTGTCCACCTTGATAATGTTTTTAATTTTTTAATGGCCATTAACCTTTTTAATCTCATTTAAGTGTTGCATATTTATTCATTACACCTTTTTAATTGTGGTTCCTTTTTTACAGTTTTAATCTCTCTCCTTCAATTTGACATTGGACAATGGCCAGAACATTAAATAACTCGACAACAGGACTGGAAAGGCCAACTTCAGGTGACTAACGCTCCTGTTTGAACTATCCGTTTGAACTACTCGTTAGTCATCCTGGCGAGTTGTTATTATACTTTTGCTGCATATCATTTCACACTTTTACTACTTAACTTTTTAGTACTGGCCATATTGACTCATAACCCAGAACCAGGACTGGAAAGACCAACTTCAGGTGACTGACGGTGGTTTTTATACTTACCTGTTAGTCTTCCTGGCGGGTTACGATCATTACCATTCTGCTACAGGTAGTTCTTTACAACTTTGTTGACTGGATGTCAACATTGGTTTTTACGCCATTTTCTGTTTTAATTGCCGTTTTGCTTTTATTTTCAATTACTTTTACAAATTTTACTCCATTTACTTGACTTTTATCTTTTTACTGGACATATGGCTACTCATTATTACGATTTTGCGGAGTGTCTTTTAAAACTTTTATTCTTTTACATTTTGATAATAGCTGCTATGACACATAACCCGGAACCAGGACTGGAAAGGCCAACTTCAGGTGATTGACGGTGGTTCTTGAACTTACCTGTTAGTCTTCCTGGCGGGTTATGATCATTAACATTTTGCTAGAGTAAATATTTTACAACTTTGAAGACTGGATGTCACCATTGGTTTTTACACCATTTTCTGTTTTAATTGCTGTTTTGTTTTTACCTTCATTTACTTTTACAAATTTTACTCCATTTACTTGACTTTATCTTTTTACTGGACATTTGGCTACTCATTATTACGATTTTGCGGAGTGTCTTTTAAAACTTTTATTCTTTTACATTTTGATAATAGCTGCTATGACACATAACCCGGAACCAGGACTGGAAAGGCCAACTTCAGGTGATTGACGGTGGTTCTTGAACTTACCTGTTAATCTTCCTGGCGGGTTATGATCATTACCTTTTTGCGAGAGTAAATACCTTACAACTTCTTATACTCTGCCTTCTATCTTAACATTGTAGACTAGGTGTCAACATTGGTTTTATACTTTTTTGTTTTACCTTCATTTCCATTTATGTCTATTACTACATTTATTTATTTATTTTTATTTTTTTTTACATTTTTACCGAATGTCTGGCGCAGATAGCCTCGCTGCTTTGTGCCATAAAACACTAAATCAATCAATCAATCAATAAAATAGCTCTTATATATTTTATAACATTAATAATAAAAATAATCTGTCTCGTGTCTGAATCATGCCAGCATTTACTGACGTCATACGTCAAAAAATAGATATTTCTCTCACACTCTTAGTAATTATTTAATTCTATTAAATAGTCTCTTTTTAAATATAAATTCGTAAGCGCATTAGAAATACGACATAATTCTTTTAATGTATTGATGTTGAGTGATGGATTAAAATACGTAATTAATAAAAACGCTGACTTCATCTAACGTCATGTCACATGACACATGAACTGCGGAAAATAGTCACAGTGGCGAATTGTATTCGACACTCAACTTAGTAATATAATCGCATGAGGTCACACATCACTAATCTTCAACATCGGCTGTTCACAAAATTACTTTAAAAAATGTCATACGTCCATCACTGATTTAATGATATTTTGTCTGAATGCTTTCAAGTAGTTAGCTTTTCTGACTGTGGCTCTGAGGAACCATGGTTCGCGCTAAATTGCCCTTCCGACAAAACAAAAATCGCGTTTCAGTCTGACGGGAGTATCTGTTGACTAACGGGATGGTGATACTAGTTGCCTTCCTTCTGGTCTGTCGCTTCAAAATTATAACAGTTAGTGCAGATCGTCCACGACAGTTAGCCTTGTGTAACATTCAACAAACAAACTATCTTTTATCTATAGATCGGGTGAAAATTACTTGCTTACATACAGTATATGTTACGAATCATGGTGTCTGTTTTGGTGCTCGTGTCGTTTACATCCGCCACTTCCCGCGCCGCTTTTGTAAAGTTGCGCATGCGGGCGAAGCTCAACATTCACTTTTCAAATGACAAGAGAACAAACAAGCAAGAATAATGTTGATGTCACATTTTATTTCGCAAGTAGGATATTCTACACTAAATTATTAGTAATTAGTCACACTATCATTCAAATTTCAAAATGTAACTTAACTTTATTGCATGTTATTGTTGAGTGGCTTTTAGCAAAACATAAAACAAAATAATTTATTGATAATTAAAGGAAAGTCATGGATACGTGCACAGAAAAGTTTATTGTTTTTTTTTACAAACCTTAGATGACACAAAAATAGCCAAATACAGAGTATAGAAGCAAATTTCTTAACCAAAAATGAAGGGTACTAACTTATCGCCCAAGCACATAGCCGAATACAGATAACATAATAATACGTGGTTGTCTACTATAAAAATCATCTTTTTGTATTGACAATTTAAAATTCAAAAAGATAATACAAAATATTTTGTTGTTGTATAAACAAATTTTAGAAAACAATTGTTTATAACACAATGGCTTATCTGGTCGAAAATTCAGTAAAATTGTGTAAATTGCTTTAACATAATGTCTAATACATTTCTCTGCACAAGAAAAAAAAAAGTGTTTTATTGGCATTATTTGAGTTTCTAATCCAAATAATATGGGTTTTCACAGTAGATTACGTTCCATGAGGCTGCCTCAACTTGAATCTCATCCATGGAGATATAGTTAATTCATCACTAAATTAAATCACATCTATAGTAGTCAAAATATATTCATTCTTTTAAAAACAACTTTTTCAGCCACACGTAAAGTTTTCAAAGAAAATATATCTTTTTCTGTCAGCCCACCATCCTCAATTGTAAAACGGCTGAGTCGAACTGATTGTCTGATAACAGCCCCGCATCAAGCGGTTATGGGTCATTCCATGTCAACTCACCTAGGACTTCTCAGTTCATGTCATAGTTTTCCTTAAAAAAATGTAAGCAAAAACTTCGTTCTGATTTATTCAGCCATCCAATACAACTTTGGGATTTTGCATGGCTGAATAAATCAAAATGAAATTTTTGCCTGAATTTTTTTCAAGAAAATCTATGACATGAACTAGGGGAAAGTTCTTTTTTTCTGTGTGAGGTGGCTTTGAGTGACCTCTATACAAAATGTATTGAACCAAGTACCTGAAACAACAGATGTTCGGAAGATTAAAAACGAGTTGGCCTTGCTGGCAAACCATAAATTTAGTTATTTCAAGTATTGTGCTCATTTTAATTATCAGTATCGTCTCGTAGTATAGGTAACTAAAATAAATAAATTGATGCGAGTTCCGAACTGCAAATACATGGAGCGACAAAACAACAGTACATACACTCTCATACTTAGAGAAAACAGGTAGAACGGTGGACTGACCTCAGCTTTATTACCAACTGAATAAATGACAGAAGAAATGAACTTATAACACGGACATTATTTAGGGGAAGAAGTAACAATTTTTTTTTCTGTACGAAATTTCTCGTCATGCTAAATTAATACATACACAAAATACGCTATATTGTACAGCGCCAGCTGAAGTGGAAGGCCTACGCGAAATATGACTTCTCCCGCCCCTCTTCAAACCTTTTGTGAAATGATTTTCAATCTAGTCGCTTGAGTAAAATATACCTGAATTTTTTCTGTATATTTGAAAGAACGGATAATTCAGTAATAGATCCGCAGAAATATCGTAGAATTGAACATTATTTATTTATAAGTAACTAAACCCTAAAATCAATTGAAAACCAATTTGACCCTATCAGTATCACCATGAAAACTGAATTTCTCTACAATGTTAGAAATTCGAAGAATATAAAAGAGCAAAAATAAAATTTTTTTCTTTGAATATTTCCAAGAATTTCAGGAGGGAAAATATTATGACCTAGATAATACGGAATTATAGAAAAGACTTTAAATATTTTCGGGTTTTGTTTTGAGGCCATTAACCGTTCTTACTGTTTTTTAAATTATATACAAAAAAATTGAAGAGTCACATCCAGACGTAAGCCTTACCATTAGCAAAAGGCGTTTTGTTTGTGTGATTGTGTTTTCAGTTATTACTAAAGAAAACGAAATATTATTATCAATAGATTATTCAGAAGTTATTGAAAAACTTCAATCTTATCCAAAAAAAAGCTCAAAAATATTTTGATGTATCTATGTAATTTTCAGAAGCAGAATCAAAGACCAAGTGTATTTTTGGATTAAGTGTAATTTATATTAATTCAATGGAAAATGCATTTTTTAGTTGTTGTTATTCTTTTGCGTAATGTGTGAATAGGCAAGCATGTTCAATGGCCAGATTTAAACTCTGCCTGCAAATTGCTAGTCGAGTGCCTTAACCACCAGACTATACCAGTCACAGAAAGTGACGTTGAAGAACTGTAACCCGTACACAAGAACGTTATGGTTCATAGATCGTTCCACGCTCAATACGCGTTAAAAATAGTTAATGGTAATAGTGGGAGTCGGTTCACTATGGAATAACACTGAAATCAGGGGTTCGATTCCCCTCGGTGGACTCAAAAGATAGCTTGATGTGGCTTTGCTATAAGAACACACACACATACTCAATACAGAATTTGTTTT
Organism: Tachypleus tridentatus; assembly: GCF_004210375.1. Classification (NCBI taxonomy): domain Eukaryota; kingdom Metazoa; phylum Arthropoda; class Merostomata; order Xiphosura; family Limulidae; genus Tachypleus; species Tachypleus tridentatus. Next base: position 115,706,084 of record NC_134826.1, read on the forward strand.
CCTTAAAAGAAACCTTATTGGACTAGAAAGGACTCTGTAAAAATACCCATTTCTTTAATCATATATACACTGTGCTATAGTAAACCTAAACAATACCTTTTCACAAAATATCTAATCATTCTTAATCAACCTCAGTTAATTTGTTTGATACAGATGGTATAACTTGCATCTTTCACATGCCTCTATTAGGAGACCTCTCCTCCCAGTAGCTCAGCGGTGACTTAAACGTTAGGCTTATCACGCTAAAAATTGGGTTCCCATACCCGTGGTGTGCAACACAGATATGCCACCTTGTAGCTTTGTGCGTAACAATAAATATATTAAGAGATCATAATCTGAAAACGCATAATGACACGAACCTGTACTGACCAGATTATAACTTATGCAATATATCATAACATCCCCCTTCCTCCTCATTGGTTCAGCGATAAGTTTAAGAGTTCATCATACGAAAAATCGAATTTCGAGGCTGTATGGGAGGGAGAGCACAGCTAACTCAGTGTTCATTGCTGGACTTAACAGCAATTAAATTTACTTAAAGTCGAATTGACACACATAACCAAACGTCAACAGAACTTACTGGGAACCTTCAACTGCAACTCTAGAAGTACCAGCAGATATCTCTAATACTTTAGATCTTTACTTTCTACTAAAACATTATATTCTGATTTCTTTAGATTTTATATAGTATTTGTGCTTGTGTTATTTACATTAATATTATTTTATATACTTATTGATTTGGTAATATCTGACATTGATTCGATTTATTTTTTTAGCATTTGTTTTACTCATACCAATGATATGTATATAGACTTACTGTGTTTACTATATGTAAAACTAATAATTCGATCTCTATTTGCGAGCAAAAATCAGGAACGTAAGATAAAGTACTGCTTAATTTTAGAAGAAACAACTTACTATAAACCTGTTGACAGGCAGATTGGAGGAAATTTTTAGTTGTGGGAGATAATCTAAATTTTGTGAGACTACGACTTCAGATTTGGCTGGATGGGACTATTGTATTAAACTGCCTCAATCAGATATCAATTCGCATGGTACCTAATTTGTATTTCCCTATCGTAACTTAAAAATAATCATTTCAAACAGTGTTTCTCAAACTGTACTGCTGAGCCAAAATGGGTTGCAAGGCTTTTGTTGCCGAGGGGAGGAAATCATAAAAAATATTGCAATAACGAATATTTTAGATTACGTACAGTAATTTCGTGTCAGTCTGGGTAGGGAGAGGTAGTCGCTACATTATAAAATGTTTGCAAAGGGAAAACTTCGCATAAACGTTCGAGAACCCGTAATCTCAAACATGTCCCGGATTTAGAGTCCAGAGAGATTGTTTGTTTATTTTGAATTTCGCACAAAACTACAAGAGGGCTCTCTGTGCTTGCCGTACCTAATTTAGCAGTGTAAGACTACAGGGAAGGCAGCTAGCTAGTCATCACCGCTCAACGTCAACTCTTGGACTATTCTTATACCAACGAATAGTGGGAGTGCACGTAATTTATAACGCCATCACAGCCGAAACGGCGAACATGCTTGGTGTGATGGGAATTCGAACCCGCGACCTTCAGATTATGAGACGAGCGCCCTTACCACCTGCCCATGCCTGGCCCTCAGAGAGATTCAGCAGAAATTAAGTAGTGAGACAAATAAATTATGTTTGAAATTGACATATATTGAAAAATTAAAAATATCTGTGACCAGAGTGTGATTTTAATTTTTTGTTTTCCTGCAGTTTAAAAATCCAGTTGCATACTTTCATATATGTATATATTTTTTAACTTTTCACATTAACGAAACAAAGTAAGATATTGGAAGGCAATAGATCAAAATAAGCCATTTCTTTAATCTAAAATAAAATATCTGAATAAGAAGTGCTTCTTTTTGTAACAAAGTTGTGTGTATGCTCCACCCTCTATATTAAAAAATCTATTAGTCACCCGTAGACCTTAATTGCGTGCCTGAATCAGTCTGAAACTCTAAGTCACAGCATTTGTTGTTCATTGCCACCTATAATAATTCACAAATCTCTTTAGTTATCCAGTAATGATAAATCTAATTAACTATAATATGGTATTTGGCATTATACGATACATGAGCTAACGGTGAGATCAGACACCAAGATTGAGGAATAATCCTTCCTACTTTAGAAATGCTAACCACAAGGAAGACAACTAACAACAGCACCCTCCAACTACACAGCTTTGGTCGGTCGAACCATATAGCGGAAGAGCCTAATTTTTATAATAATTCCATTTTATTATTTGTTGTTGTTGTTGTTATGTCATACCGCCAATTTTGTTTTTAGCAGTATGCATGCCGACTTGCACCATCTCGCTGAATGAGAAATATGTATATTCTGGACCAGTGTTGTGTGTATATATATATGTATTTAGTACATTACAAAAAATAAACCTAGGTCAATAGAACTCTGGCTCTCTAAAAATCCACCACCTCTGTCAATAATTTACATCTTTCGCTGTATATACGTAAAATTACTCGTACGTGTTAGATAAAAAATATTTCTGGTTATTTCATTGGTCACAAATAACAACCTATAACTGTGACGTATTAACTACAGCTCTTAATCTTAGTATGAGTGCTACCTTCCAACAAAATGTAGAAAAAAAAGTTAGTTTATACATTTAACAATTTACTCATATCTATGTAAGTTATCTAATCAGAAGCCTTACGTGGTTTAGTGATTAGTGTATCCCAGAATATGATGATTTGCAATTTCTTGTCGCAAAAGTACGCTCTGCAATTTGAATCCGTGAGCGTGTTTTATGAGATTAATAGTCTAATTCCTTTAAGCGATCAGTTAGTATTAGCTTAAACATTGACATTCAGTGCTGTGTTCTAACTACCTGTCTTTCCTCTAAAACTTTAATTTAAATTGATAACTATCACATTATGTGCAGCTAGCCCTTTTTTATTTTTGCGCTAAATTCTATAACAAACGAATTACTAATCATGTTTGTGTGTGTGTGTGTGTGTGTATCATTTATTTATATTTGCATATACATACACTTATATTGTACAGATATATATTAATAAATTTGGGAATACGTGAATCTAATTCACAAGACGAATATTTGAAAGAAAATTCATTTGTTTTAGCAACTACAGAGCTCAAATTAGTGTTTTTAAAGCTTATTCTATATAGAATAAGATCCCAATTTTGGAAATATTAATTATAAATTTATTTTTTAATTTTGTATTAAAAGTGTAAGAATCTCCAGTTTCAATAAATCGCGTAATATCATATAACGATTCAGCTAAACTCATAATTTAGCAAGAAAATGGATGAAAGCAGAAAAATCACATTAAATAGGTGCCAGCATTGCTTAGCACAACGACTGTATAGAAAAAAATAAGACTGTATGTTGCCTAGTGATATCTAGTTCTTCTCTAAGTTTACTGAAAAATGTGGGGGATACCTTTTTGAATTTAAAACGGTAGCATTCGGTTTATTTTGATTTATGGAGTACAACTTCCTGAATTACGAAACATATCATCATGTCATTTTTATGTTTACTTAGAAATGTGTTCATAACTTCTCAAATTTTAGATATTAGTAACCTGCTGTTTGGCTTAAGTTTACTTAGAAATAGGAGAAATTACAGATTATTGTGTACGTTATAATAAAAAGATTTTGAATAAACAAATTGGCAACTCTCGTGACAACCACAGCTGATTTAAAGTCATTAAAGAAAGGCATATACAGAATTACGTTTTGACATTGTTTAGCTGTTTATAAGTAAATGATCACTCTTGGAAATGTATATAACACCTTTTCGACCTAATATATTCATACACTCAAAAATGTAGACTGTGTAATACGAAGATATTATTGAACTTAGTGGAATTATAAAACAAGGAAATATGGATCAAATTGGGGTACCAGGGCCATCCAGAAAGATATCTATAATAAGTCGTACCACAGCCAAGGCAAGCAAAGTAACACATTTTGTAATAGGTGAAAATGCACGAACACAAATATTAGTAATAAAATTCATCCACGTTTCCTGCAGTATTATACAACATAATAAAATAAAAATCTCTGTTTGAAAAAGACACAACCCGAGTATTGGTTCACCGAGGTAAGAAGCTGCAGAATGAAACGGGTGTTCATGCTATATGTAGACAAAACAGTGATGAAGTTCTACATAATCGAAGAGTTGAAACAGGCCTGGAAAACAACTATTCTCGTATACTAAGTGAATTATGGAAAGACTTCAACGGTAACTACAACGCATGGCTATTTTCAAGAAGCACAGTCGTTAAATAAATCGAAACAGGATGTGGTGACATGATTTATGGCGACGTGGTGAGCCTCCAAAATCGTTTTAGTGTAACGTGCACAACCTCTGTAAAAGTCAAGTAGCGGTATCCTACATTTTGTAATTTTACTTAGAAAGGTAAAACATACTTCAAGAACCTCACACAGCAGTATCTTTATATTTTCTATGTTTACTTGGAAATGCGAAAGATGATTTCGTAAATTGTAAGCAAATTCATGTGAGAACTGAAATAGGATTTAGCAATTACTTCTTCGAGAAGTTTCTGACAAACTTTATGATAGAAAAATGGTTACATAATAAAGAGAATTCCACCTAATTAAGGCATCTAAGACATTATCAGTTTGGTTTCTTTGTGTTAAACAAACTTTTTGTGCATCATAAATAAAGAAAAACTTGGAAATCAGCGGGTCCAGCGAGCTTACACCGGCCGCCATGCTGAAAATATTGTAAAGTGGCCATTTGTTTCAATTAATTTGTACAAGGGTGTATGCAAGTGGTTCATGATCCATCTGAACGATGAACACCTTTCTATAGAGGTGGTTCTGGATGGCAAATATGATGGCTAAACATTCTCGTTTGATCACAAAACAGTGCTTGTCATTACTCCACGGAAATAAATCATCTTGAAATTCTTGTAGGAGTACTGCTCCAATTACAATGTCTGAAACATCAGTCTGAATGATAAATAGTTTGTTGAAGTCTGTGTTATAAGTATTGGTGAACCTCCCAATATGTTTTTTATCTTCTGGAATGTCATCTGCTGTGGTTGTTCCCACTTCACCTTGTTGAGTAGGCCTTTCTTGTTAAGGTCAGTCAATGATGCAACATCTTCAACGTAGTTTGAGGTCAACTTGTAGTAGTTAATATGATATGACTTGCTGATTGGTCGTTGAAACTGGAGCATTTTGTATTCAGGTTACCTTCTTTTGTCCATTAATATCTGTTTGTTACCCACTTTATGTCCAACCAACTAAGCACAAAATAGCCAAAGTTGCAGTTAGATTGTCTAATTGTCAGATCTGCTGCCTTCACACATTTGAAAAGCTATTCGAGTTTGTTTAGATGATATTTCTATCTGACTGTTGTATCAGAATATCATCCATATAATACTCGATATTAGTAATATTGTGCAACATCGTCCTCATCATAAGTTGAATGTTGCTACTTAGTTGACTAACCCTAATGATATCCTCTTGAATTGGTAACAGGCATCTGGTGTCACAAATGCTGTTTTCTCTTTCGATCATATATCCAACGGGATCTGCCAGTAACCTATACTACGTCAATCTTTTAAAGGATTCTGATCCCATCTAATTTTATCATGATAACTTTGGGTTGTCCATAGATTCAGAATCACAAGTTATCAGAAGATTCAGCTTTCAGAAGTCTATGCATGAGAAGTTTAAGCCATCCCTCTCTTTAGTGATTACAACAGATAAACAAAAGGCTGAATTTGAATGGTTTGGTTTGGTTTGAATTCCATGCAAAGCTACACAAGGGCTATCTGCGCTAGCCGTCCCTAATTTAGCAGTGTAAGACTAGAGGGAAGGTCATTGCCAACCACCGCCAACTCTTGGGCTACTCTTTTACCAACGGATAGTGAGATTGACCGTAACATTATAACGCTCCCACGACTGAAAGGGCGAGCATGTTTGGTGTGACGAGTAGTCGAACCCGCAACCATCGGATTACAAGTCGAGTGCCTTAACCATCTGGTTATGCCGGGCATTGAATTTGAAGGACTGATAATTCAAGTTTTTAACGTAGTCTCAACTCCCTATTTTATCAGGCAACCTGGACTGAATTTCTGGTTGTGGTCTCGATTTTATGTTGCACAACACCTTTCATATCTGATCTATCTGTGAAAGTATCTGCATACTGCCACAGTAAATCTTTCGTCTGCTTGTCAGTTAGTTCCTTAATAATATTTATGTATTTATATGTCTCGTCTCCACCCAGCGATCTTAGGACTAGTAGGTCTTCAATTTCTGTGAAAAAATCACGGTTTTCTTGTTCTATGTCTATGACAGCCACACCTGCCATGTGCACCTGTACCTCAATAGCTGTACCCATTATGTCTTTTCTATCTCGAAATACCTATTCAACAGATCTATATGATATATTTCTGTCTTCCCATCTGCTTTCATTTTCTGATACATTCTGTTGATAACTTCCTATACCTCAAAAGGTGATTTTTACTGCAGGGTGAGTTTGTTGTTTTCTGTAGGTAGCAGAAAGAAGACCTTCTTTCCAACCTTTAAACGTCGATCCTTAGCCTTCTTGTTATAGAAGTGCTTCTGACTGTCTTGGATGGATTTGAGTTTCCCACTAGAACTGCTTTGGTTCGTATAGTCCAGTACTACTTTCTTGTTCTTTTGTAAGTATCCCTCACTGTCTTGTGCTCGACTTTCTCTCGTGCACTGTCCCACAGTTTCTGCAGTGTGAGGTTTTTATTTTATGCTTCCTTTAGCTCCCATGAACCTACATTTGCAATGTTGCTCCTCGAGACTTGAAGGAGCTTGACATCTTGCTTGCTTTTGTTTCCTTGAGCTCTAGAAGAGACTGTACATGGTTCTTCAGTTTTTTTTTCTGTCTAGTTCCTTCAAACTTCTACTGTCTAGTATATTTCCCATCATTAAGTCGCAGATGAGTGCCTTCGTACACATGACTTCAAGGTATTCCACACTGTATAGAGTGTCAATATTTATTCTTGCTATGTGAAACTTTCTAACTGTCTCAACAATTAGTGCAGACAGGCTGTCATCTAGTCATCAGATAGCATATTGGTTCTCACTACTCCACTCTCTCGTAGTACCTTCAAATTTTTATCCCTAACATAGCCTTCACCTAGTGGCATGTTGTAAAACGTTTGCACCTCTCTAGGTTTGTAACATGTTCTGATCATTATTCGCACTGTTGATCCATTTGTAGACTTGAGCTGACCATCAGTCATGCACTGATCAATCATGGAAATGGCACTTCCTTCTCATAGTGAATCTTATGATTTGTCTTAATTTTGTTTCTCCTGCTGGCAGAAGATTTCATGGTGACAGTCACTCTTTTCTTGTTTTGTACCAATACCATCTTTGTAAGTACCTCCAGCTGCTTTATGGTGATATTTCTGCTATTATTTGTTGTTGATAGACTTGCAATCATTTGCAATGTGCCCTATTTTATAACCAACTTAGCATATTTTTACTTTTGCTGTTACTGGTTTCAGTTTATTCGTTATTCTTAAACGTGCCACATATACTCTCTTCATGGGCTACCGTATACTGTTCTGCCAGCTTGATCATTTTCCCAAGTTTTTAAGAGTTCTTTTCTTTACCTATTAGGCCTGGCATGGCCAAGCGCGTAAGGCGTGCGACTCATAATCCGAGGGTCGCGGGTTCGCGCCCGCGTCGCGCTAAACATGCTCGCCCTCCCAGCCGTGGGGGCGTATAATGTGACGGTCAATCCCACTATTCGTTGGTAAAAGAGTAGCCCAAGAGTTGGCGGTGGGTGGTGATGACTAGCTGCCTTCCCTCTAGTCTTACACTGCCAAATTAGGGACGGCTAGCACGGATAGCCCTGGAGTAGCTTTGTGCGAAATTCCAAACAACAACAACAACAACAATCTTTACCTATTGTTTACCTATTGTAGATCCTCTGGTCTCTCAAAAAGAATTTCAAATTGGGCCATGTCAGTCGCCTTCCCTCTAGTCTTACACTGCCAAATTCTTGTGAAATTCTGCAGTGAATCTCCACAAAGATGGAATTACACTGCCAACAACAAAACAATCTTTACCGTTTACCGTAGTCTCTCAAAAGAATTTCAAATTGGGCCATGTCAGTCGTCTTGTGAAATACCGTCGTAGACGTGCCACAAACTGAAATACAGTTTCTTCAGTCTCAGATTTGACTTTTCTGAACTTCTGAAGATACTCACCTCTTTCAATCCACTTATCAAAATCTATTGACATGGTTATATCGTGTAATTGTTATCTCTACTCTTTTCTACAACTACAGTTGCTTGTATATGGTAACTGACTGTATTACACATGCAGCTGCTCAGTGTATTCCTAAAACCTCGACACGTTTTCCACGATATCCTCGTCCGTGGTGGAATCCTGCTTGCCACTTAGCACGGAAGGCTCAAAAGCGGGCCTGGGATACTTTTCGTAGATATCCCACACTTTCAAACCGGGTTGCTTTCCAACGGGCCCGTGCACATGCTAGGTGGATAAGACGTCACAGCCAGAAGGAATCTTGGATTAAGTTCACAACCAGTATATCTTCTACCACCAGTTCCAAGATCATATGGGACAGGATTCGAAAGGTTAATGGACACTACAACTCTATCCCCTCTCGATCTTACTCTGATGGTCAGGAGGTGACTGATGTTCGGAACATCGCTAACACTCTAGGTGAAAGCTTTTGCCGGGTATCTAGCACTTCTGCTTGTTCCTCCACCTTCCTGGCCATCAAGACTCGGGCGGAGCGATCACCTCTTTCCTTTCGAACTAACTGTTTCTTTGACTATAATCGTCCTTTTACCCTGGTGGAACTAAAAATGGCCCTTCATCGGTCTGCCAGTACGTCTGTTGGACCTGATGATATTCATTATGACATGCTGCACCATTTATCTCCTGCTTCTCTTAATGTCCTTCTGATTGTTTTCAACCGGATCTGGCAGAAGAATGTTTTTCCTGATGCTTGGCGCCAGGCTATTATTTTACCTTTCTCTAAGCCAGGAAAGATCCCAAGATTCCTTCAAACTACCGTCCAATTGCTTTGACAAGCTGTCTCTGTAAGACATTAGAAAGGATGGTTAATGCTCGCCTTGTTTGGTTCCTTGAATCAAACAACCTCCTCTCGCCCACCCAGTGTGGGTTCCGTCGACAGCACTCCACCACAGACCACCTAATTCGTCTTGAAACATCTATCAGAGAAGCCTTTCTCAACCGCCAACATCTTGTATCAATATTCTTTGACATAGAGAAGGCTTACGACACAACATGGAGGTATGGCGTTTTGCGAGACCTCCATACATATGGGTTACGTGGCCATCTACCCATGTTTATTAAAAATTTTTAATGGACAGGAGATTCCAGGTTCGTGTGGGTTCGACACTTTCCCGTTCTTTTGTACAGGAACTTGGAGTCCCTCAAGGATGTGTATTGAGTGTTACACTCTTCAGTATAAAGATAAATGCCATCACTGAACAACTCCCTCTCACTGTTGCGAATGGGCTGTATGTCGATGACTTTCACATCTCATGTCAGTCGTCAAACATGAGATATATTGAGCGGCAACTACAAACCGCCCTCAATTGTGTACGGAAGTGGACTATGGCGAACGGCTTTAATTTCTCTCTCTCCAAAACTGTGTGCATGCACTTTTGCCGTCGACGGGTATTCACCCTGATCCTGAACTTCATATCGGTGGAGTTTTGCTGCCAGTTGTCCCGGAGACCAAGTTCTTGGGGCTTATCTTTGATCGTAAACTGACCTTTATACCACACTCAAAGCAGCTTCGGGTCAAATGCACAAGAGCACTGAACATCCTCCGTGTTCTCTCTTCTACCAGTTGGGGCAGATCGCTGTTCAATGTTAAAGGTATATCGTGCTCTTATTAGATCGAAACTCGATTATGGATCAATGGTCTATGGCTCTGCCAGACCCTCAGCCTTAAAGATGCTGGACCCCGTTCATCACCAAGGACTTCGACTCTGCACTGGGGCTTTCCGTACCTCTCCAGTTCAAAGTATATACATTGAATCTCATGAACCTTCTCTACACCTTCGCCGTTTGCAACTATCTTTACAATATACTTCGAAACTTCATTCCTTACCAAAGCATCCCACCTGGAAATGTGTTTTCCTTCCTCGGTGGGCAGTACTTTTTCAGAACAGACGATCTGTCATTGCTCCATTTGGCCTTCGCATCCGGAAGCAATTGGATGAATTGGGTCTGTCCTTGGATAACATTGCATGTTCCACAGGTCGGCCCATCCCACCATGGCTTATTACAGCCCCAAATGTGACCTTTCTTTCAGTCACCTAAAAAGGCAGATACTCCAGATTGGAAGTACCGTCTTTTATTCAATGAATATCTTTCAAACAATCATTCAGTTCCTATTTATACAGATGGTTCCAAATCAGGTAATTCAGTGGGCTCTGCTATGGTTTTGCTATGGATCAGTAGTTGCACGCAGAATCCCTTCTACAGCTTCTGTGTTCACTGCTGAACTGTATGCCATATCTCTTGCCCTGGATCATATTGCAGCTGAGCAGTACTCCAACTGCACTATTTATACTGATTCGCTTAGTTCTATACTTGCCTTGGAATCGCTACACGTTGGCTCACATCCTATTCTCGCTGATATTCGTAACCGACTGGCCCGTTTCTCATTAGCAGCTACTTCAATCCAGTTTTTCTGGATACCAGGCCATGTTGGTATTCGCGGGAACGAGCTTGCAGACATGGCAGCTAAATATGTCTGCTTCAGCACCATCATCCTATGCCTATTCCGTACATGGACTATGGTGTTATCTTCAAGGTTCGGCTCTCGTGCCAGCTGGCAGTCCACTTGGAGTGAGCAACGTGACAACAAACTTTTTCAAATCAAACCCAAAATTGGACTTTGGCCATCTAGCTTCCGTAAAGTTCGGAAGGAGGAAGTTGTTCTCACTAGGCTACGCATTGGTCACAGTTTTTAACTCATCATTTTCTTTTATCTGGAACTGATGCACCAATGTGTAATTTGTGTAACACTCAAATCACTATCAGCCACATTTTACTTTCTTGCCATCGTTACAATTCTCAACGACGGCAATATTTTAAACATATTTTTTCCCAGGGTCAATCTGTAACATTGGACAGAGTTATTGGTGATGGTGACTCTGTCCACCTTGATAATGTTTTTAATTTTTAATGGCCATTAACCTTTTAATCTCATTTAAGTGTTGCATGTTTATTCATTACACCTTTTAATTGTGGTTCCTTTTTACAGTTTTAATCTCTCTCATTCAATTTGACATTGGACAATAGCCAGAACATTAAATAACTCGACACCAGGACTGGAAAGGCCAACTTCAGGTGACTAACGCTCCTGTTTGAACTATCCGTTTGAACTACTCGTTAGTCATCCTGGCGAGTTGTTATTATACTTTTACTGCATATCATTTCACACTTTTACTAATTAACTTTTAGTACTGGCCATATTGACTCATAACCCGGAACCAGGACTGGAAAGACCAACTTCAGGTGACTGACGGTGGTTTTTATACTTACCTGTTAGTCTTCCTGGCGGGTTACGATCATTACCATTCTGCTACAGGTAGTTCTTTACAACCTTGTTGACTGGATGTCAACATTGGTTTTTACGCCATTTTCTGTCTTAATTGCCGTTTTGCTTCTATCTTCAATTACTTCTACAAATTTTACTCCATTTACTTGACTTTATCCTTTTACTGGACATTTGGCTACTCATTATTACGATTTTGCGGAGTGTCTTTTAAAACTTTTACTTTCTTTTACATTTTGATAATAGCTGCTATGACACATAACCCAGAACCAGGACTGGAAAGGCCAACTTCAGGTGATTGACGGTGGTTCTTGAACTTACCTGTTAATCTTCCTGGCGGGTTATGATCATTACATTTTTGCTAGAGTAAATACCTTACAACTTCTTATACTCTACCTTTTATCTTAACATTGTAGACTAGGTGTCAACATTGGTTTTATACTTTTTTGTTTTACCTTCAGTTCCATTTATATCTATTACTACATTTATTTATTTATTTATTTTTTTTACATTTTTACCGAATGTCTGGCGCAGATAGCCTCGCTGCTTTGTGCCATAAAACACTAAATCAATCAATCAATCAATCAACCTACCATATTTACCATTAAATAATCCTGGTTGGTTCGACAAATGTCAAGGTTTTAAATGTTGGTTTGGCTTCTTTTACAGAAGTTGTCTGTAGCTTGTTGGCAGTGAATATATAGAATAAATGGACAGCACACAATCCACTTGTTTTAAAATAATATATGCAAAAAAAGTCAAATATATATACAAAAATTATTTGCACCAAAAATATATATCAAAGTTGTATCTAAAACTCTAAATAAATATTTTCTTTTCTTTTGGTAAAAGTCCACACACGCTTATTATTTAGAAATCAATTAACAAGACGAATTATTTTACTCTACTCGGTTTTTTACTATACTGTCTGAAATAAATTCGCTTATGTTGCATCCAGAACTTTAAATAATTCTCTCCTTTTCGTGAGAGCCCACATAAACTGTTTCGATTACATTAGAACGCCCTCTGAAAAGATAAATTATTTTACTTATCTCTGTTAAACTTAGTCCCCCCAAGTGGCACAGCGATATGTCTTACCCTGCTAGAAACATGAATTTCGATACTCGTGATGGGCAGAGTACAGATTCTTTGTAGCTTTGTGCTTAATTATAAACAAGCAAAAACTGTTAAACTGTGAAACTCATCTTAAAATATCACTTTTGTTAATGTAACGTTTTTGGCTTAACTTGCACTCACTTTGTCGCCTGTGTATATATAAATATATATAGTCTCAAAGTGAAGCCTAAATCTTGCTACAAACCACGCGACGCTATGATGTAACAATACCTACTTAAGGCAACGACAAAAATACACAAGGTTCAATTATAGTTATGTCAAATTACAATAATTGAACTATATACACAACGTAAGACTCTTACTGAGTTACGTAAAGAAAGTTAGCATAACTTTTGCTTTTAAGATAATTACTTTCAACACTTGTTAAGAAAACTAAATAATCATTAAATATTAGATCACTAAATGAACCAAATGATAACTATTACACTAAACAGTTTTGTTTATTCAACACTTGGAGATTTTTTTAAAATTCGGGAAAAGTCTGTATTTCCCTTGTATATTTCACTGAAACATAAAACTTGTCCTCACTGAACAACTGATATCCTTTGCAAAAGTTTATTATCAAGATTAAAATGAAATTTCCTGATATCAATTGGCTTTGAAAAACAATTTTCAAGTGGTTCAATGAGCTTCAACCTGTAAAAATCATTTAAAATAAACTGACTTTTGAAAATACTTTTCAAATTTATACATTTGAACAGGAAAGTAAATGGTGAAAAACTTTACAAGAACGACCTTTGTTGTAACAAATGAATATTGATCGTCACCAAGACTGATTTCGCATGTGAGTTAGTTAATTAGCTTCAAAACAGAAAGTTACTACACACGTGACTCTTCCAATCAGATATGAGGTGTTGAAAGAAAAGAAATAGCGAGATACGTACCGTGATGGTTGACCTTAGAACCAAAAGGAGAACCCCTTAAGCCCAATTTCTTTTAATAGATCTCCTTTCTTACAACAGTAATACCCAAATGATGCAACTACTTCCGAGAACAAGCCACACGTGATAGTTTACGAATGTTCGTGTAAGAATAATTAAATATACTGTTCACATCATACTGTTTCTATTATTTTCTTCACCGGTTTCATGACTTCAAAGATTACTCTGTTCTGACACATAATCTGTAATAAAAAATTAAAAGAAAACATTTTAATGTCACTGTTCAACTAAACATAAATTATCAGAGTTAAATACATATCTTTTTTTTTGTAATCTACAAACAAAAGATTTTTCTTAGTAAGTGAGAAAGAAAGAATTTTGGTTTGCGTAATTTAGGTTATTTAAACGAAAAAATTACAAACAAAAATAACAAGAATTTTTTTTCATTAATAATTTATTTAATTTCTAGAATGTGTAAGTTCTGGTCAATTCTATACTTTTGAAATAAACAGTTTAACATTAAGGATGAATTTACACCCACATACCGTGTTAGATTTCTTTAACACATCCCCATCACACCAAACATAGTCGCTCTTTCAGCCGTGGGGGCGTTATAATTAGGGATGAATAGCGAACATATCTTTCGTGTAACTTTATGTAAACTTTCAAAGTGAACTTATTATCAGAAAACGAGAATTTAAAGTAGTTAATCATTTCACCAAAATGATGTGTTGTTTTTAGTAATCTAGAAATAATACACTGGTTTTAGGACGTTTAATTACTTTAAATTGTTTTGAATGATGCATTTCTGTTTTCACATATGATTTTAGTACTTCATATGTTAAGATAAATTTAAAATATTTTATTAAAGTATTTAAAAATTTAGTGAATCAATTTTTAAGAATAGATATAGTTATTTCTTAATATAAGTTCACTGAACGTCAATGTAAAATATATTTATTTTCTTATGTATAATAACAATATTCTGTTACATCAACAAGTATTTAAGTAAGTAATTGGCATTCCCGTGAGAACCAGTTTTTCGTGTAATATGGCTTATATAAATTTAGACTTTTATGAAACAAGTAATAAAACGTTGCGCATATGCTTTTACTGTCTGTCGCTACCCCGCTTGGACAGCGGTACGTCTACGGATTTACAACGCTAAAATCAGGGGTTTGATTTCCCTCGGTAGACCCAGTATATAACCCAATGTGACTTTGCTATAAGAAAACACAACCAAATACACAAACTGTCTGTCGCATAGATGACCTATCTGTTATTTATCATTTAAATATTGCTGCCTCTCAAATCTATCCAATAGAACTTACGTTAGAACGAATAATAATAATTATCATGATGCACGTCACGTAGACATAGATATTGTTCTTATAGACGGTAGAGTACATTTAGTAACTTTTGATAAAAGATGAACATGTAATTTTCCCGTCTGTGACTTACTCACCCCAAATAATGTAGTTCTGCATTCTAATTAAAAGAATAGACATTTTCCAATTATACGTCCTCAGATGAGACGGCGATAAATCTATGGATGTGTGATGTTAAAACCTATGATTTGATCCTTCTGGTGGATGCAAAGATAGTCCGATGTGGCTTTGCACAGTTATAGTATTTTATATAGTAATTTCCTAAACTTAGTTATGGTATTTTATTTATACATAAAGTTAAGCTTTTAATAGGTGAATTAAAATGTAGTGATTATAAAATCTAGGAAATTATTATACTTTTTAAACTTTCTTTTAACTAATCCTCTTAAAAATAAACCCTTTATAAATTATTTGGTTACCTTCATTTGTAATATGCGATTGTCAATCGGAGTTTAGTATTGCAAGGACACCTAAACATTAGAAGCACTAGCTTTAAACTAAATTTTCTTCATTTGATCGGCGAATCATCCAGTATATCACACATAGAAAAAAGAACTTCAAACATCTCTCAGCTGGATAGACTCAAACTTGAATGATCTTGTTAAAAGAGAAAGGTGGACATTCAGTTATTACGAATTATCTAGGAAAGAGTTTTGTAACTCTTGCCATTTTGTAATAACTCTACAAGTGAAGATCGGAAGTTTTTGAAATGTAGAAATTAACGGTAGTTTTTAATAGCAAACGATTTTGTACTGTTATCGAGATTTAAGGAGTTGAAGGGTAGTTTTTAACTGCCAAATAATTTTTATTATATTACTCCAGCCATTTTTAATATTTTTCATGGTGACCACCACATCTACAACCGGCTGCAGACGGTGAGTGATAGTAGGTATTGGAATATTATGGGTTAAAGAACGCAATACCTAAACCTATTTGATCTCCTGTATCAGCAGATGTCTTATTCTTCATCAGCGTTTTTGTTTGTTTTTTTGCCTGCCCAACATTTTTGGAAGCCATTACTTTAAATATTTTCCTTTAAAAGCTATACCTTTGGTACTTTCTTGACAAATGATATATATATATATATTGTTTGTTTGTTTATTGTGTTTTACGAGATTGGTAATGGGTTTATTTTATTTTGATTCGTTTTGATAAACATTATAACTTTATATTTTGATGTGAGTTTCAGTTCTATAATACTACTAATTTTGAGTTTCAGTTTTGATGTTTTTTTTTCTTATATATATTCTCGTTATTGTTATATAATGTTGAAATTATCACATATGTGCTTTTAATGTAATTTACAGTATGAGGCATATTTTACATATATATATATATATATATATATACATATTTACTCTAACACAAAACATAATAGATTGCTTTGTATTACCACAAAAAGGCTGGATCGAATGTACGTGTTTTATTCACATTTCTGCCTCATTACAACGATTTGTATTTTCTTTTCATATAATTTTGTTTTCGCTATTGTTTAGGGTCTTTAAAAAAAAAAAAAAATTATAGCATGGATCGGCGTGTACAACAAATTAATACTTTTGCAAGAGAATCTCTTCTGAGAATAGGTGAATACCAGGAGTGTGGAAATCCCAAGGGAAACTATTAATGTTAAACAAAGTTTGAGTACAGTTTAATCGTGTAGTCGACAGAGCGTTCTTCCTCATCTCTATATTTTGTTTTTGTTTGAAGACTTCTGATAAAAAATAAATGTTTTGATGCCTCTTTTGTCAAGCATGTTCCACCAAGCTATTACGTTCTGTGAGATTTTTAGTTATTTATTTGCACGATTTGTACAAGTATTGAAGCAGCTTATTCATGTATCAATAATACAATCAGTTATGTGAGAGGAATTTTTAGTTTATATAAGATTTACCTGTAATCTGCATAACTCTCTTACAATTGAGTATTATTTCAACGACCGAAGTAAAGATTGTTCTGCATTTCATTCTTGTTGGTATTTAGTACCCTTCCTTTATTTTTTCAATAACTATGTTTAACTTTAATATTTCAGGCCTTTATTTTGTTTGTTTTGAATTTCGCGCAAAGCTACACAAGGGCTGTCTTTACTAGCCTGTCCCTAATATAGCAGTTTAAAACCAGAGGGCAGCTAGCTAGACATCACAACCCTCTGCCAAATCTTGGGCTACTCTTTTACCAACGAATACTGGGATTGACCGCATATTATTCCGGCAGCTGAAAGGGCGAGCATATTTTATGTGATAAGGATTCGAATCCGCGACCCTCAGATTACGAGTAGGTCGCTCTAACCACCTGGCTATTTTCAGGGAAGTCGTTGCTGGACACTTAAAATTTTCACAAGCTCCAGAAGAGAAAACCTGTTCTGATACATTTACTGAATTTTTGTCTTCTGTTGGCTGTACAGAAACAGATTTTCAGAAAAGGAATAAAATATAATCCCTTTGTAGAATTCCCATATTTTTTATTTTGAATATTATTCGGTAGAAACACGGTATTTGTAAGTATTGGTTAAAACGGGTGTATTGCATTTATGAATAATGTTCTTTTACTACAGAAAGCTGTTTATTCGCTCAAATCTAGTGTTATACTTTAAATTGATAAATCGGTTGAAACTGTACAATGAGTATTTTGTTAGTTTAATCGTTAGGAATAACTGGTGCCGTACATTCAATATGCCACAGGTATAAGAGGGGCAAGAAATCAAAAAACGATTTAAAGAAGTATTCGTAACAGTGCACGAAAACAGCCTAAGGATTAGAATCAAATTCCATTACTAGTTTGATTTGTAAGTTCAGTTTAATCTTTCCTTTTCTCAAGCTACTTTCTGTTGTTTTAGCAGATTAGACATGTGTTAAGGCTTAGGACTATTCTGTAACTGTGTGTGTGCTTCTTATAGCAAAGCCACATAGGGCTATCTGCTCAGCCCACCGAGGGAAATCGAACCCCTGATTTTAGCGTTGTAAATCCGGAGACATACCGCTGTACTAGCGGGGGGCATATTCTGTAACATTGTACCATTCCCTAATGGCGCTTCTGCAATCTGTATATTTTTATTCTCTTTGTGGTTCAAGGATGATGTGTCTTTTATAGTGCAACTCAAAATTGTTAAATCAGTGAAGATTCTTTCTCACACTATGTAACGTTTGGAGTGTAAGCATATAATCAGGATTTTGACTAAAGGCAAATTTGACAAAATATTAATAAATGATTTCGACATGAATCACAATTAAAAGATTTCAATGTAAAAAATTTAACAAAGCTCGTTATAGAAATAATTAAATCCACCACAGCCATCGTCATTATTTTCATGTGAACTTTTCACGTTTCATTCAGGTTGTTTTTCACATTAATTGCTTTTCATTTTTATTTGTAATGTGACCATTTCTGACCTATTTTTTGTTTTCTTTTATTTTTTATACTCAGCCTTATATACAACTTTTATCTTTTAGTTTGTATCATTTTTGTTCTTTAAATTCTTTCTTATTTTTATATCAACATATAAATGGTTTTCCATCAATTCTCATTTCAGAATTTTTTATATATCACGTACGTAAGTGAAAATGTTAACCAGTAAATGTATACAAGATATGTTTTGCTGTTCTGCTTCTGTTCTTGTTAGTAGAAAATAATTTGTTGTGACTTTTGCTTTTTTTATTGTTCTTCCAGCATCAAGTGCACTTCTTTTTGCACTTTTATTAACTCGTTGACAGTCCTTCGATATTGTAAGAGGATAGCATAGTTGTGAACCAACTCGAGTTTAGGAATCAACTTTTTCCATGATTTATTTTTATCGCAAATTTGGTAATCAGCAACTGCACTGCCTCATGTGATAGTTAATGTCGCACGCTTCATCACTGCCACAAACGCTGCCCATTTTGTTACATCAGTCTGGTTTAGATGTTTGTTATCTAGTGTGCGTTGTTTTGCATGCGCTTGCAAACATATTTTTATTGTGCAACTTTCAAGTGTTTAAATATAATTTGTTCCTAATTCCATAATATGGATAAGTGGATAATTTGAAAATGAAAGAATCCAGATGATTGTGAACACTCGGAAAATAAGGACAATTTAATTGATTCTGGCATTACTGCGAAAAGAGAATGGCCGTGTGACTGGAAAAACGTAAAATGAAAATTTAATGAAAGTTGGGAGTTGAATGTTTGCAGTGATGAAAGTTAATAATTAGCTAGTGTGTCTTTTGTGTAACATACTCTTTAGGAATAATAAAGTATACAACCTTAAGCAACATCTTAACAATTTTCACGACGAATTTGATGTAAATTTCCAGTTGATAGCAAAAATCGTATGAATGAAATTAGTCGTTTGAAAGCACAACTTCATTAACAAAATGGAGGCCTAAAAAGGTTTTTATCATCGATGGAACTAGTTACGCTAGCTAACTATAAAGTGACTTGGATTCCAGCTCAAAAAATTTTCTGATGCTCAACTAGTTAAAGAAATATTGATTGTTGTCATTGAAACTCTGTTGGAGAATTATGATTCAAAAATAAAAGATGATATTCTTCAAAAGATAAATAATTTGCAATTAAGTCGAAGAACAATTGTCCACAGAATGCTAGAGTTAGTAAAAGACATAGAAAATCAGTTGCTTGAACAACTAAAAGATTGTTTGCATTTTTCTTTAGCATAGATGTGTCAACAGATGTTAGTGACACTGCACAGTTTATAGTTTGAGTTGAATATGCAATATCAGACCTTCAAATGAGGGAAGAAGTGCTTGGCCTTTGTGAATTATAAGATTGAACATGTGGAAAAAACATCTTTGAAAAATTTCTTGAAATGTCAAAAAAATTCAATGTGGATTTTAAAAAACTGATTTCTGTTACAACAAATGGTGCTCACACCATGACTGGGGCGAAATTAGGATTTGTTTTTCTCTTTTCAACCAGCATTTAGTTGAAAATAATGTGAAGTTCACGCTGGCATCTTTCCACTGCATTTTGCATTACGAAAATTTATGTGCTCAGATGTCTAAAAGTGACGAATTGAAAAATTTGATAGACATTATTGTAAAAATTATGAATTATATTGGAAGTGAAAGCTCTCTCACCCATCAATACTTTGTTGAGTCTTTGAAGAAAAGCAGTGACTGTACTTTTGATGATCTTACTGATTTTGAAAATGTAAAATGGTTAAGAGAAGAAAAGTCTTGAAACGATTTACTTCCTTATTTCCCCAAATAAAAGAGTATCTTGTTGATGAAAGTAAAATTGAAAATATCCCTGAAATTAAAACTTTGTCAGGGCAGTGTAATTTGCATTTTCTGTGCGACATGATGGTTCACTTGAATAATTTGAATACGAAGCTTCAGGGAAGAAGTAAAATAATAAGCGAGCAATCACAATCTGTTCGTGAATTGCAATTAAAGCTAAACCTCCTTGCGGAAAAGTTACAAAAGAATGACTTGACACATTTTGCAAAATTGAATAGTTTTTAGAAAGTAATAATGACTATGATTTCCGTGATGCTAAAGATGACCTCTGTGTAAAGTGGATCAAAAAATTTACCTGAAACATTTGAATCACGTTTCTTTGAATTTGAAAATTTGAAATTGATATTTGAATTTTTGCATGATCCATTTCAATTTGACTTAGGAAATGTCAGTAAGGTATGTGTGTTTGTTTTCTGATAGCAAAGCCACATTGGGTTATCTGGTGAACCCACCAAGGGGAATCGAACCGCTGATTTGAGCGTTGTAAGTCCGTAGACTTACCGCTGTACTAGCGGGGAGCGTTTCAGGAAGGAAATTCCATCTTTTTTGTTTTAGATAAGTGTGGATTTTTAAGACAAGATTCTTACCCTGCAAAGTGTAGAAAATGTTCTATCAAAGAGATGTGGCTCACTATTCTGGTAAATGAGAATATTCCAAATTTAGATATAGCAATTTCAAAATTATTTTCCATGCTTAGATATACAGGAGTGTGTGAATCAATATTTTCGACGCTAGATTTTCTCAAGTCATGATACAGATTTTGGCTTACTCACATAAATTTAGAGGCAGAGCTGAGATGCTCATTGACCATAGATATCAAGCCTAATTTCACGAAACTTGTTAATAGAAACTTCCGTCAATGTTCACATTGAAAGTTAGTTGAAATGCAATTATTTTGATTAAACTAACATCTTTCAGTTTTTGTAATAGTGTGGCCAGCGTTGTTTTCATTAACCACAATTGTAGCCACTATGAAAAATAAGTTGCCCACCCCTGATCTAAGATGGCATAGAGAGAAGTGGGAGAAACCATCAGCGACTGTGCTTACAGTGCTTGTGTGATTGGAGCTCAGTATTGCTGGCTTATTTCTTTTCGTAATACTGTTCGAAGAACTGCAGGCAAGGCATACCTACAAACTCGACGATCCTGTGAGAACTTCATCCACTTTTTGTGTGCAATCTCCGAACCGTCCTTGGTGGATTTATGACATTTAACGCAATGGTTCGCTAGGAATTCCCAGTTGGTAGTATGTCGTCTGTGATCAAGTGACACTTTATTACATCTTCGTAACGTAGCTTTAATCTAACTCTGCCTTGCTGGTCAGAGAAAACGTCTCCATAAAATAGTCTTCCGAAGTCTTATATTGGGGCGTACGAACCACATGACCAGCCCAGCACAGTTGTCTTTTAAGAAGCATAACTTCTAGGTTGGGCAAATCGGCGCGCTTCAAATCCTCCTCTTTGATAGTGCGGTCTTCCAAAGATATATTCAGGATTTTTCTGAGATATCTGAGTTATATACTGGACGATCAATTTATATGACAACGACAGAGTGTTTAAGTCTTCTTTAAATATAATATAAAGCTCAATAACACGGCTTGACATTATTTGCACTTGGTCATATGCCACACTGTTTAAGACTCGCTCGTATAATTGCCCAAAAGAGATGCTGCTTGGATCTTGTGGTCAAGCTCTGCATCGAGGCTGTTGCCATTAGCAACTGTACTATGGAGTTAAGTGAACTGGTCAAGCAATGTTTAGTTTGTCGCCAGAGAAAAGAGCAGTTGGTTCCATATAGTGAGAATTAGATGATGGCTGATATATAACTTTAGTTCTTTTTATTTTAATTGTTAGTCCAAAAGCTGCAGGTACTTTGGAAAGGTGGTCTAGAATGGTTTGCAGACCATACGTATAGCGAATTAGATAAAAAGGCTGCATCATAAGTAAAGTACAACTCTATAATGCAGATTTCCATAGTCTTAGTGCGAGCACTTAGTCCTGCGAAATTGAAAAGACCGGCATTGATTCTTGTGTGGATGTAAATTCTCCAAGCAAGATTAGCAGATGTGCGATCCAAAATAACAATTAGAAACGGAGAATAACGTGAAAGCCAATATGCAACCTTGTTTGACACCATGCACTATGAGAAGCCTTCCACATCCCCGTGTGATACCTGTTCATTCATGTTATCGTGAAATTGGCGAACAGTTGCAACAAACTTCTGGGGACAGCCAACTTTAGCAAACAATGCTCATCCACAATGCTACTCTTCCTATTTTGTCGAAGACTTTGATGAAAATTCGACATATAGCAACATTTTGATATATTATTCGCAAATTTGTTGCAAGGAGATCATATCAGTCGTGAATTTTGTTTGTTTGAAAACTGCATTGACTTTCTGGTAGCATATATTTGGAAATTGTTTGTAGCCGTCTAAGCTGTATTTTGGTCAAAATGTTTCCTTCTATTGATAGGAGCAAAGTATCCCTATAATTTCCACAGTCATTTTCAACCCCTTTACGTTACAAATTAGGACATAATTGAACTCCTGAGGTAGTTACACAGCTTGCCACATCGTTCAAAAAGGTATAATTCTAATTTTAATACCAGTCCTCCACATTTTAAACTTTTGGTAGATATACCATACAAGCTTGGTACTTTTTCAGTTTTAATAATTTTTACCATCTTCACAAGTTCTTCCAGAATTCGTAGGTTGGCGAGTGTTTTCGTATGCTTTACTCGACCACAGAATTTGTGGCCCGCTGAGTTTGGTAGCTTAGCCAGGTTGGATTGAGTGGGCTATGGTTACCCCTCCTTGTTGTTGATTCACGGCCATCACATTCAAACTGCCTATATGCAGATAACCAACTAATGACTACCAGGCAGAAAGCGTTTATTAACTCGTCAGGACAGCGCTTTGATAATCGAAGATGATGTAGAGAATGCGAAAGAAACCAACAACTCAAACTTCCTTCTCATTCCCAGCCTTCGTTAGTGTTTAAAGTGCAGGAACAGTCGCGAGTTGTAAATGTGCCGTTGATCTGAGCTTCTGAGGAATGCTAGAGCATGACGGTTGTTGGGAGAGAACAATTCGGGTTTTATTTCAAAGTGATCTTTTGCTAGACCAGTGGCTGTACGTAGTTAACAGCACAGATCCTGCCCGTTGCAAAGCTCAAAACTAACTTAAGCATGCCTTGTCTGCTGTTTACTCAGTTAATCCAAGCTTCTATAAAACAAGATAACCTACTCCTGGTTTGTCAAAGGATTCACCATATCCCTAGTTTGGGAGACTCCGATGTTGTTACCACTTGTGAGGGTGATACTCCAAGTCTACTGAAAGGGAAAAGGAGTCTTACAATTTATTGAAAAGCTATTAGCAACACCTAAGCCCTATGCCGTATTCAATGTTCAATAACTACAACTTAAACATAAAGATAAATCTGCAACTGATATGCAATCCTCTTTTTAACTAGAACTAGTTTGATATTTATATCATGTGTAACAAAATTATCTAAGTCCAGAACTGCACGTATCTAATCGGGTGTATCTACATACATATAATAGTTGTATGTCTTATGTCGACGTAACTACTTCGCAGGGTAAAGATGGATTTTTACCAAAATTGGTAAGAAGGTTAATTAGGTCCATACAAAGGAGCATGCCTATTTTCAGTCTTGCGGTGTTTAGAAGAAGGGGTTACGTTTATTTTGCAATGACAAATAACGGAAGCAACTTTTCCTGTTTTAAGATAACCTTTCATTAATCGTGAGTTTATGTAACTTCTGTTCAGATGGCGGTTGCTTCAACCAGTGTATTTAAATATAATAGAACTGTCTGTTATATGTCCATGTAACTACTTAGAAGGATGTAGATGGATCTTCACCAAAACTGCTATATAGAATTTCATTGGATCCATGGAGATATAAACATTTTAATTTTGCGGTTTTCATGGACGTTTTAGCGTTTTAATCCCACTACGTCACTCCTCTGTAAGTGGATAGTCACAAAATGTGGTATGGAGATTCATTGGGCCCATGGGGAGATACGTACAAATGTTCAGTTTTGCGATTTTTACAATTACATATAAGGGAAGCAACATTTTTTGTCCAAAGATAACCTTTTGTTAATCATTAATTTACATAACTTCTGTTCATGAGACAGGTACTCCAGCTACTTTTTAAAATATAACTTGTTTTTTCGGTGAAATATTCAAAGGACTAAAAAGTATTAATCCTTCAACTGCGGTTAATATTATATAACGTTAGCTTAGGCGTCCATGGATGACATCATACGATGTAAGCATATTGTGCCCAACCTTTTCAATAACCCACTGCAAAAATTTACGATTCTTTGTGCATAGGGTGATAGGCAAATTTATACAAGCCGCGGAAGAGGGTTAATCATCAACATTAACAGCTTAATCAACTCCATAAAGTAGTAGATTTGTGTATTCCATGTTTATAAGGCTTTTTCGATATAATATTTTCATTTGTTCGTCTACGTTTACATATAATATTTGTGTAATGCTGCTTATCATTTGTTAGACTTGACAGTTGGATCTACGATATATATTTTTTATGTTATACAGCTGATGAGTTCTGAGACTGTACAACATGTACGTCTTTGTCTTCTAGATCTTTCTATTGATTAAAAAACCACATAAACTTGCATACAAATAGGCAACAATATTTGCCTTATTAATTCCCGACACCCAGCGATTGATGAACAATGTTTATGGGCTATGATGTTATTGTGCATAATATATATATACCGAACATTAATTTAGTCAGCATATACAAATTCGTTTATCTAGTCAATCTTTCAGAATACTTAAAAATCTGTTGGTCTTTTGTTAATCTTTCTTGTTGTCTCTGTTTATATCTGAAACAATTATTGGAAATAACTCAAAAAACAGTGAAATTAAATTTTACTATTTTCAGCCACTTGCCTCGAGTTCTGGTTGTGCAGCTTTTAATTACTCACGCAAGAAAATAAACCGTTACAAGAAGCAAAATACTACACTTTTTTTGTTGTTTTTGCTACGGATGAGTACATATTTTTACCAATCCCGAATATAGTCCATTTAAAAAAAAAAGCATATTGATCAGTATAATAAGTTTTAACTAGTGTATTCTTAAATATAAAAATGTTGCTCGGAATAATAAGTTATCGTTTATTTAGTTAAGTTGCTAGGAAACGCGGTATAGAATACAAGGTTTCGTTTAAAATTTGTGTAATATTTTGTCTCTCTCTGTCTAAGTTTAGTGACCCGACATGGCCAAGCGTGTTAAGACGTGCGACTCGTAATCTGAGGGTCGCGAGTTTGCATCCCCGTCGCACCGAACATGCTCGCCCTTTCAGCCGTGGGGGCGTTATAATGTGCTGTCAATCCCACTATTTGTTGGTAAAAGAGTAGCCCAAGAGTTGGCGGTGGGTGGTGACGACTAGCTGCCTTCCCTCTAGTCTTACACTGCTAAAGTAGGGACGGCTAGCGCAGATAGCCCTTGAGTAGCTTTGTGCGAAATTAAAAAAAAAAACTAAGTTAAGTAGTGGATTACGAAATGTTTGGTAAAATCAAATTGTATATCAGTAACGTTTTTAATTATATCTGTATGATATATGAAACAAATTCCCTCCCTAAAATTAGGTTTCAACCATTTGTTAATAAAAAAAGAGGGGAAAGTCTTCGTAAATTTCGCGAACACAGTGAGTGTATGTAAGTGAAATATGCTCAAATCATTTGAATCTCGGCTTGAAATAAGCCAGTCTATCGATTTCATGTTAGCTATGTAACAGTAACTGCTCAGATAGCTGCATGACACTGACAGTATTCTTTAGTTATAACATATATGAGGCTTCTCGAATAGTATTTTATCCAAAATAGTTGAATCCGCTAAAGTGGTTAAGTTTTAGAGATTGTCTTAAGAAGGTACACGAGTGTGTTATTGTTTGATTACAGTATCGTTTCGCGGAGAAACGTAACTTATGCAGTTAAATATATGAAATAAATGACAAAGAATTTTTATTCATTTTTGAAAGTAGTACACCGTAATTTTAAGAACGTTGTTGTTATTCTTCAGTAAAAGCCTCTCAGTAACCATGTTTCATTTGACACGAAAAAGATAAGTCCATCTTTGTTAATTTCGTCGGGTTTATTTTAACTGAGCAATAACGACTATGGCCATTCTTAAAAATTACAGGCCAAAAGAACCATATGAATTATCCACTAATTTATCGTTTATTCGAGAAATGTGACATTTTTATTTGTCAATGACTGTCTTCACACACCAACGTTTTAATAAGGGATAAGCATGTGTTGAGAAAGGAATATTTGTGTTTTACTGAAATATTCGATTTACCCTAACAAGGAACGATTCGTTCGCTCATTCGTTTGGAATTAAACACAAAGCTACACAATGGGTTATCTGTGCTCTGCCCACCACGGGTATCGAAACCTTGCAAGTGCGCAGATATACCACTGTGCCACTAGAGGGCAACAAGAAAGGAAACGGATCTGATTTGTAGACTTACGTGAAACAGTAGTTTCAATGAAAAGGCTGAAATTTCAAATAGAAAAAAGTAGTATTAGTTTCCGTTTCATATTATTGTCTCTCACCGTAGCTCGTTGATAAGTCTTCCAAGGATTAGAAATGCACCAGGGAATTGTTCTTCGTGATTTTTTGGAAATATTCAATTCATTTAGGAACTGAAGAGCTGTCTTGAAATATTGCAAAAGCTCCCTTTCACATCAATTCAGAGAACTAAAATGGGAAAAAAACTAAAAAGGTGTGTCAGTTTTATTTACTGGCTTATTGATGCCTAGTTCTACTATTATATGACTTCATATTATTTGTATTTTATTTTTACAGTACCCATTTTGATTGAGATTGTAAAAAACAACACTGCTCAGCCAGCTAACACCAAAGTCCAATTACAATGTTTGGTGACGGCCTTCCCCCAGGCCAACATTCAATGGGAGAAGGATGGTCAACCACTGAAAGTAGAAAAGGGGCGAGTAGACATCCAGACCACACAGGTCAGCGATGTTCTTGTCCTGGGATCAGTAATGATTGACGCACTGAAAAGGAAAGATAACGGAACTTATGCATGCTTGGCTTCTAATAGCCACAACATGTCAAGATCAACGCAAGAAATCACTGTTCTGGGTAAGTCTCCATTTCTTTGTCTTGAACCTTCATTCAGTGAATGATCCTTTGGAAGATTTTACTCACTAGTCACAGAGGATGTTTTTGCGCAGTTAAAAGAACTTCCAGCTGAAATATTGTTAAATCGAGTTATCGATAATGCGTTTAAAATATTTTGCGTATGTCAAACATTTATGAAATACCATATTTAAGCATTCTTTCTCAGGTAAATATCCCCAATATATAGTTCAAAGGTTAGATATTATTGATAGGTAATGGTTTAAAAAAGGAGTATCTTTTATGTTATTCGTTATTTCAAATTTATAGAGTAAAAATGTAAATATAAGATTTTTATTATGAGATCAGTTTTAAAGTTGAGATCTCATTAAATTTCAAACCTATTCAAGTATTTTTATTTGATGATTTTGTTTATTTAGTATTTATGTATTCTTTCAGTAAAATTTCTAAAAGTTAAAACACACACACACACAGATCTGGTTTAGTTGACTTGACATGGCGAATGGCGAGGTGGTAATTGGCAGTTGACTCGCAATCTGTAAGTCGCGGGTTCGAATCCCCGTCCCACCAAACATGCTAGTCCTTTTAGCTGTGGAAGCGTTATAACTTTACGATCAAACCCACTATTCGGTGGTAAAAGAGTAGCTCAACAGTTGACGTTAATGGTGATAACTATAGATAACCCTCATGTAGCTTGCCACGAAATTCGAATAACAAAACTAAGTAAGGTAAAAAAATTTAAGGAGGAAAAGGTTAAGATTGTACCTGATTCTGCCAGGCCCACCCAAAGGATCTCAACACCGATAAATAGAAATATATTTTTAATGACATAAATTTTTTTATTTAAGTTTCCATTAGAAAATTTAATAGGAAAATTAAGTCTGTAACTATGGCCTCGAACAAATTACATAACGAATCAATGTCCGCCGCAGGTTCAACCTTATGTCTACGGATTTACAATGCTAAAAGCAGGGGGTGCGATTCCCCTTGGTGGACTCAGTAGATAGTCTGAATAAGTAAAACGTAAACAGTTGTAATATAATGTATAAAATTATTAACAGTTGGGGTTAGTTATACTGTTCTCTTTATCAAATTTCTTAGTTCAATGGTAACTTCTATTCTCTGTACTGAGTTTTAGATCGAGAGTTTTAAGTGTAATATAAAAACAAAGACGCTTAACTTTTAGTAACGATTACTCGAACGCACAACTAGTAGAATTGCACTAGTAAGTTATACGTTGGTATCTCCCAAACAAGAAACCGGCAACTCACGTGTCAAGGTTGAAGTGATGTATCAAAGTTAAATGGACAACACTTTAAAGCGTTGTTCCTCTTACCAAAAATGTAAGTTTTCTGGTTGTCTCCACTCTCCCAGTTCGTCATTTTTGAAAGCGGTTTATATACCAAATTTCTTCCTTTAGAGCAAAAGTTAGTGTACGTATTCAAATTGTTATTTAAGTGCTGTTAGATATAAAAAGTCATTTAGTTTAAGAGTTCTTATTTAGTTTGTTTAGTGTTTTAACATTTAATGGTCATTTAGTTTTCATAACAAAACTGTCAAAAGTTAAATGTTTTGAAAGCGATAGTTGTGACTCCTCCCCAGTGGTACAGTGTTACGTCTCCAGACTTACAACGCTAAAAACTGGTTTTCGATACCCGTGGTGAGCAGAGCACAAATAACCAGACAATTGTATAGCTTTGTGCTTGATTCAAGACAACAACAGTTTTAACAAGTTTTTTCACAAGACTCGTTACGAATCTTGCACGTTGTATGTGCAATTTAATTTTTGTACTTGGTTTTAGCAATATTTATAGTTGATGTCACCTTACTTGAAGCTTCTACGTTTTCCTAGTTATGTGAATATCGTTGTCGCTAGAGAGCTGGATATTTCTAGATCTTTGTGTTGCGTGTTACGAGTACGTTCAGCTACAGAGTGGAAGTAAAAAGTTAAAGAAGTTAGTGAAAGCGATGTTAGATTTCATTTAACCGTAACCGACAATATCTAAAATGAGTTTTACAGTGGTATTGAACAATAGAGCTAAAGAATAATGATTTGTCATGTGAAAGGGTGTTCTAAAGTGAATCAGCCCGACTATATGGACTTTGACGAAAATGAGACAATTATTTAAAGCTCTGGATACAACTGTAATAATCAATAGTGTAAAGATTGGTGTACATGAATTTAACTTGTTTTGAATATTTTATTTTAAAGTTTGTTTTCCGTTCATTGTTGATGTTTGTCGTCAACAAGTCGCTATAAAGGATTCAACCTTATAAAATCTGTTAAGCGTCATCGCTTTGAAAAATAATGTTTAAATACAGTTAAGTTTAAAAGCGTAAAGTTATTTGGTAAAGAGATACAATAAGAAATGTTTCAATCAACTGGAAAAATTCATTTTTCTATTCAATTACAAAAATTTTAAAGCTACACATTGTTATGCATAAAATTTTGTAAATTTGCGGGATACATTTTACCTCAATAAATGCATAAATCTAAGCTTGACTCGCCCGGTATTTTTTCTCTCTACACAGAGAACTTTTACATTTGATGTCTACTTTCATATGCCCAACATATATTACTCTGTATCGTTTTATCGAAGTCAAAACTTGTTAAAATGAAAACTTCCACATTTTATGGTGCTTCTCATTACCAACAAAACAGTGAGAGCATTTGATTCCTTTCTTATATTTATTACATATAACAACACATATGTCTTAAGACGTCGGAATCTTAAATACAGCATGAGAAAGATGGCCAATGAGGTCGCGTTCTTTAATATAAGATTCGGAATAAATTTCGAACCCTCTGGAAAATAGCCTCTACGTCACATAAAAAGTGTCAGAATGTTACATGCCGTTTCACGAAGCTGTACATAAAGGTTGGTGGATGGTCGGCAACACAGCTTCAAATCAAACTTAATGGAGAAAAAAAAGTGATAAAACGAAAAGTGGAGGCGCATAGAAAATTATTTAGTAATCCAAGAAATTAAGTTCTTTTTTTTTCCGTCAGTGTGCATTCCTGTACGTGGTAAGAGGGCCTTCCTGGAAAGGTTCTGTTCTTTCAGTTTACTTCCTCTGGAATCTTAACATCCACCTACGTGTTTCCCATGCGTGGTGACCCGTGAATGGGAGGAAAGGATCATGGTGGTTGAGGGGTCTAACCCTAACACACCACTTTAACCTTAAATTCCTGTAGACGGGCGGCCGCTGGTGTGGCCCCCCTTGGGTCAGTCACCTGGCCCACTCGGGCTTGGGTCAACCAAGTACCAGTGTTGGATGTTCTCAACAGGTGTTGTAGACATTGTATCTGATGCTGGTGTTTGGATAGAGTGCTCACGAGACCCTGGCGTTGCTGCAGTGTCCTTGTTTGGAATTGTAGTGCGTCCCCTCGTATGGCTCCATGGACGGTGGTGTCAGTGAGCACCGAAATATTCCTTTTTTGTTATGAATCCTTTAAATAAAAACTAAAATAAAATAGTAAAAAAACAGTCTATAGGTAAACGACCACGTCTTGAAGATTCTGAGCACCTGTTATACCTCATTTTCTTACGTTACATTCTCTTTCAGACAAACCTTTAGGGCAACTGTTTCCCTTTTCCATTCAGGAGGGACTAGAGGGACATGCTGGCTCTCCAAAGTCAGGAAAGAAGCTTCGATCTCGTGACATCCACATCTCAACAGAGTGAACTCCTCTTGCATTCAAAGGCAATTGGGGATATACCTATTGAGGTTACACCTCACGCTACTTTGAATTCATCACGAGGAGTCATTGTTGAGATGAATTTGAAGAAGATTCCCAAGTCAGACATTCTCGCTGCTTTCTCCACCCATGGAGTTTCTGCAGTGAGGCGTATATCCACTCGCAAAGATGGAATTACTATGCCGACCAATGTTCTCATTCTGACATTTACATCACCACATTCACCTGCCACAACCAAGGCAGGATATCTTAATTGCAGGGTATGACCATACATTCCAAACCCTCTCAGTTGTTTCCAGAGTCAGCGGTTCGGTCATAATTCCTTGACGTGTGCTCGTTGCGGGAGCAAAGGATAACAATGCCTATGAGTGTGGAATGGACCTTCATTGCGTCAATTGCAATGGCTCTCACACGTCCTACTTTCGTTCTTGCCCTAAATGGTTGTAAAAAAGAGATGCAGTGTTTGAAAACAATTCAAGTACTCACGCTTAGGCTCAAAGGTTGCTGTCCACCATTTCATCTCGGACGTATGCTGCTGCACTTCGTTCCACGACCACACTGGGAGTGCAGACGAATTTCTCGGTGCCTCCAAAATAATCGTTCTCAAACCAAATGAAAAGTTTTTTGATGCCCATGGTTAAAAAAGTTGATTAATCAACTTTAACACCCATCTCTCTCCCCAACATACATTTCAGCAAACCCCAAGATCCACTTCCTTTGGTTCCAGGTACAGACATTTCCTCAGCTACATCTTCTTCTCTCACCTCAAGATACAAAACAATCAATCGTTCACGTCCTCAGTCGCTGTAATCCTTTTCCAACAGCAAAGACCTGCCCAATCGACCTAGGGCAGGATCCATGGAGGTCGATAGACCTCCCTTGAATAAATATAGTAAAGAAAAAAGGCGTGGTCGTAAACAGAAAGGTTCTACACCCAATTCGCCTACACATAAGTAAAAATGGCCACCTTGATACAATGGAACTGTCGAGGTTGACGTTCTAATCTGGTTGACCTCAAAATACTGATTGCTTCCTACCATCCTGTATGTCTTTCCTTACAGCAAGCATTTCTGAAACCTGCCAATACAGTCACCTTTCGGCAGTTTTCTTTGTACAGAAATTACAGACTGTGTGATGAATCAGTGCATGGAAGGGTGGCACTGTTGGTTGATCAGCATGTGCCCGTCCTGTTTTTGCCACTCGACACACCCTTGGAGGCTGTAGCCATTCGTGTTTCCTTGGGTCATACCATCACTGTTTGTTCTCTCTACCTGTCGCCTGGAGAGATCTATGATCAATCAGACCTTGATGCTCTCATTGAACAGTTGTCATCTCCTTTTTTAACCCTGGGAGACTTTAATGGACATCATCCACTCTGGGGAAGTGCTGATATTGATTGGAGGGGTCGCTCCATAGAGCGTATGCTCTCTGATCACAACCTTTCTCTTTTCTTCCGTGATGACGAGAAAATCCACTTGTAGAGAAAATTATGTATGTAAAAACGGCTAATCTGAGTAGAGAAAGCACTGTGTGGCTTTAACTTCTCTCTCTCTCTAAAACCACTTGCATGCACTTCTGCTGCCAATGGGGTATTCACCCTGAACTCCTTATCGGTGAAGTTGTGCTTCCTGTGGTCCCTAAGACAAAGTTCTTGAGGCTTATCTTTGATCATAAGCTGACCTTTATAACACGCATCAAGCAGCTACGGGTCAAATATACAAAAGCACTGAACATCTTCCATGTCCTCTCTTCCACCACTTGGGGAGCAGATCGATGTTCCATGTTACAGATATATTGTGCTCTTATTCGATCGAAACTCGACTATGGATCACTGGTTTATGGCTCTGCCAGGACCTCGGCCTTAAAGATGCTGGACCCCATTCATCATCAAGGACTTCGGCTCTGAATTGCAGCTTTCCACACTTCCCCAGTTCAGAGCTTATATATAGAATCTCACGAACCTTCTTTTGCACCTCTGCCATATGTAACTCCCTTTACTATATTCTTTGCAACTTCGTTCCTTACCCAAGCATCCCACCTGGTTTGTGTTTTCCTTCCCCGGTGGAGCCATACTTTTTCAGAACAGACGATCTGCTATTGCTCCTTTTGGCCTTCATATCCAGGTTCAGTTGGAAAAATTGGATCTGTCCTTGGATAACATTGCTCTATCCACTGGTCAGCCCATTCCACCATGGATTCTTACAGTCCCCAACTATGACCTATCTTTAAGTCATCTGAGAAAAGTAGACACTCCTGATTGGAAATACTGTCTGCTATATGCTGAACATCTTTTGAACCATCTTTCCCTTCCTATTTATACAGATCGTTCAAAATCAGGTGACTGTGTGGGCTCTGCCATGGTTTGTTGTGGTTCGTTGGTTGCGCGAAGATTCCCCTCTACAGCTTCTGTGTTCACTGCTGTACTGTACACCATTTCTCTTGCCTTGGATCACATAGAAGCTAAGCAATACTCAAATTGCACTATTTATACTGACTCGCTTAGTTCTCTACAAGCTCTGGAATCACGTTACTTCTCTCCGTGTTATCGCCGATATTCAATATCGACTGGCTCATTTCTCTTTAACATATACTTCTATCCAATTTTCTGGATTCCGGGCCACATTTGTATTTGTGGGAATGAGCTTGCCGTCATCGCAGCTAAATCTGTCTGCTCTGGCACTATCACTGCTGTGGCTGTTCCATACATGGTCTATGGTCCTGTATTTAAGGCTCGGATCCGTGCCAGGTGGCAGTTGACTTGGAGTGAGCAACGTTACAACAAGATTTTCCAAATAAAACCCTATATTGGACTTTGGCCGTCTTGCTTCCATGAGGATCGGAAAGAGAAAGGTGTTCTAAGTAGACTATGCATTGGTCAGAGATTTGTAACTCATCATTTTCTTTTATCTGGAACTGATGCACCAATGTGTAGTTTATGTAACACCTAGATCACAATAAGCCATATTTTACTTTCTTGTCGTTTCAACGAAGGCACCTTTCTTGTCGTCGTTACGACTCTCGTAATCCGAGGGTCGCGGGTTCGCGCCCGCGTCGCGCACCATTTTAAATATATTTTGTCCCAAGGTTTATATGTAACGTTAGACAGTGTTATTGGTGATGGTGACTTTGTCCACCTTGGAAATGTGTTTCGTTTTTTAAAGGCCATTAATATTTTTAATGCTATTTAAGTTTTTTAATTTATACATTAGACCTTTTTAATATGATTCCCTTTTAAAAAGCAAAATCCCTATAGTTCGATTTGAAATTTAAAAATGGTCATAACGTCAAATAATGCGAAACCAGGACTGGAAAGGCCAACTTCAGGTGTGTAACGCTGTAGTTTGAACTACTCGTTAGTCATCCTGGCGAGTTATTATTAAATTTTTGCTAGAAATCTATTAAAACTTTTATTGTTTTACTTTCTGAAAATAGCCATAACGTCAAATAACTTGGAACCAGGACTGGAAATGCCAACTTCAGGTGACTGACAGTCGTTTTTGAACTTACCTGTTCGTCTTCCTGGCGAGTTAAGATAATTATAGTTATGCTACAGAAAGTCCTTTACAATTATATTATTGTAGTTTTTCTCTTTTCGCTGTAGACTAGATGTAAACATTGGTTTTAATGCTATTTATGTTTTTCTTTAACCTTTGTTGTGTTTTACCTTAATTTCCTTTTATGAATCTTACTAAATTTACTTTAATTTTAACTTTTTACCGGATGTTTGACGCAGATAGCCAAGTTGCTTTGTGCCATAAATCACCAAACCAACTAACCAACCAACCATGTTGTTTTGTTTGAAATTCTATTCTAATAAGTCTAAGAATATCTGTAGCATTTGAAAGTCGAATCAATTTATTGTCAATGCTATTAACTAATTATGAAAAGGAATACAAAATTACAAACTTTACTTAACACAAAGTGAATGATAGCGCTAAACCTTTCGTACTTTTTTAACTGGGCATTTGATAGTACTCCTAAAATAAATAATTTGCTTACTGTAATGTATTGAAAGTATTTCAGTCAGTTATTCTTGCGGTTTAGTTTCCAGTTTTATTTTGTAAACTGTTTTTTTACGCTGACTGTGATAAGTTTGAGAGCTTATATCACTAAAACTCGAAATGTATTCCTCGGAATGGGCGCACCACAGATAGCCCAGTGTGTAGATATACTTTTAACAACAAACAAATAAACTTCTAAATTGGACCCCGCATTGCCACGTGGTTAGGGCGCACAACTCGCTATCTGAAGGTCGCGGGTTCGAATCCTCGTCACACCAAACATGTTCACCCTTTCAGTCGTGGGGCGTTATAATGGTACGGTCAATCCCACTATTCAATGGTAAAAGAGTAGCCCAAGAGTTGGCAATAGGTGGTGATGACTAGCTGCCTTCCCTAAAGCCTTAGACTGCTAAATTAAAGACGGTGAGCGCAGCTAATCCTCGTGTAGCTTCGTGCGAAATTAAAAAACAAACAAATTGGTAAAATGATGTTATTTCTAAGTTGTTGTTTTGTGGGTAAAAACAACTTCATGTATAGTGAAATGAAATTTTGCATAAAAAAAGCAAGATCTCAGAGATACATGTTTTCTGTTTGAACCTCAATTGTCATCAGTTTTTAAAGCTTTAATTGGCTAATTTTTGTTTCATTATGTAAGAAGTTAAGCTGATAAAACAGTTTTAAATCATTTAATTTTTTTCCATAATTTACACAGTACATTCATTTTCTGATCCTCACACTAACTTATCAAATCCATCTACTAATCTATTTGGAACAGAATACGTTGTATACAAATATAAAATTTCCTTACGTAATATTCAGAACTATATAAGCAACGGTAATGTCAGCAGTGCTATCGAATGTTAACACATTTGTGCTAAAACAATCTTATTATAATCTTATTTCTCTAAGACAGCAGTAAGTTTTCGGATTTACAACGCTAAAATCAGTGGTTCAGTTCTCCTCGGTTGACACCGCAGATCGCCCTATGTGGCTTTTCTAGAAGAAAAACGCACACAAACACTTTTATACATCTGAATATAATTAGTGAATTTTGGTGTATTTTTCGATATTTATATTTTATATTGGCATTACAATTTAAACTGTTTATTATTTAAATTCAAAATATTTTCTTATTCAAATTTAGTTTTATTATGACGGTGATGACTAAGTCCTCCAAGATTCGCAATTGAAACTCGTCATCAACTCGTAGAAAGAAAAAGCAGAAAACTCATAAAACTGAGAACGGCCCTCCTTACAATTCCCAACAACGCCATTGAAGTTGGATATTTCTAGCATCATTGTGTTCACTGATACATTTCTACAACTTCATGATATGGATTCAATATATTCTGAAGTACCTCTCAGCCACATAAATTTATATATCTTTATAGAGATACTTAATTTATTCGATATGTTCTTGAAGCTTAAAACCTATTTTATTTAGTCTTATTTGAGTTTTATTAGCATATGTCTATTGTATATGAAGAAGAAACTATTCAGTAATAATTTAATTTTTTTTTCTCGAACATAAAATATCACATCCAAATAAGATAGCTAAAATCATTACTGAGAATACAATTAACAAATAATCAACATATTAAGAAACCAAATAAACACAGCCACAAAACTGTAGATAAAATTAATGATGAAATCAACCAAATAAAACCACACTTGATTAACATCAACAAATTTCCTTCTAAAACCATTTAAAAAATTATACACATATACTTAGGCCAACAACATAATCAACAACAAACTATAAAATTTTATACTGCTGCATACCATACCTTCCCAATATTAGCGACGAAATAACCGACATTTGGGAAAAACTTACAACAAATCGTAACATTCCAGAAAACACTGATTTTATTCCAAAACCAGGTCCAAGACAAAAATCCATACTACTTAAATACAACACTGACAAACACCACACCAACATTATTTATAAAACACAATGTGATAACTGCCATGACTTCTATATTGGAGAAACAAGTAGAAAAATGGAAAACAGATTCAAAGAACACAAAAGTCACCTTCAAATATTTTCGAACACTGCAAGTCAAATAAACATAACATAACCATAGAAAACACTCATAGTAGGGAAACAAATGCAAACAAACGCAAAATCAAAGAAGCCCTACTCATACAATAACTAAAACCAAAATTAAACCACTATTAAAGGAACACCTTTATACCTATACTAATTAATAACCTAACATCTAACGGCAAGATCCCCTACAATCTCAAACCCATTTACACTCTTCTCTCTAAGGCCCACACCCAGCAACAGTCAGTTGCAAACTCTCTTTGGTAACCTGAAAATGACCTAAGAATGTCGAAACGTTGTTCTGTACTTTATTTTAATTAAAGTTTTAATACCCATACCAGCCGTCTTTGGAATACAAGCTTTTCTTTTACTTTTTCTTGGGTGTTAAAGGAATTAATCTTTCAAAATGTAAATACAGTTCACTAAAACCAAATCTATATCGTAATTTAATCACTAGCCCTTTATAGATAATTAAAACTTGAATTTTTGTTTTTTAAATTAATTTATGTTTTTTAAATTAATTTATGTTTGACTACAATTTGGATTCCTGGGCAATATACTAAGAATTTGCATTTTCTGGAACTATAAAATTACTATCCACATTCCGTCTGAGATCTTACGTTATTTTCTATATATAATGCACTTTAACAAAATTATTTCTCAAAAAAGATTAAATTATACCAGCTAGGTCAGACTGTGGATTATACATCAAATCTTCTCCAGCTTATTGTTCATAAAACGAATTTTAAACGCAAATTCCTCATACATCATATGGTTTCTTTACCACATTACACTAAATTTATATAAAGATCAGTTGTTTTACCTAGAAGTATATTAATAACAAAACTTAATATATAATTACTAATATGGTCTCCGTTACTACCAAAATATTCGTAAAAGTATTCATTCACTACGAAATACTTCCACAAATCTGGACAAAAACTTAGCTAAAACATAGTTATAGGATCATGCATAGGACACTATGGGACCCCTTAGTATAATTCTACTGAATCAAACACCATATAGATGTCATCGTTTAAGCATCCTATCTTTATTACTTTGGTTAACTGTAGATGTAATTTACCTACTACAGTAGCTGTTGGATCCACATTAATTTTCACAAATTTATATTATCCAACATAGTGTCTACCTTTTATTATGGTCGGTTTTTTTCCGAAACACAAATACGTGTACTTTATCCCCTTTGTTAATATTAATTGTATATGTACCCATTTAATGCAAGGGGAAGCAATGAAGCCTCCGGAGTGGCAGATCCAAACGCCGTTCCCATATGTCACTTCCTGGAGGCCCTGAGGTTTGGTGACATTCGGTCCAGCGGTGCTAGGTATAAGCGGACGCACAATGAATAATGTATTACTTCTTTGTGCTTTATACGATACTTTGATAATTTGAAAGATTATAAATTAGACATGTTGAATATTCACCGCTCGTTTCATTTGCTCCTTAGTTTTCAAGATGATATATTTGGTTCTGGTTTCAAATAAAGCCTCTACCATTATAACTGACTAGTTTAATTAATACCTCTCAGTCTATACAATCAAAACGGGTTTGAAGTTATCTAAATAATCTTGGTTGTGCTAATATGATTGTTGTTATTCCATGATTAATCTGATGTACACTTGTTTGTATTTTGGGCATTTTAATGCCTGTATCACAAGAGGAATATTTAATTTAATGATTTTCCTCTTTTTTTCTATTCATTAATGTTTCGGTCATGACAAGTTTCAACTTCGAATGTTGCCACAAATATCAGAAAAAGCTATTTTTCAAACATCATCAAATTATGTTAATTTTATAAAAAACTCGGAACGTTCTTGCTAAAACAATAATTTTAAGCAACTTTTTAGAGAACTTGAAAATCAAAAATTGCTATTTTGTACGACATATATACATACAAACTACCAATTTTGTTTTATTTCGAAATTATTGCTGAAATGTAATGTATATTCTAATCTAATTTTTCTATGATCTTTCTCTGCCTTCAGTTTTAAATTACTTTAAAAAATTGAAATATAACATGGGAGATTCGTTGTTTTTCCTATTCATTTGTAACTTTTGATGTTTATACGGAATTTCATACGAAAACGTTATTTCTGAAAGTTAAATATATATAATACATTTGTAAATGAACGTTGTTTAAAAGCTGGCACACAATCACAAAATAAAAGTTTTATAAAAACAAATAGAATGCTGTGTGTATTAAGGCGATAATTAGAGGAAGTGGTCAATCCTAATTTGGATTTTTCGAAGTACCTAAAGTCTTGTTACGGCGTACCTGTCTTGTCATCGGAACATAGCAACGCAGTCTTTCACATCACTTGCTACGGGCGCCATTTGTCACGTGCCTTCTTTGATATTGAGTACGCATATTTGAGGAGAAGAAAGTAGACCAGACCAAATTTGACTTGGCATGATGCCAATCTGATTTCTCTTCTCTTTTTCAAGAGCCACCTAAAGTGAGCCTAGATACTTTGGAGGCAAAGGATCCTCGGACAGCATTCCTGAGGTGGCAAGTTCGTTACCGTGGAAACCTTCCAGTCAAACGCTTTCACCTGCAAGTGCGGAACTTCAGTACCGGAGCAGATTGGCTTGACGTGGACAACAATATTGAAGCCAACCTTAGCGTCTACACAATTCGTTATCTGTCGCCAGCCATGACTTATAGCTTTCAGCTAGCAGCCGTCAACGACGCAGGATACAGCGACTGGGAAAACCTCAACATTACCATGCCAGCTGATGGTGAGTTACGTAGTAGAGAGTTTTAGCTTACTGTCATAATAATTAATAAGTCTATTTGATGATTATATGCCTTCAATAATTTTACGTTACAAAGAAATTAGTAAATGTCATGTGAAGCACCTTAAAAAGATAATTTTTTATTATCGAAGATAAAGTAAATACAACTACAAAGAGCATGGGGAAATGATAAATGTTCGTACATAGTAATTATAAAGCTTATTTTTAAGTGATATTTAGAACAAAATATATTCGTTGACCATCGAAGTTTCAAATATTTCAAGTATCATATATAGGTAAGGCTAGTTTACATATATATATATATATAGGTGTACTTTTATATTTATTAGCAAAGATGTTTCCCGTTTAAACTTTTTTCACAGCAATTTTGTGTTTAAAATGAAATATAACTTTTTTAACAATTAAATATACCTAGATATTTTTTTAAATAAACTACTATTTAGTCACGAAGCTTTCAGTACGTTATAACATAACTGTATAGAGTTTAATATATGCATTTGAATTAAATATGAAACATTATTTTTTGACACATTTGCGAGTACGTTACTATAACCCAAAAGCAAATGAGATCAGGAACTGGCGAATAATAAATACTTGGAGCAACAGTAGACACAAACAGCGAGAGATGCAAAAGATGTCGAGTGAAAATGGCACTGATTATAGCGCAAACTGGTAACAAGAATTGTTTAGTAAAAAGTATTAATAATTAATTTTCTTTGCATTTTTACTAATGCCAGTTTTTTACCTGTGCTATTGTCGTCAGTACTATGGTTAACTATAATATTCATCCGTGGATTCTAGACTTGCAAACCAGAAAGTTAGGGTAACTTCACATTCTTTAGCTTCAGTCCGTGGGACCGGAAACAGTGAAGCGGGGTTACCAAAAAATACTTGCGTCATGTGAAGTTACAGGCAATGGATAGTTATTCTACTTATATTTATCGTTTGTCCCACAAAATAGGTAAATACGTTTAATATTTATTTAATCAACAAAGAATATGTTTGTTTTTTTTCTTTTCTCTTCAGCTAACACGAACTTTTAAAAACAAGGAAATAGAGGTATAACGTTTCTCTTATCCACGCAGAATTATTATGTTTGTTTATAATCGTTAACCTGTATTGCACACTATATTACGTATAATTTATCTCGGATAAGCTTCCGATTTCAAGTAGCCTGATTGAATTTAGTAGTTAATTGAATGTCAATATGTATAAAATTTATATTTGCCAACAGGATTGATACACACAATTTTCTTTCTTAATACAAATATATTTTAATATACAAACAATATGCAATTAATAGTAACAGTTACTGCAGATAGTTATAAAAATAATAATTATACACAAAAGTTTTACAACTTAGAAACAATGCTGAGTCTTCTTTCTGGTCTGGTACTGAATATTTTATGGATGGTTCATGATGAGCAAATTAATTCTATGTTGATACACAGCCACACTTCACTTGAGAAAAAGCTAGCTGGTTCTATTCTTGGCTGGCCTCATGCTCTTTACAAGCTAACTTTTCGCCCAGGAAGAGAACTATTTTATTAACATATTAAGAAATATTAACATCCGAATTTAACTTTTTGAAGTTGAACGAAATGTAATGTTCGAAATCTATAAACGTTCCTGTTCAAATCTCTTTCATTTATCGATTAGTAAGTGTTTGTCGCAATTGTAGCTTCTGAAGTATATAGTATATTAACGTTAGCAAACCAACAATATTAAACTGTCTTTTGACGCATCGATTTATAAACTTTTAGGGTGAGGTACAGTTGGCAGCAATATTCGAAGATACGCTAGTGCTTTCGTAAAACATATATTGTTGATTCTTACATTCGAGAATCTTCTACAGAATTAGAGAGCAGGCGGGACTTTCGCAATACACATTTAACAATATGTTAAACTCAGACAAACGGATATTAAAATTAATATATAATAATAAATCCGTTCCCTGTACTTAACACAATATAAATGACCCGTGTGATGAAACAGTATATTTATTTCGCGAAAGCTTGCAAGTCTGAGTTATATAACACGGAATTGATTAAAACACATAACCTACAAGCACATTAAAATTAGAATAGAAAAATTAGTTTTCATTACCTGACAGAGAAGAAAGACATCATTAACATGGGTTTATTAACATTCAGTGTGATTCGTTTTACTGTTTATTTTCATTATATTTTATACATTAATGTATCCTATAATGTTACAGACTATCATTAATGTGTAATGTTTTAAAAGTTTGCTGCTGTTGCTTTTTTTTACTTCGTTTGAATCGAGCTTCGATAATTATGCAGTAGTATAAGCTTTTTCTCCAACGTTTTAAAATGATTACCCATTAAATAATACAAAACAAAGAAGAGAATTAAAACGTCGAGTTGTTATCTTTTATTTATTGTTTTGTGTTAATTAGATTACTGATAGCTGTCGAATATTGCCGAAACATATTCAGTTGATAAATGTATATATTTTTAATTCGTTTCATGTTTTCTTGTTCTCTAATAATTTTTAACCTGGGGTAGGTTTTGTGTAAATATACAGATTTACCATTATCATGCTTGTTGTAAATGACTTATCAAATTGGAATAGCTGAAAAATACTTGCAAGATCACTTTTACTTTTTGTTATAGTTTAATGTTGATGTTAAACGTGCATAACACCCGGATCTAAACGCGATTACTACGAGTTGTGACTGCTTCTGTGTCAGAATTAATTTTAGAGCTGACCTTTTGCAACCAAATATGAAGATTCGCAATCACTCTGAAATTTCCAGCAGAAGAGATATGTAGGACTGCATTAATATTACTGCTAAAGAGGCTGTCAGATAGCACAAAAAAAGTACATAAAAAAGAGAAATAATGATTTTCTACATCTTTGACAAAAAAGTAACTTAATCATCGTTTCATTACATTTCCCTATCTTTTACATAACATCAGAATGCTCTTAAAGGTTAAAAAATCATAATAGTTTTTAAGAAAGTAAATAATAATATGCCAAAACGTAAACTGTATTTTATAAGTATTATCTCAAAGGAGTAAGCTCCCCAGTGGCACAGCGGTATGTTTGCGGACTTAGAACGCTAGCAAATGGGTTTTGTTTCACTTTGTGAGCAGAGCACAGATAATCCACTGTGTACCTTTATGCTTAACTTTAACCACACCAAAGGAGTTCATAAATAAAAATTTCATAATCGTCATTTTAGAGTAATGTAGGAGAATTTGTAATCTGAAAAGAGTGTCTGA
Organism: Tachypleus tridentatus; assembly: GCF_004210375.1. Classification (NCBI taxonomy): domain Eukaryota; kingdom Metazoa; phylum Arthropoda; class Merostomata; order Xiphosura; family Limulidae; genus Tachypleus; species Tachypleus tridentatus. Next base: position 115,749,259 of record NC_134826.1, read on the forward strand.
CCCCATTAGCCCTTTTTCTTCTGTTCTATCGATCAATGTGTTTGACGTAAGCTCAATCTATATTGATTCTGAATTTGACAGTATTATGTATTATAAGCCACATATTTGTAACTGCTACGTGGTGTCTTATTTCTGTCTTACTGGCAACACTTCCTTTGTAAGATGTGTGCTTCTCGGAGATAAGTTCCTTCATTTTTGTTGTATGGCAAGTGGGCCTTTTGGAAACAATTAAATTAAGTAAATATCAAGCTAAGTGTAATTTTTATGTTTTTCTAACAATCTTTTTTAACGTTCGTTTTAAGGAATATATCATTCGTAAAGTACTGTTGGTATAAAATATTTCGAAATTTCGTTATCTAGCATCAAAACTATATTTCCTCTAACACTAATATGTTTATTCGAAAGATAACTGATATGAAAAACCATTCTCGTATGAATTTACAGATAATTTTTATATTATAACAGATAGAGTTGTGCTTTATGACTGAAGTAAAAATGTATCATCAAACATAAGAAATAATAAAAGCCAGCGGTTTTTCTTCATCCATAACGTTAGGTGCTATAGATTAATAGAAATGCCGTTTGAATCACCATGTCTTTAAAAAAATAAATTTATGTGAAAAATGTTTCATGTGATCCCAAACGCAACTTGATTAAAAACCCCATTTAACAGTAGTAGAACCGTAACAATGGACAATACTAACTATGAAAAGAAATTGCTCTAGGTGAAAAAAACAAACTTCTCTGCGTGTTTGTAAAGAGTACTTTGTAAGATAGAGATATGTTCAGTTAAATTCTTACAGCAAAATATATGATGATATTTTTATCCTTAATTAGTTTGGTACATAAACAAAATTCGAATTAGTTTCCAAAAAACAGTGGACACTTGCCATAATAACTATTTTACACTATTACTAGCTCAGACAGAAATATAATGGCATTCTGTAAATCACTTTCATAAACATTTTCCAGTGAATGATTTATAAAACAAGGAGTACTTTTCTTTACGGCCTTCCTACTTCCTGTCCATTGAACCTTACTACACGCCCTAGTTTTTATTGCAACATGATATATTTATAAGCAGAAGTTCCCAGGTTTCCTTTGGATCAATTGCAAGAATCGAATATTTGAGTAATTTTCTTTGTTGTAAATACGCTTTTTAATGGATTATACATCACGTACAAGACATCAACTAAATATAACTCATCGAAGCAAAGCAAATAGTTTTAAAAACGTTAGTGAACTAGGGTGAGTCGGGTGTGGCTTAGTGAATAACATATCTGAAGGTTCGAACTGCGATATGCTGTCGAGCTTGCTCGAACTTTTGGGCTATGGAGAGTCTTATAAGTACAGCATTCAGTATTGCTGTTTTGTTTATTTTACTGAAGCCACTGATTTCGAATTAATAGTGATTGACTTATTAATTTATTTTACAGGTTAACTAAATTTGATTTGTCAGCAATATGATTTGGTTTTGAATTTCGCGCAAAGCTACAGGAAGGCTATCTGCGCTAGCTGTCCCTAGTTTAGCAGTGTAAGACTAGAGAGAAGGCAGATAATCATCACCACCCACTCTTAGGCTACTCTTTTACCAACGAATAGTGGGATTGACCGTCACATTATAACGCCCCCATGGATTACGAGTCGAGCGCCTTAACCACCTGGCCATGCCGAGGTTATTGGCAATGTGATTAAGGCTGTTATGATTTATCATGTTATGTACATTACCTATCACTATTTCAAATAGCTGGAAATTTTAATATTAACTTAGAAATTAACTGAATATCAATACATATCAAATTTATTATATTTGCCAACAGAATTGATGCACACAATTTTCTTTCTTAACACAAATATATTTTAATATACAAAAAAACAGTACAAATTATAATAACGGTTATTACAAATAATTATTTATATACAAAAATTTTACAAATTTGCAAACAATATTCATTCTTCGATCTGGTCTACAACTAAATATTTATATCAGCGGTCCAGGTCTACAAGGAGCAAATTACTTTTATGTCGAAACACAGATACACTTTACTTGACGGGAATGCTAGCTACCTCTATTCTTCACACAGAAGTTTTTCACCAACGACAATATTTAATGTCCCCGTAGAAAGACTAACACGCCTGAAGTTGAACGGCTCGTAATATCAAAATCTATAAACATTTCTGGTAAAATATATGTAGTTTTCTGATTAATAAGCGTTTGTCACAGTTATAGCTTTTGAGGCTCAGAGTATACCGACTGTAGAGTCTCCTTGTCTTGCGATAGCTAGCTTATATACTCATTAGACGAGATTCTCGAAAGTTCAGAACTAGTTGATACGCTAGTATTTTCGTAAAACATAAATTGTTGATTCTTACACTTGAGAATCTTCTGCAAATTTAGAGAACAGGCGATACTTGCGCAATATACATCTAACAATGTAAGTTGCATGCATTAAACTAAAACAAACGTAGATATTAGGATACATGTATAACAGTAAATCCGTTACAAGTCGTGCATTGGTTTGTTAATTTGCCCAGTTTTTGTTTAGTGAGTAGACCTTAAAGAATATTATAGCATTTTCTAACTGTTAATGACGCTGTCATCAAATTAGGACAATGAAGAGTTTCAACAAATCTAGAAAGAGAAAAGAAATTAATGTTTGGCTTTATTTTTCTATGATCTTTGTAACAGAAAATTAATTATATGGATTGCAAGTAAATTCCAGCTATATATAATCTACTAGAAAAAAAAAAAGATTATTGTTAAATTCTAATCAAACCCTTGTAATAAATATAACCAATTTAATTAATATATCGTTCTTACTTTTAATGACATGCGTTTGTTAAAAGAGTAAAAACAGTTTGGTCCAATATTACCCTTCCTAATTTAAAATTTAACAATTAAATAACTAAGGAAATACAACCATGCAGATTTCAACATCTTGAGACCAACTCAAACAATTTTATATTAACATGTTATTCTCACTCCAGTGAGTAGCTTTACCTGTAAAATGGTAACTGTGCGAGTACAAAAAAAGAAGTATAGGGGTATGTTATAGACTACTGTGCATCGCACATCTATAACAAACATCATGGAGCTAAAGACCAGGATAACGATCGCAATTGCCATTGCAGAGAACGTGAACTAAAGCTGAATATTGGTTAGATGTACCGAGAGCCATTTAGGACAAGTGAACATACAAGTTTTCTGATATATCAGTAAATACTGTTAGTGTTGGAATACGAGAGGCTGAAAACTGCACAGTTGTATTTCCTTGGTTAATTATTAAATTTTAAAATAGGAATGATAATTTTGGGCCACTCTCTACAGTTGATTTGTCTGCTGCAGTGTTTATTTTAAGCAATGGTTTTATTTATACAACAGAAATGCCCATTATTATACTACATTAATTTATGACCTCTGCATTTAAACAGGGCCGGAAATAAACTAGAGATTAATCGTGCCTGGCTGCTATTCAGAAGGTTCGTGTCGTGATGACATTGAACACACTCCGCACAATCCGATGTGGGTTCATTATAGGAGTGACAGTCAATCCCGTTAATGGGTTTAAAGCCAAATACTTTCGTTGTGACGACTGGTGAAGTTGACCAACTTTCTGCCCCCTGATCAATAGTTCGAAATTAGAGACAGCAAAACCTAAGTTCTGGGGAACTCCTGTATGGCCATTTAACTCATGTTTTGCATAAGGTGTCATTTGGGTTGAAAATAATACTATTTTATGCACGTGTAAGGAAAAATGAAAAATGCAGATTTGCTCTATTCATTAATACAATACTTCTAATAATGCCTCCATAATGTAGCTTTATTATAAATTAATTATGATATAACTATAAAATTTTCCAGAGTTATGGTTACGTATCATCAATTTATACTGGTGGAAAAAAAAGAATAAAAGTTGTGTACCAAAATATATGCTTTCTCGTATTATTGCATTCGAAAGTATTTTTATACAATTACTATGAAGCGCAACAACATTTTATTATGGTTTGGCATGGCCAAGTAATTACGGTGCTCGATTCCCAAGCTGCTGGTTCCGGGTTTGAACCACTACCATCATCCGTGCTTGCCCTTTCAATCATGGGAGCGTTATAATGTAACGATCAATCCCACTATTTGTTGGTTAAAGAGTAGCCCAAGAGTTGGCGTTGGATGGTGATGACTAGCATTTTTCACTACTAAGGTCGAGGTGGCTAGTGCAAATAGCCCACGTGTAGTTGTGCGCGAAATTTAAAAAAAAAAGCAAACAAACCCTTCAGTGGCTCGGCGGAATTTCTGCAATTTTACAACGGTAGAAACTGTATTGAACAGAGTACAGATAGACCAGTGTGTAGCTCTGTCCTTAACTTCAAACAAACGAAACAAACCTTTTATTAGGCACATACGTTGGTAAGTAAAAACAGTGCTAATTTGGCTAGCATAAACGTAACAACTTTGCAAAGTTAATTGGCCCAGCATGGCCGAGTGCGTTAAGGCATGCGCTCGTAATCTGAGGGTCGCGGGTTCGCATCCGATTCGCGCTAAACATGCTCGCCCTCCCAGCCGTGGGGGTGTTATAATGTGACGGTCAATCCCACTTTTCATTGGTAAAAGAGTAGCCCAAGAGTTGGCGGTAGGTGGTGATGACCAGCTGCCTTCCCTCTAGTCTTACACTGCTAACTTAGGGACGCCTAGCACAGATAGCCCTCGAGTAGCTTTGTGCAAAAATTTAAAACAAAAAAACAAACAAACAAAGCAAAGTTAATCTGGCTTGGAGTATTCAAAAATACGATGTGTTGAAAAATGTCTCGCTTATTATTTATTTTATTATCTGTTTTCGTCGAAATATTCATTAAGAAGTAATCATGTTCACTGTTAATCCTTCGTTTTATAATAGAAATATTAATTTTAGATTTAAAAAAGATTATGTCGCAAGTTACACAGTTTACTCAAGATGTTTATTTCATCATCGGGTCTCACTCTAGCGACAATTACTTAACGAAAATTCCTATATGAACGTTGTACGACAACATTTACTGAGGTGGTGCTAATACCAAAGGAAAAATAAAAATAAACGACAGACAACTTCAGGTGTAGCAATAGTTCTCTCTACTTGCTTAACAACCATTTTGTCCTGTTATTAACTAGTTATTATATGAATTTTCTTGCGCATTAAATTAATTTATTTCATTCTGCATATTCCTAACCTAGTTATTAAATCAGCGTAGTTCCTAATTAATTACTAGAAAGTTGGAAAAAATAATAATTATGAATTATTCAGATAAATTCGAAATAAGTTAAATACAAATTGTTCAACAACGAACTTTCGTTGAGTATTTTTTTAATTCAACATCAAGATATAGTTAAAGGTTAACTAGCTAACACATATAAAAATTAAGGTTTATGATTATATTTCGTGGCGCACTTCTGCACAACATGCGAGACATCTCACTCGTGTTATTATTCTAGTTACACATACGATTAACAGCTAAAATATAACTTAGGTATTTTAACTGGGTTAAACGATTTGCATATTATTTTGAGTAAACAAACATTCATTTTAAAATCATTATTAGACTTACTCTAATGTAATGTTACACAAATTACCCATCAATATCCGTTTTAATTGTGGCTTCTTTAGCGAAATGACGTAAATGGCTAATCTAATATACCATTACAAAAATTACGTGATGTTTCTCTTGTTTTATAAGCACTTATATGGTTTTAAATTTTATTTATCATGTTATACTTGTTAAAAATATACTTTTAAACATGTAGGTTTATATAAACTTTCTTCAAGAGGCTTGTTTATGTACGTTTAAATCTTTCAGTTCCACCAAAAGTCTCGTGGATTCACGTTCTAGCATCGACCAACGAGACACTTTTGCTGGGCTGGAGAAGACCTATCCACAATAATGGAGCAAACATCACTCACTATATAGTTCAGTTGCATCATAACGGTGAAGTTATTGCTAATGAAACAATGAAAGTCATGCCAAATCCACGAAACAATTATATGTACATATTTATGAACCTAGAGCCCGGAGAGAAATATGTGTTTCAGGTAAAGGAAAGCTCTTTGTTTTTGGTTTTCTCCTCACGATTACCCTTCCATAAATTATTAAGATCTTTAAATAAACAGCACTGACATTTCACTAAATAACTTGCTCATTGCTGATGCTTTATAAAATATAAAATAAAAATATTTCAGGCAAGATAACAATAATTAAAGTCATGCTCATGTCTTAGTTTTTGCATATTTTAAGTTTTAACTATAGAACAGCAAGGAATGATTGCTTGTTTTGTTTGGCATATAGGTGTCCGTAAAGGACGATATGTAAATTGATTATATTATAATAAAACGAATTTGAAGCCTTCCCAGTTGTTACAGTTTCTTGTCACCATGCCTGATCATGCTCTATCTGACGGCTTATTAATGCTTTGATAATGCCCCCTTTATTTTTGTTGTTGTTCTGGAAGATGAAAGGTCTTTTTTCTTTTTGTTTGCTCTCAAAGAAAACCGTTGAATTAATAACTGTTAATCCGTGATGAGGAGAAAACCCACTTGTTACATTTTATACATTAAAACATTAGGATTAACGTAGTTAGAAAATAAAAGACGCACTGAATATACACTTTCATTTTATATTCTGTGTACCTTTTATTTTCTAACTACATTAATCCTAATGTATAAAATGCATAACTTTAACAATATACAAATACATAAAAAGTAGTAATTGTGAGGCTAAATGAACGGAAGATATGATATAAGAAACGCTTTTCTTTGCAAAGTAGTCTGATATTTGTAATAAACAAATAAACCAGGTTGAAGATTATTTATATGTTGAATTTTGCGCAGATTTACTACAATTATACCTGTGCTAGTCTTCACTAATTTAGAAGTGATAAACGAGAGGACTGAGCCAGTCAACACCATCCACCATCAACGAAAAATGGGATTGACCATCATGTTATAATGCCTCCACAATTGAAAGGGCAGGCATTAGAGATTAACAACAAGCACAAAATATTTTTATAAACAGTTTAGAATGCAGAAGGTCTAACATAGACCTTAAGAAGAGCTAACATAGTCATTTTATATACATATAATTACAACGTTTGCTTCTATTGGTACAACAGCGAATCTGATGGCTTACATTGCTAAAAAATTGGTTTTCTAAACCCGCAGTGAGCAGAGCATAGATTATCCATTGTGTAGCTTTGTTCTGAACAACAAACAAAACCTACGGAAACTAAAAAGTATATATAGATATTAGTGACATTTAACAGAGACCTAGTGTGTCAGAGTTAACTTCCAGATTTACAACGCTGACGTGCGGGGTTCGATTCCTTGCAGTGGACACAGCGCATAAAGCTCCTATGTGTAGCTTTGCACTAAAACAATAACAACTTTAAAGAAAAAAAATTACAAAAAAATGTTGTAATCGAGAAAAATTATAACTAAGTATCTGCTGAGCTATATAATCAGAATTCAGGTGGTCAAATTAAAAAGCACATCGTACGTTTTAAGTCATAAGGCGGAACTGAAAATATTTAGATAGTTACTAATTTTTAGATATAACCATTTTTTGTTGTTGTTTGTAAGTTTTTAAGTTCAAAGCTACACAATGAACTGCCTGTGCTCTGTTCACTACGGCTACTGAAACCAAATTTCTAGCGTTTTAAGTCGACAGCCATTCCTCTGTTTCACTGGAGGATCCTCTTAGTCAAACATAAAGGGAACTACAGGTTACCATTTCAAAATATAATTAGGTAGGCCTTGTCTCCTAAAAAGAAAGAAAGTAAATACCAAGTTGCATACATGTTCATCTTTCAAGAACATTGACAAATCAAAGCTTCAAACATGCATTGAATTATTTTTCCATGTAATGTGCGAATCAGCTGGTTTATATGTCACTTTTTTCTGGGCTCTCATTTTTCCATTCATATTTAAGAGTGAAAACTTCTTATGTCATACTACTACGTATTTTGGACGTTTCAACGTGATAGTATATAAGCAGAGCACTTTACAGTTAACGAATCAGTAGATGAAGTACATATGAAGAATCGTCAGTGTTATATATTCTTAAGTATATGACTATTTGTAAGTTATTCTTTTGTTGTTGTTTTTTAAGTAGAGCAACGTATAATACGATCCAGTATGTCAGTTTTTAACAATTTTCTCTCATGTGGAAAACACCGTAGTTGCTGTAGATATATATAAAATAATCCCTAGTTTTGTGTTGTTAGCCTAAATATTTACGAATTTATTCAACCGTTTTATTCTACGTTTATTGATACTTAACTTTTACTAGTTGATCACATTGTATATTGTAACGCAAAATAAAATCTGAATATGTATGATGTTGCCATTTTATTTACAGGTGAAGGCATGTAGTATTATTGGCTGTGGAAATTGGTCTGAACCAATGCAAGCGGGAACATCAGACGGAAGTAAGTTATTTTTTATTATTAAGTATATAAAAATGTAAACTTTGTAATTAGTCCTTGATAATCAATCCTTCTTTTCTTCTCTCCAAAATTGTGAGCAACAAAACTTTCACTTACGAGAGAGGGAAGAAAAGGGAAACGTTTCAGGAAAAAATATCTTATTAATCATCACTGTGTGACAGCTCCTGACAGAGCCATAAATTTGTGGTTTTAGCTCGCTGTTTTTCTGGTGACCTTTCCCTGTCCAAATGTCTCCTATCTCAGTTCTGCCCAGAACGAACAGGATTTATTATTCTTCCTTTGTTAACTTAAAACGACAGTAATTACTTTATACTATAAAGTAACACGCTAAAGAAAAGAAGTAAATATATTTTTCTAACCCATTTTTCCAAACTGGTTCACCGAACCACACTTTAAGTGAAATTAGGTAAAATGACGTAAAAATAAATGTTCTTGATAAACAGTAAAATTTTCTTTGCTTTCTGGTGATAAGTACGTTGACATATTGCTTTTAAACAAATTTTACTTTAATGATTTTGTTAAAGGAAACTCAAAACAGAACAGCCTTGAACACCTTTACTTCTTCATTGGGAGTATCCTTACAAGTCCTTTCACAGTGCTAGAAATTAATCTCTGCATAATAACTGTATTTCATTAGAATGTTCTTCTTAAAGATTAATATGAATTTTAAGAATTTCGTGATCTGACTTAGTACACGTAATAACATTGTGCATATCTCCTGAACATGAAAAGTCATACTATGATTCTGGTTTATGGTTTCTTCACGACACAGTGCTCTGCATGCATGTGGAACTTGAAGCCAATACTGTTCCATCAATCATCTTAAAAACTTGTTAAAGCGTGATAGAGAAGAAAATTACCTCCTTACATGCGTCTTGAATGGTTATATAACATGATAAAAATATATTTATTGGCTATATATTGAATATAAAAAACTTTCCTCAAAGATTCAATATTAATCTTACAATTAAGAAATTAAATACCATTTCTCAATGTATTATCAATTTTTGTATTTCGAAAATTTGTTCTTGGAAAATATACTTTATAAACTATAAAGTAAGAATTGTTCAATCATCTGATTACGTATAACATAATTACAAAATAAAAAAAATGTCGAACATTCTCCTCTATCCCTATGATTAAGTTAACAAGTGAGGTATGTTTGATTCTAATTTATTAAGTAAAATTTTTGAACAAATAAACGATAACAATAAAATATTTACTAAACTTGATAGATTAAAAATAAACCTGGTAATTCCTCAACTGTTGTTTATTTATTTACCCTTAATAAAACTCGTAACTTTTCTGAATTTTACACTCAAGAATTTAAAAATGTATAAATATATGTAAATAAAATAACTAAAAAAGGTGTTTAAATTTCTGTACGTTCTGTTATTTGTAAAGAAATGAATACACTAAATATTACAGATTTCCTTTATTTTGATCTTATTTGTTTTGTTTATTCTTTATCAATGTCTATATTGCATAACTTGTTAACAGTGTACGTTTTTAAAATCCTGGAACAGTTTAAAACTAAAAAAAGGTTTGATATGTTCTGCAAAATATTTTAAAATTATGATTGTTCTTAACTTTATACCCTTCGTTTGTTTTTTAGTAGCCGACCCGCCAGAACAAGTAGAAATAAAATGTTTGTACGACGCTCAGAAAGACCTCGCTTACGTCATTGTTACTTGGGAGCCACCAGCGAACCCGCAAGGGACTATTCAGTTTTATAATGTATGTTTGTAATTTTTAACGTTGTTGTATTTCACTGAAAAATATTTTCTATCAACAGAATGAAATTGACACACGAAGTACACACTGAGATAATCATGTAACACATCCATAAAATTCGACCAACTCTCAAATTAGTGAAATATTTCTTTGCAAGCGTTCGAGATGTGCAGTGGCCTATAGAACCACAGCTGTCACTGAAAAAAAAAAAATTGAGACACTAAATATACTCTTCAAAAAAAGAAACGCAAAAGGCAAAATATGAGACAAATTGTTAATAAGTTTATTCCGGGTAGTTCTGTATGACATGTGTGAAACTTTGCACATTCACTGCTGAACATCCAAAGTCTGCAAAGGCGAAGTCCACGCTCAGTAGTTGAAGTTTAACGTCACTCAACGTCAATAACGAGTATGCCCCCCCGTGAGCGTCAATAACTGCTTGGCATCTCCTGCCCATGGAAGCGATGAGATGACGAATCACATCCTGTGGAATGGCTGTCCACTCAGCCTGCAAAGCTGCTGCAAGCTGAGGTAGAGTCTGCGGTTGAGGTTGTCGCTATCGCAGACGTCGGTCCAACTCGTCCCAAAGATGTTCGATGGGGTTTAAATCTGGTGATCTGGAGGGCCAGGGAAGAACATTGATGTTGTGGTGTCTCAAGAAGACAGTGATGAGTCGGGCTGTGTGAGGACGGGTGTTGTCATGTTGAAAAACATCGTTGACGTTCACTATAATGGGTTGCACATGGGGCCTAAGAATCCTGGTATGGTTGAGGCAGTAGACGTCACCGTGGTTGTCCTATCCCGAAGGTGACGTAACCGGATGTAGCGATCTTGTGCGGGCGTGGTCACACGAGGTCTGCCAGATCGTGGACGGTCACGAGTTGATCCATGTTGTTGGTGACGATTTCATAGCCTTGTGATGGCGCTTGGGTGGACATTCACAGCTCTGGCAACATCTGATCGAGATTTGCCTGCTTCTAAGCGACCAATGGCGTTGTTGCGTTGTGCTTCAGTCAGTCTTGGCGTAACTGTATTGCGTGTCGGTGGCTTAACACTGAGCTATGGAAACCGAGAACCCGTCACTTTTATAGGGGATTTTGCACATGTTGCACTTGCAGAACATGCAGATCTCTAAAACAAATTTATTGGACACGAATGCGTTTTGGTGAAAAATCCGTTGTTTTCCTCCGTTTTCATTTTGGTCTGACAATCAGTGCCTTAACACGTGTAACATCACATACTCTGAGCTTGTAACGTTATTACATATATTACTTTTTAAAATAAAAAAAATATCCCTTTTGTGTTTCTTTTTTTGAAGAGTATATTTGCTGACATGTATTGGTTGTTTCTGTACTAAACTTTTTGCGTTTCTCTATAGAGAAATCTAGTTCAATTAGATAGGACAAGAAGGCAAATACTGCTAAACAAAATAAAATAAAATGAAGAGATTATTGCTTCCCAAACATCCCTATGGCCCTAATATTACAATGTTGATTCTCGCTAATAGATCACACTTGAAGCTTCAGCTCGCTACCGAACCAGCAGCGGAGAAAATGTAGTAGACAGGTTTGCAGAAGCACGTGAAGTTAAAGCAGATATATCAGAGTTTAAAAGTATTGTCAAGCACAATACGAATTATACCGTCCGGATATGCACAAAAAATCGATCTGGTTGTGGACCTTTGAGTATGCTGACAACAAAAACAACGTGTTTGTCAGCACCTAGTGGTAAGCTAAAAAATCATTTGATTCTTAAAACATTTCAATGGAAATTAGGCTACGTAATTTTTAGCTACAAGTACATATACTCTTATTCTCTATTTTAATTTTCAATTAAAAGTGATTCATTATTTGTTTCTGTTCTATCTTATTGCTCAGAATATACTTTTGTCATAAACTTTTAACTATCCATCTGCCCGGCGAAAACAAATGCTTATCGTAATGTACGAATGAATGCATTTTTTTTTCTACGTTGAAAATTTATCAAGCGATTTAACACAATATAGAAAATGACTAAAAGTGTACCCTAGAGGAGCTAACTGGAAAAAAAAATCTATGATTTATACTAGATGTAGTTCTGCAGGTTCCCCGAAAGTGTTCTGTTTCAAAAATAAATAAAACTAAAAATTAACAGTAATAAATATTTTTTTCAAGCTCATGTGCCATGCTGTGTTATATTCTACAGATTGCATAATTCTTCTCTTGATTCGTAGCATGTTCACGTTTTATTGAGGTGATGAAGAGTTAAATTGCAACGTTGAACGAAAAATAACTTCAGTATACTATTTTTGTTTGTTTTCCTAATGATAACCGTATTCACTGTATGTTTGTTTCGTTACAATATATTCATTTTTATTTTCTTTCAGCGCCAACATCAATGCCAAAGTTCAAACTTCAGCGGATGAAAGGGAAACATAAAACCAGACAGTTAAAGCTGAAACTTCATCGCATATCTGAAAGAAATGGATTTATTAGGTCAGAAATCTATGTATTGATGTACTATATTTTTATACTGCCATTCGTCATAATCAAGGAATTGGGGTAATTTCGTAGATTTGAAGATGCATTTTGTCTGTAGTGAAACTTCAAGGTTCCTTGAAATATCACATTTATGTTTTTTATACGATAAATAACAAGGGAAAAACTTCACAGTTCCCACTGTCTCAAGCTACCATTCATCTTTATCATGAGTTTACCTTCGAAACAAAACCATCATTCTTCTTAAGACAGCTTCTCTTGTATGTACTCCACATACTTGTCACCAAAAGAAACTGATAAGAAAACTAAAAATAAAAACATATTATAGATGGTATTCGAAATATAATAATGATATTCAAGCCACAATCATTAAACTTGTAAAATTCGCTGAGCTTTAGCAAAGAATAATGTTTTTGAAGTAAGCAAGTACATGTTGTAAGATGTTTAAGAATTAAATATAACTAAGGCCGGATTAAGGTTTTAGTGAGACCAGGTGATACGTGATAATAATAATAACTCACTCTTACCTCTGTTCCACTAGTTTTACAAACCTTTTTGTTTGTTTGTTTGTTTGTTTGTTTTTTTTAATTTCGCGCAAAGCTACACGCAAAGCCGTCCGTAATTTAGCAGTGTAAGACTAGAGGGAAGGCAGCTAGTCATCACCACCCACCGCCAACTCTTGAGCTACTTTTTCACCAACGAATAGTGGGATTGATTGTAACATTATAACGTTCCCACGGCTGAAAGGGCGAGCATGTTTGGCGCGAGGGAAATTCAAACTCTTGACACTCAGATTACGAGTCTTCAAATCATTAAAATATACATTAGACCAGTAATAGACTATGCAGCTCGTGCATGGATTACTGTAAGTGAAAAACAAATACAAACCAAACTCCAAACATTACAGAATACACTAATTACATCAGCATACAGGGTACCTAAAACCACTTCCACATTGGCGACAAAATGAGTTGTTATGCGAACTAGACAGATATTGCATATATGATGAAGAGAGATCTAAACACCTCTCCCCGTTAAATGTGTACATCAGATCTTTAAGATAAAATCAAATTTAAAATAATAATAATAAAATAGTGTTAAAATAAAACGGCTCACCTACGTTCTAGACTTATTAAAAATAAATAAATAAATAAAAATGAAAGATGAATATAAATGGACATTGCCCTGAAAAGGACCAGATTTAAGGTTATGCTATTACTTTGTATTTATTCTAAATGTATTAATTAGGCCATTCCAACTAAGTAATGGAAGGAGGAAGAGGTCTAGTGTACCTGACCCTCCTGGATATACAAGTATATATACCCAAACACCGAGAGAGAAAGAGAGAGTCTAGCGTCTTAACCGCCGGGCCTGTGTGAACAATGGGGCACCTGTATGACCGGGGCCCTAGGTGGTCTCTACGTTAATCCTGTATTGAATATAACATTGACACAAGCTTGGCAGCTCCAGAATTTGTTTATATATGGCATTATTGACGAGTTCTACAGAAACAGTACAATATGTCTCCTTCAACGCCTCAACACAGTTACGTTACGACTATCACTCCGACAATATACTTATACAGGAAAACCACATGCAAAAAAAAAATTATCATTTGTAGTGGTCCTCAAAATAAATAATCCTCTTTATCCTGTGGACTTGTAATTGTGTTTATGTGCATTTATGTTCACATAAGCATTGAATCGTACATACTTTAACCAATGATAAGCTACGCCATACAAGTTATATATCTTACAAAATTATTAATATCTGCCTAGATTAAACAAGAACAATTAATAAAACGTTTTCACTAAACAGAAAAGCAACAAAGATACTGATAAATTGTTTCGTTTGCGTTTACTTACTGTAAGAGATATACTTTGTAAAAACAAAAAGTCTTGGTATATTCAGGAAGGTCTAAAACACCTCTTCATATTAAATATATTATTATAATGTATCGACGGACCTATGGATATGAAATTAGGCTTAACTAGGTAGCCGATGGAAACCTTCTTTTGTTGGCTCCTAGCCAACGGATCTCTTCCCTTTTTGAACCTCCTGAAAATCGATTCAAAATAGCGTACCTTCTAAAAACAAAAAAAAACACAATCTTGTAATCAGATTTAAAACGCTAGAGCGCATTATGCTTTGTAATGAGTAAAAATAACAACAAAATAAAAGGAAAATTGCACTGTAAGCGCAAACAAGAAGTGGGACATAAACTTATTTCAATGATCGGATTGTAAATTCTATCGCGTACATTTATTATGCAGTAAGAGACAAGGTTCAGGAATTTATGTTTTAAAGTTTAATTTTTCTTTGAATCTAAATATTATAAGTAAAAGAACAAAATTTGCATATATTTTTTCATCCAATTATATACAATTAAGAAGCATACAGTACAACCGACAGAACTTTTGGGTGAGTTGTTGGCCAATCCTACAAAATTGGTGAAATACTAATTTAATTATCTAGTTGGTAGAATCAAACAGATACTGCGAAAGACTTCATGTATCAGCCGGGTGGTTCTAAAAACGGACGAATACTAGTGGACGACTTCATATATTAGCCGTGTGGTGACAGAAACATACAGATAATAGTGGACGACTTCATATATTAGTCGTGTGGTGACAGAAACATACAGATACCAGCGAACTCCTTCATACGTTAACTAGGTAATTGTAAAAACGGACATATAGATATTAGCGAATAACTTCACATATTAGCCGGGTGGTTGTAGAGACGGATAGATACAAGCTAACAACTTCATATGTTATCAAGTTGGTTATGGTAGAAACAGAAACACAACTATGCATAGCTCCATATATGATGCAGGAGACGGTAATAATAAGATAAACGCTAGTAAATTACTTTTTTTTTGTCGTTAGTACTGTTTTGTGATAGCGTTACTGGTTAGCATCCAGTCAATAAGGAAGGAGGTTAACAACTAAATATTTTAAAAGTTTATTGATTTTCAATCTAAAGATTATATATTAAAGGACAAAACTTGTTTTTCAAATATGCGATATATATTTGTTTTCATCCAATTTTATACTAGAGTAAGAAGGTAATCGTGTAATGATAAAACTTTCATGTAAATTGTTTATTTGACAAAATCTGGGCCTGGCATGGCCAAGCGCGTAAGGCGTGCGACTCGTAATCCGAGGGTCGCGGGATCGCGCCCGAGTCGCGCTAAACATGCTCGCCCTCCCAGCCGTGGGGGCGTATAATGTGACGGTCAATCCCACTATTCGTTGGTAAAAGAGTAGCCCAAGAGTTGGCGGTGGGTGGTGATGACTAGCTGCCTTCCCTCTTGTCTTACACTGCTAAATTAGGGACGGCTAGCACAGATAGCCCTCGAGTAGCTTTGTGCGAAATTCCAAAAAACAAAAACAAACAGACAAAATCTGAAAATGTAAAGAAATGGTTAAATTCGCTTCAAGGGTAAAATAATTTCATTTGACTATAACGTTTATCGAATAGTTAATTCGTTTCTTCCAAGAATTGGCCACATAATTCTTGTTCTCTCACATCCGTTTTTACTTTTTCTGCGGCAGCAAAAGTCCTTTTAAAAGAATTGTAACTTTTGCAAAGGTTATGGCATCGTTTCATTTTATGGACCGGAAGTTATCTAGTGATTAGCGCATTGGTTTCCTAACATTTATCACTAACAACCCTCCAGCTCACTTACCTTGATTTAGACAACACCTCTTCTGCCTACCACATGCAGTTTTTAATCATTGTTTGTTCGGTTAAACTCTCACGACACCGCTAGCAACGTGCTGCGACACATTTGACACACTTTGGAAACCACTGGAGGAGCATATTTGGGCTATGTTTTCTGAAAATTTATTATTCATGATTGTTCCTGCAGAAAAGTAGAATAAAAATTTTCCGTACTTCAAAGGTCATGGATGCACTATAACAGTGTAGCAGTGATGGTAAAATCCAATTATTCAGTTGGATAAAGTAGCCTAAATGCTAGAAATGGATACTGTTGATTAGTTGCCTTCTATTTAATCTGTTAGTTTAAAATTGTGTACGCCTACATGTGTCTGTGTTTATAATCCTGTTGTTTGAGTGAGTGAGACTAAACGCTTAAATTTGGGTGACCATGTTTTAAAGATCTGACATTAAGTTTATATATTAACATTTTTCATGACTTAAAGACTAAACAGTATGTTCGGAAGAACGTTCTTAAGCGTAAAACTACACAATAGGCTATCTTTGTTTTCATCGCAAGGAATCAAACCTTAGACATCATAAGCTCTTAAGTTTACCATTGAGTCCCAGGAGAACATAAATAAAAATAACAGAATGAAAACAATCAAAAATAAAGTGGTAGATCCATCAGAATTCAGGCATTTAGTACAATCTTACACAATAATTTAAGTAGTTTTTTTTATCAGTGTTGCACGATGCACGATAGCGGTATCATTCATAAACTGAGTGTTTAGCTATGTTAAGCTTTTAAACAGACACTTGCGTTCATTGTTTATTGAATTTCACGCAAAACAACTTGAGGGTTATCCGTGCTAGCTTTCTAATTTTAAGTGATTGACTATAGGAAAGCAGCTAGTTAACAACACCTACCGTCAATTTGTGATTTGTTGTTGTTGTTGTTGTTTTGAATTAAGCACAAAGCTACACAATGGGCTATCTGCCCACCACGGGTATCGAAACCCGAATTTTAGCGTTGTACGTCCGCAGACATACCGCTGAGCCACTGAGAAGCACTCTGACTTACTTTAAATGAGTAGCGGAATTTCACCGTCATTTCAAAGTGTGGATCGCAGTTGTTTATGGTAACGAGAAGAGAACCTTAGATCTATAATTTAGCAAGCTCGCCACTAGGCCACCTTCGTCCAACACCGAAAAGCATATGATCAGTCGTTTGTTTTTAATGTATCAGTTTTATAACAGAGGAAGCAAATTAACTATATTCTTGTGTCAGTTGTTTGATTCAGGTTTTGCTGGTACACATATTCGACTTATAACACACGATCATGGGATGGATTTATTATTGTGAATAAAATGAAACTGCTGTGGAAAGTCAAATGTTGCTTATCTCTACTGTTTCAACGAACGTTTTAATTAGTTGATATAAGTATATAATTAAATTCTTACTTGTCTATTAAAACCAAAAGCAAAACATTAAATTTATAGTTAGTGAAATAGTTTACACATTGCTTCAGTATTTCTTATGAACTAGAAAAAATATGCAATTATGTAAAAATTTGTAATGCGCTGTATAGAATTGTATAAGATTTTCGTTTTTGATAGCAAATATTATTTAACCAGCACAACGTGTTTACATTTACAGGTGTTACAGAGTGGTTATTATAAAGCTTCAAGTGGGACAAGGCCTGGAAAACCTTCCATCGGACCCTAGTTTACTTGATATAACAACCTACGAAGAGGTCCATAGGATAGGTGGCCACGGAGCCTACGTTGCAGAAGCTATTAACACGTTAGTAAATCTTCTCATTTCTGTAAAACTAATTGTTTGGGAAAATGTGTATGAAGTATGAATTGTCGTAAATGATTTAACTACATTGAATATTAGACTTACTGAAAAGTCTGGACTTGGTAAACTGACAACTTTGGCACAGAGTTAAGTGATACCATGAAAGCACATCTTCCAGATGGCAACACTACTCGATATGTTCTTAACTACGATTGTAAAAGAAAAACACAATGTATTCAGCTTAACACATGCAAGACCTAGAAATAAAAGGCCCTTTACGTGTTCGTATTCGTTAATGTAGTCTTTCAATCAAATTAATAATTTGTAAAACATTTTACCACATATTAGTGCTTCTAATTACTTACAAATAGGCTTGAGATAAAGGAAAACTAAGAATAATGTTGTTGTTTTAAATCTCAAACAAATGGTCTGCGAAATATATGACGGAAATAACTAGAAATGTATCGTTTTTATTGTACGCGGTTTACAAATTGCTGCTTTAATCTTTCCAGCTCACTTCGCATTTCGCAATTTTGTAATTATTGGAAGTACGTAAATCGTGTATTAAATTCTAAAAGTTGACTTTTATGGTGCTGAGCATGGATAAACATGAAATTGTAAAGTATTTTATAATTTTGATGACTTTTCAATTTACTATAATATGCGATGTAATTTAGGCTTCGACGTAATTATGTCTAGCTTGCTCAAAACAAAAGTATAGGGTACTTTTATTCATGCATGGGGATAAAAACCATTAATCATTTTTCCGCGTAGAGTATCTCTACTTTAAAAGAATGATGATGCAGAATTCTTACTACAACAGTATGAAAGTTTCATACTGTTTCATTATATACGTTTTGAGGCTTTCATTATCGGAGTACACTCTAACTACCAAATTAAACAATTACTTTCAAAAATAGATCAGCTTCTTTTTCGAAAGATTTTTAAAATATAATTAAGCTTAATTTTGATTACTTTCAAGTAACTTTAAAACTCGCATTTCTTAATGTTCGATATCTAAATTATTTTCTGTTTCAAAATCAACATGTATAACATATGTAACCGCACAGGAAGATGAAAACTGTTATATGCGTTGCTATGTAAAATATTTAGCAGCTAGCAAAAGTAATCTGAGCCACCATAAATTATATATATAGCACTAAATAACTTCCGGTTTTATTCCCCTTGGTGTAGATTCTTGTACGCGGTGAGGGGACCTCTCTGGGAAGGTTCTCTCCTTTCAGTTTACCTCCTCTGGGATCTAAACATCCACCAACGTGTTTGCCGTGCGTGGTGAGCCATGAAGGGGAGGAGAGGTTCCTGGTGGTTGAGGGGTTCAACCCTAACACACCACTTTGGCCTTGAATTCCTATAGACGGGTGGCCTCGATGTGGCCCCTCTTGGGTCAGTCAGCTGGTCCATTTGGGCTAGGGACAACCAAGTACCAATGTTGGATGTTTTCAACAGGTGTTGTGGACATTGTATCTGATACTGATGTTTGGGTATAGTTCTCACGAAACCATGGCGCTGCTGCAGTGTCCTTGTTTGGCATTGCAGTGCGTCCCCTCATGGGCTCCATGATGGGTGGTGTCAGTTGGCACCGAAATATTCCTTTTTTATTATGGATCCTTGAAATAAAAACTTAAATAAAATAGTGTAAAAACAGTCCGTAGGTAAACGATCACGTCTTGAAGATTCTGAGCAGCAATCTTCAACATCTGTAACACCTGTTGTACTTCATTTTCTTATGCTGCATTCTCTTTCAGACAATTCTTTAGGGTAAATGTTTCTCTTTTTCATTCAGAAGGGACTAGAGGGACTTGATGGCCCTCCAAAGTCAGTAAAGAAGCTTCCCTTTGATGACATATTGATGGAAACATCCATACCTTAACACAGTGAACTCCTCTTGCATTCAAAGGCGATTGCGGATATACCTATTGAGGTTACACCTCATGCTACGTTGAATTCATCACGAGGAATTGAAAGAACATCTCCGAGTCAAAGATTTTCGCTGGTTTCTCCATTCAAGGACTTTCTGCAGTGAGGCATATCTCCCCTCGCAGAGATGGGATTACGATGCCGACTAATGTCCTCACTCTGAAATTTACATCACCACGTCCACCTGCCACCATCCAGGGAAGGACCACGATGCCTATGAGTGTGAAACGGACCCTCATTGCGTCAATTGCAGTGGCTATCGCCCATCCTACTTTCGTTCTTGCCCTAAATGGTTCGAAGATAAAGAGGTTCAGCATTTGAAAACGATTCAAAAAATTACTTACCATGAGGCTCGAAAGTTGCTGTCCACCACTTCATCTTGGATGTATGCTGCTGCACTTCGTTCCACTACTACAGTATCTCTCTCTGTGCCTCCAAAGAATCGTTCTCAAACCAAATGAAAAGTCTTTTGGCCTGCATGGTTAAAAAAGTTGGAGAATCAACTTCAAAACCCATCTCTGTCCCTAACATGCATTCCAACAAATCCAAACATCCACTTTCTTTGGTTCCAGGTATGGGCATTCCCTCGGGTACATCTTCTTCTCCAACCCCAAAATACAAAACGATCATTCGTGCACGTCTTCAGTCGCTGGAGTCCTCTTCCAATAGCAAATACCAGGCCAATCGATGCAGAGCAGGATCCACGGAGGTCGATAGACCTCCCTCGAATAAAGACAGTAAAGTAAAAAAGACGTGGTCATAAATAGAAGGGTTTTCCACCCAGTTCGCCTACACATGAATAAAAATGGCCACCTTGATACAATGGAACTGTCGAGGTTCACATTCTAATCTGGATGGCATCAAAACACTGATTGCTGCTTACCATCCTTTATGTCTTTCCTTACAGGAAACAGTTCTGAATCCTGCCAAAATGACAGGCTGTGTAATGAACAAGTACATGGAGAGGTATTACTATTGGTTGATCAGCATGTGCCCACCCTGTCTTTGCCACTCGACACGCCTTTGTAGGCCTTAACCATCCGTGTTTCCTTGGGTCGTACCATCACTGTTTGTTCTCTCTATCTGTCACCTGGAGAGACCTATGAGCAATAAGACCTTGATACTTTAATTGAATAGTTGCTCTCTCCATTTTTAATTCTGGGGGCTTTAATGGACATCATCCCCTCTGAAGAAATGTTGATATTGATTGGAAGGGTCGCTCTGTAGAGCGTATGGTCTCTGATCACAACCTTTCTCTTTCCAGTAGCGGTTCTCCTACTTATTTCCATGTACATAGCCAGTCCTTTACTGCTATTGACCTCTCAGTTTTCTCCACTTCTCTATTCTCTCACTTTTCATGAAGGGTTGGCAATAATCCACGAGGCAGTGATCATTTTGGTATAATTTTGAAAGAGACTGACAGTGGTCGATGACACCCGACGACTCGCGTGCTCCGGTGGAAGCTAGATCAAGCAAACTGGCCCTCTTTCACTGCTCTCGCAGTACTTGATCCTGCCGATAGACTTGATAGCCGACTGTGTGGCAACAGTAACTGACTGTATAATACAAGCAGCTGCTCAATGTATTCCTAAAACCTCGACATGTTTTCCACGATATTTTCGTCCGTGGTGGAATCCTGCTTGCCACATGGCACGGAAGGCTCATAAAAAGGCCTGGGATACTTTTCGTGGGTGTCCCACACATTCGCACTGCATTGCTTTCCAGCAGGCCTGTGCACATGCTCGGTGGGTACGACGTCAAAGCCAGAAGGAATCTTGGATTAAGTTTACAACTAGCCTAACTTCTACTACCAGTTCCAAAGTTATATGGAACAAGATTCGAAAGGTCAGTGGGCAAAATAATTCTGTCTCCCTCTCGTTCTTGCTCTGTGATGTCCAGGAAGTAGCTGATACCCGAAGCATTGCCGATACTCTAGGTGAAAGCTTTTGCCGGGTATCTAGCTCTTCTACTTCTCCTTCCACCTTCTTAGCCATCAAGACTCGTTGCTGCCGTTAGGATCAGAAAGAGGAAGTTGTTCTAACTAGACTACGCATTGGTTAGAGTTTTTTAACTCATCGTTGTCTTTTATCTGAAACTGATGCACAAATATGTTGTCTTTGTAACACTCAGGTCACAATAGGCCACATTTTACTGTCTTGCTGTCGTTATGACTTTCAACGACGGTATCATTTTAAACATGTTCTGTCCCAAGGTTTGCTGAACATTTTTCGAACCATTCTTCCATTCCTATTTATACAGATGGTTCGAAATCAGGTGATTGTGTGGGCTCTGCCATGGTTTGTTGTGGTTCGTTGGTTGCGCGAAGATTCCCCTCTACAGCTTGTGTGTTCACTGCTGAACTGTACGCCATTTCTCTTGCCTTGGATCACATAAAAGCAAAGTCATTCTCAAATTGAACTATTCATATTGACTCACTTAGTTCTCTACTGTCCTTGTAATTGCTTCACGTTAGCTCTCATTCTGTTCTCGCCGATATTCAATATCGACTAGCCCATTTCTTTTTAACTTCTACTTCTATCTAGTTTTTCTTGATACCAGACCACGTTTGTATTCATGGTTACCAGCTCGCCGACACCGCAGCTAAATTTATCTGCGCTGGCACTAATCAATGCTGTGGTTGTTCCATACATGGACAATGGTCCTGTATTCAAGGCTCGGCTCCGTGCCATTTGGCAGTCGACTTTGAGTGACCATCGTGAAAAGAAGCTTTTTCCAAATAAAACCCTATATTGGACTTTGGCCATCTTGCTGGCGTTAGAATCAGAAAGAGGAAGTTGTTCTAACTAGAGTACGCATTGGTCAGAGTTTTTTAACTCATCGTTTTCTTTTATCTGAAACTGATGCACCAATATGTTGTCTGTGTAACACTCAGGTCACAATAAGACACATTTTACTGTCTTGCTGTCGTTAAACTTTCAACGACGGTACCATTTTAAACATGTTCTGCCCCAAGGTTTATCCGTATCAAAGTACATCTAGTTCGATTTAAAATTAGAAAATGGCCTTAACGTCAAATAGTTCGAAACCAGGACTGGAAAGACCAACTTAGGTGACTAATGGTGGTGTTTTTTAACATATCTGTTAGTCTTCCTTGCGAGTTATGGTAATTACAGTTACGCTACAGAAAGTCCTTTACAACGTGTGTTACTGTTGTTTTTCTCTTACCGCTGTACACTAGATGTAAAAATTGGTTTTAATGCTATTTATGTTTTTTTTGAAACTTTGTTTTGTCTTACCTTAATTTCATTTTATGAATTTTACTTTAATTTTGACTTTTTAGAGGATGTTTGGCGCAGATAGCCTAGTTGCTTTGTGCCATAAAACACCATACCAACCAAATGGTTTTATTTTACTATCATAAAATTCGACCCTTTCGATTTTATGTGTATGTAAGATGGTGTTCCCATCGGAAGGAAATTGCTTCATTGCATAAAGCTGTGAGGGAATTGCTGGGCAATGTGCATCACATTCTGTATGTAGGACATGATATAATATATAAAACTTCATATTATACATTAAAATAGCGCTAAATAAATTCTCATTACGATCTGAAATTCAGAATTTTGAACGCTAATTACACCCCTTAATATTGAACGATATAATCTGAATTATGTATGTACAGTTTTTACAAGTAGAATTATATGATTTTCAATAAATAAGTTTGAAATTAAATATGCACCTAGCCAAATTAAAAAAGAATAACAATACTACAGCTCTGGATGTTAATTATGAATGATTTCCTCTCGCTTCTTACAGTAAGGCATGTATATATTTGTAGTTCCGTTTTATATCGGTAAAAAAGAAACATCTTTTATCTTTTTTAAATTTATCTATCATTAGCGAAAAGTTCGTGAGTGAAGTTGTAATTGGAGATGATCGCTGCTGTATGTGTGAAGATCCCTCCAGTGAACTGAGCCTCCAAACTCGATCCCAAAAAATATCAGAACAGACACTGAGAAAAACAAATAAACTTACAGACGTAGAATATGTTTGTGACGGAAAGCTTGCACCAAATACCAACTATACTGGATTTGTAGAAGTTCGAGTACTTGGGCCTAACAAAATGGTAAGTGTTGAAAACATTCCAAACATCATCAATGTCTATTTTTGTTATAACTCTGTTTTTATTTATTTATTTATGAAGACCTTGTGTGATATGTCTTTACAGTGTTTGGTTTTTGTTGTTATTATTGTTGTTTCTTTTTTTTAACAGAAGCATCTAACATTTAAAATAAGATTGCTTAGAAATTCACAGTTCAGAAGAAAATAAAATATGGTCTAAGCTGCCTAACTCTAATTAAATTTAAGAAAATTGTATCTGTGGCAACTCAATAATAGTATGTTATAATTTTTTCATAGAATACTACCTAACTTACACGATAACATAATGTTTTATTATAAAACTGAAACTGTTGAGAAAATTCCCATTAATAGCAAAAAATTAACAATATTTTGTTTCAAAGTGTTCGACCGTCTGATGGATAAAAATTACATCCACTAAACATTTTTTTCTTTGTCCCCAGTGACATGTCTGCAGACTCACTTCGCTAAAATCCGGGTTTCCATACCCGTGGTGAGGAGAGCACAGATAGTCTTGTGTAGCTTTGTACTTAATTCCAAACAAACAAATTTTCTTTAAATGGCTTAGCTTCCAATTAATATATTTGTTTTAGCCAATTCTGCAGCTGCAAGACATCTTGGAAATACTCTAAGCATTACTTGGTATCAAGCTGATTTTATGTACATAGAGTTCTATCAAATGTCCAGTAGCTATTCAGTTATCTTTTATATGAGCATCAACAGGGAACACTAAACATATTAGCGTCTAAACTTCAAACCAATGATGGATTTACATTTGATATTTAGACTTGGTTCACTCTCTCCTCAGAGAAAGGTATATATAATAAAGTAAAATTGTAAAAAATTGAATACGATGTAGGGATGGCAATTCCATAAAAATACAGAAACAAGGTAGGGATGAATGCACAAAAACTATACAAAAATGCCTACGTAAGTAGCCAGTAAGTACTGAGTGAATCTTATAAGCTTATGATTATTATTCGTAATTAAGCACAAAGCTACACAATGGGCTATTTTTGCTCCGCTGACCACAGGTATTGAAACCCTGATTATAGCATTTAAGTCTGCAGACATGCTACTGTGCCACTGTGGGGCCTTAGGATTATTAGTCACTATAAAACTTTATAATACTATTTAGTTTAAATGGTTTTATTCAAACCTGAATTCCTGCAACTGACAGGAATTCAACATTTATTTGCAGATAAAGTTATTCTTGGAAAAAGTTGACTGCATAAGTATGTAGCAGTTTTATGTGGTTTTGTATGTTCATCCTTACCTTGTTTCTGATAACATTGCCATCTCTACTACATCATACTTGGTTTTTGGAAATCTTTTTTTACTTGTCTCTTCTCTTTTTTTCATTTGTTTTATTTTTATACTTCAATGATGACATAAAGATAGTGTTAATATCATATCAGTTTTGTCAGTTTCTCTAATTTTCTATTAATTGAGGACTAGTGAAGCTGGAATGGTTTTTCCAGGATGGTACAAACACCCAGGAAAACTGAATTAACTGTAAAGGGATATTTACCCACGACTCTTAAATCTACTCCCTCTCACTGCATGTGCATAGAGTCGACTCCCTCACATATTAGGTTTATGTTGATTAATAGGAAGGACATCATACACATCCTAGACCCTAAAGTATAATACATACACACACAAATACCAGACTTGGCCATACTGAATATCTGAAGCAAAGTAGATCTCTTTATAATGTATCGTTTTGATAATTAAGTAACTGGTGTTTTTAAATTTTAAAATCAGATACATCAGTTGCATAAATATTTGATCTGTTTGACATCTTGAATATTTATTTAGATAATTCTTTATTTATTTATTCAATTTTACTGAAATTGTTTTGGTAGATATCATGTTTGTGCAATGAGAAGTCGCAAACTGTCTTTGTATAAAAATTCGTGCTGCCATATAACGACAAGAAATGAAACTGTTATTTATGAAACATGGAAATAATATATGGTTATAAAGTGAAGTCACAGCGAAGTAGTAGTTTTCCTTTTTATTATTTCCCCACAAACATACGTGTGGTAGAAAAACAGGATAATATTATTATTTTACAAGTCATAAGACACTCGATAATGACAATTAGATGCTCAAATAGGACTATAACTCAACTTTAGCAATTATTTATAGCATCATAGAATAATAAAATGAATGCGGCAGCCGTTATTTTTTATCCCCATTTTATTACACTAAGCACTAGTGTGTTTAGTATAGTCTGTTCCCAAGTACTCTTAAAATGCTTTTTTTTCGTATGAAAGCCATTGCGAAAATTTCACTAATTTCTTGGCTAAAGTGGGAGAAGAAAAAGAAAAATAAAGACTTTGGTTCTTTAGCTGGTCTTCAGGTTTCCATTTTAGCAACACTTTTCAATGATACTGGGACTCTCGCATAGTGTGAAACACTCCATAATGAGAATTAGATGCTCAATGAGGCCATAATTCGACTTTAACAATTGTGTGTAAGTGTCATAGAGAAATAGATTGAATACGGCAGCCTTTTTTTTTTCTCGGCTCATCCCTACGTATTGAGCACTACCGTACTTGGTGATACGTGTGTTCTAAACAAAGGATGCCAATTTTTAAAAAAATCAAGTTATGTAGTTTAGTGCACCTATGGAAGAAATTTTGAAAAACATTGGTGATTTTTACATACAATCACCACCAAAAGTTAACACATATTACACCAAATAATATTCCTCTGCCTCATATGCTTCTACAACTAAAAACTGAATGGCATTTGCTTTTGAAGAACACCTCCCTATTACTTTGACCCAGCATGGCCAGGTGGTCAAAACACTCCACTCATAATCTGAGAGTCGCGGGTTCTAATTCCCGTTACACCAAACATACCCTCTCAGCCGTTATAATGTTCGGTCAATCCCACAGGGGTGTAGATTTTTTCCACCCGATGGGGGGGGGGGATGAGTTTTGCAACCATGTAGTGGACTGTTCAATTTGCAAATTAGTAATCTCTGATTACGTGAACCTGAAAGCTGTAAACATGCAGTCACAGAGTAATCTTGTTGCCACGATACTTGCATGTATACTTAGGCCTACCGACTGATACTTACGAACTATCGCTTAAATCGAAAAGCTTAGAAGCACGCCTATTTAAAGATGTACATTTCGGCTACTGAAAAAGCCTACATCTTGGCCTAATTATGTAATTCGATTGGTAAGAACAGGAGAATCACAAGAACAAACACACAATTTTTAGGCCCTGCGACGCAATAAAACAATTCAACAGACCAAACTGTAGGAGGGGATGATTGTATGCACCATACCCCCCAACTGAAATGAAGGGGAATGTATACCCCCATCTCCCCAGGATCTACGCCCCTGCCACTATTCGTTGATAAAAGAGTGACCCAAGAGTTGGCGGTGGGTGATGATGACTAGCTGCCTTTCCCTCTAGTCTTACACTGCTAAATTAGGGATGGCTAGCGCAGATAACCCCGAGTAACTTTGCACGAAATTCAAAACAAACCAAACCTTATTATTTTATATATTTATAAAACAGAAAAAAATTCAAAAAGTACAGTGTGCTAAATAATTAGAACGTTAGATGAAATAACAATTAGTTCCTACATCTTTTGTCTTGTTTCTGAATTAACTAGTTGTTTCCTATTTTTATTTATAATATGCATACAATTATTCAAAGCATTGTAACAAATACTAGACAAGTAACGAAACACTAGAATCAAAGAAGATGAACTACGAAAAGAATGTAGCGAACCATTGTATAATTGTATAAGTTTACGTATTTTATTTAGCTTGTTTTGTGTTGTTTTTTACACAAATCTAACTCCATTTTAATGCTAAACTGAACATTTTGTCCTTCCGTCTAAAACAGTTTTCCATTACAAAATCTGTATATAGTAATTGTGTTCCTTGGATACATCCTCTTAACAATGTAAGAAAAATGGTTTAATTTATTTAAAACTGTTATATTCGGTCACATTTGAGTCCCTCCCACTAAAAGTTTTACTCAGGAGGGATATGCGACAAAATTAGTTACGTGCTTGGTATTATATATATTTATGTTGTTCCCATACATTTTCCGACTACATGTCGATATTATTGAGTTAAGTCTCTGCACAAAATTCAGTTAATATTATCTGGTATGATTGCGAGCCAAAGTGTGTAATAAACTGAAGTTGATTCTGTCTTAATTGCCCTGAAGCTACTACAAAATATGCCTTAGTCTCCCACGCAGCCCCTGCACCTGACAAAAATGAGTTTTTGTGATGTGATAAAAAAAAGTATACTTATACACTAATAGTGTAGCTGCTTATAGTATTTAACGTTTTCTACATAGTTTACACACTTCTCATGAAGCGTTATTATTTTTATTATTTTGGCATGAAATAGTCGCATGCAGAGACTTTGTTGACATTTTGTAATTGAAATCAAAACCGTATTGTTACTTCAGATTTTGTAGGCTGGATTATTTACAGTAGTTATCAGCGAGATGGCAGTAACTTTCAACATTAAACAAACAGCAACTTAGTCTACTTGTTTTAAAATAATTATCAAAACAAGTCCAATGTATATATATAAATGTTTGTTACACTGCTGGTTATCACAGTTGTGTGTCTCCCGCTGGTACAACGGTAAGTCTATGGATTTACAACGCTAAATTCAAGGGTTCGATTTCCCTCGATGGACTCAGCAGACAGTCTAATGTGGCTTTGCTATAAGAAAACACACATACATCACAGTTGTGTGCAGAACTTTAAATAATTCAGTGTTACAACGGAATGATGATTTGTGGACTTTACTTTGGATGTTTATGGCTTTTATGTGAACAACTATGCAAGTGTTTCAGCCATATTTCATATATATTTCTTCCTAATTTAATCACAGACCCACGTAGCGTTAGCATACTTTGCACAATATGTGTTGCCTTTTGATGTCGAAATTATAAACCTCTTTTAAGCATTCTGCGTACAAGCCTATACTTTCTTTGTGAACCTGACGATGACCAAAGAAGGTCGAAACGTTGTTCGCTCCTCTACTAGTGCGTTCTCTACTCATACTAGCCGTTTTTAAATATATAGCTATAAGTCATGTGCTCACAAAATGTAAAATGCATCCCCTTAGTGTTCTTCCTGAGGCATTTGGATTTATAGATCTCAGCCACTCCATTGGCCCTGACCACGGGATGTTTGAGAAATAGTTCGTTGATCTGCTTCCTTCTGTACTTCTATCAAGCTAGTCCTTAGTCACGTCATCTAACAACACAAGGACAACGTTACGACACAGGCCTTGACTGCTTTCTCTCCATCACCTTGATCCATACGGACTCCTACGTTCACTCTTCTCTGAAACTACTTCAATCTTCAGTATTAATCGAGTCAAACAAAAACAAACCAGACCGAAAAAGTAAATCCAAATTCCGAATGTTCGCATCGAAATTCAATCGCGAGCGGTGCGAAGGGGTATATCAATATCCCTGAACACCCCAGTTGGGAAGTTTCCCTTCCTGTAAAACTAAACACCTGCCACGGGATATCTGTTTGTTTTGTTTTTCAATTTTTTCTCACCAATTTCAGTCGCTTCCACGGTAATATGCTGGTGCTCCCCTACGTATAATGGTTTCTTCCAGCTTTTAAAGAAGATAAGCTTGGAAAATGGCTTAAGTATTTCAAAAGAAACGTTAAACTTCAGTTTGTAAACTTCCTACTGTAAAAAATAGACTTGCTTAAAATATATGGTATTCGTTACCCTTTGGGTTAAATAATCATTTTATTCAAAAAGGAATTTTTTCAAGGCTATTTTAGATAAACTTGCATTCAGTTCCTAGAGATATATATTTAACCCTGTGCAAATGGACAAAGATAACCTGGCAACGGAAAATGTTTTAATTTTGACCTTGCGCATGTATTTAGTTATAGTTTCAATTTAATTTAATGACAGTTGTTTTATTAGTGATTATATATGGATATAACATTCTGCAAGTAATCATTTTATGATAGTAATTATATGAACAGTGACGTGCTAGTTTAACAATAACAGTTATTGGACTAAGCATTGAATGTAATCTCCCCAAATAACCTCTTTTATGCTAACGAAATGTTTAACTTTCCATTTGCAACATGATGTATAAGTGAAAAATTATCTGTCTTCAGTTGTAATTTTTTGGGCATAAACGCATAAACTAAACCATAAAATACAATATTACATCATTCAAAAAGAAACTAAAAATATGATACCAATTAATGATGATATAATAAATTAATTAAACTATATATTTAGATAAAAGTAAATTATAATTTCATCAATTTCTCTTCTTGTTAGTTCTCTCCTTTCTCTTATTTGTCTGTTATTCAGAGGCCAGATGTTTCCTAACAGTTATGTCAGATAATGGTTCCAAGGTTTTAAGTTTCAAGCATGATCTCATTGAACAGTGTATGCACTTTTAGTCTGGGCATGTTATAATAGTAACAGTCAAACCCTTCAGTTCAAAGTACCCTTGTGGTGGCTAGTTGCCATCCTTTTAGTGAGTAATTTGAAATTAAAGGTGACTATACCTGACCCTTAGGGTTTCTAAGTCAACAGTTCAACAATTGATGATTTAATTCAATATTTCAATGAATAAATAAAATAGTTTAAAGTAATTATTGCCTACTCAGAAATTGGAAACATTTAAAGAACTTTTTTGCAACCAATGAAATACATTATATAGTGCCTTTGTGAAGAACTGCATGTGGCTCAGAAATAACCAGTAGGTCATCCCTGGTTCACATTCTAGTTGTATTCCACTGATACAGATATTACAGAAGAATTTTAGAAAATACAATGCCAGCCATGGTCATATAGCAAATCAGATGTAATTTTTCAATTTTTATTTTATTTTCAAATTTTGGTCCATAAAACTGTATGATCTGGATGCTTATTACACTTGCTAACATGAAATACCAGTACTCCACTACAGAATTCATTGGTTCCCACATGTTTCAAAGAGATCTCAATTTACAGATCAGGCTCTTCTATTATCATTCTTAACTCCATTATACTGATCATTTGTGCAAAAATTCTGTTCTTGTTATTTTTATTGTATATGTAAACATTTATAAAGCTTTATCAGAATATTGCTACATTTGCACAGTCACTTGAGAACTATAATCAGTTGGTTTCTATTTTTTAAAATTTTAGCTTATCTTGTTTATTTTGTTATCCTCTCAGTAGAAAGTTAAGTTTTCTTAGGTATAAATCCTATATGATCTAATCTAAAGACAAAAATGTATTTGTGTTGCTACTTTACTTGCATATATTAAGTAAAATAAAGAATATATCCAGTCATTGTAATATACAGAATATACTTTCATTTTAATAGATTTTATCCAAGCAAACTCCATATTTTGCTCCTATTGAGACTGGTAAGTAATTTTTATGTGTGTATGCAAGTAATTTCTCACAAGCCCATTAAATATTTAGTTAAGAGGATCTCTAATAACATATATGTTACACAAAGAATCTAAACAAAAATTATATCAATTTTCCAAATAAGTTCATCAGTTATAGGTGGAGACACTTATGTATGTTACACAGAAATTAAGTTAATTCATCCAAGATTTTGGTTGCTAATGCATAATGATATAATTCATACAAATCATTATAAAGCAAAAAATTACCCATAATTAAGTAAGATATTTATGAGAACTGAAAATAGGCAGATAATTGATAAGAATATCTGTAAAGTAAATCAAGGTTTTTAGAAAGTTTAGTACACTACACTTTAAAATTTTCAAATATTTCATGTAGGCAGTAGCAAGAAGCACACATAGATGAGATGTTATCAGGTTTTTTCTTGCTGGAAATTCATATAGAACTGTTAAGATTTATTAAAATTTGTTATTAGTATTAATGCATTGTAATGTTACACAAAATACCAACCTATAATTTTGTTGAGGGGTCAATGGCAGAGATTGTTCATAAATAATTCTTTTCTTTCTATATAGGGTCTCTTTTTCAGACTGAATCCACAGAAAATCCAATGGCCATTGTCTTAGGCATTCTTAGTGGTCTTATCTTTGTTGTACTCATTTTAATCCTGGTCTTGTGCCTATTCAAGTATGTGTCTCTCCTAACAAAGCAACTGTTACAATTTCTCTACATTCAAGTTCCAGTTGTTGCTTTTTTATAGGAATCACTTTAAACACATTTCAATAAAAAAATGCATATATAAAACTTCAATGTATATAAAGAAAGGTAAATGAATGAAAATTAAAGAGGTGCATGATCTAAAAGCCTTACCAAGCTTATGCTCGATATTGTTTTCTGTTGCTGAACAAATTTCTTTGTTTTGTCATTATTATTATTTCAAAGATGCCAGTCATAAATAACTAATAATAAAATAATTATTCAGATAAATATACTACAACTGATGAATTCTTGCTTGCATATCACAGTAAAAGTATGTAACTTCATGATCACAACTAAAGTGAGTTTAACATTTGAACAGATTATCAAGGTATTAAATATGGAAAGTTCATTTATTCTGGTTTTTTTAATACTAATATATATATATTTACAGTATATTAACTATTTTAGTGAGCTACAGAACAATTCTAAGTTATACAATGCTTACAAGAATGGTTTCATATTTTTGAAATCATTAGTTTTATTGCTTTATTTTTTTTCTTTCTGCTTTTAGGCGTAAAAATAATCATCCATATGATCAAGATGGTGATAGGTTAGGTCTTACAGCTTTGATCCGTCGCACCATTCAAAGAAATGGGCATATACCCAGATGTAAAAGTTAGTACATTTCTAAATCATGAATAGTATTCAGTGACTTGTGTGCATTTCTGAGGTTGCGTGTTACAGTTAATGTATTCTGAAATGTCTATGTATATTTCATAAATGTAAACAAAATATTTTTATTCAGTAAAATGTAATAATTTTTAAAAGAAAATGTCATCTGGTATACATACATAAGTACTGGAAGTAAAGCCATCTACATCTATCATGAAAAATTTATGTGGCTTTGCATTTTTAGTGTAAACTATTTTATTTTGAAGTTGTTTTAGTAAACTATTTTATCAAAAAAAATTACATTCATACTTATTACAAGATTCTTATCTGAAGTGTTAACTGATTAGTGAAAAAAGAAATATATTACCATGTATAGAGACTCTAAAAATATACTTTAATTGTGTTCTATTGAAAAATAAGTTAATATGTATATGTAACTTGTGCTAGCATAGATTTTCTATTATTTTTGTTATTTAACCATAATTTCTGTGAAAGCAAGAAGACTGAAAAATATGAGAGAAAAATAGTATTTTTTCATTTACCTTCTTTAAATATGATTAAAGTAATTTGGCTAACAACATTTTTATAGGTAGTCGACTGTCAAAAGTTCCCTACTTAGGTCCCATAGCAGCAGAAGATTTACCTAGTGCTTATGTAGAAAGACATAATAACAGTGATTTACTTTTTCAAAGAGAATTTGAGGTCAGTGATTGTTTATGTTTTTGAAGGTACTTATATGATTTTCCTTTCATGAATGATAAGAACTGAGGATTGTATAGCTAGTTGTATTTAGTGGCCTTAATAGTATTTCAGGAGTACCTGTAAAAAATATAAAAATATATAATACAAGTTTTAATTTTGGTGGAAATAAATATACATAAATATGTTTTGATTAACTAAAATTAATTTAGTTTTAAAAACTGCTATTTCCATCAAAATACATAATAAAATGATCTGTGAAAATGGTTAAATGCTGTCCAAACCAGAGAGTTTTCAAGCCCATTGTTTGATTCAATTTCAAAAACTAAAAATAAATAATTTACGCTAATTTTTGCAAAGGTGTCTCTTTTAAAGTAGAAAGCATAGCTCATATAGTTTATTATGCTTATTATTATTTTCTACTGCTGAACTTATCAAACAAATCTGTTTCTTTTGTTATTATTATTATTTCAAAATTCAAGTTGTAAATAACTTGTAATACATTAATTAGTTCATTCAGTTTATTACTAACTGTTATACTTATTGTTTTGATTTTACATATAAAGGCCCTGCCAGAGAAGTTCAAGGATAGAACCACACATGCAGCTGACAGTCCAGAGAACCTTAGTAAAAATCGCTATCCAGATATTCGATCATGTGAGTACTAGTGCTTTAATGTATTTGTTTTCTTTTAGAGTGAAAAATAAAAACGTGATTGTTTTAAATAGGCTGTAATGTACAGTCATTCCTAATAATATTATTTCATATAATGTGTATTATGAAAAATGTAGGTGCCTGGATTGCAGTTCTTTTAGCATATATTTGTTCGTTTTTATTGATAGAGCTTAACTGGATCTTATTTATAATTTTTAAATTGTTTAGTGCAGAATTAGAGAAGATAATTCTTCCATAAGATTTAATAATCTAAAAAAATTTCATATTCAAATAGGTAAAATGAGAAAAGATACAGTCATAATTGATATACTTATTGCTTAATGCATCTTGCTTTATGAATAAATTTCTGTAATGCTACTTAATGGCATTTAAAAGTGGTTTATATCTAATTCTTTTATAAAGTATTTTATATCTTAAAAATTTATCATAGAAGAAGCATATTAAACAAGAGGGAATTCTCAATAGCCATGCATTTGAAATTCTTTTATGCAGAATTTGAGAAAAATTAATCTGTGAGACTTGTATTTCTTTTTTACTAGATATATTTTTGGGTGCCAGCAATACCAAGCATGGGGTGTGCTCATATCTGATTTGATTTTATTACTCATTAGGATTTCTACCAGCCTACCTTCAAATTGAAAATGTTTTAGCATGATTAAAGTAAATTATTATATGAGATTCTTGGATATAATCAAATACATCAGTTGAAAAGGTTTGACCTTGTGAGTCCAAAACTATAATTAATTACAAATTGGTCAAGAGATGATGGAGCTATAAGCTGAAAGTTTGTTCATGAAAAACATACATCATTCAAAAGGGTTGGAGCTCCTGAGTCTAAAAACTGTAATTGATGAGATCTAAAAGGAAATAACAGAGCTATGAACTAAAGGTTTGTATGTGAAAAACAAACAAACTCAGAACTGTTGTAGAAGCTGGTCATCTATGGCTAATAATACAAATAACCTGTATTAGAAAAACAGTATGTGAAAAAAAAATGGTGTATGTCACACTCCATATTATTATTTTTTCACAAGAAATGTCTTAATAATTTTAACATATTATAACTGCAAAATCCTTCTAATTCTTTGTAGTCTGAATGAGTACTTTTTTAAAAACAATAGATTAATTAAAGAAAATAAAACTGTTCATTACTGAATCAAAGACAACACTTCTTTTACGTAGTGAGTAAAACTGTACTTTAAATGGATTCCCAAGACAAATAAATTGGATATTGTGATTCATATTACATCAGATTTTCTCCTCATTGTGCAACACACAGATGATCAAACAAGAATAAGGTTACCAGTGAAAGATGGAGTACCAGGCTCAGATTATATAAATGCAGACTTTGTAGAGGTAAGAATTGTTATTTTGATTATGCATATAGATGCAATTTATATCATGTGAGTCAAAAATCATGATTTTACCTGTTGTTGTGAAGTAGATGTGAAATATCAAGAATCTGCTGCCATGGGGTATTTAGGCATACTGGGGCATGTGTGTTATCTCATATGATATCTAAGTAGATAGGTCAAATGCTATTTCTGAAACTATCAGTCTGAGATAAAATGTATCAGTACAGAAGTTGTAGTGCACAACAATCTTTTTTCAGAAACATTGTGGGTTTAGCATAGATTAGTATAACTTTGTAAAATGAAAAATGTTTACGCTTAATAATGAGCATGTTATAAAGTTATGCACATGGACAACCCTGATTTGAGTTTTATATCGGGAAATGTGATGTCAAGTAACACATGGCCTCTAATTTGACTAAATATCCTATGACAACAGATTTTCAACATTCCATACCTACTTGGTAACAGTAGGAAAAACTCAGGATTTCCAATTTACCCCAATATACAACAGTGAAGCTTGCTCATAAAATGAATCTCTCTTTTTAGTTTTCTATGTGGGAGTTTATATTACCAATATAATGATGACAAAACTTTATTTGTAATTACATTATTTCTTTATTTGTTTCATTTCATTTTAAGAAGGAAAACTTAACAAATAATTAAATAAAATGTGTTTAAAACGTTTAAGAAGTTAAATGGTGTGTAATTCAAATATAACCAACATTTATTTTTGGTATGATGATCAAAAACGTGTTGAAAAAATTTAGTTGTGTTTTTTTTGTTTGTCTCATTTATAAGATAGTCCTTCTTATAACTTCAGACACTTAAACATAGATTATTAACAACGTTTTTAATAAAACTGTGCATTTCTTAATTCTGATTTCTAAACAGTGACTTTTGTTACAACTAGTTCATAATAAAGTAATCATGCTATGAGCTAATAATATTAAGCAAATTTTGAATGTTGTATCAAGCTAAGGATTTTATGTAATTTTATATAATATTTGAGTATTTTTTATTTTAAAAATCATTAAAAAAAATTAATTTGTGAAAAGCTTCAATGTTTAATAATTTTTTTACATTTTATAACAATGAAGGACAAAAAATCAGTAGTATTCATTGTCATAGAACAAAAAAAAACCAACCAATTTCATTCTTGTAGACCACTTTTTTTCATAATAAAATTCAGTTAATGCAACTAGTAGTTTTCTAATCTGGTACATGTTCAAAATTGATATGAAATGGACTTGTAGGCTGTGTCTAATGCAGTAGTCCTTGTGTAGCTTTATGAAAAAGTCATAAATCAAGTTGTGTCTTAAATGTAGAATCTTATATTAAACTCTGTATGATTAAATAGATGAGATTTTTCAAATAAATTAAAGTATAAGCAAATTTCATATCTTGTATGATAATATTAACAAATATATCATATTTCATATTTTTTGCACCACTTAAAAGTTTTGCAGGTTGCCTTTGCTTTTACTGTTTTTTATGCACATAAAGATTTCATATTCTTGTGAAATGCAATATTTGATAAAACACAAATTTTGGGATCCTTCCGACTAATAGTTATTATATTGTACACAAACTAATTAAGTGTTACATAGACACATTAAATTCAGTGTTGCCATGAAATACACTGCTGGCCAAAATCTTAATTAAAGCCAATGAATGTAAAGAAAAAATATGCATTTTGCATTGTTAGACTCAAACACTTATTTGAGTAGAGCTTTGAAAGATGAAAATAAGAAAAGGGAAAATATAAAAACAAACTTTTTAGCATTTAACAGGGAAAATGTGAACACTATGAAATTAGCTTAAATACTAGCTGATCAAAAGTTTAAGACCATACTGAAACGAAGCCTTAATTGGTAAACACGTAACCAAATTTAGTCATTTGTATTCAAGCATTAGCATTGTCAACATCTCCTGTGTTATGTTGGGTAAAAACATGGCAAAGGCTAAAAGGTTGACAGAGTTTGAACATGGCAGAATTGTCGAGCTGCAAAAGCAAGATCTCTCTCAACGTGCCATCGGTGGTGAGATTGAGCATAGTAAAACTGCTGTTGCAAATTTCTTAAAAGACTCTGAGGGATACAGAATGAGAATTTCAAGTGGTTAGCCTAAGAAAATTTCGCTGGTGTTGAGCAGGAGGATTTGACTGGTTGTCCAGCAGGACACCAGCCGATTGTTGAACCAGATTAAGGTCCTTACGGATTCAGAATGCAGCTTAAGAACAATAAGACAGCATCTATGAGAGAAAGGCTTTAAATTCCGTAAATGTCTTCAAAGGCCATGCCTCCTTTTACACCATGAAACAGCTCAGTTAAACTTTGCTGAGAAGCACCAAACATGGGACGTAGAAAAGTGGATGAAGGTTTTGTTCTCTGATGAGAAAAAAATTAACCTGAATAGTCCAGATGGCTTCCAACTTTACTGGCACAATAAGGATATCCCATCGGGGACATTTTCTACGTAACACAGTGGAGGGGGTTTCATCATGATCTAGGGTGCTTTCTCCTTCCATGGCACAATGGAGCTTCAGGTTATACAGGGGCATCAAACAACAGCTGGCTACGTTGGCATGTTAGAGAGAGTATCCTTATTGACTGAAGGCTCTTACTTGTGTGGAAATGACTGGATCTTTCAGCAGGACAATGCTGCAATCCACAATGTCTGCAGAACAAAGGACTTTTTCATGGCAAATAACATGATTTTTTTGGACCATCCAGCATGTTTGCCTGAACTGAACTCCATTGAAAATGTTTTGGGGGGTGGATGGCAAAGGAAGTCTATAGAAATGGATGTCAATTCCAAACAGTACATGATCTTCATGAAGCCATCTTCATTACTTGGAATAACATTCCAGCCAGCCTTCTGCAAATGCTTATATCGACCATGCCAAAGCAAATATTTTAAGTTATTCGCAATGGCAGCCGTGCAACTCACTACTGAGACCTCTTGTTGGACATTTTCTACCTTGTTTAGGACTTCTTTTTGGTATGATTTTAAACTTTTGACTGGTTAGTATTTAGGCTAATTTCATAGTGTTCACATTTTCCCTATTAAATGCTAAAAAAGTTTTTTATTTTTATTTTCCCTTTTTTATTTTCATCTTTAAAAGCTCTACTCAAGTAAGTGGTTAAGCCTAATAATGCACAATGCATATTTTTTCTTTACATTCATTGGCCTTAAGGTTTTGGCCAGCAGTGTATTAAGCCATTAGTATAGTTTTCTTTTATACTTGTATTTGTCAAAATATTGTTATTTGAAAATAAATATTCAGCAACATTTTCTCAAATTATAAATGAAAAACAGTTTATACTAAACTAATTTTTCCAATATAGAGAAAAAGTATGAGATGCATTTTACTACTACATGTGTTACTAACCTTGTTTTCTTTAAATACTTTGTTTTTGTGAATTATTCTACAGTAAGTGTGTGTGACTTGTTAACAGTAACAGCAATGATGAATGAACAGCATGCACAACATTATTCTCTCTATTTGACAGCTTTTTACTTATGCATGATATTTGAAATAGTTTTTCTTCATGTTCTTGAAAAAGCGCTTCTCCAATGCAAATACCTGAAGCATTAGTCTGAACAATAACAAATTTGTTGAAGTCTGGCATTCTAAAAACTGGTGAACTTCCTAATATGTTCTTTAATTTCTGGAGTGCCACATGTTGTGGTTGTTTCCACTTCACTTTGTTGGGTAAGCCTTTCTTGGTCAGCAATTTCAGTATGATTTAGGACAAATTTCCTGTAGTATCCCATTAAATCCAGGAAGGGTCCAACTTGCTACTTAGTTATTAGAGCTGGTTTATATTGTATGCAGATTATCTTTTTCTTTTCCATGTCTGTCTGTTGGTTCCCATATGCATATGCAGTAAACTAGTACAGAATATCCAACATACAGTACTTGGATGGTCTGATGGTGAGGCCTGCTGCTCTAACTTGTAGGAAAAGCTGTTTAACTGTCTTCAGATGGGGGTCTTTCACCTCTTGCAGTGTATGTCAAAACATCATCCACATAGCACTCCATGTTGGTGATGCTGCACAGCATCCTTCTTATCATGTGGTTAAATGTTGTTCCTGAATTTACTAATCTTAATGGGATTTGCTTAAATTGGTAACATCCATCTGGTGTCACAAATGCTGTCTTCTCTTTGTATTCCATCTCTATTGGAATTTGCCAGTAAGCTTTACCAAGGTCAGTTTTTGAAAAGAACCTGATTCCATCTAATTTTATCATGACAGCCTCTGGATTTCCTGTAGGTTGAATCAACTGTTGTCACAAGATTCATCTTCCAGAAATCTATGCAGAAATGGTTTGATCCAGCCGTCTGCATGATTACAACTGGTGAACAGCGGGCTGAATTTAACGGCTCGATAATTTTAGCTTCTAACGTTGCCTCCACTTTCTCCTTTATCAGGTAACTCATTGCATAAGGCATTTGACAGGACTTCATTCTGACTGGATTCTTGATTGTGGTCTTGATCTTGTGTTGCACAACGTCTGTCTTTCCAGACTTATCTGGAAAGATATCTGCATATTGGCACAGTAGGTCTTGTAATACTTTTTGTATGTAAGTCAGTTCTTCACTGATGTTGAGATCTTTTTATGTCTCTTCTCTGCCTAGTGTTGTTAGATCTATTTGGTTCTCATTTAAGAAAAGGTCACTCTTCTGGTTCTGTATCTATAACTGCTATCTCTGCAACATTCATCTTCATTTGCATATCTGCACCTGTTAGATCTCTCCCAGAATACAACAAATTGGCATGGTAGATCCTGGTCTTTCCAATCACCTTGTATTCCATTATGTTGAGTATTTTCTGTATTTCAAAAGGTCATTTCCAGTGCAAAATGAGTTTGTTGTGATCTATGGACATCAGAACTACGACATTTTCTCCAACCTTGAAATGTCAATCCTTGGCTTTTATGTTAAAAAAATCTTTCTGACTGTGATGAGCAGCATA
This sequence comes from Tachypleus tridentatus, assembly GCF_004210375.1. NCBI lineage: Eukaryota > Metazoa > Arthropoda > Merostomata > Xiphosura > Limulidae > Tachypleus > Tachypleus tridentatus. The sequence goes on from NC_134826.1 coordinate 115,789,935, forward strand.
AAAACTTTGTTGAGAAAGTTGACAAGTCTTCTCCAGTTGGTTTCAATACCTAACATATACTGATACATGTTTCTTATTTCTGACTCTTTTTCTTCAGTACATAACTTTCAATATTTTTATTGGACCTAATGCTGTTCTTCAATGCAGTAATTCAAAGGGTAAAAGTTCTGTACATGCCTGTGGGATTTTTTGATAAACTAATACTGCCTGCAAGTACCCATCCAAGTCACATGGTCTCTCTTGGCACCTCTTCCTTATAATGATCTTTGAAACTCCATTGGCTCTCTCATAAAGTCCACTACATTTAGGATTGTACGAGGTGGTAAAGAGTTGCCAAGTTATGATGAATCTGCACACTTCCTGCATCAGATCTGATGTAAACTGGATTCATCTGTCACTTGGGATTTCTTTTGGAAAGCCTACTCTGCAAAATATATCCAGAAGGACTTCTGCTACTTTTTCTCTCTATATTTGTGAGTGGTGTTACTTCTGAATAATATATTGCACAGTCAACTACTGTAAACACCTACCAGTAGGCTTTATCAGACACATATATGTAAAAACAGCTGGTTTGGGTTGAGAAAATTTTTATGTTGAGGAGTGAACAACGTTTCAACCTTCTTTGGTCATCGCCAGGTTCACAAAGAAAGAAAGAGATAAACACAACATAACCATAGAAAACATCCAAATACTAAATAAAGAAACAGACATAAACAAACACAAAATTAAAGAAGCCTTACTTATACAATAACTCAAGCCCAAAATAAACCAATATGAAGGAACACCTTTATACCTATATTAATAAATATAATCAAACATCTAAGCATGCCCTCTACATTCCTATATTCAGTTACATAACCCCCTTCAAACATGTGGTCAACTATCGGACAGTTACCTCTTTCTTTCTTTTTACATATATATTTCTCTACAAGTGGGTTTTCTTGTCATCACTGATTATTTATCAGACACAGGCACTAGCTGCCCTATCAAGTGCACAGCTACTCTACTGAATGATTTTTCTATGATACACATCTTCCCCAATGGTATCTTTCCTTTTGGTATTGTTTTTTAGCAAATGTCACATAATTTGCAAAATCTACTTACATCTCTGATACCTGGCCAATGGAAGTTACTGGTGATTCTGTTTGCCATACTATTTGTTCCTAGGTGTCCTCCCACAGTTGGTTCATGAGCCAACTTCACCACTTGAGTTTGATATTCTGTTGGTACAATGATCCATTTCACTTCCGCAGTATAAATACTTTAATAGATTCTCTACAAAAACTCCATTCCTCTGTTCTATATGTATTTTTCCATTTTTTTTTTGTGTTCAATTTTATCCTGGATATTTTTCTCAGCATTTCTGCATTGAAGGATCTTTCTTCTCAGTTTTCTTCGCTTCCTATAAACCTAATTTCAGGATGTTGTATTGTGATAACAGATGTTTTGTTTGCTGTTGTTTTCTTGAGCTTTAATTTTGACAGCAGATGCTTCATAAAGTTTCTTTCTCTTTAGCTTCTCCAGATTGAAAATACCTAGTATGTTTCTTATTACCAAGTTCTGTATTGGTTCCTTGATACACATGACCTGAAGATCTCCTACATAATATGGAGTATCCTCTTTTATTTTTGCTATGAGAAACTTTCTTACTGTCCCATCGATTAGCACATATATTATCTGTCATCTGATCATTGGATAATAGACTGGTTCTCACTGCTGCACCACTGCAACCAGATTTTTGTAGAACCTTTATGTTGTTGTCTCTAACATAACGTCCACATATTTGCAAATGGTGATTTGTTGGCAACTCTTGATATTTGTCTCATGATCCTATCACTATTGGCACTACTGATCCCTTTGCTTATTTAAACTGACCATTAGTAGTGGACTGATCAACCATTCTCTTTTGTGTTGACTCTGAAGAGTAACCTCAGTTCTCCTTCTGGCAGCAGTATCCATTATGTCAGTCACTTGTTTCTTATCAGCACTGTCTTTGTAAATAGCTTTGGCTACTTTATAGTGAGGTTTGTTGGCACTGGACTTACATTCCTTTGCAGTGTGTCCCATTTTATAACAAACATTGCACCTCTTCTCCTTTGTGTCCATTAATCTCCTGTCACCTTTCGTAAGCTCCTGCTTCTGGTTAACCATTACTGGTTTCATACAAGACTGGACATTCCTGGACTTGCCAGTAATACTGCCTCCATGGGCATCCACATACTGTTCTGCCAACTGGATCATCTCATCCACATCTTTTGGTGCCCTCTCCTTTAAGAACAGTGACATGGCATTTGAACACATGATCATGAACTGTTCTCACACTAATAGATCTGTCAATCCTTTAAAACTATTTTCACACCTGGTCATGTTAGTCCATCTGGTGAAATATTGCCACAGACATTCCACAAACTAAAATAAAGTTTCTCCACTGTCTGGTTTGACTCCTCTGAACTTCCAATGAAAATTTTCTTCAGCAAGTTCATATCATTTCAGTAAAGCTACTTTACTTTATCATAATCCATTACATCTTCTAATGTCCTGCCTGTAAATGGTTGTAGGCATTTTTCTGTGAGAAGTGGGATGAAACAGGCTACCCACTCACCTTTGTCCCAGTTCTTACTTTGGGCAAACCATTCATATATCTGAAGAAAGCATTCATATTGTCTTAATGTTTATCAGACTTAGGTAGCATGAGGCTGGCTGGCACTGACCCTCTTGTCATTCTTGGGTTCTCCTTTATTTGGTTGGATGAGCTTTCCAATCAGTTTGCACTCTTATTCTCCTTATTTTCAATATCTCATTGTCTGCTTTCAATCTTCCTCTTTCTTCTTTCTCACTTTGTTTTTTCTCGCTGTTTTTCTCTCTCTAGCTCTTGTTATTTGACAGATTCTCTTAGTTCACTGTCTTAACCCAAGATGTTTTCTAATGTCTCTGAATTTAGCAAAGGTTGACATGGTTCTATTGCATAATTATAATCTTCATACTATTTGCAATGCTACTCTCTTTATGGGTAGATAGGTCTCTGATTTTTTCACTGGCATTCACATTTACTCCTACCACCATTAACTACCTCATAATCCTATTGGATGCCAAAATTATCAGCTTTAGTTTTTCTTGATTTTTCTGTAACTGATGTCTGTGACTCATTAATGGTAAAGGGAATGATGAATGAAAAATCATGTACTACACTACTTTCAATAACAACGTATATATTCTATACTAAATACACATTCTTCCTTGCCTTGTTTGTAGCTTTGCTTCAATCTGTTCCTTTAACTGCTCCACTAGCCCACTTTGTACCATTCACCCCTTCTCTGTCAGTGTCCAATATAGACTCTCAACAACATGTGACAAATGCAAAATACATCATAAACTAAACAAGAGCAAATTAATATTGCAATGATCATAACACCCAACAAATCAGTGATAATCTTTTATATTGTAACATACTTAGTTATACACTTTGAAATTGATTTTGATACTTTTACACAAGTTTTTGGTCTGTGTAAGTAATTGGATATATTTTTAATTTTAATTATAAAAGTAAAATAAAGATGTAATAACTATTAATTCAGTTATTTATTGACATGATCCAAGAGAATGTCTTGTAATTCAAAGAGACAGTCTTTGTGATTGTTTTTCTTTAAAAGATGTAGCATTTGTTCAGAAATTCTGGGTATAGGTACACAGAAATGATGCACAACTGTCACATATTTATATTAAAAAATGACTGGATGTTGCAGAAATATTTAGTTTATATAAAAGAATATTTCTGGTTCCTTGCTTATTTGATTTATATTGGAACCAGAGTAATTTTGATGAACTTAATGCAGATTTATGCTTTATTATTTAAAATTCCCTTTTAATGCCTCATTTTAATAGCAATTTCATATATGCTCCTACCTGTTTCTAAAGCCCTTCAGTGTGGATTCAGAAGGTTCTATTCTTTCAGTTTACATCATACGGGATCTATACATCCACCCACGCATTTGCTGTGCGTGGTGACCTGTGAAGGGGAGGAGAGGATCCTGATGGTTGAGGAATCCAACCCTAACACACCACTTTGGCCTTGAATTCCTGTAAACAGGAGGCCTTTGGGTGGCCCCCCAAGGGTCAGTCAGCTGGTTCACTTGTACTAGGGTCAACGAAGTACCACTGTTGAACGTTTTCAACAGGTGTCGTGGACATTGTATCTAATGCTGGTGTTTGGATATAGTGCTCACAAAACTCTGGCATTGCTGCAGTGTCCTTTTTTGGCATTGTAGTGCATTCTCTCATAGGGCTCTATGGTGGGTGGGGTCAGGGGGCACCAAAATATTCTTTCTTTCTTATGCATCCCCCTATTCCAAATCTAAATAAAATAGTGAAAAACAATCCATTGTTAAACGACCACATCTTGAGGATTCTGAACAGCAATCTTCAACTTCTTCAACACTTGTACCTCATTTGCTGATATTATATTCCTTATCAGACAAATCTTTAGGGCAGATGTCTCCATTTTTATTCTGAAAGGGCTAGGAGAACTTGCTGGCTCTCCTAAGATAGTGTAAAAGCTACATTCTGAAGACATTTTGGCAGAAACATCCTCTTCTAAACAGAGTGAACTTCTCTTGCTTGGGATATCTTTCATAGTTATCCCACACTTTCGAAATGCATTGCTATTCAGTGGGCCTGTGCACATGTTTCACAGGTGAGATGTCAAAGCCAGAAGGAATCTTGAATTCAGTTTACAGTCAGCATCTCTTCTACCACCAGTTCCAAAGTTCCAAAATTGCAAAGTACAGCTATATATTCCAAACCATCTCAAATGTTTCCAGTGTCAGCAGTTCAGTCACTCAAAGGCATCATGTCATGATTCCCTGACGTGTGCTAGTTGTGGTGGCAAGGGTCATAATGCATATGAGTGTGATACAGATCTTCATTGTGTTAATTTTAGTGGCTCTTACCCATCTTACTTTTGTTCCAGTGGAAGAAAAAGAAGTACAGTGTTTGAAAATGGTTCAAAACATTTCTTAACCCAATGCTCAAAAGTTACTGTCCACCACTCCATCTCAGACTTATGCTGCTGCACTCCATTCCACTGCTTCAGTGGGAGTGCAGACTGATCTCTTTGTGCCTACAAAAGAATCATTTTCAAACCACACAAAAAGTCTTTTTCTCTTCATGGTTAAGAAAGTTGATGAATCAACACAAATCTCTGTCCCTATCATTCCTTCCATCAGATTCCCAGATCTTTTGTTTCTAGGTTTGGGCATTTCCTCAGGTCCATCTTCTTCTTCAGCCTCAAGATGTAGAACAATCATTTGTTCATGCCTTCAGTTACTGGAATCTTCTTGTAATGACAGAAACCTGCCCACTCGACCCAGGGCAGGATTCCTGGAGGTTGATGGACCTCCTTCTAATAAAGAGAGAAGATGTGACCAAAAACAGAAGGGCTCTCTGCCCAGTTCTTCTTTGCATAAATAAAAATAGCCACATTAATACAGTGGAACTGTCGAGTTTTCCATTCTAATTTAGATAATATCAAGGCACTGATTGATTCCTATCACCCTGTGTGTCTTTCCTTAATGAAACATTTCTGAAACCTGCCAATACAGTCACACTTCATCAGTTTTCTTTGTAGAGAAATGACAGGTTGTGTGATGGACAGGTGCATGAAGGAGTGACACTGCTGATTGATTAGCATGTGCCCACCCTGTCTTTACTATTTGATACAGCCTTGGAGGCCATAGCCATCTGTGTTTCCTTAGGTCGTTCCATCACTGTTGCAGGTTCGAATCCCGGTTGCACCAAACATGCTCACCCTTTCAGTTATGGAGGCATTATAATGTAACGGTCAATCCCACTATTTATTGGAAAAAGAGTAGCCCAAGAGTTGGTGGTGATGACTAGCTGCCTTCTCTCTAGTCTTACACTGCTAAATAGGGACAGCTAGCACAGATAGCTCTTGAGTAGCTTTGTGCGAAATTAAAAGAAAACATCACTGTTTCTTCTCTCTACCTGTTACCTGGAGAGAACTATGATCAGCTAAAACTTTGATGCTCTCATTCAACAGCTGCTGTCTCCCTTTCCAATCCTGGGGGACTTTAATAGACGTAATCTCCTCTAGGGAGGTTTGATAATGATGGTATGGGTCATTCCATAGAGTGTATACTCTCAGATCAGAACCTTTCTCTCTTCAATAATGGTGTTTATACCTATTTTCATGTACCTAGTCAGTCTTTTACTGCTACTGATCTCTTGGTCTACTCCCCTTCAAGGTGTTTATACTTATTTTCAATCACATAGGGGAATTACTTTTGTCAGTAATGCTCACTTGTACCTTTCCAGTATTCCTTTTACTGCTATTGATCTCTCAGTTTGCTCTCTTTCATTTTTTGCTCACTTTTCATGGAGTGGTTGACAGAGCAGTGATCATTTTCCTATCATTTTGAGAGAGACTGGTCATGTTTGATGCTGCCCAACTAGCGAGCTCCAGTGGAAGTTGTACCAGGCCAACTGGTCCTCTTTCACTGCTCTCTCAGAATTTGATCTTGTCATTGATAAACGACTGTGTGGCAGCAATGACTGACTATATTATCCAGGCAGCTGCTCAGTGTATTAATAAAACCTCGACACATTTTTCACAATATCCTTGTCCGTGGTGCAATCCTGCCTGCCACATGGCACAGAAGGCTCATAAATGGGCTTGGGATATCTTTCATAGGTATCTCATGCTTTTGAACTGCATTACTTTTCAGTGGGCCTTTGCACATGTTCAACAGGTGAAATATCAAAGCCAGAAGGAATCTTGAACTAAATTCACAGTCAGCATCTCTTCTACCACCAGTTCCAAAGTCATATGGGATGAGATTTGGAAGGTCAGTGGGCAGCATACTTCTGACCCCCTTTGATTTTATTTTCCAATAGCCAGGAAGTTGATGATGCCATGAGCATTACTGAGAGTATCAGCAAAAGATTTTACTGGGTATCTAGTGCTTCTGCTTCATCCTCCATATTCTTAGCCATCTAAACTCAGGCAGAGCAATTGCCTCTTTCCTTTTGGGTTTATTGTCTCTATGACTATAATCACCCCTTTACACTGATGGAACTCGATCTTGCTCTTCATTGGTCTGGCAGTACATTGGTCAGACCTCATGATATACACTACGAGATGCTGCAGTATCTCTCTTCTTCTTCACTCTTTACTTTTCTCGTTTTTTTTAATCTTATATAGCCTGAAAATGCCTTCCTTGATGTGTGGCACCAAGCTATTGTCCAACCTTTTTCTAAGCTTGGGAAGGATTCGAAGATTCCTTCAAACTACCATCCAGTTGCTTTGATGAGTTATCTCTGTAAGATCTTAGCAAGGATGGTTAATGCTTTTCTTGTTTAGTTCCTTGAATCAAACAACCTCCTCTTGCCCCTCCAATGTGGGTTCTGATGACAGCACTTCACTGTGGACCACTTGATTTGACATGAAATATTGATCAGAGAAGCTTTTCTGAAGCAACAACATCTAGTGTCAGTATTCTTTGACCTTGAGAAGGCTTACAATACTACATGGAATATGGAATTTTGCATAACCTCCATACATACAGGTTGAGTGGCCATTAAAAATGTTTTTATGGTCAGGCTATTCCAAGTTCTTGTGGGTTTGACACTTTCCCATTCTTTCCTACAGAAACTTAAGAGTCCCTCAGGACTGTGTCTTGAGTGTCACACTTTTCAGTATAAAGATTAATGTCATCTCTAGACAACTCCTTCCTACAGTTGCAAATGGACTTTGTTTCAATGACTTCCACATCTTGTTCCAGTTGTCAAGCATGAGGTTTATTGAGTAGCTGCTACAGAATGTCCTCAATTGTTTACTAAAGTGGACCACAGCAAACAGTTTTAAATTTTCTCTCTCTAAAACCATTTACATGCACTTTTACAACCAAAAAAGTATTCATTCCAATCCTCAACTCAGTGTCGGAGCTTCCCATGGTCCCTGTGGCAAAGTTCTTGGTGCTTACCCTTGACTGTACGTTGGCCTTTATACCACATATCAAGCAGCTATGAGTCAGGTGTACAAGGGCACTGAACATGCTCTGTGTACTCTCTTCCACTTCTTTGATCAATGTTTTGTGCTAAAAATCTATCGTGATCTCATTCAATCAAAACTGGATTATGGGTCTCTGATCTATGGCTCTTCCAGGACCTAAACCTTGAGGATGCTGGACTTTGTTCACCATCAGGGCCTTTGACTCTACATGGGGCTTTATGTACTTTCCCAGTCCAGAGTTTGTACACAATCTGATGAGCCTCCTCTACACCTCCTCTGTTTGTAACTGTCTTTACTGTATGCTTCAAAATTCCGATCCTTACTGCAGCATCCTACATGGGGTTTGGTTTTCCTTCCTCAGACAGCCATGCCTTTTTAGGGCAGATGGTCTGCCATTGTTCCTTTTCGCTTTCCTATCCAGGTACAGTTCAATGAATTATATCTGTCCTTGGATGATATTGCTGTTTCCACTGGTCAGCCCTTCTCATCATGGCTTATTATCATCCTCAAACGTTTTTTGAGTTATCTGAAGAAGGTGGATACTCCCAATTGGAAGTACTGTCTTATATTTGGTGAACATATTTTGAATCATCCTTCCATTTCCATGTATACACATGATTCAAAATCATATGACTCTGTGGGCTCTGCCATGGTATGTTGTGGTTTAGTGGTTGCACACAGAATTCCCTCTACAGTTTGTGTTCACTGCCATATTTTACTTAATTTCTCTTGCCCTGGAACACAATGAAGCTAAGTAGAATACAAATTGTTTTATTTATACCAACCCATTTTGCTCTGTACTGGCTTTGGAATCACTTTATGTTAGTTCTCATCCTATTCTTGCTGGTATTCAAAAGCAACTGGCCCATTTTTCTTTAACACCTACTTCTATCTAGTTCTTCTGGACACCATGCCATGTTGGTATTTGTGGAAACAAATTTGCTGATACTGCAGCTAAGTCTGTTTGCTCTGATGCTATCACTGCCATGTTTGTTTCATACATGGACTATGGTCCTGTAGACAAGGCTCAGCTCCATGCCAGTTGGCAATCGACTTGGAGTGAGCAATATAACAAATTTTTTCAGATAAAACTCTCTGTTGAACTTTGGCAGACTTGTTTCCATAAGGATTGGAAGGAGGAAATTGTCCTTACTAGACTATACATTGGTCACAGTTTTTAACTCATCGTTTTATTTTATCTGAAACTGATGCACCAATGTGTGGCCTTTGTGACACTCAAGTCACAATAGCCCACATTTTACTTTTGTGCCATTGTTAAAACTCTTAACAATGGCACCATTTTAGACGTATTTTGTCCACAGGTTTACCACTAATGCTGGACAATGTCAGCATCACCAGTGTTTTTAATTTTTTAAGAGCCATTAGCCTTTTTAATGATATTTAAGTTTTAATTCAAAAATTAGACCTTGTTTTGTTTTAACATGATTCCTTTTTACAAAATTTACTTTAATTTTTACTGATTGTTTGGTGCAGATAGCCTAGTTGCTTTGTGCTATAAAATGCCAATCAACTAACAAGGCTGCTTAGTAATATTTTTATTTTTAACAAATTTGTAATGGCATTTTATACACTTTAAATCTAAACACTTTACTTGGATGATAAAGTTCAAGTTATGAAGATATACATTATTAACTTTCGCATAACTTTTTCAGATAATTTTACAAGAAATATTGGAGAGACACTTGCATTTTTTTAATTGCTTTTGTGATCTAGAGATTAATGAACAGAGGTTTTAACTGGAAGTAAAATCATTTTTGTAACAAACTATTTTTGAAAATTAAACTTAAGCATTATTAAAAATTATCAAAGCTACAAATGTTCCATTTAAAAAAAAGTAATGTTTTAAGTATTCATTGCTGTAAAATCTTTATTGTGTAGAATAGTACTGTTCTCTTTCTTAGAGTATGAAAGTATCTTTATTTTTTACTTTTCATCTTGTTATTTTTATAAGGTGAAATACTGTTTTCTAAGAACTTAGAGGTAAATTATGATTGGCTACAAAGTGTAACTGTATCTAATGTGTTTTACAAACATATTTCTATGAAACTCATTTATGTAAACTGCTATGAACGTCTTTACTGAGCTGTATAACAAATTAGGAAATCTCTTAAATAAGTAAGAAATGCAATTAAATATATATTTTGAAAGCTCTTCTTCTGGCTTGAAGACACAGCTAATCTAGAAAAGGATAAATACACAAATTGATCTGATGTGACAAATTTTATAATTACAGGGAAATCACTATCACACAAAAGAAAGACTGTGTGTTAAATGCACATCTTGACAACCTTCTTCTATAACATGGTAACTAAATCATCTACAATAAACAAGTTGTGCAAAACAATATACAATGGTATCACGTTTATAACAATTAACATAACTGACTGTCACAAACCAATCAACAATAAAACGTTTTACATAAAATATCATTGAATTACATAACAAACACTTAAGTTACAATTAGACGATTGCACAAAATATAAGTAGGAACTTGTTTAAGTTACTATTAATTGAAGTTGTGTGTGTAATGTAATAAATGTGTTCTGATATTATAATATATACAATGATTATGTGCCAACAGATTCCCACATCTGAAGGAAAAAATAATGCTAACTTAATTCCTCACAATATATTTTATGTGTCTGTTACGAGAACTGAATAAATTTCTTTTTGTAAATTTAATCATCAATTAAGATTTTTTTTAAAAGTGACTGCAAACAGACAGAATAAATTTTAGTTTTTAATAAGTGAAACAAATATTACAGTATTCTTAATTTTATTCTTTCTTTTTTTCTCTTAGGGTTACAAGAATAGGAAAATATTCATTTGTGCTCAGGGTCCACTTGATCGTACTGTAACAGACTTCTGGAAGATGATATGGGAACATAAAGTAACAGTGGTGGTAATGCTAACAGGAGTTGAAGAGCATGGCAAAGTGAGTGTGTGTGTGTTATTTATTTTTCTTTTATAGTAAAATTATTAGGTTTTTTAAAACAGACCTTTAAGAGTTGAAATCTTGCCCTCATTTAACAAATTATTGTAAATGTGAAAAGCTCAGTAATATAAAATCATTATTATGTTGTGATATTAATCTGTAGATAAAGTGTGCCCAGTACTGGAATGAAGATGAGCCAAAGGAAATTGAAAATCTATTTGTTGTGAATGTTATTACTATTAAGAAGTATTCTGACTACATTGTACGAAGGCTTCACATTCAGTATTCAAAGGTATGTCTTGAAACTATACTGAAACACAAATGCATTTGAAAAGTAAGAAATTACCACAGATTACAGATAGTAATTCTGAGGACTTTGTGTATGTACTTTGCTTAGATGTATAACTTTTGTAGGCTATTAACCGTGTTGTTGTTTTTTTTATATGCAAGTATTTTATTAGTTATGAATGCTACTTCATAAACTTGTGTTTTTTAGGTCAGAAGTGATTAAAATTGATCAACAGTAAAAATCAGTTACAGCAAAAAAAATTAAAATTGAAATAGGTAAGAAAAGATGTAAATTTTAATTTCAGATTGAAAAGATGTAAATTTTAATTTCAGATTGAAAAGATGTATATTAAAAAATATAACACATTTTAAGGATATTGAGTTCATATATTTATTAGAAATATTATAAAGCATTGCCCAAACTTTGTTTAAATTGTTTATTATGAAAAGTAAAGAGATAATGTTTATCAACTTGTCATAAATTAATGCAGACAGGTTTCATCATAGGACATGTTAAACATTTATTTTATTGCATGTATTTGTTATTTTCACTGAAGGATGATTATCCAGAAGAGCGGGAAGTACTTCATTTTCACTTTGTGATGTGGAAAGACTTTCTAGCTCCAGAGCAGCCATCTTGGCTCCTTCGATTTATTAAACGAGTTAACGAGCATTATGTTTCAGACAGAGGTCCTCTTCTGGTTCACTGCAGGTATTCTTCTTTCTTTTAATGCTGTTTGTTTGTTACTCTATTATTATGCACTTCTTTCTCAAGAAATTGTGATAAAGTAGAATTTATATTCAGAAAGTAAATCATAACTTACAAACTCATCTAATTCTTTTACTTTGTATTCTATTAATGGTTCTACAAGATGTCTGAAATTTCTGATAGTAATGCCTAAAAATTAATTTTCTCACATGCAGCCTGTCTTACCTAGTTACCAGTAAAATCACATTAGTTGTTTGCTTTCGTCTTGTTTAAGAAGCAGTTTCTTGACATGCAATCCATTTTTCATAAGTAGCTAGCCATAAAAATGTCCTAGTTGACAACATTCTTTGAGTGTGTAGCAACTTGCATGGATACAATGTACTTGTGAGTCAGTACTTAGTTGTAAATAAGACATGATTTGAAGAGGGATTGTCATCTTGCTGTAATGCTATATTTCTTTCCAAAACATACCATTCGATGACAGTATAACTATTTCTCAATCTCCATGGTTTTCACTCTTTGCCCATCTAAGCATTGAAAAACTAACTAATGTTATGTAAGATAATTTATTTTAGATGAGTCTCCAACTTATTATGTTATGAATATCACATATTACTATTTCAAATAACCAGAAATTTGAATTTGAATATAGAAGTTAATTAAATCTCTGTATGTTTCAAATTTGATATTTGCTTACAAGATTTATACACATTTTTATTTCTTAACACAAATATATTTTAATGTACGAACAACAATACAATTTATAATAACAGTTATTACAAATAATGATTTATGTACAACAATTTTACAAGCTTACAAACAATACTGAATCTTATATCTGGTCTAGAACTGAATATTTTATTGACAATCAAGGTCCACAGCAAGTGAACTAATTCTGAGTTGATATTTTTCCACCTCATTTAAGGTAACTAACTGTTATTTCTGGAAGACCTCACACCACTTACAAACTCATTCTTACCAAAGAAGATACTTAATGTTCTCATAGAAATAATAACATCCAAAGTTGAACAGTTTGTAATGTTCATAATTTTTAAATGTTCCTAGTCAAATTCTATCATTTTCTGATTAATGGGCATTAATCACAATTTAGCTTCTGAGGCCTATAACACACTGACTATAGTAACCAAACAATATTTTATTACTGTTTCTCAGTTTGTCAGTTTACATACTTTTATACAAAATCCTTAAAGCTCAATAATATTAAGATATGCTAATGCTTTCATAAAACATACATTGTTGATTCTTACTCTTGGGAATCTTCTAGAAATTTAAAGCAGAAGTGGGACTTACACAACACATATTCAACAATATACATCAGATGCATCAAACTGAAACAAACAAAGATATTAGAATAAATGTACAACAGTAAATCCATTACATTCTGAGTTGGAATTGTTTGCATTCCATGTGCTTAGCACTTTTGATCATTCCCCATTTGTTCCTAAGATTCTGGCAACAAGGGAAAGATTCTTCTCACTAATTTATTTGCCAGCTATTTCATCCCTTTATCATAGCTCTGATCCATATCATTTGTTATGTCTTGTCAGGACTCTTCAAGTTTTATGTGGCTCATACTATTTCATTTTTAGTTAATAGGAACTGATTGTTCATTCATTTGGAACCTTTTGTTTCCCATGACAGTCTCCTATTACCTTCTTGGAGAAGAGGGCAAAGTTGGGGAGCTCTCCTACTTGGGTCTCTAAATGTTCTTTCCAGATGTCAGTAGGATTTGCACCAGACTCTCTGGGAGTATACTCATAATTCTGGTTCATATTTGACATGAAGCTATCTCATTGGTGAGTGCATGGCCCTTCTCTTTGATCAGTGTCAGTTTTGTATATTATTTATAATATCAAATGTGAAGTGGTCCCATCCTAGGTCTTCACTTTAGCACAGGTTTCATATCCTCTCCATAATTCCAGGAGCAAGTGGATTACTCCTTTTTCACTTGGAATAACTGTGAATGCTTATAATTCCAGATTGGATGTGTTCTGTTGCTTTAATCAAGTACAGCTTACATGATCCAGTCATTTAAAGTCTAGGATGTTGCCTTCTAGATTTCAGGTGGAGGAGAAAGTTTGTCCATTTAGTTGTTGCTTACTTTCTCATTCTGATTCTGGTGGTGTGAAATGAATCACCTTATAGCTACAGAGTGGGATCCAATCAAAAGTATATATACATAACATTTCAGTCCAATGCCCTAGTCACCAACATAGTTTGTAAGTATCGTGACCCCTTAATTTCAACCCAAAATTCTGTAATCTCAACTCTCTAGTTGGGGCTGGCCTATAGTGATGATCTATTCCACCTTTGATCTTGGAACTAAGTTCCAAGTGATGAACATATCTGGTCTAGATGTAGTGCAGTTTATCCACACTTGTACTATTGTACTATTTTATATCTTGGTACACTCCTATTTTTTACCTCCTTCTGAGTGTGTAAATTAACATTTTCCTAAACTGAAAATATATTTCCAATAATACTTACCTCCACTGACACTCTCCTGCCTTACTTCTCCACTAAAGGCTGATATATGTCTTGAAAAAAGAGATTACTTCAAACTCACTTGCTTATAGTGCTTCAAGTGAAAACTAGTATGCCTGTGCTGACTAGCAGTTATGATTGGCATAGTGTTTTGAATCATTCTGCAGAAGCCATCTCTGATGTTGTGATGTAAGATCTTGGCATTATTCAGAATGAAGATACCTCACAAGTAATATATAAATGCAAGAGCTGAGATGAAAAAGAAAGAAGCAGAGGACAGAGGTACACAAAATACTTTGATGATTGAAAAGATAAGACAGAAAGAAGAAATCTTCTGTATTAGTTTTGAGTTAATATTTCATTTCCTGTTTCACTCTTATTTTTCTTTTTGTCTTATCCTTTCAATCATCAAAGTATTTTGTGCACCTCTGTCCCCTGCTTTCTTTTTCATCTCAGCTCTTGCACTTATCTATTACTTGTGAGGTATCTTCATTCTGAATCATGTCAAGATCTTACATCGCTCCCCTACATAAAAAAATTTTCTCAACCCATACCAGCTGTTTTTTACATATGTAGAAGAGCATATGACCCTTATTCAAGAACCACAGTCAGTATATCTTGGCCACATCACTTCACTATCTGGAAGAAATAAGGACACATTAGATTCAACTGTCTTGTTTCTAGAAGAAAGTGGCTTTAATCCATGTTGGCTGTGATGGTACAGTGATAAATACTGGGCCTGGTGTGCTTAATCCATTGAGAAGGCTTCTACAATGGACGGTATGTCGACTGCATATGAACAAACTTCACCTGTGCCATCTCTTCCAACATTTCAATGGCTGTAAATGTGGAACAAATGTATTCATGGGAGAAACTGGCAAAGTAACAACTACACATGAGCTCATGATGTGTTCTGGGTATTTTCAGCCATGTAATGGTTGAATTTAACAAACAGTTGCACACAAATGCCAACTAATGCTTTAAATTAATCCACAGTTTTATCAAATAACATACAAGTTTTCAATGTACTTGTGCAATCAGAATACCAGTGCTTAGGATTAAAATATTTTAACAGTGAATTACTGTCATCATTATGCAATATTTGCAACCTTGGAGAAACTGATTATCAAAAATTTTAGTTTTCACCCCACTTTTCAAACTCTACTTTAACTTATATAACTTGTATTACAACCATTCTTTATACATAGTCAAATTGTCTTATCCTCTGATCCTGAAAGCAGAATGTACATACAAATTAATTTTGAGCTACTGAGCAGTTAAATATATTTCTTAGTTAAGTTTACAAATTATCAAGTGACCTCATGCAATTCAAGAAATCATGTTCTATCTTTTGTCATTAAATGTTTGAGTTACAATGATATTACTCTATATAGCTGAAATGTATGTAAGTTATTTAAATGTAATTGTTAGAAGGTGTATCAGGATTACTATTACAGCTGCAGTTTTAAGATCTGCCTTGTATAATCTGTATAATGCTCCTAGTCAGTATTATAAACTGTACATAACTGGTGAATTCGTACAAGTATAATCCAGAATTTTTGCAGTTGTATTAAAGACAGAAAACAAATTTTTAACTTTTTCTGATCTTTACATGAATTAATTTTCTGAAGATATTCATTAGTGAGTTTAGGACATATTTCCTTATCTTTCATTTCTAGAGTAGCATTCAAGGTATTATTATTACTGTTTTGTTTTCAAGTAAATGTATCAGGTTTAGGACTTTTAGAATTTTTAGTTATTCTCCAAACAATCTAAATAAAAATATTTATATTTCTCTATCTATATCTATTAAACCTTTTCTCTACATATCTTTTACCGAATTATCACATTTCTATTGTTATTCATGTCTAATAAGAGATCAACTAACTCTCAAAAATATATTTTGGTTAAATCTGTTTCATTCTTTATGAGCCTACTTTCAACTGTTTGTAAAATACTGGTCTCTTTGGCTTCATGACTTACTATAATAAGTAGTGGAGAAGAATGTTTAAATTTAGAAAATGATGTTGTAAATACTGTCCAAAAAATGAATTCTACTATTGTACTAATCCAACATTATTTGCAGTAACTGTAACTCTTGCATAACATTTCTGTGGAATTATCAGCATCACAAACCCTGCTGTGTTACTTATCTATTACCATCATTAATAGAAATTACATCTATATTTATAACTAGTAAGGGCCATTCCATGTCAAATCATCCAGGGAGCTGCAGGTTACCCCCACAGAATGCTCTGAACAATTCACATGTGCTCATCTACCCATATAATGAAAAATTGCCAAAGATTAGATCAATATCTCTAATAGTTTCTGATTTACAGCCCTGTAAAATTTAATTAATTTTTTTTATTTTTGGCAAATTCATTTTCTGGCAACTTTGGCTGCTTAAAGCTACCAGAGTAATGGTGGTAGAAGGCTGAAATTTGCTATACTGACTGAATTAATCTCATAGAATTCAAAAATGGTCTCAAACCAAGTTTATCTCTCTTAGGATTTGCATAGTGAGGCAGTAAAATCACCTGAAAACCCAAAATCATAAAAAAACATTGGTTTATTTAATAAGCCAAGACTTAATATGATACAAAGCTGAATTTTGTTTTTTAATTTCCTATAACATACCAGTTGATAAATCAGCAAATGTTGTAATTAAAAGTCTGTTAGATCTCCTGTAAATAAATTTAGCTGCATGCATCTTTTTATGATATAGCTAAAAATAGCCCTACTTCAGGCCACAGTTTGACCATGTCACCAGTTATTCAGCCTTTTCAGATTTTTACCATGTATTCTTAAATCTCTGAATATGATCTACAAAAAAAATCAGGATGGTGTTCAACCTAATTTTTGGGTTATAATTTTTTAAAGTATCCTCTGACCATACGTTTTTATTTTAAAAAAATTCATTTCAGGTGTGTTACTGTGTTAAATATATCCATACAATTTTGAAAAATACCTGTCAGAATTTTATGAATCCCACTGAAATATTCTAACCAGCCTTTCACAATGTTAAATAATGAAGTTGTAAGAAACAAGAAAGAATTAATTCATTTCTGAACAAGTTTATTGTAGTTAACTAGTTAGATCACATGGCAATGCAAATATATTATGTGTGCATTACAGTTATACAGATGTGGCTGAGTTTAAGATTCATAATATAATAAATACAAAGGTAAATCAGACACAAAAAGCACGGTGGTACAACAGGAGATAACTGAGAAAGATTATAGTCACACCAAACTGCAATAATCGTGACAATGAAATGTTTCAAAAACTGCTTTGGCAATAAATTAGCCTTAACAACATCAAATAAATATTGCTTTGTTCAGACAGCTTGAATAAATGTTTGAAATTCAAGTTTGATTATGTTGAGATCACTTTGACTTAGAACATAGTGGCAAGCACTACTGCCTTGCATGGTAGGTGCACTAATCAGACAAAGAATATGTTGGAAAGGAATCCAGCTTTCATCTTTATGTGACCTTGCAGGCCATGAGAACAGTTCGTTTCTTGATTTCTTCATAAATGACACCAACACATCGGAATGTTCATCTGATCTATCTTTTATGTTTTCCACATAACATTCATGATCATATATGCATGCCACATATTTCCCTGGCTGATAATTGTCATTGCTCTCATTAGACCCTATTTGAGCTGCTGCAGCATCACTTTCACTGCAACTACCAACAGGTACAACTGTGTACACATCATCTGATAGCCTTCTCATATACAATTTGTTGGTAGAGTGGGGAATAAAGCTATGATGTGACTTAACACCTGCCACAGTTTTGCATTTTTTATAGCACTCAAGTAGATCAAACTTTAAACAATTCTGCAAGACTGATTCCTGATTGACAAGAAAGAACTGAATGCCCTGAATGTGGTTCTTTGCCTAATGGTACATATCTGAGACACTTAAAATTCGATAATTTATTATTTTTCACAACCTTAATTTTTTTGAAGATCATGTTCAGAGATGTAAGAATATATGGTAAAGGCAGATTAGAGTATTTCAATGGGATTCATAAATTATTTCAAAATTGTATGGATATATTTGCACACAGTAACACACCTGAATTGAAGGGTTTTTTTCAAATAAACAAAGTTTGGTCAGAGGATACTTTAAAAAATTATAACTCAAAAAGTAGGTTGAACACTTTTTTTTTTTTTTTTTTTTGTAGATCATATTCAGAGATGTAAGAATATATGGTAAAATTCTGAAAAGGCTGAATAACTGGTGACATGGTCAAACTGTGGCCTGAAGTAGGGCTATTTTTAGCTATATCATAAAAAGTTGCATGCAACTACATTTTTTTACAGGAGACCTAACATACTTGTAATTACAACAATTGCTGATTTGTCAACTGATATGTTATAGGAAATTAGAAAACAAAATTCAGCTTTGTATCATATTAAGTCTTGGCTTATTAAATAAACCAATGTTTTTTTATGATTTTGGGTTTTCAGGTGATTTTACTGCCTTACTGTGCAAATCCTAAGAGAGATAAACTTGATTTGAGACCATTTTTGAATTCTGTGAGATTAATTCAGTCAGTGTAGCAAATTTCAGCCTTCTACCACCATTGCTCTTGCAGCTTCAAGCAGACAAAGTTGCCCAAAAATGAATTTGCCAAAAATAAAGAAAAAGTAACTGAATTTTACAGAGCTGTAAATCAGACACTATTACAGATATTGATCTAATTTTTGGCAGTTTTTCATTATATGGGTAGATGAGCACATGTGAATTTTTTCAAGGCATTCTGAGGGGGTCACCTGGAAAATTTTCCAAAATCTGGATGATTTGACATGGAATGACCAGTAAGATAATAGTTTTATGTGTATACTAACCTATATTCCATTAGAACAATGTTTTTTTTATATATGACAAACTATTATTTTCTTTGTTTCAGGTGTCATTATGATTGTACCCCCTTCCAGTTTTCAATACTTCAATATATTTTATTTTAGTAATTTTTTAAATCTCATGTTTAACAATTTAAATGAATACCTTTGAATTCATCAATGTATTATATATATAATCAATTTTACCTCTAGGTGTATAAACTGACACCTTAAATTTGCAATAATCTTGAAATGATACTTGTAATGAAACTTCTGATAACTTGTATGATTATTTGTAATAGTAATAAACCTCATTTCTGAATTCAAATAAACTTTTCTAGTTTATGTACATTGTATTATTTGTTTTTAAGTGGGTCTTTCAATCTAAATATGAGATCTGTGTGTTTCTGTAGTGTGTCATATGTTCATCTTGTAATAAAATTGTTTCAATACTATATACATTTATTATACTCTTAATTATTATATCAAACAGGATAATGAAGTGACCCTTGAGACATAGATCTCTGATGAAATGAAAATAATATTTTCAGTAATCCTACTTTGTTGTTGTATTAGGCATAAGGTCATTCTTATCAATAAGAACAGAATTTTTTTTTAATATCACAACATAAAAAATAGTTAATGTAAAAAAAAATAATTTCAACAGATTTTAGGTACAAAATATCAATAAAAAACGTTAAACCCAGTTGTAGGTAAGCATATGATGTAACTTAGCTGTTAATTTTTTTTATTTTATTTATAAGTCTTCTATACATATAATTTGAAGCTATATCATTCCAATACATGCTTGGTTATAGTGCTGGGGTTGGTAGGACAGGAACTTTTGTGGCCATAGACATGCTTCTACAACAGTTAGATGAAGAAAATCAAGTAGATGTGTATGGATGTGTCTGTAACTTGAGACACTCCCGGAACTTTCTTGTTCAATCTTTGGTAAGTTTATGAAATAAAAAATATTCAGATTTTGATTTTACTCATTGATGTGGTTTTATAAGTGTAATACGAGGTCTGTTCAAAAAATACGCGGACAGACATCATAAAACAAAATGTACTGTTTTTAGAAGTTACAGGTCTGGGACCCCTTCAGAGTACTCCTCCCCAACGCACATACTTATCCCAACGGTGTTTCCACTTGTTGAAACAGTCCTGGTACACTTATTTTGTAATGTCCTCCAGCTCCTTCGTCACATTTGCCTTAATCTCGGGAATCGTCTCAAATCTTCTTCCTTTCAAGGGTCTTTTGAGTTTGGGGAACAAGAAAAAATTGCAAGGAGCAAGGTCAGGTGAGTAGGGGGGTGGAGAAGAACAGTGATCGAGTGTTTGGCCAAAAACGCACGAGTTCTGAGGGCTGAATTTCGCAGCAACGCGGTGCATCTTCAATTTTTCGGTCAAAATCTCGTAACAAGATCCAACTGATATCCCACACTCTTCAGCAAGCTCCCTGACAGTCAGACGTCGATTTGCCCGCACCAGGGTGTTGATTTTGTCGACGTGTGGGTCGTCAGTTGACGTAGAAGGACGTCCAGGACGCTCATCATCTTCAATGGATTGTCTACCATCCTTAAAACGTTCATGCCACTTGAAACATGCCGTACGCTTCATAGCAACATTATCGCAAGCCGTGTTAAGCATAGCAAAAGTTTCAATCGCAGATGTTCCAAGTTTAACACAAAATTTCACAGCAAGTTGTTGCTCCTTCAGGTCATTCATTCTGGAATCTGCCAAACGAAAAAATCGCACTTCACTTAAAACCGCATAGCTAAAACACAAATGAAGATATCTGCAATCGGGAAATGGCGCCGTAATCAGCTGATCTGTGCGAACCTAGCGACACCAAGCGGATTCCACTGGAACCAACTGGAGCCGTGCAATTCAAACAGTCCGCATATTTTTTGAACAGTCCTTATATGTTTGATATGATACTAAGAAATCACTTCTTAAATGCAAGTTTCACATGTCATCACTAGGACTAAATGCTAGGCTTAGGTTAGTATGTAAAAATGAGCAAATAAGGTAGTTGGACTTGTGGGACCAATTCAGTGAAAGAATGGAGCATTTTTAGGATTTTATTTACATTTAAATAGTGTGAGGTCTGGCTTGTTTGCAAGAGTTATTAACTCAGCTGTAAGGGAAGTTTTAAACTAGGACTATACTGTGTTGAGGTTCAAGGATAAATTAAATGCAAAAATAATAAGAGGCAGAGAAAAGTTTAACATAGGAAATTAATATAGAAGTAATTATAATGGTAGGCTTAACTGTCACTATTGTAATGCTAGAAGTATAAAAAATGGTTAAATGTAGATGACTTTGATGACAGAAATTTATTTGAAATACAGGGCTACTGGTGATTTGGTAGGGATAGAATACTAAAAAGGGGAGTAGCTTTATGTGTAAAATATGAGTTACATGCTGTGGAAGTTGAAGATATAAAAGATAATAGTAAAGAAATTGAATCCATTTGGGATTTAATTAATGGATATAAAGGTAAAAGAATTTCAGTGGGAATTTGTTACAGACCACCAGATGACATAAATGAAATTAATGAGAACCTTTACAGTAAGATTAAATTTGCAGCTGTTAATAAAATCATAATTATGGGTGATTTTAGTTACAGGCATATAAACTGGGAAATACTAGAGTCAAACCATGAGTGAGAAAAATTTTTGTGAACTGTTCAAGATGGGTTTCTTCACCGATTGGTCAATGAATCTACTAAAATCAATGATATTTTAAATTTATTGTTCACATCAAATTTAGAAATAATTGACATGTTGGAATTTGGGTAACATATGGGTGCAAGTAATCATTGATCTATTAGGTTTTATGTTTTGCTGCATTTGGAGATAAGAAATGATAATGTTCTGGTCACAAATTTCAAAAATGCAAAATTTGAAGAGATGTGACAAGAAGTATCTATTGTGAATTGGGTAGCTGAGTTATTTAGAAACACTGATTAAGTGTGAAAAATATTTAATGATAATTTTTTAAGTATTTAAAGTAAACATATTTCTTATAACAAGAAAAAGGTAGCTGTAAATAGAAAAACAAGCTTGCTCATAAAGAGTGTAAGAAATAAAATTAAAGAAAAGCATTTTACATTTGGGAAAGTTAGTGAAACAGGAAATTAGGATATCAAAAAGGATGTATTAGAAAAAGTTGGCTGAAAATGTAAGTGTTAACAGTAAAGATTTCTTTAAATACATTAAGGGTAAACAAAATGTTAGAATGTGAGCAAGATCCTTGAGGGATGATAAAAGGAAGGCTAATATCTGATAATTATGATGTAGCTGAATTACTGAATTTTACTTTTTCTTCAGTTCTTACCAATTAAGATTTAAGCAGTATTTCACATATTGAACAGTTGTAGATGGAAACAAGATTGAACAAGATGACTTCATTAATTCTGACCTTGTTAAAAAAACACTGTGAAATTTAAAGAACAAAAAGACTCCTGTGCCAGATATTATTGCTCCAAAGGTTTTGAAAGGAGGTTAAGGATTAGATATGTAAGCCACTTGCTATTTATTGTCTGTCAGCAGTTACCAGAGAATTGGAAGTCAGCTAATGTCATTCCTCTTATCGTAGTAGGTGATAAAAAATTGTTCCAGTAATTGTAGTCCCATTAATTTTATATCAGCTGTGGTAAAAGATTTGGAAAGTCTGATAAAATAAATGTTTTACCAAGTAACTTAATAAAATTTAGAATTTTATTGGATAGTCAACATGGTTTCATTAAGGTAAAATCTTGCTTTACAAGTCTTTTGACATTTTTTTAAAAAGGTTACTGCTTATGTAGACAAGAGGTAAGGGTGTAGATTTGATGCATCTTGATTTCCAGAAAACACTTGTTAATGTGTCACATAAAAGGCTTGTAAAAAGTTAGTTATCTCTTTAGGTATGGGAAATAAGGTAGTAAATCAGATAGAAGAGTGGCTGGTTGGAAGAAAGCAGAAGATTATTACAAGTGGAGCTCAGTTATTCTGGATTAATTTCATCAGTGGGGTACCTCAGAGCTCAGTGTTAGGACCTTTGCTAATTTGTGATTTACATCAATGACATTGATGAGGAATAGTCAATAAATTACTTACATTTGCAGATGATATTAAGGTCTTTGGCCTTTCTAGCTGTGAAGAGGATGCTGCTGATTTAAAAAAATGATTTAGATCATTTAATGAGTTGAGCAGATAAATGGCAAATAAGCTTTAATTATAACAAATGCAAGATAATGCATGTGGGTTATCATAATTTGAATAATAAGCAGGAGCAGATTTAAGCCTAAATGCATAGTCAGTTAAAACAATTGGAGCCCAGTAGGCTCAGTTCATACCAATATTATAAATAAAGTAAAAACAAGTAGGGGCCTGGCCTTAAAGACAAGACTGGTTATCTGACTGTTTATTCAATCCCTGATTATAAGCATAATTTAGATGAAAATAACCTTAACAATGTTATGAAGAAAGGAGATCTTGGTGTAATAATTGATTAGTCTCTAAAACCATCTAAGTAGTGTACTGTTGCTCGAGGTAGGGCAAGCAGGATTTTAGGTTGTATCTATAGAAATATTGAATACAAGTCTAAAGGTTATAATTTTATTATATAGGTCACTGGTTAGGCTACATTTAGAGTATTGCCCTCAGTCTTGGATTGCTTACTTTTGAAGGACATTGAATTGCTGGAAAAGGTTTATAGAAGGGTTACTTGAATGATGCATGGGATGAAAGGGTTATCATAATAAGAATGGATTGAAATAAATTTCTCAAATTGTTTTCTCATAAAAGAAAGAAGTGTTGGATTATCTGATTGAGGTGTTTAATATTTCAAAGGGAATTGATGGGTTGATGCATTATTTTTTAATACTTAATTAAAATAGTAGGAATAGTGAATGCAAATATAAATTTTGGCAGAGTACAAGCCATCTTCAGTTAAAATAGTTTTATTTTTTTAACAGCATGGTTGCCTTCAGATGTTGTGCAGGCAGCAAATTTAAGTCAGTTTAAAATAGAACTTTAACTAAGTGAATAATAATGACTGACTTAAAGTTTTTATTTTAAATTTATTAATTAAATAGTTTTAGTTTAGTTTAAAGGATGAGACATTTGAAACAGCTCACTTGTTGTCTCAAAACATAATGTTATGTATTATAGTCATTTTATTTTATCTATTATAAAAAATCATATTTATAAGTTTGACTTTTTTTTCAATAAATGGCTAAATTATGATAAGATACAATCAGAATGTTATTTACAGTTTGGATTTTCTCACAGTTTTTAAATTTTGGTGGACTCAGCAGATAGCCCAATTTGGCTTTCCTATAAGAAAACCCACAAATTCATAAATGGATGATTTTGATTATCAAGAACTTCTTCAATTCTTAATATGATATGAAATTTATGTTAAGTGGTTAAACAGAAGACAAGAAGTAGGCTAAAATACACAAATGAGAAAGACTTTTTTTTGATTAGGTCAATTTATTTGGTATTTGCTACTAAGAATTATTTCACTACTGGATTTCCCTGACCCCTTGCATAGAACTTGCTATTACTTGAGACTGCACGAGAATGTGATAGCATTAAACCCAGTTATTAGTGGGATAGTAGATTTATTTGGGTGCAACATTTCATTTCCAACAGTGTGACATAAATAACATGCTTATGTACAACATTCAGTGTACAAAAATATGTTCAAAATGTATGTAAATCCCATTAAATCTTACTGAAGATCATACTAGTTTAATCTGTTTTTATTATTTTCCTTTTAATCTGTCCTAGTGAAAAATGCTTCAAAATTAGGAAACTTAATCTCAGGTAAAGCAGGAGAATGCATAAAATTTAATCCTAGACCCTAAGATGAGCCTTAGACCCTATCTATAATAGATATACCTATGGCATACATTCCCTCACTTCACTCAGTCAAATACACTTTGGGCCCTCTTACTTTTTACTTGCCTCTAACACCTCTGTGTGTGATACATGCCATGACAAAACCATAATGAAATAAGGAATAGGAAATTAAACTTGTATTGTAAACAATTAAAAGACAAAAGCTTGGTCAACAATGATTTTTATTTACTTTTAAGAAGTACAGATGCAAGAAAACCAAAAATGCATAAAGAATATTTTTCAATGAAATCAATCCAATCAGTGTATGATTGCTTCATTAATGATTTATCTAAATGATTAGCTCAGATCATGAAACAATACAAAAAAAAAATGGAACAAGAGTGAATCCTCAACAGACATGCATTTAAAATTCTTTTAGGCATTATTAAAGAAAATTAATCTATAAGACTTTTTTTTTTTTGCTTTTATTAGCTACATATTTCTGTGCTAGCAATATAAAGTATGGGGTGTTGTACATGATCATATCTCACTCTTCTAAATGAGTATACTATTCAACCAGTAATTGATTCAAGAATGATATATATCTACGTGTGTGTGTGTGTGTTAAATAGTTAATTATTAAAAACATCTGTTACTTGATTTAATTGTTTAAATGAAGTAAAGTTTTTCTTTATTAATAGCAAATTTACTACTTTAAAATTACTACCTTCTTTGGATTGCACATTTTCATACAGAAAAAGTTGAAGTCTTTATCTATTGTCTGATATAAACTTAAAATATATGTTAAAAACTTGCATGTTTCTTACTGTAAACCTAATTAATGACTTTACTATCTTTTGATATGGTAGAAACAATACATATTTGTCTACCGAGCCTTGCTAGAACATGCTCAGTTTGGAGACACAGAAATGGAAATCAGACATTTCAAGGATCATTATGAACACCTGAGGGATAAAGTGCAAGGTCAGGAGAAAAGTCGTCTAGAGCTGGAGTTTGAGGTCAGTTTTAACAGATTATTTTTAGATAAATGTGAGATATGAACAAATAAAATAATTTTACATAGATTTTTAACAAACTGTGTGTATAAATGGGTCATCCAAACAAATGCAATAGCTGATAATTATTTATAGTATTGTATGGGAATTGTAGAAATTATATAATTCAAACAGTAAATGCATATTTTTATTCCTCATTCAGTTTTGTCTATTTTTAATATTCAGTTTACAATATTTTCAGAAACTTGGAGAAGTAATTGAAGATACTAAAACCTGCTGTGTGGGAACCATGGAGATGAACATGAATAAAAATAGATACAGTTTTATAATCCCATGTATGTCCTTCTTTTATTTTGTAATGCATATTTTTACCAAGTAAATTTCTTTGTCATATTACTTAATATCATAAATGCATATATTTGTTATTTTTCTCTATGTGAACATAAATAAGATCAGTGTAATGGAATATGGATCTCATGATTTGTCATTCAAATCTTTTCATCACTACTGAGAAAAAATATTGCAATTTGAGACCATGGGTGCATAAAAAAATGTGACAGTCAAATTCGTTATTTAGTAAGGTATGTTTAATTGTAGGGGTTGTAGTTGGTGCTTCTAACTAGCTGTCTTACCTCTAATTTGAGTTCAAAAATCAGGAATGACTATCTGTTTTGTTTGTTGTTGTTTTTTAAGCAAAGCTACATTGAGGGGGAATGACTAAATCAGGTAGCTTTGTACCAATACCCATGAACAAACTGTGTATATGTATTATAGTCATGTGCTCATACTTGTTTTAACTGACTAAACTTTACACCACTCCACTCTCATGATAATACCTAACCTATTATTGATACTTGAAATAATTTTTGAAAATAATATAAATAAAGAATTTTCAAAAACAAAAAGGTGCATTTGAAATTGTTGAAGTTGGTCATGTAATCAAAGCTAAATTATTGTGTTTGTAAATTGTCCTTATACAACCTGATTGTCTCTTCTTGATGTTAGATTACTAATGTACATCATTTTACCTCATGGTGTGAGGTTACAAACAGAACAAAAATCCAGTGTAGAGTGACTTACAAAGTCGGTTTTAGCATTTTAAACATGCTTAACAATGGCTGTTTTATATATAAGTGTTGAAATATCTATAGTAAAAGAAAATTTTTCCTTATAGATGATATTAACAGGGTAATTCTTTCTCCTACTGCATCTCGAGACCACTCATCCTATATCAATGCTTCATTCATTCAGGTAAGAAAAATGTGCTTATTGTTGAAAGGAATATATACACGCATGACAACTTTAAGAAGTTACTAGAAGTGAAGCTCACTTACACAAAAAGAGTTATTTAAAATTTTAAATTGCTATTTCATTGGACATGCAATGTCACAGAATAGCAAAGTATTTTATAAATAAAATGGATGTTTGCATTTAGTTTTTGTTTTAAAGTTAGTTTTTCAGATAGGTGTGTAATTTATTGTTTTCTTGATAAAAGATGTAATGAAATATCAAAAGAAAAGTCATGATAATTTTAATTTCTTCATTCTAAAATGGCAAAGTAAAGGTTTCCAATAAAATGTACATATCAGCATTTTAACAATACTTTGATTATCTAATTATTTATCTTAATAGTGTTTGTTGCAACAGGCAGAGTTAAAATGCTATTTATAAGCATCATCACTGATGATTCCAATAAGTTATAAAGGTTAAAATAATAGATAAACAAACAAAAACTTGAAAACTAAGCATTTTGAGACAACAGGTCTACCTTTCAAAAGACTTAGGTTCTGATATCTTTGTTTAGTTGTACATCATCAATTACAAGCCATCAAGTTTCACAATGTGGATAAACCTAAACTATTATAGCTTGATCTCTTTAAGGGAAATAAATGATAAACTATCACAATAAAACTAATAAAATACAATCATGAATTGCAACAGCTTTATTGTACATCACTTTCTTAAAACCTGTGCTGGACTAGTTTACCTTGAATCACAAATGTGTTTAACAGTCTTAACATAATATTTCATCCTGTCTGTTACTCTAAAAGGGACTATATGTTGTCAGCTTAAATGTATCTTTTGAATAAATTTGTCAAAAATTTATTGATACAGTACCTTCATGCAAACAAGTTTTCTTTGCAGGGTTATGATCGATCTCTGTCCTTCATTATCACACAAGACCCTTTAGAGAACACAATGAATGAGTTCTGGAGGATGATAAAGGAACAGTCTGTTACAACTGTAGTGATGTTATCTGAGCTTGGAGTAGGGCAGGTATATGTACAGGTGTCTTTCTTTTAAATTACATGAAATTACTTTCAACATTCATAATAGTAGTATGAAAACAAATGGTAAATAAGTTAATTATTTAATGTAATACCTTTAATTACTAAGACATTTCAATATCATGAGTTTTTCTAACAAAATTGTCACAGATACCTGTACACAAAAATATTAAGAATTTTATATGTATTTAATTAACATAAATTTAAATTTTTTAATGTAAAATTTGTTAGTGTAATATTTGTTACATTATTGAACAATAGCAGTAACAAATGTAATGCAAGTGCTGATTCAGTTGATTCAGTATCATTATTTGATATTAAAATGATATTCAAATAAGTTAGGTTCATTTAATATACAAATATATATTATTTATTTTATTACTTATTTTGTAGACAAAATGTCAGCAGTATTGGCCAGGAAAAGAAGAAAATGAATATGACTGCATCAAAGTTAAGTTTCTGAATGAGGAAACAAGAGAATCCATTACCAAAAGAGAATTTCAAGTCATTAACACAAAGGTGATTTTTATTAATAAAACAAATTGCTCTGACAAGCTTCATTGAGGTTCACCCAAGACACTTGCACAAAAATTCTATAACATGTGATTAATATGTGGCATCCATTATTCAATACATAAGCCTTCAAAAAAAAACATATAAAGGGCTTTTACTTGTTATAACTGTAACATTTAATCTACATTGCTAAACTTAAAAATTGTAAGCAGTGTGTGATAAGTTTTATGTTAGCTTGTAACGAAGGCCTTAACTAGTCATAATAAGATAATGCTGCTAGCAACATGAAGATAAACTTGACTTTTGTGATGATATTCCATTCTTAACATAATAATCTAATAAGCTGATGAATAACCATATCATGATTATGGAATTATGTTAACTAAAATATAGTTGCATATATAACATATAAACTTCTGTGGCTTTAAAATCTTGAGTTCATTATACTAAATAATTCTAAACTTAAGAATGGAGTTTTTTAAAATTAAATGTTATATCAAACATAAGGGTATGGAAGAAGAACAATATTATTTTGGTGCAGATGTTTGAAGGAAATGAAACTGATTGTATATGCTTAAAGCCTTGTAATATGTTATGGTTTGTATAATCCTTAGTTTTTATGAATTATTTTTGTATCTGCTATTTTCAATTTCCTTTAAAGCATCTGAAAAAATATGAATGATACAAAAAGAGTCTACTGGTTAATGCTATAATAACTGTGTAGACTTGATTAAGAAAGGTCCACTTTTCAAAATGTTTGGATTATAAAGTTTTTGTTTTCTTTTGTTCATGTATGCTGTAAAGCATTTAAAACTCCTACCCTATTAGAGTTCATAGTGAGACAAAATAACTGTACAGAGTTTTTTTTTGTCTCAATAACTATAATACAGAGGTTTATGTATATTAATGTAAAATTTTTTTGTCAATTAATGTAATTTTTTGTAAAAACGTTTGTTTCATCAATAACCAATAATCATCCTGTATTGATTTATTATTTCATCATTTGGTGACAAAAGTATTAAAGGAAAAAAAAAGAGAGATAAAGACTGATATGTCAGATACTTGGACAAACAGACTAGATGTTGCTTTAAAGTAGGTCAGTGTTGACACAATACCTGATCAGAGCATTTGGATGGTTTCTGTGATTGAATTTCAAAATTAGGTTCTTTTTCTTTCTGGTTGAACTAGAAGTTTCAAAGTTGTATCACAATTGATTTAGAAGATCTATGAATTTTAGATGTGTTGTTCATAAAAGTATGGATTAGGAAGTTTTAAATTGTGAGTATATTTTAAGTGTGATGTTAATGTTTAGATAATTCCTAGTGTAGAATAAAGGTTTGTTGGGTTATCTTTCAAAAACTATTACAATAGATTTAAAAGTTAAATATCTGAGGAATATACATGCTTATATACATATAGACACACACACACATCTAAATTTACAAGATTACATACACAGAGTTAATGCAGTGTTATGTTGTTAATGAATGTTAAGTGTTTTCAGATGGTTTTCCTGTTTTTTACAGAATAACGACAACCATACCCTCACTCAGTTTCAGTTCCTTGACTGGTCCAGTACAGTTCCTGAAAACACAAAAGTCCTTATTGACTTGATTGAACAAGCTCAACAGAATAAAGAACAGGATTCTAGTAGTGGTCCTATTACTGTTCACTGCAGGTTTGCCTATCTTTAAAAATATGTTGGTTATTATAACATTTAAAAAAATTGTAAACCTTTAGACTGAAATAGAGTAAAAATAGGAGGGGGGATTGTTAACCATATACATATTTATTCACTGTTCTACAAGCAGAGAACATAACACTGATGACAATTGTAGAATACAGATAGAAATTCTAAAAATAACAAACAAGTTATGGAATGTTAAAAAAAATCTCTGGTCAGTAAAACATACACACACATTTTTGTTTGTTTGTATGCTTCATTAACTGGCATTTAAGTTTATTAAAACTCTGTGCATGTGATCTAGTCTGCAAGTACTTTGTTCTTCCTATCTGTTTGTCTTTCATTGGGTATTTTAGGTGACACTTAATAAAAGTAAATTTCAGCTTATATGTATTTATGAACACACACATCTTTAGGTATTCTTAATGGCAATAGGTAAATTCTTTAGTTGCCAGATATTTTGTAGAAATTCTGTGTAATAACAAATTCATGATTTATTGAAGGCTTCAAAAGTATGAAAGGTTACTCTGTTTAAATTACACAACTATCAAAGAAAAATAAAGTTTTTCTCAAAACATTCAGTTTTAGCTACTTTCACTATTTTAGTTGTACATATATAACATATATCTCTAACCTTCTACCATTCTCACTGTGTATAATCAAAGAGTTCTGCAAGTTCATACTATATATATATTGATAAAAACTCATATACCTCTGTTTGTTTTCTCAGATATTCAGTTACTATTATGGCACATTTGTTTTCATAATTTGACAATGATAATAGGATAGGGACACAAAAACTACTCTTCACAATGATACTCCAATATCATACTATTGCTACATTACTACTGTTTTAAGCAAGCATTATGGGTTCTGTACCACTTTAACAGAAATTTAACAATAAATGCTATTACATTTTATATGCAAGTCTTGAATTAAAGTGTCCAGTTTTGAGATTAAAGAGATAAAAAAGTGATTATTATAAGGGGAACCTTGTCATAAACAATTATAATTGTTCTTCACAATCTGTTGCTTTTCATTTTCTTCACAGAATTTTACGCAGTTGGATCAGTTCTACTGAAACCATTACATTTTAACCAGTGAACTGTAAAGAAATAATACTGTGTGCCAAGTTGTTGTTCTTGCTTTACATATGATTCATTTCATGGAAGATTTAATACTGTTCTTAAATTGAGAATTTTGGAATTGTTCTCTGGAACCCTAAACAGCTATCCTATTAAAGCACTTGTGAAAATTCAACATCTCTTACTCAAAACTAATATAATTAAAGTTCACATTATCTAAAACCATCTTAATTAAACAGCAGCCATTACAGTACTTTGATGCTTGTGCTCACATGTCTGCTCACCTACTTCTTTCCAGCAGAACTTACATAGCTTCTCTAATATCATGTGAAAAGAACAGACCATATCAAAAAGGTTCAATAGTGTGATGAAAAATTCACTGACTTTATATATGCTTCTAGTTTTGTACCATTTTTCTGGTTAAAATTGTCCCACACTCATTGAGTCCAAGAAAACACACATTGTAATGTATCTTCTATCTGTTGGTTAGGTTTCAGGTTTGCTCTTTTTAATTTTCTGTCTACAGTGTTAAAAATATTGTTTTAGACTATGATTTTACAAGATGAATAAACACTATATGCCTGGATAATCCATCCTGAACACACATTTGATTGTTTTATGTTATTTTATAGCTTCTGTGTCCTTAATGTGACAGTTAAATATCTAGGTAGAGTTGTGCCAGATGTCTTGCAGAATAACAGAATGATTTATTGAAGGCTTCAAAGTGTAAAATATTACTGTTTTTATATTTTTAACAGACAAGTAGCTAACATTTAACCTTTTCAAAGAAAAACGTTTTTCACAAAACATTCACAGTTTTAACTAAAATGTATCTACTTTAAACATGCATTATGTTTTCTCTTTAAGTTTATACATAATTTTTAAAATTGTATTTGAGAAGTTTATACCTTTGTAATATCTGAATGGTAAAAACAGTAATTTATCATTTGATATTTTTAATTGACTGAGTTTTAAAATTCTACTTCACTATAAGATTTTCCACAATTTTTAAAGCATCTTGATGATACACACTTCCATAGTTTAAACTGATAATTTCTCAACTTCTCCATAGTATTCTATGTAGGTTGATTTTAATAACAGAGAATATCTCTGCTCTGCTAACCTTTATGTCCATCCAAAAACTAGAACGGTAATGTTAACATTTTCACTACCTGAAAATTTATTTTCAATAAATACTCATCTTCCTTCAACAAATAGCTTCTTTCCTCTTGAGTTCACACATTCAGTTAGAGATCTGCAAGTCACCAGCCTTGTAAAACAGATTAAACTGTGCCACTGCATGATAGTACCATCATGTAGCAGAACTCTCCGACAATAGGAGTGTAACACATCTTCAGGTGCAGTGACTCTTTCTACATTAGCACACAAGAATCCTAATTCTTTGATAAAACAATAAAGAAAGCTGCACTGGGAAAGCAGGAAGAATGGTTGGGAATGTAAATAGAGGTGAGAAGAGAGGATTTATATGATGCTAATAATCAGAATCATCCACCATATGTGTCACAAGGATGTGCAGAATAGATAAACAACTGTCTAGGCATTTAATTCTTCCATGCCATTACAGAATGTAAATTTCAACACTTTGGTAATGCTTAACTGATCCCTGTTGACAACTGAATGAACCAAGGTGAAAATACTTATCATTCTTTAAAATTACCTTACACTTGTACCAAGGTTGTGTCATAAGGGTTCTGTTTGAATGAACATACTGATCAAATTTAGGGTCTGAAATAACTGTCATGGTACTACATGCAGTATCTTAATTACATAAAAAGAACCCATCAAGTAGTGAGCATATGGTATTGGTATATGCTAGAAGAAATCAATTTGATAGCACTCCACAAATAAACTATGATAAAAACAGTGCTTAGCACTATTTGTTAAGTTTTGTTATCATGCCACATCCCAACAAGAGCATAGAGGATTGTCAGTAGAGCAGAGAGTTCATGTAAAAGCTTTATGTGATGCAGGTTGGACTCTCCAATGAATTGTTGCAGATTTGAAATACTCCCCAAACATTGTTGATTACACGCTAGATCATGAGACAAAGATAACTTTGAAAATAGGAAAAGAAGAAGCATAACACTTAAACTCAATAATTCTAGTGTTAAGTATATTCACTTATCCAACCTTCAGGACAGAAGAGAGACAGCCAACTGATTTTAAGCATGAGTTAAGCCAGCTTGCACTAAATGACTGAAAAGTGTTTAGATCTACAATATCAAGAAGACTCAATGAAAATGAAATATTTTGTCATGTAGCAGTTAAGACACATTTACTTCAATTACCAAATATTGTCAAGAGCCTGAAATGTGCTACAAAATACAAAAAACTGAACTGTTGATGATTGGAAAATGGAGTTATGGATAGGTTAATCCAAATTTAAAATATTTAGTCCAAAATGAGAATACTGAATATTTAATTATTAGTTTAAAGGTTTCATTTGAAATAAAGGAATAAAACCTTAAATGGTGTAACACTATGAACTGTAATATGCTTGATAATATTAAGTTCGTTAAACTACATTGCTAGTAAAGTGATTTAATTAAGTTTTGAATGTAACTTAGAAACACGACATATACAGAAAGGAATTTAAAGAGTTCACTGGTAGTCATGAGTTAAGAGTTCCAGGAATAGGAGGAAGATCAATGGCAATGACTGGAACCCTTAACCCACGACCACCAGTTTATTTTTAATGTTTTCCTTTCTTATTTTTATCATTGCTTATTTATGTCAAAACACATCAGCAAATGCCCTGTGAGTGATGTAACACTTTCTGGCAGAGATGATGTAACCTGCAGCAAAAATATTTGCACGTTCTTATTTATAAACCACATGTTGTAAAGAGGTGAAGACATGACATTATACTTACAACCCAAATAATTGTACATTAATGATAACAGAGAAAATAGGAAACAAATTATGAACATTTACCTTAAAAACTTTATTTACTAAGGAGGTTCTAGAAATTATGCAAATAAAATAAAAACTTCTAAGATAATGAGTAGTATTTTTATACTCATTATGAAAATCACCTTGCAGGTAAACTACTCAAAGTCTGAGTGCAAATAACTACAATATGTAATGAATTTTTATTAGAAGTAGTGGAAAGAAAATAATAAATGATGTGGTAAAAGGGTGAATGAAAGAAGGTATAACCAACAAACCATGTCACAGAAAGCAACTATGAAAAAAGGACTGAGCAGGATAAAGGAGAAAATAAGATGAGAATAAGAAGGAGATTTCTTTCCAGGTGAAGAATGATACATCAAACAAGTTGGTAGAAGATAGAGTTCTGGATAAGAGTGTGGGAAACCACAGTAAGATACCAATCAGGAAAAGAAGAGGAAAGTGGGGTCTGCAGATAATGAAGGAACAAAATATGGTAGAATGTACTGGAGAAGAAATTGTTCTCTAGCATAGGAATAGCCAGAAGGAGGTGAAAATGCTGTTTAATAGCTCTCAATATAAAAAAAGAGACAAGCAATGGTAGAACACACTTGGTGAGGGAATATATTATCTAGTAATGTGGTCAAAGGAAAAATGGTGAAGAGGAGAACATAGGAATAGAAATAAGCACATCATGTATTGTGGTATCTGGAAGAACATTGGATTAGACAAATCCTACTTTTGAAAATGAAGGGATGCCACTCCCCAGTGAAAGAGTGAGAGGTTAGAATCGAAGGTACAGTATGAAGGGAATGGAGAGGGATGGTTTGAAGAAGAGAAGATAGATTATGGAAACAAGGTTGGGATTGCCAGTGAGGGGCCACCAGTAGAATCCTGCAGCTAGTGTATCAAATCAAAATAAGGATCAAAGGAAGGATGTCTAGAGGATGACAAGTCTGCAGAAATAAATGGTACCTGATCTGGCAGAAATCATAGATGGCCAAAGCTGAATGATAAAGTTTAGGACACTAGAGAGAAGAGGATTAGTTTGAAATGGTGTGGCAAAAGCAGTTATATGGAGAGTTGTAAGTTGAGAGTAGATCAAAGGAGGACATGCAAGTGGAGGGGAACCATTCAATAAGCAGGATGTAGTTGTGTCAAGAAATACAGCCTGTAACAATGTTCAATGAACCTGGAACCTGACCAGTTATGAAACCCATCTGAATTTATTTAGTACAAAGGAAGAGATTCAAAATCAGGAAGCAGTGATTCAGAACTAATCAATACACAAGGAGAGGAAAGAGGATACCTGATGGGCAGAAGCAGGTGGAAGGCATGATAAATAAAGAATGTTCCTCCAAGTACAAAGAGCTCAAAAGGAAGTGGATTTGCAAGATTGGTGGCACACTGTAAAGGTGTCAATGTATACACAATATTTACTGTAGTGGATGCACATGTGCACCAGCCAAATGAGAGGACCAGGTCTAGAGGAACCATGGACCTCAAAAGAGAAAGTACTTCAAGTGCAGAAAGGAAATGCAAAGTGCAAAACATAGTAACTGAATATTCAGATTAAAGGTTTAAAGATCTAATAAGTGAATGGGAAAAGTTTGGACACAGTCAGGATAAGTTGAAGGAAATTGGCAAGTGAATGAAAAATAGGGTAAAGGAGAGAAATTATTGCAAAATTTGACTAACCACATCAATGAGTGAAATTGTGAAGAGTAAGGGAAATGAAGTGGGGAGGATTATGCAAGGGAACAGGCAAGGAGAAGCCTGTCATCAATATAAAATGAATTGCAGGCTTAGAACATGAAGTCAAGCAATTGGCCCACATAAGGAGAATGCAGGAGGCTCAAGGTTATACTGAAGAGAAAAGCATGAAACTGGAAACATGATCTAGGATGAATAGGAGAAAATGTCATGAGAACATGGTGATTCAGAAGTGGAGAACCAAAACATGCACCTTGGTCTTCCAAAGGCTGAGCTGAATGATAAAAAGAGAAAGAACTGCAAAATTCAATTACCATGTAACAACTAAGAACAAAAGATGGAAGAGAGGTTGTAACTGAATACCAAATCCTGCTTGATTTTTAGTGGGAGAACTAAAAGGCAGGAGGAAAAAGTCCCAAGAAGAGCAACCAACCCTCACAATAGGTAAGTCCTCTCATAATTCTAACAGTGACTCCTGAGATGTTGAAGATATGCAGGATCAAATGAGAGGTGAAAGGAAATTGGTCAGGACTAGGAGGTAGAAGAAAAAGACTTGATGAACACTGTTGATTAGGCCATCAAGTAACACATTAGATGGAAGTGGTATAAAGAATAAAAATCTCCTTACGTGATAGAGAAAAAAAAATTAATATTCAAAATCTGTGTAGCTGAATTATGGAAGGTCTATTATTAAAAACAAAACTTTTATGAAGATTAAATTTGCAGGCCTATATAATTATACATACTTATGAATAATGAGAAGAAAGTTAGATGATCTGAGACTGTCATTCTTTGAGTAAAGCTGGGGATGGAAAATGGTACTCAAGTTCATCCTCATCAACTTTAGGCACAAAAACAAGGAAGGGTAGTGAATGAAAGTGACTGGGAGAAGAGATCCCAGTTGCATAACAGACCCCACAACACAATAGAAGGTGGCCATCATGTCTTCTACAGGAAAATGTTTCCAACAGAAACGATGTTAATTTCTTCCGAGAGGAGATAATAATAATGACTCACATCATGTTGATTTCAATAAACTGAATCAAGTAAAAAGTGGAATTTGAAAAATTTGAAAGAAAAATTGAAAATACCAGCAAAGTTAAGAATGCATCAGTGCATTACAGGGCTGGTGAAAAAACAAGGATTTTCACATGCAAATCTATGAGTCAGTACACACAGAAGTGTATCACATTCCTATTGGTGGAGATTCCTGCTGCATGATGGCATGGTGCATATTTATGTTTTCACAAGGCTGGTGTCTTGCAAATCTCTTTGGAAAAATGTGTGAACTCAAGAGCAAAGAATTTAGTTATGTACAGAGATGAGTATTTGTTTGAGAGTTGGACAAATTTGAAATAATAAATAACAACTGGCAACTACATTATTACAAAGAAGGAAATTAACAAAAATATTACAAATTGCAAATACAAAACAATATTAATGAAATAAATAATAAAGGTATCTCCATTATTTAATTTAAAAAAATGTTTCAAACATCCATTGGTCAGAAACAAAATGTCAGTAAAGATGAGCATAGTAGTAGTGATTTGTAAAGTATTTGTGAGTTGCAGTTATATCGAAAGAAATTTGAAAACAGGATTAACCATAGGACAGTCATGATATGTGAAGAAAGTAAGTTAAAAATCGTAACCAAAAATTTATTTACAGTGGTGGTGGTGACAGAAGTAGTGTGTTTGTCACTCTAAGTGTACTTATCCAACAGTTGAAAATCGAAGAGAGAGTAGATGTCTTCCAAGCTGCAAGATACACTCGCTCTCAACGTCACTGCATGCTTAAAACTCTGGTATGTTTTATATATTTTTTCCTATATGAGTATCCCTTATTTTTTTATTTATTACACAAAAATTAAATTACAAAATAAATTTGCATTTTCTTATGTGAAAGTTAAAGTTACACAATTTTTTTTCACT
This sequence comes from Tachypleus tridentatus, assembly GCF_004210375.1. Classification (NCBI taxonomy): domain Eukaryota; kingdom Metazoa; phylum Arthropoda; class Merostomata; order Xiphosura; family Limulidae; genus Tachypleus; species Tachypleus tridentatus. Next base: position 115,828,259 of record NC_134826.1, read on the forward strand.
AAATGTATGTTTTAGCCATTGACTTCTTTCAGTATTAAGAATTTTTGTAAGAATAGTGGTGCTGGAGAGTAAAACATTACTGTATCTTGTATTTCTTAATATACATGTTTCTATAAATTTGTTAAAGTTTAGTCACAAGAAAGTTTAGCATAATTTAATGGGGATGGTAATAATGTGTGAACTTTCTCCAACATTTAGGAAACAATTTCAGTTGTATATAAAAACTGAGTTAGACTAGACTAAATTTGTTAGTCAGTTACTGAATAACTTACATATTTAGTAAGTTTGTTACTGTCAGTTAGGGGCCTGGCATGGCCAAGCGTGTTAAGGCGTGCGACTTGTTATCTGAGGGTCGCGGGTTCGCATCCCCGTCGTGCCAAACATGCTCGCCCTCCCAGCCGTGGGGACGTTATAATGTGATGGTCAATCCCACTATTTGTTGGTAAAAGAGTAGCCCAAGAGTTGGCAGTGGGTGGTGATGACTAGCCTTCCCTCTAGTCTTACACTGCTAAATTATGAACGGCTAGCACAGATAGCCCTCGAGTAGCTTTGTGCAAAATTCAAAAAACAAACAAACAAACTGTCAGTTAGTTATTTCAGCCATATGAATATTCAACTTATATTTTGATGAAAAAGGCTATATAAAATTAGCAAATAGAATTTCAGTTACATGTATCAGTGAATTTTGATTACATTAATTTTAAATTACATTAATTAATTAAATTTAAGACAGACTTTGTTATCATCAAGTAGACTAGTCTTTTATTATTACTTTTATAAGATAATCCAAGAGAACTCTGTAACAACAGAAACCATAACAATATTTGCTAATGTTTATAAATCAAAATATGAAAGTTACTTCTAAAGCATTGATTTATTTTTAATTCTTACAGGCTCACTATGACTTTCTTTACCAGGGACTTCTGGATTACATTCACACTCACAAGCTGTTTGACATGGGTGACACACCACTTTGAGGGTAGTAAATATAGCTATTTAAATATTTGTTTTGTGATTTCTATTGTGACTGACTAGTGAAAATAAAATCTCATGTGTTTGTTACAACCAGCCAATCTGCCATAATGGACAGACATTAACTAGTGCCTCACCTTCATTTCAAGGCCACTTCAAATGTCATTGGGAAGCACATGAGCCTAGACTACTCTGCATGCTTATCTTTATAATGAAGTTATCATATAGTGAAAACAACTGCTAAAAGAACAAATAGATAGGTTACATTAGATTATTAAATTAAGTCCATTTCTTTCAGATATAATGCAGTAAGAAAACTGAATAGACTGTAAGACACAGATTTGAAGTACTGTCAAAAATACATTATAGTTGTTTATTGGTTAGAGCTGATCATCCTTGTGTTTAGGGAAAATTGGGTTCACCAGATATACGAGTTGAAAAAAGGGGGCTGGCACCATGGTTGTAAGGAAGTGCTTCACAATTCATTTCATCTGGTGAATAAAAGAACTTTGTCTTTTTTTATGTTTATATGTAATTGTTTACCATAAATGTTTCTGATTTATCAGTATTGTTTCTTCATTTCCTTAACTAGGAAGGGTCATTTCTTACAACAACTTCTGTGTGGAAAATAAAGTCAGTCATTACAGGAGAATAAATATACCTACTAAACTATTACTGTTTGGCAAAAGGTTATGGTTAATACCTAGAATGCTTTGTTTGTGTTACTGTCAGAATAGTTTTATTTATGAGTTAGTCTGTGCATTATGTTAGCTTTTCAAAAACCAGGCTGGTGACTTAAATATGTTTGTTAAAAAACCTATGACATAGTTGAAAATGTTGATGTTATTTTACTCCTAAACTATAACAGCTGTATATCTTGAACAGAACTGTGCTGCTTGCTTCAAATGCTCAGTGAACCTTGCTATGAAACCCAAATGTCAGCTGGGATTCTTTATAAAAGGACCTGTAGACTATAATAATTGTGACTTTGCTCATTATGATTTACATTTTATTTCCTCCCTTTTAGTTTCTTGTTAATGGTTTTCAGATAAAGTGAAGAGTAACAGTTCCTGTGTCTATTACACACTATGTTTATGAAGTTGTAAGCCATATATTTTCCAAAAACCTCTTCCATTAAAACCTAGAGTTGTACACAGATTAAAGGCAGCTACAGCACAGTCATAATCTAGAATTTAAATTTAGTTTAATCTCTTACGTAACATTCAAATGTTTGATATTGTGATAATATCAGAATCATAGAGGTTTCTTGTTATTGTTTTTTTTTTTGTATTGAGAAAGGTTAATTTTTTTTTCTTGTTTATAGTAATTATGATGCATTGCTCTGTTTTTTGGGATTCTGATTTTGCTTAAGAAGTGATAATTTGAGGGAAACTGTGTGTGGCGTTTTTCTCACAATGATAATATAGTAGTCATATGGTTAGCTTTCATTTATAGCATGGTACTTAAAACATGTTTCTAATTATTGCTAAAAGTTAAGTATATAGCATGCATATCAAATACACAGTTATCTTGTATAGAGTTCATACACTGTTTTATGTATCCCTCAATAAATTGTTTTTGTTTTAATATTCTTTTTTTTTAAAAAAAACTTGCTCAAATGCTTTTGTAAAATATCGAGCCCATTCCCTTGGCTGTGGTTTCACTAGATAGTAGATAGGGTCAGTGGGAATCTCGTTAATATTGTTACATGTTATTTGAGTACACCGGTTAAAATTGTAGAATATGACAGATTTTAGATTGCTCTCGAACAAATATTTTCAGCATCATACGCAGAGGGTTTGTTTTGTTCTATTCTTAAACTTTTTGCTACATAGTTCAGAAATATCCAAATAAAAGATTTATACCCACTGTTTATGGAATTCAGATTCACCATATGGCTACCAAAAAAAAAAAATTTCCCTTTATTGCTGCACGTGAGAATATCTCCTGTGCTGCCATCTGTATTCTATGCTGTTAAACATGGATTTTTATATGTCTTAATGCAAAATTACCAACTTTGCAGTAATACACATGTAGAATCTGTACAAATACAACTTTATATATATATATATAGGATATTGTGACCTAAATAATTTGTTTTATATCTTTCAATGATTTTGGCCTATATTTATGCCATTTACTGGTGAACACTTTCCTTCTAATTTTTGTAGATGTTTTAAATTAGTATTTTTCACTATTCAAAAAATATTTCAGGCAGTAATGAAAAGTAAACATAAAGGGTCAAATTCACATATTTTGGTGGATAATTGACACTTTTTGGGAATCAGCCTGAGAATTAATTGTGTGATAAAAGGGTTAATGTTTTTTTAATTTGTAAATTATCAAATATCATTTTCCCTTTTTTTCATTATGATATTTCACTTTTTAGATATTTATTATTTCAAGTTATCTTTGCTATTATGTGAGTGCTGAGCTTGGGGATTTATAATGCTAAAATTTGAGGTTTAATCCCTGTAGCCATTGGTGGGGGATAATGTCCATTATATATAGAAGTAACATCAAAAACTAGAAAATATGGATCACTGAATAAGTTCTTCATTGTTTCATCACTTCAGTATGTTTATTTCTAGTTGCTTTTAAGTTTGGATCAGTTTTCATTACTTATGTACTTAGAATTCTATGTTTAGTATTAATATTTTTTTACATATATGTTTTATTAATTGCATCCTAAATCTTTCCCAACTCATGGACTTCTTTTTTGGAGACCATATTGGTGTGTTGCACATTTTATTGAAAACGATAAAAAAATGGTGTAATGTTTTAATGCAAGTTAAAAACATAATTAATGTTAATCTTTTATCTCGTCCATTCTTGAAAAGTAATTATTTTATAGAAGTTTATACTGAATAGTTACTTTTGTTCTTTTTATACATGTCCAGTTTATACTCTTTATTGTTACTGTGTATTAAAATAAACTAGTCACTAAATAGTTGAAAGATATATATATATATACATCAATACAAAATAATTCAGTAACATTTCTTTTCAATTATTTTTGAACATTTTTAGTCAGATTAAAAAACTAATGTACTAGGTAAACATGCATCTCAAAATTAAGATTTAACATTTAGCGATATTACTGCACCAAACTCACAAGATGGAACTGTCACAGTTTCAAAACAAATTGAGCATAATTTAACATCCTTGCCACAAGAAAAGGCACTTGTGTTTGTCCAACTTTCAAAATGTAGTTAATTAGTTTGTTTTTTCCTCAATTATGAATAAGAATATAATAATATACATCAGCATAAATGGATGTTTTGAAATTAAAAATGATATTAAGCCTTTTCACATTCAAATACACTCTAATCTACACCTCTATCTAGTGCTTTCTGATTATGGATATTGCTGTGAAAGTGATGACCAACTTGACAGTGTTTCCATTTATGTGGAAGACAACACAACCAAAGGGTGTATAAAAATGTAAAGCATTTTTGTACAATCAGCATAAATGTGAAACTTAAAACTGTATACAAAATCAGTGTTCAAATAATGTGAATTAATTGTTGAAAAAAAAAGTTTTAAAATCTTTGCAGGCTTAAGTGAGTTTCACATTGTCCAGTTTATCCTAATGTCCTTATTACTTTTCTTTGAAGATATACTAAAAATATCATAAAAATATAATATAAATTCTGTAACCTTATTTACTTGTTTTATACTGATATGTGTAAATGAACAACAACACTTTTTATTAATAGACACAATACTGTATAGTCTTGGATATTTTATTCAAACGTTCAGTATTTTATTTATTATACTATTTAGCTTCCTTTATTTGCATGTTAGACTGGAATTTTATGATGCACCCTACCTTCTCCATATTTGCAATTAACTGTGTATTGAGAATTCTAAGAAAAGTCTAATACTGAAATTAATATCAGTTATTTTATAACCAAAATGATTGTTCCTTGATATATGGCAAAATTTATCTTAGTTTCAATTTTTAAAACTGTACATTTTACATAGTATGTACATGACAACACAAATAGAGTATAGCCTTGGCAAACCAGCAACGTTGTGGGATCCACATTTAAATTATTGATCATTTGTAGTTGTTAAATACAATAAGCTATTATTTGTTCTATTACTTTAGTGTAAAAATCATAAAAACAAGTAGAAGTTTGCAATTTTTTTTCTTTATACAAGTTAATTTCTAATAAAATAAATTAATATTCCTACTATCTACATCCTAGACTATAGTCAGGAAATTTCTAAAGCTCAACTATTGTTGGAAAGTACAAAGGATAATATTCACTCATGCCCTAACTTTGTACTCCATCTTAACATTTTTAACAACTAAAACAATTCCAAAATATAGATTCTTAACTTTCATTAATATTTCTGATATATTATATACAGTATGGAGTCAATTACTGTGTTGCAGAGTTTGATAACTTACTTTGCTCTAATATTGTAGTACAAGATTTTTAGTATTTAGTGCAACTTCTATGAAGATCCACTGCCGTCTTAAAGGTGTAACTTGTTTTGATTGATGCAAGGGGACCCATTCTTTATCAAAAATAACCAAAACCTTGTAATTTTCTTCTCTTATCATCAATAAGTGACTGAGGACCTGGCACTGATTTCTAAAAGTTTAAATAGAATCTTTCTGTGTTTATTATATATCATTTTACTTAACATAACTGCACGTTGCCTTATCTTTTTTGTATCTCTTTAGTTTTTGGAGCATTTGTTTCCTTCAGATTGAGTGTTGTAGGCATATGATCCTAAAAGTTACAATGCAAACCATCTTACTGAATTGACTAGGTCAATTTATCAGTGAGCTCATTTCTTACTTTTTGTCTGATAACTACATAACAATAACCCAGTTTTTAAAAACAAATGTGAAATAGCAAAGTTTCCCTTAATAACTCAAATGAACTATTTCATTCTATACCTTTTTGAACCACACCCTCAATCTTCTAATCTCACCAGAAGTCATCTTTCAAGTACGTTTTATAATTGACTGAGAAGATACACATGAAATCTGATTCTGCTTTGCAACCATGGTATAAGTTTGTGACAACTTTAGGCCGAGTTGTTGAACAACTATTCATCAATATACACTTACAGATGTTGTTTCCAAAATATAAATTTACCACTATTTAACCACACACAATTAATGATCTAATGAAGCTGACTATATAAAATCTTCAGTGAATTACACTGTATTTCTCTTTTTTATTATTATTATATTTGTATGAAATAGATCAACAGGTTTAACACTGAAATTTTAAACATGATCATTTTGTTGAGTTTTGTCCAAAATCTACTGAAACTCAGCAAATGGAGAAAGTTAATGCACTGTTATTCATATCTACCAAGACTGCAGATTTATACTTAACCTATATGTTAGCTTCATTTCGCAGTTTTTGTACTTGTTGGAATAGCCAAGTTGAAAATAAAGGAAAAAAAAAAACATGTTGAAAAGGTTATTTGTAGTTATTTTATGAACTTGAATTATATCAAAATTAAACAGTAGTTACTTTGTATATTTAGTAACTTAGTAACTCATCCTAAATATAAATCTTACAAGTCTAAAATAAAAATGATTTGTGATTAAGGTTTCTAAATCACACTTGCTAGATATTCAATTTGAAACGTTTTTTCACATATATTAAACCTAATATTTATCTGGTTTTGTATTAGTGTGTACAAATACACAAGTATTAACTATAGCTATGGGCCTATTAATGCATATATTAGAAGACTAACATGTAGTTGTTTAGGTTACTTGTGTCTGTAGTTAATATGCTTTAACAAACAAATCATAATGTAATTATTACAAAAGAAAGTTGTCCATTTCATACTTAAGCTGTGGTGGCTAAGTTAATGAGACCAGTAATATCAGATTACAAATGTGAATCATGGGTCCAAAGTTCAAGTCACAGATAAGGCAGCTTTATTGTAAACCTTTTTGATCCATTCCCTTTTATAATTTATTTCAGAGGCTATCATTAAAGTAGATTTTCTAATTAACTCAGATGATATGCATGAAACATAATTCTACTTTGCAAATGTAGTATAAGTTTGAGAACTTTGGGTTGAGGTATTGCACAAGTGATATTGGTGCTCTTACCAACTGAGCTACCCTTCCCAACAAAGCAAGTATCCTCACCATCATAAAGATAACTATTGCACATGAATTTATGCAGGCTTATTTACCTTTAATATCAATTGATTTGTTGTAGAACTTACTCAGTACTTTAGCATGCTTAATGTCTTGCACAAGTGTCTTTCAACTGAAAAGGTTAGTACAGTTTGTGTAAAACAAGAACTGCTGAGTAGTTTTCTCTGAAACAGTTAAATGTTCATTAAAAAAAGAAAATCTTAATAAAACATGAAAAAAATGTTTCATTATTTTAATAGATTTTATAAACCATATATATAGAATACTCAATAATGCCTTCATATGTCTCATTTATTGTGAAAATGTATATTTGTTAATGTAATATACTACTGAAACTTTATACTTAGGAAATGGATGTATTATTAATTCATTTTTAATTAACTACAATTATTTCAACATTTCCAAGTCAGTGCACATCAGAATGCATCTAAACTCGAGTAAATGGCCACTATGAGAATCAAATGAAATTAATTTTTAAATGAGTACCTAGTGTTTTCTGCAGTTCAGAAAAAAGAAAAGATGAATGATAAAACGTTTCATATGTACAATCATTAAGAAAGTGTATGAAACTTTGTAAAGTTGATGGCAACTGCCTGTTGTGGAGACAAGTGTAGAGGACAACGTTTCAAAGGTCTTCCGCCTTTCGTCTTCAAGTCAGTGTGTGTGCAGGTGTTGTTGGTCTTTTATAGTGTTCTGGTGGATTGTGTATTATGATTGGTTGGGTTATCACTGTTTCTGATTGGAAGAGAGATTTCCTTTAGATTCAAGTAATGGAAGCCACAGGTTACTCACCTCTAATCTGGAATCTCTGTTGAGTGAAGGTTTAATAGCATTGATATAAAATGATTCTTTGATTTTTCTTGTCTTCCAAAATTTGTCTATGTCAATGATTCTATTTTTCTCCCAGTTTATTGTGTCCAGTTGGCATGGTATGCTCTGCAGTGGCTGAATTTTGTGTTTTTGAGTCTTGTACTATCATTGTGTTCTTTTCTTCTTGTCACAAGTTTTCTTTCCATTTCTCCAATATATGTATCATTGCAGGAACACAAAATTTCATAGATGACTTTTTTTAGATTCTCTTTGGTAGGTCGCCATTTGTTTCTTTACCAGAATGGACCTTAAATTATTGTAGGATTTCCACCAGACTTCTGTGTTGAATATTTTTGGCTATGTCTTGGAGTTTTTCACCGAAATGTTGTAGGTATGGTAGGTAAATGGTGGTAGAGGTGGTAACTTTCTGATCTTTTCTTTCTGTCATGGTCTTCTTCAAGGTGTTTTTGATGAAGGAGGTGGTGTGACCATTCTGTTCAAAACTCTCTACATTCTTTTGGCTTTCTGCTTCGATGGATGTCTTATCACAAATGTTTTCTGCTGTCTTGTTTTGGCATTGGATTATACCACATTTTATCGAGATTGGATGATAGGACTGGAAGTGTAGGTATGTGTCTGTGTGGGTTGGTTTTCTGTATACAGTTGTGGTTATTTGTCTTGCTTGTTTGCTGATGAGTATGTCAAAAAATGATAAGACTGTTTTGTTCCTCTATTTCCATAGTGAAGTAGATTCTTCTGTCTATGGAATTAAGATGTTCTGAGAAGGCTAAGTTTACATGACCGTAGGCCACATGACAAGATAGTTTTAGAACTTTATATCCAAGACTCCAACCCATTGATACACATTCCCAGCAAACCTTATAGAATTCACTACCACCAAAACTAACTTTATGTTCAATAACCAAAACTACCTACAAATAAATAGCCCAAGTATGGGGAATCCAATGTCACCAGTTCTAGTCAACATTTTTATGACATTAAATCACAAGCAATCAATTGAGCCTTACACCCACCACTATACTGACACAGGTATGTTGATGATACAATTACTGGATTAACATCTACAGAACACACACTTAGTTTTTTCAATCATGTTAACTTGATACACCCCAACATCAAATTCACCTGTGAACAGGAAAAAACTAACCAAATAGCATTTCTTAACCTCAAAATCACTAGAACTGATACACAATTCATAACAGAAATCCACAGAAAAATCATTCATTCTGGATTATACATACCCAGAGTCTAAGCATATGAAACAAAACAAAAACTCAACATATTAATAAACCAAACAAACACAGCCACAAAGCTATGTTCACCCAATAAAATTAACAATGAAATCAACAAAATAAAACACTTCATCAACATCAATAAATGTCCTCAAAGACTGTGGAAAAAATTATATGCACACACCTTGATCAACAACAAAAAATCCCAAGATACAACAAACTACAAAACCTTATACTGCCGCATACCATATGTTCCTGACATCAGCAACAAAATAACCAACATTTGGAAAAAACTTATAACAAAACACAACATTCCAGTAAACACCAAATTTATTCAAAAACCAGGTACAAAACTAAAGTCCATACAATGTAAAAAGTACACTGACAAACACAACATCAACATAATTTATAAAATACAATGCAACAACTGCCACAACTTCTATATTGGAAAAATAAACAGGAAAATGGAAACCAGATTCAAAGAACACAAAAAACACCTTCACACGTATTTGAACACTGCAAATCAAATAAACACAACATAACCATAGAAAATACCAAGATATTAAGTTGGGAAACAAATATTAACAAATGCAAAATCAAAGAAACCCTACTTATACAGCAACTAAAACCAAACCAGTATAAAGGAACACCTTTATACCTATACTAATTTACAACCTAACATCCACCTGCAACGCCCCCTACAAGCTGGTACCCATTTATACTCTCTTCCCTAAGACGTGTCCATCAACAGTCACATTCAAACACTCTCTTTCTTAACCTGATGACGACATAGGATGTTCAAAATGTTGTTCTCTTCTTATCAGTAAAAGTGTTAATACCCATACCAGCCATTCTGAGATATGAAAAGAATCGAGGTACTCCATTTCTGATATTAACCCAGTATGACTGAACTCCACTTATAACAACCCTCTGCTTTTTTCCATACAGACACTAGAAATCTAAAAATCCAATTATTTTACATGTCCTCCCACACTTATAGAGATTCTTGAAGTTTTTTTTATCTGACAACTTAAACGATTTTTGAAATTCCAGGTATACCAAATCTACACCATAACCCTCATCTACCTAAGCAGTAATTTTTTCTCAAAGAATGCCAAAAGATCTTTAAGGCAAGATTTTTCCATAGTGAAAACATGTGAATTATCCAATAAAACTGACTTCTTAAAATGACTTTGCAAAGCATCTTTTTTCAGACTTTCCAAAACTTTTCTCACAACTGATGCTAGATTAACAGGCTTGTAATTACTTGATGATAATAAAGTGTAGTTGATAATTTTTAATAAGTTAATCTAAAAATGACCTAAAAAAGTTGAAACATTGTTTTTTACTTATTAGTAAAAGTGTTAATACCCATACCAGCCATCCTGAGATACATTTTTACAGGTTTCACCTCATCAAGAATCATGATTTGTATACATATGTTAAATACTTATTTTCTGCTAGAGGTGACATTGTAAAGAGCATTGATGACAACGACACCTAATACATTCACTGATTGGCCAAACCATCTGCTGTGGACTGCAGATTCATCTATTCAAGGCTCATCAGCACAGCTTAAGTCGGCAAATCAAAGAAATACCATCAGGTCTCTTATAATGATGTGTATATAATACCTAAGGTGCTTTAAGTCCATCTTACTTCACCATGTAGTAACCTAAATTAATTATGGTGAATTAATGTTCTACCCTTGCAAATGGTTCATGGAATGTAAAGAAGAGGATAAACATTACACTAAAATGATGTTTTTGTACACTTAAGGCAACATTGTACTTCAATATTGAAATGGACTGATACAACTGCCAATAATGGCTCCCCAAAGAAACCCATACTGGGTTGTTAGAATGGAAGCAGATAGAGTAAGCATTGTGTATGGACTGATAGGATGTCACCTTGTTGGTTCATTTTCCATCAACAAAACAGTGTATGGAGAAAACCATACTATTCTTTTGCAGAAATATTTTGGTTCCATGATTATATAATACATGTAGTTTCAGCAGAATGATTGTTATTTACTTAGTGTAAGCTATACAATAGGTTATCTGCAGTCTGCTCACTGTATAAAATTGAACTCCAGATATTAACTGATGCACTGAGGGGCCGAGAGAATGATGCACAAACTACTATTAATTGATAACAAACAGCAACTGGATGCCACTTTTCCTAATAAGTTAACAAAACAAACACTGTAACCTACATACATAAAAAAAATAAAGAATTGCAATTCACTATTAACAGTGAACATTTCAAGCTGCTTTAAGAACAAGACTTAGACACTTCATGGTGGTGCAAGACTTTTAGTTGTCTGTTTGACATATTCACATAAAGCTGCACAAATCACAATAAGACTTCCTTAATTTTGATTTGATAGACTAGAAGGAAGGAAACTAAGCAACAACACCTGCTCCAACTAATTTGCAAGCTACTCTAATCAAATAACAGACTTTAATCATAACTCTTACAACAATGTATCCACATGCAGAATATGAATTTGCATTCTGGACACCAGCTGTGGACCCTTACTTCACAGTTCAACACATTTTATCCATTAGGTCAAGCCCAGTAAACAGAAATTTTTCATCACCTCATACACATACTTTCTTGATTATTAATTGTAAAGTTTTTAATTTACATATGATTTCTTTTCTTTCTTTCTTTTTTTACAGTTTTTTTTTTACAACTACATTCTCTTTCATGTCGATGGAATGATGCACCGAATTATTTTGTAGTTGTAAACTTGGTCTTTAAAGTTAAAAAAACAAATTGAGAGACAAAAATGTTTAGTAAGAGAGACTGAAGCCATGTTATGCACGTATTATGACTGAAATAATTTTCTAATTAAAAAAGTAATACATCTTTAAAATTCCAGTATAACTGTACTTACACTTTCTACATAAATAAATTGTGCTCAAACTTTACTTGCAATAATCTTATTGGTATGTTTGTTTATGTACAACAAGAATCTTCATCTTCTCTTATTATATCTATAGCACAAATACTAGACTTGCATAAATTTGGAAATGTTGAGGAAATACTAGAGTACTCTCAAATCTTCCGAAATTACGTATGTAACATTCAGAATAGCCTTTCCGAATATCTTATTGCTTTAAACACTGAGTACTCTTAACTCTTCCTAAATTACATATGTAACAATCAGAATAGCCTTTACAAATATCTTATTGCTTTAAACCATTGAGTACTCTTAAATCTTTCTAAATTACATATGTATCAATCAGAATAGCTTTTACGAATATCTTATTGCTTTAAACCACTTTGTATTGCTTTTTATAGAAAAACTGGCCATCTAACACATGAAAATATGACAATTTGTATACCCACCATTCACTCTTATTTGTTGATTTGTGAATTAATTAATACATTTTTTTTAACCTTCAACTGTCTAGTCTCCTTTTTGTTTTGTGTTGTTGACCACTTATACCTTAGAATACCACATAGTGTAAACAAATCAAATACCTAATTCTAATCAACTCCATCAAAAATTTTACAAAAATAAAATAAAATAACTGATTAACAGCTGAACAGTTTCAAAAATAACATACACCAGATCAGAAAACAAAATGTTTCTGTGCTTTTTTTTTTTTTACTTAATAAACTTCCTCACATATCAGATATATATCATTAACACTGTATAACTTGCAAACCGAGAGAAATGAAAAATAGAAATAAGACTTAATAATGTATACACGTTTAAGTTTTATTACCTCTATCTTTGTTTTAACTGGTATTAAAACTTAACTGCACTGACTTCATTTGAAAAAGTTAAAAATGGTAGTTACTTATGACGAAATTATATGGTTTATGGATTAATACCTTTAGTAATCAGTTTACTGAATCAAGACTACAAGAATGTGAACATAGAATTATTCAAAAAAGAAATTAATTTTTATTTAACTTAAACAGTTTTATGTCAAGCAACACATAATCATTATTAATATAGAATGGATTAAAAAATATACTACAGCAACAAACAGTTTGAGGTACTTCTAACTGTTCTTCAAAACTAGTTAAAAATTTGTTAAGCAATTAGGAAATAACCAAAAAATTTACAGGTATCTTTACAGAAAATGTATGCAGTTTTAACCTCTTTACATTTTTCAGACATGCTAAAATATGATTCTACACTTTTATACTATTGCAAGTGTGCTTTGAAATACTTTATTTTTTCTTACTATATGCAAAGCTAAATAATATTTATATACTAGCTTTTTTTACCTCCACATTTTTCATTTTCAGATATTTTACCTTTGAAAGCTTTCACCATATTTGCTGATATTTATAAACTATTACCATCAGAATGAAAGCTGAGCTTTATTATTTTCAAATAAGATATCGAATAGCAAATATGCCACTGTTTATAATCTAAACGATAACAGAAAATGGGTTTGTTTGTTTGTTTTTGAATTTCGCACAAAACTACTCGAGGGCTATCTGTGCTAGCAGTCCCTAATTTTGCAGTGTAAGACTAGAGGGAAGGCAGCTAGTAATCACCACCCACTGCCAACTCTTGGGCTACTCTTTTACCAATGAATAGTGGGATTGACTGTCACATTATAACACCCCCACGGCTGAAAGGGCTAGCATGTTTGGTGCAACGGGGATGTGAACCCGCGACCCAAGTCGTACGCCTTAACTCGCTTGGCCATGCTGGGCCCAGAAAAGGGGAAAACAAAAGCTTTCACAATTAACTGAAATGAAACTGATGCAATATGAGGTAAGTATAAGTTAATTAAGATTAATACACACAATTTTATTCCAGAATTAAATGAAGCCTTACTTTTACTCAGGCACTAATTCTGATTGTTAAGTAAAGAACTGCCCAAAATAATACCCTTTACTTCTTTTTTATCTTGACAACTAAAGATAGTGAAGAGCTTGGTATATTACAATTTCCATCACTTTCTATAGAATTTTATAACTTTCATAATACACACACACCAAAAAAAGCCTGCATCTGCTAAGCTTGGAGAGCATAAACTCTTTCAACTGAAATTAAGTTTTGCTAAAAGTAGAGGTAAAACTAACAATTATAATGATAAATATGTAAAAGTTTTGATTTAATTTATTATACTTAGGTAAAACCTATGGCGAAGTTGCATGGGACCAAGTAAAATTACTGGCTGAGACAGTGAACATGCGTTTACTTAATTGTATATAATTTTTCAGAGGAATGCAATACTTGCTTGACTCAAGGGAAGTAAGACATTTGTGAATAAAGTTATTATACTGTCTATGCTATATTTATTAGAATAAGAACAAAAAGAGACATTCAAAATATACATAAGTACACAAAATCTTAATCAAATTTATTTGAAGAAAGTGTCCAATTTCAATTGTTTAGTTTGTTTTAATGGGCTTTCTCATGCGGTTAAAAGAGAATGCCAATTCTACGGTCTTTTCATGAAATTCATTTTCCCCCTTCATTTTTGCATACAATTTGATAGCATTAACATAACACTTGTGATGAAGTAGGAATTTCTATTTCCTCACTTTCTTTTCCATTTTGTTCATCTTCTGAATCTTTCACACTGTCACCATCTTGCGATTCTAATATAGATTTTTAAATCAATTTCATCAGTTTTTGTTAAAACATTCTTGTCAGCATTCACAACACTTTCCACGTTCACAGAATCATCTACATCAATCTTCTCAATCAGAGTTTGGATTTCACTAAAATTGTCATAAACAACTTCTCCACAATCTCTGCCATTATGAAGAATAAATCCACAGTTTCGAAAGCACTTTACTATGCATTATTCTTTTATGCATTTGATTGAATGGCTTAAAAATGCAATTGCATCTAACCTTCAATTTTCATAGTCATTTCAGATGCTCTCTTACAGTCATCCATGTTTGCAACATTATGCTGAAGCATCAATTTTCTGTATTTCAGTTTTATACACTTTATAATTCCATTATCTAGTGGCTGTAGAACTGATGTTGGCATGGAGGTAAAAAGACTAAATGAACATCTGAAAATTGAACTTTAGGGTGACAAGTTGCATTATCTAGGAAAAGTAGAATATTCCTATTTTCTTGTTCCATTCTTTTGTTTAATTTCTTCAAAAATTCCTCAAATATAGCACTTGTCATCCACGCTTTATTATTCGCTTTCCATTCCACAGGAAGTTGATTCTTCCTTAAATTTTTGGAACAGAGCAGATTTTCACTTTTACCTATTACCCATGGTTTTTCTAGTTTTCCATCAGAAAATGCAACCAAAAGTACAGTCAATCAATGGTTCTTTTGAATAGTGATTTCCAGAATAATGACGGGAGAAAAAAAAGAAGAGAATATATTTAACCAATACTTACTGTAACAAAATGTCCGAGAATTTATTAATATTTAAAGAAATTATTAATTTAATAAGAAACTAATATTTAATCAAAAACATTTTTCTGCCTTACTCAGGTTCTAATCCTACTTGTTGATAGATGAGGTTGGTGAAAAATAGTTTTCCATCTGCGGCGTTATGTAGGTTCCTCTATATGGAGGGCCTTTTATAAGAGAAATATTAAGATAATGCTAAAAAATTTTTATATTTCCAGCATGTACAGGTTTCCAGCTTAGACTGGTTTTACTGTATTTCACACCTTTATGAAACAGCATGTATATGGAGAGAGCAAATCATAGTTCTGGTACTTTTTGTACATTTAATTATTACAAATTTCAAAATAAGATATTTTTTTACCTTAGGTATTACCTAAAAATTAGCTGTCTGCAAAAGTTACCATATTCATAAAGTACAACACCTATATTCTTTAAAGGACAATGGGAATATCCTACACTTATTTTACAAGCATGATTGTCTCAGCATCTAAATAAAATAAAAAATGACATTCCACTCTCAAGTCAATCAGTAAAATAATTTATAACTCACAAGTTACCAAGTTTAAAACTTTAATGTACTTCCTAGAAAACTAAGATTGATTTAAATCTATCAACGTTTTTAAATTTCTACAGCACTTTTCTTCCTTTATTTCAACTTAACATCCAGTTTTCTTAACATTTCAATCAAATTACATTTTACCATCTATGAGGCCACTAGCGACTTATTCAAAACTTGGTCTTCAGTTTCAATCATCCAATTTAACAAAGGCCATTATTTATGAAGCTTAATTTACATCAATTGTTCAATAAAATGCAGCAGTTTGAGTATAAGAACTCTATTACTATAGAAAAATAAACTACTACTTGTTCACACTTGTTTGTTACACAGTTAATTTACAATTATAGTTTTAACATCACAGTTAATTACTTTTAAACAAAATCCAGGACTGGCAGAGTAGTTACTGAATTTTAATTTGTTCACTAAAATATATATGCAACTCATAAATAATTAGATTTTCAAATAAAAGGCAGTATTTACTTATATCATGTTTTGTTTGTATTTTTTTAATTTCATGCAAAGCTACATTAGGGCTATCTATGCTAGCCATCCCTAATTTAGCAGTGTAAGACTAGAGGGAAGGCAGCTAGTGGGCTATTCTTTTACCAACAAATAGTGGGATTGACTGCAACATTATAATGCCTCCTTGGCTGAAAGGGTGAGCATGTTTGGTGCAACACGGATTTAAACCCACTACCCTAAGTTTACGAATCGAGTACCTTAACCACCTGACCATACTAGGCCATTTACTATATTAATTGGGCCAGACATGGAATAGTGTTTAGTATGCTGGGCTGTGAAATTGAGGGCCCACGATTTTGTGGCAATGGCATACAATTGATGAGTTGCAGCTGGATGTTTTTGACTAGCTGCCTTCCCTCTAGTTTATCACTTCTAAATTAGCAATAGCTAGTACAGATAGCTCTTGCATAACTTTGTGCAAGTTTCCAAAATAAAAACATACTACCTTAATAATAAAACAGTAAACTTATAGAAAAAGTCAAATACCCATAATCAATGACATCAAATAAGATTCTGAAATATTTTGACAGCAGATTCTTAATATAAACTGTTAATGGTTTAAATGTTTGTCATACACCTGGTTTAAACATCAGCTTTACAGACATAAATGAAATTTTATAGAGTATTACAAAATAAGAAGAGCAAAAAATGGCAGATCTTCTTAGTTACACAGCTAACAAACCAACAATGCAAAGTACAAAAATAGCAAAACAGAAATGTACATTATATTAGAACAAATGCCATTATAAATGTTTTGTTAAAAACAAAAATACAACTCACCTATATCACATTGAATACTAATTTTCATAAAGTCTTACTAAATAAGAAAAACAGTTTTTTCTTTACAGACCTGAAAACTAGCAGCATTTATGGGTAAAGCACAAAAAAATCTATTCTTAATGTAAGACTCAAAATACAATCTAAAACTTATACTGTAAAAACGTGTATAAAATCATACATTAAAACATAATTAATATTTCATCTACATACCTCCCCACCTGTTACTTAAAAATAAGAAAACAAAATGTTTGTTAATTAGTTTACATCAGCTTTACCTCTTCCCACCAGGTAATAAAATATATATATATATATATAAGTTGATGCCACTCAAAACATTGTAGCATATTTTATTTATATGATACTAAAAGCTCTCAACCACAGAAAATGTTATATAACTGGTTAAAATAAAAATATAAATCACACTGTGCAAGAGAATTAAGAGATTTTCACTAGTTGTTACATTCATTAAAGGTTGTTAAATATAAAACAGAATAAGAAAGTAGATCCAGTTAACCTCCAGCACAAATATAGCCAATAATCATAATATTAGTATACATGAATTTCAAAAGGTAGTGAAAGGAAAGCTTTGTATTACTAAACTGGAACAGGCAGCCACCTTCAACTATATAAGCACCACCAAGATCTGCAGGAGTACAGACATATTCCAATGTATGAATTATGCAGGGCCTAGTATTTATACATGACATTAAGAAAACAGAAATTATTTTAATCAAGGAAAATAGTTACTATCATGGTTGTCAGAAAATCCCTGATCATAGATACATACAAGGTGATATAACTTGGCTACAGTGTTTGGCTCTTGAAAGAAAAACGTTTCTTACTAGCTGTTTAAAGAACATCAGCTGTTGGAATGAATGGTTCATGTTGGAATCCAGGGATAAGGTCAAGCTGCAAGTTGTCCTGCAAGATGAAGAAAAGCAAAGGTCCTTTAACTTACTATAATGTTATTTTCTACCGTATTCATACATACCTCCTAAACTAAATTACCTATCACTAACTTATATCTAATTATTAAAACAAACTCTTAAAACCTTCAATTCGAGAAACTGAATTCCAATATCATGCCATAATTGAAGTAAATAGTCACATGCTATATAGCTTATACATGACTGTTTACATAGTACTGTGGAATGATGTTATTAATTACAATATTAACATGTTTCATGAAGTTATTATTACATTCTTAAACTGTTTACATTCAAATGTTAAAAGTAGTCCTATTAGCATATGGTCATTACACATAGCAATTAATTTTGTACACTATTTCCTCACCTTGTATTTCAGACCAAGACCCATAATACACCAGGCAAGTCCTCTATCAGCTAAGCTAAAAGGTTAACCCCAAAGCAGTTGCTAGTAAGGAGTGCCAATTTTTATTAAAGAAATATAAATATTTTTCACAATCGTACTGGTTCAAATTTAAACCTCATACATATTACTCATCAGGCAAGTGGTCTATCAACTCAGCTAAAGAGTTAATCCACTAGTTTTGCTAGTAAGGCAATTCTTTTTTAAGAACTAATGCAAACCTTCACATTCTTACATTATCACAAATGAAGTTACATGCTGGATGTCAGTTTATCTGGGGTTATTTTCACTGTTGCTTTTTTTTGCTTCAGGCAAGATTTGAACCTGAAACATCTCGCACATCAGACAACTGCTTTACCAACTGAACCAAAAGGTTAACCAACTAACACTTGCCATAAAACACTTTTTAACAACTCAAACTACTATAAACATGTAATAACCTTCAATATCTCATAATCAGTACAGTATTTTATTTTGTAATGACAAGAAAACCCACTTGTAGAGAAAAATATACATGTAAAAACGACTAGTACAGGTTAAGAATATTCTACATAGAGAAGCAAACAACGTTTCGACCTTCTTCGGTCATCGTCAGATTCACAAAGAAAGAAAGAGGTAACTGACCGATAGCTGACCACATGTTTGAAGGGGTTGTGTAATTTAGTGTAGGAATGTAGAGGGCGTACTTAGATGTTTGATTATATTTATTAATATAGGTATAAAGGTGTTCCTTTGTATTGGTTTATTTTGGGCTTGAGTTGTTGTATAAGTGAGGCTTCTTTAATTTTGCGTTTGTTTATGTTTGTTTCTTTATTTAGTATTTGGGTGTTTTTTATCGTTATGTTGTGTTTATTTGACTTGCAGTGTTCGAAAACTTGTGAAGGTGACTTTTTGTGTTATTTGAATCTGGTTTCAATTTTCCTACTTGTTTCTCCAATATAGAAGTCATGGCAGTTATCACATTGTATTTTATAAATAATATTGGTGTGGTGTTTGTCAGTGTATTTTTTACATAGTTATGTGCCTGGTTTTTGAATAAATTTGATACTAACTGGAAATTATATTTTGTCACTAGCTTTTGCCAAATGTTGGCTATTTTTCTGCTGATGTTGGGAATATATGGTATGCAGCAGTATATGGTTTCGTGGGACATACTTACTTTTGTTAATTGATTTTGCTTTTTGTTTAGGTGTGTGCACATAAATTTTTCTACGGTTTGTGAAGGAAACTTATTGATACTGATGAAGTATTCTTTTATTTTCTCTAATTCATCGTTAATCTCCTCTACATAGAATTTTCTCAACCCATACCAGCCATTTTTACTTATAGTATTTCATTCTGTTATTTATATTTTGATGCATTTTGTTATGATGACTTTTTTTGGTACAGCAGAGTGCATGTTTTTCATAGTAAGGCCACAACAGGGTATCTTGTGTCCAGTAGAGGAAATCTGCCGACTTACTGCTGTCCCACTAGAGGACTCAGTATAACAAAAGTACACAATCTTTTTATTGTAAAACACATTAGTAAAATATGTTCATAAAGAATTACTCACACTCTTTAAAAAATATATATAATAGTATGAAAGCAAGGTCTTACCCGAGGAGCCAACAACATTTTGTTTGTGATATTAGATAATTCATGGAATGATGGTCGCTCGTCAAGATCCAATTCCCAGCAATGTAGCATCAGTTGGTATCTATTAAAACAACAATAAAGGTTTTAAAAGTATAACTTATGCTGTAGTTTAAAATATAATTTATACTGTAGTTTTTTATTTCCTATATTCATTAAAAAAGCTCTAGACATTTGATTTTAAATATGTATATATAACTTCTTCAATGTGAAAAAAATTAAAATATGTATAGTATGTAATATTGTTTACTAAAAATTCACAATCTTATCACAATGTGAATTAAACATAATAACTTACACTATGTAAGTTCCAAGCTATCTAGTTATCACATTTATTCATACTTTCAAAACTGAAACTTGAACTTTTATCTTATTGTGATGTGTTATGGTTAATCCTACTTCTCTGAAATGACCACATCTCTTGAAGCACTCTGGGAATTACTTCAGAAAAATATAATTCATGGTGCAAGAGTATGCAACAGGCGATTCAATGCAATATAACAAACAAGTTCCAAGAGGTTTTAACTGGTTTGGATTGTAAATAATAACAATCATTATTCATGTTGCTTTCAATTCTGATAATTAATCTTTTTAACTATAATGTAAAACTGATTGATACCTTTTTTCACAGAAATGGTTTAACCATTTCCAGCATGATGTCTCATGCTTTTTTTTTTTACACAAGTATTTGCCGTTAGGTTCTCAAAAATTCTCTCTGATCAGCCCCTTCAACCATCTACAAAATAAAACTATACCTAAGATGTTCATATCTAGTTCTTCAAAGATATGTATTTTATTTACATTGATTTGGAATAAAGTAATAAAAGAAAAAGTCCAAAATACTAAGCTTAACTTTTGCCCACATTATAATATTTGAGGAAGGAGAAACTGATAAAAATATTTACACTTCCCACAAGCATAAATAAATTTTTTCAATATAAAACAATTCTGTGACACTTGTACATGTTTGGTTCTTATTTCTAGCACAGATAGTTTCAAAACAGTGAATGTTTGAATTGAGTGGTGTAAAAAACTACAAATACACTTTTCTTTCCCAAATTCCAGCCTTATAACAAACAACATTATATAAGTGTTATCTGAAAGCTGGAATTATTTTCTTTCTTACTTGCCTTAAATCTCTTTTTCTTCTTCTTTATACAAACTGTAAATTTCTAATCTTTTAGCTTTATTTCAAAAGCCCTTCTTTAATCACATGGTATCAAAATATCAGGCTGTCACATATGAAATGTTGATTTTTAAAGGAAAATATGAAATAAGTACATCATTTGTTGTTTAATTTATTTGATCAAAATAAATCCCTTTAGACACAATACACTTCTGCCAATGAGTTACAAATTTATAAATTCCATCTTTAAATAATTGGATGTCCTTTGATGTAATGAAAGCTTCAACTGACATTTGATTTGCAAATGTTTTTTTTTCCTTTAATAAGTGTCCAAGTGTTTAAAAAGTAATAATCTGTACAGAAAAAATCTGCTGAATGTGGTGGATGAGGTAAAATTTCATACTAAAGTTCCTTTAGAATTTGAACAGTAATGCAAGAGACATGAGATCAAGCACTGTCTTGAAGCAGCATGGGTTCACTGAAATTTACTAGTGCCGGATGTTTTCGTGACAATTTTTAATGCATAATTTAAAGTACATAACAATATTGTCTGCTTGAATGATAGTTGTCAACAGGTGTAAACCATTATATTATTCTTAAACCCAAAATAAACAATGACTGTAAGCTTCTTAGGGTATAGAGCTGGTTTTCACACGTTTTGATGCTTCTTCATAGTCAAGCCATTGTCAGGATTATGGTCAATTGTCACAAAGATCCCATTTTACATCACAGGTGACAACTCTATGGAGAAACGTGTCATTTCACAAGGTACCTATTTATCGAGCTTTTTCACCTTATAACAGCTTGAAGATGGTGAGAAACTGTTGAATAATGAACATTAAATTTGTCTGCAAGATTTTTCCTCATTTGGTGGGTATCTGATTCAACTAAAGCCTTCAATTCTTCTTGAAAAAATATGGAGATTACCTTGAGATTATTAGGAGGTTATGGGGTTTTTGCATATGAAATATAATTTCCTCACACATAAAGGTACTTTTAATCTTAAAGCCAAAATTACTTTGCACGTTGGATAGCTAACATTCAAAAAGATAAAATACATGAGCAAATTATTAATTTAAAAACCTTAAAATTTAAATTGAAAATCTGATATTTTGAGTATGAAAATCCTATAATGTTTACTGATAATCTGCAAAATTAAGAGTTAAATAAAAAAAAAAAGCACAATAATTTCTGATGGCTACAGTAAAACAAGGCTAGAATAAACAAACAACAGAATAAAAGTGTCAAATAAAAGTGAAATATATCTTATAACTGTATGAATTTTAAGAAAAAAAAATGGTTTCTCAAACTTCTGTAAAAGCATTTATAACAGTCATAAAAGATATTAAAAACTCTAAGTTAAAGAATTAATTCTCTTTTTACTTATAATACAAAGATTCTTACAGTTCATCTGATACACCCTTTGGCTGAGCCAACTTCATACCACGCAGAACTCTTGACGACACATCCTTGGACAGAACCGAGCCATATGGTGTGCCACCTTTATACATTAAACACAAAGTTACTGATCAACAGATACACACACAAGCTAACAAGCAAATTTTTTTCTTTTGTGTAATGCCATCATGCTTTTCAGCCACACAGCATGAAAGATGCATAGAATTAATAAAATTAAATAAGTATTATATATTACTGTGTGTATATTGTAGTTAATAACCTTCATTCTAAAACATTCTGCAATAAATACACAAAGCAATTCTTCATTTAACATTACTACTTCAAAGTAACTGTTACTTCTTACTGTAGACACAATACTCACCCAAAGTAAAAATCTCCCACAAGAGAACACCATACGACCAACTGAAAATGAAAAAGCTTACAAGTTTTTCACCAGGAAAATCCATTCAAAAAATATTTTTATACACACATATCAGTACTGAAATAAGTTTCCTCATAAACTTGAAAACACAATTTAAAAATTTCTACTTCTATAATCCAGAACGTTAAGAACAAAACCACAAAGACCTTTCATTTTTGAAATATAACACTAGAGTAACTGAAACACATGAATTACTGAACAAAACTGAATAATGCAAATTTCTGTTTTTGCATCTGAACGTTTTTATTATTGTATTTGGATTTTTTAAAAAACAATGTATACTTTGTACACATAAGGTTGGTAAAGAATAAATAAGTTGTATTTTAATACACTAAGTTCATCAAGAAAAGTATTTAAAGTAAATACAGTCTACTTGAGACACCACAGTTCATCTGTAAAATCCAACAGATTCTGTAACAATTTTCTTAATGCTTAAAATCATTTAAAACCAAATATACAGAAATGTGCATATATAGAAATTAAACTCACACATCACTTGCAAAACTGTAGTTACATGATCTTAAAGCTTCAGGTGCTGTCCAACGAGCATAATCAGGTTGCTGTGAAACATGAAAGATTGAGAACTGCATATTTGTTCCATTTGGATTTCACAAACCTTTTTAAAATTAACTCAAAGGGTAAATAAAAAGAGACAATTAATAGGTCATTATTTCTTATCATACTTTATTTTCTCTAAATCAGTAACATATAACTACATTTAGTAATTCATCTCCCTCTTTCTCACAAATTTAAGATACCACACAAACTACCTATCATAAAAAGATTATCTCAAGTTTCATACACTGTAGTAAGTGTATGAATATACTAGTTTGTCTTCTTAAGTAAGTTATATTTAAAAAATCTACTACTTTTTTTAAGAAACTGCTGAAAACACTTAAGTCTTTAATCCACTTGTAAATGGAAATTAATATATTTTGTATGATGATAACCATTATGATCGAAGCTATGCAATGATAATTAAATGTAAAACATTTTACAAATGTCTCTCAACTGGCAAGGTTCTTGCTTGCCAGTTAATAATTAAAAACTGAAATAGAAAATAAAGAAGATTTTATGACGATGAATGCAGAAGTCTCTTGGTTACATATGTTGACACATAGCAAGGGTAAATGGCAGGAGTGACTATGACTCTCTTGAGGTAAAATTGAGTACACTGAAATATCGATAGCCACAAATGCTTTGTCAACTAATTAGTGATGTGCATGAATGGATTACCAAGATTCCCACTGTCCCTATCTACTATCTAGCAAAACCATAGCCACTCTCTTAAGGTGGCCAAATGCCTCATCATCTAATTAGTGACGTGCATGAATGGATTAACGAGATTCCCACTGTTCCTATCTCCTATCTAGCAAAACCACAGCTTACTAGTGAGGTAATGAATGCTCTATTTCCTATTCAGTAAATAAAACTGTTTACTAAATATATATAAATGCTACTGAATGCTACAATGCATTTTGTTAATGAGGTTGGCAGTTTAAATTACACACAAGTTGATTTAAACATTCAAGTCTTGATAAGCATAAAATTTTGACAAAGTTTTCTTTTGGTTTTTGTAATTTCAGCAGTCTTATACCTTTAACAAGTTCCAGAAAAATGTAACACAGATTCCTTTTTTTTTCATTTCAAATCCCACAAAACAGATGGTTAAACAAACTGTTCAGAAACATATATACAAACTGCAACTAATTTATATCACATTTTATATACTGTCTGACTTCTATTAAAATTATTTAAATAAAGCTTTCAATACTTTTATTATTCTAGTGAAAAATAAAATAGAGTTAGTATATTCATAAAATTAACAGGTTCAACAACAGAAAGTAGTGATCATACCTTCCCCAGAGGGTTAAAGCAAGCCAGACCAAAGTTAGTAACTTTTGGAATACAACCATCAACCACAAGAATGTTTCTTGATGACAGACGACGATGAAATATCTTTATAATTAAAAAACAAAACAAAAAAACAATACAGTGTTTCCAAAAAAGAAACTTATTTTCATAGCATATACATATATTATTCCATTTTATGATTCTGGATTTTATCACAAATTCAACAAATAAAATACACAAAACTGCAGTCCATCAACTCTGACAGGCATTATCACATCAATACTCAAAAGTACCTATAAAATTAGCTTTTTAAGGGCTTCTTAGAGCAAGTCTATCATGATGCCCACTTCTCATCCTTTTATTCTTATAAAAATAAATTAAACTTTTGAATTCAGATCTTGCTGTTATTTGTCATGGCACAGGCCAAATGACCAACTATTGTTTGCATGATCCTGTTTGCTGCCATATTTGCAATACTTTTGCTTTAAATGGCATAGACTAGCAATGTTAAATGTGCATTAATACAACATATTCAAACTATGTGGTAATATACATATATCACATATTTGTAACTGAGTAAGTTAATATTTTAAAATTTAAATTACAAAATTGGATTTTAATTATCAGTAAATTCAGACCAGAAAGAAGAGTTTTAGTAAATTTGATGGTAATTTGCATTTGGTGAGCTACTTTCAGCATGACAAGAGGTTCCAAAGGCTGCTACAGTGATCAAAGGTCATCATGGTTCAATAGCTGTGAACATGTCTTACTTTAATCAGTGTAACGCTGATTCATTGAGAGAAAAACAGTAATATTTCAGTAAAAAAAAATTAACTTTTATAAATAAGAATCGAAACACAGCATCAGCCTGCTAATAGCCCTAATGAACTGTTTGGCAGAAGTTATCAATGTTCATGCATTTTTCAAATGTGAAAAACTACAACAGTATTTGATCACTTGATAATTTGACATTTTCTGTCTAATCCACAACCTACACAATACCATTTGTGTAAAAATTAAATGGTTAAATACAATCATACTGTAGTACTTACACCACTGTAAAATTATGCAACCAAAAACATTAATTTATTATTGTTCATTTACACAGGATTATGAAACCACAATTTTGAAAGTCAAGCACCACCACAGAACGTGTTATATATACACATGCATACATACAAAATTTCTTGCACTTCACAACTATCTTCTTACTCTTCTATGACATAATCCATATGGTAAAGTTTTATGCACATTACTAAAAACAAAACACTTCTCTTGTACATTTTAATTATCTAAATATACAAAACTTACAAAACAAATAATAAAATGTCTTAGTAACTAGCATTTGCTTATTTAACTGAAGTAACGTAACAGGAAAACTGCTAAAGAAAAATGTGCCATTTGGTAACAAAAATTATAAAAATTTAGAATTTCAACTGTATGCAGAAAACTGTTGTTCTTGAAGCATTTTATGCTACAGTCAAGTGAACTACTGAGAGTTGTTATACACACACACACACACAAGTGTTTTATTTTAGTCCAAGTATAGCACAGGTATTAAATTTAGTCATTTTCAGAAGGGATAGTTAAATGCCAGTTTGTTTAACCCTATGACATCTCACTACTAATTGTTTTAGGAGGTAAAAAGTTTTTTTCATGGTAAATATTTATATTTCATTTTCTGTTTTCTCTACTGTATCACTAAATATATCTATTATCATCAACATACAGTGCAATTTTTAAAAACAGAAACATGTACACACATTTCAACACTTCATAGAAATTCACTAGAAAAGTTGAACTTTTCTTATATGTGTAATTCAAAGTTTTTATCCTTTCACTTATAGTGCATTTATTACTTTAAATTTATATTTAAATTCTTTGTCTCTTATCATTTATGCTCATATACTCCTATGTTAACTGATGTCTGTGAGGCCTATGAAGATATTTTGACAGACTCCCCTTCTGAGACACTCTGCCGAAACAAATGACACTTATGTATGCATCATCTTATTTATATCCTTCCAGAATCCATGAGAAAAGCTCAACTTAAATAATCATTAAACTGTTTAAATATGTTTTAAAACAAATATTATATATATAATTAACTAAAATATAAAAGTAAGACATAACTACAATTTAACAGTCCTTCTAACTACAGCATATTTAGGTAAGAAACCACCACACGTGTTACAGTCGATCAAGCAGGCAACAATACAAATGGCAGTTACATGTACACTGTAAGGAAACTGAGCTCTTTCCTATGACTATATACACTTGTGTCAATTAACTGTATGAATGTTGCAAGATGTCAATGATTGAAAAATGTATGTTTGTTTACCAGACAACCTAGCTAGCAGACTTTAGCTCTCACGTGAGAATTAGGTCAAATATACAGACTTACTATGTAGAAACTGAAACTACTGCACATACCAGATTGTGTGTCTAAGAAAGGAAGGGTGCTAAAGTCAAAATCAGATTATTCAAAGCATGTGGATCATGTGACATAAATACTACAGTTTAAGAATTTCCTCAAAGGTCTCCTTTCAAACAAAGTAACTAAAACTTAGATAAACTTAAAAATTCAAATTATAAGATATAAAATAATGTTAACTTCATTTTCATATATTGATACTAAAGTGGTTAATCAAATTTGAATATAATGCAGTTCTATACATAAAAAGGAATTCAGAAACAGCACAAAGAGTATATGGTTAAGTAGCTTTGTGAATCATACTCTATGCAGTTCAACTCTCATAAGTTGGTGATTGTTATATTATTGCATAACATTACTGGTTTTTCTCAACTATTATTACATCCTAATGTCTCAGTATGTAGAAAGTTCTAGCCCTCATTAGGGTTATTTATAAATGTGCATTCAAAATCTAGTTCAGGGAGTTAAGCAAGATGAAGTTAAATTAAAGTTAGTGAAAGATACTGTCAAATAGATCTATATTGTATTTAAGAACGGCTGGTATTGGTATTAACACTTTTACTGATAAGGAGAAGACAATGTTTCAACATTCCGGGTCATCATCAGGTTAATAAGATGACCTAGGAAGGTCAAAACGTTGTTCTCTCCTTATCAGTAAATGTTAATACCCATACCAGCTGTTCTGATACGCTTTTATTTCAAGTGGTTTCTCGTCATCAAGATCTATATTGTGTTTCTGTAAGTTTAGCTATAAAGAGTGTTTTATTTCTGGAAAAGAATATAATGATAGCAATATTAGATCATAACAATGATCATATGTAATCATATGGTTAAAGCTTTGACTTTCTGTTGGTTACAAATAATATAGTACTTGCATCTTGCATTTTGTTTATGAGCTTTTTTGGATGGGTCTTTACCAAATTTGATATAGAGGTTCACTGGGTATATGGGAAAATATAAACAAATTTGCAGTTGTGTATTTTGCTGTTTGTATGGCCTTTTTTACCACTACTTCACCTCCTGTCGATGGATCTTCACCAAATTTTGCATGATGGTTTGTTGGTTCATGGATATATATACATACATTTTCAGTTTTGCATTTGCAGTTTTTACGAGCATTTTGAATTTTGTCATCACATATAAGGGAAGCAACTTTTCATGTCCTAAAATAAGCTTTCATTAATCATAAATTTACATAACTTCCATCCAGAGGACAGGTATTCCAGCTAGTAAATAATACAGTACAAATCACCAGAAAAAACTATTAGCAATTTGTGATAGATGAGCATGGCAAATGGGTTTGATTTTTCTAGCTTGTGATTTCATAGACAAATACAACTGAAACTTATAAAAATGTTGATTTGCCTGAGTACTATCTATATTATAATGACTAATTTACATTAAATTCCAAACTTCTCAGAAGGGTGATGAATTTCTTAAAGAAGATGAAAGACCTGAAGAATAAACATCACAATTCTCCTTCTAGGGAAGATAGGAGATCTTTTAAAATATTTCCTTATAAAATTAAGATATTAACACTTACATGAATTCAAGATTTGATTTATTAACTATGTTTTGATGCCAATATTATTTGTATACAATAATAATAACAAAGTTTAATTACACTTTGAATGCAACTATAAAACAATTGTGACATATGTACTTTGTCCTGCCCATGGAGAGGAGGTTATGGTGTAATTTTAAGTAAACTTGACCAGCTTTTTTTAATTCAAAATTGCTAAATAATTTCTTATACCAATAAGTTAATATTAATCTGTCAATACTTTTTTTACCAGTCACAAATGATTTTCATGCTTCAAAAACAAAATTACAATTATTATTATTTTTTTAAATACACATGTAAATCAGATGGAAACTAACTCAAATATATAATAAACTTTTCAATCAACCATAGTCTGTGAATTATCTTACTGTATTAACCAATACACTTGATTATGAACCCCATCTGAAAACCATTGGAGAATAAATGAGTAGTTTCTAAAACTGATGTAGTAAATACTTACTCCTTTTTCTGTTAAGTGTTTCATGCCTTCTGCTACACCAACTGCAAATTCCAGCAAATGAGAATCTGAAAGAGAAGTCGCACGAGTACCAGATGTCTGTCGGCTACGTAATACATGGCCTCTCAAGGTAGTTAAATAGTGTTCCACTACCAAATATGATACTTCTACAAAACAATAAAAAATAGGCAATTAAAGGTCAAAAGAAGACTATTACAAATGACAAATTTCCAAGTTTCAGCATTATTCTTAAAACTTCTTTTTCATCTTTTCTTTGTGAATAAAAAATTTCATTTTCTTTACATATGCAAGTGTGGCACGAGTTATTAGAGTTACTTCTAAACATACCGAATAATTTTTCAGGAAATAAAGCACTTTTTTTCTATTTCCTGAATCAAATATTAAGAAAATTATCAGGAAATGTAAAATGGAGTGCTTTTACATACATTTTGGAATCTATAATAGGCAGTGAAATTAAAACAGTATTTATTACCAAACAGTATTTCATAAAAACATATCTACAGCAATTTATGCATCATATAATTCCAAGTTTACCTTCTTCATAACAAGCTCCAATAAATTCCACAACATTTGGATGTGTTCCAAGTCCAACCATAACATAAAGTTCACCCAGAAAATTCCTCTGATCTTTATCTGTCAGTCTGGAAAAAGCTGGTTCAAAACAAATGAAATAAACATCAGTCAGTGTAACCAATGAAACAATAATGTGCCATACACATGAAATATGTCGAGAATTTAACAGACTATACCAAACTCTGTCATTAAAATCAGAGAAGGCATACCGTGCATCTATAAATATGACTGTTGCATTTTACCAAAACTCACCACTGATATACTCTCAAATAAATAAATATTTCGAGCTAACAATACATTCCACTAAATACGTTTTTCTTAATTTATTGTGTAATCACTTTTGTATAATATTTATCACATTTTCAACTTTGGCCAATTTTCATCAAAGACAAGCAGTCAACTTAATACTCTTAAAAACAAAATGTTGAAATTTTTATATCTTTTTATAAATATTATATATAATATTGTGATAAGTTTTAGTTGTTTTAATACATTTGTTCCACATACTGATTGTCAAATTTTCCTTAAATGAATATTACTATCGCTAAATGTATGTATATGTGTTCAGTTTTAAAAGAATTTACAGAGAAAATGAATCTAACTCACCATAAATATAGATCAATACTTTTATAGGTTTTATCATTTGTTGTTAAATACAAAGCTATAGAATAGGTTAGGCTATTCAGTCTTATTGTTGAGCCTTTTTTTTAGGGAAGGGGGATTGCATTTATAAGAATGATTTACTTAAAGTAACATTGCAGTTGGTCAATAAAGAAATAACATGGCATCAAAGAAGTTTTCAAACGTCTAACCATCCACTTCTGTGATGAGTTAGACTTATAGTTAAACTATGTATATTTAACAGAATCTTTCCTCGAAATAAATATTTCTATAATACTCTCAGTATGAACTTGGTCAAACCAGATGATCTTGTGACCCCAAACTCACACTTATAGTTTCCATACTATAACTTCTTAGATGTTTAGTGTTCCATGAAATTTTGCAAGCTTTCAGTAAGTATTAAAGAGTATTTTGTAAACAAGTATTTTCAGTAACAATTTCTCTGTAAATATATGGAATCAAAGCACTGATTGTACTGAGTGTAAAGTTACTTATGTTAATATTAAAAACACTTATTCATCTGAAAGTTATCAAATTAAATTTGCATAATCTTTAAAATATCATAAATAAATTTCAACTTTGTTCAGAAATATTTATATTTCACCTGTTACTTTCTGTACCATAAATTTATACAATGTTAGTCAATTTACTATTGTAAACAAACATGAAATAAATCAAGTTAGAATTTTCATACAATGAAAATTTATTTCTAATAAATAATTATCCATTACTTACCACCTTTCACAAAATAGCTTTTCTTGACTAGAACTGCCCTCTACTGGCCCATATTTACAATGCACACCATTAGCCTTCCATTTCTTGCTTCTGTATATTTACATGCAAATGATCATGATGTACAACTCCCATTGTAACAGCACCCTTTTTATATCTTCACTCATTAAACACTTTGGGATTGATCAGAAGACCTACACCATATAGTATCAGAAGTGGAGAAGATGGATGGAATAAGTGAGAGAGGTAAATATCTATTAAAAACACACTCTTAAAAAGGAAAAATGCTAACTTCTAATACATCTTACCTCAACTCAGAAAGCAGCTAAAATCTCCAACTGAAGTTATGAAGGTCAATAAAAAAATTACTACTCTTTAGTAAGTGTTCACAAAGTGACCAGGAGGTGTGAAACCAAAAGAGGATATTACACCTCAGTGGAAGACCACACCACATCTAATCCAAGGATACTATTTGTTCTTTTATGACACTCACACACACATCAAAGGCAGAAAAACATGAAGGAATCCCAGAATATGCAAGACTGATGAATGTGAATCCTAGGAGTGAAGTAGCTAGGACATGACAGACCATAGTAGTAGCTGAACTTCCTCTAACATCAAAAATGGTACGTCAAATCCATGGTAGTTAGAGGATCACCATCCTCTTCACCTTGAAACAGGAACTGGTAGAGAAGATGCACTTCTGTACCAAAATCTTTCTCTACTTTCACACACAACCAACACCAGATCTGCTGGGAACAAACATCCAGCATGTGGTAGGAAGGTCAAAAGCCTTAATAGGATGACATCTGTGGTTCAAACCTGGACAGCAATGGATATGGTACTTCCAGTCCAAAATAGGAGGAAGTTGATTGGTTGATGTTTATTGGCACTAAGCAACTAGGCTATCTGCTCCAAACAACTGGTAAAAAAAGATTAAAAATAAAAGTAAAATTAATAAAATATATAAAAAGTAATTACTTTAAAACAAAGGCCAGTTTTTGAATTAAAGAATGTAAGTAGAATTAAAATGGCCAATGACATTTAAAAATTTAAAAACACAACTAAGGTGGACAGCGTCACCATGACTAATGACACTGTCCAATGTCAGGGGTGAACCCATGACAAAAATAAGTTTAAAATGGTGCCATCACTCATGGTCATAATGACAGCACAAAGCAAAATGTGGGCTATTGTCACACAGACCACACATTGGTGCATCAGCCCCAGATAAAAGAAAACAACAGATTAAAAACTGTGACCAATATGTTGCCTAACCATAACAACATCCTCCTTCTGATCCTTACACAAGCAAGAGAGCCAAAGAGCAACAGAACATTTAACCTGGAAAACTTTTTATCACATTCGTCTCTTCAAGTCAACTGCCAACTGGCACAGAGCTAAGCCCTGAATATAGGACAGTAATAACATGACAACACCAGAGTGAGCAGACTGACTTAGCTGCAGTGTCAACAAGCTCGTTCTCACGAATACCAATGTGGCCCCGTATACAAAAGAACCAGAAAGAAATGAATGGTAAAGAGAAATGGGCCAGTCAGTTTTATATATCAACAAGAACAAAATGAGAACTAATGTGAAGTGATTCCAAGGCCAGCGGAGTTAAACAAGTCAGAATAAATAATATAATTGGTGTAATGCATAGCTTCTTCATGATCCAGGGCAAGAGAAATGGCAAACAATGTGGCAGTGAGCACTGAAACTGTAGAGGGGATTCTGTGTGCAACCATTGAATCACAACATACCATGGCAGAGCCCATAGAGTCACCTCTTTTTTTGTTTGTTTGCTGCACAATGAGCTATCTGTGCTCTGCCCATCATGGGTACAGAAACCCAGATTTTAGCAGTGTGAGTCCACAGACATACCACTGTGCCAATGGGAGGCAAAGTCACCTGTTTTGAACCATTGGTATAAATGGGAATGGAAGAATGGGTTAAAAGATGTTTGGCAAATAGAAGAGAGTACTTCCAATCAGGAGTATCCACTTTCTTCAGATGACTCAAAGAAAGGTAATACTTGTGGATGGTAATAAATCATAATTGGATGGGCTGACCAGTGGAGACAGCAACATCATCCAAAGTCAAACCCAATTCATCCAGCTGTGACTGGTAATGAAGGTCAAAAGAAACAATGGCAGACTGTCTATTCTGAAAAATAATGGCCCACTAAGAAAGGAAAAGGCAACCTCAGGTGGGATGCTGTGGTAAGTTTTGAAGTGTAAATTACAGACAGCTGCAAATGACAGAGGTGTAGAGAAGGTTCATGAGACTCAGTGTACAAACTCTGGAATGGCGAAGTGCGGAAAACCCCCATGTAAAGCCGAAGCCCCTGATGGTGAACAGAGTTCAACATCTTCAAGGTCGAGGTCCTGGCAGAGTCATAGACCAAAGACCCATAGTCCAGTTTCAATCAATGAGGACACAATAGATATTTAGCATAGAACATCAATCCTCTCTCCAAGAGGTGGAAGAGAGGATACAGAGAATGTTCAGTGCCCTTGTCTACTTGACGAGTAGCTGCTTGATATATGGAATGAAAGCCAAGCAGCTTACAGTCAAATATAAGCTTAAAGACCTTTGTCTCGGAAATCACAGGAAGCATAACTTCACTGAGATGGAGCTCGGACTTGTGGTGAATACTCCGTTGGCAGTAGAAGTGCATGAAAATAGTTTTAGACAGAGAAAAGGAAAAAAAAATATCTGCTGTGGTCCACTTCTATAAATGATTGAGGGCAGTCTGTGGCTCCAACTAAATAAATGTCATGCTTGATGACTGACACAAGATATGGGAGTCATTGATACAAAATCCATTTGCAACTGTACAATTGTAGAAAGAAGTTCTTTAGTGATGGCATTAATATTTATACTGAAAAGTATGATACTCAAGACAAAGCCCTGAGGGACTCCAAGTTCCTGTGAGAAAGAACAGGAAAATGTCAAACCCACACAAACTTGGAATTGCTGGTCCATTAAAAAATTTTGATAAAAATGGGCAAATGGCCATGAAACCCATACAAGTGGAAGTCTCGCAAAGTGCCACACCTCCACGTAGTATCATAAGCTTACTAAAGGTAAAATAATACAGAAACAAGATGTTGTCACTTTAGAAAGCCTTCCCTGATTGATATTTGAAGTTAAATAAGGAGGTCCACAGTGAAGCACTGTCATCACAACCCATATTGAGTGGGCGAGAGAAGGCTGTTTGATTCAAACTAAACAAGATGAACATTAACCATCCTCTCTAAGATCTTACAGAGACACCTTGTCAGAGCAGTTGGATGGTAGTTTGAAAGAATATTGGGATAGTTCACAGGCTTAGAAAAAAGGAAGACAATAGCCCAGTGTTAAGCATCATGAAATGCATTCTCTTGCCAGATCTGGTTAAAAAACAACCAAACAAACAGTAAAAGAGGCAGCAGAGAGATGGCTTAGTATTTTGCAGTGAACATCATCAGGTACAACCAATGTACTGCTAAATCAATGAAGAGCAAGCTTGATTTGCACCAGTGTAAAAGGGTGATTATAGTCATAGGGATGATCAGTCTAAAAAGAAAGAGGAGATTGCTGTGCCCAAGTTTTGATGGCTAAAAAGGTATGTAATAAAGCAGCAATGCTAGATACATGAGAAAAACTTTCACCATGAGTATCAGCAATGCTCTGGGCATCATCAACTTTCTGACCATCTGAGAGCAAGATTTAAATGGGGAGGGAAGCATACTGCCTATTTACCTTCAAGATCTTACCCTATATGACTTTGGAACTGGTGGTAGAAGAGATGCTAGTTGTGAACTTAATCTAAGATTCCTTCTGGTTTTGATGTCTTATCTGCCAAGCATGTGCACAGGCCTGCTGAAAAGCAATGTGATTAGAGAGTGTGGGATACCTATCAAAGGTATCCAAAGCCATTTTTGAACCTTCCATGCCATGTAGCAGATGGGATTCCACAATGGATGAGGATATTGTGGAAAACATGTCGAGGATTTAGGAATACATTAAGCAACTACCTGAATAATACATTCAGTTACTGCTGCCATGCAGTCATCTATCAATGGCATACAAATGACAGCAGGATCAAGTTCTGGGAGAGCAGTGAAAGAGGGCCAGATGGCTTGATCCAGCTCAATAGCAGCAATAGACTGACAAGGTGCATGAAAATAAGTATAAGAACCAGTATTGAAGAGAAAGGTTGTGATGAGTGACCCTTGCCATCAATATCAGAACCTCTTCAGAGGAGATTATGTCCATTAAAGTCCCCCAGGATTAAAAAAGGAAACAGCAACTGTTCAATGAGAGCATCAAGGTCTGATTGATCGTAAGACTCTCCAGGAGACAGGTAGAGAGAACAAACAGTGATGGTATGACCCAAGGAAACACAGATGGCTACGACCTCCAAAGGTGTATCAAGCGGCAAAGATAGGGTAGGCACATGAGCTGATCAACCAACAGAGCCACCCCTACATGTACTTGACCATCACACAACCTATCATTTCTGAACAAAGAAAACTACCGAAAGGTGACTGCATCAGCAGGTTTCAGAAACCTTTCCTATAAGAAAAGACATACAGGATGGTAAGAATCAATCAGTGCTTTGATGTCATCCAGATTAGAATGTAAACCTCAACAGTTCCACTATATCAAAGTGGACATTTTTATTTATGTGCTGGCAAATTAGATAGAGAGCCCTTCTGTTTTTGACCAAGTCTTTTTCCTTTACTGTCTTTATTTGAGGAAGGTCTATCAACCTCCAAGGATCATGCCCTACGTCGATTGGGTAGGTTTCTGTTGTTGGAAAAAAAATTCTAGTGACTGAGGATAGGAACAAATTATCATGTTGCATCTCAGGGCCGAAGAAGAAGATGGATGCGAGGAAATGCCTGTACCCAAAATCACAGGAAGTGGAACTGGGGGTCTGCTGGAATGAATGGTAGGAACAGAAATGGGTGGTGACATTAATTCATCAACTTTCTTAACCATGAAGGTTAAAAGTGTTTTCACATGGTTTAAGAATGATTCTTTCAGAGGCACAAAGAGATCCATCTGCACTCCCACTGTAGCAGTGGAACAAAGTGCAGCAGCATACATTCAAGGTGAAGTGGTGGACAGTAACTTTCAAGCCTCAGGGTAAAAAATGTTTTGAATTATTTTCAAACACTGTACCTCTTAGGGCAAGAACAAAGGTAGGATGGGTGAAAGCCACTACAATTAACACAATGAGGGGTTGTTTCACACTCATAGGCATCGTGATCCTTGCCACCGCAATGAGCACATCAAGGAACCATGACATAATGTCTTCGAGTGACCGAACCACTGACATTGGAAACATCCAAGAGGGTTTGGAATATGTGGTCATATCTTGCAATTAAGATAACTTGCCTTGATGATGGCAGGTGGACTTCGTGATGTAAGCATCAAAATTAGGACACTGATCAGCATCATAATTCCATTTTTGCGAGTGGAGATATGTCTTACTTCGACAACTCCTTGGAGTGAGAAACCAGTGAGGATCTCTGACTGGGATCATTCTTAAAATCCCTATCAACAATAATTCCTCATGACAAACTCAAAGTAACATGGTGAGTACCCTCAATGGGTATATCCACAATGGTCTTCAAATGCAAGAAGAGTTCACTGTGTTTAGGAGTGGATGTTTCCACCAATATGTCACCCGAGCAAAGCTTTTTGACTGACTTAGGAGAGCCAGCAAGTAAGTCCCTCTAGTCCCTTCTGAATAAAAAAAGGGAGACATTTGCCTTAAAGATTTGTCTGAAAGAGAATGTAATACAAGAAAATGAGGTACGGGTGTTACACAGATTCAAGATTGCTGCTCAGAATCTTCAAGACATGGTTGTTTACCTATGGACTGTTCTTTTTCACTATTTTATTTAAGTTTTTATTTGGGGGATCCATAATAAAAAAATATTATTTTGGTGCCTACTGACCTCACCTATCATGGAGCCCTAACGAGAGGATGCACTACAGTGCCAAACAAGAACATTGCAGCAATGCCAGGGTTTTGTGAGCACTATACCTGAACACCAGCATCAGATATAATGTCCACAACACTCATTGAGAACATCCAACACTAATACTTGGTTGATCCTGGAAAGACCACCCCAAGCCCACCTGTCTACAGAAATTCAAGGCCAAAGTGGTTGTTAGGGTTGAACCTGTCAACCACCAGGATCCTCTCCTCCCCTTCACAGGTCACCACATACTGCAAACACGTGGGTAGATATTTAGATCCCATGTACGGTAAACTGAAAGAACAGAACCTTCCCTGGGAGGTCCCCTCAACATGTACAGGAATCCACACTGAGGGGCATTGAGAAGTGATTAACAAGTGCAGATGTGAAAATGGTGCTGGTTACAACAGAAGTGGTGTTGCACTGCTATTGGAGTTATAGCATTCATGCTATAACTTTTAAATTAGTAAACATATGTTCAGGAAATTTGGCAGATTATCATTAAAATTACAAGAGTTATATACACCCAAAATATGTTGTTTTTTTATTAAGTCTTAAGGTGTGTTAAATAATTTCTTCTCATTCTCTTTTCCAATAATATAAAACTGACCTTCAGTATTTTCAAAGTGTTCTGTCTTACCTGTGTTTTAGTGAACTAGTACTTTATAAAATGCATTCGCACATCAATTATTATACATATCTTGGCACATTATTAATATTTACAAACAAGTTCTTATACTTATTTTTCTTAAAACATAGAACAGCAACAAAAGAAGAAAGCAAACAATTACTTCTTGTAGTTACAACCTTTGTACTTGTTTGCTGCTTGTCATAAGTTACTAAGCCTTATAAAATTTTGCACTTGGAGGATGTGAAACAAAATAATTTTTTTTGGTTTTGCATATACATTTGAAATAATAAAAAAAAATATATCAATACCACAGACATCCACAATAAATCATCAAGCTTAGTAACTAAGTTGCATTTGGGTCTAAAAAAATAAAATATTTTGAGCAGACTAAAAAGTTACCAGTTTGATTTGAACTGAAAGAACATCTAATAACTTTCAAGTGACTGAAAAAGCCATTATGGGGGCATTCTGAGCTTTTGATTTGTTAATCACATGTCATAGACAGAAGGTGAGTGCATATAAGGGAATATTTCCAAAACTGGAAAGAAGTGAACAACTGTGTTCAATTCAGTATATGAGCAATATCTCAGCAAAGAGAAAAGATAGAAGGTTATTATTTTATATTCTAGATTGTCAATACTTGTAATTTAAGTTCCTAATTTGTACGAAATTACGGACCTTGAATTTTTACAACACAAACATCTAATCTGAACCAGTACTGTATTCAACATACCATGTGTCACACAAAAATCTATTTTGAAATTAAGAAATTAAATAACCTATAATACTAAATTTTGAATGGTACAATTTGATGAAAACTTGCTGACAAATTTATAAAATATTAGTGTAATAAAATTTTAAATACATGTCAACAAACATGATAGCATAGCCTTTGACCCATGTAAAAAAGTTAATTGAATAATGAACCAAAGAACACAGAATAATAACACGAAGAAGCAGACAATGTGCTATAATTATCACAGTTTTGTTGGTTTTCTATGTGACAAGTGCTGTTAAACATCCAGCTAAACTCATTCACTTTTCCAATGGAAATAAAGTTTAAACTGGAAGCAAAATATACAATTCTCTGTACAGAAAACATTGCAATATAATATGTCACTTGATAAACTAAAACATAGGTTTTCTATTTGTTATAAAGTAATACAGTATTAAATGTCAGCAAGAACAACTGGCAAGTTGTGAAAAAGAAAATGTGACAAGTGGAGGTAGCAGGGACTCTAATGTTCTAGTTTATGACTCTGTAACAGAATAAGATTGATGGCTAAAAAATTAAGCTTTTCCTGAGTAATAACAATATTATAATGAATAAGTTAAATAGATGGTAAATAAATTAGTAAAAAGGGAATACCTGGAGAGCAAATGTCAGTTCTCATACTCAGAGAAATTAGGTATTTTTTTTAATATTGCATTATAGAATTAACATTTGTATTATTAGTTACATTTTGGTGCTACGATATTAAAGTACTTTAATTAAATGTAGAATGCAGCTCAGTAAAATCTCGTGACATACACAGAAAAGAATGCCATATTGAAAGAGATAACAAGACTATTAAGTAATATAAAGCCAAGGTTCATAACATTCCAACAAAGATACTCTTTAGTGTTTTCCACAGAGACAGAAAACATTCATACAACAGCATATTTAGGGAAGTAACAAGTCCTAAAACCACACCATAAGTCAAACCAAAGTAATCAAACTCATCTTCAAAGTGAAAACTACAGGAACAAAAGAGAAATTTCAAATCCTAAAAAACATCTGCAAAAATACTTGACATATCTTCTGGTATTATTAAGAAGATAAGAAAAAAGTACCTAAAGCTTATAAACCAAAAGTTCACAAGCTTCTAGTCAAACTTTGAAAAAAACTAAATGCAATTCCAATGGACTTTTGTACCAAATATTTATCCAAATGTGGTCATAGAACCCATACATCCACACATATTGGCAGACACAAGTCTAATAAGATGTGTAGTTTGAACAATAGTATGAAGTAATAATCCGTGATGATGAGAAAACCCACTTGTAGAGAAAATTATATAAGTAAAAACAGCTAGTATGGGTAGAGAAAGCACTATGTAGATCAACGAACAATGTTTCAACATTCTTCAGTCATCGTCAGGTTCGTAAAGAAAGAAATAACTGACTGATAGCTGAACACATGTTTGAAGGCAGTTGTGTAATTGAGTGTAGGAATACAGATGGTGTGCTTAGATGTTGAATATATTTATTAATAATAGGTATAACGGTGTTCCTTTGTATTGGTTTATTTTGGGCTTGAGTAAGGCTTCTTTAATTTTGCATTTCTTTATGTTTGTTTCTTCATTCAGTATTTGGGTGTTTTCTATGGTTATGTTGTGTTTATTTGATTTGCAGTGTTCGAAAACATGTGAAGGTGATTTTTTGTGTTCTTTGAATCTGGTTTCCACTTTCCTACTTGTTTCTCCAATATAGAAGTTGTGGCAGTTATCACACTGTATTTTATAAATAATGTTGGTGTGGTGTTTGTCAGTGTAGTTTTTACATAATATAGATCTTACTTTCGTGTCTGGTTTTTGAATAAATTTGGCAATAACTGGAATGTCACATTTTGTTACTAGTTTTTGCCAAATGTTGGTTATTTTTCTGCTAATGTCAGGAATATATGGTATGCAGCAGTAGATGGTTTTGTGATTTTTTAAATCATAGGGTATAAAGACACATGAAGTGCAACTAAACAAAATACTACTAAAAAATGAAAAAAGCCAACACAATTTCAAAAACACTTTATTCCTATCTATGCAAGACTGACTCACACACACCACAAATATACAGCATCCCCAAACCTCATAAACCAGATTGTCCACTGAGACCAATAATGCCCACATATGAATTGTTTAATTACAATCTTGGTAAATACATTGCATGGGCATTCTCCAAATATGTAACATCAGCCACCTCATTCCTCAAAGACTCTTTTAATTTCAAGTCTAATCTTAATCAACTTAATCATAAAGCCTTAATGGCCAGTTTTGATGTTATATATCCCTCTTTACAGTAGTCCCAACTGCTGAAGCCTGCAAGATAGCCTTAGAACTTTATATCCAAGACTCTAACCCATCAATAGACATTGCCAGCAACCAATTAGCAACCCTCATATAATTCACCACGATGAAGACAAACTTCATGTTCAACAACCACAACTATACACAAACAAATGGCCAAAGCATGGGCAATCCAATATCACCAGTTCTAGCCCATGACAAGCAATTAATACAGCATTACATCCACCACTATACTAGTACAGATATGTAGAAAACACGATTGTGGGATTCACATCTACAGAACATACACTTAATTTTTTCAATCACATTAACTCTATACATCCCAAC
This sequence comes from Tachypleus tridentatus, assembly GCF_004210375.1. Lineage (NCBI taxonomy): Eukaryota > Metazoa > Arthropoda > Merostomata > Xiphosura > Limulidae > Tachypleus > Tachypleus tridentatus. Next base: position 115,869,859 of record NC_134826.1, read on the forward strand.
ATTAACTTCACACGTGAACAGTAAGAAAGCAATCACATATCATTTCTTAACCTCAAAAGGTTCAAAGTGGTACTTAAAATAAAAATCTTCAGTTCTGCATTGAAAAAAACATTCAACACAGTTTAAAATGTCACAGAAATTGCACTTTATACTATCTGCAAAAAATGAAACACTAATATAAAATGAAAATAATGCTTTCATAACAACAACTTAAAAGATTTTAGCACATGTTCTTACACTTTAGAGCATGATACAAAGACACATCCATTTTATTTTCAAAATGGTCCAAATCATGTTTCAATAACAACTTTAGTTTGTGAAGTAGATGCATAAAATATAGATATAAATCTCTTTCAAGAATCTTTTAATTGAGAATTGAATGTTGATTAATACACTTCAACCCATTTTCTTTTCCCAAACACACTCAAAAACTAGATACAGACTTTTATAAAATATATTTCAGTTAGGATAAAACCTTACAACGTGTTTGATGAATTAGAGCAGGTATTTCCTCAGTTCTTCGCCTTGCAATACCTTCATGAATTTCTCCAAACTGTCCATTACCCAGCACAGTATCTTTGACTTCAAAGCATGAACGTGGAATCTGCCAGTACTTTTCTTTCAGTTTTTCATGGAAGTCTCCAAGATCTGCATGTTCATCAATCTGAAGTTTTCCAGGAATAAATCCATTCTCCTCCTACAAGGTTTTTAAGTAGAATTTTAATCAATCTTACAAGCAAATATTTAAAATGCTTTTCCAGTAAGGCAATCCAAGCTTTAACTTGCATATCATAATATAAAAATAGTCTTGATGATTACAAAAACAATGAGAGTTAATTCAATAATCCTATCTACATGATTGGAGAGAAAATAAAATTACTTTGTCTTTTCTGTTACCTCTGATTTATATGAAGTATGATTTAAAAAAATTCAAATTTACCCAAAGAAAATGACAAATCTCAGAGCTCATTTTTGCCATTAAAGTACATAGTGAGTTCACAATTACATAGGTAAGCACCTAGGTTCTTCCCTGGATATCCACCCAACTGATTTTTTTTATGCTCAGTTAAAGCAAACAATCTAATTATTACTTGTCAAAAAAGTATTCAAAAATTACATGAAATTCAACCTTTGGGATCACACTGCCTTAATGAAGAACAAATACTTATAACTTATGTTAAATAACAAACAAAACAAATACAATATAAAGACTTCACATTCTGTGTTGTTTTGACCTTTTATCAAGAGATCAGTTTAGCTTCAATATTTGAAAATCTCTTATAATTTAATCAAATTCTGCAATAAGTGAGCCACAACAAGTCTCACATTTATGAAATTTGTCTTTTGATCTTTGGTCATCTTCATATAATAAAATATCACAAGAATTAAAGACTTTTCATTTAACAAGATTTGTCAACAATGGAGCAAAATAAAGATGTAAACATTCTTGTGAACATTACTTTTATGAACAATTAATGGTTATGGATCCAAGACTCACAACTTAAGTTACTTGTTACATGTTTGAATTATCTTAATCATTTTCTTATAATGACATTCTGAATTATGTTAACTTTCTTGAATACTGTTAAGAAAGGACTGTATCTTTATCAAATTTGCTAGAATGGCACAAACATACACACGCAAAACAGTTATCACTGTATTTTAACAATCAAATTATAAACTGACATGCATAGAATGTATGCTGAAATTCTTGCACTGATAACAAAAAGGCTTAATTAAAACATTTCAAGCTGAGAGAAGACTGCCTTGACCAAAAAAAGAAACCACATATTTATGCACATATCTAATAAAGAGTAATCATCTTTATAAAATTTGCTGATACTTCTCTAGAAGTTATAATTTTCCTATTTGTCTAGTGCTGCCCTCTATATGTAAATGTTTTCTTTACGCATGCCACAAGCCTTCCTCTCACCCCTCCTGGAATCAAATGATTGTAACATGTCTCTCACACAAATCACTGTGTCATTTCTCCATCATTAATAACATGACATATTTGATGCATTTGACTCCCTCAATATACCTCTACCAAACCAGCACCTCAAGGTTTAGTGGAAGATATAAGGAAAAATGTTCCTAGCAGAAAAACATTTTCATTTTTGGGAAGTTATAACTTCTGATACAGTACTTTTCTCCACTCACAAAAATTGCTAGAATCCCACACTGATTAGATAGAGAAACCAGAACAAGGCAATGACAGAAATACCCCCCAAAACTGGAAAAGATTTACAACTATGCCTTTATTTTAACATATGTGTTTTTTGCAGTTTGATGCATGTGATGTATTTTGTAAGATGTGTATCACAGAAGTCCCATCTATTCTCTAAATTTGTAAAAGATTCTCAAGAGTAAGAATCAACAATGTTTAACCTGTTCAGTGCCATAGACGAGATAACTCGTCCAAGCCGATCAGTAACACAGTGCCACAGACGAGTTAATTCATTCTCAATAATACCTAACTTTAACGCTAGATGTCAGCACCATACATGCATTTGACCTACTTACAAATTGTTTCACTTTCGATCCAAAATGGCGAACGAAAAAATGTTACAAAATGAAGAAGCGTTAGTGTTGTGTTTTTTTAACCTGTTGACTGCAAAGTATTTCAGCTGCTACAATACAAGCTTTTATTTAAATATTGTTGAACATTTGAGAATCTTACCTAATGTGTATAAAAGCCAAGAGACAGTAACAGAATATTATTTGGTCATTACAGTCAGTATACTATAAGCCTAGGAACCTATCATTGTGATTAACACTTATTAATTGGAAAAGTCCAGATTTTGACCAGAAAAATTTACAGATTTACAACATTATGAACCATTCAACTTCAGAGAATTAACTTCAGATGTCAGTATTGCAACAAGTACACTAGATATCCTCCTCAGTAAAAAATTAGCTTGTAAACCACATCAAGCCAAACAAGTGTAGAGCTAGCTAACATTCCCGTCAAAAGAAGAGTAGCTGTGTACAAACATAAAAAATAATTTTCACCTCATGGACCTGGATCACTGATAAAATAATCAGCTCCAGATCAGATAGAAGAATGAACATTGTTTGTGAATTTGTAAAATTTTTTTATATAAATAATTATTTGTAATAACTATTAGTAATAACCCTTATAAACTGTATTGTTGTTTGTATATTTAAATATAAGTGTTAAAAAATTATGTCTCTCAATCTTGTTGACAAATATCATAAATACATCAATATTTAATTAACTTCTAAACCAAAAGTTCTGGCTTTTTAAAATTGTAATATAGGTTAACCATTCTGGCTTAAGACACCAACTGGCAGAGACCAAGGATGAAGAACCGGGGACCAAAGGGTAATTTGTGATTAAGAGCTATAGCAAATGTACATATGGAAAAACCTCACAAACTGCAAAGCCACCAGAATACAAGGGAGATCTAAATATCTAAGTACCATTCTGTTGGATAAATTTTGTCAGGGTGGTGAAAGAGAATTAGCTATAAGATTGAAAGCACCCAGATGTGACAGGTAATGAAATGAACGTGGTACATTTGGGGCCCAATATAAGAGATTTAATCTACTAAAAAAAATGACATCTTCATCAGATGCCCCCTTGATATGCACTACAACTGTAGAATTGTCAGAATGTATCTTCACGAGACAATGTCTGATGAGAAACTCAAAAACCTTGATATGCAAAGACAGCTCACTGACAGAATAACAACTTGATACCTCTTAGTGATCAGTCCACATATCACAACAACTGAAGGGATGTTTCCATGAATAAATGTAAATCTGAATAAGAAACATGAAGTAGGATGCCTGCTGATGTATGAGCCTTATCAAATCACAAAAGAAGACTTTTCAAGAGGGTATGAGGAAGGGTAATTGGAGCTTCCAATGTCAAGGGATCGAGAGCAAAGTTCTATTGACCATGAAGAGCCCACTGACAGGATCACATATGTGTGCAACTGAAGTAGATTGTTGATGTCTCTAAAGCAATAAAACCTTGTGAGCAGAAAGTGAAACAGCTGAAAGGGTATGGTGAATTAAGAATTCCATGGAACAAAGTCATATAGGAGAAAACTGCTCTCAACTGTGAGGCATATTTTGTAGCATGTATCCAAATATCTTGGGAGGAGAGAAAACCAAATGGAGATTTGAAGTTTGGTCATGTAGTAAGGAAGGGGATAGTTAATAGGAAATAGAGGCAAGGAATAAAACATTACATATCTTAGAAACAAAATCCAAAATGACCATAAAAAGTATGACTCCTCAGGAAGGGCATGGTAAAATCAGGAGGTAAAAAATAAGCAATCCAAGTCCTCATAAGCCTGAACAGAATCTGTATGTTTGTGAGGAAGTGATGCAAGATCCAGAGATAGAGGTTGGCCAATGTAACATTCACAGTCCCTGTGAATAAACAAAGAAATTTCTGCTGGTTCACTAATATTTGAAGCCTTTAATATAGTGCTAGTTGCAGGTGTAACTTCCAAAGTGGTAACATAAACTTCAGAATTCATAATCAACAGGAGTCAACCATAAACGAAATTATAAATAATAATGCAACTGTAATAAACTTGAATTAAATTAAAATGAAGAAATTGTCTGAATAAATCTGGAAGTAATTTAAATGAAAACTACTTTAAGAAAATACTAAAGCTGAATGTGAAGCATAAAACCAAGAAACACATCCAAGCACAAACAATGCCAAACAAGAAGTGATAGTTCAGTTGAGGCATATAGAGGAAGTCACATGCATCACTCACGACATGCTCCTATTGATTCAAACAATATCAAATATTATACCTATAAATAGTTGTATATTGCAAAAACATATATTCATAATTGCTATATACAGAAGCAAAAAAAGTTTAACTTTTTCAGAAAAAATTTAAAATTTTAATTCATATGAAGTTTTATATCATCCATCTCAAATTAAAAGGATGCTTTATCTTCATATTATTATTTATTGCAGTAAACAAACAAGTAAAAATATACATATATACCATAACTGCAGCTTGAGCTTGAAGAATCATTTCATCAGAAGCTCTTCTCTTTCCAAATCTGCTACGCAGTAAGCAATAGACTATGACAGAAAGCCCTAATAAGAAACTACATACACCAATGGCAGCAGCAAGTATGGTTGTCTTGACTGATGGTTCTTTCCCTGAAAATAATTTCAATATTTTTTAATACCTAATCTTCACAGATCATACACTAAAGTGATAATATAAAAACAAAAATGAAGTCATGCTCTCCCCTTTCCTTAATTACTAGGTTTCTTTTATCAGGTATGAAAATACATTTTGTAAACTCAGAATCTTGTAATCTCTTATTTTGCAATACTCTTGTTTTTTAAAGGTCAGATCTTTGTAAATAATGCTCTTAATATGGGTTTCTGGCAATTATTTTAAAATTAATATTATGTGAAACTAATTAAAGCATAGCATCATAACTTTACAATTCTATTTGAACAAGTACTACAATATACATGGTTAAATGCATACTCAATCTGGAAATATTTTCTAAGCTCCTTATATTGTTATTTACCTAAAACGTTTCAGCAACAGTAACTCATTAAAATATAAAGCTCTACATTGTTAAGAAATCATGAACAGTACAATTATAAATAAATAAAAATTGGGCATTTCATATTAATACAAACACATATTTTGCACTTAGTTGAACAGAAAATAATTTGTCAAATTTACATTTCTTATTATAAAAATTTAATTGTGTATGCAGCCTAGTTTGAGCTACCACTAACAAAGAAAAATGTTAATATTGAATTCAGAGTCATTTATCCTACATTTGTTTTGTTTTTTATCATGCATTCATCTTTATTACACAAAGAATTTGCATTTTTTTATTTACAACACAATAAAAGCAAATGAGTGCTTAATTAACAACAAAGCACTATAGTTTTGCACCAGCTTAAACACTAGAGCTATGCAAAATCTGTCAACATAAATTTAATCCAAAACTACATGTTGTCTATCTGTGCTGTGCAAACAGTAAGAAGTGAGCTTCAGATTTTAGCCTTATAAGACTTAAACTTAGTAACAAAAGAAAATTTCTTTCACTGTAATTGTAGTACAAATGAAACAATTACAACTGATTTTGGTGAACACTTATTTTAATGACCAAACAAAACTGGGTATTGAATACAATGAAAATAAATAACTAGTGTACAAGACACAAACCATAAATCTAATGTAGGTTTAATGCTAACATACCCCTTGCAGACAGTAGTCATGCACTTAACATTTAAATAAATCAGTGAAAATATTTGTTCAGACATTTAGAAGTCTAATTCAGTCGATAAAAAATATTTAATTTGGTAATTATCAGAATGAATTATAGTATCTACAGAAATGATCAAACAGAACAATTATTTGTACTGGCTATAACAGATATAATATAAATTCCTTCTTCGTTATGGCACTTCAGCTGAAATACTTGTAAGATAAAATTTTAACTTATTAGCATTTCAAGATTTACCATTCTTTTTATGATGTTGAATAGAGCTTGTGTCTGACGACTGAAGTGAAGAATATGCTTCTTTAGTCACCTATGGAGTAAATTAAAAACATAACAAAATGAAGAAAAAGGTTTTACAATATTATTAAGTTTAACAAAACATAATTTATCAATTAAGAGTAACTATGTTACTCTTACAGAACAATTAATTTACTTAAATCTAATAATCACATCCATATTTAATACAAGAATGATGCCAGACTTCTTTTACATTTATTTTTTATGCACATTTATATCTTGACTTGTTTGACATCAACATTTATACTACTAGTACTAGTAAAACCAAATGATTTTCATGAGAAAAGCAAAAAATATAATTAGCCATGCTTCAATGCAAAGTACATAGCTTTTACAAAATTCATAGAAAAATTTCCAATTAATCTACACTAAGTAGAAACTGTTAAGATAAACAATACAAAACATAAAATCTAAAGCCTCCTTTTACGAACAAGCTAAGGAATATGAATACCAGGTTGTGAAATTTAAAGACTTCTTTCCAAACTATACAGTAGAAAAGCTTGTTAAAAAATTCTTAAAACTAGATCATCAATTATATTTGTAAATTTCAAGTATTAACAGAATATCAATTAATAAATAATATATATAATCTTGAATGAATTTCAACAGGGCTGAGATTTCTTGTTCCTCATATACACTTATTCATTACTCATTCTAGGTTTCTTGAATTCTTAAAAGTTTCAACAGAATGGTTTACTTTTCTCTTTTTACACTTTAAAATGAATTACTTGTAAGTTTAATGACTAACAAAATTCAGTAAGAATAAGGTTAATCTAAAAACAGCAGGAAAAATTCTATTAAATAGTTCCATCTTTTCTAGTAAATTATTATTTACTAATTACATTAACTAACATTTATAGCTGGTTTAAATTAAGGCCAATTACAAAAATAATAACCCATGAAGCAGAACAATTACAATGGTAAAATAAAAAATAAAGTCTGATATTTTGTAAGGAAACCTTAATTACAAATATGATATCATATTTTCAACATGATGTCAAACACACTGTAAAACTTCTGCTTACTAGTTATAACTCTGTCAGATAAAGTCAATTTAACCCAAACAGTCATGATTAAAACAAAGAAGTTTCAAAATATATACTTTAAAATAATGATAAAGTTTATTAACTATAGATGATGAACTAATTTTTTTTTATAACTACCATAATGAATACAACTCAACTACAAATTTGACAATTATTTTAATACAAACTGTGCATAAACATATAGATTTCTTTATACAGAAATCAGTGGCATAAGTTCACTCCAAAAGTTGGTGGTGTAACAGAATATTGGGTGCACCATGAGAGAAAAAATACAATTCACAGGAGATGGAAGGTTTTAAAATGAAATCTTAAGGCTCTCTTTCCTTAAAATACATTTAAATGAAACTAGTATTTTTACTTCGATGTGCCAGTCAATTGTTCCAAAAATACTAAAGGCTAAAATAAGAGAAAAAAACATTTCAGATAAAACAGAAATCCTTCTCCAATATATACACTAATTAAATTAAATAAACAAAATGAAAAGGAAGAACTGTGTTAAAAACAGCAAATAAAATCCTGACTAATTATATTATTTTGTTATAACCTAAAAACAAGCAAAACAAAAATAAATTAAAAGATAATAAAAAAATGCTTCACTAATCAAAAAGATCCCAGAATACAAGCGAGAATGTGGGATATAAAATGTACCATATGTTTTGGAACTGAAGAAGTAGTACCCACACTGAGGTAAGGATACACTGTCTATTAGTCTTAACCTCCATTTGCCAGTCTCATATAGAGAAATAAAAGTATCAACAAAAAATTTGACAATTATCCAGATGTTGTAAAGATTTTGAAATTAAGAACTTAAAACTTATGCACTATTAAAATATGGGTTATTATCTTGGATTTTATATTATATTAATTGGTATAACGCAAAAAAACAATACTGTAATAAAATTTTGAATTTAAGCCACTAAAACCTCATGACACATGCAGTAAGTGATGCCTGGATGGATGAAGTTATAGTACAAATGTGCACATGTAAAATCAAATCAATGAAACACTACAACAACATCTTTATATGTTTCAGCTGAAATGAAGAAAGGTCACTATAAAAAAAGTCATCCAACCTGCCACCCCCAATATCAAGATCCTATGTTGCATTTCTAAGGAAATTGATCATTCGAGATTAGATCAATGTAAAATTGTTCTGTGCACAGAAAACAAGTTGCATCTAAAAAAAAGTCGTTATTAGGAGAGGTCATAGCCACTAGAGACTACTATAGTTGTATTACAAGTTTTGTTTTTATATCCCAAATTCTTATGCTTTTCTTCTTCCTTACAATTTGTTTCCTATTTTCTTGTGAAATGGTAAGCCTGGTGTAGGTTCACTTATTGTTTAAATATTAGGAATCACGGCATCATTGTCTTTCTACACATCTGCTAAGTAGTAACTTGCTTGTATTTCTAAACCATTAATTTCAATCTTGTTTCTCAATTTCAAATTCCTTCCTAACCAGATTTCCTTGTTCACTTAGCAACGAACTTACACTTTCCTGAAACTTTTTTTGGAACAAATGGTGGACCTTGATATAAATACTTTCTGTAAATTTTGGCCATTTTTTGTTTCATAAAATGGCCAAAATTTATTTTTGTTATTAGGCATTTTCTCTAGTTTTCCTGCAGGAAGTCCACATGATGATACAACATATGCATATATTTTCTTCTTGATATCGTTAATTTACTTGGGATATTGCTTTGAAAATCAACAAAAAAAGTTATTATATGAAAGGTATTTCATAACAATTTTGGAATTACTTTAAACTTTAAGTAAAAAGCTTGTGAATTTCCAAAGTACTTAGCTATGTTTTATCTAAAAGTTAATTTTTATGGATGTTAAATATATATACCCATATGCAATATGGATTTGAAATAGAATGAAATTCATTTATACTTTGTGTTAAAATATTATTACTGCAATTTATTAATTTTAAAAGCATTTTGACTTTTTTATGTATTGTATTTAATTTAGTTGGCTGATGAGTAATGTAAGCTGCAAAAGTGCTTCCAAACAACTATAAATATAAAAAATACAGTACTTTGAACTTTGTGGTCCTTTTAGTATTTCTTGATATTTATACAACTCTCATCTTTCCTGAAAATGGTTGAAAATTACTGATTAATGCAAATGCCATAAAACGAATATGTAATGTCACAAGTGTAGTATTTAAAAAAGTACATGATAAAAACCTCATATTTTTCACACCAAGTTAAAAACTACTCCCTATCTTTCAGTAGTTAGCACTAACTGCTAACCAAATTACTGCCTTTAAACAAAATGTGTAGAAGTGATAAGAAGCTTTCTCACAGGCCAAAACTATAAATAAACTACTTCTTCAGCCAATGACAATTCTGAGAAACAAATGCATGAGTAGCATTAACATAAAGAGAATTTTCATAATTGCAATAGAACAAACATGGAAGTGGAAATATGCTAAAACAGCATACGAAAGAAACAGTTTTGGAAAAAGACACAAAAATGTTGATAATGTGCAGAATACAGTTCTTTTAAAACTGGTGGTACACTGCAAACTACAGATGCTAAACTCTTGCAACAAGTCAACTGAAGGATATGAAGTACATCAAAAAGCAATGTTAGGTTAGTCTAGACATTTATAAGAAGTTAAATCCTTAATGCCAAAGTTTCAGTTTTTCTGACACACTGGATAATACACATTTTTACTTTCTATACTCCACAAATTACAACTTTTTCTCTTGCAATAAAAAGCTATGTGCTACTTCTCCAAAATCTGAATAAAATAGGGTGAACAATACTGACACCTATAAATTTATTAGTTTTCATAATTTTGAAAAATATTCCATATTTATTTAAACTGACTCTAATTCTAAACTTGAACACCTATTAACAGTTCTTTTCATATCTTTAAAGTCTAACCACTTATATGAAAGATAAATACATATGGAATAATTTTAATTCTCAACTATATTTTGCCTAATGAACTGGCATTAAGAATTAAGACAGTAAGATAAAATATTAAATTTTTCAGTTCAATTTATAGAATAATGCTTTTGATTATATAATGGTAACAGGCTTTGCTTCAAGTGTATGGAAACTTAAAATTTGAGTTCATACTATTTTAGAAGCAGCATAAATATTTACAAATGCTTAAAAATTATAGACCTTAAAAACTGACATATCTTTGTTAAAACTTTAATACATACCCCATTCAGAGAGCTTATTATTCCTTGTATGATTTCATAATCAGAATCTGGATCTAAGGGAGCATTATAATAGCTTCCATAGAGTTTACCATCACCAACTGTAAACATTTCTTGAAAAGATGATGAGCTTAATTCAGCTGCAATGTAGAAAGGAAGTCCCATCTCTTGTGCTTCAGAATAATTATATAGCTGATCAGGATTAAAAAACACAATATCACTTTTCTCTAGGACGACCACACGATAGGCTCTACAGTAAAAGAAAAACTTCTAATTATACATCACCAAGAACACTGAATATCAGAATTCCTTTAAAACTTGAGCATTTGATTTAATAGTACAAAGAAAACAACTTATTTTCTGAAAATTATTAAATGTAAAAAATAAAATAAACCAATGTGAGCCTTTAAAAGGCATAGACAATTAGACGTGATTTAAGTTTCTTTTTCTTATTTTAGGTTTGTTTTTTTTTATACAAAACAACAAAGGATAGCTACACCAAAGAACTTTTTTTTAAAAAAATAACAAAGAAACAAATCAATGAAAAGAAATTGTAAGTTATAAAAATATGAATTTTTTTAAAATAAAAGTAAAAACTACATAGGTTTGTGACCTGTAATAACATGGTAAATTTGGAAATTGTCATATTTTCCAATGATCGTGGCCATTATTGTTATAGCTTCATCACAAGATAAAATATGCCTAAAATAATGTCACTGCTGAATGACTAAGCAATGAAATTAAAGAAAAATATTGACATTTATTTTTAACTTGAACATCTCACTTCTCCCACACTAGAGAAGCAATTGAGGAATAAAATAACTATAGCCAAATATCAATGGTAGGTTTCATCTTGAAAAGTATATTGAGCCAGTTCTTACCCAAGTAGCCTGCCAATTAGCCCAATGCTTTGGTCTGATAACAAATATAAAATACATATACATACATGAAATAAACAGTTGTTCAATGTTACCAGTGGAGGTTGATTTGGCTGCAGTATCAGCAAAAATCATTCCTTTGAATACAAAATTTACCAGTAATCCAGAAAAAGTAAATCAATAATATAGAGAACAATGAAATATATGCCAGTGATTTAAGAATATCCAAAAAATATGGGTGATAACAAACATTAAGTAATTCCAAAGTTAAGCAAATCAGTACAGATGATACAATTAGGATACTGTTTAACTTGTATTTAAGCTAGAGCAAGTGAAGCTGCATACATGTCAACATTAACCAAAGAATTACTAAATATTTTTTGCCATAATCTTGAGCATGATGGGTGGGAACCAAAATAGCTGGCACAGTATGGCAATAACCAATACTCACTAATATCATGGTCTTTGCCACTGAAACAAGAGTAAAGTAAACCAAGTGTTGCATTTCAAATTAATACCCATTACATCAGCAGTGGATGCAATGATATAGGGAGCAAAATGAGCACTCCAGTCATTTCAGATATTTCATTCTTCAAGGTAGAGATTCATTAAACAGCTGGAACCCATTCATTGAATAACCCTCCAAAAAATATATAATTCAAAGTTGGTAAAAAGGTCCTACTCAATTATAAGTCCACTTGATGAGTTCAAAATACTAAGAGACATGACTCCATAATTATTATCCCAGTAGCCTTTGAGCACAATAGGAAGAACACAATCTAAATAAGATAAATCTATTACAATAATAATAATACTTTCCGTATGTCCTGAAAATGCATATGCACCTTTATTTAAATGCATATGTGCATGCACTTCATTTCAATAAATGTATACAAAAGCCAAATGTACATATACTCAAAACAGACATTCTGTATACAAATACATTATAAGCTTACTAAACTTTTTAAAAAGGTCTAGCATTAAGCTGTAGAATAACGTTATAAGTTTATTTATTAATAATATTAAGTATAGTAAAGTTTAGCCCTAACTAAACTAAAGGAAAAAACACATATACAAGCTAATGTTAACATATCTCTATCATATACAGGCCACATTTAATAAAGGCTTAAATAATGTTAGGCATATAATAAGTGCACTTATAGTGTCCATGATTTGAATTATTTTGTATTATTCCAAAAATTCTGTACATGAAGAAATGCTGTTGCAATAAAGATGCTAATTTCCTATCAAATATTTAATGACACATTAAATTTTAGTACAAGTTAATATAAAATAAAAATATATACGTATATACATACACTAAAAGAAAAATTGACCATGCTATAAACACAATGATTTTAGTAAGAAAAAAAAAAGCCAAACAACAAGCAATGACTGAGAAACCACGCAACTCGTGAAAAATAACAGGTGCCAGTGAGAAAAGAAGAGAAGTCAAATTTAAGAAAAGTGGCATTGGAGCCTCATGAGTTAACAAATCTATATCAGGTAATTTATGTTACATTAAATTGCAGTGGTACTTGTTGAAAAGAAAAATCACCTACATGTGAATTAAAACATTCAATAATATCTAAAAACAAAATATTAACCAGCTGAAACAAAATACATAAATACATACATTTAACTTATCTTAACACACAAACAGATAATGCAAACAAATAATTTACTTCAATTTTTATTGTGAAAAGTTACTACAAGCTAAATTCATAAAACATTTTGTTGATATTAGTAACCTCTTAATACCAGTGTTATGGCCAATATGTACAGGTTAAACAATCTAATATTTCTAAGCTTAAGGTCACCCACACATTAAATTTCAAAACTAAAACAAAAAATTCTAATACAATTCCATCATTGTTTTTACTTTACAGTATTTTATAGTTTATGTTTTAGCACAATATTATATAACACTAATCAAGTGTACTCAACAAAGAAAAATTCAAAACTCCCCAACTTTCATTCTGTAAAGCATGCATGGCCATTTAATGGTTTTCTTAACATTTATTTTGCTCACTCCAGGATACTGGCTTTTATTTTTTTAAGAAACTATTGTTTCTTATCAACTAAGTAATAATGATTAATGTTTCTTTTCCAATCCCTTTTCCTTCTCTATCAAGTTTTATCACTATAGCTACTATAGAAGAACAGACATACCCCTCCAAAGCATTCAAAGGATACCCCTGTAGATGGAAGAGTAAGATTGGAAGATCTGGAGAGGGGAACTGCACCACATTTGATCCAGTTAAGAAATGTGTAAAAATCATGGTAGAAAATGAGAGGAGCACACCCTTATGGAAGAGAATGTAGAAGGAAAGTGATCCTAGCCAGAGAATGATATAGTGATGCAATCCCACAATAAGAAAGTGGGTAAATGAGAGCTGTACTAAGCAAGTCAACTACATCCAAAACCTCCTCATAGGGTGCTAACATCTGCAAGGGTAGAATGAGGATCCTACAATCTTCACCTAAAACCATGAACTGGGAAATTTAGAACTATTTCAGTTCCTAAGCATTACACAGGAGTAGCTTTGAGCTATCGATCTGGGAATACGTCATTCAATATCAAAAGGAAGTCTGTTGTATACAATCAATTTGCACAACCATGAAAGAAGTCTGGACCATCCAAAGGGCAATAAGATCCATGTAACAAAATAGAAAAAGGGAGAGCTAAGGACAGAATTGGAATATTCCAACATATCTCTACAGTAACCCACAACATAGAAAGAGGAATAGAGGGAGAAAGATAACAAAACACAAAACCTGGTGAAGGCTTATGTTGATTGGTTTGCTCAAAAACCAAAACCAGCCAGGCACATGGATTTGAGATAAAACAGAATCACAACTTAAAAGATCTCAACAACATATAAACAATGTTTGTAAATAAAGTTAGAGCCAAAGACAACAAATAAGATGTGTAAAAAAGAAGAGACAGGATGTCCCCAGAAAACCCCTCAAGATTTCTATGAAGATCCTCAGACAGGAGATGGATCATGAGGATAAGATAGAGAAAGGAAAATAAGGAAATGATGAAACTAATGGGAGATTAGGGGCCCACCCCTTAGATGGGCAAAACCAACAGCTCCAGCTGTTGGCTGAGATATGGACAGTCATCCCTATGAAAGGCAAGAATTGACTGGTCCAAAGCCCAAGGGGAGACAAGATTTACTGACAACCATTGCTAAACTGAGAAGCAAATTGGTCATCATAAGCTCAAATATTTAGGAACAGGGGAAACACCAAACAGGGTTGGGAAGTATAGTCATGCAATAACAAAGGTCATGGGTCATAAGATAAAGGAACAAGGGATAAAATGACACACATCTGAAAAGTAAAATTTAAGAAAACTGTGGATGGCTGAACAAAATTCTTAGGGAGGGTATGGGACAGCACAGCAAAATCAGGAGAAAACATGATCAAAGTACTCATCAATCTGACCAGGTTCTACAGATTCAGGAAAAAGACGGGCAACACCTGTAGATAAAGGTTGATCCATATAATGTTTGAATTCCTGGTGAATAAACATAAACAAATCTTTCACTGGGTTGCCAATATCTGAAGCCTGCATTATAGCACCTGTCAATGGTGTTACATCTGAAGCAGTCACATTAGCTTTGAAATTCATGTTGAACTAGATGAAAAAAGTGTTTGAAATAAGGAAGGTATGCGGCCAGGAGGATGGTAAGTAAATGGAAATAATGTAAAAAAAAAAAGTGTGTTTTCTTATAGCAAAGCCACATCGAGCTATCTGCTGAGCCCACCGAAAGGAATCAAACACCTGATTTTAATGTGGTAAGTCCGGAGACATACCACTGTACTAGCGGAGGGCACAAAAAAGAGTATGTGAAAATAAATTAAACCACTTTAAGAAAAATATGATCTCAAACACTGAACAAGAAAAAAAAAAAGTTGCCTGAGTATAAGCACTGCCAAACTGGAAGTAATAGTTTAGCAAAAGTGCATGGAATAAGTCACATGTTTCACCTGAGTATGCTCCTATTGGTGGATATATAAGGCCTAATGATTCACATGGAAGACACACTGAAATCATTTAATTTCAATACAAGTGGTTTGGATTTAGAGGGCAGCAATAAATGAGAATAACTAATCTTGTGAGTGGAGAGAAGTGCTGTATCTGATTATATTTACCAATATTCAGTATAAATACTTCAGTGTATACTTTTTGCAGAAATATCACTAACATGAATTGCTGTCAAAATCATCACATAAGACCACAAAGTACTGATATTACATTTATTCCTTATTTTCATTAAAAACTGGTTTGGGTTTGTCATTTTATGGTTTTCACACACAGCTACTCAAGGAATATCTATGCTAGCTCTCTCTAATTTTGAAGTGATACACAAGAGAAAAGAAAGCTAGCCAATGCCACTCCTTGCTAAATCTTTAGTTGTCTTTCATCAGCAAACAGTGTAATTGATTGTCCTAATAATAATGCCACCATGGCTTAAAGGGTGAACATGATTTATGATGCAATTTGTTTCTGCAACCAGTAGATAAATGCCTAGTGACCAGGTTATGCCAGGCCATTAAATACTGGCAAACATAAAATTTGCTGGATATGTATTTTGACCAATTTTGATGAAACATTATCAAATGTAATAATATACAATGATACTGATGTCCTATGTGGTCAATAAGACATTAATTCACTTTATACAGTTATTTCCATAAATGCTTTTTAAGAGGAAATTTAGTATAAAGTTTCTTAGAAATCATAATACTTTTTGATATAATGTGACTAAATCTGGTTTTATGTAATGATTAGCAGAATTGGTGAATCACTTTCATCAACACAGTTTCTTAACAGTTTCCACCAATGTTAATTTTATAATCCACACAATTTAGAAAGATACAGAACATTCCTTACCACTTATCAATGTGATACTATTAAAACCAGGACACATCATCTTTTAAACACTTGGTATTTATTCTTAAAGAAAGGAGCATGAAGGTATTTGTTAGAGAGCACTATAATTTCACAGATATCACATCCTCCTCTCATCCCACCTAGGATTAATTTTAGACAAATGTTTGTCTTGGTATTTTGTTTAACTAAACAAGGAATAACAAAGAATTTATTATAATAGTTTTTTAATCTGTTAATGTTTGTAAGATTAAAAAAAGTAAAAAAACCTATCTGGTTGCAGAAAGGTTGACATTAAGAGAGTCAGATATACAAATAAAAACAGTGATGACTTAAGAGCATTAGAATAGTGAAGTTATAGCTGAAGCAACATGATATAACATGTGTAGACAATATATTTATATTCCAGAAATGTAAAAGATCATGTGAAAACTACAAGTTAAAAATAAAAAAAGATAAACTTGAATAATGATAATAATAAGCAAAACAATGTGTGACCTGAAGTAGGAATAAGAAGTAACGTTTGAGGACTTAGTAACATATACCTCCAATTTTACTCCACTTTCACCATTGGTTAGTGAATTGAGCCCAATGTTCTTTAATGCAATACAATATAAATTAGACTAATTGCAAGTAAAGTAGAAGCAAATAAAATACAGCATACAAAAATGATATGGTTTCTCTAAAGGAAATTTGGCAATTTCTACAAAACTGTACATAATATTTAAACTTTATGCAAGTATGGAATACCCTAGAGAGTTTTAAAATTTTAAATTCTAGTGGTTGGTTGTATAAAACTACCTCTAACCTTCCAATGATAAAAATGAATAACTCAGTCATCTACAACAAATACTTAAAACACATGGCATGGTAACTATAGGACCCTTTAAAATATAAATTTGATTTTTTAAATCAATTTCACATTTATGGTACAATAAAAAACCACTAGCCATTTACTATGCCATTATATATATATATATATATATATATATATATATATATATATAAAACTCCTGAAAGTATTGGCCCTAAAACCAGTTTTCAAACATATGTATACATACCATACTAGGCCTAACAGTACCGTGTTAGGTTATTTTGTTGACATACATTGTGCAATAAAAATCATCTTAAACTTTAATATTAATATACAGACAGACAGATAGATGATCTTCATATTATTCCACTTTACACATAAAACTTATCTTGAATTCCTTTACTAATTTATGTGGCATGTTCAGAAAAATACATCCATTCTTTACCTGGCCTGAGAATAAAATACAATTATATGCATGAACAATGACCTCAACAGTTCTTGCAAACAATTAACTGCTAAAATAAGCAGCACAATAAACACAGAGAGAAATTCATATAACCATTACCTTTCTGTAACTTAGAAGCAATAGAAAACCATTATTAACCTGCAAGCAAAAAGGCCCTCATAGACTCAAGATGCCTTGAAATGAAGCAAGAAAATTTTCAACTTTACAACATAGAGTAACTGCAAAAAGGAAGTAAATCTATAGTAAATAGGCTGCAATACAGAAAATAATCCCAGGTTTCATAAGATAGGTACAATTTTATTAGCTTCAGAAAGTTGCAAATTGTAATAAAAAATATGCATGTATAGATATATATGTGCAGATAATTTTTGACATCATTAACTCAAAAAAACATCTATTTTCAAAATATATGGATTAAAAATAAGCTTCAAATGAGTGTTTATATTACAAATTTGTGGCTTAGTTTCATTCACTGTCAAGATGCATCCATGCAGATTGAAATTTGATAACCTACCATCTCATTAATAGTTACAGTAGAGCAAAACTCAAATACTAGGACTAACTTTGTTTTTTAACTATTTCATTCAAAAGAAATGTTAATGAAACACAAATTACATGAACATATAAAATGTTAACACTTCAGTTACAATTATATTTTGGACGTAACTTGAGGGGATACACTATACAAATAATTTTTTAAAACTTGATGTTGTATTTTAATCTTACAGGACATCATGTTAAAAAGGGTTAAAAAGCAACAGGTAAACTGTAACATCATTAATAATTACTTACATTATAGGTCCTCTCTGAGAGCTATAACTCTGTAACTGTATATACATGATTTCACCTTCTCGCTTAACAATTTTAACAGGAAAGGGCTTCTCAGGAGCTAGAAAGAAAATACTACATTTAATTACATACTTTACCTCATTATGCTTGTATATACTGAAACATACCCAAGTATTTTTCATTTAATAATATTCTTCATAACAACTGTACGTAAATACTTCAAAAAGGACATTTCCTCATTATTATGAATGTAAAACTTAATTTCTTACAACTCATTATATTTATAAACATATTTAATGCACAAACATATAAGTGGGTAGACAGGTTACAGTGCTTTAGTATCACATATACATATCTTACACATAATCAGTATTAATATTAACCTTAATTCTGAGAATTATACTGAGGCCTTATGAAACATTTACTTTCATTATTTAATAATACACTGAAGAACATGTAAACCAACAGAAAACAAAAAGTCTAGCAAACACTTCTAAAAATTATTTTGCATTGATCTTTTTAACAGAAGAATATTTAAGTAATTCAGTCATATAAAAGTGGTTGGCTAAAAACAAAATTAATAATAATAATAATCAAA
The DNA here is from genome assembly GCF_004210375.1 of Tachypleus tridentatus. Taxonomy (NCBI): domain Eukaryota; kingdom Metazoa; phylum Arthropoda; class Merostomata; order Xiphosura; family Limulidae; genus Tachypleus; species Tachypleus tridentatus. Next base: position 115,889,088 of record NC_134826.1, read on the forward strand.
TACAATAATTTTCTCCCATTATCTGGTTTAGTGTATTTAATAACTGTGACTAATCTTTCAAAGATAGCAGCTATTTATGCAATTAATTTAAGTTTTGATTAACATATTAGTAGGAAAAGAGTTTGTTTTTATTTGAATTTAGTTTCTATATAGATAAATTATTTTAGTTACCTAATAAAATTCATGATCACATATAAAAATTAACGAATTTAAAAACTGTCATGCTATGCCAATGAAGGTTACAAGTTTTTCAAAAAGTTTGTTTCATAAAGCAATCATTTTATTCATGTTTATGTAACTTGTATAAGGAGAGTTTTTAAGACCTAAAATGTAAGGGAGTGCTTCATGCATGTAAATGTATATCAAATACAATATTGCTAAAATATTAACAGAAATTTAAAATAGAATTTTTAATTTGAATAGTACCTTGTCTACCCTGGGGCTAAGCTGAGACCTCTCAGTTTCATGTACAGCTGTCCTTAATTTTGAAAGACTGATCTGAAGGAAGGCAACTAATCAGCAACAACTTCTACAACATAGACCTTGTCTAAACTTTTGAACTTTATTATGGGAATGACAATGAACCCACCAGTTAAAAAAAAGCACATGTTCAGCAGTACCACATTTAAAACCTCAGATCCTTTAACCTGCAGCCAACCACACTAACTACTTGGCCATGCCTGTCTCATAGATATTCTAAGACTTTTACTGATTAACTTCTTACAGCATTGAATATACTCTAAAGGGATAATATATTATGAAAAATAATTCATATCCTGTTCACTTTATACTGTAAGTGAACATGAAATGGTCCTTTACAGTTAAATTTGAACCGATGATATAAAAAAAATTCTGAAAAATAAAATTATTTCTCAACTTATAAATGTCTGCAAGCTATACTCACTGGCAACCTCTGTCCATGCTACAACTGAAGTCCAATCAGTAGCTTCTTTTTTAGTAACAGCCCACACACTCACTCGATACTGAGATGCAGGTTGAAGACCAAAAAGGTCAGCTTTTGTTGTGGTATTTGAAAACAACCATTCCATTTTTCTTGCAGTTTTATCTCCACTTGAAGACACTGGAGTAGCCAAAACCTACATAAAATTGTATACTATTAAGGTAAAACTAGATACACAATTTTATTTTTTAAGTGGATATGCCACATGCATTTATATGTATTAAGAAAAGTTTAGTGTACTACACTAGTTGTTCAGGATTGTTGCTTTAAAAACTAGGAAACTACAAAGCTTGAACTTAATTCATTAACTATAATATTTAAAGGCAAATATAATGTTTTGTATAAAACAATGTTTTCAAATAAAACTGAATGAAATTTGTCTCTGTCTAAAATAGGGAAAAATTAGTTTATAAAAAACCTTTTAACATAGTACTTAACAAATTCACTAGTAACAAAATATCAGCATTTCCATGAGCTAGATTTACATCAAGAGCTATGCTTTTAACTTGACTGATACAATAAGTTACACATCAGCATTCATCAACTATGTGCAGAGATTAGTGTCATGCACAGTAAGTGATTACATCAATTAATGTCACAAAAAGAGCATTATGTAATTAGTTTTTGATTATTATTATTCTTTTAGACCATTCAAACTATTATTATTTTTGGTTAATTCAAATTTTTCTAGCTAAACTGATTAGTCATGAAAGTAAGCAATTAATCAAAATTAAGTTTATGATTATTACTAATCAGTGATGACAAGAAAACCCACTGGCAAAGAAAAATATATATGTAAAAATGACTGGTTTGGGCTGAGAAAATTTTTATGTAGAGGAGCGAACAATGTTTCGACCTTCTTCGGTCATTGTCAGGTTCACAAAGAAAGAAAGAAGTAACTGACCGATAGCTGACAAGATGTTTGAAGGGGTTTGTGTAACTAAGTGTAGGAATGTAGAGGGCATGCTTAGGTGTTTGATTATATTTATTAATATAGGTATAAAAGTGTTCCTTTGTATTGGTTTATTTTGGGCTTGAGTAAGGCTTCTTTAATTTTGCTATTGTTTATGTTTGTTTATTTAGTATTTGGGTGTTTTCTATGGTTATGTTGTGTTTATTTGATTTAAAGTGTTCGAAGGTGACTTTTTGTGTTCTTTGAACATTGACAAACACCACACCAACATTTATACAATACAATGTGATAACTGCCACAACTTCTATATTGGAGAAACAAGTAGAAAAATGGAAACCAGATTCAAAGAACACAAAAAATCACCTTCACATGTTTTTGAATGCTATATTGATTGATTGATTTAGTGTTTTATGGCACAAAGCAGCGAGGCTATCTGCGCCAGACATTCGGTAAAAATGTAAAAAATAAATAAAATAAATAAATAAATGTAGTAATAGACATAAATGGAAATGAAGGTAAAACAAAAAAGTATAAAACCAATGTTGACACCTAGTCTACAATGTTAAGATAGAAGGCAGAGTATAAGAAGTTGTAAGGTATTTACTCTAGCAAAAAGGTAATGATCATAACCCGCCAGGAAGACTAACAGGTAAGTTCAAGAACCACCGTCAGTCACCTGAAGTTGGTCTTTCCAGTCTTGGTTCCAGGTTATGTGTCATAGCAACCAATATCAAAATGTAAAAGAAAAGATGTTTTAAAAGACACTCCGCAAAATCGTAATAATGAGTAGCCAAATGTCCAGTAAAAAAATAAAAGTCAAGTAAATGGAATAAAATTTGTAAAAGTAATTGAAGATAAAAGCAAAACGGCAATTAAAACAGAAAATGGCGTAAAAACCAATGTTGACATCCAGTCAACAAAGTTGTAAAGAACTACCTGTAGCAGAATGGTAATGATCATAACCTGCCAGGAAGACTAACAGGTAAGTATAAAAACCACTGTCAGTCACCTGAAGTTGGTCTTTCCAGTCCTGGTTCGGGTTATGAGTCAATATGGCCAGTACTAAAAGTTAAGTAGTAAAAGTGTGAAATGATATGCAGCAAAAGTATAATAACAACTCGCCAGGATGACTAACGAGTAGTTCAAACGAATAGTTCAAACAGTAGCGTTAGTCACCTGAAGTTGGCCTTTCCAGTCCTGGTGTCGAGTTATTTAATGTTCTGGCCATTGTCCAATGTCAAATTGAAGGAGAGAGATTAATACTGTAAAAAAGGAACCACAATTAAAAAGGTGTAATGAATAAATATGCAACACTTAAATGAGATTAAAAAGATTAATGGCCATTAAAAAATTAAAAACATTATCAAGGTGGACGGAGTCACCATCACCAATAACTCTGTCCAATGTTACAGACTGACCCTGGGAAAAAATATGTTTAAAATATTGCCGTCGCTGAGAATTGTAACGATAGCAAGAAAGTAAAACGTGACTGATAGTGATTTGAGTGTTACACAAACTACACTTTGGTGCATCAGTGCCAGATAAAAGAAAATGATGAGTTAAAAAAACTGACTAGTGAGAACAAGTTCCTCCTTCCGAACTTTACGGAAGCTAGATGGCCAAAGTCCAATTTTGGGTTTGATTTTAAAAAGTTTGTTGTCACGTTGCTCACTCCAAGTGGACTGCCAGCTGACACGGAGCCGAGCCTTGAAGACAACACCATAGTCCATGTACGGAATAGGCATAGGAGTGATGGTGCTGAAGCAGACATATTTAGCTGCCATGTCTGCAAGCTCGTTCCCGCGAATACCAACATGGCCTGGTATCCAGAAAAACTGGATTGAAGTAGCTGCTAATGAGAAATGGGCCAGTCGGTTTCAAATATCAGCAAGAATAGAACTAAGCGAATCAGTATAAATAGTGCAGTTGGAGTACTGCTCAGCTGCAATATGATCCAGGGCAAGAGATATGGCATACAGTTCAGCAGTGAACACAGAAGCTGTAGAAGGGATTCTGCGTGCAACTACTGACCCATAGCAAACCATAGCAGAGCCCATTGAATTACCTGATTTGGAACCATCTGTATAAATGGGAACTGAATGATTGTTTGAAAGATATTCATTGAATAAAAGACGGTACTTCCAATCTGGAGTATCTGCCTTTTTTAGGTGACTGAAAGAGAGGTCATATTTGGGGGCTGTAATAAGCCATGGTGGGATGGGCCAACCTGTGGAATCTGCAATGTTATCCAAGGACAGACCCAATTCATCCAATTGCGCCCGGATGTGAAGGCCAAACGGAGCAATGACAGATCGTCTGTTCTGAAAAAGTACTACCCATCGAGGAAGGAAAACACATTTCCAGGTGGGATGCTTTGGTAAGGAATGAAGTTTCGAAGTATATTGTTAGGATAGTTGCAAAGGGCAAAGGTGTAGAGAAGGTTCATGAGATTCAATGTATATATTTTGAACTGGAGAGGGTACGGAAAGCCCCAGTGCAGAGTCGAAGTCCTTGGTGATGAATGGGGTCCAGCATCTTTAAGGCCGAGGGTCTGGCAGAGCCATAGACCATTGATCCATAATCGAGTTTCGATCTAATAAGAGCGTGATATACCTTTAACATTGAACAGCGATCTACCCCCCCAACTGGTAGAAGAGAGAACACGGAGGATGTTCAGTGCTCTTGTGCAACTGACCGGAAGCTGCTTTAAGTGTGGTATAAAGGTCAGTTTACGATCAAAGATAAGCCCCAAGAACTTGGTCTCCGGGACCACTGGCAGCAAAACTTCACCGATATGAAGTTCAGGATCAGGGTGAATACCCCGTCGACGGCAAAAGTGCATGCATACAGTTTTGGAGAGATAGAAATTAAAGCCGTTCACCAGAGTCAACTTCCGTACACAATTGAGGGCGGTTTGTAGTTGCCGCTCAATATATCTCATGTTTGACGACTGACATGAGATGTGAAAGTCATCGACACACAGCCCATTCGCAACAGTGAGAGGGAGTTGTTCAGTGATGGCATTTATCTTTATACTGAAGAGTGTAACACTCAATACACAGCCTTGAGGGACTCCAAGTTCCTGTACAAAAGAACGGGAAAGTGTCGAACCCATACGAACTTGGAATCTCCTGTCCATTAAAAAAATTTTTATTAAACATGGGTAGATGGCCACGTAACCCATATGTATGGAGGTCTCACAAAACGCCATACCTCCATGTTGTGTCGTAAGCCTTCTCTATGTCAAAGAATATTGATACAAGATGTTGGCGGTTGAGAGAGGCTTCTCTGATAGATGTTTCAAGACGAATTAGGTGGTCTGTGGTGGAGTGCTGTTGACGAAACCCACACTGGGTGGGCGAGAGGAGGTTGTTTGATTCAAGGAACCAAACAAGACGAGCATTAACCATCCTTTCTAATGTCTTACAGAGACAGCTCATCAAAGCAATTGGACGGTAGTTTGAAGGAATCTTGGGATATTTCGCTGGCTTAGAGAAAGGTAAAATAATAGCCTGGCACTAGGCATCAGGAAAAACATTCTCCTGCCAGATCCGGTTGAAAACAATCAGAAGGACATCAAGAGAAGCAGGAGATAGATGGTGCAGCATGTCATAATGAATATCATCAGGTCCAACAGACGTACTGGCAGACCGATGAAAGGCCATTTTTAGTTCCACCAGGGTAAAGGGACAATTATAGTCAAAGAAACAGTCAGTTCAAAAGGAAAGAGGTGATCGCTCTGCCCGAGTCTTGATGGCCAGGAAGGTGGAGGAACAAGCAGAAGTGCTAGATACCCGGCAAAAGCTTTCACCTAGAGTGTTAGCGATGTTCCGAATATCAGTCACCTCCTGACCATCAGAGAGTAAGATCGAGAGGGGGATAGAATTGTAGTGCCCATTAGCCTTTCGAATCCTATCCCACATGATCTTGGAACTGGTGGTAGAAGATATGCTGGTTGTGAACTTAATCCAAGATTCCTTCTGGCTGTGACGTCTTACCCACCTAGCATGTGCACGGGCCCGTTGGAAAGCAACCCGGTTTGAAAGTGTGGGATATCTACGAAAAGTATCCCAGGCCTGCTTTTGAGCCTTCTGTGCTAAGTGGCAAGCAGGATTCCACCACGGACGAGAATATCGTGGAAAATGTGTCGAGGTTTTAGGAATACACTGAGCAGCTGCATGTGTAATACAGTCAGTTACCGCTGCTATACAGTCGTCTATTGATAGCTGATTTACGATGGCAGGATCAAGTTCTGCGAGAGCAGTGAAAGTGGACCAGTCTGCCTGATCCAGCTTCCACCGGGCACGCTGGTAGGGTGGCATTGACCACGGCCAGTCTCTCTCAAAAGAATCGGAAAATGATCACTGCCTAGTGGATTACTGTCAACCCTCCCATTTTTCATGGATGTTGATAGACCTTCTCTGACTAAAGACAGTAAAGAAAAAAGACGTGGTCGTAAACCGAAGGGTTCTCCAGCCACTTCACCTACCCGTTCTTAAAAATGGTCACCTTGGTACAATGGAACTGTCGAGGTTTACGTTCTAAGGAGATCAATAGCGGTAAAGGACTGACTAGGTGCATGAAAGTAAGTGGAAAAACCAGTGTTGAAAAGAGAAAGATAGTGATCAGAGAGCATCCGCTCTACAGATCGGCCCCTCCCATCAATAATAGCACTTCCCCAGAGGGGATGATGTCCATTAAAATCCCCTAGAATTAGAAATGGAGATGGCAAATGTTCAACGAGAGCATCAAGATCTGATTGATCATATGTCTCTCCAGGGGACAGGTAAAGAGAACAAACAGTGATGGTATAACCCAAGGAAACACGGATGGCTACAGCCTCCAAGGGTGTGTTGAGTGACAAAGACAGGGTGGGCACATGTTGATCAACCAACAGTGCCACCCCTCCATGTACTCGACCATCACACAACCTGTCATTTCTGTACAGAGAAAACTGCGGAATGGAGACAGTATCAGCAGTTTTGAGAAATGTTTCTTGTAAAGAAAGACAAACAGGATGGTAGGAAGCAATCAGCCTTTTAATATCATCCAGATTAGAACGTAAACCTCGACAGTTCCATTGTACCAAGGTGACCATTTTTAAGAACGGGTAGGTGAAGTGGCTGGAGAACCCTTCGGTTTACGACCACGTCTTTTTTCTTTACTGTCTTTAGTCAGAGAAGGTCTATCAACATCCATGGATTCTGCTCTGGGTTGGGTGGGCAGGTTTTTGTTATTTGAAGGGGAATCCAGTGACTGAGGACGCGAACGAATAATTGTTTTGTCTCTTGTGGTGGGAGAAAAAGATGTATCAGAAGAAATGCCTGTATTTGAAACTAAAGGACGTGGATCTTGAGGTTTGTTGGAAGGTATGGGAGGAACAGAGATGAGTGTGGAAGTCGATTCATCAACCTTTTTAACCACGGAGGTCAAAAGGCTTTTCATTTGTTTTGAAAACGATTCTCTTGGAGGCACAGAGAGATCTGTCTTCACTCCCACTGTAGTTGTAGAATGAAGTGCAGCAGCATATGTCCGAGATGGAGTTGTGGACAGCAATTTCCGAGCCTCAGGATAACTAATGCTATGTGTCGTTTTCAAACGCTGCACCTCTTTTTCCTCCAACCATTTTGGGCAAGAATGAAAGTAAGAGGGGTGAGGACCATTGCAGTTTACGCAATGTGGGTTCATGTCACAGTCATAGGCATCGTGGTTCCCTGCCTCCACAACGAGCACATGTCAGGGAACCACAACAAGATGTCTTTGAGTGGCCGAATCTCTGACATTGGAAACATCAAGAGGGTTTGGTATGTATGGCGAACCCTGCAAATGAGATAACCTGCCTTGATGGTGGCAGGTGCACGTGGTGAAGTAAATGTTAAAACGAGGGTATTTGTTGGCAGTGTAACTCCATCTTTGTGAGTGGAGATGCGCCTCACTGCAGAAACTCCTTGAGTGGAGAGACCAGCGAGAATCTCCGACTCGGGAACGTTCTTCAAATCTCTTTCAACAATAACTCCTCGTGAAGAATTCAAGGTAGCATGGGGTGTAACCTCAATAGGTATATCCCCAATTGCCTTTGAATTCAAGAGGAGTTCACTGTGTTGGGATGTGGATGTTTCAACCAATATGTCACCAGATCAAGTTTCTTTACTGACTTTGGAGAGCCAGCAAGTCCCTCTAGTCCCTTTTGAATAAAAAAAGGGGACATTTGCCCTAAAGGTTTTCCAAAAGAGAATGTAATATAAGAAAATGAGGTACGTGTGTTACTGATATTGAAGATTGCTGTTCTGAGTATTCAAGACGTGGTCGCTTACCCATTGAATGTTTTTTTTTTTTAATTTTGTTTAAATTTTTTAGAGGATCCATAGGAAAAAGAAAAAATTTCGGTACCCACTGACCCCACCCACCATGGAGCCCTACAAGGGGACGCACCACAAAGTCACGCAAGGACAATGCAGCAACGCCAGGGTTTCGTGAGCACTATACCCAAACACCAGCATCAAGCACAATGTCCGCAACACCCGTTGAGAACTTCCAACACTGGTACTTGGTTGACTCTAGCCCAAGTGGACCAGCCGATTGACCCATGGGGGGCCACCCAAAGGCTGCCCGTCTACAGGAATTCAAGGCCAAAGTGGTGTGTTAGGGTTGGACCCATCAACCACCAGGATCCTCTCCTCCCCTTCACGGGTCGCCACTCACGGCAAACACGTGGGTGGATGTTTAGATCCCAGAGAAGGTAACCAGATAGAACAGAACCTTCCCTGAGAGGTCCCCTCACCACGCATGCATCGAATGCTATAACTATTGAGGATCACTTTATTTTGTTCACAAAATGTTAATAAATAAGTACTTTGTTTAGCAAACTTTTTTTTTTTTTATGAACATCAGTACTGTTGTCAAATTTAATGAATTCTTGACTGTGTTTAGAAAACCAGCTTCCATTCTAATAATGAAAGACATATACAATTGAATAAAACCTCATATAGACCTAGGGCCAAAACTATTGATTTTTTGTTTACATTTTTCTTTGGATGATAAGTTTATCAACAAGTTTATTTTCATTAACAAAAATTTAGAAATTTTAAAACAGATGTATTGTGGATATTTGTAGAGAGAAACCCACTGAATATTATTAATTATTTTTTAATTTATTACAGATTTCATACTGCATTGCTTTTTTTTTTAATACATTTCCATATACAACAGTTCAGGCTTAAAAACTAATAACTATCCAAATTATTGTTCTTGAAAATAAGGTTTCATCTGGCTTTACATAATCTTTCACTATCACTTACACAAAGTGAATTTTACACTTTAATTCTAACTATTTCAGCAATTATAACTCCAAAATATTTTATCATTTTCTGACATTTATTTAGTGTAAATCACAAATGTAAAAGAAAAATGTTATAATTCACATTTCTGTACAGTTCCAGAGCAAAATATATTTTTTGCCTGTCCCAAAGAAGAACTACCTTTGCTACAAAACTATCACACCTTGAAAGGATATTATCCATTTCTTGATTTTCAAGCATTTCTCTCAGCTAAATAGTCTCAGCTATTTACACTTACTTTGTACAAGCCTTGGTTAACAGTTTCAATTATTTTCTAAGAAAACACATCTGAAAACATCTATAAATGAAATTTGAATACAATTTGGTAAAGCAAAAATTATAACTCAAAAAATAGGTTGAATACCATCCTGATTTTTTTTGTAGTTCATATTCAGAGATGTAAGAATATATGGTAAAATTCTGAAAAGGCTGAATAACTGGTGACATGGTCAAACTGTGGCCTGAAGTAGGGCTATTTTTAGCTAAATCATAAAAAGTTGCATGCAGCTATATTTTTTTACAGGAGATCTAACAGACTTAATTACAACAGTTGCTGATTTATGTTATATATGTTATAGGAAATTAGAAAACAAAATTCAGCTTTGTATCATATTAAGTCTTGGCTTATTAAATAAACCAATGTTTTTTATGATTTTGGGTTTTCAAGTGATTTTACTGCTTCACTCTGCAAATCCTAAGAGATATAAACTTGGTTTGAGACCATTTTTGAATTGTGTGAGATAAATTCAGTCAGTATAGCAAATTTCAGCCTTCTATCACCATTACTCTTGCAGCTTCAAGCAGCCAAAGTTGCCTGAAAATGAATTTCCCAAAATTAAAAGAAATTAATTAAATTTTACAGAGCTGTAAATCAGAAACTATTAGAGATATTGATCTAATCTTTGGCAATTTTTCATTATATGGGCAGATGAGCACATGTGAATTGTTCAAGGCATTCTGTGGGGGTCACCTGCTGCTCCCTGGATGATTTGACATGAAATGGCCCTTACTAGTTATAATTATAGATATAATTTCTGTTAATAATGGTAATAGATAAGCAACACAGCAGGGTTTGTGATGCTGATAATGACCCATACTTTCATTAACTAATTAATAGATTTCAAAAGATAATAATAATAATCTTCAAGAAAGATGCATTATCACTTGTTTTGGAACATATAAAAATATTTCCTACATTTCTTAACATTCTCATTAACCCTCTTCCTACTGTCATGACTTTTTAGAGTTAGATTCAAAATCTAATTATTTATTATCATTGTATATAAATAAACTAAGCATGAAAACTAGTTAATAAACCAACTCTTAATATTATATAAATATTACTTTCTTAATTTTATATAAAAAAAAAATATTTAAAACCACCCTCAATCTCCCCTAGTATGTGAAATGATACATTTGCTTTCTTGATCTTCTATCTTCTCAGATTTATTTACAACACTTACAAGAAATACAAAAGTGAACATAAATTACTTAATAAAAAGTATTACTAAAGTAAAGCACAATTTTTATAGCCCTCAATCTTATTTGACAATGGAGCCATAAAATGGAAAATGAGATCCACTTGTCATATCCACCTGTCACATCCTCTCTTTCATAAATAGCCAACAGTTTCCAATTATATTTTATCCTATATTATCTTTAACCAATAAAAAAGTTAATTTTTCACAACCTATCAAATGATGTGCAATATTACATTGTTTCCTACACAGAGAGTATTTTATTTTGCATGCAGTTCAAACTTTATTCCCACTGGGATCACATCAACAAGGTAGCTGAATTTTTATTGGTTCTTATTGCACAGTTAGAAAGCCAAGAAAATAATGGTAGTTACAGGACGTTGTTTTTGCGAGTTATTATTCTGTGTTCGTAATGCAATATTAAATAAAAATAAAAATTATATAGTGTAGTAGAACCATTAGGATAAAACAGTAATCTTAAGTTTCATGAAGAACTAAAAGCAAAAAAGTTTCAGGAAAATACAATATTTTTTTGTTTTTCATGTGAATTGTTTATTTAACATTATAAAAGTAACTCAAAAGTAAAAAATTAGAATCTTACTAAATTAGCAAAGCTTAGATGAGGTGAGACACAGAAAAATATAAATAAAAGTTCTTCACAAGGTATGCTTTCAAGTAGCTTGTATATAGCGAATACATTATGTAATTTGACACTGTAACATGAGCTACAAATTTATATAGCAATTTAAATCATGTGGTGGGATTATTAGTTTTGCATAAATCAAAGTTTAATAATACAGTAACATTTAAGTACAAATAAATTTTAAATGTTTTGAGCTTCCAGCTATACAGGATAAACAACTGTAGTTTTCTATTATAATTTGCAGTTATTCTTGGAAAAAAAAGAAAAGAGTAATTTACATTTATTTTGTAATTTTTATGGTGGTTATGAGATTAATCAAATCCACTGAATGCTCAAAGAGTTTGGGTAGAGAATAAAATAGAAAACGTTCTCATGAAATTTTGAAATATATTTAAAAGGTTTTAGAGTTTGCATAAATGAAATTAGACAATTCTGAGATGAAAAAAGTACTTTTAATCTTTACATAAAAATTATTTTGCATTAAGACCAGTCATCACATTGACTCTGTATGTACACAGAAATTTTTGGTGAGAATACTTTATTACACTTTTGATTTTGTCTATTCATGTTTTGGCTTTTCTTGAAGCATTATGAGACAGAATCTATCTTTCAACAAAAACGCAAGAGATTTACTCTTCAATACATGTCACATTTATACAACAAGCCACAGATTAATTACTCATCAGGAAAATTACTCATGTATCATTTGACATCAAGAAAACACTAATTCAAACTGCTGATTAACGAGCTGGTGTCGACTATCAATAATCCATAAACCTACCTTTTTTATACCAATGGTAGTCATGCAAAAAATTGTTTGTTTAATCAATTAAATAATGCACCAAAGAATATAGAATAACATGCAAAAAATATACAATTTCCAATAATTATCCCAATTTTTCATGCTTTCCAGCTATACAACAAGAGTAGTTACAAATTCATCCAAGCTAGTTATTATCTTTCCTATGAGAACAAAGCATGTACTAAAGGAGAAAATAACAGTTCTCTGTTCAAAACACAATGTAATACAATACACATTTGCTAAATGAAAAAACTTGTTTTTTTATTTTGTCTACAAAAGACTTGCAATGTTTACTGTCAGCTTGTACAAGTTTGTGAAGATACACAAGACATTAAATTTACAGTATGGAAACCCTAATGGTCCATTTGGAGTTATAAACTCTGTCAAATTCACCAACTTTGCAGCCAGAAAGGTAAACCCTCTGCACATGGGTCAGTTATTTCCACCAATCCTGTAACCATTAAAGTTAACATTTTTATTGCCTGATAAATGTATTTTTAACGGACGTTCATCTTTTTGTACCTGGCTAAAAAGAATTGTATGATACTAACCTTAACGCAACTTTCAACTGATTTCATGTTTTAATATGATCTACACCTTACAATAAAAGCCTTCCACCAATAGATGGATCACACAACCACCTTCATTTACAGTAACTCCTCTTATTCAATTACCCTTATGATAACTTTATTCTTTGACTAGACAAGACCAAAATGTGCACCAGAGGTGGGAAGGAAAGATGGGAATGTACAAAGAGGTAATTATCCTTTGGAAATACATTTTTAGGTAAGAAAAATGTTTACTTCCAATACAATAACATTCCTCTCCTACAGGTTATCTAAAATCCAATGCTGAAATGAGGGAGGAGCTGGTGTAAAAGTTTAACTGCATAAGCAGCAAAAGGGAAACCCGTGAAGTGTGGCATTCATGAATGGGCTCTGTAGGGTCACACACAGGGTGCATCACATCTCTTCTTGACCAGAATCTAATTTTTACCTGGAGTGCAATAGGACAAGAGGCAAATGAGTGCTATATATTGCAGGGACAGATCACAGGTGGGGATGGTAATGAGCCATAGTGGGATGGGCAGACCAGTGAATATAGCATTGTCATCCAAGGAAAGGGCCAATTCAGCCAGATTCACCTGGATACAAAAGCTAAAAGAGACAGTGGCAGACCATCTATTCTGAAAAAGCATGGCCCACTGAGGAAGGAAAACGCAACCTCTAGTGGGATGCTGTGGTAAGGATCAAAGCTTTGAAGCATACAGTAAAGTTGCAAATGCCAGAGGTGTGGAGTAGGTTTGTAAGGCTCCGTGTACAAACTCTGGACTGGAAAGGTGTGGAAAACCACTGTGCAGAGCCGAAGTCCCACATGGTGAGCTGGGTCATTACTCAAGGCTGAGGTCCTGGAAGAACCATAGACCAGTGACCCACAGTCCAGTTTCAATCAAATGAGAGCATGATGAAATTTTAGCATAGAACATCAATATGCTCCCCAAGAGGTGGAAGAAATGACACCAAGGATGTTCAATGCCCTTGTACACTTGATGCATAGCTTCTTGAAAAGTAAAATGAAGGTCAGATTACGTTCAAAGATAAGCCACAATAACTTTGCCACAGGGATCACAGGAAGAACAATTTCACTGAGACAGAGCTTGGGATCATGATAAATATAGTCACATGAAAAAATTGGGACACCCCATGAAAGCCTGTGTATTTTTGTAACAATTTTGGATATATAGATATTTAATCTCAATTTTAACAATACTTAGAAATTATAGGAATATAACTAAGCACTTAAAACTGAAGAAAAGACTAAGATCTTCTGTAAAATGTAATTTGCAAAAATGCATATTCTAACTGAGGAAAAAGTTAGGACACCCCCACATTTATACCAACTTTAAATGGCTCAACTCACACACAGGTGTATCACACCAGGTGCATGTGATTAGAATATTGTTACTCAGCATTGTGCATGAGGCTTGCCCTATTTAAACCTCAGACATTTAGTTTGGTATGCTCCTGACTGTTGAAGTTAGAGTGAGCACCATGGTGAGAGCAAAAGAGCTGTCTGGGGCCTTCAGAAAGAAAACTGTAGCAGCTTACGAGTCTGGTAAGGGATTTAAAAAGATTTTGAAATCAGCCATTCCACTGTCTGGAAAACAGTCAACAAGTGGAGGGCTTTCAAAACAATTGCCAACATGCCTAGATCTGGTCGTCCAAGCAAGTTCACCCCGAGAGCAGACCGCAAGACGCTAAAAGAGGTCTCCAAAAACCCTAAAATGTCATCATGGGACCTACACAGGCTCTGGCTACTGTTGATGTGAAAGTGCATGCCTCTACAATCACAAAGAGACTGCACAATTGTAACTTGCATGGGAGGTGTGCAAGGAGGAAACCTTTGCTCTCTAAGAGAAACATCAAGGCCAGACTGAAGTTTGCCAGAGATAATGTAGACAAAGAGTAGGACTTCTAGAATAATATTCTTTGGACAAATGAGTCCAAAATTAAATTATCTGGACACCAGAACAGAGGACATGTTTGGCATAAATCAAATACAGCATTCCAGGAAAAAAAAACCATACCAACTGTAAAGCATGGAGGTGGAAGTGTCATGGCTTGCAGCTGCTTTGCTGTAGCAGGACCTGGACAGCTCACAATCATTGAATCCACCATGAATTCTACTGTGTATCAGAGGGTGCTTAAGAATCATGCAAGACCATCTGTACGAAAATTAAAGCTGAAGGGGAACTGGACCCTGCAACAATGACAATGACCCAAAACATACCAGTAAATCAACCAAGGACTGGCTGAAAACTGATAAATGGAGAGTCCTGGAATAGCCAAGTCAAAGCCCAGATCTTAATTCCATTGAGATGCTGTGGGGTGACTTGAAATGGTCTGTACATGCAAGAAACCACTCAAACATCTCACAGCTGAAAGAATTCTGCATTGAGGAGTGGGGCAAACTTTCTTCAGACTGATGTCAGGAACTGGTAGATGGCTGCGAGAAGGGTCTCACTGCAGTTATTTCAGCCAAAGGGGGTAACACTAGCTATTAGGGGGTAGGGTGTCCTAACGTTTTCCTCAGTTTGAATATGCATTTTTGTAGCATAACATTTATAGAAGATCTTGAAAAGTCTTTTCTTCAGTTTTACTTGTTTAGTTATATTCCTATAATCTCTCAGTATTGTTAAAATTGAGATTAAATATCTATATACCCAAAATTGTTACAAAAATACACAGGCTTTCATAGGTTGTCCTAATTTTTTCACATGACTGTACTCTGTTGGCAGCAATAGTGCACATAAATGGCTTTAGAGAAGGAAAGAGTAAAAGCTATTGTTGTTGTCCACTTCAATAAATGATTGAAGGTAGTCTGACACTGCCTCTCCCAAAAATCCTCATGCTCAATGATAGAAATAACATGTAGAAATTGTAAACATAGAGTCCATTTGCAACAGTAAGAGGAAGTTGTGTAGTGATAGCATTGCTCTTCACATTGAAAAGTGTGACACTCAAGATACAGCCAAAAGGGAATCATAGTTCCTTTCGACAAGAACAAGATGGTACAACCAAAGAAACACAGACAGCACAGCCTCCAAAAGTTTATCAAGTAATAAAGACAGACTGGGCACATGCTGATTGACCAGTAGTGCCACCCCTCCATACATTCGTCCATCATGCAAGCTGTCATTTCTGTTAAGAGAAAACTGCCAAAAGGTAAATATATTGACAGGTTTCAAAAAGTTTCCTGTAAGGAGAGACACACAGGTTGGTTGGGTGGTTGGTTTGGTGTTTTATGGCACAAAGCAACTAGGCTATCTAAGCCAAACATCCAATAAAAAGTTAAAATTAAAGTAAAATTGTTAAAATTCATAAAAAGACATTAAAATAAAACAAGCCAAAACTTAATTTTGGAATTAAAAACAAATAGCACCGAATTCAATTTTTACATGTAGTCAACAGTGGTAAGAGAAAAACTACAGTAATACAAGTTGTAAAGGACTTTCTGTAGCATAATTGTAATTATCATAACTCACCAGGAAGACTAATAGGTAAGTTCAAAAAACCACTGTTAGTCACCTGAAGTTGGCCTTTCCAGTCCTGGTTTTGAGTTATTTGACGTTACGGCCATTTTCAGAAAGTAAAGTAATAAAAGTTTTAAAAGACTTGCAGCAAAATTTTAATTACTATAACTTGCCAGAATGACTAACAGGTAGTTCAAACAATAGCATTAGTCACCTAAACTTGGCCTTTCCAGTCCTGGTTTTGAGTTATTTCACATTACAGCCATTTTCTAATTTGAAATTGAACTAGATGTACTTTGATTCTTAAAATGGAATCACATTAAAAAGGTCTAATGTATAAATTAAAAACTTAAATAGCATTAAAAAGATTAATGGCCTTTAAAAACGAAACAACATTTCCAAGGTGGACAGTGTCACCATTGCCAATAACACTGTCTAGCATTATGGATAAACCTTGGGACAAAACATGTTTAAAATTGTGCCGCCACTGAGAGTCATTACGACAGTAAAATGTGGCTTGTTGTGACCTGAGTGTTACACAGTAAAACACACTGATGCATCAGTCCCACATAAAAGAAAATGATGAGTGAAAAAACTTTGACCAATGCCTGCTCTACTTAGAACAATTTCCTCTTTCTGATCCTTATAGAAGCAAGATGGCCAAAGTATAACAGAGGGTTTTATTTGAAAAAGCTTATTTTCATGTTGCTCACTCCAAGTCAACTGCCAACTGGCATAAAGCCATGCCTTGAATACAGAACCACAGGCACAGCAGTGATAATACCAGAGAAGACAGACTTAGCTGCAGTGTCGGAGAGCTCATTCCCACAAATCCCAACGTGGCCTGGTATACAGAAAAAAATGGATAGAAGTAGATGTTAAAGAGAAATGAGCCAGATGGTTTTGAATATCGGCAAGAACAAGGAAAGAACTAATGTGAAGCGATTTCAAGGCCAGTAGAGAACTAAGCGAGTCAGTATAAATAGTGCAATTTGAGTACTGCTTAGCTTCTCTGTGATCCAGGGAAAAAGAAACGGTGTACAGTTCAACACTGAACACAGAAGCTGTAGAGTGAATTCTGTACACAACTACCGAACCACAACAAACCATGGCAAAGACCACACAGTCACCTGATTTCAAACCATCTGTATAAATAGGAATGGAAGAATGGTTTGAAAGATGTTCAGCAAATAACAGACAGTATTTCCAATCGGGAGTGTCTGCTTTTCTCAGATGACTTGAAGACAGGTCACATTTAAGGACTGTAATAAGCCATGGTAGGATAGGCTGACCAGTGGATACAGAAATGTTATCCAAAAACAGACCCAATTCATCCAACTGCATCTGGATACGAAAGTCAAAAGGAGCAATGGCAGTTCATCTGTTCTGAAAAAGCATAACCCACCAAGGAAGGAAAACACAAACCCAGGTAGGATGCCTTGGTAAGGAACTAAGTTTCGAAGCATAGGTAAAGACAGTTGCAAACAGTGGAGGTGCAAAGGAAGTTCATGAAACTTTGTGTATAAGTTCTGAACTGTGGAAGTGCAGAAAGCCAGGCGTAGAGCCAAAGCCTCTGACGATGAACAAGGTCCAGCATCTTTAAGACCAAGGTAGGATGCCTTGGTAAGGAACTAAGTTTCGAAGCATACGGTAAAGACAGTTGCAAACAGTGGAGGCACAAAGGAAGTTCATGAAACTCTGTGTATAAGCTCTGAACTGTGGAAGTGCAAAAAGACAGGCATAGAGCCAAACCCTCTGACGATGAATGAGGTCCAGCATCTTTAAGACCAAGGTCCTCATAGAGCCATAAACCAGAGATCCATAGTCTAATTTTGATTGAATAAGAGCACAATGCATCTTTAGCATAGAGCATGCAGTGCAAGAGTGTGGGATAACTATGAAAAGTACCCCAGGCTCGTTTTTGAGTCTTCCATGTCATGTAGCAGGCAGAATTCCACCACGGACAAGGATATCGTGGAAAACGTCAAAATTTTAGGAATACATTGAGCAGTTGCCTGTATAATACAGTTACTGCTGCCACATGGACATCTATTGATGGCTTACATATGATGGCATGATCAAGTTCTGCGAGAGAAGTGAAAGAGAGCCACTTTGATTGATCCAGCTTCCACCAGAGCACACAGATCAGGTGGCATGGACCACAGCCAGTCTCTCTCAAAATTATAGGAAAATGATCACTGCCTCATAGGTTATTGTCAATCCTCCATGAAAAGTGGTAGAATAGTGAAGGGGAGCAAATTGAGAGATCCAAATCATAAAGGACCGACTAGGTGCATGAAAATAAGTATAAAAACCACTATTGAAAAGAGAAAGGTTGTGATCAGGGAGCATACGCTCTACAGAGTAACCACTCCCACCAATATCAGCACTTCCCCAAACGAGATAATGTCCATTAAAGTCCCCAGGATTAAAAAAGGAATTGGCAACTGTTCAATGAGAGCATCAATGACACATTGATCATAGGTCTCTCCAGGCAACAGGTAGAGAGAACAAACAGTGATGGTATGACCCAAGGAAACACAGGTGGCTATGGACTCCAAAGGTGTGTCAAGTGAGCACATGCTGATCAACCAACAGTGCCACCTATTCCTGCACTCATCCATTACACAGTCTGTCATTTCTGTAAAAAAAAAACTGCCAAAAGGTGACTGTATTGGCAGGTCTCATAAATGTTTCCTGTAAGGACAGACATGCAAGATGGTACAAAGCAACCATTGCTTTGATGTCATGCAGATTATAACATAAACCTCGACAAATCCATTGTATCAAGGTGGCCATTTTTATTTATGTGTAGGGGAATTGGGTGGAGAGCCCTTCTGTTTACAACAATATCTTTTTCTTTATTCTCTTTATTCAAAGGAGGCCTGTCGACTTCCATGGATCCTGCCCTAGGTTGATTTGGCAGGAATTTGTTGTTAGAAGAGGATTCCAGCAACTGAGGATGTGAACGAATGATCATTTTACATCTTTGGGTGGGAGAAGATGCACCTGAGGAAATGTCCATACCCAGAATGAAAAGAAGTGGTTTTTGGGATTTGCTGGAATATATGTCAGGGACAGAGATGGGTGTTGACATTGATTCACCAACTTTTTTAACCATGCAGGTCAAAAGACTTTTCATTAGACAATTCTTTTGGAAGCACAAAGAGATCCATCTGCACTTCCACTGTAGTAGTGGAATGAAGTGCAGCAACATACATCCGAAATGAAGTGGTAAACAGCAACTTTTGAGCCTCATGGTAAGTAATGTTTTGAACCTCATCAAACGCTGCACTCCTTTTTCTTATCCAACCATTTAGAGCAAGAACAAAAGAGGAACAGGTGAGAGCAATTGCAACTGATGCAATGAGAGTCTGTTTCACACTCACAGGCATTGTGGTCCTTGCCACCACAACAAGCATATGTCAAAGAATCACAACATGATGTCTTTGAGTGACCAAACTGCTGACACTGAAAACATCTGAGAGGGTTTGGAATGTATACCATACCTTGCAATTTAGATAACCTGCCTTGATGGTGGCAAGTGGATGCAGTGATGTAAATGTATATCCCAAATCACCTTTGAATGTCACCAGAGCAAAGCTTCTTTACTAACTTTGGAGAGTCAACAAGTCCCTCTAGTCACTTCTGAATGAAAAAGGGAGATATCTACCCTAAAGGTTTGTCTGAAAGAGAATGTAGTATCAGAAAATGAGGGACAGGCATTACAGATGTTGAAGATTGATGCTCAGATTCTTCAAGACATGGTTGTTTACCTATGGACTGTTTATTCACTATTTTATTTCAGTTTTTATCTGGAGGATCCATAATAAAAAAAAGAATATTTTGGTGCCCACTAACCCTACCCACCATGGAGGCTTACAAAGAGACTCACTACAATGCCAAACAAGAACATTCCAGTAATGCCAGAGTTTCATGAGCACTATACCCAAACACCAACATCAGATAAAGTGTCCACAACACCTGCTGAGAACATCCAACTCTAGTACTTGGTTGTCCCTAGCCCAAGTAGACCAGCCAATTGATCCTAGGCTGCCCATATACAGGAATTCCAGGTCAAAGTGGTGTGTTAGGGTTGGAACCCTCAACCACCAGGATCCTCTCCTCCCCTTCACAGGTCACCATGCACTGCAAACACGTGGGTGAATGTTTAGATCCCAAAGGAGGTAAACTGATAGAACAGAACCTTCCCTGGGAGGTCCCCTTACCATGTACAGGAATTCACACCAAAAGGAGATGCACAGAATGATAAGAATCAATCAAACCCTCAATGTCATTTATATTAGAATGGAAACTTTGACAGTTGCACTGTATCAATGTGGCCATTTTTATTTAGATGTAGAACCCTTCAGCTTATGACCACATTTTACTTTATTAAGAGAAGGTCTTATGACCTCTGTCAGTATATGTCAAATCCAGCAACTGATGTTGAGAGCAAACAATCATTAAACATCTCAGAGCTGAAAAAAATGGACCTGAGCATACTCCAGAAGCAAAACCAAAGAAAGTGAACATAAACAGTCACTGGAAGGATTGATGAGAACAGAGATTTGAGTACACATTGACTTGTCGACTCTCTTAACCACAGAAGGCAAAAGACTTCACGACTGGAGAACAACTATGTCGGAGGGATGGAAAGACCTGTCTGCACTGTAGCAGTGGAATGGAATGGAGCAGCATATATCCTATATGGAGCAGGGGATAGTAACTTCTGAGCCTAGGAATACAAAATATTGCTCACATATTTCAAACATTGCACCTCTTTCTCTTCCACCCCTTTAGGACACGATCAGAAGTACAAGAGAGTGTGAACCACCACAGTTAACAGTGTAGTTCACCACAAAGAGCACATGGTAAGAATCCACAACAAAATGTCTTTGAACAACCAAACACTGGAAATGTTGGAGTGGATTGAATACATATGGCCATACCTTACAGTTCAGATAACCTGCCTTAACAGTGACAGGTGGATGTAGCAATGTAAACATCAAAATTAGAACAACAGTAAGCAACATTATTCCATCCTTACAAGTGGATATATGGTGCCCCTCACAAATGCCTTGCCTGGAGAAACCAGCAATGGTCTCCAACTCAGAAATGTTCTTTAAATCCCTCTCAACGAATTTAAGGTTGGATGGGGAGTAACCTCAATGGGTGTATCCCCAATGGTCTATTAATTCAGGAAGAGTTTGGTGTGTTGATGTTTCTACCAAAATGTCTCCCGAGTGCAACTTCCTTACTGACTTGGAAGAATTAGTGAACCCCTTTAATCTATTTTGATTGAAAAAGGAAGACAATTGCCCTAAGAATTTCATAAATAATGAATGCAAAATAAGAAAATGTACAGAATCCAATTGTGATGGTGTCTGCACAACAGAGTTGTCTACATGTTGCCATTTTCCAATTATCTGTTTTTTCTTCAGTTTCATTATTTTATTTCATGGATTGGGGTATTCATTGTAAATATACACTTCAGTGTCATCTGTCTTCACTTACAATGGAACCCTACAAGGAGATGCACTACAATGGCAAACAAGGAAACTACAACAATTCTAGGGTTTTGTGAGACTACACCCAAACAACAGCATCAGACACAATGTCCACAAAACCCATTTAGAATATCCAACACTAGTACACAGTTGACCCTAGTCCATGTGGACCATACAACTGACCCTGGGAACCACCCCAAGGCCCTCCATCTACAGAAATTCAAGGTCAAAGTGGTGTGGACCCCTCAATCAGCAGGATCTTTTCTCCCCTTTACTCGTCGCCATGCACGGCAATCACATGGGTGGATATTTAGATCCCAGAGTATGTAAACTAAAAGTGCATAACCTTCTCTAGGAGGTCTCTTCATCACATACAGAAAACCACCTTTAAAGTCCCTATGTAAAAAAAGACAGACAAACCAGAACTGGACAAGAGCCAGACATGAAGGTGGAGGACATGAACTGGGTTGACAAAGAAGGTTGGGAGATAAAAGAAGAGAGATGGGGAGGAACAACTAAGGAAATCATAGTTGAGTGGGCCAGTAATGAGCAATCACAAAAACTTTGCATGGAGTATTATGAATGAGGGAGACTACCTGATGAAGTATTTGGATAGTAGGATAAACATAAAGAAACTTATCTAACCAATTCTGTCTGTAGGCATCTACACCCAGAGCCACAAGGATGAGAAATCAGGGATCAAAACAAAACTGAATGGTTATTGAGAACAGTGACAAATGCATTAATATGAGGAATACCCCACTAATGACAATACCACCAATAAAAACCAAAAGGATGAAGGGACCATTGCACTGGGTAAACCTGGTCTGGTAGGGAAAGACAGTCTGTCACAAAGTTGAAAGCATCCACTACATGGCATGTTATCAAACATATTGAATGATCATGGACCCAAAAGAAAATATCTAATGTTGAAAAACATTAGATACTGACTAGGTGCAATCTTAGTGATTGATATGAGCCATTACTTTTGAATTGCCAGAATGGATCATGATCAGTCAATTTTTGAGATGGAAAGAAAGTGATCAAAAGCTCTGCAAACAGTAAAGAACTCAAGAACATACCCCACAGACTAATGACCCAAAGCTTTCTGGTGAACGACTCACATAACCAAGCCCTGAAGGAATACATCCATAAACATGTGTAAATCTTACCACCAAGGAGGAAGCAGTAAGCTCACCAATGAATGAGGCTTTGTACATCCCCCATCAGACATCATCCACAATGCAAGGGATCCCAAGCAAGGTTCCACTGGTTGTGAAGGACCCATTAAAGGGATCACAAGCCTAGATGAGGGGTGTGAGAAGAGTCAAAACCACATCCCCAAAAATGAGAAGACCTTGCAAGTAGAAAGTGAAGGAGCAAAAATGGCATTCAGAATAGCTAGTTCCACAGAACTGAGCCAGAGAGAAGAAAGTTGTGACTAACTAAGATTACTGTTAAAGAAAACACCCAGATGAAAGAGGTACTGTGTACGACAAAGGAAGGACTACTCCAATTTGATCAACCAGCTTGTAAAGGAACTGACAACCATGAATGTTTGGAACGGGCCAAAAGCAGCCAGACATCCAAGTAAAAGTGGAAACCTAAGAATGATGAAGAGTTGAAGCTCTTACCTCCCAACAGAAAATGTAAGAAGTCAAATTCAACCTGAAGGGTAGGATACAAAATTAATATACATCCCTACAATGGACAAAATCATTCTAAGATGGGAATATGCAAATAAACATTAAAGACATCCATCTTGGTCACCCAAAGACACCTAAAAAAACAAGTCCACCAAAGAATAAGACAGGATTACATGGGGTGTAAACATATTGATTAAGATCAGATAAGTCATTGACTATTCTCTAGTCTCCTGTTTTTTTGGAAACTAAAAACATGTGGAAGTAAAATCCCCTAAACCATGTGAAGCAGGTTTTATTGCCTGTTGTATGAGGAGGTCTCATACCAGATAAATACTTGCTTGACATGGGACCACAAGGAGGTAGAAAGGAAACAAGCATGCAGGACAAGAGAGGAAGAGTAAGAAAAGGTTTAATTAATCCATCTGAAAAAGCTAAGTGAACTCAAACATCTTGATATAGATCTCAGATCTCATAAATTCCATCCAATATGTGAGGATAGGCCTGGTAAACTTAGCAGCTAAAATTTGTCATTATGACCAATAACATGTGCTTGTAACATTATAATTAGCTATGAGAATCAAGAAAAAAATTCCGAGTACTCAATACAGCTTAATCTCTGTGCTTGGAAAACAAAACATAGAAGATTTACATCTCCAACACAAAGTAAAAAAGGTGAATTAATAACTAATATATTTTGAAAAAAAAACCATGTTCAAACTTGTAAAAATGTCTGGTATGGGTAGAGAAAATTCTATGTAGCCATTTTAACTTGTATATTTTCTTCTACAAGTGGGTTTTCTCATCATCATGGATGCTCAAACTTATTTTTATGAAGAAAATTAACATAAATTTACCATATATATCTTAAATGAAATAAATATTAAAAATAAAGATTTAATGTTACATGCATGCAAAATTTACTGCACATCTTTGAATACCAGAGTTACAAATAAACTAAAAACTTTAAAACTCACCTCATATTTCTCAACAATGACATTAGGTAATGAAACAGGACTCCACTCAATTTCTATTCCCTTTTCATAACTTGAAATTACTTTGACATCTGCTGGACCTCTAAGTGTAAATATGGCTAAAAAAACAAAAGTTTTATGCATTTTTATTTATAATAACCATTTCTGAAACTGCACAATAGAAAAAACAAATTTTGTAACTTATTTTCAATAAAGTCCTAATAATAACATAGCCAAAAAGGAATACAAGAACTAGATTAGAAATGCATGAAGCACATATTCTTGATCATAAAGATTACATTGAATAACTAATACACCATTAAGAAATTTATGGAACTATGAATGAAAAAAGTATTGCTGCTTAATAATAAGGGCTATTTAGAAAGAAAAATGGTGATTAAATACTCACCTTTAAAATTACACAATATTGAAAGAACAAAAACTAGAAATATGGAATCAAGGTGCTCTGTCATTCTTACAAGTTTCTCACACAGACCTAAAATGGCAAAAACAAGCAGATGCTTTAAAAATAAAATAAAATTTCTCATCTATGAACATTGTCTTTCTATATTCCTATCCTATTTATGAATGTTTCAGAGAAAATTATTTTCAATATTTCACATAAAAAACACATTATGCTTTGAGCAAAAAACACTGTTCTATAAGAACTGTTTTTAACTTTACACTCCTTTGGTAACAATGTTAAGAACAAATATTTACAAAATCACAGGATCTGTAGATGAAATCTGGCTTTAATTCTAAGAAACTGATTTTTAATAATCAAAGTGGACAAAAATGCAAAAGTAATGATAAAAGTCAGTTTACAGATTGAGATAAATGCTACAAATACAGATCTGCTCTAGAAGGTTTCTTAGTTATTAAATTCAATGCTAGGATGAAAATTATCTAATATCAATGGGTTGTTAACATCTAAATTCAAGCATTTTGTTATTGTTAATGCAATTGATATAAAGTAATTTCTAATATCAATTCATTAAGCTGTAAGAAACCTTTACTTCTAATGTTTAAAATAACAGTACTTTTATTTATTTACTAAGTAAACTGTTACATCTTAATTATATGCTGATACACATACTACATTAGTAATACAGGTTCTTAATTAATATACTAGAATACACAAGTTATTTTCAGCAAAACCTTAACATTAGTTAAGTTAGGAATTATAAAATGCTTCTCAGTATATCAATGATAAAACTGCTAATTAATGTAAAGAAGTTTTGTTAAAACTTTACCAGTTTTTTCTAGCCACGAGCATCTAAAATGAGTTAATGCACCAAGTTAATAAAGTTTAAAAAAAACAACAACAACAAAGGTTCTTCAATAATATAAAAATACTATTTAGGTAGCTTTTCTTTTATATTTAAAAACCTCCTTTACTTTTTAAAAATATTTAGCAAAAATCTTTAGTTACTATAAGCTCAAAGTAATATAAATAGAAACCAACTACATAGTGTGGCTGAAGAAATGGATTTTGGCATAGTAGTGGTAAGCCATCCAAGACATTGAGGCAGTGTTCTGCTGCTAATAATTAATCTACAAGAATAGTACAGTATACTTATAGACATAATGAATACATGAAAAACAAAAAAAGAGGAGAGAGATAATTATCTGACTATACTAATCACTAGTTAGGATTCCTTTCAAATGCTATGTACATTTTTGGTCTCATTATCTGAAAGAGGACAGACTTACTGAAAGGCTACTAGGAAGAGTCTGGGGTGAAAGGGATATCATATAACAATACCTTTATCTTGTTGTAAAATTTCAAATTAAAAACATTTTCCCAAATATCATTTAATTTTCAAAGTTATTATTTGTACATTATGTTGATGTTGAGAGTCTGAATGTAAAAGTTGCACTTCAGATTTCTCAGTTAACTATGATATGGTCAGAAATGTTTGTCAATCAAATTCATTAACTCAAAGCTTGTAATGATAAAACCTTATCAGATTAGTATTACTACTAGTTTGCTCTTCAAACAATTAGTAGTGCTAGTATATTACTAGCAGAGCAGCTGACAACTAAAATAATATTATAACCATAAGCATAGTTTGCATAAGGTAATCAAAAACAAAGTTAAATACAGGTTAGTTCATATTTCATATCAATGTATAATATATTTAAATAAATAATGACTTACTGGACATTAAATTGTTAAAAAAAGTCAAAATTATTCACTAAGACTATCAAATAGGAAAATGTCAACATACCTTAGGGTAGAAAGGCATTCAACAAAATAGTTTCTATAATAATAAAATTACTAAACTTCAAATTCATTTTCTTTCACTTAGTTCACTATCAAGTTCTCTAAAATTTTAAATTTCACTTAATTTCTTAACTTCTATATTTACTAATGAAGATTTAAGCAATATTCCTCATCCTTAACAGTTGCTAAAGAAAAACATGATCAATGGAATGATAAGATTTCTGGTCCAGATAATTGCTCTAAGGAGGTTATGTATAAGATATGCAAGCCACTTGCTACTATATTTTGTATATCGTTAGTAGTAAAGTACATGCCAGAAAACTGAAAGTTGGTTAATGAGTTATATTACTCCTCTTTTCAAAGGTGCTTAAAATTATTCTCATACTTGTAAACTTATTAGTCTCTTAACACTAACGGAAAATTTTTAAAGTCTGATAAAGATGCTTTACAAGGTCATTTAACAACAAAGTTTACAACACTGTTGATGAGTCAACATGGTTTCATTGGGAAAACATCTTGCCTCACTAACACTTTGGCATTCTTTGAAGTGATTGGTGTTTATGCAGATAAGAGATTTATTGATTAAGTGGAGCTTCAGATTCAAAAGCATCTTACAAGATGTCACATAAAATGCTTCTTAGAAAAGTATCATTATCAGCATAGGCCATTCATTGGATCATTTGATAGAAATGTGGCTGGAGAGAAGAAAGGATTCTGATAATTTGGCACATGAATAATGGTACATGTTTTTAACTGTAATAAATGCAAAACAAAGGATACAGAATATCATAATTTGAATTACATTTATAATTTTGAAGAGAATAACATCAACAGTGTTATGGAAGAAAATGATCTTTATGTTCAGGCTGCTTAGTCTCATGAGGCATTGAAGCAGTTTACCATTGCTAGTGGCAAAGCAAACAGAATTTCACTTGCACATTGTATTTACAGAAATATTAAATACAAGTCTGTGTGTACACTAATGTTTGGGCCATATTTGGAGTACTCAATTCAGCCTTTTTTTAAGTTTCTTACCTCAAGAAGGGCATTTTATTGTTAGAAAAGATTCAGAAGAGGCTACTACTAAAATGATATCTGGGAAGAAAAGGTTGTCATATGAGGACAAGGAAGAAATCAAACGATTTTCTCTTAAAAGGAGAAGAGATAGTGGTAGATTAGACTGAGACGTTTGAAACCATTAAGAAAACTGAAAAAGCTGAAGCATCATCTTCTTTTTTTTTTTTTTGTACTTAATGGCGAGAATTACATCTCATGAAAAAGTGACACAAATACAAAGTTTATCAAGGTAGGAATCAGTTTCAGCCCAGACATTTTACTTTTTAACAGGGCAGTTAGCCTTTGGAACGTCACCCTTAGATGCAGTTGATGCAATAAATAAAGGAGTTCATGAGAATATTTTTTATATATGTAAATATATATTTAAATGATAAGTACAGGCTTTGATTGTTTTATAATTTAATATTTTTTAAGTTTAGTTTAATTAAAAAAATAAACGACCTAATATAAACAGACGAACTAACAGGTCTCTTTTTGTCCTTAAGTTATGTTATATTTTAGTTTTAATTTTTATATTTACTTAACAATACATTTGTTTAAAATGTTTCACTTAAATACTTACACAAACATAACATACGTTAGTACCTTCTCCATGTAACGCCTATTTTACATTTTATGTACACGAGAGACGCTAACGGTGAAACAAAATCAAACAAAGAGATTGCAGGTAGTTGAAGCGATTGTCTTCTTATAAGAAAGACAATTTTATATTAATAATTTTTCGTTTCAGTCAGTGATAACTTGTGATAATTTAAAAACAACTTATATTTTCCTTTAAAAATGCTGAAACTAAAAATAGTAGAACAGCATAAAAGAAATATGACTTATATGCAAATATTTTATGATTACATATAGATAGATATTTACATTGGTATCAAACGACCGGAAATCCAAATAACTAAACACATCCTCTACATTCTCTCTATAGAAAATCACTGTTCATAACTGATACAATTCTGACGCACAGCACTTATTCATTATCTCTATAAACTAGCAATGGTAAGTTTCAAATGCCAATAGAAATACACGCCATTTTTCTTATTAGTAGTATTTATGTTATAATTTTACATAGTGTTTAAACAACTATAATACAAATGAGACAAACAAATAAAAATTTGTTTGAAGTTAAACATAAACTACACAAAAGGCTATCTATACTCTGTCCTACCACGGGTATCGAAACCCGATTTCAAGCATTGACATACCGCAATATCATTGGGGGATAACCAATAAAAACTATGATGTGAGAAAATTTGTATTTTTGTATTTTGAATTTCGCACAAAGCTACTCGAGAGCTATCTGTGCTAGCCGTCCCTAATTTAGCAGTGTAAGACTAGAGGGAAGGCAGCTAGTCATCACCACCCACCGCCAACTCTTGGGCTACTCTTTTGACAACGAATAGTGGGATTGACCGTCTCATTATAACGCCCCCATAGCTGAAAGGGCGAGCATGTTTGGCGCGACGGGGATGCGAACCCACCACCCTCAGATTACGAGTCGTACGCCTTAACACGCTTGGCCATGCCGGGCCTCTGTGAGAAAATGAAATAAGAAATGCTATAAATATAGGTCTACAAGATACTCCTATATAGTAGTCAAAATAACATTTTGTTTGTTTTAGAACAAAGCCACAGTGAGCTGTTCAGGAGCGTACATAAAGTAATTGGCACCTGGAGCAGATCCTTCCTTTGCTCCCCCCCCCCAAAAAAAAATAATTTTAAAATTTAAACACACAGAAGAATATATTGTGTTTACAAGTACATTTTCAAATAGTGCAGTACTGTCATAACTTCATAAACAAATTGGAAATTACAAACATGCAGGACACTAAAAATTTAGTGAAGAGATAATAATGCATTTTATTTTATACAAAAAATACAGGAAATCCAGCCTCAACGCTCAACCTGTTCTTCAAAGGAAAATATAGATAATTCACAGCCTCTGCTTCGAAAGCAGAAAGCCTTAATTTCTGGAAATTGACCAATGACCTCATCAAAATTCACCTTCTTTGCATTTTCATGTTTATTTGAAAGAAAAGTCAAATTTGTTAATCTTGTATGACTCGTGGCCGAGTGAAAGAAACTTTTTATCAATTTCAATTTGGAAAACTTCCTTCACATGAAGCAATAAATACAGAGACAGTAAAAAAAAGAAAATCTCAAAAACAGTGACAAGCTTGGCAGAGATTCACAAAAATCCCATTTCACAATAAATTCCAGAAACTCCAATGCTGTTCATTTATTTGCCTCTTCAACGCTTATTTTGGCAGTTTTCAAATGCCTCCTAAGTCGTCCAAGTTCCACAATAATATCTTCACCAGAGAATTCATCGAAAATCTGAATCAAGTTTTGAATACACTTCCGAAGTTCTTCTTCTGTTGCAACAATCAAAGTATTTGAGGCAACCTATACAGTCTTTAAAGAAAAAGAGATAATTATTTAAAGATCTGAATATAACTGTGATAACGAATAGTGTAACAAACATTTGTATATATATTTGATTTATTTTGATATATTATCTTAAAACAGTTGGATTGTATGCGGTTGTTTATTGTTAAAATTTATCACCAACAAATCAAAGGCACCTACTGTAAAGATTCAGGTTCATCTATATGAACAAAACCCTTACAAGCTATATCAAACTAGTTTAACCTCCTATCTATACTTCTGCTTGAAGTCGCTTCCCAGTACACACTCTTACTTGATATCAGTCAGGGCCCAGAAGAGAAATCCTGGGCCCTGTTGCTTTCTCCTGGTTCTGAGCACCTCATCCTCATCAATCAAGTATATTGTTTTTTCCATGCAAAACACAACAAAACGCAATATCAGCATATAAGTATTTTTTTTAGAGAGAAAAAGAATGAGGAGTGTTTCTATCGTATATGTGGAAAATATTTACTCCACCGGATGTATCCCCTCTCCTTGGCTCTGGTTTCAATTTTTTATATATTGTGTTGTGTAAAGAAGCTTCCTGTCGTCAGATTGAGTTCTAACTTTCCTCTTTGTGGAACGTTGTGCCCACCCGCTGCTCACATCAAACCATCTTCTTTCTTCTTGATGACAAGAAATCCACTTGAAATAAAAATGTATCACAGAACGGCTGGCATGGGTATTAACACTTTTATTGATAAAGAGAGAACAACGTTTCGACCTTCCTAATTAAATGAGAAACATCATAAATAGCTTGATGTTCATTGTTGCGTTTACTCATTTTTTGAAATTATTTTCACTTGAGCGTGATATGTTTTCCATAGCACCTTTTCGTCATAATTTCTTTGTCTCTTAGTTGGGTAATGTGGCCTGCTATGTTGTATATATTTTTGAGGTAATGATATAGCTGTAGTAGGTATGTAAGACCCTGCAGTTATAGATAGCACAGGAGTAGTGATAACAAGGTTTTTACTTTCCACATTTTTCAATTAAAGTTTTGTGAATGGAATTCTTAAGCTTATGTAGACAGAAGTGTGGTTGATTTGTTCCTTTTATTTGTTAATTCATTTTCCAGATGTCTTACTCTACCACTGGTATTTCTTTTTCTACACTGTTGATTCTACTTTCATAATCTTCTTGCATTTCATTGATGTATTTTTATATTGCGTTGATTTTTCATAGTTTTACTCTATTGATAACATTTTGCCCTTCTTTGATTTTATTCTTATAACCCCATTGTACATCTTTAACAGCGTCTTAGATCTTTTCTTTATTTAAATATATTTTCGTTCTTAATTCTTCTTTGAATATTACATCTCTTTATTATAATTCCTGCATGCTTACAACGCTAAAAATCGAGTTGCGATATATGTGGTTGGGTCATTGTGTAGCTTTGTGTTTATTAACAAACCAAAGAGCAGAATTTCCTTGGATGCATGCAGAGTAAAAAGAAACAAATAACTTCACACATAAATTTTCTGTAAAATATGCCTTAAAAATATGTGTGATGTTCACTCTAAAGTCTTTATTAGAATCTTGTAAATCCTCAGGCTCGTAACCAAGGTGTAGGTTGGGGTAGTTCTTAATTTAATTATTAGGTGTCGGAGCCATTAGGGCCAAGGGGTCCTGAAGGGACTGGCCTCAAAAGGCTCCCGGAAAATCTAAGAAACAAGAGTCTGAGATGGCTTGAGA